>NC_064256.1:36366099-37835474 GCF_003254725.2 Canis lupus dingo | reverse complement strand
TGGCTCAGTCAGTAAATGTCTTTGGCTCAGGTTGTGATCTTAGGGTCCTGAGATCAAGCCCCACGTTGGGCTCCTGGCTCAGTGGGGAGCCTTTCCTTCTGCTTCTCCCTTTCCTCCTGCCCACCCCTACCGCTGCTTGTGCTCTCTTTCTTGCTCTTTTTCTATCTCAAATAAATAAATAAAATCTTAAAAAGAAAAAGGCTGAATTACAAATGCTTTCTATATATCTCATCTCTGCTAATGGTATCCTAAAATCACTAACTTTTGTGACCTTGAACTGAGGTTTCTGAGAGGGAATCTGCGAGATGACTCTCATAATGCCCAGTGATGGGTACAGAAGTTTCAAACAGCAACGCTACACTTGAGCCTTTGCCTCAGGGAAGAGTGGTCAGCACTGTAACAGCAGCCTTTGGGGGTTCAGAAGTTTAGGCTCTGCATGTCTGAGAGAATATCTGCCAGTGTAAGAGCCTGGCTTCCAGCAGGGGAGCTTGGACAGCACCAGGTACACAAAGTTTTACCACTAGAAAGAAAGAGGAGTGTTCAGAATTTAGAGGTCCATGAAACAGAAGTCTTGTTGGGGCCTTGCTTCTCTTCTCACTAAGGTGGATAAAATACAATTTCCAGGTAAGTTGAAGACAATGATGACAGGGAAAGTCTACAGCCTCATTCCCAAGACTGTCTACTCTAAGAGATGGGTCTAAGCCCCTTGGGTCTCAGTGTGATGCGGGAGTGTTGGGAAATTTGCACACACCAAGGAGTGGCCCAGAGCTGGTTAAAGGTCTAAAGCAGACCCCCAAGTTATCCTGCCTGCTGGGGTTCAGGCCTAGAAGTAGCAAATAATCTCTGAGAGTCTGTGAGGACATAAGAGAAGCTCAAGGTGGACCGAATCTGTAAGGGCCTTGTGGTTGGGAACGCAGGACAAATCCGCCCAATACACATGGACTGATGACCAAAGGTCAGAGGGAAAATGGAGGTGTCTCCAAAGGCAGAAGGTAGGATGATCCCAATGGGGCCTGGGCAGTACATCTACTTTCCTCTTCTCAACCTTCATTGTCCAGTTCAGATGTAACCCCATCTATACTGAAAGATTGAGATAGTTGGGAACTCCAAACAGAAACACAAATTAAGTTTAGCCACATATATACTTATTTCTTGCTTTTGATGGATTTTAAGACATGCGACCCCAAAGTGTGGTAGCTTGGAATATTAAATATCTTGAGACGAAGGAATTTTTTTTTTTAAATGGCAGAAATAGGAAGGTCATCTTACTTCCCTCCCATATCCTTCTTACCTGAAACAAGTCTTAATACCCCCAGGTTAAAGCACTGTCCCTATGCCAGCAGGAAGGAAGTCATTCTTACAACCAGAGACAGCAAATCTGAAGCCAAAAAAATTCTGTGCAAACAAGCCTTGTTAAATATCTTCTTAGTTATTTCTTCACCATTTACTACTTCTAGCCTAAACCCATTTGTCTCATAAATTCTTTACAACTTTATTGTTTCTTGTCTAAATGATATAAAAGCATCCTGCTTTGGTCATTTCTTCAGGTCTTTTTTCTCTTGTGAGGGCTCTTTTGTACACATAAAAACTCAATAACATTTGTGTGCTTTTCTTCCTGTTGTCCGTGTCAGTTTAAATTTCAGACCCAAAAAAGACTGAGTCTATTGGATTGAGAAAAATGTTTCCTCCTCTGCAATTACCAAAGACACTCCAAGCCCACTGCATTTTCTTGTAGACCTTTCTATGTTAAGGAAAAATTGTATTACTTTGGGCCCAAGACATCTCATTGTTCTTTTCTTAGAAAACTTATATAAATTAACCTGATTATATTTGTCACTGAGATGTCAGTAGACTGAGTTTTCTCATTTTTCCAGAATTATGGAGATAACCTTTTTTTTTATACCGAGCTAAAGGGGCTTGAGCCAACGGCTGCCATGAGGTGAGAAATCCAGGGCCCCTTGCGATATATCTGGGGATCCTCAGAGGGCTTACGTATCTCTAGTTCATGCTGGTTCTGATGTCTTTCCTCAGCCTTGGGTCTGTGTTTCCACTGGTGTGTGTGGCATTTCTATTCCATACTCTATCACCTCATGTCATAGACTGCCCCATTTACCTCCCTCCCGCAGGGCCACTGACACAAGGCTGTGCCTGCAGCAAATTTGACAGAAGGTTTGGGAAGGCACAACGGAGACGAGCCACAGCACAGGCAGCAATTCATAATTGAATGTTAGACAGTCCTCTGCCATTCCCGCTCCCAGGAACACCTTGCTAGCTTTTGCTTTCTCTCCCCTCTGCCCTCAGCCTCTGCCATGATATATTCCTCTGGTGACTTTCTCTTTTTTTTTTTTTTTTCTTGTCTTTGTGAAGCAATGTAGCCCTTTCTTTGTTCTACTTTCTTCTTTGGTATTTTGCCCTGGAGCCTCATTTTTCATATCTAAATGGGCAATCAACAACAACAAAAGGCCCTTCTTAATAGGGCTTCCATCACTGGCATTTGAAATAACAATTGTTTTTCTTTGCTGCATACATTACTTCAATCCTTCTCAGTGAGAATAAATGGCACAGAACCCACCTTCATTTAGGGGGCAAAATATTCATTACAGTTCACAATCTTCCAACTGTCCTCCTGCCACAGTCATCATCCTCTTTCCAGACACTTCTGAGTAGGATCAGCAAACAGGAGTGGGAATATAATTCACCTGTTTGCTCATTTGGGCCATCTCTCTTACTGATCCAGAGGCTGCTGACCAATCGCTTCTGTAGCGATTCACAATCCTCATTAAGACAATTAAAACAAAAGGGCAGCCAGCAGAGTCTGGTCTTGTACACACACAAACCCAGCCCACATCCTTCTGCAGGAAGAATTCCGTACCTGAGCTCCTGAACTATAGCAATGAAAAGAAAGACATTTAAGAGAAGAGAAGCCCTAGATAAAAGATGGCTGAAAATAGCAGTCACACAAAGCAGTGTAGCTGCTTGGAATACTAAAAGCAAAAACCAAGTCAACAGTAATTACCAACATAAAAATGTTAGCTTTATTGTCTTCTCAGGTTTCACATGTGCATGCTGCACACTAGCATGTTGGCTAGGAGTTTGCTTAGGGAAAGTCAAATCTGCTATTACCTTTAAAATCATCTGGTTTCATTTTTAAAATGTTTTTAGCTAAAAGAGAAAAAAACAAGGTTGTGGGAATATTGGTACAGTTCTTATTACAACCTGGAACAATGAAGGTAGAGTGGACCGGAAGGCACCTAATTTTTACCTTTGCACCAGCCAGGGTCACATCTGAGGGCAGAGTGTGACTGCTAAGGTGTGCAGGAGACCTATCTCAAATAGCAGCCTCAGCAGCAGCCTGGGGAAACCACAACAATCACCATGGGAATCAGTTCTCCTCAGAGTGAGCTGAGTCCCTGCTGTGTCTTCAGCACAGGGAGAGACTCTTTTAAGAAAGAATATGAAAGATCTAGAGACTCAGTCCCTGCACCAAAATGCTTCACTGATTACTCCCTTTGGGAGTTGACTCCTCTGAAATAGGATATTTGTTCTAATGTCCTATTTTACAAAATATACATATAAACAAATTTCCATTCTTTGAATGTTCTGCTATAACTGGTTTATTAAATTAGCCAGCCAATCAGCTTACTAAACGAAAGAAGTTTAGTGTTTTGGGAAGCAAGTTTTGGTGCAGAGATGGGGGAGGAGGAGGAAAGAGTAAGGGGCTTAAAATGACCTTTCTTAAATTATTTATTTATTTGTTTGTTTGTTTGTTTGTTTATTTATTTACTTATTTATTTATTTTTAGATGACCTTTCAAATAAGGCACATCTATATAATGAAGTACTATGCAGCTGTGAAGAAGAATGAAGTTGTTCTCAGAATATTGGTAGGGAAAAATCTCTAGGATATATTGTTGAGTAAAACAAACACACAGCTATGCAGTTTTTATATTATACCACCATTTGTGGAAAGAGGTAAAAATAAGAATATATACGTGTGTGTATATATGTATGTGTGTGTATTATTTTATTTGCATAAGATATACTTGGATAATATATAAAAACTAATAAAAATGATAGTTCAGAGGGGGCAGGGCAGGATATGATGGGGTAGGGAAAGGGATAGATAGGGTATGGTAGAAATAAGACTTCTTTTTTTTTTAAAGATTTATTTATTTACTCATGAGAGACACACAGAGATAGAGACAGAGACACAGGCAGAAGGAGGAGAAGGCTCCTCGCAGGGAGTCCAATGAAGGACTCAATCCCAGGACCCCGGGATCACAACCTGAGCCTAAGGCAAATGCTCAACCGCTGAGCCACCCAGGTGTCCCAGAAGTAAGACTTCTTAATGTATTTTTGTTATATCCTTTTGATTTTTGAAGCATGTGAATATATTAGCTATTCAAATACATAAATGATGTAAATTAAACAAAACAATAAATAAGTAAACCATTCCTCTTTGCCATCTACTGAAAGAAATCTTTTTTATCTAAGACCTAAGTCAGAAGTTACCAGGCTGATTTATTCATTGATAAACATAAAATCTACTGTGTGCTAGGTGCTGTGCCAGGTGCCTGCCATCCCCACCGGAGGATGTCCTGGTGAGTGGGGCACACACACCTCTGCCTGTAGAACACTGGCTGCTAGTCTGGGAGCCAGACCACTAAGCAGACAAGCTGCTGTGGAAGAAGACTCTGGAAATTTCCTGAATCCTCACACCCTTGGCCTCCCAACTCTAGAGCACTGACCTCTGGGCTCCCAAGCACAGTGGCTCCCTCCTAGATTAGGATCACTAGGTGTTTCTCAGGTCTGCCTCTCCTGGCCTGTGAGTTCCTGTGAAGTAAGAGCCCTCACATAGACATCTCTAGGGTCTCATAGCCCAGGCACCCAGGGAATGCTGTTTGAATGAATGAATTGATGAGATGCTTCTCAGAGTGGGCAGCCCAGAGGACAGCAAGAAGAGTTTGGGTGCCCCAGAGGGAAGGAAGGAGGGCTTCTAGTGATGGCAATGACTGCCAAAGCTTCCAGGGGAATGAGGGGGTGAGCAAAGTTCAAGGCTTGCATCATTTTAGGACTAAACAGGAATAGATTACCCTACTCAACCCCTGACCAGGACGTGGGTCCCTCCCTGAAACCAAAACACATCAGCCCAGAACTCATCAGACTTTGGATCTAGACTGCTGGGCTGATAAAGTCCAGACAAAACTACCTGTGTATTTCCCACCTTAACAAGTTCTCTTGATCACTGCTGCTCACTCTCTGAGAACATAAAGATCTCTAAATATTATAAATACAGACGAGGTCAAGTTCATGCTGCATGGTATAAAATACCACGAAATTGAGACTCAGACCTACAGACAGTACTATTACTTATCTTAGAGATTGACCTACTGCACTCTGCCTGAAAGATTCTTAACTTGGTCAGTTTCAAACCCAGGCCCCTGCTTTTCAAAAGTGGCAACTTAAATCATTTACTGAAAAGTAAAACATTTCTTCACATTTTGTGTCTTTCTTAGTTATGGATTGCTTTCTGGGGCCCATTTTAAAAGCAGTTTGCAATGATTTAGCCTCTAGACTCCTATTCACAGCAGCACATGTCAGGTGGATAAAGCTCCCAGCGTGGTCATCAAAGCCAACCCTATATTTACAAGGTGATTGCTGCATGGTAAGCGTTTAGTTATGGGATGTTGCCTGTCATGCCTGATTCACAGAGGGAGGCTAGCCAATGAGAACACTCTTCCCTCCTGCTTTTAATTACTATAGTCCCACCGATGAATGAAAGTCCCTGGTGAGTGGACACAAAGGGCCAGGAGCAGCAAGGGAAGGTTGCCTGAACTGTCAGCTTCATCTTTGGATCTGATAAGGCTCAGGCCAAATTGAAAAGAAAGTCACCAAGCTTGGTCAGCAACCTGGGTGCCGCTAGCATCAGCATTAAGCTAATGAGACAGAGATAAATTAAAACCATTTTCAGGATCAACAGCTGTCCTTGGGCCTCCTTCTCATAACCGGCTTTAGGTCTTCCAGGGGCTGCTGCAGGTACAGATCCGAGAGGAGAGAGTAAATGAAATTTCACTAAAGAGGGAGCCCTGACAGGGTGGGCCACCTCAGAAGCTGCCTCTCTGTTCCCAATTCCATGTAGGCACGGAGGGACAGTCACAGAGCTAAGACAATAGGGGGGAGAATTGATCCCATACAGAAAAGAATAAATTGAAAAACTGGGAAACCCAGCTGTACAATGGGCAGAAAACTCATACAAGGTAAAAATAAGAATTATCTAATAGAAAATGAATAAAACAAGTGATGGAAAATGAGATGGATGAGGGGATGCAGAATTGGACAAAAGAAGAGATATATAAAAGGCATTGTAGGGCAGCCCTGGTGGTGCAGCGGTTTAGCACCGCCTGCAGCCCGAGGTGTGATCCTGGAGACCCGGAATCGAGTCCCACATCGGGCTCGCTGCATGGAGCCTGCTTCTCCCTCTGCCTGTGTCTCTACCTCTCTCTCTATATATATCTGTGTCTCTATGAATAAATAAATAAAATCTTAAAAAAAAAGGCATTGTAAACAGAAAAAGATTGAGAATTTTTACACCATTTATATACATTTACTATATATAATTTATACATGTATGTATATT
Source organism: Canis lupus dingo (assembly GCF_003254725.2). Classification (NCBI taxonomy): domain Eukaryota; kingdom Metazoa; phylum Chordata; class Mammalia; order Carnivora; family Canidae; genus Canis; species Canis lupus. The sequence continues at coordinate 37,828,838 of NC_064256.1, read as the reverse complement.
TATAATACATATGCTTGTATGTATAAATATATTTAATAAATACATTTATTCAATAAACAGTATATATTTATACATAATATATAAATCTAATTTAGTAAATATAAAATATATTTATCTATTAATATATAAAATAAGTAATAGTCACTATAATAAAAAGAATATGTAAAATATAGAAAATTTAAAGCCTCTATAATTTCCACCTACATACCTTCCTTCAAATAACCCCTGTTAATAGTTTGATGAATATTCTGCAGGTTTTCCCTTGTTTTCAGCATGTATGCAAGTGTAGGGATTACCATGTGAAGATAGATTAGGGGAAGTGAGAGTGGATGGAATACTTGGGAAGTGATTTTGACACTGCCAGGGCCTTGCCAGATCCTCTGGAGGCCACCTGCCAACCATGCATGTGCACATTCACAGCTCTGGCACCTGGTCTTTGAGAGCTTGTGGGCAGCACATGGGGCAGGATGGAAATTCTGGAGAACTAATGCTCCAGGAATGAATTTCACCCATGTGGGATGGGTATTGGAGGATAAATACCTAGTTTCCTCTCCCCTCAGGGGGGCCAGTTTGAAGTCCCACATAGTATCTCAAAGTGTCTCTGATGGCATTTAGCTCCAATTGCCCCCAGTGGTAACCAGCACACCACACACACTTTATTATATATCCTTTCTTCCTTATCTTACTTTCCCACTTCCAAAACAAAACAAAGCAAAAAATTGAAATTAATTTGTATCCAAACCCTTGCCTCAGGATCCACTTTGGAGAGAATCCAAACTGAGATTGAACAGAAGGCAATAGCAGGGGGCACGTGGGAGTGGGCTGGTCTGTGATATCCTTAGAAGGCAGAGTGAACATGACTTACCCATTGAAAGAGCAAAAAGAGGGAGTGAGGAAGAAGAGAATGCCACAGCTGGACTGATAAATAAATTTCTTTTATTTTTATTTTTATTTATTTATGATAGTCACAGAGAGAGAAAGAGAGAGGCAGAGACACAGGCAGAGGGAGAAGCAGGCTCCATGCACCGGGAGCCCGATGTGGGACTCGATCCCGGGTCTCCAGGATCGCGCCCTGGGTCAAAGGCAGGTGCCAAACCACTGAGCCACCCAGGGATCCCTGATAAATAAATTTCCACCTGGTTTTGAAAAAAGAATCATTTATGACATTATAGTTTTACTGTATAGTTTCAATGGAGTGAATATAAAGCAAAGAGAATGGATAATAGAATGAAAATCTAGATGTAGAAGGAATTAGGCTCAAGATTATGGGGAGAGAAAGTATAAAATGAGAATTAGCTGCAGGGATAGGAAAAAGCTCGTGAGAATTAACTGCAGGGATAGGAAAATGGGAGAAAAGTGACAGAATGAATGAGGTAATGTGTAAAACGAGATGAAGAATGGATGAGGAGTGAGGAAATATGGCAAATGAGATGGGGAATAAAGTAGTCAATGAGAGAAAAGATTACACAGTAAATTAGAGATATTCATTTTATGTGCAAGGAAATGAGAGAATGGAAAGGAATAGAAATAAAATTAATCATGGCAACCAAAGCTGTGGGAAAACAGATAATGAATAAGTGGGCAGAAAGAATGGATGAAGGATTGAGAAAATGAAAAAAAAAAAATGATGGCCCCAAATGACTGAATGATTGAGACCATGAAAATGGCAGTAGAGAAAGAACAGGCAACCCTAAAAATGGAAATAAGATTAAATTAAGGAATGAAGGAACATCCAAGGAGAAATTAGCAGAATGAGAAAAAAAGACATCTGCTGTGAAGAAATGAAAAGAAGGAATGGATACTTCTTTCCAAACTTTAATCAAAACCTTTTGCAAAGTTCTGAAGTTTTCTCCTGGAGCTGCCTGCCACTTCTCCCTCCAGCTGGATCCAGATGGCTGAATAGCCCTGAGGGAGAGAAGAGCCAGGAATTGTGGAAACAGTGAAGGACAGCAGCCAGGGGACTACAAAAATCACTGAATTGCAGAGATGCCACCAAAGATAAGCTCCACATTAAGGTCCTCCAATAAAGATAAAATCCTAAAACTTATACTTGACTCACTACATCATTTTCATTTGCTGAACTTATTTAAAGTCAATATGTTTTCTTCCCTAATATTAATTAGTCTTGCTATTGTAATAGTAATAATATAATTGAATATCCATGTTATTAAACAATGTAATAATTATATGGTGGTAGACTCCTAAATGTCTCCACAAATCTTCTTAGTCTGGCGCACAGCCATCCATCTAACTAAAGACACTTCCCAGCCTCCCTTGCTACTAGGTGTGGCCATGTAACAATTTGGACCAATGGTCTGTGAGCAGAATTGAAGTCTACCACTACTGAGTCTTGCCTTCAACAGAACTGGCTATGAATTCCACATTCTTTCTTCATTCCTGCTGGCTAAGAGATAGTGAAAGTGGGAGCAATAGCCACTTCAACCCAGCAATGGAAGCCACATGTTGTGAGGACAGCAGACAGAGCAGAGCCAAGCCAAGTAGAACATTTCTACCTAATGTGTACCACATGTTTCTAGACTTTATGTGAGAGGTGAAGTCTCTTAAGTGACTGTATTTTGAGGTATCATTATTGTATTAGCTAAATCAGTACTCTAACTAATGCATACTGATTTTGGAACTTAAAGATACCACTGTTTACCTATTAACACAGCACACACACACACATACAAGCAGTACTATTCTAGAAATAGAAATAGACTTACTCGCATTCTTGTGGGATCTTTCTCGGCCATTAACACATGTTTAAACTTTTTTTTTTTTTTTTTTACATGTTTAAGCTCTTAACTAATTTTCTCACTTTCTATATTTCGGGAAGACTGCCCCAGATCAAGAGTGAGGACTGGGGCACCTGGGTGGCTCAGTGGTTGAGTGTCTGTCTTCGGCTCAGGTCACGATCCCGGAGTCCTGGAATTGAGTCTTGCATTGGGCCCCCATAGGGAGCCTACTTCTCCCTCTGCCTAGGTCTCTGCCTCTCTCTCTCTCTGTGTCTCTCATGAATAAATAAATAAAATCTTAAAAAAAAGAGAGAGAGAGGACTGTGTGTCCAAAAACAGCATAGTTGGGCCATATGATTTAATCGTTGAGGGAATCTGCCTTATGTTATGAAGTGGCCTGAGGGGCTAAGAGAAGTGTTTAAGACTTAAGAACAGAGATTCCAGAACTAAGCAGTCAGGGTTCTTAGCTCCATCGCTCACTAACTTTGTGACCTTGGGAAATGACTGACTTTGGTGCCTTAGTTTCATCATCTGCAGAAAAGGATGATAGTGCCACATATATAGTGGGAATAACCTCAGGTAACGTGTAAAGCACTTTAAACAGTGACTGGAACATAGTAAGCATCAAAGAAGTGCTTTCTATGATCACTTTTGTTGTTATTATTATTAGCATTAGCATTTTTGTTATTATTATTAGTTATTAGCATTTTGTCATCTCCAGAGTTGTTCATAGAACAGTGTGGGCTGATAATTTCCTCATTCAGCAGATGAAGAAAATGACTTGTTAAAACCCACACTGGTTTCTTAGAAAAATATCCAAGGTCCGCTAGTTCCATGGATGAATAATCTGATTTATTATGAGTTGAATTTTCCCTTAAGTCTTTATCCTAAAAGACTGTCTCCATCACCAAGGTGGAGAACTTTATGTTCCTCCTTAATGTTATCCTCTAAAATGTTAGCTATGAGCCTCATTACCAACAAACACTTGTTAAAGCCTGTGACACAAATACAATTAAGTTAGCTCAAATAAAGTGAAAGAGACTTAATGTAACTTCCCCAGGTCACAGTGAGTGTGTAAAGCTGAGATGAGAACCTTGGCAGTTTGCTTCTGGAATCTCTGTTCTTAACTCTTTTTTTTTTTTTTTTTTTTAAGTAGGATCCATGTCCATCATGGAACCTGGTGTGGAGTTTAAACTCATGCCCACGAGATCAAGACCTGCCTGAGCTAAAATCAAGTGTTGGACACTTAGCTGACTGAGCCACGCAGGTGCCCCTCTGTTCTTAACTCTTACACAACCCTGGATGTCATTTCACATTTTAAATTAAAATTTGACCCTGTCCCAGTTTTCACCTTTTATAGCACTAATCCCAGAAGAATTTGATTTGTCCCTTTTGGGTCTGATATCTGCCTATCAGCTGTAGCCACAGGACTGGGTTACTTGCTACACCTTGGCTTCCCAGACCCGAGGGGAGGCTAGAATGGGAATAGTTCCAAGACAGAGCTTTAAGCACACAGCCACTCCAAAACCTATCTTTTAGAGGTAAAATGTGCAAAGGAAACTTAGATTTGTGATTAAATAAGATGGTAAGTTTATCTGTTCATGGAAATAGACAAAGGAGAGAGATACAGAATTGGATGTCACCACCATATAGGTAGGTTCACAGAACCCATAAGAGGAGATGACAAGGCTTAGAGAGAAAATATGGAGAATATCATTCCCACAAAACCGCAGTGAACGAGAGAAGACAGTCAATTAAAGTGACTGAGAGTCATGGTATCAAATGTTCCATAGAGGTAAAAGGAAAAAAAAAAAAAAAAAAAAAGGACTCAAAACTGTGCTCTGAATCTGGCAAGTAAAAGGTCTGGCACTTACAGGAGAGCAGATTAGGGGAAAACAGCCCAACACAGACAGCAAAGTTTTGATCAGAGCATTCTGGAAGCAAGGAAGTAGGGACAATGAGTATAATTGCTTTTCTTTTTCTAAGATTTTACTTATTTTTTTGACAGAGAGGGCGTGTACAAGTAGAGTGGCAGGCAGAGGGAGAGGATGGAGTAGGCTCCCCACTGGGCAGGGAGCCTGATACCAGGCTCGATCCCGGGGACCCTGGGATCAGGACTTGAGTCAAGGGCAGGTGCTTAACGGACTGAACCACCCAGGTGCCCCTGTAACTGCTTTTCCAGCTCCACTTGGAAGAAGGAGAACCATAGAGCAGTAGGTAGAGGGAAAGGGGTGCAAGGACGGGGTACTAAAATTTGTTTTTTAGAATAGATCTTGAACAAGTTTTGTAAGCTGAGGAGAGAGAGTCAGTAGAAAAGAACTATTTGAAGATGAGAGAGAGAGGTTAATTGATAGAGACATTACCAGAGCAGAGGGTGATAGGATTGATTTTAGGTAGGAAGAGAGCTGCATCTTCTTTTAATTGCCTGACAAGTTTCATAGCATTGATTGATCAAACTCAAGCTAATGCGAGACGGTACTGTAGGAGTCTCAAATATTGTGATTGTACAGTTGACCCTTGAACAACACAGGGATTGGGGCACTGACCCCCCGCAAAGTCAAAAATCTTTAAAAAAAAAAAAAGAAAGAAAATCTGTGTATAACTTTTGACTCCCCCAAAACTTAACTAATAATAGCTGACTATTGACCGGAAGCTTTACCAGTAACATAAGCAAACTATTAACAAATATTTTGGTGTTATATGCATTATATACTATCTTCTTATAATTAAATGAGCTACAGAAAAGAAAATGTTACTAGGAAAATCATAAAGAAGAGAACACTCATTTATATACTGTACTGTATTTTAAAAATCCATGCACAAGTGGATCTGCGCTATTCAAACCCATGTTGTTCAAGGGTCAGCTTGAGTGTGTTTATTTTTAAAAAGCATGCTGGCTATGTTTTTGCAAACTAGATTCTAGGACACAGAAATGGAAGCAGATTGTAATATCTTCTCTGTCCTTAAAAATCAAAATTGTCCGTATTTTAAAAAGGAATTGCAGATAGAAGAGTTCATACTAATAGTTCCAATTCAGATTCAGGACTACAAAGCTTTTACATCTCATCTCCACCTCAGGCTAATTGGATGATTCTATGGAAATAAATGGTTACAGGGTGAAGCCTTTTGAATTCAGGCATTTGTGAAGCTCTCAGAGGAAGAGCCAGCTCCAAGCTTGGTCACCCTAAATGAAGCCTGCCAATAGAAAACCCGATTCACAACAGGTTCTTAATCCATTTTAAGGCGTCATCCTTAAAAATGAATGGATAACCAAGAATTATGAGACATGTCAGGAAAGCCTTCAACAGGAAAGAAAGGGAGCAAGGAAAACAGAGGGGAAATTGACACCATAATTCAAGAAACAAAATAGAACTTAAAGGAGAATAATTATCCTTAGAGATATTTGAGAAGATGTTGCATCATTAAAACCCAGCAGAATGCAATAAATGAGGAATAAATAAAATTTTAAACATATAAGGTCTTGCAATTTACATCCCACAGTATTTGTCTCCGGAAAGTACTTGAGATGTGCTCCAGAACAAAACAAAAGAAAAATCAAGAAGGAGGAAGCTGCATTGAAACCTCAGGTCAGCCCAGTGGTGCAGCCAGAACCAAAGCCCAGGAGTATGGATTCTAACTATGGAGTAGCAAAACGTGTTCATCCTAGAATCCAATGTTGTTGTTTTTAATAAAAAATATTGAATAATAAATTTATTTTTTATTGGTGTTCAATTTGCCAACATACAGAATAACACCCAGTGCTCATTCCATCAAGTGCCCCCCTCAGTGCCAATGTTAAGCCCAGATAACAACTGGCACCCCCAGCCTCCCTCCTCTAAAAGCAGAAGGCCTGCAAGTTTTAGGGTCCCCTGACCAAGCGGATTCCTTATTCTGGTACTATCCCCTGAACCATAAACTTCCATGAGAAAGAAGGCCCTGTGAGGTGGAGGGGGGGTGGGGAGCTCACTCACACAGCTGAATATCCTTAACTGAAGCAGAGTAATCTTTCCCACTCCAGGTTGTCCTCTCTCTAGTCCTTGAAGCCTAGCTGGTGCTTGTGGTCTATGCTGCAGACAATCAGTGGATCCAGCCCAGGGAATAATGAACGGAGATGCCAGTAAGATAATTGCTGCTGGCCTAAGGAGCCAGCAGTCCAGTTTCCATAGGAGGGCAAAGAACTCCAGGAGAAAGGGGGCTCGGGGACAATGGGTATCCCAGAGAGTGTGGAGTTACTTGAGAAGATGATAAAGAAGACACTTGAAAAACAAAGAGGCATGGGGAACACTTACAAATGATGCATTAATGCTCAGGAACATGTGGACATGTTTAGACAGGGCACTATTCTAAACACTAACTTCTTAGCTCGCTAATCTTTGTAATGGTTCAGAGATATGTACAATTATGATTTCCATTTTAAAGATGATGAAACTGAAGCACAGAGACTAATAAGAACTTGCCCAAGGTCCACGGTTAGTAAGTAGCAGAGCCAGCATCAGACTCTGGCAGTGTGGCTCCAGCGCCGCAATGCTAGGAAGTCCTGCCTGAGGCAGGAAGTACACTAAGGGTGCACCACCTGGCTACACTGTAAGCAACATATACTTAAACACAACAATGAAAGCACTGTTTATGGATTTTCATCTTTTAGTATCAACTATAAACACAACTCCCCAAATCGCTACATTTTTAGAACTTAATGTTCTGGCAATATAAAATTAAAGTCAGATGGCAAAGTTGAGAAATGGGAAAGAAGGGTAGGAGAGGGAGAGGTAACTGGTAGGGGAGCTGATATCCTCATTGTGCAAAACTCTAATGTTTGTGGAGACCTCATCTCCACATGTTCACTGTTCACTGCTACATTCCCAGCCCTTACAAGAATGTGCAGCCCATCTCAGGCACTCAATAGATATTTGTGGAATGATGGATGAAAGAAAGGGAAAGGAAAAGAAGAAAAAGGAAGAAAGGAAGGAAGGGAGGAAATCTAGAGAATTGTATATTTAAATGACAAAGGTAATTGATAGAATACAAAATAATGCTAAATTTTATTGGGAGGGTATGGGTGGCATGGATATTGCAAGTCATCTAAATCCTTATCTACCACAGCTGACAGGCAGTAAACAGTATTTACATTTTATAAATTAGGACAAAATGATACAGGTATATTATTCAGAAAATGTACATAAATACAAAGGAACGAAAACCAAGAAAATTTGTAAGTGTTAGAAGTGGCTGGTTTTGGACAGAGGATATAGCTATAGAAAGGTAGAGCAGGAGAGGACTGATTCATTGTAAGCCCATCCATGTTCTTTTTTCTCTATGTGCATGTATTATTCTGATTTAAAATAAAATTTGGAAACCATATACATGTGTATATAAACTTTACATTTTAGGACAGTTTTGGATTTACAGAGACATTGTGAAGATAGTACAGAGTCTTCTCGTAAATCCCATACTTAATTTGCCCTATTACTTACATCTTCGATTATTCTGGTATATTTGTTACAATTAATACATCGATATTGATACAGCATTTTATTTTATTTCATTTTATTTTATTTTATTTTTTTATTTTTATGTTAACGTATCCTTTATTACAAACAAAATTCATGAAGCAATTATAGAGGTTTAGGACAACCACAAAAATTAGAAACAGCGCAATGAGAGGGGAGGGGAAGCCTTCCGTTGCGCTGCAGCCATCACGAGCTGCTGCTCTGGGCCGAGGCTGGCTGCTCCACTAAGGCAGGTGACTGCACTGGCCCTTGGACGAACCCGAGAGCGGGCACTGGGGCCTGCTCCACCTTTTGGAGGGGCCAAGGGTGCAGGGGCTCCTCCAGGTCGGGACAGTATATCAGAGGTGTGACCAACACCTGCAGTGGCTTCGACTCAGCAGCTGGCATCTCGGCTTGGGGCAAGCACTCAGCTCCAGCAGCCGTGACCGGCCCCATCACCTCTGGCCCTGAAGTGTCAGCAGGCCCCGCGGTAGGAGCTGGGGTGTCCTCTTGACGTGGTTCGTGATATTGCTCAGGGGCCGAGGCTGGTTGCCCCACTGAGACAGGTGGCTGCTCCGGCACTTCGGGGGCCTTGATTGCAGGCTCCCGGGCCTGCTCCTCACCCGGGGCAGCCAAAGGTGCAGGTGGCTCCTCCAGGTCCGGACAGTGAATCAGAGGCGTGACCACCATGTGCATTGGTTTGGCCTCGGCAGCTGTCATCTCAGCTCAGGCCAAGCACAGCACCAACTGCCATGCCCAGCTCGAACTGCTCAGGCCCATAAGCTTCAGCTGGCCCTCGGTCGGAGCTTCGGGGGTTCTTGAGGTGGTTCAGGATATTGCTTAGTGGTGGAAGCTAGTTTCTACACTGAGACAGGTGACTGCTCTGGCAAGTGCGGGACCCTGATAGCATGCGCCAGGATGTGATCTACCACGAGGGTGGCCAAGATTGCAGGTGGGTTCACCTTGTCGGGAGACTGAATCAGAGGTGTGATCACCTCATGCATTGCCTTGGACTCAGCAGCTGGCATCTTGACTCGGGCGAAACACTCAGCTCCAGTAGCCATGTCCGGCTGGAACAGATCAGGCCCAGAAGCTTCAGCTGGCCCCACTGTAGTAGCTCTGGCGGGCTCTTGAGTTGGTTCAGGATGTTGCTCAGTGGCTGAGGTCGGTTGCCCCACTGAGACAGGTGGCTGCTCCGGCACTTCAGGGACCTTGATTGAAGTCTCCAGGGCCTGCTCCTTAGCCGGGGCAGCCAAGGGTGCAGGTGGCTCCTCCAGGTCGGGACAGTGAATCAGAGGTGTGACCACCATGTGCATTGGCTTGGTCTCAGCAGCTGGCATCTTGGTTCGAGCCAAGTACTCAGCTCCAGCAGCCGTGTTCAGCTCCAACAGCTCAGGCCCATAATCTCCAGCAGGTCCCGCGGTAGGAGATCTGGTGGGCTCTTGAGTTGGGGCAGCATGTTGCTCAGTGGCCCAGGCCGGTTGCTCCACTGGGCAGGTGGCTGCTCCAGCATGTTGGGGAACACCATCGCATGTGCCAGGATGTGATCCACTTTCAGGGTGGCCAAGGTTGCAGGTGGCTCCTCCAGGTCGGGACAGTGAATCAGAGGTGTGACCATCTTGTGTATTGGCTCAGACTCAGCAGCTGGCATCTCAGTTAGGGCCAAGCACTCAGCTCCAGCAGCAGTGACTGGTTCGATCACCTCAGGCCCTGAAGGTTCATCAGGCCCCGTAGTAGTAGCTGGAGCGGGCTCTTGACAAGGTTCAGGATGTTGCTTGGGGCCGAGGGTCGTTGCTTGCCTGAGGCAGGTGGCTGTATGGGCATGTCGGGGACCTCCATAGCAGGCATCAGGGCCTATTCTACCTCTGGGGTGGCCAAGGGTTCAGGTGATTCATCCGGGTCGGGAAAGTGAATCAGAAGTGTGACCACCATGTGCATTGGCTTGGCCACAGCAGCTGGCATCGCAGCTCGTGCAAAGCACTTAGCTCCAGCAGCCGTGACCAGCTCAATCACCTCATGTCCTGAAGCTTCAGCAGGCCCCACAGTAGGAGCTGTGGCAGCCTCTTGACGTGGTTCATGGTGTTGCTCAGGGGCCGAAGCTGGTTGCCCCACTGAGACAGGTGGCTGCTCCGGCACATCGGGGACCTTGATTGCAGGATCCAGGGCCTGCTCCTCATCTGGCCCAGCCAAGGGTGCAGGTGGCTCCTCCAGGTCAGGACAGTGAATCAGAGGTGTGACCACCAAGTGCATTGCGTTGGTCTCAGCAGCTGGCATCTCGGCTCAGGCCAAGCACTCAGCACTGACAGCCGTGCCCAGCTGGAACAGATCAGGCCCAGAAGCTTCAGCTGACCCCACTGTAGTAGTTCTGGCGGGCTCTTGATGAGGTTCATGGTGTTGCTCAGTGGCCGAATTCGGTTGCTCCACTGAGTCTGTTGGCTGATCCAGTACTTCATGGGCCTTGATTGCTGGGCCTAGGGTCTGTTCCTCCTCCAGCGCAGCTAAGGGTGCAGATGGCTCCTCCACGTCAAGACAGTGAATCAGAGGTGTGACCACCAGGTGCATTGGCTCAGACTCAGCAGCTGGCATCTCGGCTCGGGCCAAGCACTCAGCTCTAGCCGCCGTGACCGGCTCGATCAACTCAGGCCCTGAAGCTTCATTAGGCCCCACAATAGTAGCTGGGGTGGCTTCTTGACGTAGTTCATGAGGTTGCTCAGGGGCTGAAGCTGGTTGCTCCACTGAGACAGGTGGCTGCTCCGGCACTTTGGGGACCTTGATTGTAGGCTCTGGGGCCTGCTCCTCATCCAGGGCAGCCAAGGGTGCAGGTGGCTCCTCCAGGTCGGGACAGTGAATCAGAGGTGTGACCACCATGTACATTGGCTTCAACTCAGCAACTGGCATCTCGGCTCGGGTCAAGTACTCAGCTCCAGCAGCCGATTTGGGCTCGAACAGCTCAGGCCCATAATTTCTAGCAGGGCCCGCAGTAGGAGCTGGGATGGGCTCTTGAGGTGGTTTAGGACGATGCTCAGTGGTCAATGCTAGTTGTTCCACTGTCTGTTGGCTGCTCCAGTACTTCGTGGACCTCGATTGCTGGGCCTAAGGTCTGTTCCTCTTCCACGGCGGCCAAGGGTGCGGGTGGTTCCTCCACATCGGGACAGTGAATCAGAGGTGTGACTACCACGTGCATTGGCTCTGACTCAGCACCTGGCATCTCGGCTTGGGTCAAGCACTCAGCTCCAGCAGCCATTACCTGCTCGATCACCTCATGCCCTGAGGCTTCATAAGGCCCCACAGTAAGAGCTGGGGCGGGCTCTTTGCGTGGTTCGTGATGTTGCTCAGGGGCCGAAGCTGGTTGATCAACTGAGCCTGGTGGCTGCTTAGGCATTTGGGGACCTGGATAGCGGATGCCCGGGCCTGTTCTTTTTCCAGGTTGGCCAAGGGTTCAGGTGGCTCCTCCACGTTGGGACAGTGAATCAGAGGTGTGACCACCATGTGCATTGGCTTGGACTCAACACCTGGCATCTTGGCTCATGGCAAGCACTCAACTCCAGCAGCCGTGTCCGTCTTGATCACCTCAGACCCTGCACTCCCCTTGAGTCCGCACTGGCCTCTGTTAGCTGTGCAGGGCACTTTCCTGTTCATCAAGGAGGTGGAGCACTGGATTTCTTCCTCCCATTCCTGCCCCATCTCCTGTGTGGAGCTCTGTAACGACAGTGCCCAGCAGCCAGGCAGGAGGCCTCAGCACCCTATCTGGCTGCCTTGGCTGGGCTGCACATCCAGCTGACTCCATTCCAGACACACCACACCACAGTCAGCACACACCTCCCCCAAGGAGAGAAACAGATCTGCTCTAGGACCTTGGGTTAACTCTGGGATGGGTAAGAGGCACCTCAGGAATCCTCTTTCCACCCTGCCCACCATGACATCAGTGTGACCATGGAGGGATCACCGGGGAACCTGCTGCCCTGCAACCTCTTCCAGCCTGGATGGGACCTGCCCACACATCCCTGGTTCCCTGAAACTGAAGAGGAGGGGATGGGGCTGCCCAGGATGGCTGGCACAGGTGGCCTGGCCTGGTCTGGCCTGGGCTGCTCTGTATTACCTTAGGACGCCTCCTGGCAAATGCCTTGAGGCGTGGGGTGTGATGGTGGAACCAAAGTCTACAGCATTTGAAAAAAGTCGCATCCCTGGGGTTTCTGGAAGCCAGAACCCCGGGAAGTTGGCACGCAGCAAGAGAACATGTTTCACTAGCGGATGTCTCCAGCCAAGTGAGCCTGATATGGGGCTGCACTAGAATGTGGGTGCCTGGTTGCAGGGGTTCTAAGTTCTGTTGGGCTCTGTTGTCAAAGAAGTGACCTCACTGCCTAGGATCCCCTACCTGAGTCCACTCCTGGTTGAACCTTCGGTGTTGTCTTTTCATTTCTGTGTCTAATGGACATCTCAAATTTAACTTATAGAAACAAAATGATTCCCCTCCACCTCAGGCCCTCCACCCCAGTATTCCATGATAGACTTCTTTATTCCACTTGTGCTTATGTGGACCATCCACCTTGGAGGTGTCCTGGGTTTCTCCCTCTCTCACATTCCACATCCTGTCCATGAGATTCACAATATGAATTGTGTCCCTGTGCTATCTGCATCATTCTTGTCTCATTTCCTCTGTGCTGTCTGCGTTATTCTTGCCTCGTTTCTCTTTTTTAAAAAAATTTTTTATTGGAGTTCAATTTGCCAACATATAGCATAACACCCAGTGCTCACCCCGTCAAGTGCCCCCTCAGTACCCATCACCCAGTCACCCCAACCCCCACCCACCTCCCCTTCCACTACCCCTTGTTCATTTCCCAGAGTTAGGTGTCTCATGTTTTGTCACCTTCGCTGATATTTTCGCTCATTTTCTCTCCTTTCCCTTTATTCTCTTTCACTAATTTTTATATTCCCCAAATGAATGAGACCATATAATGTTTGTCCTTTTCTGATTGACTTATTTCACTCAGCATAATACCCTCCAGTTCCATCCACGTCGAAGCAAATGGTGGGTATTTGTCGTTTCTAAAGGCTCAGGAATATTCCACTGTATACATAGACCACAGCTTCTTTATCCATTCATCTTTCGATGGACACCGAGGCTCCTTCCACAGTTTGGCTATTGTGGACATTGCTGCTAGAAACATTGGGGTGCAGGTGTCCCGGCGTTTCATTGCATCAGTATCTTTGGAATAAATCCCCAGCAGTGCAATTGCTGGGTCGTAGGGCAGCTCTATTTTTAACTCTTTGAGGAACCTCCGCACAGTTTTCCAGAGTGGCTGCACCAGTTCACATTCCCACCAACAGTGTAAGAGGGCTCCCCTTTCTCCACATCCTCTCCAACATTTGTGGTTTCCTGTCTTGCTACTTTTCCCCATTCTCACTGGTGTGAGGTGGTATCTCATTGTGGTTTTGATTTGTATTTCCCTGATGGCAAGTGATGCGGAGCATTTTCTCATGTGCATGTTGGCCATGTCTATGTCTTCCTCTGTGAGATTTCTCTTCATGTCTTTTGCCCATTTCATGATTGGATTGTTTGTTTCTTTGCTGTTGAGTTTAATAAGTTCTTTATAGATCTTGGATACTAGCCCCTTCCTGATATGTCATTTACAAATATCTTCTCCCATTCTGTAGGTTGTCTTTTAGTTTTGTTGACTGTTTCTTTTGCTGTGCAGAAGCTTTTTATCTTGATTAAGTCCCAAAAATTCATTTTTCCTTTTGTTTCTCTTGCCTTCATGGATGTTTCTTGCCAGAAGTTGCTGTGGCCAAGTTCAAAAAGGGTGTTGCCTGTGTTCTCCTCTAGGATTTTGATGGAATCTTGTCTCACATTTAGATCTTTCATTCATTTTGAGTTCATCTTTGTGTATGGTGCAAGAGAGTGGTCCAGTTTCATTCTTCTGCATGTTGCTGTCCAATTTTCCCAGCACCATTTATTGAAGAAACTGTCCTCTTTCCTGCTTTGTCGAATATTAGTTGACCATAGAGTTGAGGGCCCATTTCTGGGTTCTCTATTCTGTTCCATTGATCTATCTGTACTGTTGCCAGTACCACACTGTCTTGATGATCACAGCTTGGTAGTACAACCTGAAATCTGGCATTGTGATGCCCCTGGCTCTGGTTTTCATTTTCAATATTCCCCTGGCTATTCGGGGTCTTTTCTGATTCCACACACATCTTATGATGATTTGTTCCAACTCTCTGAAGAAAGTCCATGGTATTTTGATAGGGATTGCATTAAATATGTAAATTGCCCAGGGTAATATTGACATTTTCACAATATTAATTCTTCCAATCTATGAGCATGGAGTATTTTTCCATCTCTTTGTGTCTTCCTCAATTTCTTTCAGAAGTGTTCTATAGTTTTTAGGGTATAGATCCTTTACCTCTTTGGTTAGGTTTGTTCCTAGGTATCTTATGCTTTTGGGTGCAATTGTAAATGGGATTGAGTCCTTAATTTCTTTTTCTTCAGTCTCATTGCTATTGTATAGAAATGCCATTGATTTCTGGGCATTGATTTTGTACCCTGCCACACTTGCCAAATTGCTGTATGAGGTCTAGCAATCTCGGGGTGGAGTCTTTTCGGTTTTCTATGTACAGTATCATGTCATCTGCAAAGAGGGAGAGTTTGACTTCTTCTTTGCCAATTTGAATGCCTTTTATTTCTTTTTGTTGGCCGATTGCTGAGGCTAGGACTTCTAGTACTATGTTGAATAGCGGTGAGAGTGGACATCCCTGTCTTGTCCCTGATCTTAGGGGAAAGGCTCCCAGTGTTTTCCCATTGAGAATGATATTTGCTGTGGGCTTTTTGTAGATGGCTTTTAAGATGCTGAGGAATGTTCCCTCTATCCCTACACTCTGTTACAGCATTTTAAACCAAAGCCCATATATATTAGGATTTCCTGTTCCAGGATCCCATGCAGGATACTACATTGCCTTTAGTCTCCTTGTCTCCTTCCCCTCTTCTTGGCTGCATTTATTTCTCAGATTTTCCTTGTTTTTTGAAGACCTTAAAGAGTATTGGTCAGGTATTTTGCAGAATGTCCCTCAATTATGATTTATCTGATATTTTCCTTATTATTAGATCAAGTTATGACTTTAGGGGATGAAGACCACAGTGGTAAAGTGCCATTCTCGTTATGTGTATCATGGAAACATGCTACCGATGTAATTTATCATGTTAATATTGACTTAGTTCACCTGGCTGAGGTAATGTTGCCTGCTTTCTCGACTATAAAGTTACTTCTCCCCTCTTCATGCTGTACTCTTTGAAAGGAAGTAATTGTGCTCAGTCCACATTTAAGGAATGGGAAATTATGCTTTACCTCCTCAAGTGTGAAGTATTTGCATAAGTTGTTTGGGATTCTTCTGTAGAGAATGCTCTTTTAAAAGTGCAAATCAGGGGCCCTGGGTGGCACACTTGGTTAATTGCCTGACTCTTGGTTTTGGCTCATGGTCCGGAGATCAAGCCCCAAGTTGGGCTCCGCGCTAAATGTGGAGTATCCTTGAGATTCTCTTTCCCTCTCCCTCCATTCCTCTCACTCATGCTCTCTCTCAAATAAGTAATCTTAAAAAAAAAATAAAATAAAATCACAAATCAGATTATATCAAGCCCTTGATTAAATTGCTCTAGTGACTTCCCAGCCTTCTTTAAATAAATTCCAAACTCCCTACCATAACCATGGCCCTATGCTCTTTGGTCCCCAAATTCTGGTCTCCATGGCTTTATTTTTTTTTTTAATTTTTATTTATTTATGATAGTCACAGAGAGAGAGAGAGAGAGAGGCAGAGACACAGGCAGAGGGAGAAGAAGCAGGCTCCCTGCACCAGGAGCCCGACGTGGGATTCGATCCCGGGTCTCCAGGATCGTGCCCTGGGCCAAAGGCAGGCGCCAAACCGCTGCGCCACCCAGGGATCCTCTCCATGGCTTTATTCAATCCGACCCTCATCCTTACGTTGGGCTGCCTACTAGACTCTGCAGGATCTGTCCCCATCTTCCCTTTGACCCCATCCCATTCTTCCCTTCTTGCAGTCACATTCATCTATTTTCTGTTCCTTAAAAATGTCATTTTTCATCTTAATGGTTTTGCTATGGCTGTTGCATCCTATCTTTGCAAAGCAGGTTCTTTCTTATCATGGAGGTCTTAGCTTACATGTTTCCAACTATGTAGTTTCAACCAGTCCCAAATAATCCTGTTTCATTTTCAACATTTTACTTATCATGCCCTTAGTGATTTCATGTCCATATTGTCTGCCTCCACTCATCTAGAATGTTCAAGCATTGTGAGAATTGTCTTTATCTGTCTTACCTATTGCTGTAATACCTATACTCTAAACTACTCCTGATGCAGTATCAGTGAATACATGATTCTATGTGTATTCTGGAGGTTACATAGAGGAGGAGGTTATAAAAATATGAAGTCAGTCTACCCTCTTGAACCAGAAGCTTCTGCAACCAGAAGTTTGAGTAGTTGAGAAAGGGTTAAAGCTAATGGTTAACTGAGAAATCACTAAATAAAAGCAACATAGAGTGCACTTTCTAAAAGGAATTCATTATATGGCATTCTCCCAGGAAAGCACAGAGCTCTCCGCTGCTTGGCTTTTCAGTTCCCTTTAAGTTAAGTGAACCATAACTAAGTTGGGAGCTTCGTTATATTTGCATGGTTAAAAGCACTGTCACCTCCAATGGTGTATTTTAAATAAAAAGCAAGCTTCCAGGACTTAATATCTGCACTAATATATTCCATGGTCAGGGCTTAAGTTGAGTGGGAAAGAAGCCAAACTCATCTTCCCCTTCCTCCTCCGTTGCACACAGTAGAAAGGCTTTTAGTAGCTAGAACCAAACTTTCCAGGCATGAACGTTCTTTTCATCACAGAGTGCTCCATTGACTAGCACCAATGGGCTTTCTCATCTCATGCAAGAACGTAGCTAGATGGACTCATTAAAGGAAGAAGAATCTCTCTTACTAACATGTAGACATGCAGACAGATTATAGTTAGCAGAAAAGGGAGAGCAAAAGACACTCTGCAACTTGTTCCTTAAATATATAGCATAGATTTTGTATGACCCAAGTTTTATTTTCACATAGCAGCTATGTATTCAGAAGGGTTTATATTTGTTGTACCCAGTGCCAAGCACTGCATTTTAGCCATTGACTATTTGGTGGAACACAGGGGCTACAGACCCCATCACTCCATAACCAGCTTCTAGTGTCTTCCTCCCTCAGCCCCAAGGAATGAGCAAATAAACCATAGATTGCTAATGCTCTGTATAGAACTTGGGGAGCCTTTGGGTCCAGAAATCCCAATTTTCTATCACCCCTTGATGATGGGAATTCTGTTATTGGTGTTTATGGTTCATTATTTCATTCATTTATTTATAGTGTTGTTATTGTATTGCTTATTTTTATCTATTGTTTATTTTACTGTTGCTCACAATTCAATCCTGCATGGGTCTTGTACACTCTTGCTACCTATTTGTGGTCCATGTCCACATTTTGACATCACATGGGAGATTGTTAGAAATGCAGACTCCTATTCCCACTCTTGACAGACTGAATCAGAACCTGCATTTTACCAAGATCCCCAGGTGACTATTATGCACACTTAAGTTTAAGGAGCACTGCTTTCATCCATCAGACCTGCCCCACACCATGCAGATGACAGCTACCAAAGCCCCCATACTGTTCACAGCTTGGCTCTGAAACCTTCCCCCATCTTCTGTTTCTGACTCTATGGCTTGTCTCTCTTTATGTGGCCTCACTGCTTATATATGGAATCTGACACAACTTCTGTGGCTTTGACCTTTTCTTCCCTCCTTACACAGGATGCAGATTTTTCCTCTGGTTCTACGTCAAGAAGAGCAGGGAAGATATAAGAAAGCAAAGGAGCTGAGAGAGGAACAGAATCCATTTTAAAATGTCTCAAGTCAAAGTAGTTATTAGAAAGTTACAACTTTTCTGGGATAAAAAAGAAAGTTGTGTCCCCAGGACTCAGGAACCAGGGCTGCCCCAGAGCCCTCAGCAGCAATCATTTATGGACATTTATACCAGTGCTCCCTTATCAGGGTCCTTCAGTTACCATCTAACCCAGCTGCTGTATTTTAGATCAAGTTGAGTGAGAGAGACAGAGAGAGAGAGAGAGAATCTGATGGTTTAGTCTGGCCCATGAACTGCTTTTCTGTGCATCAGTGGTATGTTCCGGACTGGTCCAATCAGCTGTGGTTCAGGGTGAGTTTGTAAAGTACAAATCCCACAGGTAGGGTTCGGGTGATATAGGTTCTCTTTGATGGGAAAGTGTTGGGGGAGATTAGCATATTTAATATAATACCTTAAACCATAGCAAAAAAGGTATGTGCTGAACTTGGGGGTAACTTTTATTTCACAGGCCTAGAATATATCCTTAGATTTCTAGGCTCAATAGAACATGATGACTAGTTTAACATGGATGGAGATGTATTTATAATTATCTCATGTATGTAAAAAGCAGATTTGAACTTCAGTCATGCTGAGATCATTCATCATATATAAACAATCTACAAATGACATAAATGATCCATGGGAAAGTGTCAAATACATTAAAATATCAGTTTAGTTTAGGTTTAACTCAGAAGACACTAATATCCCTTTTCAAAAGTTTTAAATGAATACAATTCTGGATCAGTCTATTTCAGTAGACGTCTTATTTAAAACTTTTGGTTTAGTGAAGGAAAAATTATGTGTGGGTTTGGTTCAGAGTTCTGTCAGTAAGGATGGTTCATTCCTGTTTTTGTATACACGCTATTCCTTACAAATTCTAGACGTGTATATAGTAACACAAACAGGCCATAATTATAATTCTCTAAAAGGAAGGGGAGAAAACTTAAAGCCCTTCTTGTTTTCCCTGTTGCCAGACTGGTTTCTAACTAACCCATCTTGATTAATGGGTTTTGTGATATTTTAAAAGTCTTTCTAGTAATAGAGATGCCAAAGTGTCCCCGGTTAGATGATTCCAGTAAGTTTTTCCCCATGAGATGTTCTTCTATATAATTACCTGCAATTCTTCACATGGCAATTTACATTCTTAGCCTGGTTTTCAACAGCTTGGGAAAATGGCTGGTTATTGTCTTTTGTATATCGATTAGATGAAGAAAGTCAACTTTTTAAAAAAAAGATTTTATTTATTTGAGAGATAGTGAGAGAGAGAGCACAAGTAGGGTGAGAGGCAGAAGGAGAAGCAGACTCCCCACTGAGCAGGGCTCTATCCCAGGATTCTGAGATCATGACCTGAGCCGAAGGCAGACACTTAACCGACTAAGCCACCTAAGTGTTCCAAAAGTCAACTTTCTTAAGTCAAAGATAAATAACCACAGTTTTGAAAACAGAGTCCTAAGTGACAACAGGAGGTATAATTAACTTGTCCTCAGTTGGATGCCTCGGTGGCCTCAGAAACTGCAGGTATGAGATGAAAGTAAATCTGATAGCCATATCTTAATATAATGTTGGGCAGACTGGTTTGAGACTGGTTTGAAATGTCATAACCAGCAAGCTGAAGACACATGAAACTTTTGTCTTCACTGAAAGAATGTTGCTCCACCTGAATGAGATCCCAAGCAAATGGAGACAATTGAGAATGACACATCGAAGATGATGCAAACCTTCATTAGCATTAGTATACATTTGCCATATTTGTTAAGTGAATGCCATGTAGGAGGAGCAGTATCAGCACATTTATAAAACAGAGAAGAAAAAAAATAGTGAAATAGGACTATGCTGATTTAGAATTCATGAGAATGTGGATAGAGGAGGTTACATTTACCTTTGATTATGTATAAAGAAAGAAGACATTTCAAAGCACATTAATAGGACATATTTAGATTGCTCAAGAAAATAGGTAGCTCTGGTTCTTCACATTTGATATGCAAATCTTAAATTATCTTTTTTTTTTTTTAATTGAAGTACAGTTGACATGTTATGTTAGTTGCAGGTATACATCATAGTGATTCCACAAATTGTTATGCTATGGTCACAAGTGTAGCTACCCTCTGTCACCATACAATGCTATTGACTTCCATTGACTATATTCCCTATGCTGTACGTTTTATCACCATGATTTATTTATTCCTTCTTTATCTCTTAAAGCAACTTTGCCAGAAATTTTATGTGGGGCAACATTGTTAATGATGTATTTAATAAATCTGTGCTTAAAAGTAATAGAATATTCTAAATCAGATTGTAATTTAATGTATCCTTGTCCATTTGCTTCATTTACTTAGACTTCACTATATTGATGTTCCAAAAAGAAATGCTTGAAGACAGTGGAGTAAAAAAAAAAAAATTTTTTTTTTTTTTTAGAAAATATAACCTCACTAATAGGGAGCCTCTTTCCAGCTTGATCTTTAAGGAGAATAGAGTAAGTAAAACATAGGCAGCAAGCTGGGAATTTTTTTACAAAGAGCCAGTTTGGACTTAGGTGAACTAATGTCACCTTCCTTGAGTATTTACCCAAGTCCTCAAACTTTGAAAAAGGGACAATGTCTAGTCTCTTGAAGACTGGCTTGGATTTCTTGAGATAGAAGGGCAAAAGGTTATATCACAAAGCAGGTTTATACAGAGGGGTGTTCCATGAGGTTGACAGAAGCGGCATCTGCTGTCAAGGCCTTCAGATCCTCTTCAGACCTCACTCACCCTGCCCTCATTCCCCCAGGGAATGCAATTGTCTTGGCCTGTGTGGTCAAGGCTGGCTCAGGCTGTAGCACTTCGTTCTGGCATGAAAGAAGGCTCCTGTGATCATTCTGCTTCATGTGGAAGAGTCTTGATGAAAAGATGTCACAATGTGCAACCTGGAGCAGAATCCTGGCTCTCCAGAACTGCACCGGGCTGCTAATCCCTGACTCCAGGGCTTCATCTGTTTAGTGATTCAGTACACCTTACTTTAAAAGTCTGACTAGCAAGATCTCAGCCCAGTCTGCCTTGAGGGAGTCTCTTTAAAATGCTATTTATAGTGCATAATCAACATAATCCTATTTGCAAGTACAGTATCATACATAATGAGCCATTTGATTTGCAAATTTCCTAATGCCATTAATCTGACAACTTTTGTGCCAGGTCAGGCAGCCTTCACTGATAAAATCTCAAGGCTGCCACCTTGGTGGTTTATTTCAAGTGTCTCTGTGTGGATTATAGGAAGGGGATATTCTGTAAAGGAAGGTGTTCCCTGTGCCCTTTGTCGGGCCTTTTGCAGCTTGTTGCAGTCATCAAATAGTACAGGATGAAGGGTTGAATAGCAAGGCTGTGTTTCTGAATTGGCCTCTCAGGGTTGTGTGATTTGGGATCTGAGGGGATTGGACTAGTTGGACACCCCATGATCCTCTCCTTCAGGGTGACCTTCCCAGATTCTCTGAGTGACTGTCTTTTGCCATTCTTTCAGTTTTCTGTGTGTGTGCTTCCACTACCTAGCCAACAGGGTGTTATATTATTACTTGCAGTCTGTTTCCCTCACTAGGATGCAAGCTCTGTAAGGGCAGGGACTGATTCTCATTCATCTTCAACTCCCAGAAACTAGCAGGTAACTGGCATGCAGTAGGAAATCAACACATTTGCTGATCTGAACCGAGGTAAGGTCTCTTCAAGCTATGAAAGCCCATGATTCTAAGTTAGGTACTATTCAAAGAATTGCAGAGAGAAGTCAAAATGGGAATGTATTACGGTAATATTGGCTGGTAAATCTGATCAGGGGCCAAAAAAGTTGAGCTAATGATTCTCATCCTTGGCTACACATTAGAGTCATCTGGAAAACTTAACAACAAAGAAACAAAAACAATGTTTTTCCCCCCTCAGTAGGTTCTGATCTAATTGCTCACTGTTCTCTTATTGCCTTTTACCATCCCCAAAATCTTCCCCTGTGCCCGCTGCCCACCCCCCACCCCCCACTTTGATCTTGTGTGCAGCCAAGGTTGAGGAAATCTTATTGCTCCAAACCTTACTCTAAGTGGGCATCAAGCTATTATTATCTATTGGAGTTTTCAGCTTCATAAATAAAACATCGAAGTAATACATGTTCACTGTATAAGAAACTTAGAAAAATACATATAAGTAGAAAATATAAATACCTGTAATTTTAATACTCAAAGAGTTTTTTACATTTTGTTATATTTCCTTCCCAACATACAACTTTCTAAGAAAAACATCATAGATTCTGTTGTGTAACTTGCTTTTTTTCACTTGGTAGTATATTGTAATCATCTTTCCATTTCAATAAAAACATTTATCTGCTACTATTGATTAATTTTTCATAGGCAGAACAACTGCGTTGTGCTTCCTTCAACCTCTTTTTCTGCAGCCTAAATAAGGTGCCTTGGATATATTTAGAATTTAAACTTGTTTTGAAAATAGTGGTATTTTTCTTAAAATCTCAACCATTTTCCACATAATGCATCTAGTAAGGAATATTTTCTACTTTTTGGCTATTTATTCTATTTTATATGTAGCTTTGCAGATACAACTGTAGATCTGAGAATAAAAGATGATGCCAAGTTGGATTTCTGTGATTGTGTTAACACACAACAGCCTGCATTTAGATAATAAATTTCCCTGGAGATATTTCATTAAAAAAAACAAAAAACAAAACAGGTTTGAATTCCGTGCATAGGATATATAAAACCATGGTACTCAGATATCAAATGGTAGAAATTTTTTTATGTAATTATAACACTAATAAACTTAGTGTTTAACCTAACGTATAGTCTAGAAACAGAGCACCAACAAAGCTGTAACCTGAATCCTTGTAAAGAGTAAAAAGAAAAGTGAAATAATGAAAACAAAAAATTACCAGAAATACCTGTGGTACTCGTTAGATTATCCAAGTAACCACTGAATCTTTTAGAGATTCTGAATCAAGACATTTTTCTTCCTCCATGCAACTCCCCATGACCCAGCACAAAAGATTCAGAAGTTCTGGAAACCATCTATTGAGCCACTGTTACTAATACTGATACTAAGCACTAATATGGAGTGAATCTAATCTGGTCTGCTCCCTTGGGGAATATGAGAAAGTCCACAGAAATACCATACACCAGACTCACCCTGTGCAGTGTCATGGGTTTCAATATACATCTATCCCTTGCTTACCGTCTTTCATACATTCCTGAAAACCCTGCCACTGAGTTGAGTGAAAAGCTGTTAAATGGAAAAGTACTTTCACTCATCTTGATGGGAAAGATTGCGATTAATTTCATTCTGATCAAGGATACCTAACCATATTTCACTAACACGGAAACATTTTGGATGAATGACAAAAGACAAATTATTTTAATATACAACAATGTGAAAATAAATACATTTAATTTGTAGAAGAAAAGTGGTGAAAGTTTACAAAGGGAGAGAGAGAAGCCTGGAGGGTAGGTGGTGCTAGGCAGAGTTGGGTATCAGGTGATTGATGCAGGCAAGGTCGAGGCTCAGGGGCACAGCACACTGCCTTTAACCTAAAACTAAAGCACCCAAGAACACCTTTACAACAACATAAAGGTGAGAGGCTTTGGAAATGTGTGGAAATGGTGCATGTGCACCGCAGGCTGAAGATTCATAGAAGCTGCAACATTCTCATCCCTGTCACTTGGCACGCACACCAGAGCAAAATATTCCTGGCTCATCCAAAAATGGGGTACAATTCACATTTGTTCCACATGAGACTAGCTGACTAGAAACTGCTGTACCGAGATGGGATGAGTGTGGTTTTGACAGAACCCGTAATGTTGAAGTAGCCTTTTCATGGTGTTTATTTAGAGTGTTTTTGAATGAAAATTGTTATACCAAATTAAAAAAAAAATTAAAGAGATGTCACTGCCTGAAAACTGGTTTAATTTTTCAAAAGCCATTATGGTGAAGTGTCATTAACTGAAAGTCTGTCAGGTGAGTCTGGACCAATATGCCCTAGTCAGATCCATGTTTTAGTCCTTTAGAAGTGAGTAATGTAGTTCCGGATATTTTGTTTGTATGGGTCATTTCACCCATCTGGATAAAGTCCAGGATTTCTCATAATGAGTCTGCTTTTTAATTTTCCTAATTTTAATTTCCATTAAAGAGAGTTTACCAGTAGCTCAAAAATTTATTTGAGAGCAAGATGGATTTAAGATAATTGTGGAATGTATAATGAATGCATAAAAAGGTTATAGAAAAGCACACGGCACTTACTACATTTTTCAGGAATAGTTGAGTCTTACTAAATGGCAGCAATCATTCACTTTTCCAGCCAGTCCTTTGTTGCAATGTTAATAGCTCAGTCATATTTGCAGTCATTTTCATATTTCAGGCATGAGATGTTCTATTTTGTTAGAACATGGGAAACTTTTAGCATTAGGAAATAAAAATTCCTTAAGTATGATTTGCTAATTGTTTGACATTACTCTT
Organism: Canis lupus dingo; assembly: GCF_003254725.2. Classification (NCBI taxonomy): domain Eukaryota; kingdom Metazoa; phylum Chordata; class Mammalia; order Carnivora; family Canidae; genus Canis; species Canis lupus. The sequence continues at coordinate 37,804,214 of NC_064256.1, read as the reverse complement.
AATAGGAGTGGCATCTTTAATAAGGGGATAGATGAAGGGTGTTCATTTCCAAGCATAGAATAAACCTCTGGTATTTTCATTTAACAAGTGTGATTACTACATGTTAACCAACTCAGAAACAGAATGAAGCAGCAAGGAGTAATTTTAATTTTGCCATTTTCTATATGGGAAATAGGAAATAACATGGCTCTTTTTTTTTTCCTTATGAAAAAATCCATTTAGTAAGACTCTAAAGCATTCTTTTCACCGTCTAAGGAACCTACCAACCTCCTACAAATCCAGCTAGAGCTACAAGGGAAAAAAGGCCTCCAGTGATTTGTTTTTTTGGAGGGGAAAAGGGGGAAGGGCTTGGAGGGCAGTATATCATGAAGGTCTTGTCTTGCTACTCTGCATTTTTACCTTGAATTTATTGGGTGTGTGCTTTTTCTGTCTGTAATACATTATGCACTCCCTCTAGTGTCAGAATTTGTATATGATCCGAAACCCAGCTTGACAAAGTGCTGCTATAAACATTAGAGTAAGGTTCAGGCTCCTAATTATGCCATATTTCAAAGATATTAAAGGCCACCTAATAACATGAAGAACAGCCCTGCATGAAGACACTCTCGCTCAGAAAAGAATGCATATTTTAACCTGTGTTATGAGGAGACTTCTTCTAAGGTTTCCTCTCCTCCTCAAAGTGTCTATAAATAAGCTTAGAGCATTATTAAAGCTTTAAATTCCTTTAATAATCTGAAGTATTTATTAATTCTAAATTCTGTAGCAAAAACCAAAAAGAAAAAAAAACACATAAAAACAAAACACACACACACACACACACACACACATACACACAAAACCTCCAACTAGAGATGAAAAAAATCTCAGCTGGAAAGGAAAGCCTGTGGGAACATCGTGAAATATGTTTTCATCAAGATTTTTAGGACCTTATTAGCTATTTTATTCCCATGTTTCTTTTAGGAATTGGGAGCTATAATGACTGTTGTTTGTCCCAATCACATCCCTTTGCTGCTTGTGGCCTACCCAGCATAGATCCACTTTCTTTTCCCTAACACAGTTCTGTGCCCATCTCTTTCCCACAGCCCAGACACCTTGAAGAAAGTTGACATTGTCTCTGGCTCTGAGTGACTTGTGGGTAATCCCCACTTCCCTCCCAGTGATGGCTCAGGAATGGATATGTGATCCAATTTTGGATCTCACTGGAGATGCATCAAAAAACATTCTTCTTCAGTCTTCTGGCCCAGCATCCAGAAGTGATGCTTTTCTTTTGGATGCTGATTTGAGGCCTGAAACTGCTGCAGCCATCTCACTATTCAATGTGAAAATGAGGCTGATCCTGGGGAAGGTTAAGGGCAAGAGAATCACAGGTGATGCAGCAAGTGCCCCCCTGGACAAATCAGCTCAAGAGCCTATCCTATTGATGTACTTCTAAGTATGGCAGCCAATATATGCATGATTGTTTAAGCCAATTTAATTTGGGGGGGTTTATTACTTATAGCCAAAATGACCTCCAAACTTACAACTATTACCATGTTTAATTAAACAGTCTTCTTATATTGAAAACTCAATTACATATAAATCCAGTTTCACATCTACTTTCATGCTAATTCATGCAGAAAAATACAACACAATATAATGGTCAGTTGATGAAGACTATTCATTCTCTAGCATAACAAACTACCCCAAAACTTGGTGACTTAAAATAATAATAAAAATTTACTGTCTGCAGATTTTCCATGGGTTGGGAATTTGAGAGCAGCCTAGCTGGGTGGTTATAGTCTAGATGTCGGTTGAGACTGCATTCATCTAAAGGCTTGGCTAGAGCTGGACCAGCTCCTTCCAAGATGGTTCACTGACATAGCTGGCAAGTTGGTGCTAGATGTTGGTGGGAGGCTTCAGTTTCTCCCCACATAAGCCACTCCCATAAGGCTGTTTGAGTGTCCAAAGGACATGATCTCTGGCTTCCCCAAGAGTGAGTGATCCATTCAAGAAAGTGAGAGAGAGGTGGGAGCTATTCTTTTTATGATACAGATTCAGAAACCATATAGCATCATTTCTACCATATTCTAATCACTAGAAGCAAATCTCTGAGCAAATCTCTGATCCTACAATCGACAGGAGGCAATATACGCTCTACCTTTTAAAGGGAGGAATGCTAAAGGACTTTAAAACCACCACAAGGATACTCGTCTACAGAGAAAATCCTGGGGATCTTCACTGAGTTGTATGTTCCTTATGTCTCTAGGAGTACAACTGCAATAATACAAACAGATAATGATACTTTTCATCATCTGCCAGGCACTCTTTATGTATATTAAGTCATATAGTTTTAACATCACCTCTATGAGTTACATGCTATTCTTATTTCATTTTACAATTATAGAAACCAAGTCATAGAGCATTATGTAACTTGTTTAAAGTCTTATAGCAAGTAAGTTTCAAATACAGGATTTGAACCCAGGCAATCTGGCCAGGTAGTCTGTGCTTTTTAGCATCTCATCTTCTCTCCTTGCTAGTCCACACCTATACTTACAGTTCAGGCACATTATTGGTAACTATATTTCACTGGCTCTCTGCCTTCTCACAAAGACCTTAGACCCTCACATACATAGTCTTTCCAAACATTCCTAGCAGTTGCCAAGGGCTGTATATTATTTGCTTATGAGAGGCTATTATGTGGCATCAGCGATGCCTTTCCCATCTCCTCTCTGGCTTCCTTTCAGGTTACCATTAAGTGAAGTATCAGCATCGCTCTCCACATGGTCACTGTATAGAGGGGCATCAAGCCAAGCTGCTCATTGCCAGTATCTCAGAGAGTTTTTAATGAAACAACCTTCTGTGTGTTTACCTAATCCTTCCACCCCATGTGTACTTATCTCCTTTACTTGTACACAAAGCACATTCTCCTCATGCCTCTCTGCAGAGAACCTGTCCCTCCTGTTCTCAGGAAGAGTTCTCTCCTTGAAGGCTCTGCAGCCATCGTGCAAGCCAACTCTTGCAGACTTTCCTCACTGGCTCACCAGACATGTCTGGATGGTCTGAACCCCAGTGGTAGACAGAGCTTAGACCCAGTATGAGATTTCTATCACATTAAAGAAGAAAAAGAAAGAAAGCGTTACAAGATAAAATTAAGTTTCAAGAAAATGGGGGTATTGCTAACTAATTCTCAGATATAAATAACTCATTGCCTTACATCTAACTAAAATATCTCATTGAGTACTTTAGACATTTTAGATATGCCAATTAGTTTCAGATCTTCGCATCTCTAACACATGCTCCTGAGAGTTTTTCAGTTGTTCTTCACAGAAATACTCATTGAGCAGCTACTGTTTTCCAGGCAAATGCCACACATAGGGAAGCCAGCATAAGCAGACACATATGGTCCCTGATTTCATGGAGGGGTAGCTAAGTGGGGAGTAATGGAAAGGGGACTGCTATTTACAGATCCTATTACTGAGGTGGGAACTTGTGGCTGTGAACATGTGATTGAAATCTTTTAACTTCTAGATCTGACACATTTCACTGAAAGTAAACCAGGCAGTCCACTGAGATTTGTCATTGCAATTCTGGCTCAAAAGCCCTGTATGCATTACAAGGGCATTGACACAGAAATTACAGGTAGATTTTTTAAAAAGAAAACCTGGTAAAAAGGCATAGATTTGCCTTTCACTGAGTAGGGGAATAGCCTCCAGCCCATATCAATTTCTCTCTGTCTAATTTATAGTGTTAATAATCTGTACCACACTATTTAGCACTTGATTACTGCTCATGCACTGTCTGGTACAATTTTAAATGGTTTCAAGTCCATTCACAAACTGGCTGCCCAAGAAGCTATTTAGCTCCTCAGAGAGAAAGGAGTTACCTTTCTCTTTGGGGCTGGGCTCTGGCTGGCTCTGCAGTGCACTGTGAATGTAAATGGAAGCTGATGCCCCAGCAGGATCTGTGGGTCTCTGGCTTCCCTAGGTTTTCCTGCCCCTTTTCTTCTTCAAACCCATCACTCTGGACTTGGCCTTCTCTCCCCAGCGTCCTCCTTTTGCCCCCACCCCCTTGGAGCATGTTTCTGTTAACTTTTCTCAATCTTCTCCCCAGTCTGAAAGTGATTTGCTTTCCATTCATTCACATAGTACATGTTTACTGAGCATTACCATATACCAGGCACCGTGCTAGGTACTAGAGACATAAAAGCAACTAGAATGTGGATCCTTGCCATAAAGAGGATTATAGTCCCATGAGAGAACAGCTATAAATGGATCCAGGATTATAGGATCATATGACAAGCACCAAGTCAGAAGGAGGTGCTGGATGTCATGAGAGCCCCGGGGAATGGCAAATAAATCAGATAGGAGTATTAAATTAGATTTCCCAAGGATGAATATTTTAAAGAAACAGTTTGTGATAAACAGAGGACCTTGAAATGTTCAAGCTTCAAGAAGCCTAAGTAACCTAATCCAACTATCATTCTGCAGATGAGGAGAAAGACCTTTATAGGAAAAGTCATCGTCAAAGATGAGGCTAGAGCTAAGACTGTGGTGTAGCCAGATCTGGTGGTGAGGGAGTGGGTGGAAGGCTGATGAGGCTACAATTCCCGTCTAGAGTGAAAATGGAAACAGAATAGCAGTTAGTGCAATAACTCAGGTAAGAAATGAGAGAAACAGATGATGGTGGCAAGGACCAGATGGAGGAGGTAAAAACTGATCAGATTCTACCTACATTTAAAGGGAAAGCTGACAGAATTTGTTCATGGTCTAGATAAGGTGTGTGAGAGAAGGAAAGTTCAGGATGGCTCTAAGGTTTGAGCCTGAGCAATTAGAAGCTTGAAGTTTTCAGCAACTAAGATGTAAAGGATGGTAGAAAAAAATAGAGGAAAATCATTTTTTTTGGAGCATGTTACTTTGGAGATGCCTGTTAAATATCCCAGTAGATATGTCTAATTGGCCGCTGGATATGCAAGCCTGGTGTTAGGCTGGAGATATACATTATGGATGCATCAGCATGTAGATGGAATTTAAAGCCAAGAAAAAGATGAAATCACCTAGAGAAAGAGAGAAGAGAAGAGGTCTGAGGACTTAGCTTGGGAAACTCTAATGTTCTGAGTGGGAAAGATGAAAAGGAACCAGCAAAGGGGCCTCAGAATGAGCAGCTCATCAGGTAGGAAGAGAACCAAGAGACAAAGTTACCTAGGGTCAAGCTAAGAGCATATCTCTAGGAGGATGGAACTATCTACTGTCAAATTATGTCAATATATTTAAGTGATTAGTAAGAAGTTTCCATTGGCTCTGGGAAGATGGAGGTCATTGGAGACCTCAACAAAGGCAGTGTTGGTGGAGTGAAGGGGGCTGCAGCCTGAGTGGATTCAAGAAAGAATGACAGAAGACTCTTCAGAAGAATTTTACAGTAAAGGGCAGCAGAGAAATGAGGCAGTATCTGGAGGAAGATGTAGAGTCAAGAGAGTTTTCATAGCTAGGAGATTACTACCCCTTTGTGTTTGATGGGAATGATCCAGATGAGGGGGTGCACTTACTGATGCAGAAGAGAGAAGAACACATGAAAGAGCTATCTTCAGAGTAGGAGAGAGGATGGGAATGACTGCTGGAGCAGAGGGGGTGGTCTTAGACAGAGCCATGGGTGGCTCACCATTTTAGCAGGAAAGAAGGCCAGTTCAGGGAGGTAAGCATGTGGTTCTGGTGGTGAGAGTGTGTGGTCATTTGTTTCTGATCACTTCTATTTGCTCAGTGAGAGAAGCAAAGAGAGAAAGTGGGTCAAAAGTTGTTGGATGTCTGAGAAGAGAGGAAGAATTTTGAGTCATTTAGGAGACTGGGGTCTGTTATTGACTAGGGTATAGAGAGGGCAAACAAGACTACATTAGAGTTTTGTGCTCACGGATTTACAATGAGGCAATCAGCACAATTGTATGTCTTCCTTCAGTCACATTCAGCTGTTTGGGGACTTGTGCGAAGTAAGCAGAGGGTTGGATTTAACCAGGTATATTAACCAGGTGTTTCCCAGATTTGACATCAGGGACCTTGCTGACACAGGAGAGACAGCCCCTCCCAGGAGGGTCAATTCCTAAAGATAGTAAATGACAGGCCTGTGAGCATGCCTTTTGTATGCAAACCAACCAATCAAGTGCCCACACCCTAACTACTGGCTCTCACACCCAGGGCCACTAATCCCCTGGTCACTCAAGGGCAGATGCTCGATTATTAGGGACAGCCTTTGCGTCCCACTGGCCTCTGAAATTACTCAACCTAGCAAATCCTAAACCTGCCTACCTGCCTCACTCATTTCTTCCTGTGGAAACCACAATAAAGGCTCTGGCTCATGTTTTCCCCTAGCTCTCTCCCTCCTGACCAACCCAGTGCTTCTCTATGTGATGCCCCCTGTGACAGATTGTGCCCCATTCTCATGGGATCTGTGAAACAAATGATCTTTTTCAATGGCAGTCATTTCCTAATCTGTTGGCTTCACCATACTGAATAGTAATAAAATGTACATTTTATTTTATTTATTTGAGAGAGAGCGTGCCCCTGTGTGTGTGTGTGCGCGCGCACACACACACACACACACACACACTGGCGGGGGGGGGCAAATAGGGAGAGGGGCATAGAGAAAGGGAGAAGCAGATTCTCCAATGAGCAGGGAGCAAGATGCCATGCAAGGGCTCCATCCCAGGACCCTAGGATCATGACCTGAGCTGAAGGCAGATGCTTAACCTACTGAGCCACCCAGCCTCCCCTAACATGTACATTTTAAAATATAGGATTATATTTTGCCAGGGTCAAGGCAAAATAAAGAGAGAATAAAGTTGGACCAATGAATCTATACTGCAAATGAAAGAAATTCAACACATGAGGGATAAAGAGACAGTAAAAGTAGTAGAGTCAATAGATTGGGGGCGATCTATTGGAGAACTATTGGAACCCATGTACTGAGGCGGATGAGATAGAAAATAGGGGGTGTTGGTCAGACAATGGCATGACTGAAATTCAAAGTATGGAGGGAAGGCACTTACTGACAATGACTTGGTGGAGGGTATGGTCATGGGAATGGATTGCTGGCAGTGGGGGCAGGAGTGTGGAAGACAACCAGAGGGGCAGAGGTCAAGGATGAGAAAGGGTTTTAGAAGAATCATCTATGTGGATCCTGAAATCCATAAGAATTATATCAAGGATAATGTTGAGGAGGAGAAAGTGAATCAGGTGCTAAAATCCTCCAGGGGTAAGGAGGAGTGATCTGGAGGTGAGTACATGACTATGACAGTTTTATTACAGTCTTTAAAGGCAGTAGTACATCAAACATGAATCTGGGCATAGAACCACAGCCCACTTAACTTCTTTCTAGAAATCAAGGAGGGGAGGCCATTTATCTCTTCTGGCAGATAAGTATAACACCTCTTTCATAGATATCAGTACAGCTGCATTCAAGCTGCTGTTCCTTACTGCCCCAGAATTTCCCAGGGAACCCAGAGGGACTGCCCACCGTGTGCACATGGCGGTGGGGGTGCAGAAAACAGCATGGAAAGGGATTAACTGTCTGGAGAAAAGGAGAACAAAGAGATGAGGCTCTGGGTTCTCTGCTCTATGTCCATCCAACGTGAGAAGCTCTATTTTTCATTGTTTATATTTGGGGTTTCCATTTGTGTGAGATGCACACAGGACACATATAACTCTTTCCAACTTTTCCATGCTTATGAATTTAAGATTCAAAAAGGATATCAAACACATTCCTTGCAAATATCACCAGTTTACTGCATGGGTTTTCATTGTGTAGAACAATTACAGTAAGGGGCATAGGATTGAAGATACAGCCCCATATAAACCTGTGAAATAATGGATTGAGTGATAAAGAGAATTCTGATCTATTTGAAATAAACTTTTCAGGAATTCCCCTTTTATTGGGGACAATTTATTTCTCCCATTTTCCTTGCAAGGTTTTTATTCTAGTAAGTGACACTGGAGTTAGGCGGAGGTGTATAACACATACAGACAAATATAACCATTGATTTTGTTTTCACTGATATAATTTTATTGTGGCATATGTTTTGTCAAGATGTTGTGACATTACCTCAGGAGAGGCTGACACATTCTCCTAATTCTACAATGTAAATGTTTTGACTCAGCAAATGTTTCCTTCAGGACAAACACTGAAAGTTGGCAAATCCATTTGGATAAAAAGCCTCCTGGAGTATATAGAATTCATCCCCCAAAATGAAGCTTGACCACTGCAAGCTTGTTTTTCGTTTGTTTTACATCATAGAGGACAACTTAGAGTCTTATGGTTATACCTCAACGTGAAGTCAAGAAATTGATCTTGTCCCCATTTCTCTTCTCTTGAGAAGGCAATCTTCCCTCTCCTTTTTAAAGCAAACTCCAAAAAGTGCCCCACCAGATGAAATGAACAGGCTCTCTTGCTCTGATACACAATGTACTGATTGAAAAAAAGGCTTTGCTTATCTGGTATTTGGGTAAATTTGCTTAAGAATAATACAATTGGCTCACTCAGTTTTCCTCTGAAGTTCAAACAAGCCTGGAGCAGGACTTGTTGCAGGGATTTCTGTGCAGATTAGATTTGAGCTCTCCAGGGTTGCCTGTGCAGAGTGGCACCTGCAGAGGCCACAGACAATTTATCTGTGCTTGTGCAGAAGCCTCGACTTGATGTGCACTGTTGTTCCTTAATTACAACTCCCTGAGAAAGTTCAAAACATTCTTTGTGAATCTACGTGGAGTTTTTCTCCATTCTTCTTCTAAGAAGCTGGACAGTGGACATTGCTCTCAGCTGGTAATAATGAGACTTTGATGCCAGCTGCCATCAACTGTCACAGATAGTTTGGGTCACTGGGTCCCGTGGTGACTCTCTGAACCTCAGTTGGAGTGCCATGATTAGAGCAGAGCTGTTGGATGGCGCGATATAAATTAAGGCATTTAAATTCAATCATCTTGGACAGCCCGTTTTCTTACACTTTGGTGGAAGTGGTTTTTAATTTAAATAGGATACATTTGGTTTTAAACATATACTCCTTTTACTACGTATTTGATAGAGTCAAGCTTGATAGGCAATGCATCAAGGCGTTAAAACACTATTTGGAGTCCAAAGACCTCAAGACCTGGCTCTAAAACTAACAGTGCAGTCATAAGGGCAAGGATCTATAACTTCTCTGAGTTTCCGTATTTCATTTACCTCACAGAGTTGTTGTAAGGTCTAGTGAAACTTTGCAATGTCTCATTCAGATACAAGGTATATTTATTATAATGATTATTTTGTATACTTGAACCATACTCAGAGATCCTTGTTGTTTAGTCTCTCTCTATGGAGACAAATAAATGTTAAGTTGTTCTTATGGGATTGACTAGATGCATATCCACTGCCCAGCATAATTTCTGCCAAATAATTCTTACCATATTTACTGCTTGTTGAACAAAATGAAATTTTCAGAGACATAGATATATGGTGTTAGAATTCCTGTGTCCTATGGATAGGACAGCTGGGCTTTCACTGCAGCTACTACCAAACACTAGTACATGCACATCTATCTATGGTTCAGAAGGGTCTGGAGTATCCCCATGTGCTGTGAAGAGGTAGATGATGCCAGTTGGTGGGTGGCAAACATAAGACATGGAGCTACTTGGAAAGTGCCTTGCTCAAGTGAAGAATGAGTGAAGCATGTGAGAGGATGCTCAGAGATGGCCCTGATTATTCTTTCTTAGAATGACTCCAGTCATGGACCAGTCATGGACCAGTCATGGACCTTGGTGTGCTAGGAAATATTTGCTAATGGTTGGCCTAATTGAGAGTCACATAATCAAGGATGTTCTGTGATGTTCCTACAGATATGAAGCATTTAGATCTCACTCTCTACTTGATAGAAATAGAAATACCTTTTCATATTAAGTACATCAGTTTCTGCTTCCTCCTAGAATATAAAAAGCTGAGAAGAATGCTACTCTTTATAACAAGTAAAACCTTGATAAACAACATCATAACTCTTCTTGAAACCATCAAAGATTTGAGGTTGTAGGAAACCAAACAGCCTGAAATCCAAGAAAAGACAGGGCCTTCCAAGGAGAGATGGGAGGGAAGCACTGGCTCAGTGGTGTGGACATGGATGGAAGAGCTTCCAGGGCCGCACAAGTGAATAAGAAGAATTCAGCTAAAACTTTAAGTAGTTGCAAAAACCAAGTTGTGAACTATGATGAAAGTATAGAATCCTGGGGAGCTGTGGACACAATAGAAGTTCACAGGTACCTGCAGACTTCTCATGGACCTTACCCAGTACTCAGAGAATGAGTGTGCACCAGAAGGAAACTGGCCTAAAGGAGGGCAGTGGCCCAATAGTGTGTACAGATTCTCTCCCTCTCACAGTTACAACTGTGAGAAAAACTGGTCATGAACAGGGCCACCATCACCAATACTAATGGGTATATCATGTCTCCCTGATATGATACTATGAGAAGGGCACTTCACCTCTGTGGTATTTATCCTCCAAATCCATAATCTCAGTCTAATCGTGAGGACATAGGACAAACCCAGCTTGAAGGCCACACTATAAAATACCTGACCCGTACTCTTAAAAAGTGTCAAGGTCATAGAACACAAGAAAATATGGATGAACTGTCACAGATGAGACAAAGGGGACATGTGGGCTAAATGCAAGGTGGGATCCTAGATGAGATCTGGAATAGAAAAATTACTGATAAAAAAATTGGTAAAATCCAAATAATGTCTATGGTTCAGTTAATAGTAACTTAACAGAGTTAATTTTTTAGTTTTGATCAGTATATCATGGTTATGTAAGATGTCACCATTAGAGGAAGCTGGTAAAGAATGTATGAGAACTCTACCATCTTACAGACTTTCTGTATGTGTTAAATTGTTTCCAAATTAAGGGGTGGGGGAAAGTTTGATTATAAGGAAGAAAGAGAGAACTTTTAGAGGTGATGGAAATATCCTGTATGCGTTTGTCAAAACTTATTGAAGTATATTCTTTAAAAATAAAACTATATTTAATTATATATAATTTATATGAATTTAATTGTATGTAAGTCATACCTCAATAAACCTGACTTTTAAAAAATAAATCACTGCTATGGACTTACATGGATGCGGGGCTTAGTAGACAATGAAAGTGAAAGCCTCACTATAGAAAACTCATCATGCCTTTGTCCTTCCCCTGTTAAGAATCTTAACTTTCAGTACAGGAGGAAAATTATATTTACCTCAAATTTCTTTTTTTCAAAGTGCAAACTATGGGAGATGGGCCAAGTTTTCACCCTCTGTTAATACAATGGGAATATTTATAGACATCTCAGCTCAGCCTGCAGAGTAAACAGCGTAACTGGTGAGTCCACACAGCAACAGAAATTCAGGGGGCGAAGGTAGGTCAATTTCTTCTCTAAATACACCTCTTCCTGTTGGTACAACAGCGGTAACCACAAGAGTGATCTTGCAGCAACCAAGTGGCTCTTTAGAGTAAAGGGGAGAAGAACTTTTAAAAATGTTTTAAAAACAATCAACCAACCATATGTATGTGGCATAACATTAAAATACAAAATAACTTAGAGTTATTAGATCCCATTCACTTCTGTCCTCTAGCTCTTTCAGGTAGCCAGAGATACTGTCTTCCCAGAGATATTCTATGAAATGTGAGAATATGCATGTTTTTTTTCAGTGCAAATGGTAGCTTGTTATACACTCCTTTCCACACTTTGCTTCCTTTTTGCTATTTTTAAAAAATATGCCTGCTTCATTACAAGATGTATTTGAAGTAGTTTATTGCAATACATGTAAAATAATGGTTTAGGAAAGTTTGAAAAAAAAAATAGAACTAAGCCAGGGTTTAATTTAGTACCAAATATTCATGCCCAAGATGCCATACATCCAAAGATGTGGACACCTAATGTGGCTCTGAGCTCTCTAGCAGCTAATACAGATGAAAACACAGTTATATGACTATAGTGTCTCTAACATAAAAGCTGTTTGTTCTTGTATCATTTCTATGTATTCCTTCTACAATAATTTGAAACTATTGAATTTAAAGTAAAACGAAACAACATCAACACCAAAAACATTTTTTAAAAAATCACTAGCTGAAAAAAAAATCACCAGCTGATTCTGAGACTTGAGAAAAATTTCTCTTAGCAGTTCTCTCTCTCTCTCTCTCTCTTTTATTTTATTTTGTTTTTTAGAGAGAGAGCACACAAGCAAGTAGGGGAGGGGGCAGAAGGAAGAGAGAGAAACCTAAGCAGCCTCCACACCCAGCATGGAGCCTGATGCTATCTATGCTCAATCCCACAACCCTGACATCATGACCTGAGCCAAAATCAAAAGTTAGATGCCTGACTGAGCCACTCAGGCGCCCCAGCAGTTCTCATTTTTAAAGTAATGGAGTGACCATTTGCTTTGACATGGATGGAACTGGAGGGTATATGCTGAGTGAAATAAGTCAATAGGAGAAGGACAAACATTATATGGTCTCTTTCATTTGGGGAATATAAAAAATAGTGAAAGGGAATAAAGGGGAAAGGAGAAAAAATGAGTGGGAAATATCAGAAAGGGAGACAGGACTCCTAAGACATGAGAGACTCCTAACTCTGGGAAACGAACTAGGGGTGGTAGAAAGGGAGGTGGGCAGGGGGTGGGGGTGACTGGGTGATGGGCACAGAGGCGGGGCACTTGATGGGATGAGCACTGGGTGTTATTCTAAATGTTGGCAAATTGAACACCAATAAAAAATAAATTTATGAAAAAAAAATAATAATAAAGTAGTGGAGTGTAGTGGAAAGTCTCAACATCCTTACTGAACCTTGCCTTTTCATGTGTCTAGGAGATCAGTCCATAACTACACATACTGAGCTGACTCATTCTTGGGAACATGGAGTCCACGGCTACATAGTATTCTATTGTATGGATGTACTATGAATTATTTCATCAATCCACTATCCATGGGCATTTAGAGTGTTTCTAGGATTTTGCTCTTTTAAACCATGCTGCCATAGATTTCCTTGTGCACACAACATTTCACATATCTGCAAGCATATCTGTAAGGTAAATTCCTACAAGTGGGTTTGCTGGGTCAATGTGTGTGGCTACTGCTCATTTTGACAGTTTTGCAAAATTGCTCTTCAGGTATAGCTACCAATTTATAGTCTCCACTTCCACATATAATTGAGTCTGCTTCCCCATGCATGCTGTACTCAATATGTTACCCTACTCTCTAATCTCAAAAACAACTATTGCATGAAGGGGAGCATGATTGTGTATGCTAAAGTACTTAAATGTTTCTTTTGTTTTCTGTGACCTGTTCATATCGCCTGTCCATTTTTTTCTGTTAGACTATTGGCCTTTTGTCTTTGGATTATAGGAACACCTTACATATTAAGGAAACTATCCTTTTATGCTATCTCTTGCAATTTTCCCCTGGGTGCCATTTATCTTTTGAATATGTTTATGGCACTTTTTTGTCATGCAGACAATTTTTACTTTTAAGTCATAATATCAAGTTTCTTTTATGCCTTTATGGATTTGAGATTATACTTGGCCAGGCATTCACCACTCTGATATAATCTCCACTGCTTTCTTCTATTTCTTTTGTTTTCATTTGGAATTTATTTAGTGTATAAAAGTAGGACGGGGCTCCACATTTGTCCTCTTCCTGATGTTAATTCTGTAATCCCAATAATGAATAATCCATCTTTATCCCCTGGCTTGAAATGGAGATAGGCAGCTTCTTGAATTGAAGGAACCCCATTGTAATGTGCAAAATCTTTCTTTGTGGCAGCTGTAACCTCCAAACACTGCTTTTATACACCTCTGGCAGAAGAACTAAGGCCTCCATGTAAGGCCCTCAAGAAAGGCCAGTTTGGCTCACATCCCTTCTCACCAAGCAGGAACTGGAAGGCACTTGAGTTGGCCAACACTCCAGGTATCCTACCACAACTTGGAAGATGCTGCAGACTCACGCTCTCATTTCTCATGATACTCTAGGCAGAAAAAAATTCAGAATACCCTGTTCTTTTTCTTGAGGGTAAGTTTCTTCAGAAAATGAGACTTCTCTAGGTGTTCCACTAGAGGGTGCTTCAACTATACACATTTACATACGCATAAACACACATATGTTGTTTTGTGGGCTGCACACATACATACAAAGCAACTGCTATTTCATTAACAATTTATGACATGGGAGTATGACTGGATTTTTAATTCTCTCTCACACCTTTCACAGATGATCAGATGGACTTCCCAAAGATTCACCATCCTTCGAGTAAACTGCTGGAATCCAAGAATGTGTGGAAGTGAAGATCTACCAGAATTGAAACTGTTAGCAATGACAGGAAAAGGGCCTCATGAATTCAGTTTCTCTGCTTGCTCTCTTTCCCAGAAAAAGGTTTTAGGGGAAGATTTGGGCTTTCAAGAATCTGAAATACAGGGATTGAGGGAGCCAAAGCTCAATTAAAAGGCATAGAGAAGTATCCAAAGCCCTGGAGTTACATATGCAGTGGGAGGGAGCCATAAGTGGGCCCATGCTCCAAGGTGAGTCTGGATCCCTGGAGGCTGTGGGAGGTGGGGTAAAAGGATATATGTTGCTGAGTAAAACAGCAGTTTGAGACTGGCAGTCATGGTGCAGAAGCTAAAAGATGCGGATTTTTAAAGAGATTTCCCTTTTAGGACAGAAATTGAAGAGTGGATTTAAAAGATTACTTTTGTCTACAAGTTAAGGCAGAATAAATAAGAAATCTGGAAATGGGGAGTTTGATGAGAAGATTCTGAAATATTACAGGATGACGATGATGGGGCTCAGTAACTGACTTTGAAGCTAAAAATAACAGAGATGTCTATTGTTTTCTGTCTATTAGAATCATATAAAAGGCTTTTTTAAAATTGTGATTTCTGGGATCCATGCATAAACACTTTTTTAAAAATTTTATTTATTTATGATAGTCACACACAGAGAGAGAGAGGCAGAGACACAGGCAGAGGGAGAAGCAGGCTCCATACACCAGGAGTCTGACGTGGGATTCGATCCCAGGTGTCCAGGATCGCGCCCTGGGCCAAAGGCAGGCACTAAACCACTGCGCCACCCAGGGATCCCATAAACATTTTTTAAAAAAGTTTTCCAGGTGATTCCAACGTACAGCCAAGTTCAAAAGACAACAGCCTCATTCAGTGGTTTTCAAACTTCAGTGAGCATCAGAATCACCTGAACAGCTTGTTGAATCACAAATAGCTGGGGCCCATCTCCAGAGTTTATGACTCAAGAGGTTTGGGATGGATGACCAAAACTGAGTCCTTGAAATGTGGTTAGTCTGAATTGAAATGTGTGGTGACTTAAAAATACATACCACATTTCAGACTTAGGACCAAAATAAAAATGTAAAATATCAATTACATATTAAAAATGATAATACCTTGTATCTAGTGGATTAAATAAAATATATTATTAAAATTAATTTCACCTATTTCTTTTTAGTTTTTAAAATATGGCTACTAGAACATTTAAAATTGCATATGGGCTCACATTATATTTCTATTGAACCATTCTGGTTTAGATTAGCATTTCACAAAGGATAATCCTTAAACCACCTGTTTATAAGAATTTATAACAAGAATTGCCTTTGGGCCTGTTAAAAAGACAGAGTTCTTAGGCCGAACAGATTCAGAATTTCAGGAGCAGGTCAGGGAATCTGCACGTTAAACAACAGCTCCTTGGGTGAGCCTGCCACACGCTAGATGAACAAAGGAAAGAATGAAGAAAATAAAGTTTTTTCACATAGTGCAATCATGACAGTTCAGTACAAATGAGAAATCAAGAGAGAACATTGAGGGTGCTCCATATCATAAACAAAGACCAAGCAAAGATGTAATCTGTCCAGGCTGGTTGAACTGGAGGAGCAGGAATTTGGAAATCTGTCTCCTACCTACCCAAGTATGGACATTGGACCAACAACATCAGCATTGCTTAGTTTATTAAAAAGTGCAAATTTTAGGCCTCACCGAATCTACTGACTCAGAATCTGCATTTCAATAAGACCTCAAGATGATTCAATTGCACACTAAATATTTTTTTACTGCTTCATCAAGGCATATTTTACATCATATAATCATAAATTCACCCATTTCATATAATTCACCCATTTCAAGTATATGGTTCAATTTTTAGTGAAATTAGCAAGATGTACAGTCATCACTGTAAGTCATAAATCATCATAAAACTTTTTTAAGATTTTATTTATTTGAGAGACAGTGAGAGAGAAAGCCTGAGCAGGGGGAGGAGTAGAGGGAGAGGGAGAAGCAGACTCCCCACTGAGCAGGATGCAAGGCTTGATCCCAGGACCCTGGGATCATGACCTGAGCCAAAGACAGATGCTTAACCAACTGAGCCACCCAGGTGCCCCACCACAAAACATTTTCTATTGTCTCAATGTGATCCCTCCTGCCCATTTACTATTAATTCCTGTTCCATGAGCGTCCACATTAAACGGGTCTCCAACACGAAAAAAAAAAAAAAAAAATTCCTGTTCCATTCCCATCCCAGGCAACCACTGATTTGTCTACAGATTTGTGTTTTCTGGATATTTCATATAAATAGAAACATACAATATGTGGTCTCCTGCATGTTGCCTGCTTCTTGTATTTAACATAATGTTTTTTGAGGTTCATCTATGTTGTGCATTATCAGCACTTCATTTTTTCTTATTGCCAAATAACATGCCATTGTATGGATAAGACTCCATTTTGTTTATCTGTTTGTCAATTGATGGGCATTTGCTTTTTTAAATTTTCCAACTATTATGAATAATTCTGCTAAGAGCATTTGTGCACAAATCTTTGGGCAGCCATAGATTTTCATTCCTCAAGTAGATACTTAGGAGTGGGATCACTAGGTAAATGCTAATGCAAATTGAACTTTGAGAGGCACCACTCTGGGGCAATTTCTGTGTGTACTACAATAGGGCTTGGCCATTTAATGGAGGGTACATGGGCTGTGGAATTGTGCAGGTTTGGGTGAGGCTTGCTTCTACTATGTAATGTGGGGTAAGTAACTGGCTTGGTCCATGAAATAGGCTTTACTAATAGTCCCTACTGCAAAGGGTTACTGTGAGTTTTAATGAGATACAAGGGTCATTTACAGACAGGAGAACCTGGATTGAAGGCTGATTTTGTTACTAACCCTCTGCAAGGCTTTTTATATTTTTTTTACGCTACTAACCCTCTGCAAGCCTCAGTTTCTTTATCTGTAAATGGTGGATAATAATACACTCCTTGTGAGGTCACTGTCAGGTTTAAATAAAGTAATGCATGTAATGATCTTAACATAATACTCAATAAACATTAGCTTTTACTGTATAAAGCACCTGGCTTAGAGCGGGTGCTCAGGAAATGTTGGGTCACTGAAAGATGGTTTCTCCATCTCGTACGTTTCCTAGGGGAAGAAATGAATAAGGAACACATGCACACGTTTACATGTGCCCATGTTATTTTGCTTTGTGTGGTATAATCAGGTGTTTCTTATAAGTTAAACATGATATGCTCATGCATGATTAATAGACTCCAACCCCACGGGCAGACATGTGCCTGTAACACTCATGTTTCAGTTCTGGGACGTGCAATACATACTGCATGGTTACAGGCTCAGTGTAGGAGCCCCCTGAGCATTATAGTATAAAGAGAGATTCACCAGGTAACCACAGGCTGGCCCACTTGTGTAGCAGAGCACAGAAACAACCTGTGGCAGCCAGAGGGGTCATGGCTCAGTAAGCTGGACTGACCACTTTGGATAATTCTAGGATCAGCTTCTAAGGGGAAATTGAATCCTGTCAGTGCTTCAACTAACCTGTTACCTAGACACACACCTATAATGACATGCCCTCTTCCTCTGTCTAATTTAGAGAACTCTTACAAAAAGACCTTTACACACAGGCACTGCAATGTCTAGTAACAAGAGCTTTTGCACATGACCCCTTCCTTAGATGACTTTTGGTGCCCTTGACCATCCTCACCCATTGCCTCTGCTTGGGTGGCTAGAAGCTAAATGACTGCTTCCCTCTCTGCAGGCAGATCTCCTTAGTGAAACTGTCTTGCATCTCTGCCAGTCAAGCTATGTCCAAGGTCTGCTGGCTGTGAAGTCCTGCTCAGTGGAGAAGCAAGAGAATCTTTTTTCCACTTTTCGAGAAGGCCACTATGTTAGTCTGCTGCTCCAGCTGCCATAACAAAATACCTTAGACTATCTAGCTTAAACAAGAAATTTCTTTTCTCACAGTTCTGGAGGCTGGAAAGTCCAAGATCAAGGTCCAGCAGCACTTTGGTCTCTGGTGAGAGCTCTTGTCCTGGCTTGCAGATGGATGCCTGAAGATTCCATCTCCATATGTAGCCACAGCGTGGGGGGTTAGGGCTTTAACATATGAATTTGGAGGGAGGGGGGACACACTTCAATCTATAGCAACCACTTAACAGAAGGATGGTTTAGAAATATCCCATCGTTTGGTGGTTTGGTGAATATCATCGTTGTTGCCTGGTGGTGGGGGTGGGAACATGTGAGGCTGGAATGAGAAGCCTCTGCCAGCAGGCAATGTGGGTCATCATTTAGGAGTGAAGACCCAAATCAACTGTGTTTACAGGGATAAAATTATTATCATCACAGACAGGGAGGCTATAATATCACCTTATGCATAAAAAAAGGAGGAAAAAAAGCAAAACCCTTCCAACTCAGGCAATCAAGTGCTTAGTTTTCATTGTCTTTGTGACTGCCACTGCACTGCTGTCTCTCGGCATTTAGCAGAAGTATTAACACGTATTAGATCTCTGCTGGGGCTTAATGACAACAGGAATTATCCCAATTCAGAAGGCAATTATTTATCTGGTGACCTTTCACAAAGTGGCGAGTTTTCCTCCAGGATTTTTTGCAGTGACTGATATTTCCAATAAACTTGGGTCTCTCCCTTCCCCCCCAATCAATTGTTGGTATTTGAATGTCATGAAACTAAAAGCTGTGAAATTAATCCTGCTGTGCAAGCTATGAAAACAAGGAGCTGAGAGGAGGCTGTCGGTCCCTCTCATACAATATCTGTGTATCATTATGATACAGATTATGGGGAACATTACCAAACTTGAGGCATAATGGACTGCTGCGATGATAGGAACATGTGCCACTGAGCACAGAGAGTCTGTCTAGAAGGGTTAATGTCAATTTATTTAATGCATCCCTGCCATGATTGCTGGGTCATGCTGGAGGACTTATTTACATTTACTTCCCCAATTTCCATCCCAATTAGCTGTGACACCATGGACAATTTCCTTGGCAATCTGTACAGATCTAAGGGTGAGGGAAACAGGTGCCTGGACCAGCCCATCACACCATGCAAACTTCAGAGGTGCTTTTATGTATTAGTCTGAAACATTGCTATAATTTCCAAGCACTTATGCTTTGGCGAACTGCATTTGTGTCTCTGTGATCAGTGTGGCTGTCAGGAATACTGAGAGGGAGGTCACCATTCTCATCTGTGACTTACAAATGAGAATGCTCTAGTCAGAGAGTTTTAAAATGTAGATTTTATTATTGTGCAGGTATGGCAAAGCCAGCAGATCAGAAGATGACTGCCCTTTAAAAGAGCTGGTTACACTCACAGATCCCAAGAGAAGGAACATGTGCGGAAGAATGGGGTCAGTCAGGATGCAGATCGGGACAGGGGAAAACGTGGACAAGAGTGTGTTTTCCGCAGGAAGGAATGGGCACAACAGGGTAAGCAGGCTGAGGGTTTGCTAGTTTGGATAATTTCTGAGGACTCTGAGGCAACAAGGCTGTCCCTGGTTGTCCAGTACCTGGTCCTGATTAGAGCAGGTGGCTAGGGGCCCAGAGTGTGAGAGCCCTAGCGGGGTCTGATAAAGGAGGTGTTTGGGGTGTGGGCTCTAGATTGGTTTGCATATGAAAAGTACGCTGGCAGGTATCTCTATTATCTCTAGCAGTTGGCTAGCCCTGGGAGGGGCAGTCTCTCCAGGATCAGCAAGTCCCCAGATGTCAAAGCACTGGAAACACAGGGTTAATACACAAAGCAAAGAGCTACTGTGAAGCAAGACTCGCTAGTCTGGGGCAGAATGACAATTGCAGAGCAAACCACAGAGGTTTCTGGTACCCAACTATGGAACCATAGTTTCCAGTTAAAGAAGGGACCTCAGGATCATCCTATTTTCCTATACGGATGAGGAAATTGGAGTCTAGAGAGGGCACATGGTCTGCTCCAGATCACAGGCATTCTCGACTTCGTTCTCCAGTCAGTTCCTTTCTCTACCCTCCTGCCTACCCATTACATTTCAACATTATGACCTAGACCTGCACACATATGCCCCCTCACCTCTGCACATGCACACAGGGGAGGTTTTCTCATTCTTTTATCCAGTTCCACAGACATGCACTAGAGCTATGTAACTGATTCATTTTGGCTTGGGCCGTGTCAAAGAAAAGAAAATTGCTGGAAGAGATGCTTCATCAAACCATGCTGGGAAGCTATGTTTTAGAGAAAGGAGCTCTCCACTGAAAATAGATAAATCTTGTGAAAAGAGAGCTTTCACTCTTCCTCTTTTCACAAATTCACCCCAAGACCTCACATCTTTCTCATAATGTGGCCTCAGGTCTGTAACTTTTCCTTTGGTTCTACAGTGGTAACCAGCATTTACTGTCTAGAAACTTCTTTTTCCCCCAAGGTGAGAGAGTATAACAAATTTAGCAATTTGTAATTTTAGTTTGCAACTGAGTTTCAGATTTATAGCATGAGCCACTTGTCCCTGAGCTCAGTCTGCATGGTTGGTGAACAGCTCACTAAGTGGCTCTCAGCCTTGGATGCACATTAGAAT
Source organism: Canis lupus dingo (assembly GCF_003254725.2). Lineage (NCBI taxonomy): Eukaryota > Metazoa > Chordata > Mammalia > Carnivora > Canidae > Canis > Canis lupus. Next base: position 37,783,373 of record NC_064256.1, on the reverse strand, counting down.
CACCTAGGGACACTTTTAAAATACCAATGTTGGAGTCCCACTTCTCCAGATATTCTGATTTAATTGATCTGGGGTGGGGCCCAGGAAATGGGATATTTTTTAATACTCCCCAGGTGATCCTAATGTGCAGCCAGAATGAGAATCATTGAACCACAGGAAGACAAGTGTGACTGACAAAATCAACCAACATTGACAGAGAAAGGTGATAACCCAAGATTTACCTAAGAACAATCCTTAGGCCTGAAATACTGAAATCACTAGTCAGGTGGTCTTCTCATTTCACACAGGATCCCCCTCCTCCTACATTTCGACACAAAAGCTGATGACAGTGTACGCCCTTAAAAATCCTTCAGTGATTCTCCATTGCCTGAAAATAAAGTAAAAAAGTCTGTAGCACAGCTGTTTGTTGCTCCATAACAAACCACCCCCATTTCAACCATTTTATTACATTTGTGGATTCTGTGAGTCAGGAATTCAAATAGGTCTCAACAGGGATAGCTTCTCTGTGCTCCACGGTATCTGGGTCTCCTCTGGGAAGACTCAAGAGCTCACAGTGGCTTGACAATTGGGGACTGGAATCATCTGGAAGTGTTTTCACTCATATGTCTGCAGGCTGATGCTAGCTGTTGGCTGGGATCTCAGCTGGTGCCATTCGTCTGAGCAACTACTTGTGGTCTGAGCCTGGTGGTCTGAGCACCAATATGAGGGCCTAGTTGGACTTCTTAGTTGATGGCTCAGCACTCCAAAAAGCAAGTGTCCCACAAGGCGGAAGCAGCACTGCCTTCACTGACCTAGCCTCGGAAGTCACAGAGCATCCTTCCACCAGATGCCATTGTTCAAGGCAGTCTTAAGCCCACCTAAGGATTCAGTAGGAGGGGATATAACTTTACCTCTGGATGGGAGAGGGTGGCAAGGACACGTTACAGAAGATCGGGTGACATGGGAGATATTATTGGAGCTATCTTTGGAGAATATAATCTGCTCCGATGGCATACAAGACACTGCAATTATTTCCCTAGCATCACAAAATCTTCATCTCAGACAAGTAGCCTTCACTCTCATTAGGCTGAAGAGGACATAGTGCTCTTCCAGGCCACCTTTTCCCCATGTTTTCCCCTTTCTCCACAGTGTCTGATCTGTGATCTGCTCAGATCCCCTGCCCTGATGCTCAGTCACCCCGTGGGGCTGGACTCCAGCATCTCTTTCTCGGGGAGCATGCTCACAGTGTGCTGGGTGCTCCTTCTCCGCTCAGCTGTGCCTCTCTTCTCTCTCTCCCTTGAGCTCCCTCATCTCACTGTGTGCTGTTTGGTTATTCATCTCCCTTTCTCTCCCTCCCTAATCTCCCAGCTTCTTCAGGGCTGAGGCTCTTTTCTTTCAATATCCCCAACAGTTACCCAACAGTATGTGTTAAGCACATAGTAGGTGTTTGAAATATAGTAGCTTTTATTATGCCGTTCTTCTTATGGGAAATACACATCTTATAAAAGTAAGATTGAAAAATTATACTTGTCCCCTAGGTTGCATTATTTCTCTAGTATTTAAGGAAGTAGGAAATCCTGTGGGGTCTGGGACTCACTAGAGGCTATACCGCTTTTGCAGCACGATACCCAAACTGTTCCTTAGCCCTAAGGAGGCCATTTACGTCTCTCTTGGCCTCTCGTTCCCATTACAAAAATGCCTCCCTTGAGTGTTAGTGAATAAATTTGTTAATGCTGGTGAAGTGCTTAAAAAATGGAAGGAGCTGTATGTGAGCTAAATATTATTAATAATAATGGTAGTAAGATTGATTATTCATTTCCATGGCACTTCTCCTATTCAGTCTGTGCAAAATTGGAAATTGGTTGTGTTAAATTGGCTTACCTGCTCCATTTGGCCCTGTCAGGAAAATCAATGAGACACACATGAATATTTTCCTATGTACATAGCCATTTTCGAAGTTAGACAATCATCAATATTTATTGTAAGTGGTTATGGAGAAAATGGAAGAATATTTAACACATGAGAGCATTTAGGTATTATTAAATGTACTTGGCCAAGCAAATTTTAAAGCTATATTTTGGCTTTCTCTCACAACAGAAAAATCTATATTTTTAATTAGATACATGGGCATTTTTGAGAGGCTGTCACTGGAAAGGACTCTGAAATCTGAAGTCAGAGGACAGTTTTCAAATGGCAAAAGCTCCTCTGTACCCTTACGCCTACCAGAAGTTCCAGGTAATTGGAAGAAACTGCTTCTAAAGATTCTCTGGTTTTATTAATAGATGGCCTAATATCAGAAATGGGAACTTCTCAACCTAAGACCACACATGCTTTCAGTGGGCTCCAGATGTCCCCATATTAAGACTCATGGCAAACTTTGCAGGAAGGGAAGTTGGCCATAGCATAGTTTGAAGGAATAGGCTCTGATCCCCAAAGCATCACAAAGACTATAATATAGAAGGCTAAGGAAAGAGTGTTGAGTAGGAAGTGAAAGCAAATGAGTTCTAGTCTGGTCTCAGCCACTAACCAGCTGTGTACATGGAACATGACTTTGGACATGACTTTACCTCTTGGTGGCATCTCTGAGGCCTTATGGTTTTCTGTAAAATAAACTAGAAGCTCTTAAAAATATTTCCAGATTTCATTTTCAATATGTTTACAGATATATTCAATTTGATGTATGAAGTAAACACATTTGCTTGTCACTACCTGTTATCTTCTCTCATTCTTCTCAGTGAAGAACCCCAGACATTGGGCTCTTTGTTTTTTTTGACGGAGCCAAAGTGGCTATGGCTCCCAAGTTTGACCCATCTGGTCCCAGAGAATTTGGCTTCTCCCAGTCCTTCTGGGCTCCAATGAAGTACCATGCCATGGAACAAGGGTTACAAGAAATTGTCTGTCAAGGACCAGATAGTAAATTTTTTTAATGGTCCCTACTACAACTATTCAACTTTGCCCAAGAAAGTAGCCACAGAAAATATCTAAACAAATGGGTATATTTCTCTTCCAATAACATTTTATGGACACAAATTTGAATTTCATGCAATTCTCATGTGTCACAAAATATTCTTCTTCTTTGGATTTTCCCCAATTATTTAAAAATATTAAGCTATTCTTTATTCAAGGACATACAAAAGCAGGAGGGCTGCCTGCTACCCATGGTATAGCTGAGAGGAGTGTCCTAGGCCTGTACCTCCCTTTGGGGAAGGCCCACCTGTGTGTGAGGGAAGTGACATGGGACATGTTCTCAGGGACACTCTTTATTCCTCTCCCCAGAGAGGCACACAGAGGTCACAAAGAAAGTGAGACTACATGCCTGGAGGCTATGGCATCCGGGTCTGACCTAACTGAGCCTCAGAGACTTTGGTTCCTACCAGCTCTTCTGGGCATAGGGCCAATGGGCCCTTAGGAACCAGCTGCTATTGTCTGAATTTGGTTTAGTCAGAGAAAGGGCATCATTCATAGTCTGCAGCCATCATCCAGACTGCCAGTAAGCTGGGAGGCTGGAAGATGGAGAGCAAAATGGGGCAAATAGGAGGAAAGACAATGTACAAAAAACACAACCAAGTCTAGAACTCAAGAGACATAAACTATGAAGTAGAAAGAGCCCCATCTCCACCCTCTCATTAATTCCTGGGTTGAGCCAGCAACACAGAGAAAACAAGCTTTACTGGGGGATGGGTCATTTTCTGGGTCTCATGCCCCACACCTTGGGGGTTCACCCATAGGGTGCCCCTCATGTCTCCCACCAGAGGAAGTAGAGCCAGGGTAAGCCACCACTACCATTCTAACACAATCACTAAATCATTAATTTGGTAGTCATGTTCTCTAGAGAAATAGAAACGATAGGAGATAGATGATAGATGATAGAAAGATAAATAGATAGATGATAGATAGATACAGAGATTAAATAAAGAATTGGCTTATGCAATTACGGAGGCTGAGAAGTCCCAAGATCAATAGCAGGCAAACTGGAGACCCAAAAGAGCTGATGATATAAGTTTCAGTTCAAGGGCAAGAGAAGACCAATGTTCTAGCTCAAACAGTCAGGCAGGCAGAGTCCCTATTACTGAGCATTTTTGCTCTGCTCAGGTCTTTAGTGGATTGGATGAGGCCCATCCACACTAAGAGGGCAATCTGTTTTGTTTGGTTTCCTGATTCAAATGTTAATCTAATCCAGAAACACCCTCACAGGCACACTCAGAATAATGTTTGACCAAATGTCTGGGCCCCTGATGGCCCTATCAACATAAAATTAATCATCACACCCTCCTGAGACCATTGGGTTTCCCTCTTGTGGATCTGCTTATCTCCAGTCATGCCTAATATAAACTTGATCAAGATGGGCTACCTGGCAACCATACCACATTCTCCTTGGGCAGTCACTCTCTCTCTCTCCCCTAAATGACAATTGCATAATCTGTTCCTCTCTCCTCAAACCTTTAGCACTTCCTCCCCACTCCTCTCTCTCAGCTAATGACACTGCTTCCTACTTAACTGAGAAAGCAGAAGCACTATGAGAACTTGCAAAAGTTGCCAGCACAGTATCTACCCACCTGCCAGTATCCGCCTCTATGCATCTGCCTGCATTCCAGTTCCTGTAAAGGAATCCCTAATGATCCTATCCACAGCCACCTCTTCCCCTTTGACCTGACCAACTAAAGCATATCACTCCTGTAATTCTTCCTTCCTTTACTTGGATCATAAATTTTCCCCCCTCTTCTGGATTATTTTCTTCCACAATGTACAGCCATAAGCTGGCAATAGCCAATGTTGCATAAATCTTGCCCAAGGACAACGTAGATAGCTCTGCAAGCTCATACAACAATTCATGGAATCCAGGCCATTTTCAGCCTAGAGGGTCTTGCAGCCAGGGGACTTGAGACTTGGTCTCAAAGGAAATGAAATTAATGTTTTTATAGTCTGATCTATAAAACACTGAAATCTTTGATATGAGTTTAACAGAGAATTTCGGAATGCTCCTTGTAGTGTGCATTTCATACAGCCTTTGGCATTGTTAGGTTCCCTGAAACCGTGAATGTTCTGCTAACCAAGGATAGAAAGAGGGAATTCACTGCTCCACTCAGCAGAATCTCTGACCAGGGGCCTCTTTCCCACCCTCACTATGAATTGGCAAAATCTCTCCTCGCTGCAACTGCTGTTCTCCATGGCTTGCTGTGCTTTCTAGTGTATACTCTTGCTTCTTTGGCGTTTCTCCTATTCTCAAGTCTGTTGGACACCCTGATGCTTCCTTCTTTCCCCTCTCCTCCATAAGCCCTCCCCAAACCTCACCCTACTGCCCTGAAGGGTTTGTGAATGACAAAAGTTTGTCTTCACCTACTTGTATTTTGGGGTTTATGGGAGTACCCCTTTACTGGTTTTGTTGTAAATGTTTTGTCCCTCAAATAACCATCCTCTACCCCAAACTTACCTTTTTCATATCCTATGATAGGATTTATTATCCAAAGGATAATTCAAATTCACAGAGGGTAAGGAACTTGCCTAGGGTCTCATAGCTTGTAAGCACTGGGTATGGGGTTTATGCAGTCTGTCTGACTCTCACCTTTCTCTCTTTAAGTTGTTCAAAACTGCAACTCTTAATTTATTTAAGATGGTTATTATTAACATTGGTATCGGATAGGTTGTTTACTCTCTCTGGGAAAATTATTATTCTTTTGATTTATTCCTTTAATCCTTAACTCTATTCAATGTTTTCTATTGTTCTTCAAATCCATTTGCTTTTTGGAGGAACATATTCATTTTGGTGATTTTGTCAGTCACTTCTGTAAAACATTTTTAACCATTCTCCCACTCCTGCAAACTTCTTTCCTTTAACCTCATATCCAGATCTTATACTGCCTTTGGAATACAAGCATAGAGACTTGAATATAACCTGCCTTAGATTCAAATCTCAAAAAGAAAAAAAGAAAGGAAAGAAAAAGGAAAAGAAAAAAAGAAGCAGCATTGACCAGTATCTCTCTCCCTCCTTCAGCTCTGTCACTACATTTCCACTTGCTTGCTTGATTTCACACCATCTGCTCCATTAAGAGGAAGTTCTCAGTAGAGTTGTCACAAGCATTACAAAGCGTTAGCAACAGCTGGTTAAGCATATTTATGCTACAGTAGAAACATGAGGGTTGGATACAATAGCACAATATGAGTTGGGTTTTTTTTGTTTGTTTGTTTGTTTTGGGGTTTTTTTTTTTTTTTTTTTTTTTGGTTTTCTTTTTTGGCAAGGAAGAGTAATAGACAACAGATGTGGTACATGATATTTTAGTGCTAGAGACTAGCATGACCTGGGTGTATCTCAAAGGCAGTATAAAACCCAGATCCAGTCATGTGGAAATAAAAATCAGAGCCTGGACAATAGCAACCTAGAAGTTTGCCAGAATGATAAACACTAGAGATTGGGCAAAATGATTAGATGTGAGACACTCACAAAGACATTTAACTTCTCTGTGCCTACTTTCTTATCTGAAATGCCAATATAATATCAGATACCTTATAAGGTTGTAATAAGGATTAAATGAGATAATAAAGGTAAAGCATTTAGGTCAGCATCTAGCACATAGTAATAACAGTTCAATAAATATCAGGCATGATCATTATTATCTTCCTCACCATCATCCATGTTATATGAGATTGAATATTCCATTAAAGTTTGTGGTAATTTGAGAGGAAGGTACGAAACAATGAAGAAGAAAAATGGGCTTTATTAATTTATCTATTCACTTAAGAAGTATTTATCGAATACTTCATATCTATTAGGCACAGTCCCAGCACTGAAGATACAGCAATAAAAAAGACAGAGAACATTTCTATCCTCATGGATACTTTTTCTAATGAAAGAAGACAGTAAATAAGCCAAGAGAAAAATAAATAAAATACACAAACAAAAATATCTGAATATGGTATACATTCTACAAATACATAAAACAAGTTGCTCTGACAATGGCTAGGTGTATACTTTAATTTGGATGGTCTTAAATAATTAGCAAGAGACCATAATGTGACAATTAGAGCGTAGAGCATCTTATACAGAAGAGGGAGTAGTGCTAAAGCCCTAAGGTAAGAACAAGCAGTATGTCTGAGGAGTGGGAAGGAGCCCAGTATAGAGTATAGGTAGGTAAAGGGGAGAATGGTACTTCATGAAATCAGAGAACTAGGCAGGGCCAGGTTAAACTGTGCTTTATAAACCAGAGAAACAAGGAGTTTGAATTTTATTCTAAATGAGATGGGGCAACCAGAGTAGTTGGTACTAAATTAGTCTTATCATAGTAAAAACTACATAAACAGAAAAACATATAAACAATGACTTTTAGATATTGAATAAAAGGCAGAGTAAAACATCAAACCCCTGAGAGAAGGGAAATACATGAAGTGAATCTCCTGATCACCTTGGCTTTCTGTGTGGGTGCACTTTCTGGAATATAGCCTAGAGGGTTAGAGGATGAACAGAGCATACCAATCTCACTGAGCTGAGTAGGCAAAGATCAGAGTGTGGGAACACTAGGGAAGCTGGACATTTACAGGGCAATGCACCAGAAAAGAAGGAACTATGCAAAGAATGAACTCAAGAAATTTGCATTGAAGTCCCCTTAAGTCTTTGACCAAATATTAAGACACACACACAAAGGGTAAGACCCTACGAGGTCTGGTTGAAGACAGCTATTGTGAAACTGTGAGCTGAAGAGAAATTTCGAAGGGCAAACAGTGCCCTGAAGGACAGATTGGACACTGTATAAGAGGAAAACAAAACAAAACAAAACAAAACACAATAGAAACTAGTTAAACTGAAGCACAGAGAGAAAAAAGCCTGGAAAAAATGGAAGAGAGCCTTAGTGATGTGTGGGATATTATCAAGCAGGCTTACTTGTGTAATTGGAGTCCGAGGAGGAAAAGAAAAGTATTTGAAAAAGTAACACACCAAAAGTTTCCCAATTTGATGAAAAATATTAACCCACAGATCCAAGCACCTCCCAAATCAACAAGCAGTGCAAACACAAAGCACATCACAGCCAAACTGCCAAAAAACAAAAATAAAGAGAAAATATTAAAAGCAGCCAAAAAACCAAAAACATACTACATATACAGGAACAATAATAAGAATTAACATTGTCTTCTCATAAGAAACAAGGTAGGCTAGAAGGCAATGGAACATCTTTAAAATGCTAAAAGAAAAAAAGTCACCTAGAGTTTTGTATCCAACAATCTTCCCCCTACCAAATGAATGCTAAATAAAAATACATTCTGATAAACAAAAGGTAAGAGAGTTTGTCATCAGCAGCACTGTACTGCAAGAAGTATTCAAAGATATAGAAATATGCTGGTTTGGAGGGATAGGAGTAGGTTGGGTAAATATGAGATAAGACAGGAGATGGGGGAGGGAGAGATAGAGGAAAGATAAGGGGATCATTGTACTGCCTTCATCAAATTGCTAAGTCAAAATGTCCTTCAGGAAAATGAAGGAAGTAATACAAGGTAGAAACTCTTACCTATATGTACGAATGAAGACTTCCATTTATTATAAATATGTGAATAAATATAAAAGACATCACCACTCTCTTAATTTCTTAAGAAATAATTGTTTAAAGCAAATAATAAAAATGTATTATGGAGTTTATAACATATGTAGATGTAAAAATGTATGATAATAATTGTTCCAAGGACAGAAGGGGGTAAGTGGAAGCATACTGTTGTAGGTTCCTATGTTTGAAATAGTGTAATATTTTTCCAAACTAGGTTATATTGTTAATATAGTTTATCCATTATAACCTCAGAGAACTCAATAAAAATAAACAAAAACTAAAAAATGAAGTATACCTAAAATGTCAGTAGAGGAAATAAAATAATATAATAATATAATAAAAAACAATTAGCAAACCTAAAAAAGCACTGAAGGGGAATGGAACAAATCCAGATAATACAGATAGAAAAATGTATCAAGAATGTAATCTTAAACTCAACTGTATTAACAATTATATTAAATATAAATGGGCTAATTAGTCCAATAAAAATGGGTAAAAGATTGAGATTCAGAATGGTTGAGATTGTTATAGGATGTTAACAACACATACGCTTTAAATATAAAAATGTAGGTAAATTTAAAATATAGGAATGAAAAAATATACAATATGAATTCTAGAAATAAGGAAGCAGAAACAGGTACATTAATGTCAGGCAAAGTAGACTTTAAGTCTAAGAGTACTATTAGAGATTAAGGGGATATTTCATAATAAGAGTCAACCCATTAAGAAGATATAATAAATTCTAAATTTGTATGTAATAATCGAATTTCAAAATACATGAAGAAAAGCTGAAAAAACTAAAGGAATAAATAAACAAATCTACGATTAAAATTGGAAGATTTTTAACACTTTTATTAGTTGGTAGAATAAGTAGATGTGATATAATGGGAAGCCATTGGCAGGTTTGGGCTAGGGCATGCATGATCTTATTTGATATATAAAGACCTCTCTGGCTGCAAAGTGAAGAATGAATTGTAGAGAACACTAGAAAAAAAAAAAAGGACACTATTACACTAGACCAGGTGAGAGTGATAGTGGCCTGAACTAAGGTTGTAGTGATGGCACCAAAGAAAATGGACAGATCTGAATGTGTCCTGTTGAGACATCCACAACCAGCCAAGTACAGAGCCTTCTGGACAAGAAGTTACTCAATCTTTGGCTCCAATTCTCATGCAGTAAAATTGGGGCAAAGAACAAATAGTAGTTACTCTGCAAACCCAAGGTCTAATATGCTTCTGCCCACCCTTAGATACTAAGTAAAAGCAATCAAATTCAAGGCAGATCAGGAATCGATAATTATGCTGATGTTAAGACTGTCAAACCCTCATAGAAAATCTTTTTTAAAGTGAACACAGAGTCAGGATTACATTTTAAAACTTGGTGCTTTCAAGAACACTTGAATTCCTAATTTTATACCTGGCAATTGGCTTAGACTTTCTTGGCAGGACATTTCAGTAGGTACGTTACCTATAATTATTTGTACTGGGTCCAACTGCCCATTTTTACTCTTTGAGCTTTCAGGTAGGCAAGTGAGCTGGGAATGGACCCGCCAGTATGGACCACTGAAGACCTAAATGCGTTTGGTAGAGGCCTTTGCTAGCTCCGGCGATCAGCTGATGCTCAGAAAGGATATCACATGGCATAAATTCCACTCCTGTTCACATATACACAAAAAATGTAACCCTTTCAGACTGTGACCTGAATACAACCCCACTGCAATTTATAGGTATGTACTGAGCGTTTTTGAGTGAACCCTTGTGTGTACTATGGCTATGATGAGAGAATGGTGAAAAGCCAGAGCATTCCCTGTTCTCATGAAGCTTACTGTTGAATGAGAGGGAATAAACATTAAGCAGGTAGTCAAGCAAACAAGTGATGACAATTATGCCACAAGTGGTGAGGGAGAAGCACTTGACCACATATAACACTACTGTGGGCGGTTAGGGCAAGTGGCCCAGAGGAAACGATCCTTAATCAGAGAGGAACTGGGTGAGGATAGGGGGAATGAACATTCCAGGCAGAGAAATGCAAAGACCCATGGAAGGGAAGCACAGGGTATTTGAATGTCTGCAAGTAAGCCATGAGGCTAGATTAGAGAAACAGACAGAGAGAGTTTAAAAGAAGCTGCAGGACTGGGTAGGACCCAGATCATGAAGGGATTTTATTTCCTATGAACAATGGAACGGTGGGAATCTAATATAAAGCTTTAAGCTTTAGTACAGTATATTAATACACTTTAATAGAATGTAATTAATGCACTTTAGTACAGTGTATTTAATACAGTACAAGAGAAGTTTTCAAAGATGAGGGTCTGGGAGCTTAATTAACTGTTGCAGGCCAAAGTTTGAAATGCATTCATCCTGGGCTTTATTCACAGGAAATCACCACAGAGTACCAGAGTCCTGGGGTTACCCTTGTGGAGGCAGAAGACCAGTGGTAGACTGTGATTGAAGCTTCAAGCTAGCAACAGTTTGGAGGAGCCTCAGACTCCCTATCTCAGGAGCTGAAGGAGCCACCTGGAAAACAAGACTGCAGTGCCCATTAACACAACATCTTCTATCTTTGATCCAATTACTGAATTAGAAAGGGGAGTGTTTAAGACAAATGGAAGTTTTTAACATTAATCACCATCTAATGATGGCAAAGCCTGGGAGATGTCAGGTTCCATTTGATAGATTTATCCTGAAAGTGATATGTACACTGACAGTTGAGGAAATTAATGGTTTGACTTTATGGAGGACTGACAGGATAAACGGACTTTGACAGGCTAAATTAAGAGGAGGATGTTACAGAATGCAAAATACCAACTTCATATTTTGAGTGTAATGCTTTAGAGGTTTTTGGTACTGGTTTTTGAGTCCACACGTATGTTTAAATAAATGAAAATTCAGGAGAGGATATTGCCTTGAAGAGATTACATTATAGCAGAGCAATGAATAAATAATTTACAAGTGACATCTTTAACCATGTGCACTTTTTAAAAAATGCGCAGATTTATAAACAGAATCAAATAAAGTAAAACAAAATGAAACAATTTTAGGCTTATATTTTCAATTTTAGTTACATGTCAATTTCTTGGGGAAGAAATCTGTCTTATACATTTTTGTATTGCCAGTGCTTAGTACATTGAAGCGTATACAGCTGGCACTCTGTAAATGCTAGTCGCAAAAATGTGCAGCATATCAATCAGTATCAGTATTGATATCAGGTAATTAGCAAACATTTACTATCTTTAAATTTATACAGTGCTAGGTAATACATTATTTTTATGTACAAAAATGATTTCATGAGTCCATGGAAAACACACTTCACTAAACTGGATAAAATTGTTTTAATCAGAACAATGCAGTATTTTTCAGAGCCAACTGCATGGAACTAATTTAATTATTAGTTTTTCTGTATGAAAAAATATATGATATTCCCATTTCCCCCTCTTTAATGTTTCCAATATTATTTTCAATGAGATCAATTCCTTTCTAAAGAGAAACTCTTATAACAAAGACATGATTCATTGCTTGAGTTTGTGTTCCTAACAAATTTTATTCTTTATAGTTTTTGCACATGTTTTCTTTTGAGGCCATTATTTGCAACCAATTCAATTCATCCAGCTTATACTCTACAGATCTGAACTTTGACAAGGATAGAATTTCCATCAAATTTTAGTCATAATAAATTTCACCATGTGCAGTTTTAACTACTGTCAATTTTATTTTGTGTTGATTTTTTTCTTCCAAAAATATTCATTATGAATTGGAGAAAAATCCATCAAAAAATTGCAAACAGTATTGTAAAATGTAGAGAGGTCAGAGCTATGGTTAGATGGGAGTGGTGTAAATGAATATGAGATGAGAACACGAGATGGGAAAGAGAGAGGCAAGAACAAGGAAATAAAACCTTCATCAGATTGGTAAGTCACAAATGTCTACCTTCATTAAAGGAAATGTTTATTATTTGAGATCTTATGCTTGCACATTTCATTGAGGATAAAGTTTACCTCATATTTTCACTCAGTAAAAAAAATCACATTAATTTGCTAAGAAATAGTAATTCCTTATCTCAAATAAGGTTCCTCTTTTTTTTCTTTTTATTAAGATTTTAAAGTAATCTCTAAACCCAACATGGGGCTCAAACTCACAACCCTAGGATATAGAGTCATATGCTCCACCAACTGAGCCGCCAGCCTCCACTTAAATATGTCCCTCTTCTGAAACTTGTCTTTCAAACATAAAACTTCAGGCACATTTCAGAAGTGAGGACGTGGCCTTGAAATGCAGGAGCCGTTTACTTAAGGCCTGGAGATAGAGCCTGGGAGTCCTCATGCACCATTTTCCATTCTTATCCATTAAAATACTCATTTTCTGGGAGATTGCTGTGAGGCATGACATTTTCCACATATTTTTGACCACAATCTTCATTGTGAAATGTCTACTCAATCATTTGCCCACTTTTGTCATAAGTTATATCTTGATTAATTTGTAGATGTTCTTTATATTTTTAGATATTGACCTTTTATTTATCTCTTGTGTTGCAAATATCACTTCCCAAGCTGTGGCTTGTCTTTTAATTCTCTTTCTGGTATCTGTTGATGAATAGAACTTTGTAATTTTAATATGCTAAAATTCAACCATTTTCATTTAAAGATTCTTTAAAAAAATACGTTTCTACTCCAAAGTCATAAAACTGTTTCTATGGTATACTCTAAAAGTCTTATTGTTTTGTCTTTTGTATTTATATACATGAATATGTTATCTGGAAAAGGTCCAATTTTGCATATATGTTATTTGGAAAAGATCCAATTTCATGTTTTTCATAACTCAATTTTCCTAGATCCATTTCTTGAGAAGACAGGTTTTTTTTTTTTTTGCTGATTATTACGGATTTGTAATGTCGCCTCTGTTATATTCCATATCTATGTATATGTATCACTTTTGTGCTCTTCATTCCTCTTACATCCTATCTTCTGTCCCTATATTTCTGCATACATTCTTTAGAATTTCTGCTGATGACAAACAATATCAGTTTTTGTTTGTCTAAATGTCTTTATATTCCCCTCATTCTCGGACGATATTTTTGTTAGATATGGAGTCCTAAGATGGCAACCATTTTATTATTGCTATGTTCATTATTGCCATGTATTTTGGCTTCCATTATCATCGAACAGAAAGCTGTCAATCTAGTCATTGTTCCTTTGTAGGCAATCTGTTTTTCTCCTCTGGCTGCTTTTAAGATCTTTTTGTAAACAACAATAACAACAACAACAACAACAACAAATCCCAAGATCTTCTCTTAGTTTCTGATGTTCTTTGAGTTCACTATATGTCTAGGTGTAATTCATGGAGTTTCTTCAACTCCAAGTATATTTTATTAGAAGAAAGTAAAGTGTTTCATCCCCACTTCCCCCTCTTTTCTTTAGAATGAATACATGTATTCAAGAGAAGGAAAAGCTGAAGATATGGAAAAGAGGCCAATAATTAATGGAGTGAGGTCTCTGAGGAAGAGACAAAGCATGGGAGCACAGCATAGGTAGGGAATAGTGCAGGAAGTAGGGGTGTGGATGTTGCTGAGGAGTGAGCAGAAACTTAATGGTCTTTTGCTTGATTGAGTCTACCTTGTGTGTGAAGATGGATCATTCAGCATTTACTAACTGTGTTAGGTGCCAGGAACACATAGTGGTGAACAAAACACACGTACTTTTTGCCTTCCTGGAGCTTACATGCCAAAGGGGGAAACAGACAATATATAAGTAACAAATAAAAAACAAAATAAACAGCACTTAAGAAAGTGCTATGGAAGGAAATATACAGTACATTGTAATAAAGAATGGAGTGGTCGGTTAAGGTTGGCATCACTAGGTGGTGACTGAAAACTAGAGAACGAGAAACCAAGCTTCATGAAAGAATTTTCTAGCGATAGGGAACACCAAGTACAAAGGCCTGAGGTGGGAAAGAGCTTTATATATTCTAGGCTTTCAGAAGGTCAGAGTGGTTAGGATATAAGAAGTGAAAAGAAAGAGTGGGCAAGGTAAGGTTAAAGAGATATTTAGGGATAAAAATCATCTGAGACTTTGTATTTTTGTCTAAGTTAAATGGGTAATCACTAAACATCTTTTCTTAAAAAAAGGAAATGACTTGATAAGACTGGCTTTCCCAAGCTGGATCATCTCCTATTGCTCCCATTCCATTTTATTTCAGGTAAGACTAGAGACTAGTAATTTATCTATTGTGTAGGCTTCTCTCTATATATATGATTAGATAGATAGATAGATAGATAGATAGACAGATAGATGATAGATAGATGTATATACATATTCGTAATATATAATTTGTGCATATTATATACACACGCATTTATATATACATTTATAAGGTATTTTGTCAATGTCTTCAAAATATGGTGTGGTCTTTTACATACACCCTTTCTTCCATCTTGATTTTCTTTTTTTTTTTTCTTTTGATTTTCTTATTCAACAGATACCTCATGGAAATTTTCTATGTCAGATAATATAGTTATCATTTTTTCCTTTTAACAGCTCTTATATATTAAGCATACCTTTATGTTATGATGACTGCTTCCTAATTTTGGCTGGGATAGATAATGCTGAAACAATGTTATATGTATATCCTTAACATATTCATGCTGATATTTTTATAGGAAATCTTAGAAGCGGAATTGCTTGATCAAATAATATGTTTATTTTTTAAGATGTTTCTAGATTATTTTTGAAAGTTCTTATTAGCTAACATTTCTACCAGCAATATACGATAGTACTCTTTCCCCTATATTCTACTGTGTTGCTTTTATTCCTGTCTGATGAGTGTGTGTGTATATATATATATATAAAATATATTTTTTTAAATTATAGATACATACATATATGTATATGCGTGTATATATAAAATTTGGTACTTTGTAATGAAGTAAGCATCTTTTCATCGATCTGCTTACTATTTGGACGTTCTCTTCTATGAGTTATTTGTTCCTTTATCCATTTTTCTAATATGTTACTTGTCTCCTTGTCATTCTGAAAGATATCTTTACATAGTAAGGATATTAACTGTATCATCTCTACATTATAAATATTTTTTCAGATTTTTTTCATTTTTAATGACTTTATAATATCTTTCACCATAGGAAAATATTACTGTGTATATAGTCAAACATATATGTTATCTTTTAGATTTAGTCTTGATTAAGAAGTTCGCTTTGAATCCCTCAATTGTACATGAAGTACTATTTATTTTTTATAACACTATCATTGTATTTAAATCTTTAAGCTGCCTATAATTTATTTTTGTATTTTTAATATGTTTCTTTCAGATTAATAATCAGTTCTGCCAATCCTGGCTATTAAATAACTCATCCTTTTCCCCCTTAGTGGATATACCATCTTTGCTCTGTATCAATTTTGCAAAGATGCTGACATCTGGAATCTTTATTGTGTTCCACTGATTTTTTAAATTATTATGTTACATTGATCTTTTTGTATATTGATTTGATACATTCTAATGTATCTTATTCTATTTTACAGTATGTCCTAATAACTAGTGAGGTAAATTCCCCTCAATTTTCTTATTTTTTAAATAATAAATTTATTTTTTATTGGTGTTCAACTTACCAATACAGAATAACACCCAGTGCTCATCCCGTCAAGTGCCCCCCTCAGTGCCCGTCACCCATTCACCCCCACCCCTGCCCTCCTCCCCTTCCATCACCCCTAGTTTGTTTCCCAGAGTTAGGAGTCTTTATGTTCTGTCTCCCTTTCTGATATTTCCCACACATTTCTTCTCCCTTCCCTTCTATTCCCTTTCACTATTATTTATATTCCCCAAATGAATGAGAACATACAATGTTTGTCCTTCTCCGATTGACTTATTTCACTCAGCATAATACCCTCCAGTTCCATCCACGTTGAAGCAAATGGTGGGTATTTGTCGTTTCTAATGGCTAATATTCCATTGTATACATAAGCCACATCTTCTTTATCCATTCATCTTTCAATGGACACCGAGGCTCCTTCCACAGTTTTTGCTATTGTGGCCATTGCTGTTAGAAACATCGGGGTGCAGGTGTCCCGGCGTTTCATTGCATCTGTATCTTTGGGGTAAATCCCCAGCAGTGCAATTGCTGGGTCGTAGGGCAGGTCTATTTTTAACTCTTTGAGGAACCTCCACACAGTTTTCCAGAGTGGCTGCACCAGTTCACATTCCCACCAACAGTGCAAGAGGGTTCCCCTTTCTCCACATCCTCTCCAACATTTGTGGTTTCCTGCCTTGTTAATGTTCCCCATTCTCACTGGTGTGAGGTGGTATCTCGTTGTGGTTTTGATTTGTATTTCCCTGATTCCCCTCAATTTTCTTGTTCATCATATATCTCATAACTACTCTTAACTATTTATCCTTCCATTCAAACACTGAGATCTTTTCCTCAATTCCCAGCTCATGTCCATAAAAACAAAATAAACAAAACAACAACCCACCAAAAACCACTGGAATTCTGATCAGAATATTAAATTTATAAATCACTTCAATAAAGTGACTTTTTTGTACATTAATTTTCTTATTCAAACACATGGTATGTTTTTCCTTTTATTCAGATCTTAGTTGTATGCCTCAAGAAGATTTTATAGTTATATTCATACAATTCTTGGGTCTTTTCTGTTGAATTTTTAAATCTTTAAAGTTTTTGTTACTTTTATGAAATTATCTCCTAATTTCCATTTTAGGTGCTTATTGCAATTTTAGAATATTTATTTAATCTTAAGCATCTTAATACATGATATTACTTACTTTACTAAATTTTTCTTAAAGTTTCTTAGGAATGTGTTTAGACCAAGCTGTGTCAGCCTGAGGAGGCAACAGAACGATGGATAAGAAGTTTATTTGGGCCTGATTATGTTGTGTGTGTTACTCTACCAATTATTTTGTGAAGTGTCAAGCCTCAAGATGAATGAAGTGTCCTGGCCCAAGACTGGCTTCTACCCTATGTGCAGATGCAGCCATAGGCTCATTGGTCCAGGCTTGTGTATAAAACTGAGTCTGGAGCAGGACGATTAATGCTTCCAAAAGATCTTCAGTGTTCTTCCGCTCTGATGCCACCATCTGCAGCTGTACCCTGTTGGAAAGGGTGTGGACAGACAGGAAGCTTGTAGCAATGTGGGAGGATGCTATTGCTGCTGCTCTGTATCCTGGCTGTCCTTTTTTCCTTTTCCTACAGGAACCTTGATTGAATTACCCAAGTGTTGCTGGTCTCTATTAGTGCGTGCCTGCTGTAATATCTGTCAATAGATAGTTGTATCAGATCACATGGTTTTCGTAAATACCGACTTTTTCATTACTTACGTCTCTCTTATCTCATTTGGCACATTTAATCTTATATTCCTCATGGTCTAATTATTATATTATTGCTCCTGCTTTCTTACCCTTTAATCTCCCTAGCATCTATATACCTGATACTTTATTTCCAATGATTCCTTACAGGTTTGAAAAACATTTGTTACATATGATTTTATCCAATTCGTGAGGAAGTCTGGTCATTTTGTACCCTGAATTAATTTTGAATCTGTTCATTTCTCTCCTCCTCCCCCTTTGCTACCCTAACCAAAAACAACCACTATCACTCCCCTGGACCCCTGCAGTACAATGGAGCAGCCTCTCAACAGGTCCACCCTGTTCCCCTTGCCACCCTCCCCTCCCAAATATCCCCTCCACACTGCAGGCAAAATGCTCTCTTCAAAATGCAAATCAAATGGCATCTTACCTACTATCTCCACTTCCCCACTTCTTCCTGTTTTTCAGGGACGTCCTGCTGGGTTTAGCACCAATTTCAAAATTCCTTACCAGGGCCCTGCATGTGTCAGGCCCAGCTACCTCTGCAGCCTTCTGGTGCCCACACCACCCTTTCTCTCACTCTGTGCTCCAGACACAGGAGACTCCTTTGGGCTCTTGTCTGTTCCATACTCACTGCTACCCAGGACATCTGCACAGGTCATTCATTCTGTCTGGGAGCCCTTCCCTCACCCCCCTTCTCTCCCTCCCTCCCCTCTTGTGCTAACTCAAGCCCCAATTCATCCCTGCAAATCCCTGCTCCAGAACTGTGCCTGCAGGGAAGTCTCTCCTGACCTCCCTGACACCATCAGATTTCCACACTGCACCCTCAGTACACTGGCAAGCCTCTCTCCCTGTATGGCATCTGACACAGCTGCCATGCTCTAATGCCCGGGGTGGTATTCAGTGAGGTCTGTTGGACCCCACTAGCCTCTGTCTGAGTGCCATGAGGACAGGGGTAAGCCCGCTTTGGTTCACCTCAGACCCCCTGCTTGGAGTGTACTGTCCAGCAAAGAGTAGGCATTCCCCAAGTGCTTGTTGGACAGGTGTGTGACTCACTAGTAGTCTCAGTGAACTCTTACAGAAGGCTGAAGATCCTGAGCCAATGGCTGCCTGTACCCAGCCTGCTGCCACTTCTGTCCCAGCACCAACGTGCCTGCCTTCCCAGAGCCAGGCAGCTGTGTGGGTTGCTGAGTTCTGGTTTGAGTTCTGGTTTGAGACTGCAGACTCTGTGGGATCCTGAGGTGGAGAATTGGTGCAGGACTTTCTCCTTGGTGGGCTGCTGGAGAGCCTGGAGACCAGCATTGGACAGTCCCCAGAGAAGGGCTGGAAAGACATGATTTCTGGAAAGAGCGCAACACTCAGAATTCCAGGTATTCGTGGCTCTGTGTGAGTGCTTGTCCTCTCTGGCCACCAACACGTCATGGAGGAGATGGAGGGGTGGCCACAATCCTCTGTCATTCCCTCACTCTTCTTTGTAGTTGTATTTTATGTATATGAATCCTTAAATAATGAGGTTAATTTCCCTTTTTAAAATATTTTAAGTACATAACAGTACATATTCTGTAATATTCTGTATTACTTTGCTATGGCTGCCATAACAAATCTCACAGGCTGGATGGCTTAAATAACAGGAGTTTATCTTCCCAGAATTCTGGAGAACTGAAGTCCAAGATCAAGGTGCCAGCAGGTTTGTTTTTTTTCTGAGGCTCCCTCCTTGGCTTGTAGACATCTGCCTTCTTGTCATGTCCTCACATGTTCACCTCTTGATCTGTGTATTGTCTGTGTCTTAATCTCCTCTTCTTATAAAGATGCCAATCACACTGGATTAGGATTCTTCCATATGACCACATTTTACTTTAATTACTTCCTTAAAATCCCGATCTCCAGGGGGCAGCCTGGGTGGCCCAGCAGTTTAGTGCCTCCCTCAGCCCAGGGAGTGATCCTGGAGAGCCGGGATTGGAATCGAGTCCCTCATCGGGCTCCTGCATGGAGCCTGCTTCTCCCTCTACCTGTGTCTCTGCCTCTCTCTCTCTCTCTCTCTCTCTCTCTCTCTGTGTCTCTCATGAATAATAAATAAAATCTTTAAAAAAAAATCCCTATCTCCAATGTGGCCACATTCTGAGGTACTAGGGGTTAGAACTTCATAGAAATTTTGGGGGAACCCAATTCAATGGAGTCCACAACATCTGCTCTTTTCATTTTATGTTACCTCTATGATAGCTGTCTGCATTAGTGCATGTAGCATGTTCATTATTACATTGCTGTGTAATATTTGGTCATACGACCTTACCAAAATTTATTTGTTCCCTGGATGGACATTTGAATTGTTTCCAGCTTTTTGTTCTAAGAACAATGCTGCTCTGATCATCCTTGTATATACTTAAGTATGTACCTAAAGTGAAATTTCTGGGTGCTAGGGTGAATGCAGCTTTTATTTCACTAAATAATGTCAAATAGAAAATACATTTTTGATAGATAGCCAATACAATGTTATGGAAAATTTCCTCAGTCCTGGTTGTGAAAGTCTTTTTAATCATGATTTAAAAAAAATATTTACTGCTTTTTCTGCATCTATTAATTTTAACAAAAGTATAGCAGGTGCCATGAGTGGAGTATTGTGTTTAACAGTTACTAATTCATCGATTGGCATAATCACATTGTTTTTCTCAATTCTGTTAATACAGTGACGAGCACTAATAGGCTTTGTGATGTAAAATCACCCTTGCATTTCTAGAATAAACTGTACCTAGTCATGATGGATTATTTTTTCATACCTTGCTGGGTTCGGTTTGCTAATATTTTACTAAGGATTACTGCATCTATGTTCAGAAGGGAGATAGGACTGTAACTGTTTTTTCCCACCTTGTCCTTGTCTAGTTTTCAATATCAAAGTTGATATTGAAAAAGTTGAATGAGACTGGTGAGAATCTGTTTTACTGGGAAGGGTTTGTACAAGATTGAAAATTATGTGATCCTATGCATTTTGGTGAAACTAATCTGAAAAACTAGTTAGACCTGGTGTTTTCTTAATTGCTTGATAGCTTCTGTTTATGTGGTTAGTATTTTTAAATTTTATTTCCCTAATTAATTCTTTATGTTAAACATATATTTACATGTTTTTGTATATTTTATTTTTCCCTTTAAAAAAAATCTCTATATAGAGTACCCAACTGTAGACATTCTGTGACTTGTTCTTTCATTTTATGTTATGCCCATGAGAGCTATCCATGTTAATTTTCCAGCCATTTCAATATTTTCATTCTCTGAGGTCTGATTCCATTTTTTTTATTGCTTCTGCTGATTCAGCTCCTAGAGTCCCATTGCCTTGTATTTTTACTGACTTTGCCTCCATTAGAACTTAATTTGGGGGAATTCTTTGAGGAGTTGAAAGTGCATTTCTCCTGAAAGCATTTGTTTATTTTCATCAGACACCTGGGGATACAAATCCATCTGAAATTCTTACTTTGTAGTTTTTTCAACCGCGCCAATCACGTAAATTAATTTGGATCTGAAAAAGGCATGCCGGTCAGCCTACAGTCACACATTCTCAAAGGAGCTTTTTATTCCTCCTTCACCCAAGACTGGCAGAGACAGAAATTTCTCTTTCTCTCTGCCTTTGTGTGGTGGAATTTTTCTAGTTTACCTTTTCCTTGGGCTTGTAGATCTTTGTGGTCAGGGCTTCTTGAGAGGTCTCTGGTCACATTCCCCACTCTCCTGTCTGCACTGCATGTGGTGGATAGGAAGAAGCTCTAGGCCATAAGAGTTTGGCAGATGCCCCCGGGGGTAGCCCCATGGTGTCACAGTCCACTTAACTTTGACTTGTGAACTCACTTGGTTCTAACCATTGAAAAAATCTGTACTTTGTTGCAGCTTAGAGTACATTTAAAAGGGGTTTTGGGCAGCCCGGGTGGCTCAGTGGTTTAGTGCCACCTTCAGCCCAGGGCGTGATTCTGGAGATCTGGGATTGAGTCCCACGTTGGGCTCCCTGCATGGAGCCTGCTTCTCCCTCTGCTTTGTGTCTCTGCCTCTCTTTCTCTCTCTGTGTCTCTCATGAATAAATAAATAAAATCTAAAAAAAAGGGGGGGGTTTGAATATTTTATCTAATACTTTCAAATATTTTATAATGGGAAGGTTTCAAGATATCTCACCCAACATATTGTGGAAAACAGAAGTCAGACCTTTTTTTTTTTTTTTAATTTATTTATGATAGGCACACAGTGAGAGAGAGAGAGGCAGAGACATAGGCAGAGGGAGAAGCAGGCTCCATGCACCGTGAGCCCGACGTGGGATTCGATCCCAGGTCTCCAGGATCGCGCCCTGGGCCAAAGGCAGGCGCTAAACCGCTGCACCACCCAGGGATCCCCCCCACCCCCTTTTTTAAGGATTTTATTTATTTATTCATGAGAGACAGAAAGAGAGAGACAAAGACATAGGTAGAAGAAAAAGCAGGCTCGGAAGGCAAATGCTCAGCCTCTGAGCCACCTAGGTACCCAGTCAGACTCTTTTTTAACCCAAACTCTTTTTAACCCATTTCATCCAAATGGTTGACAGTATTCATGGCTAACCACTGTCTCCTCATCTTATCATCATCCTCTATTTCAAGGTTTCTTCTTGTTCATTTGTTTTGGGCTTGAATATTTTTGAGAGGAGCTCAGTGCATCTTCTGAATTTTATCTATTTTCAATTGTTTTCTTTTAGGTGCTATCTCATGTAGGAATGTGTTCCCTGGGTTTTATTACTTTTTATTCTACGTAATGTAATGTTGATATTATTTTACCATCTTCTAACATCCTGTGTTGCAAATACCAGTCTGATCATTTTCCTTTGTCATTTACTTACTACTTTTGGCTAGAAGCTTGTCAATTTTTATTCTAATTCTAGCTCAGGAATTTTACAAATCTGTACTTAATATCAGTGGCATTTCTCTCTGATCCTGCTTGGAACATTGTAAGTGGTTTCAATCTGCGAGGATTTCTTTAGTGAAGGCAACCTTCTTTTCTTTTTCTTTTTTTTTTTAAATTTTTTATTTATTTATGATAGTCACACACAGAGAGAGAGAGAGAGAGAGAGAGGCAGAGACATAGGCAGAGGGAGAAGCAGGCTCCATGCACCGGGAGCCCGACGTGGGATTCGATCCCGGGTCTCCAGGATTGCGCCCTGGGCCAAAGGCAGGCGCTAAACCGCTGCGCCACCCAGGGATCCCCGCAACCTTCTTTTCTTATAGTACAATGTGTACTGTACCATGGTACATACATACTGAAATGAACCATGATATGCAAACCTGTATCACTGCTTGATATGACTGTCTTCATTTGCCCAGCTCCCTTCTCAAACAGGAATGGCCCCAAATGATGTGCTCTGTGTGGCAGACAGCAGGAGAGATGCAAAGGTAATGACAGCATAGCCAAGTGGAGAAACTGCAGGCAATCTCACCTAGTTTTCTTCTGGTCCAGCCTCCCCAGATCAAATTAATGAAATGGGGTACCAACCAGCTGGATGATGCCAAGAATGACTACTATCAGCCTAGATGTCCCAGCCAGCCACAACGCCTAGAATTGTTCCCACTGGTATTTAAGTTGGAGCAGAGGGTTGTCGGCAGGTAGTGCCCAAACCCAGCTGGGCCCTATGATTTTAGGTTACACAGCAGGACATCTGTCTAGGGGATTCCAGACTGGCAGTTGACATAGGCTGCTCCTGGTCATGCTTGATCCCTTAATAATTCTCACCTCACATTTTGTACAATGGATCTTTTGGACCTCATTTATCACATTATAGTGGAATTCAACTATACTTTCTTTTTCCTATTTCTTTCTCTCTTTTTGTAGTCATACATTAGATTTTCTAGGTCAAATTTCCAACTCTCTTACCTTTACTCAGAAGTATTTTTTTGCTCTGTGCTTTGAAATATTACTTCCATGTGTCTTCAGACATTAATTTTCATCCCAAGACTGATTTCTCTCTCATTTAATTAATTAACTCAACTATTTATTTGGGAAATCATCCTTTAGTTTCAGAAAGTCTTTTATGTAATGCATGCTAATCTTCTTGAGCTCTCTCATTGTTACTTTTCTTCACATTAGTTTTCTCTTCCTTCTTCAGCTTTGTTTGCTGAATATGGCTCTGTTTGCTCTGATCAAAACAATATGCCCCTTCTGGCTTCTGGGCCCCCAGATGAATTCTTCTTTTCTTTTCTTTGTCACTCACTGGAGCTCATAAATAGTTGTTAAAATTCTCCAAGTTATGGCAGTTTTGCAGTGGTAGAAGGAAGAGTGTTCTCTTCCACGTGAGTTGATAATGCAACCAGCACACAGCCCTAATGAGGGCTGATGAGGCATGCAGTGGAAGCCATTCTGAGTGAAGGACTCCTCTCATTCCCAGGCTCCAGCATAGGAAGGATTGTGGCCACCTCTGCATTTCCTCCCTGACGTGTTGGTGGCCAGAGAGGACAAGCACTCACACAGAGCCACGAATACCTGGAATTCTGAGTGTTGCGCTCTTTCCAGAAATCATGTCTTTCCAGCCCTTCTCTGGGGACTGTCCAGTGCTGGTCTCCAGGCTCTCCAGCAGCCCACCAAGGAGAAAGTCCTGCACCAATTCTCCACCTCAGGATCCCACAGAGTCTGCAGTCTCAAACCAGAACTCAAACCAGAACTCAGCAACCCACACAGCTGCCTGGCTCTGGGAAGGCAGGCACGTTGGTGCTGGGACAGAAGTGGCAGCAGGCTGGGTACAGGCAGCCATTGGCTCAGGATCTTCAGCCTTCTGTAAGAGTTCACTGAGACTACTAGTGAGTCACACACCTGTCCAACAAGCACTTGGGGAATGCCTACTCTTTGCTGGACAGTACACTCCAAGCAGGGGGTCTGAGGTGAACCAAAGCGGGCTTACCCCTGTCCTCATGGCACTCAGACAGAGGCTAGTGGGGTCCAACAGACCTCACTGAATACCACCCCGGGCATTAGAGCATGGCAGCTGTGTCAGATGCCATACAGGGAGAGAGGCTTGCCAGTGTACTGAGGGTGCAGTGTGGAAATCTGATGGAGTCAGGGAGGTCAGGAGAGACTTCCCTGCAGGCACAGTTCTGGAGCAGGGATTTGCAGGGATGAATTGGGGCTTGAGTTAGCACAAGAGGGGAGGGAGGGAGAGAAGGGGGGTGAGGGAAGGGCTCCCAGACAGAATGAATGACCTGTGCAGATGTCCTGGGTAGCAGTGAGTATGGAACAGACAAGAGCCCAAAGGAGTCTCCTGTGTCTGGAGCACAGAGTGAGAGAAAGGGTGGTGTGGGCACCAGAAGGCTGCAGAGGTAGCTGGGCCTGACACATGCAGGGCCCTGGTAAGGAATTTTGAAATTGGTGCTAAACCCAGCAGGACGTCCCTGAAAAACAGGAAGAAGTGGGGAAGTGGAGATAGTAGGTAAGATGCCATTTGATTTGCATTTTGAAGAGAGCATTTTGCCTGCAGTGTGGAGGGGATATTTGGGAGGGGAGGGTGGCAAGGGGAACAGGGTGGACCTGTTGAGAGGCTGCTCCATTGCACTGCAGGGGTCCAGGGGAGTGATAGTGGTGGTTTTTGGTTAGGGTAGCAAAGGGGGAGGAGAGAAATGAACGGATTCAAAATTAATTTAGAGTAAAAAATTGATGGGATTTGGTTATAAATTGGATTAAAGTCATAGCTAACAGTTGTGGAATATTGTTGTTTTAATGTCAAGCAGCAACCTATACACTTTGCATAGATTACTTCATTTAGTACACACAGCAGCCCCATGTGGTAGATTCTGTTACAAGACCAAATTCATAAGAGCAAAGATAGAAGCATAGAGAGCTGAAATCATTTGCTCAGGCTGGGAGGTAGTTTCCTCATTTCTAATTGAATTGGACATAGGGACAAGAGGAGAGATGAGGGAGAATGGGGTTTTATGGGTGACTCTTGGGTTCTGGCTTGTGCAATTAGTGGAATATAAGACTATTCATTGGGCTTAGGAACCTCAGAAGAGGACCAGGTTTGGGGAAGGAATTTAATTTTAGTTTAGTTTTGAAAATGATAAATTTAAGATACTTTTAGTCATCTAAGATGTCAAAGAACCAGCTGAATATACAGGTCTGGGCTCAAAGGAGATTTCCAGACTTTGGATACAAATATGTTAGTTGTCAGCGTAATTGATATACGGGCACTAGTGAGGTCAGGGGAATAGAGTATAGAAGAAGAAAAGAAGAGATTTTAGGATGAAGCCTGGAGGATCTCTACTATTTAATGGTCACTGAAGAGGATGAGCCTGAAAAGAAGACAAACAAGAAGTAGCCCAAACAGTTGGAGGAAAACCAACTGGCATCTTGGAAATCAAGGGGGAAAGAATTTTAAAAAGAGGAAGTGACTAATAGTGTTGGAGGGTACTAAGAGGTGAATTAGGATGAATATGAATAAATGGAGAACTTTGGATGTGTGGGAAGTAAAGTGAAAGGTAGGCAGCAGAGGGCTGACGAAGAGACCAGTTAGGAGATTGTGCTTGTGACCTAAGTGTTGATGATGTAGGTTTGGATGAGATGGTGATTGTATTAGTGGAGAGGATGGATTTGTGAAAGATGTATTCTGAGGTAGAACAGGCAAGACTTGCCAATGGATGGGAAGCAAGGATGGTGTTTAGGTTTCAAGTTAATGCATCTCGGTGAATGGTGTTGCTGTTTATAATAATGGGAAAAGCCATGAGGAAGAATAGATTTAAAGGTAGAAATCAAGTTCTATTTAGGCCATGCCAAGTTTGAGAGGTCTATGGGATATTCAATGGATATATGAGGTAAGTAGTTTGGGGCACAGAAAAGTCATGGTAAGAGAAACAGGTTCTGGAATCTTCACTATCAAAATAGCATTTAAAATTCTGGGCTGGAATTTATCAGCCCCAGAGAGAAGAAACGTGGCCACTTACCGAAAATAAGTGGAGTAGGGGGCTCAAAGAGTCCTGATAGTTTGTCAAGAAGATGGAGACTAAATTGATGAGGGCCCCGTGAGGGACTTCATGGCTTTTTCACCAAAGCAAAAATGTCCCTTCAGTGGTACCTGTACATAGAGCTGTGTGATTTTCTCCCACTGGGCTCAGCAGTCTGAGTATGGGAGCTAAGCTGGAAACATTGGTCTGTTAGGCTCCAACATTTTCCCTGGCTCTCCCATTTGTTTCCTTGACTTCCCACACCTCAAATTTCAGGCTTGGATCCTGCAGAGAACTAAGTGGGAAGAACCAGGTGAACATCTCTCTGACCTGCAGCATGGCTGGACGCTTATATCTTCCCTCGGGGATGTCGCATAGCTGTGAGCCAACCCTGAGCTTGTGGTGCCCATTTGGATAACTACTACCTCAGTCAATTTCCCCAATCCTACCACCTATTCCTGCTTTTCTCCCAGTAGTCACTTTTCCATGCACATCGCCAGGGTTCTAATTCAAGAATTAATGATTCGTGGTCAGGCCTAAGTTATGACTTTCATTCCCTCTCCCATAGACTGTGGCAAGAATCTTCAGAAATGGTTTTCCTACTGCTGATTCCTTCTCTCTCCAATTTGTCTTTTGGTTGCCAGATTCATCTTTTTGAAACAAAGTTCTAGTCTAGCCTCTCAGCCCAAATACCTCTAATAGCTCCCTATTTATAGAACAGTGATTTTCAGACTCTGCACAGCAGTGCCTTAGGGGTTCTCAGAGATGGGAATGGGTGTGTGGGTTGGGATGTTTGCTCCTCCTTTGTCCTACCTGACTGGCTCTGTGTCTACACCTATTTTACATACAAGCCTCTGGTGTGTCATTACAAGCTTCATGGAATTGGAATTTGTTATTTTCTAGAGAATAGAGCAACCAAGAAGCAAGGCCCTTCAAAATCTAAGCTCAATTACACTTCAGGTCATCTTTTCTCCTGCTCTCTTTTCTGTATTCCCTTGGTCTGGTTAAAAAGAGTTCTTTTCTTTCTCTTTTCTTTTCTTTTCCTTTTTTGCATTCAGTCTATCTTGTTGCATTGAAAATTAATTCTTTTGACTTATAAGAATATGCTCTGGAATCAGACAGGCATGTATTGAAATATTTGGATTTATCATATACTAGCTGTGTGAAATTGGACAAGTTATATCTCTATGCCTCAGTTTTCTTTCTGATCTGTAAAAGGGAAGTAAAATTATTGCTTCCCCCAATAGGATTGTTGAAAGGGTTAAGTTAGACACTATATATAAAGTGATTAGCAGAGTGTCCAGTTTGTAATAAACAAAAAAACTACTGTTATAGATATTATGCAAAGTATTATCTTCATTTATTTGAATTAAGTCTAAGTGTATTAATAAAATAAAAAGCAACCATAATTTTGTTCAACAGTAAATTCCAGTGAAAGTTTGCTTTAGATTTGACTCCAAAGTTGGGTGATGTTGGGGATCCCTGGGTAGCTTAGTGGTTTAGTGCCTGCCTTCAGCCCAGGGTGTGATCCTGGAGTCCTGGGATCGAGTCCCACATTGGGCTCCCTGCATGGAGCCTGCTTCTCCCTCTACCTATGTCTCTGCCTCTCTCTCTCTCTGTGTGTCTCTCATGAATAAATAAATAAAATCTTTTAAAAAATAAATAAATAAAGTTGGGTGATGTCATCAATGCCACCCAGCTGAGTTTAATTTTTTTTTCATGGCAAGAAGTACTGAAAACATTGCCTTACATAATGAGATTAAAGAGCAAACTTCAAAGGAGCTGTTCTCAACAACTTTATGCATTTGTTTGTGTTATGTCTTTCACTTAAACTTCCCTTCCATCCCTCAAATGTTCAACTTCTACCCATCTTTCCAGCATCAAATGGTCCCTTTTTCATCAACTGTTCCTTGATTTCCCTCAGTTGGGATCATCTCTTCTCCTTCTAGAGTCCAAGGGTACTTGGTCTGGCTCTCTCTTATGGTGTTCAATTCCTATCTCATAGTGGTATTTCTTCACAATGTGTAAGAATACACTCCTTCAACTTGGAATACAAATAGATTCACATCTCCTTCAACAACAAATACATGTTAAGCATCTATTATGGGCTAAACACAATTCTAGGTGCTGGTGGAACAGCAGAAAACAAAACAAAGCCCCTGTCTTTGTAGAATTCACATTCCAATAGAGGTAAGAGGTGAAAAACTGGCAAATGTACAAAGTCAGATAATTATTTCTGTGGATGAAAGCAACTGGGATAGGATAGGATAGGATAGGATAGGATAGGATAGGATAGGATAGGAGGATAGGAAGACTGAGCATGCTGGGAGGAAGGAGTGCTATAAGGCTATGAGGGAAGATCTCAGGGAGAAGGGTGTTTTGGGCATAGGGATTATCAGTGAGTGTGAAGGTCCTAAGGTGAGAGAATGTTTGAGGAACAGCAGAGGCTGGCTTGCTTGAGGTTGAGTGAGCAGGGTAAGGTTGACAAGAAATACGTTCACAGAAATGTACGAGAGAGATCCCAGAGACCAGTAAAAGAATTTGACTTTCATTCTTTTATTTACCCAATTAATTGATTGAGCACTCACATGTTTATATTAGCAGAAAGCCTATTATTTCACCGTTGAGGCCTCTTTTCCACTCCAAATTGTTCAATAACTGAGGACTTACTTAGTTTGAAGAGGTTAGTCTTGCTTGCAAGTGCCAAGAGAAAGAGGTCACCTTGGTCAGTTCATTACCACTGTTGCTTTGCTTGTTCCACATGGGATCTTTATGGGACATCTGTCCCAGGGAGCCTGATGGATGCTTTCCCACTGTTGTGGCCTTGCTGCAGTTGGTTGAAATCTCTTCCAAGGCACAGTGGGGCCTGAAGTTTGAACTAAAAGATCACAGATCTCACATGTCACAAACACATGCTCAGTTATTGTTAGTAAAGCTCAACCACCTTGCCAAGGAGCTGGGCTTAGAGTAGCCACCTGCCATGACTACAGACTAGACTTGGTCCCTGCCCTAGCACACACTAGTTTATGCTCTAGACACTGGCATAAACTCAGCAGACCTTGCATCTAGTGAAGTGGTACCATACATATTTATGAGTCAAATAAAATTATATAGGTTCAACATAAATGCACAAAGTATGGATATTGAGACTCATCTCAGTGTGACTTCTCTCAACACAGAAAAGAGGCTGGCATATTATTTAAATTCCATTTCATCAGGCATCACAGACTTATTTCTCCTGTGTAAAGGAGGCTTACTGATAGGAAGAATCTGTCTGATTTACCTGACTAAACTCCACAACACCCATATCAGTAAATGACACTAAGAAAATATTTGTAAAATGAAATCTGATACATTTGAAATGTTGTGTTTTAAAATGGATGGCCAGTGAGAAAATAATTTTCCCATTCCCCTCCTAGCTGCTGATATTTGTGGACTAACGCATACAATGGTGTTTTCAAATTTTATTCAGTCTCTGCTATACCAGATGCTCTTGCATTTTTGCTAGCTGGTCCAGAGACAGCCTTACAAGTGGGCCAGAAGGCAAGGAAAGGAGGAAGGAATCAAAAGGAGGTATATCATTTGTATTTTGTGAGAATGGAAGAGAAGAGAGAAAACCAGCAGGGCAGGAGAGCCCATTCCCCCAAAATGGCTCCTTCCAAGAACCTGAACACAAACATAAGGGCAAGGGTGATGTAGGGACTGGGAAAGCCACCAACATCTTCTGGGGTCTTAGTTGAGCCATTTCACATCTTGAATTCAATTGGCTGGCAAGTTAAAGACAGCTGTTCCCTTTCCACCTTGTTCCAGAGTCAGGCAAACTGGCCTCTGAAGACCCAAAATGGGACAGATCACAGAGAAAACACTTCCACAGCACCTTTGGAACTGCCATCATTCCTTTCGAGAGCCCTGAAAACCTGGATTTATCTACTGTGTGATTTTCTCTTAAAGCTGTCCCCTGGCGCTCCATTAATTAGCAAGTCTCTTATTTAAACCCACTCTCTCTTCCTCCTCCTTGTGATCCTGCAGTGAAGTCATAATGCTGAATTGGGTGCCTCCTAGCAGTTTCCATGACAACCGGCTATAATCACCCAGGTAAAAGTTTGTGCCTTCACTATAGGCTCCTGGAAGAGAGAAGCAGGGTAATGAGAGAGACAAGCTCTTATTCAAATACAAATACCATCAACAATAGTTCCACAAATGACTCTGTGAAATAAATTGATTTGCATAGCTGCTTTTTGAGTTAGGTCTGACATAGTCTCCTCCCCTACCCTCTTCCTGGCTCATGTTTCCATAAATCATTTAAGGAGTATTTTCTATTTATCTCTTCATATTAAAACTCATTTTGGATGTCTGCTTTTGGTAAAGAAATCAGAATTGTGATATGCTAATCTTCTTGACATTCTACTTAATTTAAAATTAAATTAAAAGTAATTTAAAATTACTTTTGTAATTTGTAATATCTTTTCATTGGAAACCCCCTCCTCCAAGTAAAGCACACTCACCAAACACCAAACATAAACACAAGCCACTTAAAGAATGGCCAAGAGAGATTATAGTGAAACCCCTGCTTCTTTCTTTTTTTTTTTTTTTTTTGCTTCTTTCTTTGATCACATCAAAGGACAGACAAGTCAAAAGCGCACCAAGGCCCATGCATGTAATTCTAACATCCAAATTAGGGCTAGCCTACAATCTGATGATGGTCCTTGTCATTCCAGACTACTGCAAGGAAGTTTCCCTTGTTTCAATTTCTGAAGTGCTGCTGAAGTATAGAGCCTATGACTGTAACTCTGTACTCATCTTCCTCACTCTCAGTAATCATGCCCACTGAAGTAGAGCTTTCTGGGAAGAGGATACCTGCTCAGAAAAACAAACCAACACTGCCCAATTACCCCATATCACACTCAGATTGCTATCTTCCTCAGCTGAATCATTGTGTGAGAAACTGTCTTTGTACTGGTATTTAGGATATAGTTTTGGGGGAATATTTCTCAACACCAATCTGTCCATGGAAATCCCAGGTGGCAATGCACAGCACCCTAAACTCACTGCCTTCTTTATCATCTTCATCTTCAGTCCACTCCTCTCTCTTGACACTATTTCTGGATGGCTACACAGGAGTAACAAGGAGACAGCTGTAGGAATAGGACAATTACTATGTCACAGTAATAAATGTAACATTGATCCAGACAAGAAGAATAAATCATATTTGGTTAAGATCACCTTTTTTCACCACCAATACATTGGGAAATGTCCAATAGGACATTCAGGATCAGGATTTTAGAATACAGTAGAAGTGGCTTTTAACTAGTCTTGTTAGAAGTATTTCTGATTCTTGAAGTAATATGATGCATTACCTTTGTATACACATATCCATAGCTGATCTATCCATTAGGCACAAAACACACAGTGCCAAGAGTACATTATACTTTTAGGGATTATTGAAAATGTTTTAGATTCTTTTAAAATCAAAAGAAAAAATAAATATAATTCAGCTGAGATTATATTCATCTTTAAACTCATGTAATCATGAATACCATTATAAATATTTTGTAATGAAACAAGGACCCTACAAAGGCAAAAGTATCTAGAGACCACAAAAGTTGTAAGGCAGCCTCTGAGATTGTCACTGTTGTAAGCCCCTTTGAACAAAAAATCACACACATGGAGATGATGGCCAAAGACACTAATGACATAGCATGGGACAGTAGTTTATAGTACCAGCAGTCAGGGTTGAGTATAAAACTATTTGTCTTTCTGATAGTGTGTGTATGTGTGTGTGTGTGTGTGTGTGCGTGTGCACACACAAGCATGTACATGTGATTTGCTGAAGGTCTTCTACAAAGCCACATTCTCATATCACTGCCCTTAATCAAGTAGCTTTCTTCTAAAACCTTTCTGAAAATGTAAGAATTGTCCCTTATTCCTTTAGAGACTCGGGAAACTAAGTTGGTCATTTCTCATTATGAAACAGCTCATGTTCCCAGCTCCTTGGAAAGGCTGGAACAACGATTTTGAAAGCTGGCTATTTTAGCTAAGAACGTTAATCATGCTGATTCTGCTGTCAACTGAGGTTATACCATCTGATCTTCCATTTCCCTTGTCATAATCATTTATGCTCTACCCCTTGACATGACACATAAGTCCTTTTTATTATATTACATATTAAATACACCAGAACACACTAAAAACTCTTCATTACCCAGTAACATACAAAGTAGGTCCATCTTGATCTCCTCTTAAGAGCATCTAGTTACTGGAATGTCAGCAGGCCCTGCTTAAGGTGTACCTGCTGAGACATGAAGAGGCATATAATATAACCTTCACTCCATGAAGGCTATAACAAGTCTTCAAGAAATTAAAAGGACTCCGGGTTTTCTTTGTTGTTTTTTTTTTTTTCTTCTTTTTTTTTTTTTTTTGCAGAGGAAAGGTTCTGGGAAGACGGGTCCTTTCAGTATATAGAAGAAAGGAAAATGACTTCTTTGAAAATTCCTCCAGCCAGTTCCTATGCTGCTTTCTTTACCAGATTAATCTTCTCTGAATCTCATGATCTGTTATCTTTATTTTACAGGTGCAGGAAGCATTTTTCAAAAAGTGAAGTGACTTGCCCTAAGTCACACAGCTATTACTTGGTAGAAATAGGATTTAGATTTTGTATGTGTGATACCAGGAGTGTGGACTCCTCTCACCACACCATGAATCAGCAAACTTTTTCTAGGCTGGATAACAACTACTCAACATTGCTGTTATAGCATGAAAACAGCCACAGACAATATGTAAGCAAATGGGTATTCTTACAAAGTTTTATATGCAAAAATAGGCAGCAGCTGAATTTGACCTAGGGGCTATAGTTTACCAGCCTCTGCTTTATACTGTGGGTCTCAACTTTGCCTGCCATTGGAATTCCTGGGAAGCTTTAAAAACTCTTGATGTGCAAGACTCATCCCATGTCAATTAAATGAGAATCATTTTTTAAAGCAAACTTTCCAGGTGATTCTGACAAGCAGCCACAGTTGAGAAGCCCTGCTCTACAGCTTGTTAAAGAATAAAGGCAGCCAAGATATAGACAATCAATATCTATCCAAATCTAGTTTTTCTTTCAGGATCCAACCAAAATCCTGCCCTGTCAATTATACCTTCCTTATTTTGATCAGAAGAATTGAGCTGCCTTGTATCTGAACACCTACAAGACCACAGTGCAGAATTAGTCTTATTGCAACAAAGTTTATGTCATTTTCCAGGTGGTTACTCCAATCTTCTACTATTACTAAAGTTCCCTGTGAGTAAATCCTGTCATCTCAAACAGCCTGTAAGCTGTGAGCATATGGCTTTACTCACAACACCTAGCAGAGGACCAGCTACAAAGTAGGTGTTGGTACGTGCAAGGAGCTTTCTTGAGCGGGGGAGAAATGAACATGTTGGGGGGTTGAAAATAGATTTCATTTGAATATAGTAAAGTTCAGTAGTTTTTCTTATCTTTCCCTTCCCTCTCCCCCAGTCTGCTCCTTCTTAGATCTTTCCCACCTTAGTTAATATCAACTCCACCCTTAAAGATCTTGGAACTGAGCTTGTCTTTTTTCCTGATCTAAGTAACCATCTCTCACTTAGATTATTGCCAATCCTCTTAACTGGTCTCCATGCTTCTGCCCTGGCCCCCTACTCTGCTTGTTCTCAACACAGCATCCAGAGCATTCCTGTTCAAAAAGTTTAGCTCTATTTAAAATGCTCCAATGGTTTTTTATTTCCCGCAGAGTAAGAACCAAAGTCCTCTCAAGGCATGCCATTATTCTCTGACCTCATCTCCTAATATTCTCCCTATTGCTCACTCAATCTCAGGTACTCCTTTGCTAAACCTTGAATAAGTCATGAATGTTCCTATCTCAGGGCCTTTGCACGTACTGTTTCCTTTTTGTCTGACCTCTAAACCCTTTGATATCTGTATAATCACCTCTCACTGACTTCAAGTCTTTGTTCAGAGTGACCCAGTGAAGACTTCATGACCATGTGAACACTGAATCCCCCTTTCTCCTCTGATAAACTCTATACCTCTCTCTTATCTTATTCTTACTTTATTATCTCTACATAATGCTTTTCACCTTGTCTTACTGTAAAATTTACTCATTTTCTTTCTTTATTGACTATCTCTCCTAACTAGAATATAAGATGTATGAAGGCAGGATCTTTGCCTGTTTTGCTTTCCTGTACCTCTAGTGCCTAAAAAAATGCCTGGTGCATAGTAAAAGATGTTTGTCATTGGGTAAAGGACAGGCCATCAGCTTGATAGGCAGTTTCCTGAAAACATATATGTTGGTGTGATGGACAGCTGTGATCTTGGTCCATCAGGCACCATTCACCTCTATTATGGTAAGAGAAGCTTTCTGATCTCTAGGATACCATGTTATTTGAGTGGAGCAATTTTTCTCACCCACCTCAGCCCCAAGAGTGGACACATGATCTTGGCCTTGGGTGCTTTTTGACCATAGTTACTGGAGCTATTGGATTAGCATTGAGCATTTTTAACCCAGGGCAATTCAAACACTGCTTGTGACCTCTCTGCTGAGAGATTGGGGAATATTATTTTTCTGCTGAGGTTGCTAAGTTAATAGAATAAGGGTCTGGAGCTATTTCTAACCATATAGCAAGAGCCTATTTAAAAGATGGACAGAGAAATGAAGCTTGACACTATTGTTAGAACTCTGGACTCACACATACCTAAGATGAAATGTGCTTTAGGGCTTCAGCTGTGTGACTGAATAAATTCCTGTCATTATTTAAGGTTGGGTTTCTGTCATTTGATAGTAAAAGAGTTCCAAAAAACAAATCTAGTATGAAAAGACTTAAAGTCATTGCTAAAAACATTTTTTTGTTGTTGTTTACTTTTTTCGAAGACTGATTACCTTGAAAAAATTGAGGCAATACAATAAAGATTGAATAATTATGTAATTTATAAAAAGATAATACAGAGGATTCTTTTTCTTGTTTGGTAGGAAATGGTATCTGTAATGTTTTAGAATTAACTAATGAACATATTTAGCAGTATTAACTTTTTACTGAGCTTTAAATTCTAAGTTAAAGCATGATATAAGTTAGATTCTGGAACTAAGAATGAGGAAAGATATGAAGGTTGGTTACAAAATAAATGACAGAAAGGGGTTTTATCTTAATGAGTCTTTCATTTTAGCATCTCCTTATATAATACTTGCCACATGGTTGATATTCAGGAAATTTTTACTGAGTAAATAAAAAAAACAATTGAATTATCAAGAAAGTATGTTGTTCTTAGCATTTTGTTCGGTCCTGGGCTTCAATTAAAGCTCTTCCCCACAAGAATACTCACCTATATACATAAAACACACACACAGCTTGCATAAAATGTCTGCATTTTGCAGTGTCTTTAAAGCACTTATAAACTTGCATGGTATCCATGGATCCTAGGTTAAGAACTGCTTTGCAAATCCCACTGCAATATATGGCTTAGCCAGTATTTCCACCTAGAATTTTTGTGTTGATAAGGTGATAAACATGATTAAACATGGACTATTGAAACAAGTTATTGAATTGGTAGTTCAGTGGCTAAGTGGCTTTGGAGTTAGAAGTAGATTGTCTTTGACAATAAACACATGTGCAACTTCAGGTAACTTAACCTTTTTGATCTTGTCTCAGTTTCCAAATGTATAAGATGAAAATAATAAGCCAATCTCCCTCATGTTTGTAGAAATGACTGAACTAAATATTGCACAAAGAATTATTAGCATAGTGCCTGCTATATAGTAAGCACTCAATAAATGTTAGCTTCTAAGGATGTTAAACTATTTACAAAATTTAATATTTTAAATAGAATGAACTCATTTTGTCTATCATAGCTCAGGTGAGAATGTTGCCACCCAACAGAGAAGTAACTATAGGATCTTTTATAGCTTATTTGGATTCTACCTTTGTAATATGAAGTTATATTTTCTATATATCATGAAAAGCTGATT
This sequence comes from Canis lupus dingo, assembly GCF_003254725.2. Taxonomy (NCBI): domain Eukaryota; kingdom Metazoa; phylum Chordata; class Mammalia; order Carnivora; family Canidae; genus Canis; species Canis lupus. The sequence goes on along the minus strand of NC_064256.1, from coordinate 37,746,639 downwards.
TCTATCACCTATGAGTAATAATAATAATATCATCAACATCTTTCTATAAGTAGGAACACTTGGACCAGCCAAAGGTTAAAAGTCAAGTTAATTAAAAGTTGATCCAACAGCATTTTAGAAGGCCCAGCCAGAGTTTCCATCTACCCAATTCCTAGTCTTTCTCTTTAGTGATTGTTGAAAAGTTATGCATGTACTGATAATAAAACCAATTAAATTAATTGTTCAAACCATGGGGACTTCTTCATTAGCTTGGGCAAATTTCCTAATCAAAAATGTGCTTTTACACCATTAAAAGGAGTATTTAAAAATTTATGGAAAACACAATGAGGTAATTTCAACTTCTTCATCACCAGTTAAAACGTATCATTATTTATTTGCTCTGTTCTACATTGATTCATTCAACAATATTTATGTAGGATCTGTTATATGCTGGTGCTGCTCCAGGTTCAGAAAGCCAATAAATACCCGCACCTAAGGTGAAGAGTGTTCTACTGGACTATTCCCTCTCTTCTATAACTCCATCAATGCCTGAAGATTTTGTTATGGGAGTGTTACTGATAGTAAAGAAGAATGTCCCTGGGCCAAGGCTGAGCCTTGCAGCTGTGTGAAGACAGACCACTCTTCATTTTTTTCCTGTTAAGTGGTCTTACTCAGAATCCAGGCTCTCAAACTAAAACGCCTTCAGGAGCCACAGAAAGAGCCTAAATGTGAAGGTGGCTCAGCTTAGGAAACCGGAGAGTTAGAGTCTCTTGTAGAGACATTCAGATTCTACTTTTTAAAACACAGTGCTTGCCAAAGCAAACTCATCTATCAGCCACTAGTTTCTAACCACTGCTGTTAATGAAACCCCAAAGGAAGAGGGATTAAATCAGCTGTCAGCAAACCTTTTCTGTCAAGGGCCAGATCATAGATATTTTCAGCTTTGCAGACCATACAATCTCTGTCACAAGTAGTCAAGTCTGCCATTATATTGTGAAAGCAGCCATAGACATATATGAACAAATGAACATGGCTGTGTTCCAACAGGAGTTAGCCTGCTGGCCCCAGTTTGCTAAACCAAGCTAAATCATACCTAACTATCCCCTTTCAAAGAGAATAGAGGAAGTGTGTCACAGTCATCTTCACATCCCTAGAATTAACCAGTACATAGCACATGGCAAATGCTCAGTGAATGTTAGCAGATGCAACAAATTCAAAAGGTATAATCTTAATGATCAAGCTGGCACTCAGTTCTTACACTTCTTCTCCCAGAAAAGGTTGAAGATCAAAGTCTCTCACTTGGAGGCATTCTTCTTTTGTCTAGGGATGGAATAGATAAGCCCTGAAATTCCTTCTAAGCTAAAAAAATAAATAAATAACTTGAAGCTCAGGACTCAGAAAATACAGTCTCTTGAATGTTTCCTCTATCTTAGCTCCCAACTGCAAACTTAGGCAAAGTAAAAGACTCCAAGTATCTATCTATGTTTTGCACAACATAGAAGACAGTTCTTTCAGACTTGGAATGACCTTTCCTGGTCTGGAACCTGATTTGCCTCCTGCTGTCACCATCATCAAGCTACCTGGCAAAAAAGTTCTGCACCATTCTCAATGCAATAGTTTAAACATCTTAACCTGTGAGCTGCTCTCCAAGTAGAATGTAAAAGGATTCCCCAAGCAAATCGCCTACCACTGCTGCTGCCCTCTATCAAATAAAATGAGTAGCTGCTCCACTAACCAGCTGAGTTCCTAAAGCCAAATATCAGCAGCACAGCTTGAGCATGGCTTGTTTAGAGGGTTTAGATGTGTTCAGAATAAAGAGAAAATATTTTGTGTCCTTTTTAGGAGGAAAATGAGGAGAGAGCAAAGCCAAATGGAAAAGCCCCACAATCCTCTGATTACAGAAGCCAAATTACCTAAAGGTCATTTATACCAAGTGTTATTATAAATAAAGCAGTTTTTAGAAAAACTTTAAGAGAAGAGAAGATGGACTAAATGCTTTTTCCATTTTGTGCCTCCGTTTTATGTGCTACATGTAGCACTCATGAAAAAAAAAAAGATCTCTTAAACAGGAGCAGCTCAGCTTGTTTGCTTGGCCAAAGTCTCTTCAAAACCTATGTAAGGAATAGGAACAGAATTCAAGAGAGAATTTGGGATTTGAAAATACACTATTTTCATCCAGTCCATTCCGTAGGTTTTATTGTTACTGCATCAAAGGGCTAGGTGAGGATCTTCCTATTTCATGAGTAGATTGTTTCAGAAGGAATATGTTAGAACACAAATGCTGCAGTCATAAACCTGGCCTCAAGCTAGCTCTGCACCCACACTCCTTGCTTGGCTGAAGCCACACCTTACCCAAGAACTTTGTGAAGGGCCCTTTCGCGGGGCGGGGCGGGGTGGGGGGCAGGTGGCCTGGGTTTTGCTTTGTTTTGTTTGAAGTAAAACAGACATGTTATATTTTCAAAAAAGAGTAAAATTTTTTTTTTAAAAAAGTATAACTTATTGCTCTATGCCTCAGTTTCCTCATTTGTAAAATAAAATGTAATAATAAAACATGCCTCCCACAGTTAGGGTCTGGATTAAGTGACAGTACAATTCAGCATTAACAGAGCCTGGCATGGAAGGCAACTGTTCAGTAAATGTTGGCCATAATCCTCTGGCTAGAGTTCTATTGGTGAATAAGATGCATAAGAGTATCATGAGGGATGCCTGGGTGGCTCAGTGGTTGAGCATCTGCCTTTGGCTCAGGGGATGATCCCAGTTCAGGGATCTAGTCCCACATCAGGCTCCCTATGGGAAGCCTGCTTCTCCCTCTGCCTGTGTCTCTGCCTCTCTCTGTGTCTCTCATGAATAAATGAAAAATATCTTTTTTAAAAAAAAGTATCAGGAGAATTTTGTTAATTTACATCTTACTCTCCCACTTCTAGGGACTAAGATTTTTAAAGTTTGATACTTTAATCCATGAGTACATACAAATTAATTTTTTTTTGTGTGTGGACCAATAAAGAAACTCAGAAAAAGCAAATTTATATTCTCTTTCAAATTCCCATGATGCTACCAGGGTCAGAAATGTTATGTTTCAACAAGATGGCTTGGACAGAAGATGACAGTTTGATTAAAAACTTCCACTAAAAAAATTGCCCTATAACTCCGGGTCCCTAAAGCACAAGCAGGATAAGCCAGGTGGTGACTGCCTTCTAACAAACATAATGACACAATTGTTTACTTGGTGTAATTTTAATTCAGGCTTAAAGCTCTTTATAGTCAGTTTTGATAACTGATCCCCTCTAATGGAAGATTAAGTGCCTTGAGGCAAAATTTAAAAAAAAAGAAATTTGTCTTGACATTATGAGATCAATAAGCCCTGGAAGATGCTAAACTACACAGTGACAAGGCCCTGAGTATATTTAAAAATGTAGTTTTAGACTTCAGTACAAAGTCTATTGCCATGGCTTAAAATGTACAAATGCAGTTAATATTAGCACGTGAAAAATCACAAGTGTGATTTTATCCTTTGGTTTCAGGACAAAATTTATCTGCTAAATGCAGATTTAAAATGCTTTACTGAAACGTTGGTCATTTATTTGTTCATTTCTATAAAAGCTCTTGAATATGAGTACTCATTTAATTCTGTAAATTACTAAACCTAAGTGCTTGCATCATGCAGCCAAAGACCACATTAAGTCCAAGTTTTTCAATAATGTGCATCTCTCTCTCTGGAAACATCACCTGTGCAAGAATCTGAGGGCTGGGTTACTATTTAATACATTGATATTTGGGTCAGGGCCTGATTCAAGTGGCATGGTGATGAGTACACTGAAAGACCAGCAATCTCTACCTTCCTTTGGGATCAAGCATAATGACATGGTCTGTGCTTGACAAGGTCAATTTCTCTTAGAAATTAGGAAATTAGGTTCACAGTCTCACAGGCTCAAAGATTCTACAGGTGCATTAGATAAGCACATCTATATGGCACTAAGTGTCACACTCTTCAATACATCCCTGGTTTTCTTTTTGCAGTTCCCTGTTATGGAAGACAAGCCCATGGACTCTCCTTTCTTAAGGTGAATTCTCCTTCTGCCTAAGGGTTGCTAGCCAGGAGAGGCAAAAAAGGAATAGCGAGTTCTCCTTGGCATTTTTTATATTAGGGGGAGACTCTCAAATCTCAGCTTCCTGGTAACCTGATCTCTTCTGAACCTTATGAGACACAGGGGCAATGATGCACAGTAATGCCAAAGAACAGATCTAGACACCCAATAATTCCCCAGGGTAGACAAGTAATTAAACTGTAACAGACCTAGATTATGAGGGATATTTACCTTGTGGCTGAAATGTGCAGTCCTGAATTCCCTTAAGATATCAGATTGTAAGGCAACTGACCTTATTTTAAGGAACTGTCCCCCTCTAAACACCCTAACTTTCTGGCCTCAGGCTTCAGAAATCTACATTTTTGACATTTTTGTCTAAACGTGGTAATACCAAACAGCCATCATACCCACGTGTAACTTGAGAAAAATTCTACTCTAGGAAATTGGAGAAAGAGAAAGAGAGAGACAGAGACTGTACATTTCCAGCTGTTCCTCTCATTGAGTGTGTACCCCAGGGTGAGGATGAGATGAAAACCTGCTATTCACTCAATGCTTTTGCTTCCCTAACAGTGGGAGCATCTTGCCACAGAGTATGATTCTAATATTTAAAAGGTCGATATTTTTCTTTTAACATGGTCACAAAAACTGAACCAACTACCTCACTGATGCTCAGCAAAAGAGACAGCAATCTGCTCCCAAAGCTGAAAGAGAAACTGATGTTGGTGATCTTATCAAGACTGAGATGGTCTCCAGTGTGATTCTTTCCTAAAGGGTTTTTAAGGGTAATAGTGACTGAGGCAAAGTTCACTTTAGGTTTTCTTTACAATAGACCTATTGTATGCAATTTTTCCCACCTTGTAGTCAGTTTTCATGAACTGAGGCTAAAAAAATGTATTGATTGCTCACCTTAGTCAAAGGATCTATTTGTTTGTTTGGGCTTTTTTAAGCACAAATTCTTATGAGTAGTGTTGGGAGCAGGGAAACCAGATACTCCATATTAATGGCCATCTACGGTTTGGGGGTACAGATCTAGTTCTATCTTCAGGGGCACCTCCCATGAGAGTTAGGGAAATTCATAACTGGTAGAATAACTGTTGGCATTGATTGATGAACTCCTGGATGGTGCAGCCTTGGTTTGTTTGGCATTTGTATCCATGCCTTGGCTGAAAGTTTAGAGGGCACATTGATTTAATTTGTGGATGACAGGAGTCTGGAAAGGATACCAGATGCACCGGGTGATAGAATGAGAATCCAAAAAGATCATGACAAGCTGAAAAAATGGGACAAACAAACTCATCTAACAAGATGAATTTTAGCAGTAATAGATAGAAGATCCTGCACTAGATTTAACAAGCCAGGACTCATTAAAACAAATCTTATTAATACAGGGAACTTATTAATACAGATCTGCAAGTGTAGGATATTTAAGTACAGGCACCTGGTGTGCATATTAGGGGAGGGGGTATGGGTTAGCAATAGCACGTATGCAGAAGATTTGAGGATTTGGGTTGAAAGCTAATTCAGGGAGTATGAAAGTATGATGTGGCTGCCAAAACCCAGTGGAATCCTAGGTTACCAAAATAGAAACAAAAAAACTCAATTGGTCATGGAAATGGCAGGAGTTGGAGCAGTGAAAAGGATGAGTAGAAGGAGGAGGTCAAGAATGTTTTTTAGTTTTGTCTTTTTGGGTTTTGGGAGAAAGGTTTCTCCTTCATTTGGTGTAGTATGTCCTCCAGCAGCCTCCTGAGAATAAATTCAAGGAAATATTTGGATATATGATCTCTGGAAAATATTGTTATCCTACTCTCATATTTAATTGGAGATTTAAACACTGAGTAGGGGGGAATCCCTGGGTGGCTCAGTGGTTTAGTGCCTGTCTTTGGCCCCAGGCCATGATCCTGGAGTCCTGGGATCGAGTCCCACATCGGACTCCCTGTGTGGAGCCTACTTCTCCCTCTGCCTATGTTTCTGCCTCTCTCTTTCTCTGTGTCTCTCATTAATAAAAAAATAAAATCTTTTAAAAAATACTTTAAAAAATAAAAAAATAAACACTGAGTAGGAAATTTTAGGTTGGAAATATTCTCCTTTAGAATTTTGAAAGTAAGCTACTAGCCATTATCTTCTGGCTTCCATAGCATTCTGCTTCTCGATCCTTTGTACAAAACCTGTGTTTTTCTTCTGGAACATTCTTCTCTTTGTTCCAAGAATTGAGAAATTTCACAATGGTGTGTACCTCATTCATTGTGTTGGGCTTTCTGGTAGTGTGTTCAATATTGACACTCATATCTGTGAGGTCTAAGAAATTTTCTTGAATTATTTCTTTGGTGATTTCTTTCCTTCCATTTTCTCTTTCTGGAATAATTATTATCATTTTTGTTCTTTATGTGCTAGGCACTGTTCTAACCACTTAACAAATATTAACTTTTTAAATCTTTATTGCAATCTTATTTTCCATGTCTTTAACTTTTTGTTCCATTTTGAGGGGAGATTCTAGTTCTTTTGAGTTTGCAATTTCTTATGTTTAACTTTTTAAGAGCCTCCCCTTTTTTGTTATCTAAATTGTCTTTTTAAAAAATAGTATCTTGATCTTATTTTTTAAATGCAACATTGTTGTCTGAGAATAGGTTTTGTTTTTAACTTTTCTCTTTGCATAGTATCTGTTTCATACTTGTTTTTGTTCTCTCTTTCATATTAGAGATCCTCCTCAAATACAGGATTATTTTGGGCTATGAGCTCATATTTAAGAGGGAGATACTCAAATGCTATATCAAAGCTCTCTGCAAACTTGAGCTTATCATTAAATATGGGAGGACTATTTCACTTGGGGATCAGTTGGTATCAGTATCTTTAGGTCTTTTCTTCAGGCTGATTACATTTCCTAGACAGAAAGCTTCTAGTTGTTTAACTGGTTAGAATACATCTGGCTTCCAGACATTATTAGAGCCTAGTGGAGGAACAGAGCCATTTAGCATGTACCTTTTACTTAATTCTCTTGTCTGCAATTATATACCTCTGCCCTCACTGTACTTTGTGTCCCTCAGTCTAAAGAGTCTCTGATTTACCCAATCCAGAGAACAAGCTTTGAGTCTTCACCCAGAGTAGGGGACCTGGTAGTCACTTAAGCTAAATGAAGCTGGGGAGGGAATCCAGATGTCTCACTGCTTCTTAGCCAGACACTAAAACAATTCTACTCTTTTAAGTTCCAACTTACCTCCTACATCTGGAGGCACCTGATACCACCTGCACTTGAGCCTCTGGAGGCCATGAAGTATATACCAGACTACACCTTGGCTTTCCTTCATTTTCTGAGGTCTGCCAAGCTTGATGCCATTTGTCTTTTTCATTGATATCACCTCTCCTATTCTTTGTCCTTGTGGGATTACACCATTACAATAATCCATTTACTGTGATTTCAGTGGGTTTGGAAAGGACACAGAGGTTAAATCTGTCTAACAAGAAGTTCAGTGTAAAATTTTTGTTGCAGAATTTGTAGAGATCAAAAACTAAGTCTGCAAAAAAACCTTTCATAAGGAAACTTTAGAATTTGCTGCAATTCATTCTTATCTTGAAGTATTAGAATAAATGAGCTATATCTATACCAGACTATTTGAAGGATTTCTATGACGTACTGTTAAGTGAAAAGGAAGGCACAGAAAAATGTATCAAATATGATTCCGCTTTTGTAAAAGGAATGGCAAAATCTCTATAAATGTAAATATATATTTATAATATTTATGTTAAAATTGATTTCCCAGTTTGAGGCAAGTAGGGAGTGGAGAAAGGCTGAGTGGAGTGAGCACAGCCAAAAAGAAGTAAAAGACTAGAAGAAAATAAATGTGTTTATAATTAAAATAGTATGTATAATATTCTATGAATGTAGCTTTATCTACATATTTGCATATATGCTTAGAGAGTTCTATCAACTCAGTCACTGAAATTTTAATAGGGATTTACTCTGGATAATCAGATTATTTTTTGTATTTTCCTATATATTTCTGTACTGACTTTTTTTTTAGAGAGAGCATATATTATGTAAATAACATGGAAAAAATCTTAAAAAATAAAAATTCAGAGCTGCCCAAAGATGAAAAGATCTACAAATGGAGGTAACAGAGTATATTCCTGGCATAGTGAATAAAGGTGCAAACATTGCAGCCAGAGAGATTTGATTTCACATTCTGGCTCTAATATGAATAAAGCCATTTAGTGTAAGGCTTAAGAGTAAGAGTTACTTAGAATTTGAATCCCAGCTTCATCATTTACTGGATGTGTAATTTGGGCAAGACAATTAACATCTCTGTGCCTTAGTTTCCTCACTGTAAAAGAGAGTTAAAATTATAATAATTTGGGAGCACCTGGGTGGCTCAGTTGGTTAAGTGTCTCACTCTTGACTTTGGCTCAGAATATGATCTCAGGGTCATGAGATTGAGCCCACATCAGGCTCCATGCTCAGTGGGGAGTCAGCTTGAGATTCTCTCCCTATCCTTCTCCCTCTTCCTCTGCCCTCCTCTCCACTTGCTCTCTCTCTCTCTCTCTCTCTCTCTCACACACACAAATAAATCTTTTTTAAAAAAAGTATAATACTTTTACTTGTCCCATATTTTGCAATGTAGATTAAAAGAGTTAGGGATCCCTGGGTGGCGCTGCGGTTTGGCGCCTGCCTTTGGCCCAGGGCGCGATCCTGGAGACCCGGGATCGAATCCAACATCGGGCTCCCGGTGCATGGAGCCTGCTTCTCCCTCTGCCTGTGTCTCTGCCTCTCTCTCTCTCTCTGTGACTGTCATGAATAAATAAATAAAATCTTTAAAAAAAATAAAAATAAAAAAAAAATTAAAGAGTTAATATTTCTAAAGTGGTCAGAATAGTGCCTGGCATGTAGTGAGTAACAGACATGCTTGAACTTCCCATTTTTCCCCCTTCTCTGGTTTAATTCATGCATACTTTGTATGATTCCATTTTATCTCTTTTCTCAGCATTTCCATTAAACTTCATTTAATATTTCCAGTCATTATCCTAGAGTTTACAATATACACCTTTAACAATCTATTTTCAAATAGCACTATATCTTTTCACATGTAGTAAAAGTACCTTATAACGAGTATTTCCAATTTCTTCTATCCCTTGTGGCATTGTTGTCATTCATTTCACTTATCCATATAGTCTAATCACTTAATACATTGTTATTATTATTTATTTAAATAAAAACATATTTTAGATCAATCAATTCTATGATACTCTTCTGTTCTTTATGTAGATTCGAGTTTTTAATCTATATCATTTTCCTTCTGCCTAAAGAACTTCTTTTAACATTTCTTGCTGCCTCAGAATGAATATCTGTGTTTCCCCCTCACCCTCAAAAATCCACATGTTGAAACCTATTTCTCCAATATAATGGTATTTGGTGGTGGGGCCTTTGGGAGGTTATTAGGCCATGAGGGTAGAGCCCTCATGAAGAGAATTAGAGGCCTTATAAAATTTAGCCCAGAGAGCTTCTTCACCCCCTTCCGCCATATGAGGACACAGTGAGAAGATGGAGGTCTATGAACTAGGAAGTGAGTTTTCACAAGAAACCAAATCTGCTGGCACCTAGACCGTGGGACTTCCCAACCTCCAGAACTATGAGGAATAAATTTCTATTGATTATAAGCCACTCAATCTATGGTACTCAGATATAACAGTCCCAATGGACTAAGACATTTACATTACAAGTCTGCTGGTGAGGAATTCCCTCAGGTTTTGATTTTCTAAGAAAGTTGTTATTTCTCCTCCACTCTTGAATGAAAATTTCACTGGATATAAAATTCTAGACTGGCAGTCTTTTTTTTTGTTCAACACTTTTCCACTCTACTGTTCTTTCTTGTGCAGTTTGTGACAAAATGTCTGTTGTAATTCTTATCCTTGTTTCTCTGCGGCTAAGATACTTTCATTCCTCTGGTTTCTTTAAATAGTTTCTTTTGGTGTTTGATTTCCTTCAATTTGTGTATGATATCCTTAGGTGGTTGTTTCTTGTTTGTTTTACATTTACTCTGTTTTATTCTTACTTTCATTGGTCTGTTGTTTGATATCTTTCATTAATTTTAGAAAAATCTCAGCCGTTTTTACTTCAAACGTTTCTTCTCTCTTCTGGCTTTCTTCTTCTTCTTGTATTCCAAAATGCATATTACACCTTTTGATATTGTTCCACAGTTCTTAAATATTTTGTTCTGGTTTTATATTTTTCTTCATTATTTTTCTCTTTGCATTCACTTTGGATAGTTTCTGTTGAGCTCCTCAGTCTCACAATTCTTTCTTCAGCCATGTCAAGTCTACTGATGAACCCATCAAAGGTTTTCTTCATTCCTGTTACAGTGTTTTTCAGTGTTTTCGATGTTTGGCATTTCCACTTGGTTCTTTCTTAGACTTTCCATCTCTCTGTTTACACTGCCCATCTGTTCTTGTATGTTATCTATTTTTTCTGTTAGGACTCTTATTAATAATCATAGTTACTTTAATTTCCCTGTCTGATAATTCCCACATTTGTGTCATATTTCATTCTAGCTCTGATGACTGCTTTGTCTCTTTAGTCTATGTTAATTTTTTTTTTTTTTGCCTTTTAGCATGCTTTGTAATTTTTGTTGAGTATTAGAAATGTTTTATTGGATAATAGGGACTGAGATAGAGAAGACCTAGAGTGGGGATTTATGTTAATCTGGCTACAAGTTTGGCTTTAATATTTGCTAGCTATAGGAACCAGAGGCTTCCAATTCCTCGGGTTTCTTCTCTTGTCTCTGCTGTTGACCTTGGGCTTCCTTAAATACTCCTCCTAAGAAAGAATTGGTCTGTGTCTTATAGCTTTTTTAGCTGTAATCAATTATGGCTATGCTGGAACCCCAGTGGTAATGCAGTAAGGTGTGGAGAAGAGGTAGCATTCTATAATCTTCAAATTAAATCTTATTCCTTTTGTGAGTATTTCTGGGCTGCAACCTTCACAAGTGCTTCTCCCTGCCCCCTACTCCCTTTCCTGGCTACAGCATTCCCCATCTATTTCCTTGAGGCCTAATCCCTGTTACCAATGGTTGTTGTTTCTGTTTTTGTTTTTCTTCAGGCAAAACAGGAAGATAGCAGGGAGCTGGAGTGGGAGGAATGCTCTTCTCCAAGCTAAGATAAAGCTCAAAGTATTTTCCCCTGGAGTGTATCATGGAGAACGTTTTTCACATATTTCACAATGATTATGCTTTTCTTTCTATGAACAGATCCACAAAGAGATCTTTGGGAACCTTCACCTTAGGAACCTGGGGCTCCTGGATGTAAAGCCCACATAACAGGGGGGCTCCACCAAAATTGTGACCCCTCCCCAAGTAGTTTCTCACCCTTATCCTAGTTCCACACTCAGCTTCCAGCAACTTGCCAAAATTATTGTTTAAGTGTTTGTTATCAGCTTATTGATCCAGTGACTTCTGCTCCAGGTAAGACTTCAGCAGTATTCTCTGTATTCACCTGCCTCTTGAGATTTGTGGGTAGCAGTTTGCCCCATGAATGCAGTTATCTGATGAGTCCAAGAAAAGTAATTGATTTTCAGTTTGTCCAGGTTTTCTTATGGTTAGGTTAGGAGTGATGTCTTCTAAGCTTTTTGTATGTTGGAGTTGAAATCAGAAGTCTACATACTTGTTTTTAAGAAGTTTCTTAAGCTCTCTGAATCTCAGTTTCAATATTTATAAAGTGGATATAGCAATTCCTATCTGCTAAGGTGATGTTGGGGAATAAAGGAGAAAATGCCCAGCACATAGTATCCAGCAAACGATCAAGTGCTAGTACTCATCCCATTTCCCACAGTGAAATCATTAGAGGTGTGCAGGCAAAAGTAGAAAGACCCTTAATAGGGACAAGGTGAAGGAGATTCAGTATTAGAATGGTAGCTGGGGGAAAAAAAATTTAAAATCTTTTGTATCTCTGAGGTTACCTAGATCTCTTGCTCTCATTTTCCAAATCTGATCACTCCCAAGGAGAAAGTTAATTAACAGAATATGCAAATTAAGAAGCAGTTATACACTAATTAACATTTTCTTATCAATAGCTAGTCCAGCTTTGTACATGTGTAAATCAAGACATCAGTGTCTGCAGCGATGGAAACTCACACTGGAAACTTGCAAGTATTTTGCTATCTAAACAAAACTGAGATGCAAAAAACGATGACTTCTGAAAGCCTCTTTATCTAATGCAGTGTACTAAAAGGTCAATAGTATGCCGCCAGATGAATGATGAGTTTCAACTTTATCATATCCATTGCTTCATCTTGGCAAGTACTGGATGGGGTGGTGAAACAATAGCCTGGCATGCAGGCAAGCAAGCCTTGGGCAGAGAGTGAGTCCCAAAGCTAGAGCAGTGGTTTCTTCACTTGACCTTCTGTCCTTTCAATCCCATGGAACTAAATCTCAATTTTCAAAATGGGACACACTGGATTTTGCTGTGCTTTGCTGGTTGATAGTCATGACTTGTTAAACAGCTCCCCTGAGGGCAAAGCAATGGAGTAGTTGTAATTGTCAGGAAAGAGAGGCGTGCTAGTAAAGGTATTGTCATATTGCCATCTCACTTGCCCCCCACCCACTATGAGGAGTTTCTATGCAGCAAATAACATATCTTCCCAAATATGCTTTGCACAGCACTAACTGAAGACATGCACCTGGGCTTTCAGGCATAACAATGGCTCTCTGTCCCTTTATCATAGAACAGACCTTGGAGGATCAGGAAAGAGAGTCAGAAGCTGGTTAAAAAAATCCAAAATTGAATCTCTACAGCCCAGGGAGGGGAGCCTCCCCTGATGTCTTTCCCCTGGCAGAGCTGTCATCATAACTAGAAACACAGCCAAAGCAGAGAAGAAGTGGAGTGAATGCCCTCCCCCTTCCTTGCTTGGGTGAGGGAGGCCAGGCAAGGGCTTTCTCTGGCTCACATAGGGGAGGGTCACACCTGACAGAGGAGGCCTCTTTAAATTTTGTGCCTTGTGGGCTTTGCTTGCCTCATCAAAATTTCTGGCTCTCCGATTGACCAAAGCCAACAAGGCCATCCACAAGGGAGACTGGAAGGTGCATTCAAGGGGTTCAGCCTCCTGGGGCACAGGGCAGGCATCAAAAAAGAGAGAGAGACTGGATCCTGGAGAGAGTCATAGAGTATAACAAGCACCATTATTTTCACAGATCATGGCAACAATTTGTAGGTCTTAGGGCTCTTAACAAGACCCTTTTGTTCATATTATTATCAAGAACAGATTTTGATAAAGGAAGAAAATGAGCTGGTTAACAGTCATTCACACACAAAAGCAAGATTATATTCTTGTGACTACTCGTAATTTAGCATTTTATCAAATTAGACTATTGGAAATGGTTTTATGGGGGAAAGATCTCTCTCCATTTGCAGAAGGAAAGAAAGGGATCTTTTTCATCTCTTCCTGTGACTCCTCTTATTAATTATGAAGACTTCCATTTTTAAGGCCATGCTCTGAAATTTCATAAAGTCAGCATTATGAGCAAAAACAGCGGGTGGACAGGGTTCAATTTTACTAACAGAAATGGATCAAGGAGTAAAAGATATTTTATTAATACTATACATCCACATAGTTTTATTCTTCCACACATTTGATACATTTTTTTTACATCATTTTAAACACTTCACAGGAGTCATTCCATGTACAATGATGAAGAAAGCACAACCTGAGCAGATTCAGGGTGGAAGCTCCATGATTAACTAGGTGCCCTCTCCAGCTGAGATCCACAGCTCCGCAGACCCTCCTCACCAACTGAGAAGCCCATTCCTTAGTGGCCAGCTGACCTGGATCCCAGAGCCTACTGTGTATATTCTTAGTTCTACACATTTCACTAATAACAGTTTTGAAATACAGAGATAACTCAAAAGGAAACGCTGTTAGAGCAAAGCACTTTTGTGTAAAATCAGTCTCAGTGCAGAAATTGCCTCGGGGATTTTTCAGCTTTTCAGTGGTAGTAGCAACAGCTAAGAAAAGAAAATTATGTATTTGGTAGGTATTCAGTACCAATCTCTATCAGACACTGTTAGATCTACTGCAAGCATTAACGGACTTCATCTTAGCACAGCCCTATGAAGGAGGCACTATTTTTAGTCTTTTTTTTTTTTTTTACATTTCTTTCTTTCTTCTTTTTTTTTAAGATGTAGAAAGAGGGGGGCACCTGGGTTAAGCTCCCAACTCTTGGTTTCAGCTGAGGTCATGATCTTGGGTGATGAGATCAAGCCCTGTGTCAGGCTCTGCACTCAGCATGGAGTCTGCTTAAGAGTCTCTCTTCCTAAATCCCTTCTGCTTGTGCTCTCAATCTCTCTCTCTAAAATAAGTACCTAAGTCTTAAAAAAAAAAAAAAAAAAGATCTAGAAAGGAGGATCACAGTGTTCATGAGGGTAAATCTGGAAGGGGAGCTCAAGTCTGTACCTTCAGTACCTAAGCTCTCGACCATGGCCATAGCCCCCTTGGAGCCACTGAGGTCTGACAAATAAACTTTTCTCTTTTTTTAATTAAAAGAAGTATTTAGAAAAAGATTTTTTTTAGAGTAAATTTAAGGACCTTTTTAAACATTTTTTCTTTTTTAAGAGAGAGAGAGGGAGAGAGCACATATAGTGGTAGGGGCAGAGGTAAAGAGGGGAGAGAGAGAATCTTAAGCAGGCCCCACACCCAGAGCAACCCCAAGATTATTACCTGAGCTGAAATCAAGAGTCACCTGCTTAACCAACTCAGCCATCCAGGCACCCCTAAGGTCCACTTTTAAAAGACTTTAGAACAGGGATCCCTGGGTGGCGCAGCGGTTTGGCGCTTGCCTTTGGCCCAGGGCACGATCCTGGAGACCCGGGATTGAATCCCACGTTGGGCTCCCGGTACATGGAGCCTGCTTCTCCCTCTGCCTGTGTCTCTGCCTCTCTCTCTCTCTCTCTCTGTGACTATCATAAATAAATTAATTAATTAAATTTAAAAAAAATAAAAGACTTTAGAACAATAGAAAGCTTCGGAAGAAATTATAATTATTTCTTCTCCTAACAGAAGTAAAATATACATTCTTCCCCATTTCATTTTTGAGCATTTGTAAAGGAAAAAAAGATCAGAGAAAAATGATAATTGAATGGGAGAATTCCTTCAGGTGCTGGGGATTTAGGAATGAGCAAGAAAGACACCGTTCCATCCACACACAGCTTCTACGGTGGTAAAAAGATGTTTACAAAATACTAAATACAAAAGCAGATCACAAATTGATATGTAGAGAATGTTTTTTAAAATCGAAAGAGAAACTATGTGTATGTGTTTGCCTCAGTCTATTCAGGCTTCTATAACAAAATCTCATAGACCAGGTGGTTTATAAACAATAGACATTTATTTCTCACAGTTCTGGAGGTTGGGTGGCCCAAGATCAAATTCCTGGCAGATTCTGTGTCTGGTGAGGTCCAGCTTCTTTGTTTGCTATCTTCATACTGTGTCCTCACATGACTCTGGGGTCCCTTGTATAAGGATGGTAATCCCATTCACAAGGGTTCCACCTTCATGACCTAATCACTTTTTAAAGGGCCCACCTCCCCAAATCATCACATTGGGTGGGTTAGGATTTCAGCAGATGAATTTAGAGGTGAGGGACACGAATACTCAGTTTATAGCAGTGTCTGCAACTGGAATAATATTTATAAAGATGTTCTCTCTAGGTCATAAAATAGAGACAATTTTAGCTTTATTCAGTTTAGTTTTATGTCATTTCTAAATTTTCTAGAATAAATGAATGACCATGAACACTCAAGGCAGGGACTAACTCTTCTTTGGAATGGCAGTGTTGAGCTTGATACTGGATAATGTGGGCACTCAGGAAGTGGTTGTTGACCAGAGAATGACTGGCACTTTCCAATGATCACAGGTTTAGAGGGCACATTCCCCAAGTCCAAGTGGTTGGAACTGAGTTTCATACAATATCTTCATTTATTTGACTGCTTCGTTTGTCTGAGTGTGCTGGGTGAATTAATTGTCTGATCCAGGTAAAATTGGAAGAGAAAATTCTTATCAGGTCATGAGACTGGTTGAATCTTGATATGACTCTGGTTGGTATCCAGAGTATTAGACTCTTTGCCCTTCACACGGTGGTGATTGTTAAATTTGCCTGAGATATGTTAGGTGTCCTGAAAGAAGGGAGATTGCACTGGACTAATAGGAATGTTAATGGATTTTGTCGCTTTGTTGAGTTCCTCAAATTATACTATTAGGTATAGAACATTATTTAGAAATTGTTAAAACACGTAATTTTGGTCCATTGATTTTATATTATCCATACTCATAATTTGTATTATGGATTTGTTTTGTTCATGTGCAGGCTCTTTAGACCATGGGAACAGCAAAGAACAAAGTGTTTATGTATTCACTTGCTGGTATGTGAAGGACTCTGAAATGTAGTTCTGGCTCTGACAGATAAGCCAGTCAATTTAAGTTACATTAAATGAATTCACTTTTTAATAGAGCTTTAATTTCAGCCTGGTTGGAAAGGGGCAGGGATGATAGAGTGAAATTTAAAGTCTATAACAATTTCTTTTTAGGACATGATTTTCCAGATTTGGGTTGGAAGGCAGCACATGATGATCTATTACCGTCAGTGCTTTGGGGGTTAAAATAGAATCTGAGTCACTTACATCAATCTCAGAATTTCTCCTTCCCAAATAAGGTTTTACCTGGTATCCTTTTATATCTAATTCCAATGAGCTTTTATAAAGCCTTTTGTTTTAAAACTTTATTATTGGCTTATGATCTATAAACAGTAAAGTCTATGTGCCAGTAATAAGTGTACAGCTCAATTAATGAACTTGAAGTAAACCTACTCATGTGACTATCACCCAAGTCAAAACATAAGCATTACCAGTACTGCATGAGCTCCTTTTTGCTTCCTCCCGTTCACCCCTCCCATATCCCCAAAGACAACTGCTATTCTGAGTTGTAACATCATAGAATATTTTGCCTGATTTTGAATATAAATCTCTCCATCCATGTGGCTGTGTGTGGCTGTAGTCATTCATTTAATTGCTGAATAATATTTTCCTATTGCTGAGCACTAGGCTTATTTCCAGTTTGGGCATTAGAATTCTTTCTGCTGTGGACAGTTCTGCTCATGTCTTTTGTGTCTATATGCACTGTTGGGGTATATACCTAGTAGCTGAATTACTGAATTCATTCAACATTGCTATATGATGCCAAAAAGGTTTCAACATGATTATAACACTTTGCACTTTGCCAGTAATGTGTGAGTTCCCATAGTGCCACATGCTCGCTCATACTTGGTCTTGTCCATCTTTTTAATTTTGGCTATTCTGTTGAGTTTGTTATATTTTTTTTTTGTGAGCTTAATTTGAATTTTCTAGATTACTAAGGAGGTTGAACACATTATAGTATGTTTATTGGCCACTTGTTAGAGTCACTTACCCATTTTTCTATTGCATTGTTTGTCTGATCCATTGTTTTATAGGATTCTTTACATTCTGGACATAAGTTATATGCATTGCATATAACTTCTCTCACTCTGTGGCCTTTCCTTTTTTGACAAGCCAAAGTTCTTAATTTTAATGTAGTCTAGTTTATTAATACTTTCATTTATTATTTCTTGTGTCCTGTTAAGAAAATCTTTGATTATCTCAAACTAAGAAAATATTTTCCAATGTTAGCTTCTAAACATTGTATTATTTTACCTTTTACATTTATATGTATGATCTACTTGGAATTTATTGGAGAGTATGATATAAGATAGGATTTGTAAGCTTTATTAGGCATTAGAGGTCCCACAGCTAAATAGAAGCTTGCTTTCTAACACTTAGAATTTTAATTATATATGTACTGAAGATATTTTTTTAGATATACTTAGAAAGATTTAAAAATCATATATCACTTTCTTGTATTCATAAAAAGACAAATGTAAACAATATGCTGGTAGGTATATAGGTACTGTGTGCTTGACCCTCCAATTCATCCTCCATGCTTTTCAGTACTGCTCTATGCTCTTATGCTCCAGGAAGCTGAATTGCATGGACTTTATGAAAAGGCTCCTTGCCATTTGGATTCTGGTTGGTTCGACCAATGGGAAGCACCAGAGGGAGATTAGAGAGAGGGTTGGATAGTCAGTAAGAGTGGAGTATTTATTCTCCTAGCTCCCTCCCTTCCCTCTATCAAGGCCCCAGATCCTGTCAGCCACCCTCTTCATCCAGTGACCTTGTCAGGTGCCTAATAACCATCCCCCCTCTCCCCACCCCTTTGAGCAATGAAGTGGTAACTGTTCTCTGCTCTTCTGATACAGAGGCACCCCACTGTCCTTTGCTAGTTGGCCTAAACCCCTGCCCACACCTCTATAAATTGGCCCTTTATTAAACTCTCCTCAATTCCCCAATTTCACTGTACTATCTGGTTCCTGGATAATACTCTTATAGTATTCTTAGAAATTCTTCAACAACTGAGAATTCAGCTCTCCTAAATCACTTTTCATCATCTAGTCATCAATGTCTACTTTTTTTTTTACCATAATTTTATCACTGAGTCAAGGCCACCAAGAGTATTACTGATGTTGCATATCTTAAATGAGAGCTCCACTATAGTTTCTGGGACTTCCTTACATGCTGCTGGTACCCAGTTTGTAAATCTTCATGCACAGACCATGACAATCACATCACAGCAGTTGCCTAGCCAGCAGCAATTGTTAGATGCTTCCTGACTTCAGAGACATTGAAAAATTTTAAACGTGTATCTTACAATGAAATACTATAATAATGATAATAATGACTACAAAAAATACTAGAATCTTTGAATGTGACATTATCTTCTTTAATGTCAATGGCAGTACTCTGTGGCAGATATTATTATCCCCTTTGTACAGGTGGTGAAACTGAGGCTCAAGAATATTCAGGACTTTGCTCAGGATCACACACTTAGGCAGTGGCAGAGTTGGGTTTCAAAATCAAGTTGATCTAATGTCAAGCCCACCAAGAGTATTACTGATGTTGCATATCTTAAATGAGAGCTCCACTATAGTTTCTGAACCACTCAACCACTTGCCTCTATGGTTCTTCAGCCATCTAGAGATGATGAGAGAGCATGGTGCATTCAATGCACTCCTAATGATCTGGCCAATCTCTTGGGTTCCTTCTAGAAATTCCTAGTAACTCTCACTCCAATTCTAGGTCTTCTACTTTAAAGGCCCTGTTATCTACTTCACCAAATAAGCCATCTATGAGAATAAAAATTGATTATCCATGGTACCATTTTCTATTATCATGCAGCAGCTCTAATAGATCCTTCACTCAATGGTTGATTATCCGTCAAGGCAAATGGAATCAGGTATGCTGCTGCCTTCTAGTGCACCTACAGTATTTTCAAGCAGCTAGCAGGGAAGTAACTTCCTGCCATGAAATTACGGAGCAATAGAGTTGTGGAAAAACATAGCAAGGTTCTAAACATGGATAACCCACATCAGTCCTACATATAATATCTTGGAGCAACACAAGAGCTTCTGCTCTGGCAAAATGAAAGTTCTGATGAGGTCGTTAAGTACCATGGAACAGGGATCCCTGGGTGGCGCAGCGGTTTAGCGCCTGCCTTTGGACCAGGGCGCGATCCTGGAGACCCGGGATCGAATCCCACATCGGGCTCCCGGTGCATGGAGCCTGCTTCTCCCTCTGCCTATGTCTCTGCCTCTCTCTCTCTCTTTCTGTGTGACTATCATAAATAAATAAAAATTAAAAAAAAAAAAAAAAAAAAAAGTACCATGGAACAGTATGAGTACATTCTTCCCATCACTGATGGTACTCAAGCATCACACTTGAAGATTGTTCTAGTCTCAGTCCTTCTCAGGTGCCCTTGAAGGGTCCCCTTGACATCTCTCTCTTTAGGGAAGTTGGATATACAGTAGTGCGGCTAAAAGTCAG
The DNA here is from genome assembly GCF_003254725.2 of Canis lupus dingo. NCBI lineage: Eukaryota > Metazoa > Chordata > Mammalia > Carnivora > Canidae > Canis > Canis lupus. The sequence continues at coordinate 37,726,654 of NC_064256.1, read as the reverse complement.
AACTGTGGACAGCAGCAGCAGCACCATCTCCTGGGAATTTGTTAAAAACGCGTATTCTCAAACCTGATCCCAGGTCTGCTGAATCGGAAACTCTGAGGGTGGGGGACTGGCAATCTCTGTTTTAACAAATTTTCTTGTTCATACTAAAATTTGCGAAGCATGGATAATACAGTATTTTTGTGAAAATTTGGACGTTTATGGTGACTCAAGGTACTTGTAACTGGGATTTTGTTACTGGATTAAAGACTAAAAAGTATACACATTCATTTTTATATATTTAATGTTAAAAAGATATGTAAAATCCATGATTTCCTCCTCTCTAGTCCTGATCTTCGGAGGTAACCAAGGTTAACAGTATGATAGAATTAATTCACACCAATTTATGTTTATTCACGAATACACAAACATATATACTCCTATTTAAGTTTTTGACACTTTGTTCTACTTTTTTTTTGGTTGTTACAAAATTAAGTTGATATCTCAGTATGCACATGGCTTTTAAATCTGCCCTTTTCACTTGTATGTATGTATGTATCATGGATATCCCTTGAAGTCAGTACACGTAGTTGTAATATTTTTTCCTTAGAAGTTGTAAGATGTTCTAAAGCATGAATGCTCCATATTTTACCCAATCTTTTTTATTGATAGACATTCAGTACATTTTCAGTTTTTCACAGAGGCGAAAGTAGAGGGCTCCCACTGTGAAAATAATTTATGGGCTCAGATCTACTCATGGGCTGATTTGAAGCTGAAAAGGCAGATATAAGAGAATATTCTTATGCATAAAGAAGGGCCTATAAACACTACCTGAGTTACTCAAGCTCAGTAACTCAGTCTTCAAGCATTCAACAAGCACTTGGCAATGGTCTATCATGTGCCAGGCCTTGCGCTAGTTGCTGGGGATATAATGATGAATAAGATAGACATGATCTTGATTGTCAGAGAACTCACTCTCCAGTGAGGGGACCTACAGGAACAAAGGTTAATATTAATGCAGTATGATAAATGTCAAGAGGTGCCAGGTAAGCTGTGACCTGTCAATAGAATAGGAGTTAGATGAAGGAGGAGGAGCGTTCAAAATAAAGGGATCAGCACTGAGTTTGGAGGAATTTCAAGTAGTGTGAGAAGGGGAGGGATAAATGTAGAGATACAAGCAGAATCCTACTCATAAAGCCACTTCTAAGTTTGAACTTCTTCCTGAAAAAAACAGGAGTCCTCTTTTACTATAACAGAAGGGTATCCATCCCTTCTATTTTATAAACACCTCTCATTAGAAATTGAAAAAAACTGCATTAGGCAGCAAATGAGATAGGGAAAAGACTTGGATAATTTAAGTTGAATGTTGTATTAGATCTGAATATGTAAAATATGAAACATTCAATAAACCCAGGCAAGGAGCAACCTAATCAGGATAATGGATTTAGTTTATACTCTGGATGAAATCTGTGCTATTATACTATTGATCTTCACTCACCGAAAATCCAAAATCTAAAATGTGGAAAAAGTAAATGCAAACAATATTTGTTGAATACCGAGTATCAGATTCCAGGGATACAACAAGGTGGAGATTTTTATCCACCACATTCTATGGGGACGTGATTCTCATAAGAAGAGCAGACTTCACCAAGGACATGTGCCATGTGTAAGCTGAGTGTCTGGGGAAGGATGGTGAAAATATGAGTACCACATGTCCGTAAAGGGATGGCAAGAATAAGACAGAGGACATGAGATTTCATCAGCTGCCATGTGAGAGAGAAGGTAAAATGGATTACTGGGACATCTTTTGTAAGATCCTCATGGGGTCACTTAATGAATGACCACAGTAAAAAAAAAATCTCTGGTATTTCTCAAGATATGGACCACTGTTGGTTCGAATGAGAAACTGCACTGAACACAGACCATGAGGGGGACAGTTATATTTGGGTTACACATCTTTTATCTTACTTAACTCTAGACAGAAATCTTTTCCATAGTCTGATGTCTAATGGCCCTGTCAGAAGCCATGAAGTGAGGAGGATGCTTTTATAGACTGAGATGTACTTTGTCCATTTCATCCTGTCTCCAGTCCATGTGATATCACCCCCATGTGGGTTTCTGCCCCCATTCCCCACAAAGGTCAATGATGTGGCCTGAAACATGGCATACAGTGTGCCTGTTTCCCTACAGCCCACAGGACAATTATACTCCTTCCCTCCTCTCATTTGTTTCCGGAAAAGTGGCCACAGAGTTCTCCAATTCCATACTCAGGGAATTAGAGTACATTTCTCAGGGTTCTGAGTACAGCCTCTTAGAAGATCTTTTTTTATATTTAGCTAAAATGTGCTCAGTATAAAGCTTTCATACTATATAGAATGGTGTAAGTACATGATAGGAAGCCAGGGCTCACTCTGCCACTGCCCTACTCTCACAGGCAACTAACTGGATGTCTATCTTTCTAGAATAATACACATTATTTGTAATAAAAATAGGATTTTACTATATACTCTGTAAGGAAATTGCTTTCTAAAAAACTTAGTGTATTAGGGATATCTTTACATTCCAGTACATATAGAATTACCTTATTCTTTTGAATGCTAGACATAGTATAGATGTACCAGAATTTAATTAATTCTTTGTTAATGAACATGTAGCTTACTTTTCATTTTTTCTATATACAGGTCTATTGAGATGTTGATATATTGTTGTGTATGGATGCAGTCACTCTATAGGATAAATTCCTCATAATGGAATTAATGGCCCAAAAGGAATGTATTTAAAACCTCTTCCCATACTCTTGTCCAAACTGGGTATTTATAATTAATTCTTTTAATTGTGTCTTGCTTAGAGAAAGGCCTTCCTCACACTAGTGCTATAAAAAAATCCCCTATATTTTCTATTACATTGTTTCATGTTTTTTAAAAATTCTAATTTTTTTCAATTCAAGGATCAGCAAATTACTATCAAATCCAGTCTGCTGCCTGGTTCTGTGAATAAAGGTTTATTGGAACATGACTACACCTATTATTTATGAGTTATTGAATGCTGTTTTTGAACTACAAGGACAGAGTTGAATATTTGAGACAGAAATCGTATGGCCCATAGGGGCAAAAATATTTACTGGTCCTTTTTAGGATATGTTGTCTAATATCTAGAATTTATTTTATTCTTTGTTATTATGAAGCAGGAACTAAACTTTATCTTACCAATCGTCATAAAACCATTCAACAAATGGTTCTTTTCCTTGCTGATATGAAATGCCATCTTTGTCACATAACAACTTTCTGTACATCCAAGGCTGGGTTTCCTTCAGGTTCTATTCTGTATCATTGATCAGTTGGTCTTTTCCTGCATAAATGCCACACTCTTTATTTCTTTAGTTTAATACCTCTTTTCCTTATGGTTTTATAATTTTATATGTTTGGTAGAGCAAATCTTTACTTGTCCCTTTCCAAAAAGATTTTTTATATTCTTTTTTGTTTTCTCTTTCAGATGAATTTTAGACTCTCCTTGTAAAGATCTCAGTGGGGTTTATTATCATTATTTTATGGACTGTAATTTAGAAGAGAATTGAAATCCTTACACTATTCTAGGACAGTGACAATTTCCCCACTGCTTCACTCAATTACATCAAATATTATTTGATATCAAATATAATTTGATATCAGTGCCAACTGATAGATAATAATGATGTTTCCTTCCAATCATTGATAAAGCAGGTTTTTTTAGATTATTACTTTCCCTCTTTTTTTTTTTCTTACTACATGGTAAGATGAAGCTCTACAAGTGATAGAGGCAGAAGACAGGATTTTACTACCTCACCAGTAGTACAGATTCTTATGCTGTAGAAAACATTTTTAACAACTGGTCAATTGAAAGATCCCTAAAAATAAGATCTTCAGCAAACATCCTCTTGACTTAACATTGATGCTCCAAAACGCTCCACCATTTCCTGTTGCCCAAATGATAGTCTGCTACATGCTGAGTGTGCAAGTCACAAATAGTCCTCTTCACGCCGACAAGGCCCACAAAGGGCAGCAGACGCAGCCCCATTGCAGTCCCTTTCCCTCGATCATAATAGTTAGCCCCCCTTCCCAGCTCCCTGGTGTCCACCCTCCACATTGGCAGGGCAGGAGTTGGATTGTCAGGTTGGATTCCCTGATATGCAACCTCTGAGATAGGGATTTGTGGGCAGGAAGTTCCTTTGCGCATGCTCTAGCATTTGAATGGAGGGAGAAACTGAACTACCACACAGTCACAGAAAAAGCCTCTGCATGAGTCCTACCCATAGCTCTGGAGCTGGAATGGCCCTTCAAAGTTGTCTCAAATTGGGGCAAGGAGCCTGCATCTTTCTATCTCTGCAGTGAGTAGTCATGGATGGAGGCTACCCCAGGGAGAGGGCATGGCCTTGGGCAAACAGTTCTCAGCTGAGGGCAATTCCCATTGAGAGACTCAGCCAAGGGGCACCTGGGTGGCTCAGTGATTGAGGTCTGCCTTTGGCTCAGGTGGTGATCCCCAGGTCCTGGGATAGAGTCCTGCATCAGATTCCCTGCGTGGAGCCTGCTTCTCCCTCTGCCTATGTCTCTGCCTCTCTCTCTGTGTCATTCATTCATTCATTAATTCACGAATAATAAATAAACTTTTAAAAAAAGAGAGAGAGAGAGAAACTCAGCCAAGCCCCCTAGCACCTAAGGAAGATGAGAACCTACTTCCAGAAGGTGGGATCTGGGCAGCACAGCCTAGCATCAGCTGCAGAGCTACTGACTTTTCTCACATCTCTCAGCTTTCTTTTTCTTTCTTTCTTTCCTTTCTTTCCTTCCTTTCTTTCTTTCTTTTTTCTTTTTTTCTTTCTTTCTTTCTTTTTTCTTTTTTTCTTTCTTTCTTTTTTCTTTTTTTCTTTCTTTCTTTTTTCTTTCTTTCTTTTTTCTTTTTTTCTTTCTTTTTTCTTTTTTTCTTTCTTTCTTTCTTTTCTTTCTTTCTTGATTTTATTTATTTATTCATGAGAGACACACAGAGAGAGAGAGAGGCAGAGACACAGGCAGAGGGAGAAGCAGGCTCCAGGCAGGGAGCCTGATGTGGGACTCAATCCGGGTCTCCAGGATCACGCCCACCCCCCCACCCCCGGGCTGAAGGCAGCGCTAAACCACTGAGCCACCGGGGGCTACCCGTCTCCCAGCTTTCTATAAGCTGAGAACTCAAATACCTTCAGGTGCACTAATCAGCTTTGGTATTTAACCTTTCACATGTAGTTAACATTTCGTTTCTCCCAAGCACATCCCAGAATCACAAGCTAAATATCGAGGAGAAACAACTCCAGAACTGTGTTTTTACTAAACCCCCAAAACTGTATTATTCACAGAAGAAAAAAAAAGCATTCAATATTTTTTTTAAATAAAGAGGAATTCTTTTTTTTTTTAAGATTTTAGCTATTTACTCATGGGAGACACAGAGAGGGAGGCAGAGACACAGGCAGAGGGAGAAGCAGGCTCATGCAGGGAGCCTGACGTGGGACTCCATTCCCTGTCTCTAGGATCTAGGCTCTAGGATCAGGCCCTTGGCTGAAGGTGGCGCTAACCCACTGAGCCACCCGGCCTGCCCATATTCAGTTGTTTTTAAGAAAATTTTACATTGTCAATGAGCTAGCATTATGGGACGTTTTTTTTTTTAATATATATGAGAAAAAACTGCACAGATTACAAAGATATTTTACAAAGAATCAACAATTGTGAAATTACTCATGTGGTCTTCGATAATAACAGCATCAATAACAATTGTGACCATCATTTATATGGTGCTTCAGTGTTTCCAAAGTACTTTCATATCACCAACTTGCTGAGTGTCAGGGGAGGCAGGAATTGTTATAAAGAATGTGAGGCTCAGAGAGGTAGGGTAGCCCATGCCTCTGCATAAGCCTGCCACAACCAGAAGATGCCACAAGTTTGGTTGTCTCTAGAGTCTTCCACCTGGCCCTCTACTTACTCTTTCCTCTCGTCCCCAGCTCTAGCCCATCCTCACCTGGTCCAGGCTCTATGCTTTTCCCTTGTTGGTACACATTAAGTGCCCACATTTCCCAACAATGATCTTCCGTCTTGGGAAGGACCCATGCCTGCTTCACCTTTCTCTATTTATCTTTACTAAAACCTGCTCTTATCCAGCTGTCCCTAAGAAAGGGACTCATAAACTATTTCATACCTAGCTATTAATGCCCATCAAAGATGAACAAACTGCCTTTTAAAACCACCCCAGGTATGTATTATCTTTTAACAGGATCATACTGTGTTGGAATATAGAACAGGTTAATGAAGAAGAGGTTTTGGAGGGGGCCTTTCCAGTTGCCTATCCCCACCCCATTCATGTTATTTTACTGCTCTATTAATGAAGCATTAATCACATAGAGCTCTGGACTTGAAGTCAAAAAAAATTTGAGTGGAGCCCCCATTCTTGGGTAGATACTTAACTTTGCTGGCCTCCACTTTCCCACCTCTTAAGTGAGAAGATTGAATTGGTATTTCATTTTGCAGGCAAATCTGCACTGTTACAGCAGTTTTTGAAAACTATGGCTAGAGAAACTTGTAGTGGTGATGGTCTAAGGATGATGCCAAGATCTCTTCACCCTATAGGTCTCACATCACTGGCCACCAGGGGCCCAGAAGTTCCCCTGGTACATTGGAGCTGCACAGCACATACGCCACCAGCTAATATTGGTGACTGGCTCTTCCTTGTATGTACAGCTGTCATCACATGTTTTACTTTGGCTCGTCCTCAAATATGTGACAGGCATATCATTGAAATGGCTCCAGAGGCATTTCTCCTCTCAGTGATCCATCTTTTAAATGCAGTCCCTTCTGTCATTAATGCTGTTTTATGGCTCTAGGGAAGGGGAGGGGGAGTACTTCCCAGAACAAAGAAGATAAAGGGGGAAGGGATAGTGACACAGGAGCATCAGATAGGAAGGGCAACAGAGGACCTTTGCAAGGAAAAGAGCAAAATGTAGACAAGGTGAGACTAGAGTTCAGAAACTCCTGCTCTTTGGGGTTAACTCAGTGTGTATGGCAGAGGGGAAAGGGGGGCAATGAGAATATAAGAAGCCCAGAAAAGTGAAAAGGTTGTAGGATGTCCTGCTCAAACAAAGGTACCCAGACATAGAAGAGATGTGGTGATATGGAATATTTAGGGAGCAGAGGGCTAAGAAAATCCCCACTGCTTTCCTGTGTTCTGAGCATGGCAGGGAAAGGATCTACAAGTTTTCAGGCCACAGGGAAGGCAGTCGAGTATGCCAGCTGTGACTCATGCTAAGGGGAAAGGTGAAGTGTCCCTCTAGCAGAGGGCTGAAAGTAGGCTGTCCAAGCTGTCTACTGAGATTCACAGCCAGGTCTCAGAAGATCGGCAGCACAGTGAGAGGCAAGTGCAGGCTCAGTCAGATGGGACCCACCAAGCTTGGGCTATCACGAGAGAAGAGATCACAAGTTATTCCAGCCCAGAACACTTCAACAGCGGATAGAGTGAGGGTAGAGGCCATTGCTGCCTGGACTTCAGTGGTCATAAGTGACAGCTTCTTTGGGGCCCAGGAAAAGTCCCCAGAGAAAGATAGCACTTGGGCCAAGAGTCCTCAGTCCTTATTCCAAGACCAAGCTTCTCCCTGCACTTAGATTATATGTGGAAGGGGTGCCTGGGTGGCTCAGTTGGTTAAGCAACTCCTTCAGCTTGGGTCATGATCCTGGGGTCCTGGTATCAAGCCCTGAGTCAGAACAGGCTCCCCAGTTCTGCAGGGAGTCTCCTTGTCCCTCTCCCTTTGCCCCTCTCCCTGCTTGTGCTCTCTCTCTCTCTCCCTCTCTCTTCCAAATAAATAAATAAAATCTTTTAAAATTTTTAAAAAAGATTATATCTTGGAAGGAGGAAGAGGAACTTCGGCAGGAAAGAACCAGTCCAAATATGGAGTTCAAAATTTAAATTACCTACCTAAAATGCAGAGAAGATTGAGTTACAGTCAATTGGAAAGTTTAACTCTACTCACCATCAAGGGGAATGATACCCTACAAGGAAATTTAGTTCTAGTAAGGTGGAATAAAGAAATCCTACCACCTTTATTTTTATACATCTGAGACACAATATATGCCACAAATAAATTTCTTTACTATGGGTGAGAAAAGCAGCCCCCTATCACATTCTGGCAAATCTCAATCTTAGAAAATACAATGTTAACGATGTAGAACATCACTTTTACATCTCTATTGTAATTTCTCTACAGGAACCTCACTGTACCCCTTCAGGATGGAGTTAGCATTCAGAATATTGTTTTGAAAAACTACCAACCAGATGTCTTAGGGACTGATATCAGGAACAAGATTTGATAATTCCTAACAAGTCCATGATTTTTAAAGCCCCTTCTAACTCTTGACACCTGTGGAATTCTGACACAGATTGTCAGTGTGAAGGAATGGGCAGGGAAGTGGCTGTCTTTTCCATGTATCACCTCCCTTTGCCCATTAACAGCTGAGATGTGGGGAAATGAAGGCTACCTCAAGGGGAAACATGCTGCATTCATTATACATGAGTTGCTACACAGAATTCAGTACTCTTTAATTAGATTAGATTTAAAAGGAGTTTAAAGCAAGACCCCATTTAGATCTTCCAAAAACAATGACAGACTACTGTTTTAGAGCAACCTCATAATCTGAGACTCAGAGACTGAATCATTAATGTGTTGGGGGTTGTGAGTGAGGGACAAGTTAGGATGTGCATCTTTATTAAAACACGACCCTCAAATAGCTATTTATTGCAGATAAAACAAATAATGAAAGGATGGAATGAAAAGGATAAAACTATGCCTACTAGCTTGGCTTGTCTGCCCGTGCCTAGGCTCTGAATGAAAAAAAAAAAAGTCTCTACAGGAAACTAAAACTCTAAATTGTACATCATATGGGTTAGAAAGTTAGATTATATTACCCCCCAAAATCCAGGAAACACCAAACAAAGAAATTAAAATAAAGTGGTTGGTAATTCCTTTGGGCACCTGGCAGGTGCAAACACAAAACTACTTTTAAGGAATACTTCCTCAGCCAAGTTGTAGGGAGTTTCTATAGCAAGTCAAATAAAAAAGAAAAGTGAGAGTAAGAAAATCTGACACTCTGAGGAAGTAGCACCTCAAGGACTTAAAATACAAGCCAACAATCTAAAACAATATGTAACACAGATATATTTAAGATAATTAGAAACATAAAACTGAATCAAAATCCTAAGAATAAGGCACTATGAAAACATAGAAAATTCCAAAATAGCAAGATAAGAATAATAAATACAGTAATAAATAAACTACAATTATTAAAATTAAAGCTCAGTGATGGGTTAAGCAAAAGACTTGCTGCAGGGAAAGTTAGAAATTAAAAGGCAGATTTGAAAAAATTATTCAGAATATAGCATAAACAGGAAATAGATGGGAAATAGAGAAATTTAAAATTTTAGAACATAGAATGAGAAGGATTATTCAAGAAAACTTCAAAACAAAAGAAAAGAGAAAATAAGGGGCAGGCAACATTTAAAGAGATAATGTCTGTGAGTTGATAAAAGACATAAAACCTTACATTTAAAAACACCAAAAAACCCTAAAGACTGCACCAGAAAAACTATTAGAATTTATAAATGAAGTCAGTAAAGTTGCAGTATACAAAATAATACAGAGAAATCAGTGACATTTTGATATACTAGCCATGAAGTATCAGAAAGAGAAACTAAGAAAACAATTCCATTTACAATTACACCAAAAAGAATGAAATACCTAGAAATAAATTTAACCAAGGGGGTTAAGACCTATACTCTGAAACTATAAAATACTAATGAAAGAAATTGAAGATGACACAAACAAATGTGAAGATATTCCAGCTCATGGATTGGAAGAACCAATACTGTCAAAATGTTCACACTACCCAAGGCAACCTATAGATTCAGTGTAATCCCTATCAAAATACCAACAGCATGGGAGGTCTGGGAGGCTCAGTGGTTGAGCATCTGCCTTTGGCTCAGGCATGATCCCGGGGTCCAGGGATCGAGTCCTGCTTTGGGCTCCCTGCAGGGAGCCTGCTTTTCCCTATGCCTACGTCTCTGCCTCTCTTTCTGTGTCTCTCATGATTAAATAAGTAAAATCTTTAAAAAAAGAAATACCAACAGCATTTTTCACAGAACTAGAACAAATAATCCTAAAATTTATATGGAATCACAAAAGGCTCTGAACTGCCAAGGCAATCTTAAGAAAGAAGAACTAAACCGGAGGTATCACAATCTCAGATCTCAAGAATACTAACTACAAAGCTATATTAATCAAAACAGTACTGGTACAAACATAGATCAATGGAAGAAAATAGAGAGTCCAGAAATAAACTCATGCTTATGTGTGCAATTAATCTATGACAAAGGAGGCAAAGATATACAATGGGGAAATGACAGTCTTTTTAATAAATGGTGTTGGGAAAACTGGACAGCTACATGCAAAAGAATGAAACTAGACAACTTTCTTACACCATATACCAAAAACAAGGAAAAAACAAACAAACAAAAAAACAAAAAACCCTCAAAATGGATTAAAGACCTAAATGTGAGACCTGAAACCATAAAACTCCTAAAAGAACGTACAGACAGTAATTTCTTTGATATCAGCCTCAGCAACATTTGTCTAGAGATGTCTCCTCAGGTAAGTGAAACAAAAGCAAAAATAAACTACACCAGAATATAAAAGCTTTTGCACAGTGAAGGAAACCATCAAGAAAACAAAAGAGTAACTTACTGAATGGGAGAAGATATTTGCAAATGATATATCTGATAAAGGGTTAATATCCAATATATATAAAGTACTTATACAACTCACTACCAAAAAAAAATAATAAAAATGGGCAGAGGATCTGAAGAGACATTTTTCAAAAAAAGACATACAGATTGCCAACAGACACATGAAATGGTGCTCAACATCATGCATCATCAGGGAAATGCAAATCAAAATCACAACGAGATATCACTTTACACGTGTCAGAATGACTAGACTCAAAAAGATAAGAAATAGTAAGCATTGGCCAAGATGTGGAGAAAAAGGAACCTTTGTGCACCATTGGTAAGAGTGCACATTGGTGCACCCACCATGGAAAACAGTATGGAGGGGCTTTAAAAAATTAAAAATAGAAATGTCATATGATCCAGTAATTCCACTACTATTTACACCCGAAAAACCAAAACACTAATTCAAAAAGATATATGCACCTCTATGTTTATTGCAGCATTATTTGCAATAGCCAAATTATGGAAGCAGCCCAAGTGTCCACTGATAGATGAATGGACAAAAAAGCTATGGTACATATACGCGATGAAGTACTTTTTAAAAAGATTTATTTACTTATTTGTTCATGATAGACAGAGAGAGAGAGAGAGGCAGAGACACAGGCAGAGGGAGAAGCAGGCTCCATGCAGGGAGCCTGACGTGGGACTCGATCCGGGGACGCCAGGATCTCGCCCTGGGCCAAAGGCAGGCGCCAAACCACTGAGCCACCCAGGGATCCCCTACACGATGAAGTATTACTCAGCCATTAAAAAGAATGAAATCTTGCCATTTGCAACAACATGAATGGACCAAGAGGGTATTATGGTAAGTGAAAGCAGAAGTAAACAAAAAATTATTAAATACGGGTAAATATAAATAACCATTGACCATATAAAAGAATGGAAATACTAATGCCTATCTTGGGAGAACAAACCAACAAAATGGCTAAAGAGGGTTATTGGAGTTAAACTCATTCTAATGTCCTTACTTTGTTCGGAAGGATAAAAAATACAATATGCAAACTAGTGGAGGAAAAAAAGAGGAGTAACAAACTTCATTTATTCCATAGAAGGCAAGAAACAGGAAAAAAGAAATAAAGGAAAAGCATCACCAACAGAATAAAATAAAATAAGATGGTAGAAATAAATCTAAATGTATCAATAATCATGGTAAATGCAAATAGTCTAAACTTGCTAGTTAAAAGAGCTTACTACCTACTTTTAAAAAAACTTTATTTTGTTAAAAGAAATATATAACTAATGGTTTGGAGAATTTAATGGCTTGGAAAGGATGAAAATAAATAGGCAAAAGAAGATAGATGAATACCAATTTTTAAAAAGCTAGTGTAGCTGTGTTAGTATTAGACATGCTGGACTTTTGGGAAAAATGTATTTCAGGAATAAGGATGTGTCAGTGCATAATGATAAAAAAATCAAGTCTTTCCTAACACCAAAGTCTACCTTAGCAGTGCTCCATGCTGCCTGTCCCTCATGACCATTGGGATCAGATGCAGTGAAACAACAGATGACAATTCTACTAACAGAAAGATGATTTTCAATCCCCATAGGTTATCAAACTGTCCTGAGTTGGAGTGCCAGCTCCACAGCTTACCAACTTTATTGCCTTATTTCATTTTGCCTTTCCATGCCTCAGTGTCCTCATATATAAAATGTGGCCAGCCATACTTGCCTCTCATGGTTTGTATGAGGATTAGAATAATTAAAGTAAATAAAGGGCCAGTTTATACTAGCTTCTCAACAAATGCTAGCTCCCTAGTACCCAATTTCTTTCTTTCTCTCTCTCTCTCTCTCTTTTTTTTGGGAAGAGTTCATTTATTTATTCATGAGAGAGAGAGAGAGAGAGGCAGAGACATAGGCGGAAGGAGAAGCAGGCTCTCTGCAGGGAGCCCAATGTGGGACTGGATCCTGGGACCCCAAAATCACAACCTGAGCCAAAGGCAGACAGACACTCGACCACTGAGCCACCCAGGTGCCCCTGTACCCTATTTCTTATCACCAAAAGCAAAACCTGAAAAACATAACTTCAGAAGGCAAACTGCTATTTAGGATTTCAAGTTGAATCATTTTTCTTATAAAGAGTCAATTATCCATGAAATTAAATATTTATGCATTCACAGAACCAATGTATTTATAATGTTAGAATATGAAAGTGCCTGGTCTAGAAATTATAAGACTTTCTTAATGTCTTCACAGCTCATGTTTTTCTACTACGGGAATATTATAAAATTACCTTTTACAATTATGTAAAGAGAATAGTGTACTATAAGGTCAATTAGGAAAATAGCATGCAATTGAACAGTTACATTCAGGTGTGTAAATGCTCATGGTTGGAATAGATGCTCACTTGGAAGTAGTTCAGCATTTGGAGCATGTTTTCTTTTTCTTTCTTTCTTTTTTTTTTTTTTTTAAAGATTTTATTTATTTATTCCTGAGAGACACAGAGAGAGAGGCAGAGACACAGAGGGAGAAGCAAGCTCCTCGCAGGGATCCTGATGTGGGACTCAATCCTGGGACTCCAGGATCATGCCTGAGCCAAAGGCAGATGCTCAACCGCTGAGCCACCCAGGCATCCCTGGAGCGTGTTTTCTGTTAAAACAAGAGCACAAATGGTTATTTCTTTCCAAAGTGGGGTGACCAACTGTCATGGTTGACCTGGAACCAAGAGGCTTCCCAGAATGCAGGACTTTCAGGGCTAAAACTGGGAAAGTCCTGGAGAAACCAGAATTTTTTTGGTCACCCGACCAGACCAGCACCCCAAAACTGATCGGCCTGCATCAGTTCAGTTGCCAGAACTGGTCACAAAGATCCTGCTTTCCCTGCCCACTGTCAGTCTCTCCTGTTTCTCCTGCCAGTGGGCACAGCACTTGATCTCTGACAGTCACCTGAGGCCCCAGATGCTGAAACTCCTCCAGGGTCTGTGTGTGGGAAACAAAAGAAATGCCTCCTTTCTATTCTACTTTGTCACTCAGAACCTACTACAGCCTGTTCTATGCCAAAAATGTCACTTCCAAAAACATGGCTCTTTGAGTTTTGTGTACTTATTCTTCTTACATTGCAACCCAAAATGAGTCTCTCATTTTCAGGGTGGAGGTACGAGCATTAAGAGAGGATTAGATGTCATTTTATCCCCTCCCTGGTCTTTGTGCTCTCATCCTACCTCCTATCTGTATCAACTCAGATGATCGATATCACTCTGAGATGACAATCGATGCTCACTCTGAGATGGATGGCCATTCATTATGTCCCCAGACAGGCACCTCAGAATTCTACTTGGAGCTTGCTTCAGCACCTGCACAGACTTTCTTCTAGGAATATAACATAGCTAATAATGACCTTGAGATCTACAAAAGAGCAGCCTATTGAATAACTGCCATTCACCAAGTCCACTTCAAATGACACTCTATTCCCTACACATACTAGTGGAAATGAGTTCAGCCTCCCCTGTTCTCCCATAGCAATTACTTTCTGCTCCTATTTAAACTTCAATCATGATCTGCCTCGTATTACAGTCACTTAAGCATATGTCTATCTCCTTCATAAATTGTTAGGTCTTTAAAAGCAGAGAAACTGTCTCACTCATCTTTATATCACTCTCAGAACCAAGCAGAGTATCAGTCACAGAGAGACTATTCAATGAATGTTTCCGGAATTGATAACATCCTTGAGACTCTAGAAACTCATCAGAGATCAGCTTGCTCTATTTTAACTTGGTCAATAATTCAGTCTGTTCGAAGGAATGACTATATTAAATATGTTCTGCCAACATTGCTTATTCTTGCATTAAAATTTACAGACCAGTTCATTTAATAGGTCGCTATGATTCAAAAAGATTTGGTAGTGATAGAAAAAATGGAGGAATCAGAATAAATAAAATTCAAATTTTTCTAGGCAAACTTTCATTGAAAAATCATTTGAATGATGCTGTTCCCTCCAATAGATAACACCCAAACAGTAAGGTGTTACTTAGTGAGAAAAAAGGGTAAAATATGATTTTTATATTCTACTCAGAGGCTCTCATTTCAACTTTAAATTGCCTCATAATACAATACTATAGCAGCCAAATCAATGAGTAAAGTCAAATTTCAAGTGAATACACTGAACAAATCAAGTTTCAAATTCAATTAACTTCTGCGAAAACAAGTTGGGAAGTAAAGGAATCTATGTCTTATTTATTTATTTATTTATTTATTTATTTATTTATTTATTTATTTATGACACAGAGAGAGAGAGAGGCAGAGACACAAGCAGAGGGAGAAGCAGGCTCCATGCAGGGAGCCCGATGCCGGACTCGATCCCGGATCTCCAAGATCACGCCCTGGGCTGAAGGCGGCGCTAAACCACTGAGCCACCCAAGGATCCCTCTATGTCTTATTTAAAAAGTCTTTTTTTTAAAAATGCCCAAACCCTTTACAAGTTTAAATATCAAAATTGCCTAAGGACGAAAATAGTTGTTAGAGGCACCCTATATTAGAGTTACTAATATACGTAATATTCTAATATGACATATTGTAATCTGTCAATACATTAACAATGTTAAGTGGTAACAATTTGCAAAAGCTCCAAAATTATCATTAGCTCAAAGCCAAGGAAAAATTATTCATAATGCAAAAGGCATTTCAGAGAGTTTTGGTACTACATATCCAAGGCTGGAAAAAAAAGTTATTCCTAAGCTTGACAATAAAGGTAATCCAAGGTGGATCAAACTCCTGAGATGTCAGGAAAGAAGAGTCTATTCAATCAGTAACTTTAAAAGTGCCAGGAAGCTAGGTTTAAACAAACTCCTATACTTTTGTCAAGGCCCTGCCATAAATGGCACGTGTGCATCCTGAAAGGATCACAAGGAATCCTTTGAGGTTGTTCACCAAACACTGCATTTGCAGTGGCTCCTCTGGGATCACTCCCAGGCATCACCATCAGCTCCAGATGGAACTGGCTCTCACTGAGCACCTACTGTGGGTCAGGCAGTAAGACAAGCAGCATCACAGAGTCATCCCATTCCGGTAATTGTGAAGTGTTTCAATCCTGCAGTATTAAAACAAGTTTAAATTGATAGCTATTACTTAGCACTCTAAAAAATGAGCTCAGATGACATATACGATTGATTATGTGTTATCCCACTCCAATTTTTTAAAAAAGGAAAAGATTCTGTGTGATTTCACACTGTACTAATTTTTCTAATAGGCAGAAGAAAAGGCAATCATTTAGTTGTGACAATATCATAATCCTTCTACCCATGAACCACAATAAAAGAATATTTCACAAAACCATCTTGTTCAAAAGGCGGTTTTCCTTTATGGTGATAGAAAAAGGTATTTGTTTAGTTCTGAGCATTGTAATTGATTCCAATGTTCTGCAAGGAAGAGAAAAAATATTTTCTGTTGCCTCATAGTAATAACTATATAAGCATAATGTATATGTATTGGAAAGAAAGAGCAGACAATGAATAAACTGCCATCATATTTGCTTTCCTGTCATCAGCCAGGCCATCAAGTCTGTATGTGGGCCTATCTCAGGAGTGCGTCAGGCATTTTTACTTAGCAGGAAGCACTATACCATAGTGTGCAAGTCCCAATCCAATACTGATTTTCCCTTCTCTTTATATCTGCTTCTCTACCCTGACCCTTATCTAGAAAGGGAAAAGAGGCTAGTAGATACTAAGAAAATCAAAGTATTGCATAAGAAATAGTAAGTAGTTTTCTTCCTGAATTAGGCAGTAGAAACAACCCTACAATATTTATTTCCTGAACTTGTAAATTCATTGATAAGATCATATTTAGACATCTCAGGCTGAGAAGTCCAGTCCTGATTTGGCTGAATGAAGGGTATTATTAGAGGTACCAGTTGGCCCCTGGAGCCAGTTTATGGAAAAGCAGGTGGGATTGGGGGTGGGGAGGAAAGGAGCAATGGTGGGGAGAAGAGAGCTAGAGATGGGACTTGCTTTCACAGCAAATGGGATCTTCCCTTTAGAATAGTAACTTACAGGTCGAGGCCTTGCATATGGTCAGATTCAAAGTATGGGCATCAGGAATAATTAAAAAGCACTCAAAGTATATATTCTCTCTCCCACCTGTTTATCTTCTACCTTTATCTTGCTATTCTTCATCTGGCAATTGGTACTCCTGCTGTGAACCTCAGCTCAGGCATTAGTATGTCCAAGACATTCAGCCTGCTTCCTCCACTCTCCCCAGCCTTGGGCAGGAGCCCCTTCATGACTCCTGAAACACCTTCTGCCCACTTCTTATTAGAGAAGGAGGAGATATCTCTGCCCCTGAAATTGGGAATAACAGCTATGAAGGACCCTTTCCTCTATTTTCATTCCTATCCCCCTTTACTTGGTAGAATCTGCTTGATTGACGATACCACAGTATACCCTGTGGGCGGGGACACTGTGTCTGAAGTGACTTGCATTTACCAATGCCCCTTCTTCCTCTACTGCTAGATGTGACAAGCTGGCTCTTCTTGCCTACCCATCGGTTTGGTTAAGTGGATCTAAGAGTCTGCCCCATATTCCTCTCTATTCCTGTCATGCTCCACCAGGATGCTGAGATTTGCTATGGGCTACAGGGGTACTTTAGAAGCTCAGGCCTTAGCCAGGCCCCCTGATTCAGCTTAGGGCAGCCCTACATTTAGCCTCATTGGGTACTTGCCCATCTGGCACTTTGTTCCACGTTGGCAATTGATTCTTATATCTACAGTTCTTTTGTCAGGAAAATGCAAAGGGAAGTATAAGTGGGTAGGTTCTAGCACCTAACTATATCCCAAATCTCTAACACTCCTATCTTTGCACTTCCAACAATACACTGTAAATATCTGTCTCCCTCATTAGATGGTAAGTTCCCTGAAAAACTATTATTGATCTTTATATCCCCAATGCTTAGTACAATGTCCGATACATAGTAGGTGCTGACAAACTGTTGAATGGATGAATGAATGGATAAATGAGCTTGGCCATCCTTGGACCTACTTCATTGACCCACTCCTGGCCACTCTGCCCCTGTTTCTATCAGATAGTCCCCTGACCATTCCCTACACAAGCTCTGGGTGACCCACCTCTATGTTCAACCTGGCTCAACATCCACATTCTCTAGTAAGCCTTTTCCAGCTAATTCTGCCCACATTCATTTTCTTTTCTAAATGCCTTTTGCACAATTTAGTACTTTGTTATACTCTGTTTTAAGCATGCTAGAGTTATGTTCTTAACTAGGCTATGTACGACCTGAGTGTTGGTGGACCTCTTCCATGAAACATCATCAGGTAGGGCAAAGTTTGAGAACAGAGAACTGCTCTCTAGATTCCCTACCTTGAATGAGATGGGGGAAGTCATTTACTTTCCTTGGGCTTCAGTTTCCTCTTCTATGAAAATGAGGGAATAATCATCTCTTTGGGTGTGTCATGAGTATTATAAGGAACAAAATAAAAATACAATGGCATCTGCAAAAACCTTATACACAATCAATGCCTCTTTGAATGTAGAATAGAGTTTGGATCAGCGGAGACCCTAATAAATGCTTGGAGATTTATTTGATGATGATGATGTCACCTACAGGCATCTCATTTTAATGAAGGTTTGGTTGTTCTTACTCTAACTCTAAGGATTATTATTATTTGCAATGATAGATGAATGATCCAGTACCTTTACTCCTATCCCAAGGAGGGTCAGCAGACTGAAAATGTTTGAAAAATATTACTAGGGAATCTCTTGGAATGTAGTTTTGCAATTTATAAATGTTTGCAAATTTATATTTCTTAAAATGAATTCTTGTTTATTAGGGATATCTTAATCTCTTTGGGCTGCTATCGCAAGTTACTATAGATGAGTGGCTTAAAAACAACAAAAATTTATTGCTCACAATTCTGGAAGCCATAAAGTCCAAGATCAAGGCACCAGCAGATCTGTTGTCAGGGGAGGGCCTGCTTCCTGATTCATAGACAACCATCTCCTTCCTCACTGTGTCCTCTTATGATGGAAGGGATAAGGGAGCTCTCTGGGGTTCTCTTTTAAAGGACCCTAATCCCATTCATGTGAGCTTCACTCTCATGACCTAATCAATCTCCTAAAGACCCCACTTCCAAATGCCATCACCTTGGGGATTAAGATTTCAACATATAAATCTGAAAGGATACAAACATTTAGTCTCCAGCAAGGGAGTTATAATCCAACACCAGAATTATCAAAAACTCCATCCTTATCTATTCCCCTACTATTACTTACTTGTAACAATATCTTAAGTTGAATTTTGATCTCAGTATAAGCTTACACAGAAAGTCGGGCGGACTTATGATCCCCATTTCATGAGTGAGAACTCAGAAGTTTAATAAACTTGAAAGTCAGAAGGCCTGGAAGCCACTGAGTCAGGACCACAGGGCTCACATGGTGTGAAGGTTCAATTCTCTTTCTAGTAAGATAAGGCAAAGAGGTGAGATCTCAAGGCCTGATTTATAGGTAAAACAAAGGCTGTTTAATCTTTACCCTTCGGGGCATTTAGATTTGGTAGGATAAGAGGTTTAAACTTTCGTTTCAAAATGAAATTCCCAGGTTATTTTTCAAGGGTTTATATACATCATATCTATTTGCTCTGGTCCCTGTTACGGGGAGTTCTGTGATTAGTGATGAATATTCAGATTATCTGTGCTGCCAATTGAAGTTTTCAGTCAACTTGTTTTGCATAGCATTAACTTCAGTAAAGAAAATCTCCAAATATACTAGGTTAGTAAATAACTTTTCACATTGTGTGTTTAGAAATTGTGACTTACCAACATTTTAAGATTTTTTTTAAAGCTTTTATTTATTTATTCATGAGAGACAGAGAGAGAAAGAGGCAGAGACACAGACAGAGGGACACAGACTCCATGCAGGGAGCCCGACGTGGGACTTGATCCCAGACCCCGGGATCATGCCCTGAATCAAATGCAGGTGCTCAACCACTGAGCAACCCAGGCGTCCCAACATTTTAAGATTTAAAACAAAAAAAAAAAGCTTTACATTTTGATGTAGTAGTTCCCGATCCCCACCCCACCCCCAGCCCTTTCCCAGTGGAGGGGAGGGCAAGATATGTTCCAGGACCCCCAGCGGATGCCTGAAACCATGAAGAGTACTAAACCCTGGATAGACTATTTTCTTCTATGCATATAATACCTATGATAAAGTTTAATATATAAATTAGGCACAGTAAGAGATTAATAACAATGACTAATAATGAAATAGAACAACTATAACAATATACTGTAATAAAAGTTATGTGAATGTGGCCTCTCTCTCAAAATATTGTACTATGCTGTACTCACCCTTATTCTTCTTGTGAGATGTGAGATGATAAAATGCCTACAAGGTGAGATGAAGTAAGGGGAATGATATAGGCACGGTGGAGTAAAGTTAGGTTACTAGTGACCTTCTGACGATTCGTCAGAAGGAGGAGCATCTCCCAGACAGCTGTTGTCCGCAGGTAATCGAAACTGCGGAAAGTGAAACTGCAGATAAGGATATTTAGTTTAAAGCCCAAACTAACAAAAATCAGGCCAAATTTAGGAAAATCACAGAGCAGATTCTTTGAAGGGAATTATGTTTTGTAGTATCACTGACTTCAGTGGCTGAAGAAGTAGATTTTATTATATAGAGAGAATATTTTATATACTGTAAGATTCCCTAAGACCTGTTATATGGGGGTTTTGTAAGCAATTTTAAAGCAGCACATAAAAATATTTTTTACAGTGCAGTTCAAAGTACAAATATAGGATGTGATCATTTTCTTTGCCTTAGAAATTATATGTAAGAATCTAATAACATAAAAGTTAAACTAAGCCCATGCATAGATACATGAAAGAAAGGGAAAGTTTAATAACCTTTAGCTGAATTAATTAACATTATACCCCATGTTGTGTGAAAAGGTAATCATTCCTACTCAGTGTATTTCTGTCTAAGACTCAAATTCTGAGTGTAATGGCCTAAATAAACATACAGATCTGAGCTGTCTGATATGATAGCTGCTGGAAACATGTGGCTATTGAAATTAAAACCTGATAAAATTTATTTATTTATTTATTTATTTATTTATTTATTTATTTATTTATTTTTAAAGCCTGATAAAATTTAAAAGTCAGCTCCTCATTTGGTCTTGCTACATGCATGTGCTCAAAAGCCATACATGGCTTGTGGTGACTATATTAGAGAGGACGTCTTGCAGAAAGTTCTATTAGCAACCCTTCCTGCTAATAGTATCGGCTAACTAGGTTAACAAGGATTTCATATGCATGTGGGGGAAAGTTCAGCCAATTATTCCAAATTAGCATGCCCCTGCATGATATTTCCAAATGCTTTTATTGTTATACACACACACACACACACACACACACACACACAGAGCTGAGTCTTGATCATCATAAATCAACGTATCTTTATGTCTTCCATAGTCACTGCTTTAATATTGGTGAAACAAACTTTGAACCTGCTACTTGAGTGAGAGTGTGATATAATGAATAACTTAAAATAATTCTCACTATTGCAACAACAGATTTTTCATTGAGGAGCATAACATTTTTGAATGCTTGGTACTTTATTTAAACACACATATATACAAGGACGTCAAAGGGAAACTGCACAGTTGAGCACATTGGCTGCATGCATTGGGAGGATAGGCAGATTCTGGTTTTATAGGATGAAATTTGGGTTGAAAAATAGGCAAAGACCGTAGAGCAAGTTTCATTTCCCATCACCACATAGAAGGGTCATCCAGCCTGTCAAACATAAGAAGCAAAGCATGTAAGAGAAGTGTCCCAACTTCTTGGGAGGTTTTCAAAAGTGAGACATTCAGTTCTGAACCAAAAGATGATCAGAAACGGTTGAAAAGTCTCTTGTTGGCATTCTAAACAGAAGGTCATGTGCATTATCAGAGCGAAAGACAGTGGAATAATATGCAAAGACCCAGCTGAGTAACTTTCACTCATGTTCATGGGAGTCTCAGGCAAATCTCAGAGGGAGTATTTAAAAGGCTCTGTATTTATCAAAGGAGCTGAAGAACTCTGCAATATTTCTGAAGATCAAAACTGCGGGAATCACACAAAATGGTAACAAGGAAGTTAATGTTACTCAACTCTGAATATGCTTCTTTTGTTTTCCTGCAAGGCTTTTTATGTAGTTAGATGCGATTTTTATAAAGAACTCTTTTTAATAAAATAGTATTCACAGGCAACCTCAAGGCTCTCAACTTTTGCCTCCTCCAAACCGTACATAATTGAGACTGTCCATCAGGGTGCAATTAACACTATTTCATGCACCTACCATGGGACTTTAAGACACAAAACAAAGAGTAGCAGCAAGGTTGTTAAGTCTGGATGGTTCTTTTTCTTACCCGAAGTACGTAAGGTTTACCCTAAACTTTTTACCATGGTAAACTTCACACATCTGTCAATGAAAGCTTCAAGGCATCTATTGTTCGAATAATCAATAATAATCTTTATGGATTAAAATTAGGATTAAAAATCATCCTTATGAATTTTCCACCTGCTTCCCTTCCATTTGCTGTTTAAATCTGGTTGATACTTCCAGAGACAAGAGCACTGGGGTTTTACTCCAGTCCAAATTGTTGTTTCCTTCAGAGAAAACAAACCTGACAACTCTAGACCTGTACCTTTGCCCTGGCTGGCCATTTCACAAGACAACAGAGGGATGGTGGGAGGGGAAAGTAAGTGGCTCAGTAGGTCACCCCACTTGTTCTCCAAGGAGAACCTCTATGAAGAGTGACTCGACAGTCACACTGCCTGAGCAAGAGTTCTAGTGACCTCTTCTGGGGAACCTGGTTCTTGACATTGTCAAGCTCTGGGTTTAAGGCAGACAAGTTCCCACAGAAATGGATGAACTATGTGCCCTGTGATCTTCCTCAGGGGAGAGGCAGGAGGCATAGGAGAGAAGGGCCAGGAAGTTATGAAAATGGAGGAGAATCAGGTTGCTTTCCAGCAGCTCTCGTTGCTCATTGTCCAATGTTTCACACCAGCTGTTGGTAGGCACCTCTTCCCAAGACAAGTCCACATTCAAAGAAAGCCCCCAAGGTCACAGACAAGTCCCTAGGAATATTATGTCCTTAACATTCATTCCTTGAATGCAATAAGTCATTATGTGATACTTAGCTTCAAATATGTCAAAAATGAAACAATAGATGCCCCTTTCACACCCCACCACCAAGATTTCATCTATGAAATGAGGAAGACTAGAGTAAGACCCATGAGTAACACTTGCAGGACATCTAGCTAGACACTCCAAATATTGTATGAAAATGAAAGATTCCCCTGGCTAACGATGGACTGTTGGTCATTTCAATGTAGAGATGAGGATTTAGTCTGTGTTCTCTCAATTCTAATCTGGTTAGAAAATCTGTATAGTCTTTTCTGATTTAAAATTTTCAAAGGAGCACCAAATAATCTAGGGTAAAAAAATAATACCCCACAGAAATTCAGAGGTTTACAAATTATTACATGAAAAGAAAGGCCCTAGGGACACCTGGGTGGCTCAGCGGTTAAGCGTCTGCCTTTCGCTCAGGGAGTGATCCTGGAGTCCCATATTGGGCTCCCTGCATGGAGCCTGCTTCTCCCTCTGCCTATGTCTCTGCCTCTCTCTCTCTTTCTCTGTGTCTCTCACGAATAAAAAAATAAAATCTTTAAAAAAAAAAAAGAAAGAAAGAAAAAGAAAATTAAGGCCCTCACTGCCCTGCTCCATCTCCATTTCTGCCCAAATGCTACCTGGTCTGGAAGACCCATTCCAATCTCCCCACCCCCCAACTCCCTCTACCCCCTGCCACTAGGCAGCCCTCTGCAATTTCCCTCTCTTGTGGCATCCATCCTGAGCTCTGCAACAATGTCCCCACACAAGCCTTTCATACCTAGTTCTGGGAACGTTTTCTGTGCTTTCTCTCATCAAGAGGTCTGAAATCAGTGTTTCAGGGCTAGATCGTTTTCCATACCTAAAAAAAAAAAAAAAAAAAAAAAAAGAAAGAAAGAAAATCTTTAAAGCAAATTTGAAATAGTCATAAAAAGAAAAATATTTAGAAAAAAGGAAGATAGTGTCCCACGTAGTTGATCATCTGCTAACACGTAATCTAGGTGTATGAAGCAGACTTTATCAGAAATATGATTTCAAATTATATATAATTTTGCTTAAATAACAATGTAGCAGATTATTTGAACCAATCAAAATTCCTAGTCAAATCCTTGCCTTTTCATACTACCACAAACAATACATAGACTTTTATAACTAAGTGACAGGAAATAAAAATGCATCACAGTATGATTTTTAAATGTTTCCATAATTAGTTAATTGGCTATAGTTCTGATGATATACAGCAGTTTAAGCCTCAACAAAGAGACCAGATGATATTTTGGAAATAGCCCTAGGGAAAAAAATCAGCAGACAGCAGCTCCAGACCCACCTGTGTCTTCGAATCTCAGTTTTCTCATTTGTAAAAATAAAATCATAACTCATGCTTAAATTGGAGTCTTTGTGGAAATCCAATGTGAGTCACAATGTTTTCAAAGCGACAGAGTAAAACACAAAAGCAAGTTATTACTAGTGAAATGCACCCATTCTTACAGAAAGTAACAACCCTTGGTCCTATGTTTTCCATATTCATTTAGGGTACCAAAAGCTAACAGCCTTCTCTCATGCTGTGATTTTAATCTGCCCTGTGAATATAAGGGAATCTCATGGATCCCTGGAAAGACCATGGAATCTTAATGGTCTTTTTTCTCCTGCAGCCGGATGTGGATAGGACTATATGCAAGGGTGAATGCAAGGGTGGTATATGCTACTTGCTCCAGGTAAATAAGTACACTGGTCTTTCTCGGTTTCTTTCTCTCTCTCTCTGTCTCTATCTTTCTGCTGAAGTGTCTGACAAGTCTCTAGGAAGTTATATTTTTCCCTTTCTCAGAAAAGGCTTGCATACCAGAAGCCACACTGTTCACAAATGAAAAACTAGCCTGGATTGTACGTGTAGTTACCACATACAGCAAAACAAAGCTATCAGAAGGTACACCTCCAACTGCCTATCGAGTATGATTAAACTTAAATTTGGGGGGAAGA
The DNA here is from genome assembly GCF_003254725.2 of Canis lupus dingo. Taxonomy (NCBI): domain Eukaryota; kingdom Metazoa; phylum Chordata; class Mammalia; order Carnivora; family Canidae; genus Canis; species Canis lupus. The sequence continues at coordinate 37,701,792 of NC_064256.1, read as the reverse complement.
TTTCCTATTATTGCTCCTTTGCTGGGACTTAAGGAAGCAAAAACAAACTGCGCCCCCCATCATTTGTAAGATTTCCTCAAGATCTTCTGGAGTTGTGGTACCAAACCCTTAGTCTAAACTGCTGCTTATACCTATTTATTGTATCCATCAGTTGATTTTATTCACCTTAAAACTCTTGAAGAGCCTTAACTCATTATCTCCACCATGCTCCTGTGAACAGAGCTAGCTACTATTTTCTCCAGTTTACTGGAGAAATTTAGAATAGCAGGATCTGTGGTCATAGAGTGGCACCCAGGACAACATTGTTCACTATTCTTCTTCTCTACTTACTTCTGGATTATCCTTCTTCCCCACTAGGCTTTAACTGTCAAAGATAAAGTCTCCAGGGAAAAAATTCTCAAAGCTGGCTTCACATTAGTATCAGCTGGGAAGCTTTTAAAACCCAGGTCCCCCCACCCTACCCCAAGGTTCTGATTGAATGGGTCAGGGCTGTAGTCCAGCACTAATATATTTTAAAAGTTCCCCAGGTGATTCCAGTGTGTGACCAGGATGGAGAAAGATTAACCTAGGGCTGAGTTTCTCCACCTTGGCACCACATATGACACTTTAGGCTAGAAAATTCTTTGTTACAGAGGCCGGCCTAGGCATTGCAGGATGTTTAGAGCATAAGGTGAGTACCAGTCGAGAACCACTGATTTAGGAAACTGTAAAAGCCACGTGGTAGATCCACGCTCTAGAAGAAATGATGCAACTTTCAGAAGCAACAGACTGGGAACATACAGCTTAAAAACGTGGACTGAGGGATGCCTGGGTGGCTCAGCAATTGAGCGTCTGCCTTTAGCTCAGGGCATGATCCCAGAGTCCTGAGATAGAATCCCACATCGGGCTCCCCTCTAGGAGCCTGCTTCTCTCTCTGCCTATGTCTCTGCCTCTCTGTCTCTCATAAATAAATAAAATCTTTAAAAAAAAATGGACTGAGTAGAAAAAGAGAGCAAAGAGAATATCAGACCACCATTTGTGCCAAATGAAAACATATGTTCACAAATGACACCATAACTTTTAAATACAACCATGTGCATATGATTGGGTGTGTGAGATGATAAGGCAATGAGAGTACGGAATGGAGACAATGGGTGCCAATGATAAGCCTCTGGTGAATTCTAAGAAGGAATTTATGTGAAAATGAGGCAGGAAACTCTGGTTCAGAATCAACACATTCCCACCTATCCTGAATCTCTTCCCCTGAAACTCAAGCCCCTTTCCCTTTTTTTTTTCCTCATCAAAGATACTGGAGATCACACTGGATGCTGATGGGAGTGACCACGTCCGAGGAAAATCAGTGGGAGTGCTCCAATTTCATCACCCCTAAAAAGAAAAGCCTTCATAAAATGTTCTTAGATTCATGACCTGTAAAATGGAGATAATTATACCCACTTCAAGGCTTTGAGGTAAAGACAAAATGAACGCCTAGGGAAACATTTTGAAATGCTAATGCTTTATACAATGATAAAGCTTTATAGCAATCTACTGGGTTATAACCGACAAACTAACCAACAGCGTTTTTCCTACATAAACGACAATATTTTTTTTTATTTGAACAAGTTCTTTTATCTGCTCTATATGACAGCATAAGCAAGAATTTGAAGCAATTAACATTCTGAGAAGTCTACTTGGATATAAAACATTATTGCCTTTTTGCTCATTAAAATGAACAGACTTCCAGGTTTACAAATCAATACTATTTAATTCAGCATTTTATGTATTTCTGATTCTCTGTAAACAGAGACTTTTTCAAAAGCTTTTTAGGATGTCATACCCCTTTTTGATGAAACAGGAAAAAAAACTTAGTTAAGAAATGTAAATTCTCCCCATTTTGAATCGTTCCCAACTATTCCCTGACTTACAAATAGTAAAAAGTGTGGTAAAAGCAAAAACAAACAATAACACTTTACAAAACGTAATTTAGAGATTTTTAACATTAATGTTTTTAAAGGGCTCTCCTTTCTTAGCCTATTAAGGTAACTTGATCCCAGTAATTAAGACATTAAATGACTTAAAACTAAGATAGAACTAAGATAAACCAATTGGAAACAAATTTTAAATTCTATATTACAGTTTGGATGTGATTTTTTTTTTGCATAAATATTTGATGTTGAGAGTGAAAACATGGCATTCAATTTTAGTTTTCTGAGGGCTCAGAATAAAGTTTACAATTTTTCAAATTCCATGTAATCCCTGGGTTTATCCCAGAGTGACTAGTTTCTTCTTAACAAACCACTAAGTGGGCACTTCCTTCTCAAAACTCAACCCGCCAGAAGATGGGGAAAGTCTATACTTTAGATCAACTGTTTTCATGCTAAGTCTCAATTATCTCCAGGATTTTAAAGTAAAGGGCTGAGACTGAAGAAACAAACAAACAAAAGAAAACAAAACACTGCACAGAAGAAAAGAGCTCTGTTTGTCTTTTCTTAAATATTGTCATTCAATTTGTTCTGGGCAGCTTGGAAAATCTGGCAATGTCTTTGGCAACCCAGCTGTTTGCTGGTTGGTGGTGGTGATTGCAGCTCCTAGACACTCCGCTCACCCTTCTCCCTACAGCACTTCTCTGGGGCACTCCTGACCAAGTTTAGGGGGTCCTTTCCCATCCAGATTTCCAAACAGTCCCCCCAACTGCTCTAAGAACAACAACAACAACAACAAAAAAGAGCAGGGAGTGAGGGGGGCAAGATCGCCAGCCACACAGCCTAGGGAACCTAAATCTGGGGGGTCACGATTTTGTAACTATGGTCGCAGAGGGAAAGCGTTCAGGGCTCTGGGCAATTGTTCACGGAGAACTGAGTACGTGCCTGATACCGTGCTGCCCAGGGGTCCAAGCAAGAAAAAAAAAAGCAAACAAAACCCTGGTCCCTGTCCTTTGACATCCCCGGGATCTCGGGTTTGGGGCCAGGGCGCTCCGGGCGTCGGTCCCCAGGAGCCCACCCACCTCTGCCTGGTGATGAGGTTGATGTAGTGTCGCAGCGCTGAATAGTATCTGGCCATGTCCTCCGCCGGCGCGTCCTCCCCGGGGTTGTCCGGCTTGGAGGGGTACGCCTCGGCCAGCGCGCCCAGGCACACGAGCAGCGACAGGGCGAGGGTCAGTCCGGAGGGCCCCAGGCGCTTGCTACCCAGCATCTGCGGGCACAGGGGGCGCAGCGGGGAAGAGCGGGGCTGGGGGACGCACGCCTGGACCCTCCCGCCCGGGTGTCCCTCGACGCCCCCTCCCCGCGGCCACTCGCGCCCCCCGGCCCGCGCTCGGCCCAGTCCCCAGGGGCAGCGGAGAGCCCTGCGCTGAGGGCGACCCCCGCCCGCTGCCCCCGAGAGGTCCGCGCGGATTCCGTGCAAGTCGGGGGCCGCAGGGGCCGCGCGCAACCAGGGGCGCCGGGTCAGACACTTTAAAGACAGACGGAGCAGTTCCCCCCGGTGGGGTCGGGGTCCTGGCGCTTTCCCACCCTCTTTCCCAAACTCCTGTCGGAGGGGAAAAGTTTCTTCTCGCGGTCTGTCTTGCTGCGAGAGAGACCGTCCTGGCTGAGATTCCTTTGGGGGTGACAATTTGGGGGAGCGAGGCGAGAATTGCTCTCCCGGCAGTCAATCTCGGGATCCCAAGGATCCGGGAGGAGGCAGGGGGCTTCCGAACCCCGGGGATGCTTCGCTTGGGGCTGGGGGGGGGGGGGCGCAGCCCGGGAAGCCTCCTTCCGGGCGGCCAGCCCCGAGGAAAGTGCGAGCTGCCCGGGGGCTGGGGGTCGTGTCCCCCTCCAAATGCTCCAAAAGGTAGCCCCGAGGGACCGCGCGTGAAGCGCAGTCGGAAAGGACCAGAAGGAGCAAGCGGAGTTCGGCCTCCGGGAGCTGCCGCCGCGCGTCGGGGCCCGAGAGGACGGAGCGCGGCGCGCAGGGGCGGGGAAGCGGGGCGCGACCCCGGAGCTCCCCGAGGGCGAGCCGGCGCCGTGTCCCCGCGGCTGGCGCCCCCAGGGGAGCGGGTCCGGCACTCACGGTGGCGGGCGTGGCCGGGCGGCGAGGGCTGTGCGGTCCCGGGGCGCCTGTCCGAGGGGTGAGCGCCGGCGGACGCGGTGCGGAGAGCGGGGCGCAACAGGGCTTTTATGGCGCTCCCTCGCGGCGGCAGGAGGGGCCTCGGGCGATCACGTTCGGTGACTCCCACCCGCCGCTTCCCGCCCCCGACTGGCGGGGGCGGCGGGGAGGGGGGCCGAGGCCGCAGTCGCGCGAGCCGCCGCTTCTGGAGCCGCCCCCCGCCCCCCCCCCCCCGCTCCTCCACCCCCGCCCTGCAGGGGGCCCCGGGCAGGCGAGAGCGGGCGCTCGTCACCCCCCGTCCAGTCCCGCTGGAGATGGGAGCAGCCCAGACCCTGTGTGTCGCCCGTCACCGGGACCTCCGACCGGCTGGGCGCTAGGGTGGGGGACGCACCGCCTCCAGCGGTGGAGCATCCCCGGGACGCCCGCCGCAGCGACGCGGGGCACCAGCCCGCAGCCGGGACCCCTCCGTGCACCGATCTCCCCGCGCGGAACCTGGCGCGGGGCGCCTGTCCCAGGGCGAATGGCCCCCTCCGCCCCTCGGGGTCTTAGATGGGATCCTGTGGCTTCGGGCCCTGCCCCCGCTTTCTTTGCGAGGGGACCAGCCCACCCCAAGTACTCGCCCCAACGCGGGGACTCCGGCTCCATCAGGGCTGAAAGGGTGGCGCTTGCAAAGTCTTCAGAAACGGGACGCGGTAACCCCACCTGCCCGCGCTGCCGGCAAGGAGCGGCGCTTCCACGGCCTGCAGACCCGCCGGCGCGCCGTCCAGGGCAAGGCGCAGCCAAAGCTACCGGGTAGTTCAAGGGACGGGAATTTCTCCTTTATTTGTTAGCCCCGGGATAGTTACAGATATGTTCATTAACGTGGATTGAGAGTGTGGGTTCTGATTGAAATGAAACAGGTAAAAGAAAAAAAATCATTTATTGGCATGAATATGAAAGATTCAATAAACCATTTTTTTTTTTACAGGAACAGGATTTTGATTCTTAAAAGTTACCTGAATATTCCTAGAACTCCAACTCTCTCTAAAAAAAATGGCACGTCAGGAGATTAAAGTGTTAAGGTACAAGCTATTTTAATGTTAAGATCACAAGTGATTCTGTTAAACTGAGCGCTTTTGTGCTGTTTCCACCGCACTGAATTAAAGATCAATTACTGTGTGGCTAGCTCTGCACTCGGTGTTCTCTCCCATTCTCTCTCTCTTTCTCTCTCTCTCTCTGTGTGTGTGTGTGTGTGTACGCACGTGAGAAATTTTGAAGACCACATCCCCTTCACTTAGGTGAATGCTTCTCTTTCCATATTGCACAAAAATATGACAGGGACACATATTTCAGGTCTCTCAGAGTTGCTCCAGGGAACTTGGTCTGGTAAAGTTAGAACAAAGCACCGTTTCACTTTGAGCTCTTTCTTGATAAGAGGAAAAGCTCAGTGCACTTGTCAATAAATAATCTTATTTTTAGAGTGTATCACAGATGCCCTTCAAGTTACACCTTAGAAGAAGTCATTGAATTTGAGAGAAATTACTTGTAAGGAGATGCACCATTCTGGGGGAGGGAGGGGGGGACTGGGGACATTTGATTGGTTTAGCTTACAATCACGCCACTGGTATCCAAAAGGAAGAGCTGATTGTCAGGATCAGCATTTAGAGGCTAACACATAGCGCCGAGGGCCCGACATGTATCCTCCCATCCATATCCCTTCCTTCCAGTGCCAACAGCATCCCCTGGCCTGGGGCTCGGAGTATTCCAACTCTTCTCTCAAGACTTCACTCCATTCATTGCCTCCTCTCTTTTTCTATGCATATATATATATGTATATACTTATAGCTTATAAATTCTCTCAAGTTTATTCCATAAAGAAACAAAGCAAAACCAAAATCGTCAAAAGTAAAACAACAGTCTCTCAACAGAACATCTCCTAGCTGCTGAACCCACTTACTTTGTTTCAAAATCAAGTTCATTTATTTATTTATATACATATGTACCCTTAGCAGCTGTATTGATATACAATTGAGTTATACTAATCTACAAATGTTTAAAACATTCCATTGGTTATGTTCTTACATATATACTCCATGACGGCATCACCATGGTCAAGGTAGTGAACATATATACACTACCACCAAAAGTTTATTCATATCCCTTTGGTGCCAACATTGTGTCATTTCCTGTCTCTCACCCAGATAATCATTTTAATTAATTTCTTGTGCATCTTTCCTAGCTTTCTTTATGCAGATAAAAGCAAAAATGAACATATGTTCTTATGTTTTTCCTTTTTTAATAAACAAAAGGAACATACACACTGTTCAGCATCTTGGTTTTATTATTTATTTATTTATTTATTTATTTATTTATTTATGTATTTAATTCTTTTTAAAAATTTATTCATGAGAGACACACAGAGAGAGAGGCAGAGACACAGGTAGAGGGAGAAGCAGGCTCCTCCAGTGGAGGCTGATGTGGAACTAGATCCTGGGACTCCCAAGACCACGCCCTGAGCCAAAGTCAGAAGCTCAACCACTGAGCCACCCAGGCATCCATGGTTTTATTATTTAATATGATATCTTGGATATCTTCCCTTTTAGACCTTAAAAGATGATCAACTCAATCTCAAGCTCCTCTCATTTTCTTGGAGGTTAGGAGAGTGGAGCTGAAAGTTCCAAGTCCCAATCATGCCTTGGCTTTCTGGTCACCAGCCCTCATACTGAAACTATCTAGGGTCCCCTAGCCACCAGTCATCATGTCAGCAAACAAAAAGACACTATTCTCACTTCAGACATTCCAAGGGTCTTAGAAGTTCTTTTGTCATGAGCCAAGGTTAAAGACCAAATATTAGAATAAAAGATACTCCTATCACTCTTACCACTCAAAAAATTACAAGGGTTTCAGGAACTCTGGACCAGGAACTGGGAACAGAGACCAAATGTGTTTATAATACCACAGGTTGTCAGACCAGCTCTATTTGAAAAGATGACATTGAGCAAAGACTTGAAAATTAGGGAATAAGCCATGGCAAAAGAAGACAAAACAAAACTGGGGCAGAGCATCAGAGGCAAAAGAAAACCTGATGTAGAGACCCTAGGGCAGGTATGTGCCTGGGAGGAAGGGAAAAGGGATCAAGATAAGAATGATTCCAGATGTTTGGCTTGAGCAACTGAAAGGATGGGGTTTCCTCCAACTGTAATGCAGATTGCTGCAGGTGGAGTAGGTTTGGGGTTGGCAATGGGCATTCAGCTGAAGATGCCTAAAGATTTTTGTTGTCTACTAGACCTCAAGGGGAGGTGTCGGTTGTCCGTATGAATCTGGAGTTAAGGAGAGAGGTCTAGCCTTGAGTCATAAATTCAGTTGTGTGCCTTTAGGTGACATTTAGAGCTGTGACAATAGATAAGATCATTAAGGGATTGAGTGAAGAAAGAAACAAGAAAAGCCCCAGTCCAGTCCCATAGTGAGCCACCACTGAAAAATTCAGAGATGGGAAGGGATGAACAAAGTAGCTGAGATGGAGGCACAAGAGAGGTAGAGGAAAACAGAAAGAGCTGGATGTTTTGTATCCTTGAAGCCAAGTGCAATTGTTTTCTTCAAGGAAGAGGAAGTGAGTGTCTGTCTGCATTCACTGCTGCTGAAAAGTAAAGTAAGACACAGATTGAAATGGACCGCTGTCCTGAGCAACATGGGGGTCTGACAAAAGCACTCAGGACCGGCAAGGTTTAAAGGAGAAAGAGAGAAAAGATTCTGGGGACAAATCTTCCCAGAAATCCACAGCAAAGAGGAGTAGAAAAAAACAATGTAACTGGGGAAAGAAATAGAGTGAAGAGAAAGGTCGTTTAAGGTAGGGGGAAAGGAGCATGTTGGCCTGCTGATGAGAATGATGGAGGAGGAGAAAAAAGACAGCGAAGGGGAGGTATAGTAAGTGTTATGTATTAGGGATTTTATCCCTTTGTGAAAAAAGTTGCAACTATTTATGTGTGGTTTGTCATTCTTCTTTTGTCATTGCTTAAGGTGTTGTTTTTGCTGTGCAGAAGTTTTAAATTTGTAGTTGAATGTATTAATCATTTCTTTTGTGGCTCAAAGCATTTGGAGTCTTAGTTTAAAAGACCCACAGGTGACTCAGGGGTTGTAAACTATGGCTTGAGGGCCAAATCCAGCCCTTCACTTGTTTTTGTAAATGGCTGGTTTTTTTTGGCTACCCACCTGGTGCCATTCCTGACTTCTTTGCTAACATCACAATTTGGTTCCGACATCCCTATTTCCAGCCAAGATTCTGGATTAGGGTAACTCTCTTGCTTTTGTAATTTGCTTCTGGCCAAAGAAATAGTGGGGTAAATCAGCTGGGGGCTTTTAGGAAAGTGTTTCTTCTCTGGAAGGAGAAGGAGAAGGAGGAGGAGGAGGAGGAGGAGGAGGAGGAGAAGGAGAAGGGAAGGAGGAGAAGAAGAAAGGAGAAGGAGAAGGAAGGAGAAGGAGAGGAAGAAGAGAAGAAGAAGGAGAGGAGGAGGAGGAGGAGAAGAAGAAGAAAGAAGAAGCATATCGTTGGCCATGATTCTTCTCTCTCTTCCTTCTTGGGGTGAATACTATTGAGTGCGAAGGTGGATCTTAGAGCTGTGTTGTGGTCCTGAGGAGCTGTACTGCAAATACGCTGAAGGGGACAGAATGCAAGATCAAAAGGGCGAGATCCTTAATGAAATCAGTGAACTGCCAAGCTAATTTTGGGACTGCCCACCACTGGATATCTCCTAAGCAATTCATAGTTGTCCACTTGGTTTAAATTACTGCTAGCTGGGTTTTCTGCTACTTCTAGTCAAAAGCCTTCCTAATTAGCAAATTTGGCTTCTAATTCTTGGTTTTCTTTACCAGTTTTCCTCTACCACTTTTGGTATTTTGTTCTCTTTTATTTTCAGGTTATTTATTTTTTGATCATGGAAACCTCTGTTTGAGCCTTAAATTTACCTTTCTATATGTGTCACATTTTCCTTGACTCCCCTTAACCTAACTTAGGCCTGTGGTATTAATGACTTAAATTACATCCACTTTTCTGTTGTCTCAGAGGGTGGTAAAGATAGAACTGTGTCAGGGTCAGGGAGGGGAGGAAGGGTGGGATCAGGGCTATGGATATCACAGTTGGGGGATTTTGTCATCGGAGACTTTATCTCTTGTTTAAAGTTTTTTTTTTTTTAAAGATTTATTTGTTTTATTTTTTATTTTTTTAAAGAATTATCTATTCATGAGAGACACAGACTGAGAGAGAGAGGCAGAGACTCAGGCAGAGGGAGAAGCAGGCTCCTCGAAGGGAGCCCAATGTGGGACTCGATCCTGGATCCCGGGGTCATGACCTGAGCCGAAGGCAGGCGCCCAACCACTGAGCCACCTAGGTGTCCCTATTTATTTGTTTTAGACAGAGAGAGAAAGTGTGGATGGAAGGGGCAGAGGGAGAGGGAAAGAGAATCTCAAGCAGACTTCTTACTGAACACAGAGCCCAACAAGGGGCTCTGTCTCACAACCCTGAGATCATGCCCTGAGCCAGAACCAAGAGTCAGCCGCTTAACCAACTGTGCCATCCAGGTGCCCCTAGTTAAAAGTTCTGTACTGAGGTCTGTTCTAACTAGTAGAGGGTATATCTGATCCAGTGAGAAGAGCCTTTGGATTTCAGATTGTTAGACTGATTCCAGGCGAACCCAAAGCCTCCTGTTCTCTGAAAGACAAGCTGCTTTAAGTGATAATTTTCTCCCCTCCCCTTGCTACCTGTCTCTCATGCTCCCCTCTAGGATATAGGTGTAAAAGGCATGAAAAAATAGGCAAACTAGGAGTTCATCACATTTTCCCTTCCCCGTTTATGTTCTGTTCTCCCAGCTAGTAAAACAAACAGAGAATGCCAATTCTTAGCAGTTCTTCCCATCTCTATTGTATGAATAGCTATTTCTCTCTCACAGTAGAGAAGAACAAGCATTAACAACCCCCCCCCCCCCCACACACACACACTTTTCTTTTGAGCTTCCTTTCCAAATCCCATCCCTCACACCGGCTGCCTACTTCCCTCCAAATTGGGGTTATCAGTTTTTTTTTTCAGAACTTTATGTCTTCACATTTTTGTTCACTGTACTGCTTGTGAAGGAGTCAAGTAGAAACTACAGCCAATTTCCAGAATGATATTTTTAAACTTGCATTATGTATGATACTGCTCCTTCCTCAGTTTGGTGGCTTCTGGCTTCTTCCTCCTCCTCCTCCTCCTCCTCCTCCTCCTCCTCCTCCTCCTCCTCCTCCTTCTTCTTCTTCTTCTTCTTCTTCTTCTTCTTCTTTAGCTATTCTTATTTTTTTGTGTGTATTTTGTTACCCTTGAGAGAAGACAAATCTCTTGATCCTGTATGCTCTCTGCCAGCTTCTCTATGAAGCCAAAACAGGGTTCACCAACAGCACTACTTCCATTGCTGTGTATTTTTAGCAGTGTCTAGATGTACAAGAAAACTAGGGCAATTATGAAGATTATTTGGACCAAAATTACGCCAGAATTTATCTGAAACATCCAGATAATTGCAGGAAAATATCATTTTTTTAATTTGAAAGTATTCTGAGAATAGCTGTAATTCTCTCCTCCACTTTGCATGTGCAGGCACATACTGAAGATTCCAAAATAGCACCCATAGTGCTGAGTTGTGACTGGCTTTGTGTTTTTGACCAGTCACAGTTTTAAAAAAAACAAAACTGTTATTATTATTAGCTCAAGTCCCATGCTTCTAGTCACAAGAATCCATACAAAACAGAATACTTACTTCACTGAGAAAAGAACCTCAAATGTGGTTGTGGGAATGACAAGCCCATTTCGTCACATTGAAGGCAGACATTCTAGGAAAACGGAATGATCTCCTATTGTATAGATGGTTAAAATGCTGTGTAGAGCAATCCACCCCAGGTGATGCACTCATGACCAACTAGGCTTATTGAGGCGTCTTCAATTCTAACAGGGTTGGGTTAGAAGAACGTTCAGTTTCCCATGTGAGGATGTATTGTTTCCATTTTAGAGATATGGATATTGTGGACTGGATGTCCCTAGAGACCTATTGCAGGAGGACACTTCCAGCCTCCCAGGACTCCAGAGGCTGGAATGTGGCCATCTGTTCCTAGCCTTGCTTGCCCCTAGGGTACAAATGTGATTTAGCTCAAATCCAGTTGCTTGAGATCTTGATTCAATATTGATTTATAACACTGAGATGTCCCATATTTCCCATGTATATTAAATATAAACAAAGTTTTAAATAACCTTGAGTTATGAAAGAACTAAGTTATGTGGGGAGAGAAACAGGCTGTGAATATCCTCTTTGTAACCCAAACGGAGGCGGAAGTAGCGTGGTCTGGAGCAGATGGCTCTGATGGAAGATTCCAGTTTCTGCAGCTTCCTAACTGAGGCAAAGGTAACAGTGTTCTTGATGGGCTGGCTCTGTGGTGAAGTTTTGAGAAGGAGTTGTTTCTGGAAGCTCAACCTAGGTCTGTTTTTTTTAGCACTTGGTCCCAAAGAGTCTATCCTTTAGTAAATCCTTTTCTGCATGAAGCACCTGGGCCCATGAAGCTACAGAGTCCAGACCTGAAATAAAAACTCTGACCACCTGTAGGACCATGAGAGAAATAGTGCCAGGTTAGAGATCTTGCTAACAAGATTGGGTCTCTTGAGTGTCAGAGATGGGAAATGCAGGCCCCCATTTGGTATTTCCCCTCATCTGGCTGTAATGGGTCCATTTAAACTGACGGAAAATAGTCCTGTGGGAAACTTAGGGGATCATTCTCAGAAATATAAGCTATCAGAGGTTTCATAGTGTGAAGGTACATAAAAGCCATAGAACTCCCTCAGACTTAACAACAGGAATGTCATCTCAGAGCATTTCTCAGAACCTTCCTTCTCGAAGGATACCCTCTTGGGATGTTTGGCTGAAAGTAATAGACAACTCAGGTTTAGCTGTCTAAAATCATAAAGTAAATTTATAATCTTATAACATAAGGACCCCAAAGATAAGGCACTTCTACTGAAAGTAATCCTGCAGTTCAGTTATGTCAATAAGAGCCAGGTTCTTTCCATTGTCTGCTCCACTGTCTAGGTATGATAGCTTTGATTTATGGACCAGCTGCCCCTACAGTTGTTAGATGTCCACCCCAACTCCGGTTGCATCCAAACATATTGACATCCTTTCAAAGTCAATAATTTGTTTGCTTTGTCACTCCTTAATGAACATCAAGTGCCCTTCTCTGCCCCCGCCCTGCCCTGGTCTCCTGCTATTACAAACTATAGCAACAAGTAACTTTGGACATCTGTCTTTGCTCATGTGTATAGATATAACTGTTAAAGTCCTAGAAATGGAATTTCTTGGTCAAAGCAAGCATGCATTTGAGATGTTGATAGCTCATGTCAAATTGCCTTCCCAACGCATGTCAAATAAAAATGTATGAGAGGAATGTGTTTCCCCAAAAAGGGATGTGCTTTTACAGATGTTCTGGGGCTGTTTCTGTGAACAGTGGATCAGAGGTACCTGAGGCTAGGCAGAGGAATATTCCTGCGTAAATCTGTGGTCCCTCCATCTTGCCTCAAGACAGAATGAGATTATCTTTCCAAATTGAAAATTCATGTTTGTGCCTGAAGTACTGGCCTTTTTGTGGTTTGCTCCGTGGTAGGACTGGTACCTAAGGAAAATGAAAACTAACTGAGCCACAAGGCAAAGCAGGTTAATGAATGAACCCCCCAAAAAAGGCGAGAAAATTGTTTCTATTAAGCTGATAAGAGTTATGGGAAGGCTGTTTTCACAGAGCTTCCAAACTCTGATGAGCTCACCAGACGTGTTTTTCAAAATACAAGTGAATCTAATCGTTTCATTGTTAGTTCAAGGAATGTTCTTTTTTATTTTTTAAAGATTTATTTATTTTAGAAAGAAAGCATGTAAGTGGCAGGGAGGGGCAGAGGGTGAGGGAGAGAAGCAGAATCCCCACTGTGTGTGGAGCCCAACATGGGCTTGACCTCAGGACCCTGAGATCATGATCTGAGTTGAATCAAGAGTTGGATGCTCAACTGACTGAGCCACCCAGACACCCCTCAAGGAAAGTTTTTGTTTTGTTTTCTTTTTGTTTTTTTTTAATCTTCAAGTAACTTTAAAGTTCAGATTTTGAAATACAACTTTTCCCCTTTTGGAATTCTGAAGGTTTTGCATAATTGGGAAGTAAAGATTTAGGTTTTATAAATATATTTTAGCACCTTAAGAATGGATTAATTTGCAAGCTTTCCCAGGAATGTCAATGCATGATATTCCTAATTATTTTTGTCTTGCTCTTTTGCTTATTTGAGAAATTAACACAGTGCTTGATTTTACATTTGGAAACACTTATTTTAATTGTTTAAAGTCGCTTTCTCAACTAAATTATTTTTTTTCCATTGTTGGGTGTTGGTGGAGATCATTTAAAACCAACTAAGTGAGAGGCCCTCCAGGAATGTTTGTACTTTCAACTGTTCCTATCAAATCTTCAGAGGATCCTCTCTGACTCAGAAACCCATGGCAGTCTACCCATGAGAACATTATTCTTAAACTTCAAAGCTATAGCTAATATCATCACTTCATAAGACAATTGTCTCCAGTGGGATGAAATTAGGCCAAGAAACCAAAGTTCTCTAACCTCCTTCTAAGGCTTGATCTTGACACCTGTGTTTTATATTCTTTCCTTCCAACAGGCCACAGGCTACCTTCAGGCTACAACAGTCCTAGAGCAGTGTGGTTTGCAAGCATGTTTTGCCCCAGTACTTTCTTTCAACATCCTTTGATGGCCATTTTGTTTTATTTTGGGGACAGAAACTAGGATAAGTGGCCCCAAATATAGTAAAGACATCCCTGAACCGTAGTGCCTTTGTTAATTGATGTTGGAGAGTCATCTAACCAAGGCACATCAACAGGTCACATTCTGGGCCTCCAAAGCCACTCCATACAAACTCAGCATTTCATATCTAGACAGTTTTCTTACTTTTTAAAGCTAGGTCTCTTTGTTAACCCATACCAGCTTTCTCAGCTCAATTAGCAGGTGAACTTACCCTACTGAAATTCATTTTAGCATATATTTGCCATATGCTATGGGCATTTTTGATTCATAGGTTGAGATAGAAGTTAGGATTACATTTTACACAAGTTCCATAGAACCTGATGAACCAGGACTACTACAAAGCAGGGACTCATTTACCCCTTGGGAAAAGACATCAAGGTTTAAGCAAATCAGGGCTCATATGGCAACTTGAAAATGCCACCAAGGGTTCTTTCTCTTCCTGCTCCATCATCCTGTGGATGGCTCATACACCTTTAGATCAAGCTCAAATTCTGGTCTGGAAGAAAGAGAAAACAGAAGGGGCAGAACCAGCTAACTTGAGCTTATTTCTTAGCCACCAGATCTTGCATGGCATCTCCTGGCTGCAAAAAGCTCCAGCAAGGTCACTTTTGGCTTTCTAGCTTTTATGGTAGGGAGGCACGGAAAGGTGGGTCTCAATTGAGCCAATTTACACTGGGTCCCTAGTAGGCTTGTGCTTTCTGGCATCTGGTCCTACTCATTCCAGGTTTGATTTTTATCGCTCATCACAGAAACAACAGCTACCACTCCCCCTTCTGCTGCTGAGATGGTGCAATGAAGACCAAGATATAAAGAGTCTTTGTGGTTCACTTAGAATTTTTTCTAAATCACAGAATGAACACAATGACCACATGCCAGAAAACTTGCATTTTAATCTTGTGTTATTTATCCTAAAATATCTCATCACTTCACCTCTCTGAGTTCTAGTGTCCCGTCTATAAAATGGAGGAATTGGGCTTCAACCTTCTGTTCTTCTCTCTCTCTCTCAAAGGATTGCAAATGTCTTCTATGAAACCTCATCTCCCCTATGTTACCATGAGGACTCGCAGAGGCCAAACCAGGAGAGGAAGTCTCAGCATGTTGCCTGTCATCCTCATCTCTTTTTTCTCCTACTCATCTGTTCGGATCTCCCAGCACTTGGGTAGGAAGAACTGAGGGGTGTTTATTAGGAAGTTAGGACCTGTGTAATAAACTGTTTCTCGTTGCTGCTATGTGACTTGTGCCTTAAAGGTATGAATGAGTCCAATCTTTCTTACTAGAACCACAAACCCCACTTCAGATAGTTCTGGCTTTTCTGGGATCACAAGAATAATCTAGAAGTCAAGCCACTGAAATGGTATTATCTACCAGCTTTTAATTGCCTCTTGTCCCAGCATGTTCCAAGAGGCTGCCTTAGAGGCAGAGCCTCCATTCTTGATATAAAAAGCCTTTTCCAGACCTGCACCTGGATGGATAGCCCCTAGTTCAGCCTGTAAAATACTTCCACAACTTGTTTACCTGTCCAGAATCTTGCAGTATCACTGCAAATGAATGTAACTACTATATCTCCTCTAAATAACTTGGCACCCACCTAGGGGTGTGACATTTGTGGTTGATTTTCAGATATTTTCTGCGATGATCATCACTGGTTTCTCCCTTCAACTTCATTCAGCCTAGGCATTTTTCACTTTGCAACTGTTACCTATATCACAAGTATAAAGTGATTGGTCCCATAAATTCTGTTTAGTAGAATTTAGTTGGAGGGTAGGCTTTAGTCAGAGGGTCCCTTCAGACCATGACTGTCCTATAATATGTTCAAGCCCTCTCTTCTAGTGGGTAATCCATAAGAGAAGGGATGGGGGCATGTAAGGCAGATTATTGCAGAATAGACAAGAGACTGTTTCCCCAAACACAGTAGGTTCAGAGGGCAACAGGCTGACTATATGGGTGTGGGAAGAGGGTCCTCTGTAACCATGGCTTCAGGGAAAGCCAAGAGCCGAGTCCATTCTCTGAGGCTCTTGGGGTCTTCAAAAACATTCTCTTTTCCTCAAAATGAGTGGCTGCTGCCTTTCCTCTCTAGCCCATTATTGTTTATCTAGAATTTTCCATGGCATAAGGGAAGGAGTCAGGAGATGGGATAGAACAGACTCCTCTGAAACTATACATTTGAAAATTCTAAACTTCTACTGCCTTTTTTTTTTTTTTTTGGAAGGGGTGAGAAGACAGAGAAGAGATCCTAGCAAGAATTCTTAATAAGGGGCTCATAGGTAGAATTCAGGATGTCTGTGAACTTGGGTGAATAAATATGCCTTTGTTGTCACTAACTCTAACTAAAGTTTAGTATTTCCTTCATTTAGGCAATGACCACAACCAGCAGTCTTTTGATGTGGACACTAATAGAAATTACAATAAGTTTCACATCATGTTAAAGTTGATGCAGAATCCTCAAGATAGCACTACACTGATGAAACTTTGAAAGTGTGCTGATTACTAGACTCATTACTAGATCTTGTTATTGATACATTAATAATGTATGTATCTGATTATATCACATTAAAATTCTTGACAACTATATTTCCATATTTATTTATTTATTTTAAATATTTATTTATTTATTTATTTATTTATTTATTTATTTATTCACGAGAGACACGCACAGAGAGAGAGAGAGAGAGAGAGAGAGAGGCAAAGACACAGGCAGAGGGAGAAGCAGGCTCCATGCAGGGAGCCTGACGTGGGACTCGATCCCAGGACTACAGGATCAGGCCCTGGGCTTAAGGCAGGTGCTAAACCGCTGAGCCACTGAGGCGTCCCTATTTCCATATTTAAATTTTCTTGGTAATTCTATGTATTTTGTAACACATTTTAAAACCTTTTTTCTTTTTTTTTTGTATATATATATTTTTTTATTGGAGTTCGATTTGCCAACATATAGCATAACACCCAGTGCTCACCCCGTGAAGTGCCCCCTCAGTGCCCATCACCCAGCCACCCCAACCCCCCCGCCCACCTCCCATCCCACTACCCCTTGTTCGTTTCCCGGAGTTAGGTTCTCATGTTTTGTCACCCTCACTGATATTTTAACTCATTTTCTCTCCTTTCCCCTTTATTCCCTTTCACTATTTTTTATATTCCCCAAATGAATGAGACCATATAATGTTTGTCCTTCTCCGACCGACTTACTTCACTCAGCATAATACCCTCCAGGTCCATCCACGTTGAAGCAAATGGTGGGTATTTGTCGTTCCTAATGGCTGAGGAATATTCCATTGTATACATAAACCACATCTTCTTTATCCGTTCATCTTTCGATGGACACCGAGGCTCCTTCCACAGTTTGGCTATTGTGGACATTGTTGCTAGAAACATCGGGGTGCAGGTGTCCCGGCGTTTCACTGCATCTGTATCTTTGGGGTAAATCCCCAATAGTGCAATTGCTGGGTCGTAGGGCAGGTCTATTTTTAACTCTTTGAGGAACCTCCGCACAGTTTCCCAGAGTGGCTGCACCAGTTCACATTCCCACCAACAGTGTATGAGGGTTCCCTTTTCTCCACATCCTCTCCAACATTTGTTGTTTCCTGCCTTGTTAATTTTCCCCATTCTCACTGGTGTGAGGTGGGATCTCATTGTGGTTTTGATTTGTATTTCCCTGATGGCAAGTTATGCGGAGCATTTTCTCATGCACTTGTTGGCCATGTCTATGTCTTCCTCTGTGAGATTTCTGTTCATATCTTTTGCCCATTTCATGATTGGATTGTTTGAAAAACCTTTTTCTAAGGAGGGATTTTACCAGACTGCAGAGCACAGTGTAAGGACCTCTTCCCTGGGGACATAATTTATAGAACACATATAGAACAGAGATGGAGGAAAAGCATACTTTAAAAATGAGACAGCTTACCCTGCTGACTACAGTACAAATAACCAAATGTAAACCAATATGCAAAAAGTATTTCAATCTAACCGTATTGTTCCAGACCTCATCAGCATGAGGATATAAGTGGGGTCATATTAATACTAACAACCACATTTCCTTAGTACCTGCCAGGTAATGGAGTGTCTCCCACTTGTCCCCAAATCTCTGTTTTTTTTTTTTTTTAGGAATTGCTAAAAGTGTTTTATGTGAGTTCACCCACAATCTTCTCCTGTTCCTTCTCTTTTACTCTTGTTTATATCTATACCCCAGAAGCCTCTGGGTGGGGAGCAGGGAGGATGGTCTATCCCGGCCCCCTCCACATTCTGAGTGCCTTCTTTGAGATCAAAGATTATCTCCTAAAGTTCTTAAATCACAAATCCCCATTTGGATAAGGAAGTGCCACATTCCCTGAAATTCTCGACCTATTTCAGTGAAGAAGAGAGCATATTCCCCTCCTCACTCTACACCCAAGTCCAGAACTTGGGGCTTCCTTGACTCAGTCATTTTGGGGTTTTGAGATTAATGAAGGGGGAAGGACAAATTGAATAAGGGAAAACTAGATGAGGATGGGTTATATCCGTTATGGAAAGTCTGAACCTTAAGAAGGTTCAATAGGGAGGGCTGCAGAAAACAACATGCCAGACACTACACTGTTCGATGCCCCACACCCTTTCTTCTCATTCCAGTTTACACTCCTCTTTTCTTTGAGCCCCAAATGATAAAAACTCTTTCACATGGATTCTTGATAGGCCTGCCCTCCTGATCCATCAGACCCACCAATACCTACACTAGTAGATGCTGTATGCTAAACGTGTCTCCTCTGCCCCTCCAGATCCAGCTTTACCCTTTTCTGGAAACCCTGCTTTGTGCCCAGGGAGCCTGAACATTACAAATGGCATCAACAGGTGCTCCCATCCTTTGGCTTCTGACAGAAATGTTTTGGCCATTGGAAGGTACTATCAGGGAAGTAGGGGCAGGAAGTAGCAGCCAGGATCTTTATTTCTTCCATCTTGCTCCCCACCCAGTCACCATGAGCTGCAGACACCTCTACTGAAGACACGGCATCTATTACATGGTTTTCTCTTAGATCCACAGTTCTTTCTCTGGGTTCTGGTAATATCTCTTCATTCTTACCTTTTGGCCCAATGGGTAAGAGCCTTCCATGTTGCTGACCTTGCAACACCAGCTCATTTCACTTAACTCTGCCTGCACCTATATAAGCTCCCCACAATGCCCATTTGAGTATGCTGTCTGCTGCTGGGATCCCAACTGAGCCACCTGACTGCATCACTTCAGCTGCAAATTATAAACCCTCCATCTTGTCTCATTGTGTAGGAGGAAAACAAAAGAAAACAATTGCCCTGCCAGTTCTGTGATCATGCTGTGTCCTCCATGATATATGTTGCAGTCCGAAGACAGGGCACTGGCTGTACATCTCCTGCCCAGCAACCTATCAGCAGGAGCTGCGTAGCCCCTGTGCAGAGACCGACTCCCAGTGACTCCTCAGTGACAACCATGCAGAGTTTTCTGTATCCTTAACTTCACTCTGTGTAGCCTGGCCAGCATGGAAAGAACAGAATCACACCTCTCACAATAGCTGCAACCACAGAGATCAAAGAGGGTAAATTAAAAAAGAATAAAAGACAGAGATTCTAACCTCACCAAAAAAAAGGGCACTGGACCAAGAAAGAGCCCCTCAGCATTGTGGGAATGAGACTACCAGAACCTAAGATACGGAGAAGAGAACTTTAGAATACGTGTGCCTGAGTCAATCCCAGCAAATAGTCCTGCTGCTCAGATAAGCTTATTTCTGGAACTGTGTTGCTTGAATCACTTACCTTTCAGAAATCACGTTGCAAAAGTGATCACTCCTGTCATCATTCCCATCCTTGAGCATTATGAACACCCTCACTGCGGGAAAGATGTTGTGATCAGTGCCGCCCTCGGGGGTAGGAATATGTAGGGAAAATTTGGTGCTGCCCAGATGGACTCTGGTATCATTGATCAAGTGAAAACAGTTATGCCTAAAGCAAGACAGACAGAGGGGGCACTGAGAATAAACATTTATTTCAAAGCAGTAGTCATTATGAAATATGCATGATATGGCTAGCTGGTGGTATCATGCCTATTGCAAATATTTCTCTGCCTATTTGCAAACCCATCAATCACACTATGAAGTGGCACTGTGGGCAATATGAAAAGGAATAATTATAATTAATCGATGTCCACTGTGTATTAATCACTGTACTTGAACTCGTCCAATTCTAATGGCAGCGCTATGAGATAAATGTTGTTATCCTCATTTTACTGAAAAGGAAACAAACTCGGAGAGATAGAATTTGTCCAAGTGCACATAATAAGGGACAGGGCAAGAATCCAACCATGAGCCTTAAGCTAAAGTGACTGATTGGGCCTCCTGGCTATATATTTGTGAAAACAGGATTGAGTACACCTTTGTATTCATGTACAAAATGTTATCATTGCTATAAAATATGACTGAGCCAATACAAGATCCGAATGAGGTGTGAGGGAAATAAATTTCAGGCTACTCAGAAGGAGAGGGAGTTCTTGCTTCCAAGGCAGCCACTAGGGATATGAGATTTGAGCTTGACCTGGAATAGTCGGGAGGTTTGGGAAAGACAGGGCGAGTGATATGGGTCAACTCCCAGGCCTTGGAAAGTCCCAGGACTGAGCAAGTCTAGCAACTTGGCTGGGGGTGAGGGTTCACACCAAGAAGTAAGGAGAAACTGAGACTGGGGAAGAAGAGAGCAGCGAGGCGGGAGAGAACTGTAGGCTACAGTGATTAGATTTTGTGCTGTCAGAAAGGGCACGTGCAATGATGAAGCAATGTTTCAGAATGACTGACCGGGCAGTGCCTTGACAGAAGCCTGGAAAAGGAAGAAGGGCGGCCTGGATTTATGGAGCCCAGGAAGAAGGCCAAGGTCATCAGGTGTGGAGTGAGGGAGGCCTGGATCCAGGGGACAGCAGTGGGTATGAAAAGGAGGTATGAGTGGAGAGTCATTTTGAAGGAAAAATCAAGAGGCTATGGCATCTGACTCATACTAATATTAATAATAATATTAGCTACCATTTATTTGTCCATTTCCACAAATATTACGTAAGTGCCTTCTTTTAACCAGGCACAGTTCTGGGCCCGAGGTACATAGCACTGAACATGACAGACAAGGCTGTCACTTATATGCCAGTGGAAGAGATATACAATAAATAAACATGCAACAAGTAATAATATGCACAATAAACACATGAAATGGCATTTCAGGAGGGCAATTTGTGCAATACAGACATATAAAACAGGGTTATGGCACGGGACAATGAAGAGTGGGGAGCTTAGGTTAGAACAAGTGTCTCTGAGGTTGAGATATTTGAATGGAGACTTGAGCGAAGCAGTGGGAGAAATGCAGTACAGGCAGAGAGGGCAGGAGGTATAAAGGCCCTGGGGCAGCTGCATTCTCCCTGTGATCAAAACAGCATGGCTGGGGGGAGCAGAGGGGACCCCGAGTGAGGCTGAGGGCCAGCAGGGGCTGAACAGTGAAGTGTCTTGCAGGGCACGGTGAGGGCTTTACACTGTTCTCTAAATGAAGTCGAGATTGAACCATTTTGAAAAGGGGAACAACATGATAGGACTTACATTTTAAATATATTTTTAATTTTTATTTATTTATGATAGTCACAGAGAGAGAGAGAGAGAGACAGGCAGAGACATAGGCAGAGGGAGAAGCAGGCTCCATGCACCGGGAGCCCGACGTGGGACTCAATCCCGGGTCTCCAGGATCGCGCCCTGGGCCAAAGGCAGGCGCCAAACCGCTGCGCCACCCAGGGATCCCAGGACTTACATTTTAAAAAGAGCATTCTGAGCACTTTATGGGAGCTGACGGGGCAGTCAGAGGAGGAGCAGGAGACCGCTCAGGAAGTCATTATGATAATCTAGGTGAGAGATGCTGGTGGCTCAGACTAGAGGCGAAGGTGATGTGAAGCAGTAGGATTTGGGACACGTGTGAAGGTACAATGAACAGGACCTGGCGGTGGACTGCGTGGAGTATACCGAGTACAAAGAAGGGGAGAAATCGAGAAGGCACCGCTGAGAGGCTTTCTGCCCTTAGAGTCCTTAAAATTTATCTTGGGGTAGGGATTCTCCTTGATTCTTTGATTTTCCTATATTCTAATCATCTAGTCCATTAACAAGTATAATAGACTCGATCTCCAGAACATATCCTGGATCTGTCTAGCTCTCTCCACTTTCCCCACAATCACACTGGTCCACATACCATCATTTCCTTCTTGGACCATTGCAAAATATGCCCCAGCTGCCCTGCGTTTGCTCTTCCCTCTTCCTCAACAAGCAATCCTGTAGAGAATTGTAGATTCCATTGGCCTCTTCTGAAATCTTCCTAAGTAATTCTTAACACAAGAAGTATTTAGAATAAAATCCCAATTTCTCAGCCTAGTTTACAAAATCTTATGTAATCTGGCCTCTGTGGCTCTGCAGGTTGCAGCTCCCAACACCCCTTCTCTTTCCTCTTTTCTTATATCTTCAAGGCCCATCCTTCATAAGACTCAGCTCTCGGTTTATATGTTACCTCCTACGTCAGCCTTGCTGCTCACCCAAGTCACTGTTTACTTTGAAAGAGTCTCATTTCCTCCCCCTTGAATCTGGGCTGGCCCTCGTGATGTGCTTGACTAATAGAATGCAGCTGAAGTGACACTGTGGGTCTCTTCGCGTTGTCAGAAAGGCCATGTGAAGTGAAGCTAGGCTCCTTGCGGTGTCCGCCTGGGCCTCCTGGAACATTCCCTCTTGGAGCCCTGAGCTTCTGTAGGAGGTCTGTTCACCTTGAATACCACCATGCTGCACAAGCCATGTGCTGGCACTCCAGGCAACAATCCCAGCCTTCCAGCCACCCCACCCAGGCACCAAGCATCCCGACCAGACCAGCCATCAGCTGAATACCATCCAGATAGCGCCATGTGGAGCAGAAGATTTTCCCCACTGAGCCCTCCCCAAACTTTTCACCTCACAATTGCAAGATCATAAAATGGTTGTTTTATGGAGCCACTACGTTTTAGGAGAGTATGTTATATAGCAATAGATAAGGAGAACACTATCACAATATTTTAATTCTTACAGACCACTTGCCACCATCTGATATTTTTCTTATTTAGTTACTCTATATGCCATCTCTATATCTATCTAATCTATTATCTACCTATTTACTTTTTATCTATCATCTATCTACCCATTTACTCTCTTGTTTTGCCTCCACTAGAATATCAGCTTCAAAAGAGCACGAACCTAATCTGTCTTGTTTATTGCTGTATCTTTGGCACCTAAATCAGCAGCTGTATACAGATAAGTGCTCCATGAACACTGTTGAACAAATGAATCTCTGAATACCCAACCCCTAAAGGCAGCAAGGGTGCAAAAGTACAACACAAGTCATTCAAATGCAGAGAAAAAAAAATGGGTGAGTATCTTAAAACATCATTCTCCAGATTCACAGAACTGGCAAAAAGCAGAGCCTGAGTTGAAACCCAGATAATCTGACTTTCCATCTGTACCCTTAAATATCTATGCTCGACTATAAAAGACACAAGAGGAGGGAGCAGTCCCTGATGTTTCCAAGTTTACAAACCTTGGTAGAACAGGAAAGAAGAAAGGGAAGGAGAGAGGGTAGCAACAGGAAAGGCAAGCCACAGAATCTCTCCTTCACCCCCACGTTTTTATTTCTAATTTATCATTTCTTGGGCAGATGACTGCTATGGATTTGAACATAATTACCTGACTTATTATCTTAGATCTAACTTCTCTTATTAATTTTAATAGATTTGGCTTTCTGATAGTTTTCTTAGTGAATCATATTAATGAAAAAATATAATTTTTGGATTTTCCTGTATGTTTACTGATAACTTCCTTCTTGTTTTATTGCATTAGTTAAAACTTGAAAAAAATTATACTGAATAATAGCAGCAATAGTAAAGATATCTGTCCTAGTCTTGATTTGAAATCCTCTCCTTCTCTCTCCCTCTCTCTCTCTTTTTGACCTCTACACGTAATGCTCCAAAATCCTCATTTAATATGATGTTTGCTGCCTGTTTTTGATAAATGAACTTTGTCAATTTTAAGGACTATAGTTTTATTTTATTCTTTTTTACCTTGTTTTTTAAAAAAACTATGACTGACTCCTGAAATTATCAAATGTCTTTTTAGTATCTATTAATTGTGCTGTTTTTGTTCTTTAATTTGCTAATATAATGAATTATATTGATTGATTGCTTAATATAGTACTACCATTACATTCCAGAATAAATTCTATTTTATCATGACTATTATTCTTTGATATGATAATATTCTATTTTGAAATTCTACACATCTATTCATAAGCAAAATAGTTCTATGGTTTCCTATTTATATTCTGTCTTTTTAAGATTTTAATATTAAGATTACTGTAGAGTCCCTGTGGTCCGGAATGGTTTGAAAAATATTGAAATGATCTGTCCTTTAAAGATTAGATAGAACTCAGCTGTAAAAATCATCTGGGTCTGGTTCTTTTAAATAAAGGATCTTCAATTATTCCAGTATTTATTGGTCTGTCCACATTTTATATTGCTTCTTCAATCAGATTTAGTGGATTGTTTTAAACTGAGAAATTAACAATTTCTCCTAGATTTTAAAATGTATTGTCTTTCGCTCACACATACTATATTTTTAAATTTCTATAATCTCTTCAGAATCCATGATCTGATTTGCTTTCTACTTTCTCACATAGTATATTTCAGCTTTTTCAAAAATCCTCAGTCAGACTCGACAGACTATTTTATTGTTCTACTCAAAGAACCAACTTTTGGTTTTATTTTTCCTTTCTACTATTTTTTTCTATCTTCCACTTTATTTCTGCTTTTATCCTTATTAGTCACAATGCCCTAGATTCTTTTGTTTTATTTATTTTTTTTTATAACTTCTGATGGTTGAATAATTGCTTAATTGCTTCTTAGTTTTTTCTTTAGAAAACTTTGCAGCTCGGGATCCCTGGGTGGCTCAGCGTTTTACCGCCTGCCAATGACCCAGGGCGTGGTCCTGGAGTCCTGGGATCGAGTCCCACATCAGGACTGTCTCTGCCTCTCTCTCTCTCTGTCTCTTATTAATAAATAAATAAAATCTTAAAAAAAAACAAAAACAAAAGAAAACTTTTGCAGCTCTAAATTTTCCTTTGATGAGAAATTTATCTGTGCAGATAGCCTCTCCTATGAGCTGTTTATCCTTCCCCTCTTTCTAGATAATATATAATTTTAGTTTTCTAAAGGATGAGGGAGAGAACCTATTCCTTATAGTGACAGAAACTGTAAAATACTTAAATAAACTGACAAGAAAGTTTATGATGGATGTATTGTGAAAAAAATTATAAAATCTTCTTGAGAGACATAAAATATGTTTTGCACAGAGAGGCATATTGTACTTCCCAAATTAATAAATGAATTTATTGTAGTTTCTATGATAATCTCAAAATAATTATTTTGGGAGTGAAATAAAAAATGATTTGAGAGTTCATATGGAGGAATAAGTGACAGAGAATGGCCAAAAACTTTTTTGGAAGGGAAGAATAATGAGAAGGGATAGACTTTGTTCCCGAAATGTTAAAATGTAATAGAAAGCTAATAAAATCAAAACAGTATGATACTAACAAATTACTGGAACAGGATAGAAAATCTAAAAATAGATCCAGGGACATGTGGAATCCTAATATAGGGCAAAAGTAGTAATACAAACATAAAATGTACATTAAATAAATCTCATATTAAAAAATATAAATATTAAAGGGAAAATTTTGAGGAGAATCCATATAACAAGTGGGGGGCAGGATCAGGGAAATGCTCTTAAAGCAAAGTAGAAAAACTAAAAGCTATTAAGAAAAAGACAGATTTCACTTTATAGAAATTTGAATAATTTGTAGACCAAAAGGTATCAGGAGCAAAAATAAAGACAAAAGATACATTAGAAAAGAAGTTCTTGCAGCACATACAACAGGTCAGTATTTTTAATATCCAATATGTTTTACAGAGAAATGAAAATGACTGGCAAACATAGAGATACATCCAGCTTAAATATTGTCAACATGTTAAAATCACATAACATCATTGTTTTTATTTTTTGGAACTATTTGTCTTATTAAGATTTTTTTATTTATTTATTTTAGAGAGAAAGAAAGAGAGAATCTCAAGCAAACTCCCTGCTGAGCATGGAGTCTGCCATGGGGCTCCATCCCAGGACCCTGGGATCACAATCTGAGCAAAGGCAGACAACCAAGTGAGCCACCCAGGCACCCCCCAATATATCCCTTTTAGAAAAAAGTACATTTTCCTAAACAACCACAATACCACTTCAACTAACAGAATTAGCAGTAATTATTTCATGCTATCAGCCAGCCTATATTTTAATTTACTCAGTTGACCCTAAAATGTCTTTTACAGAGAGTTCGTCCAAAGTGTAACTCAGTCAAGGACCACTGATTGCATTTAGTTGTTTTGTCTCTGGAATCTCTTTGAATCTGGAATGGATTTCCTTCTCCTACCTTTCTTTCTGTGGTAGTGATTTGTTAGAGGCTGGGCCAGCTGAATTATATAATGTCCAATCTCCTGAGTTACTTTCTTGTGGTTTTCCTTATGTTTTTCCCTGTGTTTCCTACAAACTGAAGTTAGATGTAAAGGCTCAATTAGATTTAGGTTAAGCATTTCAAACAAGAAGTCTCCACAGATGACACCGTGTACCAGCCTATTGCACCACATCAGTGTGCAGATAATGTCTGGTGTCCACTGTTACCAGTTCTAGGATTATTCATTGGATCAGGGCAGCAATAACCTGTTTCTATGCTGTAGCATTATGTTTTCCCAGTTATGACCAGTATGTAATTTGTGACATGTAAATACCCAGTTCTCCATTCATCTTTCCCCTAATTGCTTTAGCATCTACTGGTAGTCTTAGTTTGAATGAATTTTTTTTCATTATGGGTTGAAAGATGGCAATTTTCTAGCATTTGTTCAACATTTAATAGCTGGTGTTATTCTCTAAGAGGCATCCCTCACCATCAAGGAGCTATTGACTTATTTTGATACAGAGTTCATACTAAAAAGGCAGGATAAGTAATTAATCCTTTCTGCTTCATAACCAATTTTCAGAGGAAGAAGTAGGGCTAGAAACTACCACCAGATATAACTTCCTCTTTTCTCACTTTTTAAAAAACCAAACTGGTTTTCTCTTTTTGCATATTTATCTATCTACCTACCTACCTTCCTTTCTTCCTTCCTTCCTTCCTTCCTTCCTTCCTTCCTTCCTATCTGGAAAATAAAGCAGCACCTAATATCCAAGAATAATCTGACACTCAAAGCTGGTCATTAGTGTTATTATGGATTGACCTAATGCTTACAGCTGAGCCATAGTGTTCTGTTGGACATAAACAATCTCACAGAACATCCACTTTAGACAAAATCACTTTGCAACCCATAAAATACCACTCTCTTCTCTCAGCTAATATGAGTGACCTCAGCTTCTTTAGCAATTTCAGCTTTATCTTTGCTCCATTCTACTCTCCGTGTAAATAACATTTCTTAAGGAATGCAATCATAGCATTACCCACACTTTCTGACAACACTCAATCCAGAACAAACTTCTGCTTCCCACAAATTACCCAACCAAAGCCCAAATCTCAGAATAAGTTCCATCTAACATACTTTTGTGGAGATGCGTTCTTCAGTTCAAACCCTTTCCTCATAGTATACATTCTCCCTTGCTATAATGAATGAGGAAAAGAAATTCAACCAATTCAGTTACAGGTGTTCTTGGTGGTCTTTTAATGAAGGAAATTGAAGAAAAAAAACATATTTTATATATGGTGTGTTTCAATATGGTGTTTTTAAATCCATTCCAGTTATTCTTTTCGATGCTTAAGTTGTACATTTCATTGGTGGGAGACCCTTCAGACCAGTTTATGTGACTTTGGCAGAACACCATCAATGTCTGAAAGCATCCTTGTGTTTTGGCATACAAAGATGTTCTGAGCTCACCTCATACATTTCCTGTTTCAGATCTGGATAAAATTTAAAAGAATAATATGATTCAATGATTTCAAGAATATGGTCAGTCAAATATCTTCATAGTCTGCTAGTTGAAGCTGAATTTTTATGTTTTGGAGAAAAATTAAAAGGTATTTACCAATATTTAAAGTATTCTGGGGCACCTGGGTGGCTCAGTTACTTAAGTCTGACTGTTGCTTTTGGCTCAGGCCATGATCTCATAGGTTGTAGGATCCATCCCCATGCTGGGCTCAGTGCTCAGGGGGAAGTCTGCTTGAAGACTCTTTCCCTCTGCTCCTCTCTCTCTCTCTCTCAACCAAATAAATGAATCTTTAAAAAAAATGGAGTATTCATTCTTATTGACCCAGCAATCCCATTTTGGGGAATCTAACAGACAGAAATAAAAGGAGAATGTAGGAACGTATGCACAAAGATGTTTACTACCAACACTGCTTGTGTTGGCAGAAGGGCAGAAACTAAAATATCCATCAAGGAGAAATGGGAGACTAAATCATGGTATATAATATGGAGTATAGAATATTAGGCAACTATTTA
The DNA here is from genome assembly GCF_003254725.2 of Canis lupus dingo. NCBI lineage: Eukaryota > Metazoa > Chordata > Mammalia > Carnivora > Canidae > Canis > Canis lupus. Next base: position 37,673,351 of record NC_064256.1, on the reverse strand, counting down.
AAAAGATGAGCTCTAGTTTCTAGTACCTAGAAACTGTACATGAAATACTGATACACAGAAGAAACATGTTGTAGTGTGATATCTATATAGGATAGTCTAGATCTGGAGGGAAAAAGAAATCCTCCTGTGCTGGTGTTTTGTTTGTTCATGAGGGAAGAACTTTATTACACTAACTCAAAGGATTGGGAATGTATCAAAACCATCTTTGACTCATCTTAGTATACAGCAACATGTTTTTTTTTTAATTTACCAAAAAAAAATCAAACGAGGGAAAAATAGGTAGACAATAAAAAAGCTAAAAAATAGAATTTGATGTAAACATTTTTATAAGCAATCAATAGGATAAAGGATAGCCATTTTAGGGAGAGAGTTAGCCAGTTTCTTATTGGGCCAGGGTTTCTCTCAGGAGGCTAGATTATCAGAGCCTCCATCCTAATATATCCCCTCTGCCATATTGAGTCTCAGGTTGTACAGGTAGAACTGTTGTGATGGTTTGGATCGAGCTCGAGGTGCTTCTTCACCCACTGTTCCAAAGAGAAAAGCACTTGACTCCTCCTTAATCAGTGAGGAGACAGCTCATAATTGTAAGGAGTAGAAAGATAGCTTGCTCCGAGGCAGTTAGAAAAAGTAAAGGAGTACTTTGATAGTCTGTATTCATATAAAGACTAAATCAGGGTAAACCAAGGGTAACAAAATTTAAGGGTAACTTAACAGATAGCATTTCTAAGATATTTTGATTATTCGGTCAGTTGGTGGTTTTCAGTAGCTAAAAGACATTTCTCATGTTTTGAAACTATGAATATGGAGAAAAGGCTTAATACCAGTGTTTGCATGTGACATGCACTGTATGTTTTGACCTCTCAGATAATGGTTTCATCTATAGATGAAAAGTTTGAATTATTTCAATAATTGGGGTTTTTGCTTTTTGAGAGGTCTTACAAATGTAACTAGGACCCACTGTTTTGAGGGAACTATTGCTATTATATCAGGTCTTTAATACAATTTAGATTTGGACAGATTTATTCTAGTTAAGCCATAAGTGTCAGCACTGTAAACTTGTTTTGATTAAAGGATTTTTCTATTAAAAAAAAAAAATCAGTGAGGAGAGAAAGTTCACCTTGCAGACCGCCCTGTAACTAAAGTTTGCATTTAGCCGTTCACCACAAAACGTACATACATATGGAAATTTGATGGGGTTGGGGACAAAACAACTCTGGGAAAAGAATTTAAAGTCATTATATTTTGGTGATTTAAAAATAAATTAACAGAGCTTTTCAAAGATATGGGCACTAAAGCTAAATGGAAAAGAAAGCTGAAATGAGAAAAAGGTGCATCTTTACCACAGCAGAAGGACTTTCCGCCCAAGGTAATTTCCGTTTTCCGGGTGAGTGGGTTTGCATTCTGGCTACACTAATGCAATAGTTCTATGTATGAGTAATTTTAGAGTTCTGCTCAGCAATTCTAACTCCACTGATAAAGCCTTCTTGTGGACGAAACAGTATGTTTACCTTTATCAAAAAATGCATTGCCATATGACAGTAAATTGTGACAAACATTGAAAAATATATTACTACTAAAGTTGCTTATAAACAAGCCCTGGCTCTGCTCATACCCATGAGAGCTTTCAGTAATCACGTATTACATAGTTTAAGTATAATTTTCTGATGGCACAATAGCCCTGAGCGGTTTTTTTGTTTGTTGTTTTTAAGACATGAAGCATTACCCAGAAAGTACACTGCCTGTACGCCTGATGTTATAGGAACAGGAAGGCTATTAATTCTCCTCTTTCTCTGAATGCATTTCTCATTTATCTTGCTGGGGTTTCAACAGGGCTGAGAGGAGGCGACTCTTCTCATTTTAATCTCATGACTTGGCTTTAAGGTCTGCTGTATGGGGCACCCATCTGTCACCAGTTCCTGCTTAAACACCCTCGGTAATTTAGATACCAGGAGTGAGAGTGGGAGATGGTGAGTATCAAATCTTTCCTCCAAGCAAAAATATTTAAAGCTTCAAGTTTCAGCTAAGGGTCCAGGTATTCTTTTTTTAAACTTATCTACTATCTTCTGTTGGTGACTGTGGGGTTGGATATGATACTTGCTTCCCTTACTTTAACTCTTTGAGAATATCCTTAATCAAATAAGTTTTATCTTTTGTCAAAAAAAAAATTCTAAATTTCTACTCTCCATGAGAAGTATGGATACTCCTTTCTCTTCCTTCACACCCCTCCCCGCCAACCCAACACTGGTTGGGGTTGATGACAGCATTGGACAACTCTGCTCCATTTCCCTTCTCTGCTTAATGTAAACTACCCCCCTTCCTGCCTTCCATTCATTGGATGGAAACCACTACATCAGACTTGGCAAATATTTTCTCCTTCTTTCTACCTAAGCTGGTACATGAAACTTACCATTCCAGGTATAAATATTTCTTCTTTTCCATGTTAAATTATTTCTAATATGAACACATTTCATAAAATTAACACAGTGCCAAGCACATAGAAGGCAACAAATATTTATTAAACTAAATATTCTCAGTCACGAATCTGACTCTAACATACAAAGCGTGGTGTGATGTTGCCAGCTGTGAATAGATGAGAAAGACGTGATAGGGGAATATAGATATATAAAGAGTCAAGGGAACATGCAGGTGCTGCAATCAATGTGCAATTTATCAGCAGCTGAATCACTTTCCTACTGGATAGAGACCTATTTTATCCAGAAACTGGTCCCTACAGGCTCTGACTAAGGCAATTGAAAGAAATGCATGCTTAAGATAATATCTCCCAACAGATTTTAGGGTCTGTTCTATGGCATGAACTTACCTAAGCATCTACAAAATAATTCAGGGACAGAAACTACTTACCTCTAGAAGTGGGTAAAAATATGTTCTGATCATATAGAAGAGAGCAGAAATTTTGCTCATTTTACCATGAGTATATTTCTATGGACCATGACTGGCTGGTAAAACATTTTTATTGATTGAATCTAGTACTCATTTACATGGTTGTTTGCAAATAATAACAGCAAATGACATTATTTCTAAAAGTCCAAGCACCTTATATAATTCACAGCGCCAAAAGCCTATTTCAAGATGTGTTAGAAAAAAATCCAAATGTTTCCTTTCAGCTAAAAATGTTGGAGGTATGGAATAAGAATGGCTGCTGCCACTCAAGTTCAAATTTCCGAAATGCCAAGGGAATTGCACTAAATCTCAGAGCCTTGGTTCCTAAATCAAAAGATTTATGCATCCTTCCCAACTTAGTAAGACCTTCCTACACTCCCCAGAAGTGCCAATGGCTAAGGATAATAGGGTTTGCCCCCATGACTTCCCATAATTTTGCTCTTAAGCATGGAGGTTTCTGCCTCTATTATTTTTTAACTTTTTATTTTGAAATAATTGCAGTCATAAAAAATAGCAAAAAAAAAATTTACAAAGAATGCCTCTATTATAATACCCTTCATCTTGGTTCTCCAAATACTGATATTTACCCAAATTTCTTTCATTCTCTGTGTATGTACATATATATATATACACATACCTATACACATACACATATGTATGTATGCATATTATATATAAATAAACATTTTAATGAACACTTAAGACTAAGTTATTAGACATGTTTTCCCTTTATTCCTAATACTTCAAGTCGTATTTTTCTAAAAATAAGGACATTCTTTTATATAACTACAGTACAAATTACCAAAATCAGGAAATTATCATTGATAGTATACTATTCTGTAATCTATAATACTTACACAAATTTACTATTTTTCCCACTAATGTCCTTTATAGCAAAAAGAAAAAATCCAGTCCATATCTCTTTATAGACTCCTTTAATCTTTCATGAACTCAACAGTTTTCATAAGTACTGATAAGTTATTTTGTAGAATGCCCTTAATTTAAGTTTGCCTGCTGCTTCCTCATGATTCAATTTTAGTTATGCATTTTGGGTAGGAATACCACGGAAGTGATGTCATGTTCTTCTCAATGCATCAGATTGGAAGGCACTGATTTGTATTTGTTCCATTACTAGAGTTGTTATTTTTGATAACCTAGTTTAGGTGTTGTCTGCCAGGTTTTTCCACTGTACTGTTACTGCTTTTTCCTTGGAATTAATAAAGAACTTATGGAAAGGTACTTTGAGAATATATAAATATCCAATTTCTCATCAAATTTTCATCTTCAGCATCCATTTATGATACTTTTCTGCTTAAGTTTTTTCTTGTATCACAGTATTTTCTCAAGACAATATCCTTCTTTTCCTTAGATAAAACATTTTGAACTGGTTTGGGCAACTCTAAGAAATGCAATTTTTCTTGTACTAACTTTATTCATCAGAATGCTGTGAGAACTTGGTGGAAAAAAATTAAACTTTCTATTCCTCCCCTGCTCTGTGAAGAGAATTGTAGAAGATAATTCCAATACAATTAAACTGCTCCCATAGTTTAGCAAAACTGTTTAGGACTCCATTGACAAAAATGCAGTAACAGAAATTACTTTTAAAAAGACATGAATTTGGGGAATCTGGGTGGCTCACTCCATTAAGCGCCTGCCTTTGGCTCAGGTCATGATCCCAGAGTCCCAGATGGAGTCCCATGTCTGATCCCCTGCTTATCAGGGAGTCTGCTTCTCCCCCTGCCCCTCCCGGACTCGTGCTCGCTCACATGCACACATGCTCTCTCCCTTAAATAAAATCTTAAAAAAAAAAAAAAAAGACATGAATTTGATAAACCTCAAAATGGGCTTCCATAGAAGAAATGAAAGTGAGAAAGTTAGCAACGGCAGGCTAATGCTGTTGTTATTTAAATTCACAATAACAAAGACAGACCTGAATTATCTTGGCATATTTAAATTAAGACACACATTCCCTCCAGGAAAACAGTGGGTGAGAGAGTGAGGCTCTCAGTTTGAAATTAAATATTGATGACTAATTGCTTTCTACACTCTTTTCCCCTGAATTTGCTAGAGTGACTGTTTCTTTGTTTTGCAAATGTTTATTTGAATCATAGGGCTTTCTGTTTTATTCAACTCTGGGGATGTAAAATTCACAGGTGGCAAACAGAGAAGCGTCATAGAAAAAGTAATGGAACTCCTACTGGGCAGAAAATATTAAGTTATTCAGCCAAAGCAGAAATAAATTAATTCAGTTCTCTCAAGATGACCTAAAAGCTATATGTGGCTGCATTTTCTCTGAGGTTCCCAGTAGGGTGTGGTTTTAAGTCTTCAGTAGGCCAGACAATATATTACCTCTGTGACTTGAATGGAAGCGCTTTGATGATTGGCTCAGAGCACCCTGTACCTGAAGAGCACCGGCCTTCAATCTGGTCTGGGCTGTACATTCTAACCAGCTGGCTCCCATTCGGAGATTCTGATATTACTGGTCTGGGATGTGGTCTGGTGGCACTCAGGGCTTTTAAAACTTCCCCAGATTATTCTAATGGGCAGCCAACGTTAGGAACCACTGCTATAGAACGTTTTCATTTTTACCTTAAGGTTCAAGAAATAAAACTCTGGTGTCCTTAGTGATGCAGATTTCTGTGACTCACTATGCTTTCAAGATCCCCCTACTAATGAATGTATCTCTATACATATGAGTGGGCAAAAAAAAACAAAAACAAAAACAAAACCCACTAATTATCTAAGCTGTTTTGTACAGTATGGATTGTTAAAAATTTTCAGAGACTAAGTGGGCTAAAAATATTTGCCTTAAGTTTCACCTTGGAGAATAATGAATTAGAAATATCTTCTTTTTCCCATTGAAGTTCCACTGTGCATGGCACAGCATTGTTTCCTCTTCACATTTGTTTTCATCACTGTGATGCGCTGGCCTCGGGATAATTATTACATTATCATTAACTGAGTGCCTCCTAGCTAGAAAATGCCTTATATATAACTTCTAAACACATATTTTTAACAGAAAATCATCAGCTTTTAGGGGCTCCTAAAGCTCAGTCGGTTAATCGTTTGCTTTCGGCTTGGGTCATGATCCCAGGATAGTGGGATCAATACCAGCGTTGGGCTCCCAGCTCAGCAGGGAACCTGCTTCTCCCTCTCCCTTTGCAGCGCCCCCTGCTTGTGCTCTCTCTCTCTGTCATATAAATAAAATAAAATAAAATAATAAAAATTAAATTAAATTAAATTAAATTAAATTAAAAAAGAAAGAAAAAAGAAATCATCAGCTTTTAAATAGCTAGGTGAGAGCCAGAATTAGAACCTGGGTCTGAGAGGCTCCAAAGTCTATCTACTGATGAAGGCACTGTGGGGACATTTCCCATTTGTTGATTAGTCCAAGCTGCCATTCAGCTCATTATTCTTCTAGGCAATTGTTATTGCTTTAGAGGTGACCATCTGTTCTAGAGTCTCCCGAAAAGAATAAATATATTGCATTGTTAAAGGATAGATTAGGGGTGCCTGGGTGGCTTAGTCAGTTAAATGTCTCATTCTTGGTCTTGGGTCAGGTCATGATCTCAGGTTTGGGAGATCAAGCCCAGCATCAGGCTTAAGATTCTCTCTCTCCTTTCTCTGCCTGTGCAAGTGCTCTCTCTTACTCTCTCTCTCTAAAAAATTGTTTAATTCTCTCTCCTGCTGAACATGAATCAGGAAGCATGGAGCCTTGATTTCCAGTGGCTGCCATTTTGTGCCATGAGGTAAAAGAGCCTTAGTTTGAAGCCAATGCTGAGAACAATAGAAGGTTCTCAAACAGCCATCATTAGGGCCAATATTATCCATGGGCAAATAGGCAGCATCCTAAATGAGCGACATCAGATGGAAGAATGCCCTGGAAACCATGCCTTCCTGCTCATAGGTGTCTGAAATTCCCCTACAGGGGAAAGAAACATTTATTTAATATTTAGAATAAAGACAATATTCAAACAGCTCAGGACAGGGTAACTCATTGGCTCACATCCAGTGTTTGACATAACATCAACTGAGAGCAGGTTTAAAGGTGAACATACTGAGACAGATGGCAGGAGGAAAGTCTAAAGGAGGTGAGAAAAGGGATGTTGGCTGCTACTAGTACTGTCACCAAGACAGACTGTGGAATCTTCTTTAGCAATATATTTTAGTTGAGATAGTTTACATATTAATCGTACTTGAAAAAAATGCAAGTGGCCTAAATGATTTCTCAAGGATTTGTGTGTGTGTGTGTGTGTGTACATTTCTACCAATTTTAACACATGTATAGGTTTACAGAACCACAATCACCATCACCACCATACAGAATAGTTCCATCACTTCAATAAATCAACAAATATTATACTTTGGCAGGCATTCTTCCCCCACCTATAACCCCAGGCAACCTCTGATCTGTCTTCCAGCACTTTTGTTTTGTCTTTTTTGAGAATATCAAATAAATGGGATAATACGGTAGTAAACTTCTGAGACTTTTCTTTCTTTCTTTCCGAGCATGTCTTTGAGATTCATCCAACTTGTTTTATGTATCAATGGTTTGCTCTTTTTTTTTTAATTGCTGAGTGATATCTCATTGTATGAATCTACCATGGTTTGTTTATTCATCCATTAATTGAAGGACATCTGGATGGTGAAAATGGATATCCTTGTCTTGTCCTAACCTTAGGAGGAAGTATCTAGTCTTTCACAAATGAGTATGGTATTAAATGTAGATGTTTGAAGAATATCCTTTGTCAAATTGAAGATGTTTCCTTTTATTCTTAGTATGCTCAGAGTTTTTACTATGAATAGTTGTTAAAGTTTGTCAAATGCTTTTTCTGCAAAAATTAATACAATATGTAGTTTTTTTCTTCTTTAGACTATTAGGTATGGATTACTTTGATTGATTTTTTTAATATTGCACTAGCTTTGTATTCTAGGGACAAACTACACTTGCCATGGTATATTGTTCTTTTTAATATATTGCTGGCTTTGGTTTTGTCAATGAATATTTTGTTGAGAATGTTCTATGTTCATGAGGAATAATGGTCTTGTTATTTCTTTTTTAAATATTTGATAGAATTCACCCATGAAACTATCTGGGCAGATTTCTTTTTGAGGAGGCCTTTAACTAAAAAATTTATTTTTAAATCAGATATAGTACTATTCAGGTTATCTTTTTCATCATAGCTGTGTTTTGATAGTTTATGGTTTTTGAGAAATTATTCCATTTAATCTAAGTTGTTGAATTTATATTTGAGAGTTGTTTACAGCATTGCTTACTATCCCTTTATTTATTTTTTAAGTTGCTTAATATCCTTTTAGTGTCTATGAGGCTTATAATGATTTCCCCTCCTTCAATTTTGATAATAGTAACTTGTTTCATCTCTCTTTCTTTCTCTTTTTCTTTCTTCCTTCCTACCCTCTTTCCTTCCTTTCTTCCTTTTTTTCAATCTTACTTGAGGCTTATCCATTTTTTAAATTTTTTTTTTAAGATTTTATTTATTTACTCATGAGAGACACAGAGAGAGAGGCAGAGACATAGGCAGAAGGAGAAGCAGGCTCCCAGTGGGGAGCTTGATGCAGGTCTCAATCCCAGGACCCCCGCCCCCATCACAAAGGTGGACGCTTAACCACTGAGTCACCCAGGTGCACCCATTTTTTAAATTAAATCAAATTAAATTAATTTAATTTTTATTGAGGTATAGTTGACCCATGTGTTACATTAGTTTCAGCTGAGGCTTATCAATTTTATTGCTCTTTCAAAAAACAAGCTTCTGTTTCACTGATTTTCTCTGTTTTTCTGTTTTCAATTTCATAATTTCTTTTATTATTCCTTTCTTCTGCTTGCTTAGGTTTAATTTTCGTTTCCTGCTTCTCCCGCTGCCTATGTTTCTGCCTCTCTCTCTGTGTCTCTCATCAGTAAATAAATAAAATCTTAAAAAAAAAATTTTTAATGGATAAGCCTCAAGTAAGACTGAGAAAAAGGAAGAAAGGAAGGAAAGATGGTAGGAAGGAAAAAAGAAAAAGAGAAAGAAAGATGAAACAAATTACTATTATCAAAATTGAAGGAGGGGAAATCATTATAAGCCTCATAGACACTAAAAGGATACTAAGCAACTTAAAAAAATAAAAGGATAATAAGCAATGCTGTAAACAAGTCTCAAATAAGGAGAAGGTTTATTGATTTAAGACCTTTTTCCTTTTCTACTACAGTTGACCCTTGAACAACATAGGGCTAGAGATGCTGACCCCTGTGAACCCAAAATTTTCATTTAACTCTTGACCCACCAAAAACTTAACTACTAATATTCTACTGTTGACTGAAAGCCTTACTGATAACATAAACAAACCATTGGTTAATACATATTTTGTATGTTATTTGTATTACATACAGTATTCTTAAAGCTAGAGAAAAGAACATATTAAGAAAGTCATAAGAGAAAATACATTTACATTACTGTACTGTACTTATTGAAAAAAAAATCCAGGTATAAGCAGACCTTGCAGTTCAAATTCATGTTGTTCAAGGGTCAACTGTATAAGAATTTAATGGTGTCAATTTTCCTAAGTACTTACTTTTCAGAGTCCTCATTATTGCGTTCTTTCCAGGCTTTATAGCTACATTCAGTGGGAGAAACATTATGGAGCATGCTTACTCAGAAACAGCAAATCTTTTTAAATATAATTTTTCCAGGAATCTTCTGTCAAAGAAATGGTTTCTATTTCACATTATCAGACACACATAACCTTCGCTGTTTAAACAAGATAAAAGTGTGGAACTTCTCTGGAGATTTGCTGGAAGTACGTGCTCAGAGCAAATGGTTACCTTACCATGATAAACCTTTTTCATGATTAGTGCTTAGCTTTTGCATTATTTATTATTTATCATTCCTCTAAAATCTTCCATTAGAGAAGAATATATTGTTACCTGCCCTTAAGAAGCCCTTAAGAAGAACTTCACAAGAGAAGTCTTTTGGCTGGACACTTTACTGATATATCCTGCAGCTCAGAGATTCTTTCTTCCATTGTGACCAGTTTATTAATAAGCACAGTAAAGGCATTCTTTATTCCTGTTACAGCTTTTTGATCTCCAGCATTTTTTAATGGTTCTTTCTTAGGATTTCTCTCCCTCTCCTTACATTGCCCATTTGCTCTTGAGTATTGTCTACTTTATCCATTAGAGCCCTTAGCATATTAGCCATATCATGTTTAAATTCCTGGTCTGATAATTCCAACATCCCTGCCATGTCCAGTTCTGACGTTGTTCTGTCTCTTCAAATTATGTTTTTGGCCTTCTATAATGTCCCATAATTTTTTTCTTGGGAGCCGGCCATGATGCACCTGGCAAAAGGAGTTTCTGTAAATAGGACTTTGGTCATGTGGTGGTGAGGTGTGGGGGGAGGGGAAGTGTTCCACTGTTCTATGATTAGCTCCAGGTCTTTTAGTGAGGCTATGCCTTCTGAACTATGAACTTCATAAGTGTTTCTCAGATCCCTACCCACCCCCCACCCCCCCTTAGGTGGAATAGGAGGGCTAGAGAGGGCTGGAGTTGGGTGTTTCCCTTTACCCCACTCAATTAAGCAGGTTAGGCTCTGGCTAACTAAATTTTCCTGTGGGCAGGCTTGTTAAGAACAGAGTGCTCTGGTACATTTCACAAAGTTCTTTTTCCCCTTCCTCTGCCAGAAGTCCTTGAGGGGATTTTTTTCTCCCATATTTGTTGTGGGAATCTAGTCAAGCTCCTGGAGATAAATCTCAGAATATTATAGGGACTCTCTAGGAATGAGTCAAGAGTTTTTAACTCTCACACTTGTCCATGCTGAGTCTCCAGCAATTAATCAGTTACAAGCTGAGGTTTTCCTACCCAGGCCCTGGTTCCTGTGGTGATTTCTCCTTGGGAGTCCGTGTTCTGACACACTGTATTCACCTGTCTCCTCAGTCTTGGGACAGAAGTTTGCCCTGTATGCTTCCCCTCTTACAGATCCAAGAAGAATTATTGCTATTTCATTCTGTTCAGCTTTTCACTTATTGTTTGAATGAAATGGCAACTTCTAAGCTCAGTACTTGTGGAACTGGAAACCAGAAGTCCCAGCTGGAGCCTCTAAAGGTTCATTCTGTGCCCTCAATTCAAATGACACAAAATATGGATCCTCTGTGGATGTTCCTATGACCTACCTTGCTGGCTCTCCAGTCTATTTATCTGAGCCTGGAAATAGCAAGTGGGCTCAAATGAACTGAGGTAGCTGATCTTATTGCACACATTTATTTTCCAGTGTTTATAAAGGGAAAGAAGTAAGAGAAATCAGCCAGGATTATGCTTCCAAACCTCTGAGGCTGCAAATTATTGCTCCTTAGTCTCCTTTGTCAATGATACAAGGATACTTCATCAGTCTCTTTCAATCCCACCCTGCTATGATTTAATACTCAGTATTTCCATTTGCTAGGAAGGCATCATTCCTGCTGCTAATCTATCTTTGTGGTCATGGTCAAGTTTCTCTTTTTTAATTCATATGGCAATCAATATAAACAATGCACATCACTCAGATGGATGTGTGACACCTGAGCCTATATATCAGACCCTTAAATTCCACATTTTGTTGCAATGATTCAGATTGCGTACTTCCAGTCCTTCAATTGTATTTTGCTTTTATCCTCTTCTTAGTAAAGATGAACAAACAAGGAATCCACTGTTTTTCCTACAAAGAATCACCATATATTTCCTTTACAATTACAATTCTATGATTTGATCTTCATGGTTTTAACCATAAGAGTAGGGTTTTGACACTTGTTTCTGAACATTTGAGCAAATTAAAATAAACCTGCCAACTGGAGAGGTTCATTCTGCCACTGAGTAGCTTAGAGGATCACTGTATATGTAATATACATAATATTACAAATAAATTACCAATATTAATATTAATATTAATATTTGGTAATATGTACCACTGTATATGTTCTATCCCTATAATACCAATTTTCAAGAATTTAAACCCAGGGAAAAAAAGTGAATTAAGCCCTAAAATGTTTGTAAACCTCATTTAAACTTTCTTGGGTGATTTTTTAAAATTTATTTTTCTTAAAGACTTCATTTATTTATTTGAGAGGGAGAGAGAGAGAAAGAGAGTGAGCGTGCAAGAGCACAAGAGCAGGGAGAAGCAGGCTCCCACTGAGCACGGAGCTCTGGAGTGTGTGTGGAGCTGAAAGCAGACACTTAACTGACTGAGCCACCCAGGCACCCTTCTTGGATGACTTATAATGCTCCCCTGAAATTCTACAGCATCTCCATCATAATCATCAGTCACATTTGGGGAACAGATGCACAGAAGTGACAGTTTGTAGAGAATTCTGGTTAAGGGAATGTCAGCTAGTCAAGAGTTCACTCTCCAGGCAGTGTTTCAGGCACCATAAACAACTTATTTAAATTTTGACACAGATGACAACCCCTTCAATCTGAAACACATGCACACTCACTGACCTGGCTGAAACTTCTCTATTGTGCCTTAAGTCAACTCCTGGCAGCATCTTGGCCACTGATTGTCACTACCTGGATCATAATTTTAGAAAAATATGATCCTTCATAAAACTGATATGATTTTCATACTAGGAGCTGTCCATATCATAATATATATGTAGTGGTAAGAGACATGAACTTACCTTTCCCAAAGAAGCTCTGATTTCCTGGGTGATAGTTGCTTCCTTTACCAATTGCTCAGACAGCAGCATAGCTCATCTTTTTCTTGTCATCCAAGCATGACTTGCTGAGAGCCAGAGATATCTTGAATTTCACTTGTATCCTCAATGATAGAAGTAGAAAAGTCTATAATCACTAGTACTCATGCTTACCAGGACCTGAATGTGGAAACACTATTGTGCTTATTCATCTGCCATAGCATTCCCTACTTAGATTTTTTTTTTCAGCCTTTTATCCCTATTCACATCAATTGCACATACCCATATGCACGTGTATACATCTTCCACCACCCACTGGCAGCATATGGCTTTAAGGGCTTGAAATTCTTTGGGAGCATGGATTCTTTGGGAAAGTTACTTACTCCTTTTGAGCCTCTGATTCCTGTAAAATGGGGATAATGAACCCTAACTTGCAGAAGCACTGTGTCTGACACATAGTTGGTGCTCCAGAATTAGAAACTATCATTAGCAGTTCCCCTCTCCCTGAGTACTTGACTCTTCTAATTGCCAAATAAGGTTACCCCATATGTCTTTCAAGCTGTACCTCATGAAGTAAGGTCATAATAACTCCAAGTGGTTCTATCATACAGGACACACCAGAACATGCTCAACAGCTTGTAAATTAAGAGGCCTGCTCTCAGCGGTTGACCTATTCAAGCCTTATCTGGCATTCAGGACAATGGTTCATGGGATCTGTCCAAGTTCATAGGGAAAAAGTAACTCAAAGAAACAAAATTTAATATAAGAAAGGGAGGATATTCACCTAATAAGCTCAAAAAAGGGAACTTTTCAAGGGATATCACTGATTTTAATTAAATAGAAATATGTTTTAACAATGATATTTGTAAACTGGCTACTTTGTGACAGCACCTAGATATGTGTAATCCTTAAATATATATATTCCCACAATTTCTTTTCCTGTGGCCTTAGGTGTTTTTGTTATAACACGAGATTAGAGGGCCGAAAGGGCTCTTCTAGTCTCACAGCCAAACAGAGGGCTCTTTCCTTCTTGTTGATGGTTTTACCTCTACAGCCCCTCTCCTCTCTGACTTCCCTGCTCCGGGAAAAAACCATACATGAACTAACATAGCTTCCATGTCAGTGTCATCCTTCCCCTACTTAGCAATCTCATACGAGCTCATTAGTTTACCAAAGTCATGCCAAGGGACTAGGATCTAAGGAGCCAGAATTCCTTAGTGCCGGTTTTGATGATCAGTTTTACAGATTTAGAAACCTAAAAAAAAAAAAAAAAATTGACCTCAGGGGAATGCCTGGGTGGTTCATTTGGTTAAGCATTTGCCTTCTGCTCAGGTTATGATCCCAGGGTCCTAGGATCCTTGCTCAACGGGAATCTGTTTCTGTTTCTCTCTCCCCCTCTGTTTCTCCCCCTACTCATTCTCTCTCTCTCTCTGTCATAAATAAATAAAGTCTTTAATTTTTTTTTTTTACCTCAGGGTGTATTAGTCTCTGAAACAGGGACTCATGTAAGTGACACTAACAATAGATAGATTTATAAGTTAGATCGCCTATGTAATAATTTTTAGGGGGATGTAAATGCAGCTAAAAGAGCCATGTCTGATACCAATAATTGGAAATCCCTCAATTAAGGGCTAGTCCTACTGTTGAAAGGTTGAGATGGAACAGAAGGTTGTCTAATGATATGGCATTAGAACAATCCATATTAGATGTCCCTAAGGCAGTGGTTTTCAATCAGGAGTGATGTTAGCCCCTAGGGAATATTTGGTAATGTCTATAGACAGTTTTTGTTGTCATAGAGGGGAGGGGTGCTACTGGCATCTAATGAGCAAAGGCCAGGGATGCTACTGAATATCACACAAGGCATAGGACAGCCCCCAAAACAAAGAATTATCCTTCCCAAAGTGTGAACAGTACTGAGGTTAAGAAACCTGCTTTAAGAGGTGGTTCAAGTCTTAAACTTTTGTCATTTGTCTCTTTGGCATATAGGCCAAACACAACAAAGCACAAGCAACAAAACTACGCAATAAATCAAATTAAAATATTAACTTCCCTATGGGGCCAACAAAATGCCTAGTTGTTCTCCAGGACAAACAGGGAATGCTTTCTGGAACAGTTTTTCCTTCCCTTGAGTTAGAGGTGACAGCATCATTTAAGAATACTGTATATATTTCCTTTTAGACAATATCCGTATGAGGGGAGAGTGAGCTGGGAGGAAAATCTTAAATTTCCGATCAAGCCATAAAGGGGGAAAAGGCATACACCCCAGACTGGATGAATGTATAGAAAATTATCCACAATAAATATAAATAATTACCGTTAAATAGCTCATGAAGCTTTTGGAGTTAGAAAGGTAAGCTTTCTTTTAAAGAGAATTCTGCTATAGTCAGGGAACATAAGCTTTTCACAAAAGCTCTTGTGCTGGGATGAGAAGGGGAGGTACTCAGGGAAGAAGAGGAGGCTTTGGGGATATGAGGCAAGGAGGAGCTGGAGATGACATGACCCTTGGATAGGATTACTGTGGGCCTATCACCAACTTTCCCAAACAGCAGTCCATCCGCTGAACTTTCAAGCCTGTCACAGGAGTCCAGCAAGTTGATCCCAGCTGATACAGTCCAACAAAGTAGCGCTTGTTCCTAGCTCCATACCCAGAGCTGGCAGAGATGAAGGAGATGCACAAAGAAATGAGGGTCACCCCGGTGCAGGCAATGCTAACATCAGTGGACAGCCTGAGGTCTGGGGCAGCATGTAGGCACAGAGCTGGGAGGCTCGAGATGAGATGCAGTTCTGTTTGAGGGAGCCTGTGAGATCTCTGACCTCCATCTCTATTTCTGTAAAATGAGAAAGTTAGGTTAGATCACAGACAAGATTCTTTCCAACTCTGAAAGTGTCTGGTTTTATCATTTGTGTCTATTACCTATTATAAATCAGCTAGTACCTGCAGGAATAGCTGCTGAAGGCTGGAAATTCCAAGCCCTACCCCTTGGCTGTATCCTTGGATACAGAAGTGGATACAAAGAAGTGGTCCCAACATCCTCCATATTGCGTGACTCTCTGCCCCTGGCTGACATGATGGATGATCCAGGAGGGCGCTTGGCCTAAAAAAGTAAAAAGTAAAGTTTTTCTTCCCAGGAACATTAAGCTGGGAATTAAAAGACACATAGTCTGGGGCCATAGGAATAGAGTCGTGCTCCCAGTGGGGCCCTGGAAAGGAGGCCTCTGAACCCTGCATGGGCTCTGGAGCTGCCTGCCCTTCTGGAGCCTTGGTGGCTCATGTGTGTTGCTAATTCTTTGATATTCTAACATTATTCCACTAAATTTCACCTTTCACTTAAGCTAATCAGTGTCTGTTTTCTGTTGCTTGCTACCACAAGACTTACATGGGTAGTTTCACGAATCAAAGCCTCATCAGAGATAAGCCATAGGACCTGATCTCAGGAAGTTTACATCCAATGGGAGAGAGAAGACATGCACACACATAACCATCACATGAGGCTAAAGGACAGAGTGGGATCACAGAGGCACAATATACTGACTGCAGCAACTGAGGAAGGCATCATATAAAGGGGCACTTGAGCTGGGGCTTGAGGAATGGGTCGGAATTTGACAGGAGAGATGGGGGAGGGAAATTCTAACCAGAGTAGATACTGTAAAAAAGGCTTGAGTGCAGACAGAGGGAGGAAGGAGTGGGATCTGGCTGCAGTGTGGGAGGGCGCAGGATAAAGCTCAGACAGGGGCTTAGGACAGGATGCTTTCCCAGCATGACTCTTTATGGCCCCTCTAATAACACAGCCTTTGAATAAAAAAGTAGCTTGATATATTAACCGATATGGTTTTTTGTTCACAGTATTTTTTTCCTTTTTTTTAACTTAAAGGCAAGAAAGACACTAAAAAGTACTAAACATTGGTGAAAGAGAACAGAAAAGACATTAAAAAAGGAAAGACATCCAGTGCTCATGGATCAAGACTCGATGTTATTAAGATGTCAAACCTATCCTAAGCAATCTACAGATTCTTTGCAATCCCTGTCAAAATTTCCGTTGCCATTTTTATGGAAATTTTTTTTTAAAGACACTAGAATTCACATGGAACTGCAGTATTTTCTTCTACTTCTTGACCTTCTTCCATTCCATCATCCAGACATTCCACGCTATTCCCTCAGGTTAGGGATGAGATCATAGAAAGCAGAGAAAACAGCAGTCAATTCCTGGCTTCTGAGTTTCTAAATCCCAACTTTCAGGAAGGGACAGTGGTTAAGATAAGAAACAGAAATGCTGCAGAGAGACACACCTGAAGAGAATGAGTCCAATAAATACCATTTTAATCCCAATAAAAAATAAAGACGTACCATGTCAAAGGTTGAGAACTGACTGTGGCTTGCTGCTAATCCAGGCAGCTTCCTTCCAGGCCACTTGAAAAAGTTCTTTACTTTGAATCACAAATGGAGCCAGTTTACCAGTCACCAAAATGAAGCAGGTCAGAGCTGCAGGACTTCCAGGAAACGCATTCCTAAGCATTACATCCAGACTGGCCTTTAGAAAAACCCTATTTCTCTGATTTCCTCTTGCTCAAAATCTCTCTCACTCTCTTCAATCCTCAGCCCCTTCATGCCAGTAACCCCTGGACCTCCACCTTCAACCGTGCTTCACTCTTGACCAGACCCAGAGATGTCACTGCAACTTCTCTTCCAAGGGTGATACCCATACCTCCACATCCGACAGATGCCTGTTCCTGTGGCCACCCTCTTTCTCAGCACCTCCCATCCATTCCCCCAATGTGGCCCTGCTGGCGAGCTGGAAGTGGACCTTCAGAGGGGGCCACCCAGCTCTCTCACTTTCTGATTGTTGTTTGGGTTCACTAAATAGGTGGAGCCATGAAGTCAGAGGGTAGGAAGGGAGGGAGGTCAGGGTGTCTGGTCCCCAATCTTACCCCTTGTTTTGCCACCGACCCAGAACCTGCTGTGTCCCCCACAGCTATTACTCTTATCTGTCTGTCTTTCCTCTAGGGCACTAAGCTGTCTCCAGTCCCCAGCAATGCCGTGCGCACCCCACATGCCTCCACCAGCCTCTTCACTAGGCTCTCCTCACTGGAGACCTTTGCCTGTGTCATCTCTCTAGCTGGAACTCTGACGCTACAGATCTCCCATAGCTTTAGTTTTTCTCCTCGCTGAAAGGGACCTGTCAATGGTGATAATTCCTGACTAGCTTATGCAACTCTAGTCATTGGATACTACACACGCAGCCTCTTTAATGTAGGAAAGAATATGATGTGGGGCAGGGTTGGCGATGGTTGTAGGGACTGGCCAAGAGAAGCAGGAAGATCTGGTTTCACAGTTGGAGCCTTTGACTGGGAAGCCAGGTACCCACATTTTAGCCCTGAAATTCACCACATGAACCTGGACAAATTCTTAAAAGTTAGTACTTAACATCAAATCTTAAGGCTAATCATCTTCTCTATGTCTCTGTTTTCCTATTTGAATCTATCTTCATTCAGGCACCTATTGCCTGCTATTAATATCATTTATTTTTGTCTGTCTCTCCCATTAGTCAATGAAACAAAAAGTCACATTTTACTAATCTTTGCAACCTAGTACCCAGCAAAGTGCCTAATTCAAAGTAGGTGCTCAATAAATTTTTCTAAATGAATGGAAAGGTTATCTTTCCTCTAGGGGCAACTGGGTGGCTCAGTTGGTGATGTATCTGACTCCTAATTCAGCTCAGGTCATGATATCAGGGAAGCACGAGCCCTGCATCAGTCTCCCCATTCAGCACAGGATCTGCTTGACATTCTCTCTCCCTCTCCTTCTGTTTCTCCCCCATGCTCTAAAATAAATACACCTTTTAAAAAAATATATATTGCCTTTAACATAGAAGTTAAGATGTCACTCAATCCTAGGTAGCTACAAAATCTCCCAATCTCTCTAACAGTAGAAAAACAGTGCCCTACAATAGTTCAGAGTGGACCTCTGCCTTCAAAACCTCTGGGTTTACATCCAGATTCCACTACTTACAAGCTCTGTGTACCCAAGGCAAGTCACTTGACCTCTCTGTGCCTTAATATCTCAAACAAAAAATGAGGGTAAAGACAGTAGCTTCTTAGTAGGCTCAGTAGCAAAGTAAGTATGCTGCACCAGGCACATACTTACTTTCCAAACACTGCCAGTTGTTGATACTTGGGGAAAGCCTCTGCCATCCAACATATGGCTAAGAAACTTATTGTAAAACTGACCTTGTAAACAGATATGCTAAGCCAATGTGAAAAAAGGAATCTTCTAAAGGAATCAGGAAAGTAGAGTTAAGGTACTAGTCCTTAAGTGAGGGCAATTTGTCTCCAGGAGACACTGAGCAGTGTCTGGAGACATTTTTGGTTGTCATAACTGGGGAATTATGGAATTCCCACTGGAATTGGAATCCACTGAGGAGGCCACAGATGCTGCTAAACATCCCACAACACACAGGAAAGCTCCTCACAATAAAGAATTATCTGGCCAAAATGTCAATAATGCCACCTTAATAAAAAAGGGTTCTACTCTGAACCTGAGACCCCAGAACTACCAGGCCAGGGGCACCAGAGCCTTTCTATTACTCTGACTATGCACCTGACTATGACTGTTACTATGCGCCTGGCTGTGCTCATGGCACATGCTGTATCCTTTCCCTGTGTTCCAGCGCTGGAGGCAACTCCTACATCAGCAATAGGCTGCTTCCATCAGCATCCTCTTCGGTAATATGTTTTTTAAATATTTACAAAGTGACTGGGAAGGGTAAAACATCATAGAACATTTGAGAAAACATCCACTCATGTCCATTTGTTCTTGGAATTCATGACCAGTATTAGAGTCACAAAGAACAGGGCTGGCGTTCCAGGTACCAGTAGATAACCAGGGACATTAAGCACCTGCCTTGTGGCCTCAGCATGTCGCTTTATACATTGTCCTTGCCAAGGTCAGGTGCTGTCATCATCACTTTATTAGATACTGTGGCAGGGGGGTTGCCCCCTACAAGCTGTAATTTCATCTCCTAAAAATCCTCTTGTTTATATGTACGTGATGCCCACTTCACCTATGGAGTCACTCAGAGAGCTTTTTTCCCCCTTCTGTTGATCCTTATTAGTTTTTACATTTCAGATAGGAACTCTCATATTAATAATTGCTAAGCCAAATGCATTCACTTGAAAGCCATCCACTGATTTATTCATCTTTGATTCATCGATTCATTCCTGTTCACTGAGCCCCTTATTATAGTGAGTAGGATAGCCAGGTCCTAGCATATGTATGACAGGTCTTGTGCTTAACATTACAAAAGTGAAAACAGCTCACAATCTAGCTTTAAAAACTGTTGCATACCCTACAACTTGGTAATTCCAACTCTCAGGAGTGAGAGAAATGTTCATGGCAAGATACAGGCACAAAAATGTTCAGTGTAGCATTGTTGGGCTAGAAGAAGTTGGAAAACAACTCAAATGTCAATCAATAGAATAACTACTAAATAAAATGTGGCATATGCATACCATGGAATTTGATGCAGTAGTTAACAGGAAGGATCTATTTCTACATGTTACGACACAGATCAATCTCTAAGGCATATAGTCTCGGAGGGAAGTTCCCAGGAATACAACACCAAACTCAGAGTGGTGGTTACCTTCAGGCACATGGGAGGAGAGAGAATGTGGATTAGAAGTTGTGGTCAAAGAAGACTTTCCAACTTATTGGAAATAGTTCCTTTTTAGAAAAGATCAAATGTGCTACTTATGTACCTGCATATAAAACTAATTTTGGGGATCCCTGGGTGGCGCAGCGGTTTAGCGCCTGCCTTTGGCCCAGGGCGCGATCCTGGAGACCCGGGATCGAGTCCCACATCGGGCTCCCGGTGCATGGAGCCTGTTTCTCCCTCTGCCTGTGTCTCTGCCTCTCTCGCTCTCTCTGTGTGACTATCATAAATAAATAAAAATTAAAAAAAAAATAAAACTAATTTTTTTAAAAAAACCTGCAAACCATTGCAACTATAAGCAAAGTGGTAGTATAAAGAATGAAGGCTCTGCTCTGCTCTGCTCTGGTGCATGAAAAAAGACCAAAGAGAAAAAGAGACGTGAACTGAGTCTTTAAAAGCCTTAGTAGCCTGATGGGCTGAGATGGAGGTGAGGGGATTATTACATACAGGGGATGGCAAAGATGCAGAGATACAGCCCCCCCCGCCCGGGGAACATTTCCACATGACTGACCCATTCAGTGGAGAGGAGTGGATTGGCTGTGGGGGAATGTGACACTGAGGGAGGCAGACACATCTGGGACTTTACTGGAAAATGAATGCTTTCATGTATCTTACTGAGGAGTTTTGAATTTTCTTCCATAAGCAATGGAAAGCCTACAAATGAGGGATGACATGACCAGATGTTGAGTTTAGAAATATCAATCAAGTAAGTGATTTTTCTCTCTAGAGGCTGCAGAGGACAGATGTGCCCATTACCCAACCCAGCTACAGCATCCCATCAAACCATCACACTGGTCTCCCTTATATTGCTTAGCACATATGGACCCACAAGAATTATTTATATAAAGATTTTCAAGCATAAAGGAAAGTGCAAAGTATAATAACAAAACATATGCACAACACTGAGATTTTAATTATTTTAAAATAATAATACACCATACAGATGGAAGAGTGTACAAATCTTAGGAGTTAAGTTTGATGCATATTTACAAAGCAAACATCTCTAGTTAATGAGAATAGAAATCAAGATGGAAGAACAATACTAGCATTCCAGGAGTGTCTCTCCTGACCTCTTCCAAAAATTGCACTCCCAAAAGGTAACCACTATGCTGACTTCATCTGGAACTGATTTTTTAATACAATGTGAAGAATCAAGGTTTGGAGTTTTTTTCCATGCTATTAAATTAGTCCAAATTCATCCATTGAAAAGGCCATTATTTTCTCCTCTGTATGGCAATGCTGATAATTTTTAAAATGCCTTTCTGAATTTAACTACTATTCTACCATTAAATTTTTCATATATTCCTTTAACTTATATTAAATCTATATTTTTTTTTCCTTGTCATAGGTTTATTAACCTTGTGAAATTGGCTGGGTAACTATTTCTTCTTTTTAAAATCCAAGATATACAGTTGACCCTTGAACAACACAGGCTTGAACTGTGCAGGTCCACTTATACATGGATTTTTTAAAATATAAATAAGGTACTGTATATTTTCTCTTCTTTATGATTTTCTTAATAACAGTTTTCTCTAGCTTGCATTATTGTAAACATATAGTATATAACACATATACAAAATATGTGTCAATCATTAGTAAGGTTTCTTGTCATTAGTAGGCTATTCAATGTTAAGTCTGGGGGAATCAAAAGTTTTTCTCAGGTTTTCAACTGCATGGGGCGTTGGTGCCCCTAGCCTCTATGTTGTTCAAGGATCAACTGCTTTGTACAGTTCCTTTGTGATTTGGTCAAACTCATTTCTAAATTTATCTTGAGTATTTGGGAAGGAGCAAGGGGAAATTTTGACTGATGAGGTTTTCTCCATAGTATTGGTTAATTCAATTGTCCATCTTTTTAAAGATAATTTTGGTTATTTTGAATTTTTTAGAAAATGTATCAAGGTTTATCAAAGTTTTATCATAGATTTATCAGGTTTTATCAAGGTTTTCATATTTACTGGCATAAAGGAGTTCATAGTATTTTTTCATAATTAAAAAACTCTACTGTATTTGTCAGTATTTTTAAAAAGCAAATATAATTTTTCTTTATTTTTTTAAAGATTTATTTATTCATGTGAAAAAGAGAGACAGAGCTAGGAGGGAGGGGAAGAAAGAGGGAGAGGGCGAGAACCTCAAGCAGACCCCACTGAGCAGGAAGCCCAACTTGGGGCTCGATCCCGTGACCCTGAGACCATGACCTGAGCCAAAACCAAGAGTCACATGCTTAACCAACAGAGCCACCCAGATCCCCCCGTCAAAAAAGCAAATATACTTTTTAAACTGAAGTAAAATTTACATAGAATAAGATGCATTAAGTACAGAATTCATTCATTTTTGATAAATGTACACACACATATATACCCAGAAAATTCCCTGTGCCCCACTTGCAGTAAATTCCTGCTTCCTTATAGGCAATCACTGCTTGTGTATTACTATAGTAATTTGGAACAGATGTTGACTATTCTTGAACTTCATATAAATGGAATGACACAGTATGTATGTATGTTCACAGTATAACAGCGTGTACTCTTTTGTATCTTGCATCTTTTGTTCAATATAATGTCTTTGAGATTCATCCACATTGCTGTTTGTATCAGTAGTTACTTCTGAGTAGCATTCTATTGTTTGGATATACCACAATTTTTGTCTATCCACTGTCCTGTTAATGGCTATTTAGATTGTTTTCTTTGGGGAGCAAATTGTATAATGTGACCATAAACATTTTTGTATAGGCCTTTTCATTATCTTGGTTAAATTAGCCAGAGTTTAATTACTTGGTTCTAGGGATATTATATTCATAATTGATAAAACCAGGATTAACTCTAGATCTGTCTGCTTCCAAAGCCCCATGACTCTAGATTAATTTGATCTTTGGTTCTTGCTCTGTCACTAACTAGTCATGGGATTAGGAATAATTAAATTTGTTTCTCTGGGCCTCAATTTCTTCATTTGTAAAATGAGTAGGCTGGACTAGATGATCTTCTAGTTCTTTTCTTCTTCTAATATATCAGAGTGTGTTAGGGCAGATTTAATTGTCACTGTTCCTAAATCATTCCTTGGGATCACCAGGGCTCTCTTTTGGCCTTCAGAGAGGTTTCCCAGCAGTGTTACGGGGTAACAGCCAGGCAGTTGGCGATTAGAAATTCGTATCATACCTCAGGCACCTGTAGATATTCCATGAGCCAATCTATGCCCACCTTCTTGACTCCTCTTCTTTGCTGCTTCAAACCTTAATATACCTCGGATACTAAAATTACTACAAATGCAAAATACCCATATGTACTCTTTATAAAGAAGGTAATCATCCCCACTTTGAACCTTTGAATGGAGAGGAGACATAGCTCTGACTAGAAGACCTAAACCCAGTTGGCTGGGGCAGGCACTTCCAGCTGTTCTGGTTCCTTCTCAGCTCATGGCTTGGAAGAGTGAGGAGTCCTGAAGTGGGAGCTCAACAACATGTTCTCTGGGGAGAAAAGAGGAATTCTTTATTTTTTTTTTAAGATTTTTATTTATTCATGAGAGACACAGAGACAAACAGAGGCAGAGACAAAGGAAAAGGGAGAAGAAGGCTCCATGCAGGGAGCCCAACGTGGGACTCAATCCTGGGTCCCCAGGATCACGCCCTGGACTGAAGATGGCGCTAAACTGCTGAGCCACCCAGGCTGCCCAAAAAGAAGAATTCTAAAAGATAAGAAGCTTAATGAAGAAAGCTGTAGAGAAAGAGTAAGTTTAAAAGTCCACCTTTTGAAACCTGATATAGATGATGGTTGCACAACATTGTGAATGTGCTAAATGCCATTGGATTGTACATTTTATAATGGTTAAAACTGGTGGGAAGAGTGGGGGGCCTGTGTATACAAGTTAAGTGCTGCCTGAACAAAACAATTTGATTCTAACATTTTCTATTCATTCTCCACTAAATTTTTGCAAAAGAGATTATACTTGAGCTTATAGAATAAAATGAGGTCCAAAGTTGAAAACTGTTAACAGCCCGGGCTCAATACAAGGAACACTACTGTTAGCCTGAAATGTCCAAAGGAAAATCCAGCTCTCTTGGTGGAGCGGTGAGCACTCACCGGTGGATGCAAACACAGACTGTAAATGCACTTGGAACCGAGAAGTGGCTAATAGGTTGTTGGGCTGGAGTGATTCAAAGACTTTACCAACTCCAACTCTGACTCACATTCCTTCCCATTCGTGAGTTGTCCATGCCTTTCATCTTTCCCATAAATGCCTTCTTCACATAGATAATATATTATATCATTAAGGAGTCGAAAAGTTTAGGTATCCAGAGGGCTTTGCCATTAGATGTTTGTGAGTCAAACTTCTGCAGGGCCAGAAGGTTTTGCTTGAGCACACCTGGGTTGCTCCTCTGATGCAGCGGTATTATAAGCCTAGGTTTGAAAACACTGTTCCAAATAGCAGGAGGGGTAATTATTTCCAATAAGAATGGCAAATGCCTGGAGGGTATTATGCTGAGTGAAGTAAGTCAGTCGGAGAAGGACAAACATTATATGTTCTCATTCATTTGGGGAATATAAATAATAGTGAAAGGGAATATAAGGGAAGGGAGAAGAAATGTGTGGGAAATATCAGAAAGGGAGACAGAACGTAAAGACTGCTAACTCTGGGAAACGAACTAGGGGTGGTAGAAGGGGAGGAGGGCGGGGGGTGGGACTGAAGGGGTGACGGGCACTGGGGGTTATTCTGTATGTTAGTAAATTGAACACCAATAAAAAATAAATTAAAAAAAAAAGAATGGCAAATGCTATTTGTTCCAGTTATTTTTGCTGCAAATGCCCCCAAATTTGATGGTGTAAAGCGACACCCGCAATTCTATTTGGTCAAGAGTTCAGGAAGGCAATGGCAGAGATGGTCTGATTCTGTTCCAGGATATCTGGGGCCTCAGCTGAGGACCTGACTATCTGGGGGTGACTCAGTGATGGAGGGCTGGCTCACCTGGGGGCTTCTTCACTCACATGTCCAGTGCTTAGACGGAGACCGTGGACAGGAGTGCCTACCTGTGGCTTCTCCTTGTGGCTTTGGCTTCCTCACAGTGTGGCACCCTTGACCCTGCTGGCTCATAAGATCTAGTCTCGAAAGTCACGTAGCATCACTTCAGCTGTGTTCTGTTAGTGAGGAGTGAGTCATAAGCCCATTTGAATTCCAGTGGAAGAGGCTTAAACCTCTTCCCCTTGATGGGAGAGTGGCAAGGTCATGCTGGAGGAGAGCATGTGGGATGGAAGGTATTTTTATAGCCACCTCCAGAGGTTATGATCTGCCATACGGCTAAAATCTAGAATGCCATCAGGATGCCCCTTACATCTCCAAAAAGTCTACTTGTTCTTCCTCCCACCATTCTGGAACCACTTGGTCCCTTGCCCTGCTCATTACAGACAGCAACAGTGTGCATGTTACTTTTCTTTTTTCTACTGTCACTTGTAGCTAATTCCATCTCAAGATACCCCCCTCTTTAATCTCCTTCCTTATTCCCCTGCTCCCTCCCTCTGTCTCCTCTCCCTTTCTTTGTTCCATTATGAGTTGGGGAAGAAACTCTCAAGCCTTAGAACAAATGATACAAATCTGCTGGGAGAAAAGAAAAAGATACAAATCTGAAGGAAAAGGAAGCTGGATGCCTTGACATGTTCTTGGATATATAAGGAGGAGCAGAGCTCAGGAGGCCTTTTTCAGAATCTCTTAGTTTTCCTAGGTAGGCTAGGTTTTTCTCAAGCACAAGGATTTAAGATAAATCAAAAACTCCGTTTTTTATTATATTGTATTTCCATTATATTACAGCTTAAATAAGCTTTCATGGTTTGGCCTGGGGATGCAATAAGTATTCCAAGTTATTACTAGTGACTAACAAGTGAGCTTAACCCCCCACCCCCCCCAAGCAGACAGTGGCCTTATGTGATACTCTTGAGGAGCTAGCATTAGATAGTGATTTACTACTTGCTTAGGTACTTGGATCGCTGGAATCTAGGCCAAGAAAGGAAATTCTGAGATGGGAGAAGAAGCCACACTCTGCTATGTTTTGTGTAGCCAAAGTCTCTGAGCTGCCTTCTAGCTCTCAGACTATGCCCCTTAGCTCCCACTCACCAGCCTTATGACCCAAGTCTGCAGGGAAAGCTGAAAAGATAGATAACCCAGTTACTCTGGACTAATGAAATTTTACTTTTCCTTTCTGGAACAAACTACAAACGACATCAGATCTCTGTGGGTTTGTTTTCTGAAGAGGCTGAAAGGAATAGACTTATATTACTAAACCCACATGAAGCTCTGTACCTCATCAAGGGTTCACCCAGACTAGGGGGAATGATTGATTTGGAGCAAGTTTAAGGTACAGGATAAATCCCATGATAAGATCTTTTTTCCCTAGCTTTATTGAGATATAACTGATATATAACATAAGATCATTGTTTAAATATAGGGTGTATAATGTGATTATTTGATATATGTATATATTACAAAATGATTACATAATAATGTCAGTTAACACATCCATCACCTCACATACTTACAATTTTTTTTGGTGTGGTGAGAAAATTTAAGATTTACTCTCTTAATAATGTTCAAGTGTGTCATACAGTACTGTTAACTATAGTCATTGTGCTGTATATTAGACCCCTAGAACTTATTCATCCTGTAACTAGAAGTTTGTACCTTTGACCAACATCTCCCCCATTTCCACTTCTCCCTCGGTCCCTGGCAAGGCCATTTTAGTCTCTTTTTTTATGAGTTTGACTTTTCTTTTTTAAGATTATATCTATAAGTGAGACACATAATATTTATTTTTCTCTGTTGACTATTTCACTTAGCATAATGCCCTCAAGGTCCATTCATGTTGTCACAGGTGTCAGAACTTCTTTCTTCTTTTGGCCAAATAGTATTCCATTGTGAGGGGATATGTATATCTGCATCACATTTTCTTCATCCATTCGTCCATTAATGGACACTGGGCTGCTTCCATGTCTTCTTGGCTATTGTGAATACTGCTGCAGTGAACATAAAGGTGCATAGGTCTCTTCAAGATAGTGACTTTATTTCTTTCAGATACATCCTCACAATGGGATTGCTGAGCCATAGGGTAGTCTTGTTTTAACTTTTTGCAGAATCAACATACTGTTTTCCATAATGGCTATACCAAGTTACATTCCACCAACAGTGCACAAGGGTGCCCTTTTCTCCACATCATGATAAGATCTTGCAAGTACTTACTAAGCTAAACCTACTGGTTATTGGGTCTAAACTAAAGGCAACTGTAACACCCTGAAAGGATTACCTATTTTCCAAATGTGACACAGCTATTGTGAAATTATAGAAAAAGAAAACAGTTGATAATGGCATATTGACACAAAAAAATATGATTTCTAATTTGCCAATGAAATAAAAGCTGGAATCATAGGGTTCAGCTTTCCAAGATTGCACAGGATCTTGAACTTAGGGTTACAAGGGAAAATAGAACAATATGAAAATCTCCTTTAGCAGAGCCCCCACTTGAAGGCCACCTCTTATCATTAGGTAAGTGCCTGCACTCCAAAGTAGTAGCCTTTAACTCTTGAGGAGACAAGAATTAGGGCCTCAGAGTTTCTCATTCTCATATTGCATGTAGTGAAATCAGTAATTGATCTTGTCTGCTTCTTGACAAGTAAAGCGTGCACATCCCGTGATTCCATAGGTCCCCGTGCATCAGTGTTCCCCCATGATCACATATTTCCCCCTGAATTGCCCGGAACTCCAAAAACAGTCTCCTATGGAGATCACTTTAAATACTGCTCTATTCCCAGTATACTGCTTTCTATTAAAGGCCCATTTGTACAGGGGAATAATTTTCTACTTGGAAAGCAATAGACACAACTTCCATTTATTTTTAAAGAAAAAAATGTCAGCACTAACAGATTTAGAGTCTCCTGCTGGGATGTTAGGCTACTGAATTATTCTCCTTTAAGCTATTTGTAGACCCATTAATTGAGAAATTAGAGAAATAAGGGCACAGACGCCTATGTAATTAAACTGCCCATTTCGCCTTCCTTTACTAAAGCAGTTTCCAAGGATGTTAATTGGCTGAAGAGTTTCTCAATGCCTGCTGGATCCCCAGTTGTGCATTAAAAAACACTGCTCCTACCCTTAAACTGTCAGGGGGCTTTTATTTTTTTAAAGCAGATTTAGCATTTTGAAGAGTCAATTACAAATTTAAGGAATATTTCTGTTTGGTGTGCCTCTGGGCATATCGGATGCTAATGATCCCTTCTTGCCATTAAATGATAAAAACTTCCTATTGGATTTTCTGGTCTGCCCAGGGCTGAGGGGAGAGGCCTTCCTAAAAGCAGTCACCAGATTGTGCCTTTGTTTTCAATAAACCATTAATTTCCTCGCTATTTTGCTTTATAAGGAAACTATTTGATTTTTGTGTCCACCGTGTTCCATTCATCACTTGTAACTGTCCTGATGCTTCTGCAGATGCATTGCCCTTTTATGAGAGTTCTGGGAGAAATGACCACCTGTGTCCTTGGCTTCTCTGTGTCTTTATCAACCCTGACTCATTCCTCTTGGTATTTAATTGTCCCTTTTCTCCTGACTTTAAAGGAAGAAAACACATATACGCTATCCTTTAGGGGAAAAAAAATAGATAAATGACAAATAGGAAAAGAGAAATTGTGTTTTGCACAGTTCGACTGACAACCATCCTTTTAATATTTTGTATATTGACAGTGGACAGCAACTGTTTATTTGCCCCAGATTTTCTGAGACAGCCTCAATTTCAAATTTTCTTTGTTGTTGCTGTCTCCTCAGATACATGCATCACCAATGAGAAAGGAAAAAAAAACTTCTTTGTTGATGAATATATCCTGATTTTTAAGTGCATTGGGTCACTGGCTCTCATGCCCACTGACTTCTAACTGTCTCCCTAAACCTCTGCACAAACTGAGCTCAATTTGTTTTGGACTTGGATTAATCAAGTACATGGTTCTAGTCTTTATGAAACAAATAATAAAAACTTGAACAGCAGTTTCTAACCCTCATTCAGAGGAATCCAGGCCCCAAAGGTCCTACATTGCCTTGTAAAAAAAACAAAACAAAACAAAACAAAACAAAACAAAAAAAACAAAAAAAAGCATTACTAGTCATAAAAGATCTGCTTCCAGTGTTCTTTCCACCCTGCAGTGAAAGAGTTACCACAGAGTCGTAGAGTTCTTTCTACGTATCTCTTGTTTCTGAAATAAAGGCACCATAGACTATGATTTATGTAATCCCACCAGATTTTTCTTTCTATATTTCCAGAGCAGTAATATCCTGTCAATATGATTTTTCATCTTAGTCTGTGGATATGAGACTTTGAACTGTGTGACTTTATTATTATTCTGACCTTTCTATTGTTTTTCTATTTAATAAGAAACATGTAACCAGAGGCTCACGCACTACATTTTGATTGCTACAATTTCCCAAGGTTATTATCATTATGCTTTCAGATGGCATTCCAAAAAGGTATGTATTATTTTATCAGTTATTCTACTTAGCATGAGCTTTAGGTATCAGAATTGAGCCCAAAGACAGAAAATCCTTTGTTAATTTCACTAGAAACAAAAATGTGTATCCATTTGGTATAACTTAACAAGGGGGACTCCTAGCACTGAGAAGGAATTTCTGTTTTCAAGATCATGGAGAGGATAAGGAAATTTTGAGGAGCAATTAAGAGAAAGTTTCAGATATTTCATCTTGTAAAACTGGGGATCTTAGTGATGGCATATGCAAGTGACAGGTTACTCCTTCCCTTATCTGGAGACTGTGTCTCTAATTTTAAAAATATTAAATTGGGATGCAGTTGATGCCCCATCCTCTGAACTCTGAAAACCAGCATATAGGAGCTAATCCTAACCAGAAGAGCTCGTTTTGTTGGGCAACAGGCTGGAGCATTGTTCTGGAACCTCTTTCTCAGTGTTAACAAAAGCCAGGATGGTTTCTGACTTCATTTGCAACAAATCATGGCTGGTCCTCTAAGCCTCTATATGATTGTGCTGGACATTTAATGTGCCAGGTGTGGGCTGAGGGGGCTGAGTAGTCTCAGAGTAAGGCTCAGCCTGTACTCTGCTCACCAACCTGGTGTTCTGGTGTGGGGCTGCATCTGCCCAAAGGTGCCATCTGCCACCAAGGCACGTACCTGCACGCTCCACCACCTAGGGAGAAACCAGGTAACCCCAGGTTCATCTTATCCTTTTTCCTGCTTACCCCACATAATAAATGTGTCTGTTATTACTAACAGTAGAGAAAATTAGGAACAGGAAAGATGTCAGGAAATTGATCAAGGTGTAGACCATGTGGAGCTCACTTGTTGTAGATGATATTATTCAGTTTTAATTTAGGTAGTTGATATTTTGGACATTCACAGATAAATATTAAATATTATTTATAAGATAGAAATATTTCCTGGTAGTTTAAAAATTGAATTCCAAACCTCTACCAAGTTAAATGTAAGTAATTAACAGAGAGGTATCTTAGGGGAAGGGAAAAGCAAAATCTTTTGTTTCAGTTAAATGAAAAAGTTATGTTAAATTTAAGAGACAGGCTACAGTAATTGACAAGGGAAAATACAGTGATTTGAAAGACGGTGCTTAGCTTGTAAATGCCACGGAAGAACCAAAAACATTTCAAGGAGGGGGTGCTATAAAAAGGAAACTAGAAGCTGCACTGAGAAGACTCCAAGACATTTGAATAAAAGTATCATAAACTCAAACCACTTGGGTACAGAGATAGATTCATACATCCATACCTTTGGAGGTTCTGTCTCCAGGAACCACAGCGATTTTGCTCCCTTTCCTGACTGGGGACATTTAGCAATGTTGGGAAACATCTTTGGTTTTCACGACTAGGCACTGAGTGGATGGGGGTTAGAGATGCTGCTAAATGTCCTACAGCGTATAACACAACCCCACAGCCCCACCCTGCAAGACAAAAACTCAATTCAAAATGTCAATAGCGCTGAGGTCATCAGAAACCCTGCTCTATTAGGATTGTGTTCAACCCTGAGCAACAGAAATAGTGCTGCAGTGACTTAAATAATTAAGAGGTTTCTTTATCTTGCACAGTACATAGTATAGAGATTGCCAAGCAAGAGCTTTTGCTCAGCTCAGTGATGCCATCTAGGACCCAGGACCCCCAGAGGCAGTTGTAGAAGATGTCACTTTAGCTGGGTACATTACTGCACAAAAACAAATTAAGATTACTAGTAAGAAAGAAGGATCGTAATGAATATTGTATAGGCAAATAGCAGGTTGGCCACAGATAGACTTTTCCTTTTTCATGATGCCTCTTGCACTAGCCTGCCTTAATTTCCAGCAAAACTCTATCCAGTCACTTTCTACCTAAAGTAAACTCTTCCGTGGAGTCTTTCATGCTGTTCCCAGGTAATGTGGCTTCTTTGGAACCAGAAATTTCAGTCTTTGGGCAATGAGAAACTCAGGTCCAAAAAGGGACCCAGGGGGAGAGAAATAAGCTTTCTCCAGAGGAACAGTGCTCAGTGAGTTGGACTTGTTTCCTTGTAGACAAATGAAAAAAATTTCAGTAAGAAGCCATGGATATTTGAGGGCAGGACAATGTGGAAAACTAAAACTAAATTAGAGGTTTTTTTTTTTTTTTAACTGAACAAGGTTAATAATTTAAAGTAAAATCAACGCCAAATTCAAAAATATGCTGTGAGAATTTTATAAAGGGTTTCCAATAACCACTACATAACAAACGGTGGGTGCGAAAGAGAACATAAAAGGCAGGCCCAAACAGCTTGTTATTTTACCATATTAATAATGATAAAGATGACAAAAATAACAATCATAAGGCAAAGTCTTTGAGTCAGTCTCTAGTCTCTTGGAGCCCATCACAAAGAAGGATTCTGAGGTGTCTCATCTTAATTAATATAAGGGGTTGGGGTAGTGACATGACATAATTGATAATTAGAAAAATCTTCCATAGAAGGAGAAATGGGTTTGGATGAGATATATTTTCCTCTCCATAACCTTGTCCATACATACACTGACCATAGAGATACTGGTTTTGAGGAGAGCTAGGTGAAAGGAGGTGAGAAATAACCCAACTGAAAAGTATTCTCAGTGACATGTGTGGACATTTTCTGAAATTGCCAGAGGTTCCCAAGACTCAGTTTTTCCTGCTAGCCTAGAGAAAATTGATGAGATTTATTTCAAGTTTTCTTTACATCACCTTGCAGTGATCATTTGTACATTTGTTCATAGTTTCCAGAGACAGCTACTACTTCCAGAAGACCTCATAATCTTAAAGTGCATTATGCTAATCTAATGATGTGGTCCTCTAAATTGGAAGCTTTTTGGTCCATCTGAAAATGAAATCTTGGCAGTCACAAAACACACACACACACACACATAAACTTCTGCTAAGCAGTTCTTAAAAGACTGCTTAGTACAAGAGAGATCAGAATTTATGGAGTTTTAAAATAGCCTTCTTAATAATTTGGTACTCTTACTTCTTTTTCTTTCATATTTCTGATCTGATTTCCCTTGAAACAATACTGGTATCTCTCAGAAAACCCCATATGACTGAAAGGTTTATACTATATTTAAGCACTTTGACTCTTGCCGAGAATTGCACTGCGTTGGTAAGGAACGCTACTCAATTCTATGTTCTGACGAGGTCTCTCAGATATCGTGGAAGCTCAGTTAATCCTGATCATCAATTTCTGTGGCATTTGTGCAGAATGATCAAAATGGCATGGCTGTACTATTGCACATGCATCATGTGACATTAGAGTGATATGTTTTAACCTATTTTCAAACCTATTTAGAATGTACTTGCCAGCATGTTTGATATAACAGAGTGTGTGTTTTGAAAGAAGCTGAGAGGGGAGGAGCAAGATGGCGGAGGAGTAGGGTCTCCAAATCACCTGTCTCCACCAAACTACCTAGAAAACCTTCAAATTATCCTGAAAATCTATGAATTCGGCCTGAGATTCAAAGAGAGACCAGCTGGAATGCTACAGTGAGAAGAGTTCGCGCATCTATCAAGGTAGGAAGACGGGGAAAAAGAAATAAAGGAACAAAGGCCTCCAAGGGGGAGGGGCCCCGCGAGGAGCCGGGCTGAGGCCGGGGCGAGTGTCCCCAGGACAGGAGAGCCCCGTCCCGGAGGAGCAGGAGCTGCACCGACCTTCCCGGGGGAAAGGGGCTCGCGGGGAGTTGGAGCAGGACCCAGGAGGGCGGGGATGCCCTCGGGCTCCCTGGGACAGTAACAGCAACTGCGCGCCCAGGAGAGTGCGCCGAGCTCCCTAAGGGCTGCAGCGCGCACGGCGGGACCCGGCGGGACCGGAGCAGCTGAAGGGGCTCGGGCAGCGGCTCCGCGGAGGGGGCTGCGCGGCCCCGGGAGCAGCTCGGGGGGCTCGGGCAGAGGAAGAGGCTCCGTGCGGTGGGGGCTGCGCGGTTCCAGGAGCAGCTCGGAGGGGCTCGGGCGGCAGCTCCGCGGAGGGGGTTGCGCGGCCCGGGAGCGCGAATCCACCAGCGCAGGCTCCGGAGCACAGGGCGCCGGGACACAGCCCAGGATCCCGCCTCCCCCGGGACAGGCAGAGGCCGGGAGGGCCCAGGACAGCGAGGACGCTCCTGCCCCAGCTGAGCACATCAGCGGCCCCGCCCCGGAGCCTCCAGGCCCTGCAGACGGAGAGCTCCGGAGTTCCTGCCGGAGCTGAATCCAGGTTTCCAGAGCTGCCCCGCCACTGGGGCTGTTCCTCCTGCGGCCTCACGGGGTAAACAACCCCCACTGAGCCCTGCACCAGGCAGGGGCACAGCAGCTCCCCCAACTGCTAACACCTGAAAATCAGCACAACAGGCCCCTCCCCCAGAACACCAGCTAGACGGACAACTTCCAGGAGAAGCCAAGGGACTTAAAGAACACAGAATCAGAAGATACTCCCCGGTGGTTCTTTTTTTGTTTGTTTGTTTTTGTTTTTGTTTTTGTTTTTGTTTTTGTTTTGTTTTGCTTTTTGATTTGTTTCCTTCCCCCACCCCCTTTTTTTCTCCTTTCTTTTTCTTTCTCTTTTTCTTCTTTTTTTTTTTTTTTTTTTTTTTCGTTTTTTTTTCTTTTTCTTCCCTTTTTTTTTTCTCTTTCTCTTTTCTTTCCTTCTTTCTCTCCTCTCTTTTTCTCTTTTTCCCAATACAACTTGCTTTTGGCCACTCTGCACTGAGCAAAATGACTAGAAGGAAAACCTCACCTCAAAAGAAAGAATCAGAAACAGTCCTCTCTCCCACAGAGTTACAAAATCTGGATTACAATTCAATGTCAGAAAGCCAATTCAGAAGCACTATTATACAGCTACTGGTGGCTCTAGAAAAAAGTATAAAGGACTCAAGAGACTTCATGACTGCAGAATTTAGAGCTAATCAGGCAGAAATTAAAAACCAATTGAATGAGATGCAATCCAAACTAGAAGTCCTAACGACGAGGGTTAACGAGGTGGAAGAACGAGTGAGTGACCTAGAAGACAAGTTGACAGCAAAGAGGGAAACTGAGGAAAAAAGAGACAAACAATTAAAAGACCATGAAGATAGATTAAGGGAAATAAACGACAGCCTGAGGAAGAAAAACCTACGTTTAATTGGGGTTCCCGAGGGCGCCGAAAGGGACAGAGGGCCAGAATATGTATTTGAACAAATTCTAGCTGAAAACTTTCCTAATCTGGGAAGGGAAACAGGCATTCAGATCCAGGAAATAGAGAGATCCCCCCCTAAAATCAATAAAAACCGTTCAACACCTCGACATTTAATTGTGAAGCTTGCAAATTCCAAAGATAAGGAGAAGATCCTTAAAGCAGCAAGAGACAAGAAATCCCTGACTTTTATGGGGAGGAGTATTAGGGTAACAGCAGACCTCTCCACAGAGACCTGGCAGGCCAGAAAGGGCTGGCAGGATATATTCAGGGTCCTAAATGAAAAGAACATGCAACCAAGAATACTTTATCCAGCAAGGCTCTCATTCAAAATGGAAGGAGAGATAAAGAGCTTCCAAGACAGGCAGCAACTAAAAGAATATGTGACCTCCAAACCAGCTCTGCAAGAAATTTTAAGGGGGCCTCTTAAAATTCCCCTTTAAGAAGAAGTTCAGTGGAACAGTCCACAAAAACAAAGACTGAATAGATATCATGATGACACTAAACTCATATCTCTCAATAGTAACTCTGAATGTGAACGGGCTTAATGACCCCATCAAAAGGCGCAGGGTTTCAGACTGGATAAAAAAGCAGGACCCATCTATTTGCTGTCTACAAGAGACTCATTTTAGACAGAAGGACACCTACAGCCTGAAAATAAAAGGTTGGAGAACCATTTACCATTCGAATGGTCCTCAAAAGAAAGCAGGGGTAGCCATCCTTATATCAGATAAACTAAAATTTACCCCAAAGACTGTAGTGAGAGATGAAGAGGGACACTATATCATACTTAAAGGATCTATTCAACAAGAGGACTTAACAATCCTCAATATATATGCTCCGAATGTGGGAGCTGCCAAATATATAAATCAATTATTAACCAAAGTGAAGAAATACTTAGATAATAATACACTTATACTTGGTGACTTCAATCTAGCTCTTTCTATACTTGATAGGTCTTCTAAGCAAAACATCTCCAAAGAAACGAGAGCTTTAAATGATACACTGGACCAGATGGATTTCACAGATATCTACAGAACTTTACATCCAAACTCAACTGAATACACATTCTTCTCAAGCGCACATGGAACTTTCTCCAGAATAGACCACATATTGGGTCACAAATCGGGTCTGAACCGATACCAAAAGATTGGGATTGTCCCCTGCATATTCTCGGACCATAATGCCTTGAAATTAGAACTAAATCACAACAAGAAGTTTGGAAGGACCTCAAACACATGGAGGTTAAGGACCATCCTGCTAAAAGATAAAAGGGTCAACCAGGAAATTAAGGAAGAATTAAAAAGATTCATGGAAACTAATGAGAATGAAGATACAACCGTTCAAAATCTTTGGGATGCAGCAAAAGCAGTCCTAAGGGGGAAATACATCGCAATACAAGCATCCATTCAAAAACTGGAAAGAACTCAAATACAAAAGCTAACCTTACACATAAAGGAGCTAGAGAAAAAACAGCAAATAGATCCTACACCCAAGAGAAGAAGGGAGCTAATAAAGATTCGAGCAGAACTCAACGAAATCGAGACCAGAAGAACTGTGGAACAGATCAACAGAACCAGGAGTTGGTTCTTTGAAAGAATTAATAAGATAGATAAACCATTAGCCAGCCTTATTAAAAAGAAGAGAGAGAAGACTCAAATTAATAAAATCATGAATGAGAAAGGAGAGATCACTACCAACACCAAGGAAATACAAACGATTTTAAAAACATATTATGAACAGCTATACGCCAATAAATTAGGCAATCTAGAAGAAATGGACGCATTCCTGGAAAGCCACAAACTACCAAAACTGGAACAGGAAGAAATAGAAAACCTGAACAGGCCAATAACCAGGGAGGAAATTGAAGCAGTCATCAAAAACCTCCCAAGACACAAGAGTCCAGGGCCAGATGGCTTCCCAGGAGAATTTTATCAAACGTTTAAAGAAGAAATCATACCTATTCTCCTAAAGCTGTTTGGAAAGATAGAAAGAGATGGAGTACTTCCAAATTCGTTCTATGAAGCCAGCATCACCTTAATTCCAAAGCCAGACAAAGACCCCGCCAAAAAGGAGAATTACAGACCAATATCCCTGATGAACATGGATGCAAAAATTCTCAACAAGATACTGGCCAATAGGATCCAACAGTACATTAAGAAAATTATTCACCATGACCAAGTAGGATTTATCCCTGGGACACAAGGCTGGTTCAACACCCGTAAAACAATCAATGTGATTCATCATATCAACAAGAGAAAAACCAAGAACCATATGATCCTCTCATTGGATGCAGAGAAAGCATTTGACAAAATACAGCATCCATTCCTGATCAAAACTCTTCAGAGTGTAGGGATAGAGGGAACATTCCTCGACATCTTAAAAGCCATCTATGAAAAGCCCACAGCAAATATCATTCTCAATGGGGAAACACTGGGAGCCTTTCCCCTAAGATCAGGAACAAGACAGGGATGTCCACTCTCACCACTGCTATTCAACATAGTACTGGAAGTCCTAGCCTCAGCAATCAGACAACAAAAAGACATTAAAGGCATTCAAATTGGCAAAGAAGAAGTCAAACTCTCCCTCTTCGCCGATGACATGATACTCTACATAGAAAACCCAAAAGTCTCCACCCCAAGATTGCTAGAACTCATACAGCAATTCGGTAGCGTGGCAGGATACAAAATCAATGCCCAGAAGTCAGTGGCATTTCTATACACTAACAATGAGACTGAAGAAAGAGAAATTAAGGAGTCAATCCCATTTACAATTGCACCCAAAAGCATAAG
Organism: Canis lupus dingo; assembly: GCF_003254725.2. Taxonomy (NCBI): domain Eukaryota; kingdom Metazoa; phylum Chordata; class Mammalia; order Carnivora; family Canidae; genus Canis; species Canis lupus. The sequence goes on along the minus strand of NC_064256.1, from coordinate 37,635,636 downwards.
ATACCTAGGAATAAACCTCACCAAAGATGTAAAGGATCTATACCCTCAAAACTATAGAACACTTCTGAAAGAAATTGAGGAAGACACAAAGAGATGGAAAAATATTCCATGCTCATGGATTGGCAGAATTAATATTGTGAAAATGTCAATGTTACCCAGGGCAATATACACGTTTAATGCAATCCCTATCAAAATACCATGGACTTTCTTCAGAGAGTTAGAACAAATTATTTTAAGATTTGTGTGGAATCAGAAAAGACCCCGAATAGCCAGGGGAATTTTAAAAAAGAAAACCATATCTGGGGGCATCACAATGCCAGATTTCAGGTTGTACTACAAAGCTGTGGTCATCAAGACAGTGTGGTACTGGCACAAAAACAGACGCATAGATCAGTGGAACAGAATAGAGAATCCAGAAGTGGACCCTGAACTTTATGGGCAACTAATATTCGATAAAGGAGGAAAGACTATCCATTGGAAGAAAGACAGTCTCTTCAATAAATGGTGCTGGGAAAATTGGACATCCACATGCAGAAGAATGAAACTAGACCACTCTCTTTCACCATACACAAAGATAAACTCAAAATGGATGAAAGATCTAAATGTGAGACAAGATTCCATCAAAATCCTAGAGAAGAACACAGGCAACACCCTTTTTGAACTCGGCCATAGTAACTTCTTGCAAGATACATCCACGAAGGCAAAAGAAACAAAAGCAAAAATGAACTATTGGGACTTCATCAAGATAAGAAGCTTTTGCACAGCAAAGGATACAGTCAACAAAACTCAAAGACAACCTACAGAATGGGAGAAGATATTTGCAAATGACATATCAGATAAAGGGCTAGTTTCCAAGATCTATAAAGAACTTTTTAAACTCAACACCAAAGAAACAAACAATCCAATCATGAAATGGGCAAAAGACATGAACAGAAATCTCACAGAAGAAGACATAGACATGGCCAACATGCACATGAGAAAATGCTCTGCATCACTTGCCATCAGGGAAATACAAATCAAAACCACAATGAGATACCACCTCACACCAGTGAGAATGGGAAAAATTAACAAGGCAGGAAACCACAAATGTTGGAGAGGATGTGGAGAAAAGGGAACCCTCCTACACTGTTGGTGGGAATGTGAACTGGTGCAGCCACTGTGGAAAACTGTGTGGAGGTTCCTCAAACAGTTAAAAATATACCTGCCCTACGACCCAGCAATTGCACTGTTGGGGATTTACCCCAAAGATACAAATGCAATGAAACGCTGGGACACCTGCACCCCGATGTTTCTAGCAGCAATGGCCACGATAGCCAAACTGTGGAAGGAGCCTCGGTGTCCAACGAAAGATGAATGGATAAAGAAGATGTGGTTTATGTATACAATGGAATATTACTCAGCTATTAGAAATGACAAATACCCACCATTTGCTTCAACGTGGATGGAACTGGAGGGTATTATGCTGAGTGAAGTAAGTCAGTCAGAGAAGGACAAACATTATATGTTCTCATTCATTTGGGGAATATAAATAATAGTGAAAGGGAAAATAAGGGAAGGGAGAAGAAATGTGTGGGAAATATCAGAAAGGGAGACAGAACATAAAGACTGCTAACTCTGGGAAACGAACTAGGGGTGGTAGAAGGGGAGGAGGGCGGGGGGTGGGAGTGAATGGGTGACGGGCACTGGGTGTTATTCTGTATGTTAGTAAATTGAACACCAATAAAAAAAAAAAAAAAAAAAAAAAAAAAAAAAAAAAAAAAGAAAGAAGCTGAGAGAGAAAAAAGAGATCTACACATAATGACCATAAGTGTGTCCTTGAATTGCTTTGCTATTTCAGAGGGGATGTAGGATGTACTTGAAAGGTCACTGATTAGTCCAGTTCCACATCAGTAAATCAGTGTTTGGAAACAGATAGAGGAAAATAGTAGTCAATGGAGTTTCACCAATATAGTAAAGTAAAACAGGGAAATATGATTTATAGATTATTTTCCCCAGCAGGATGCTTTCAAATCTGACAGCATGGCACTTTAATAGTACACTGTGGACATGTTTCACTGGTCTCTGAACAGACTTGATTTCTAGATTGGATGTTTATTCTGCATTAAAATGTAGATTTATCTGGCAAAATCCAGTACAAAATTGTGTTGAATAAGCAGTACAGGGAAAGATGTTATGCTGAGGACAGTAGAAATAATCTGTTGCTGTAAACATATTTTTGAAGTCAAGTGTCTCTGATTTGGGTGAGGCACACTGTCAAGGGACAGTTTGATCATACTAACATTATGATATACTAAACACCAGTGAAGGAGTTTGGAAAGTCCAACAGAGACTTACGCCATTCATGATTGGCTTGCCAGCTGATTTCAGTGCAGATGTGTCTACGCACTGCTACCCCGACTTTTCTGCATCTTGCACCCAACTGACATGAGTCTAAGATCTTCAGTTTTATTAGTCGGCAGACACCATGGTTGCCTACCCAATGGCCATTCTACCTTGCTAAAGGTAATCTAGGATTCACAGAAACCTAGAATTAACCCACCACCCACCTACTCTCACCCAGAGGAAGAATCTTGATTAATCTAAGCCAATTGTGGATCGTTCCATTCTCTTTCACTTGGGTTGGTTTAGAAATGGCATGTGACACAATCCTGGCCAGTGAAATGTGAAGTGAAGACCTTGGGGGCTCCTGAGACTATTTCCCTCACTTTTAAAAAGTTCACAAGACAGTGATCTATCATCTTTTTCAGAAGCACGAATAGTAGCAGCCTCTTGGGCCCACGAGAGCAGCCAGCTTATGAGGAAAAGCCAACACACTCGAGGCAGCAGAGCAGAAGGAAGCAAGAAGCCAAGTCCTTCATGCTATCATCGAGAGGCTGAATTAATTCATCCTACCCACTGAAGGTAACCACCATCCTGATGTAGTGAACACTGTGATTGTACCCAGATTCCTTCTTCAGGACAAAGGAACCCATTTCCTCAGCTACCAGAAGTATTCCTTCCCAGAAATCACCTTTTTTTGGGAGGGCCTTCACTCCAGATATGTCACCTCTTTGGGAGAAGCCCATATCCAATTTAGATGGGGGTAAAAAGGCCCAGCCACCTTACTTCAGTGGAGGATACTCTAAAGGCCATCTCAGGCCCAGAGTTACCTATAGATCGGCTGAAGTCTGTTGTAATTGCATTGCAGTTTAACTTCTTTCTCTGTCCAACTTCCTTTACATGTGTTTTTCATGAGGGCACTCAAATAAATCTTATGCATACAAATTTGATCTGAGTGTCTTTGCAGGTAACCCAGCATAACCCATTTACATTTTAAATAATAACTCCCTTGCTTTTCTTTGTATTTTCGCCACCTAAAAATACATGCATCCCTGAAACACTGCATTTCACATTTTCTTGCTCCTTTCTCCAAGAAGACTTTATATAGTCATACACTATATGTAACTTTCAGTGTCTCCCCCTTTCACCTCAACATTACACTTGTAAGATTTCATGATTTATTGTGTGTAGTTGTATTTCACTAATTTTAAGTATTTTATAGTATTGTATTGTTGAAATTTGCCGTAATTTATTTATATATTATACTACTGATGGCCATTTAGGTTGTTTACAGTTTGCAGGCCATGATAAATTATGCTGCTATGAAGATTCTTACACATTTCTCTGATACACAAGTACATACATTGTTGTGGGGTACGTACATCTGACAGTGTAATTACTGGATCAAAGGGCGTGTATAGGTTCAGCTTTAAAGTTTGCCCAATGATTTTCAAAAGTGCTTATGTTGTACACTCTAATAATGTATGAGAGTTCTCATTGTTCCATATTCTTGCCAATACTTGTATTGGCAGTCTCTAATTTTCATCTCTCTGATGGGTGTACAGCACTATCTGTACAGTTTAATTTGATTTCCATTATTTCTGAGGAGGAGACTTTTTCAAATAATTATTCACCATTTAAATACCCTGTTTAATGAATTGTCTGTTCAAATTTTTTGCCCCTTTTCTACTAAGTAGTCTTTTTCTTATTGAGTTGTAGGATTATGTATTCTGCTTATAAACTCTTTATTGCTTATATGTATTTCACATATCTTCTTGCTCTCAGTGGCTTAGTTTTTCACTCTCTTAACCATGTCTTTTGTGAAAAGAAGTTCTTCATTTTAAAGTAGTCAGAATTGGGGCACCTGGGTGGCACAGTCAGTTAAGCATCTGACTTTTGGCTTCAGCTCAGGTCATGATGTCAGGGCTATGGGATCAAGTCCCTAGTCAAGCTCTGTGCTCAACTCAGAGTCTGTTTTGGACTCTCTCCCTCTCCCTCTGCCCCTCCTGCTTGTTGTGCTTGCTCTTCTTCCCTCTCTCTCTCTCCCTCTCAAATAAATAAATAAATCTTTAAAAAAAATAATCAAAATTATTCATCTGTTTCTGGGGCTCTGTTTAGGAAATATTTGCCTCTCCAATATCATGAAGCTATTTTTCTACATTACTTTATAGATGTTTCATTATTTAGTCTTTTGTGTTTAGGTTTGCAGTCTATTTGTAATCGTTTTTGTTGGTTTGTTTGTTTGTTTTTTATATAGTGCGAATCCTTTTATTTTTTTAGCATGGATATTTAAATGTCCCAGCCCCATTTGCCGAAAGAGCATTCTATCTCACTGCTGTCAATAAGTCTACTTTCATAAATCAAGTGTCTGATTCTGGGCTTTCCATTCTGTCCTATCAGTTTATTTGTTTATCCTTTCATTAGTACCAGATTGTCAACTATTGTAACTTTGTAATTAATAATTACATGTAGTTTTTCAGTTGGAGCCAGGCTTTATATCTTGTTCTTATTCAAGAGTATCTTACCTATTATTGACCCTTAGCATATTTATATAAATTTTAATTAGCCTGTCAAGTTTCACAAAACACTAATTTCACTGTACTCCATTCCTTCCTGCATCTCTAATCTTGATCTGAGATCATTTTCCTTATGTCTGAAAAACATGATTATTTCTTTTGTTGTATATATGCTAGTGACTTACCTCTGAGTTTTGTGTGAACATACCTTATTTGACCTTAATTCTTAACAGATATGTCTCCTGTGTATATTTTGCTAGGATTGCCATCACATTGAAAATACTATTTGAATATTTTTTGGATTCCATTTCTTCTGTTGATATGTCAACTGTATAATTGTTGCTCCTTTGCAGATAATGTCATTTTTTTTCTGGTTAGATTTAAGATTTTCTCTTCGTCTTTGGTTTTCTAGTGTTTCACTATGTTATCTAGGTGTGCATCAAAAAATACATATATATACATATATATATCAAGAAATACATAAATACAAGATCAAGATCTTGATAAAGATTCATTGTCAATGATGTATGTCTTAATTTATAGAAAATTCTTACCTAGTATTTCTTTTTAGATTGCTTATGCTCAGTTCGTTCTATCCTTTCCTCTGAGACTCCAGTTACATATATGTTAGCTATTCTCAACATAATTGCTATGATGCTAATCTCTCTTTTACTTTTTACATTCTTTTGCCCTCCTGGGCTTCATTCTGGATATTTTCTTCTGACTATATTCTATTATAATAGTTTTCTCTTTGGTTCTGTATAATCTGCTAAGCCTGTGTTCACCGAGTTTTTCATTTTAGGTCCTACGTTTTGAGTTCTAGAATTTCTGTTTAGTTGTTTTTGAATCTGTTACTTTTTTTCCTAATAGCTCCCAGGTCTTCAAATTGACTTTATCTCCTTAAACATGATAAGTACATTATCTTTAAAGTTTGTGTTTGACGAACACCTGGGTGGCTCAGCAGTTGAGCGTCTGCCTTGGGCTCAGGGTGTGACCCTGGGGTCCAGGATGGAGTCCTGCATCAGGCTCCTTGTGGGGAGCCTGTTTCTCCCTCCACCTGTGTCTCTGCCTCTCTCTCTCTCTCTGTGTCTCTCAAGAATAAATAGATAAAATCTTAAAAAAAATAAAAATAAAGATTGTGTTTGATAATTCCAATATCTAGAGCTGTTGTTCTGTTTCCATTGTTTGTGCTCATTTTCATTTTATGTTGTTTTATTTGCTCATGTATCTGGTATTCTCTGATTGTATTTTAGACATTCCATTTGAAAAACTGTTTGAGGAATTATTTGAAGTCTAGGATAATTATATCTTCTTTCAATGAGGACTCTCATTTGCTCTTGCCAGTCTTCGATAGGTATTAGTAACCTGTCATCTTAACCCATCTCAGGGATTAATATTTTCTAAGTTACCCAAATGCTTCAAAGATAGACTATACTTCATGTGAGGGCTGGTTTGTTTCCAATTCATACTTACAGACCTTCAGAGCCTCAATCCAAAGGTTGCAGTATGGGAAGAGGCAGATAAACTAAACTCCCACTTGTATTCTAGTACCACAAGGCTTTCAAAAGCACTGTTCAACCTCTCAGACATCTCTGTTGGATCTGCACATGTCAGCAGGGTCAAAGCACCCCAAATGCCATACTTACTTCCCTAGACTTCTATCTTTTCCTGGATATTAGTCCTGTGATTCTAACTCTCTAATGCTTTTAAAATGACGTAAGACAATTTTTTCCCAGTTTGTCTAGTTGTCCTCAATGCGATATCAGGTCCAAGTTACCTAGTTCATCATTACTGGAACTCTAATAAATTATTCTCATCAGCACAGAAAGGGGCCATAATATCTCCTACTTAAAATCTCTCATTACCTCTTTACCTATTGTCTTCTATTGTCTAATTTTCTGTTCATCTTTATGTAAAAACTCTTCAAGAGTTTGTATCTTGATACTTCCAACTCCTTACATCCCATTTGTCCTGAGCCCACACAAATTATGGCTTTATCTCCAGAGCTCTCTGGTCAAAGCACTAATGACTTTCATGTTGTCAAATTGTATTTCATTCTTACAGAATGAAGAGAATGAGGCCCATTCTTAGTCCTCATCTCACTCATTATCTCTAAGGCATGTGACACACTTCACACATTTTTTTCACTTAGATTCTAGGAAATCCTTGTGGGTTTCCTCCTAAATATATGACCATTTCTTCTCAGTCTTCTTGGCTGAATCATTTTCTTTTTCCTGACCTCTAAATGTTAGAATACATTAGAGCTCAATCCTTGAACTTCTCTACCTGTACTCCCTAGATGATCTCATCCTGTCTCATAGCTTTGATTCCAAATACTCCATAATGATAGATGATAAATAGATAGATAGATGATAGATGATAGATAGATAGATAGATAGATAGATAGATGATAGATAGATTTAGCCCCAATCTGCCCCCCTCAACTTCCTCCTTGATACTTCCATTGGTATGTCAAGTAGACATCTCAAACTTAACATGTCCAAAACAAAATTATTGCTTTCCATCCTCTTCCTCCAACCTAATCCTCCCTAGGATTTATCATCTCAATAAAAGGTACATTCAACCAGTTTTTCACTTTCCAGACCTTGGTTTCATCTATCACAACAAATATATTCTAAATTTAAATCACTTCTTCCCACCTCCAAAGATACCACTTTGATCTATGAGTATTAATTAAGAATGGCTAGGGCAGCCCTGGTGGCTCAGCGGTTTAGTGCCACCTTCAGCCCAGGACCTGATCCTGGAGACCCGAGATGGAGTCCCACGTCGGGCTCCTGGCATGGAGCCTGCTTCTTCCTCTGTCTATGTCTCTGCCTCTCTCTCTCTGTGTGTGTCTCTCATGCACAAATAAAAAACAATCTTTAAAAAAATAAAATAGAAAATAAAAAAAGAATGGCTAGAGTTGCAAGTAAGAATACTCAACAGCAGTAACTTAAACGAACAATCAGCAAATGAGGCCCCCAGGATCAAATCTAACTTGCCACCTATTTTGCTAAATAAAGTTTTATTGGAGCATAACTATTTTCATTCTTTTACATATTGTCTATGGCTACTTTTGTGCTATAACAGAATTGAGTAGTTATGGTAGAAGCAATCTAGCTCATCAAACCTAAAATATTTATTATCTGGTCCTTTAAAGAAAATGTTTGCTGACCTCTGTCTTTAGGGGTTATTATTAGGCTTGAGTAAAGGTCATCCAGAGGTATGTGGTCAAGGATTGGTGCAGTGACCCCATGATGTCATGAAGGATAGAGGCTCTGCCTAGTTTTCTATTTTATCATTTTTGGCTTATTGCCTCATGGTCACAAACTGACTACTGCATCTCCAGGCATCATGTCCACATTCCAGGTAGGAAGAAAGGAAGAGCATAGAGAAAAGTGTTGGAGAGAATCAATGTTAACTCTGTGAGTCACCCTTGGTATCAAGAAAGCAGTGATTTCCCCAAAGCCTTCTCAGTAGGCTACCATTTCTATCTCATTGGCCAGAACCATGTTACATTGTCATCTTGTCCTGCAAGCAATTAGGGAATAAAACATTTGGCTTTCTAGCTCCTCTAGTGGAGAAAGGAAAGAGAAGAATGAAAATGAGTTCTGGGTGCCATATGAAAGCATTGTTGTTTCTCTCCTGGATATCCAACCAGGTCTCCCTGTTTACACTCTTACCTCTTTATAGACTATTAACCACACTAAAATCAGGCTGATCTTTCTCAAAAGTAAATCATGTAACATCATGGCTTTACTCAAAAACTTCCAATAGCTTCCATCACACTTAAAAATCTAAACCTTTTCAAGATCTGGCCCTGGATACTCTCCAGTCTTCTTCCTCCCTCTCCTTCCTTGATTCATTCTTACCCCGCCACACTGGCTTCCCTGCTGTTTTAAACACACAAACTAGGTCTTATACTATATGTTGGCAAATTGAATTTTAATTAATTAATTAATTAATTAATTAAACACACAGTCCTGACTTGAGGCCTCTGCTTGACAGATCCTGCTCCTAGGTAAAATGGCTTGCTTCCATACTCTGAGGTGTCTGATCACCTCCTCAGAGAGAGCTTCCCTGTCACATAAAACAGCAACTGTAACACTTTCTTCTCCTTACCTGCTTTATTTTTGGTCTTAGCACTTATTAGTACCTAACATTATTATTGATGTTTATTTGCTTAGTTGAGTGTAGAATATGAGACAGGGATTTTTTGTTTGTTTGTTTCATTGCTATATCATCAGACCCTAGAAGTGAGTTTTGACACTGAGTAGGGCTAATGTTTGATAAATGAAGGAGTAAGTTCCCATCAATATCAGTTTTTTCTATTACAAAAACTTGTTCTTGGGACGCCTCGGTGGCTCAGTGGTTGAGCATATACCTTTGGCTCAAGGCATGATTCCGGAGCTCTAGATTGAGCAGCATGGATCCTGCTCCTCCCTCTGCCTGTGTCTCTGCCTCTCTCTCTCTGTCTCTCATGAATAAATAAATAAGAATTAAAAAAAAACTTGTTCTTACTGGTTTCACAAGGACACAGTATGATTTGCGAGTCTGGAGCTTTATCTTGCTCCCACTCTTCTCTGGGTAACCCTGAGGATGTCAATCAATTTCTCAGTCTCATTTCAATCATCTGAAAACCAGGGGGATGGGGTTCTTGTTCTCTAAGGCAATTCTAGTCTTCCCCAATTCTGTGCCCTTGAGGAATGTTAGCAAAAGGACCCTCAACCACCCAGGGATGGGGTGGGGGTGGAGGGAGGGTTCCCTGCTGTTTTTATACACATTTCCTATGCCTAAGAAATTGGCTTCCCTCTGCTGTTTCTCTCTCATTCTTTTGAGGCTTGTCACTTTCACAAAGATTTATCATATGGAAAGGAAGCAAGGTAATGAATCCTTGCTCTTTCAGAGAACCTTTCATTTACCCTTCAATATAAACAGCCAGAGTCATGATAGACTATAAGCATTGGGCATAGTCACTCATTCTTTCACTTTGGAACTTTTGCTGCAACTTTGTGTCTGAGACTATTTTGCAGTCTCTCCATTTTCATATTCTATGTGCTAGCTACACCTGAATCATCTGACTTATCTAAACATCACCATGCTGTGATTCTTAGAGCAGGAAAATAGGAAAATCACTGAAATGCAGCAAGTCCAGACTATAGGACCTCTAGAGATAACTGGAGAGGGAGAGACTTCAGGGGACTGTGTTCTGACTATCACCTGCCCTGAGAGGGAAAGGACTAGAGCAAGAGATGGCATGGACTGTCTGCCCCACTGAGGACAGCAGAATAGACAAAGCCTGAACCCCAGAGGAACACGGAGGTTCAAGCTGCCAGAAGAGGAAGTTCCCACTGCTCATTTGGGGGAAGTAGGGCACTGCCCCTAGCCCCTCTTGTTGCAAACCTCTGAAAACCAATGCTACCATGAGTGACCAGTTAGAATTGACTCAAATCAAAAGGGAAGGTGGAAAATTCTCCACATCTCTGGCTCATACTATTGACAGTTGATGGATAGATTGGGGGAGATGGTTCCTTGGAGAGCCCTCACTCTCAGCAACTGGTCAGAATATCTCCTTCTTTTCAAAGTGTAAGCAGGGATTAAATTATTTGTCATGATATAATGTGTCACAGGATGACTTTTAAACCACTACAAGTGAGGCAGAGATCAGCAATACTCATAAGATTTGTCATGTTTGAAATGACTTGAAAACTTCCGAAGTCATATATTTGTGACTCAGTTCATCTTAGCACATTTTAAGACACATAAGAGACTCCTAACTCTGGGAAACCAACAAAGGGTAGTGGAAGGGGAGGTGGGCGAGAGGATGGGGTAACTGGGTGATGGGCCCTGAGGGGGCACTTGATGGGATAAGCACTGGGTGTTAAACTATATGTTGGCAAATAGAACTTCAATTAAAAAAATAAAAAAGACACAAATATTCACAATGTACTCTATTTAAAATACACTCAGTGAGCCACTGTTTTATTTCCTTCCTCCCTTCTTCCCTCCCTCCTCCTTTCTCCCTTTAATATTTACTGTTCACTGTCTTCAACAATTTCTGAGAAGTTGCAGTGAAGTTTAATGCATCCTGACTCTGTTGAATTTAAGATCAGCTTTGAAAATTTCACTTTTCCCATAACAAGGAGCACATTCATTTAGAATAAGAGAAGAATATCTATTCTCAGCATATAAGTCATACATTGTCACATAAGAACAATATATTCTCCTTCACTTAAGCCTGCCTTATGGTAAATACTTCCTCTATATCGAGGGATATTCATCAGCCATTGTCTTGCTATTTCCAAGTCAAAATTAATATTTGCGTGCCAATGTAATTCTTTATCCTGGTGATATTTTCCAGCATGTGATTAGCTAACAGAGTCTACGTATATCCAGATCGGGCATCTTATATTCTCCATCCTGCAAAGCACCAAGAGTCAGTTCACAGAATTTTTAAACCTGAAAGGAAGCCTGGAGTCATGACCCCTCACTCTACAGATGATTAATAAATGTTAAGTGACTTGTTCAAGGTCACCAAGCAATGAGTGATTAAATTAGGACTCTCATCTATTTAACCAGTTTTCTGACATTTTATACCCATTGCCTTTGAATTTGACACATAAGAAATAGTTTTTAAAAGTCTGAATGCATTTAAATGTGAAATTAAAAATACTATCTTAGAATGGTGAAAATTAACAAGATCGGGAACAACAAATGTTGGAGAGGATGTGGAGAAAGGGGAACCCTCTTGCACTGTTGGTGGGAATGTGAACTGGTGCAGCCACTCTGGAAAACTGTGTGGAGTTTCCCCAAAGAGTTAAAAATAGAGCTGCCCCATGACCCAGTAACTTCACTACTACAGATGCAGTGAAACGCTGGGATACCTGCACCCCAATGTTCATAGCAGCAGTGTCCATAATAGCCAAACTGTGGAAGGAGCCTCGGTGTCCATCGAAAGATGAATGGATAAAGAAGATGTGGTTTATGTATACAGTGGAATATTACTCAGCCATTAGAAATGACGAATACCCACCATTTGCTTCAACGTGGATGGAACTGGAGGGTATTATGCTGAGTGAAGTAAGTCAATTGGAGAAGGACAGACATTATATGGTTTCATTCATTCAGGGAATATAAGAAATAGTGAAAAGGATTATAAGGGAAAGGAGGGAAAATGAGTGGGAAAAATTAGAAAGGGTGACAAAACATGAGAGACTCCTAACTCTGGGAAACAAACAAAAGGTAGAGAAAGGGAGGCAGGTGAGGAGATGGGGTAACTGGGTGATGAGCACTGAGGAGGGCACTTGATGGGATAAGCACTGGGTGTTAGGCTATATGTTGGCAAATCGAACCTCAATAAAATTTTAAAAATACTATCTTAAATATTTGGTGGGGGATGCAGGGGTGTGAGGGGGCGAAGAGCCATGGCTTAATGCAGTTGAATTCTTATTTAGGAGAGTTTATTCAAAACCACCCATCAATAACCGTTCTTCGGAGGACATTCTACCCCTTTCTGGATGACATGAATTGTTTCTAACAGGTAAAATAACCAAAACTTAGTCATTAGATGATCAAGCTACTCATTCATATTAAACTTATTAAATTTCTAAAATGTAAACTAAGAAGACAAAGTTCTGGGTGGCTCAGCCAGTTAAGTGTCTGTCTTCTACTCAAGTCATGATCCCAGGGTCCTGCAATAGAGTCCCACATTGGGCTCCCTGCTCAGCAGGGAGCCTGCTTCTCCCTCTCCCCTAGCTCCTCCCCCTGCTCATGCACTCTCTCTCTGTCAAATAAATTAATAAAATCTTTTAAAAAGAAAAGACAAAGTTCGTTTTATGTGGTTTATTGTTTATAAATACATATCAGCTATATCCATTTCTGCAAATACTCTAGAGTTATCTGCAAATCTTAGAGCTGAGAAGGAAAATAATACGTCTTGGAAATGGATCATGAATGTAGCTTCAAAATCCACAGATATCCATATGGGTCCAAGAAAGGGAGCATAAACACAGAAGAAAAGTCTGTCTAGTCAGAATTTGAGTTTTAAAGGATTTCTACATCTTAAATTTAACTCCAACATAAATGGATATTAGTAAATCTAAAGCTTCTGAGAAAAGAAGATGTAATGGAAAGTACTTTTTAAGAGATACATTGTCCCTGTTGTGGACAAAAGACCAGAATTTAGAATGCACAAGCAGATCCTATAATAAGTCTGCAGATACCTGGTTTAGTTCCAAACATGAGACTTTCAAAACACAGGGCTTCTATTTATGGCCAAGTTAGAGGAATCAGCTACAACTTCAAATACTACTGGCAAATGGAGAAAGACAAGTATTTTGAGTATATCTTTCACCAAACTCAAACAAGATAATCTTCTCTCTTTGATAGCTTGGTAGACAAATTCACCCATTTTGATGTAGCAAATATAAATACCTTAAAACTGAACTAAAGCAGGCCTATTTTGTTAGGCTCTGCAATGTACTTTTAAAAATTATTCTTTTTCCAATTCCTGAATGCACCCTGTAGTTTTCCCTCACAAATCACTCTCCACTACAACTCCTTTACGTAGAGCTTCAGGCCCACGCAAGCTTCTTTTTTCACTTTCACTCAAAGCCAGAACTTATAAACAGGTTTCTTGCACCCTGCTTTGTAATGCCTTCCTCATTTTACACAACTGTCGAAGCGACAGAGGCCAATGTGGTGGGAGGCAGCATGGTAGGTGTATTGATAAAAGATGTCAGCGTCCTTGCTCCAACTGTGACACTCCTTTTCAATAGATAAACTTCTCACTACACTGAAACGTTCATTATGCCATTCAGAAGTAGAGGTCTAGTGTGACAATTTGCTGTAAAGCGGCTCCGTGATTATAAAGAGAAAATCAGTCACTCATTCTGCTGGGATTGTTCATAAGACTGACAGACATGCTCAGTAAGGAGCGGAGAGCTTGCACCTGGTCAGGAAACTGCGAGATGAGACAACGGTTCTTCTGTTGCTAATAATTATGCCTTGGGTTTAATCATCAACTTCATGCCTGACAAAATGGAAGCCAGAGACTGGGAAATGATGAAGCAATAGGTATTTAAATCATGGAACATTTTTCGTTCAATTAGTATGGTGATGAGGCGCTCCATTTGTTAGGGTTCTAGCTGATGCAGACAGTATTTTAAATTAAGGGTAGTTGAAATGACGGCAGCAGAGTTGGAGGAGTGACACACCACAATGAATATGTCAGTTCTCTATAGGCTGGAGATAGACTTTTGATGGTTTGAATCATAGCTCAGAAAGCTGAGATGAATAAGAGAAAGTAATTTACTGCCTAACCCCTGTTCATAATAGTTTCTCTTCCTTTTGGCTAAAGCAAGGAGGGGAGTTAAGAAAAAACAGACAGCCTGGAAGAGGGAAACGGATGACTCTAGTCTGTAAACTCCATTTGCATATCATTAATCAATTTAGGCAGCTGGACAGTCTGGATCTATTACTTTGAATACTGCATTTGCCAGCCCAGTTTATACTCATTGCTCCATTGTATAGAAAATGTACTAAGAAACGATAACCACTACTCTGGCTTTGAAGCTGGCAACTCTAGAATTTTTTTTCCAACAAACTTCACAATAACACTCAATCACATCTCTCGCTGGGAGGCTGCTTCTTGATGTTGTATTTTGAATTAAAATTGCTCATGAAATGCTCTTCCATTTCTTTCCATCTCTCCTTCCTCACTATTAGCAAAACCCCATCCATTCTCAGAATCACGAATTTTCATTAATTTGTATAATGGCATATGAAATTGCTGCAAGGAGGTCTTCTATGCCCACACTGTTGTGAACATTAATGGTGGAGTAGGCTCTTTCCAAGCAAGAACTCAGGATAAACTTGAGACACAGCTTCTATCTAGACAGCCATGTTTATTGCCGCACAGTAGCAACAGAAAAGAAGCTAACTTAATTGAACAACTGGGAGATAACTATTTAGTTTATCATCTCAAGGCAGAAGATAAATAAGAAGACAAGAATTATTCTTGCCAGATGGTGATAAAAGGGCCATGGCAGTTACCTCTTAATTAGCTGTTCATGTATGATACTCTCTCTGGAATTTCCTGGGGCAAATTTGTAATTGCAAGCCATGTTCTTGCTAGCTTACTGGGCAAAGAGGTACTCCCTCCTATGATATATTTTTTTGGTGTGGGTTCTGAGAATACTGAAGAGTAATGTGAATATGAGCCCAAGAACTCAGCCATTGTATATTATATTTATCTCTGTTCTCATTCCCATAGAACATAAAAAGAGCACGGACTGTGCAAAGAGCTGTCCAAGAAGACTATGTTTCTGCTATAACTAGCCATGTGATCTTGGGTACACCTCTCTGGGCTTCAATTTTTTCATGAGTAAAACTTAAAAAGTGAATCACTGAAGTTCCTTCTAGTTCTACATTACATGATTTTGTACCTTTTTTTTTTTTTTTTAGTTAATGTGTATTAAGTTCATGATGGGCCAGATGCCATCCTATGTGCCTCACAGTCATTCTCTTGTCTGTGCCTTCCCAGAGTCCTCAGAAACAAGTACTATTATCCACCTCATTATTCACTCCACTTACTGATGAGGACTCTGAGGTCTGGAGAGATAAAGTTAATACTCTAAACTACAACCGTGGAATTCAATATTACTATTTTTATGAAAAAAATGCTTATTATTTTAAAATAAATCATACAGAAAAGCACAAATAATAAAAGTAATCTTTATCACTTAGAAAAAAATATTAATATTAGGTGAACATTATTCCAGATACCTCCCTGTACATATACGTACCTAGTTGGAACCGGATAGACAAAATAGAGAGGATATAGAAAAAAAGGTGCTGAAATATATTTTATTTGAGTCTAATAATGAAAAAATGAAACCAAAGAAACTACTGGTCTTTAGGTAAGTCTTCTGCTGGAGATATTATTAAGAAGCTCCCTTCCTAAGAGCTTCTTCAGAAAGAAAGAAAATAAGATTGTGAAAAACACTCAGAGACTGGAATTTCACCTATACATGTGTAACTTCAGATTCCAGTTTTGGACAGTGGTAACTAATTCTTTGCCAGAAAAGGTGAGGAAAGTAAGACTTATTCTCATTTTCTAATTTTCATTTGTTATTATCTTTTTAAGCGCCATCAATATTTTTAACATTTATATTCTATTATAGATTTATAATCCCCAGGATTTCCAAATAACTCTAGGATTTGCAGGTTTGGTTCTAAGTCCAAGTAGATTTGTTGCTCACTTTTGTTTTTACCATGTAGCTTTTCCATTCCTGAATACTTCTGTTTTGATCCATGTTTTGGTTGGCCGGAGTCTACTGTCAAGTAGATTTTTCAAGAAGGATTCACAAATGCTGAATTCTCTAAATTCTTGTGTACTTAGGAATTTCTGCCTAATACCTCTGTATACAGCAAACATTTGGCTAACTTTAGTATTCTTGGGTCATAGATTTTTTTCCCCTCAGAATCTTGTTGACATCACTTCAATGTTTTCTAATATTGTGATTATAGGAAAGTCTGAGGCCGACACAATTTTTCCCCTGTGGGTGACATTTTTTTCAAGCTTGTTGCCTAGGGACTTCTTATATTTTACTATAATAACCTAATACGATATACTTCCTTGTTGAATAATCTCCATCACTTTATCTTGGGGAAAAAAGGAGAAATTATTTTATTCTGCAGATCTAGTTCTTTGTATATTTCAGGGATTTTTTAAAAATCATATCAAATCCTAAAAAAGACATGAATGAGACAGAGTAAGAATAGCTTCCAGAACATTCAGAGGGTACCAGATAGGTTCCCCCACTCACCCCCCCAAAAAAAAGTCTGTAATCATCTAACTAGAAAACCACTTCACTTTTGTCTAAAAGTAATTCAGTTGTTTCCCTTGTGCTTAGCACTGTCTGGTACACAGTGGACGCTCCATAAAAACTTGGTGAAACAGAATATAGAATAACTCTCATGGAGAGGGCAGGACAGAGGTCAGGACTGAGAAGCAGGTGCTGGAAGGGGAGATGAAAGGACTATATAAACCTCACTCTCTTGTCCTGGTTTGTCTAAAGCAGTCTTTAAACAGTCTTATTTGACTTCATCTACTCAAGAGAATCACTGGTAGTGTGAACCAGTGTCATTGGGGTGGTGTACATGCACTTCAGGATAATGCTGATAAAAAAGTTAAAAAACGCTAGTTGGAGTAAGAAGCACTCACACTCTTTTCATCTTAGACACTGGTCTCCCAACAGGTTTCCTGCTTGACATCTCCCTAATCCAGTCCATCTTCCCCACTGCCCTCAAAGTATTTCTTCTAAAAGAAACAAGTAAAACAAGTATCAGTGGAGACAGTCTGAAGTCTTAGACTTTACTATATCCCTACTGCTCTTCCTATCAGAAAAAAGTCAAGATGTCCAAGTTCTTTAGGTTAGAATGCTCTAAGTCTTTAGTCTGGGTCTCTGATCTCCCAGCTTATCTTCCTGCTTTAAGTATCTCTACAAGTATAAAGTTCCTGAAGTTTCTAGTACAAAGCAAATGTTAGCTCCTGACCCAGCTCCATCTTGATATAATGGGGAATTGCTATCTGGTCATATTGTATTGAAGTTAATTCTTAGAATGTCTCCTTCTAGACTGAAAGTCCCTCTGGGAAAGGTCAATAAATGTTTACTGGATCAAACTGAATACTTGGAGTCAGTTTTCTAGAAAGATACAACTCCTATCCATATCCTCTTTCTTTGTATTCACTTTCTTCCAATCCTAGATAATAGAATGAGTGATGAAACTGCAGTCCATAGATCTGTCTTTATCAGAGAAAACTACTTATACAGCACAGAAAGCCCAGGACTTTCAAGTGGTGGGAGGTCTGGATTTGACTCCTGGTTCTGCCACTATCTCAATAAGTGACCTGAGAGAACTTCTTTTTCTCTTTGTGATTTCTCACGTGTCTTTTCCACTCCTGCCTCTGAGGAGTGCTGCTGAAGATGAGCTCAAAATAGATGTGATAGCCCCCCGACATGGCTCTGTAATTCTCTCAGTGTCCCTGTCCCTTCTCTCACTCTTCTCAGGCCACTGACCCTTCCCTTCCCCCTATACTCAAAGCAGCTGACCTTGACCTTGTCTTCTTTACAGTGAGCATAGCAGTCCCTCTGCCTGGACTGAAGGATTATCTGCAAAGATGGCCACCAACAGTTTCTTCCATCTTTATACATGCATACAGACCCTCCCATTAAAGATATAGTCTATTTCCCTCCTCTTTAATCAAAAATGGTTCAGGACTTGCCTTGACTAATAGAAAATGGCAGAAGAGATGTGGTGTGACTTCTGGGTCTAGATCTTGAGAGGTACTGGAGTTCTCATTTTTCCCTCATGGGATGTAGCCACCATGTAAAGTAGTTTGAACTAGACAACTGAAAGGCAAGAGACCCCATGGGGAAAAAAAAAGAGAGAGGGACTGAGAGAGAGAGAGAGAGAGGGAGAGAGATTCAGCAAGACCCTAATCATGCCATCTACCCCATCTGAGGCACCAAACACATGAATAAAGCCACCTTACACCTTCCAGGCCTTTCAGAGCTCCCAGTATTAGTGACTCCAACCAATACCACCTGGAGCAGAACTTCCCCAGTAAACCAAACAAAGCATAGAATCATGAGAAATTTAAAAAAAATTGACATTTTTTTAAGCTCCTACTTTGGGGAATAGTTTATTATGCCAAGAATAACTAGAAATCTGGCCCTCCTTTACCCCCAATGCCAGAATAATAAATATACACTCATGTTTCAAGATTTGGCTAAAGGATCTACTCCTTGGTATTTCTGTGCTCTTACTCTGCCCACTACAGTCCTATTTTCTCTTCTCCTCTCTGAAATTCCATAGACCTTTGTGTTATAAACCATGTGCTTATTTCTCCCCAAATCTCTGGGCACCTGGGAACAAGACTGGTCTAGTTCATTTTTGCCTTGCTTAGCACAATATCTGGCGTATTTAGACTTTCAGTCAGTCATTGTTGCTAAATGAATGAGTGAGACAATTTAGCAGATGATATCTTCATACCCTCTGGCTATTAATCATGTAATTTAGCAACGCACAGGAAAGTTAACATAAGCAATCTCTCATACCACACTAAGGTGAAACAATGAAAGATGAAAGACTACATAGAAGAGTTGAAGTGTCCAGAGATTATATCCCTCACTTGAAGGCACTGTTTTAATCAAAACAAATCAATTAACAACCATACACTGAGCAGATCTGTGAAAATGTGTTAGACTTCAAGGAGTCACAAGCTTAGCCAACAGCACTACTTTCCTTGCTCACACAACCTGTGCTGGACATGAGGGTGAGCAGACCTACAATACTTAAGCAGCCAATATTTATCAAGGCATCATTACTTCATTTTACAGATGAGGCAACTTAGGCCACAGAGGCCAATTATCTCAAGTCACATAGCTGAAACAAAGAAGAGACAGGATTCAAAGGCAGGCATATCCAACATACAGCCCAAGCATAGTTTTACCTTGTTCAAGCAAAAGTACAAAAGCTGGGAGATGACTGGAACATCTTCCAATCATGAAGCCAGGCAAGTAATGATGAAGACCATGTCTTTTGGCAAAGTGCATTATCAAATACCAGCAAAGATCTTAAGACAATGTCAGCCATGGTTTAGCACACACCATCTTCCACCTCAGCACTACAATGCCTTCTTAATGTCTGGGCACTTCTAGTCCCTCTTTCCTTCCATTTACCTTCCACACTACCTCCAGCATTCTCTTCCTAAACACAAATCTGAGCTGGTTACTCAGATCCTGCTTTAAATCCATAGCATAATGCCCAATTTCCTTTACACAGAGGACAATGTCCTCCCTAACTCAACACAAACACTCTTCTCTTGTGTTATCTCCAGTCATTCTTAAGCATGTATGATCAGATTACTCACCATCTCCCACAGATCTGTGAGGTATTCTCAGTTCTCCATGCCTTTATACGTGCTGCTGACTCTCCCCAGATGGCCCTTTTCTCCCCAGAAAACATCCTTGGAGACTCTGCTCAAAGCTCACCTCCTCCTTGAAGCCTTCTTCCCCTCCCCAGCAGTCTTGCACACTTCTGCACTCACACACTTTTACACCACTCAACTACCATATATATGTTTTTACTTATCTCTTTCCAAGTCTCAAGGTCATATTTGTATCTTCCTCATTCCCACCCTCACCTCTAGCACCTAGACCATTCCTGATAGACACTATGCCCTCCATGAATACGTAATTAATGGCAAAGTATATTTTTTTTCTCACTCATGTCCCTGGCTTGTTGGAGAAATACAGTGTTCACAAATCTCAGTGCTCATCTTTTCTTTATTGTGGAAGACATGATGGTTTTGAGTTCTTAATAATATTCTTTCTCAAAAAATTTTTATTTCTTCAGAAAGAGGTATTTCAGATCCCAAGGCTATTCCATATAGCAAATATCTAACATGCCATTGTGAACTGATGTGTGCTAAAGCTGGAATGGATTATATCCATTTGATTTTCTGGGATAGTTTCACCATGTGGTACAGACTTCCTGTTTCTCCCATTTATTCTCTTGGCAGCTCCAGTGGGAAGCAGCCTTGTGCCTTTGGGCTTGCTATACATTTCCATCCATAGGCTATGCCTGCCCAATATAGTACACAGCAGTACTTTAAGAAAGTTGAAGGCTTGTAGAGCCTTCCATTTTTCTCTTGCTCTGAAAGGTGCTTTAGGTTAATTTTATCATAAAATTCAAAGATTCCAACACACTCAGAATTCAGTAATGAGGTACATGACACACCATGTTGTTGTACTGCCTGTTTTAAAAGAAATTTCACTGCCTTTACTTTTAATGGATTACTGTTTTGTCACATTACCAGCCTCAGACATATTTAAGAATCACCAAATAAATGCTTAATGGCATGAAGTCAGGCATTCCTGTTACAACACTGTACAGCTCCACTGGCAGGTGCAGCAGCACTGACAGAGGGTTCCTTCTAAAAGGCTACATTGCCCTATGATGATGACAATTACAAACAACAGGGCAGGGAGTGGCCAAGAGAATCCTGGCAGAGAGACCTCTACAACCATGGAAGGGGTAAGCACAAAGTATATACTGTAAAAGCTTAACATTGAAAGAGCCTTTGAAAACATGTTTATTCATTTGCTCTCTAGTATCTTCTGGGCA
The DNA here is from genome assembly GCF_003254725.2 of Canis lupus dingo. Classification (NCBI taxonomy): domain Eukaryota; kingdom Metazoa; phylum Chordata; class Mammalia; order Carnivora; family Canidae; genus Canis; species Canis lupus. Next base: position 37,614,607 of record NC_064256.1, on the reverse strand, counting down.
TTAGGTTACAGAACAAGGACTGTCAACAAGTCAGGATAAGTCATCAAGGAATCGATAATGAATAGACAATTAAAATTCAGACAATTAAATTTCTACTAGACATCCAATATTAGCTTTCTGTACAAAGTGAGATAAAAATGATGCTTTTAAAAAAGTTACTATTATAGTCTACCCTACCCCAAGCTAATAAGCTCACTCCCAAAGATGACTTGTGTTTAATCACTCATAGCATTTTCATATTGCTGCTAACATCATAACTTACTCTGCAAGTATTAAATTATTTGACACCATGAGCCAGATTTTACTTTGGATTAGCTCCATAGATAATGAAAGTAAAGGCCTGTGAGACAACCAAATCACTGACCACTCAATTCAAAGGAACTGTCTGACTAGCTTAACAGTCACATAAATTAGTATTCTTAGGATATAGCCACATTAGCTTTCAGCTGGTGGTAGGACAGTACTATGTAGAAAAACCAAAGGCTTTAGGACTGATTTAGATGTAAGCCCCAACATGTGACTTTGCGGGAGGTCATTGAAAGCTCTGTGACTCAGTTTCCTCATACATAAAAGAAGTATGGCAATAGTAGCTATTTTCTTGGGTCACTATGAGGAAATTTATGCAAAGTACACAGCTCAAGGACTGGGATTGATACATGGAATAAGCATTTAACAAATGGAATATCTGGCTACTATCATAAGAAGGAGGAGAAAATGTATAGGGAAAAAAATTAAAAATTCAGGATAAATAGAAAGTATAAAATAAACTAGTAGGAAAAAATTCCAAATACATTAATCAACAATTAAGGGAGTTCCACATTCAGCTAAGATGGAATAAAAGGGACCAGATTTACCCTCCCATCTGAAACCACCAAAACACTGGACAAAATTAAGAAAACACTGGTTTTTACAACACTGGCTATCTGGTAATGAAAGAAAGCACTCCCTGAGAGATGATGGGAAACAAATCAGGCAAGCCATATGATGTCCCCAGCATACTGCCTTCAGAGTTTCCAGGAAGTGTCATAGAGGGGGAAATGCCAGCAGAGGCTGATAGACTCCCTGAATTTAAAGGGAGGACTTGGGAGAAAGGGGAAATAAAGGCAGATAGAGTTTGCAGATAGAGTACTAGAGAGGAGACGGCTGTGCAAGAATCTGCAGGGGCCTCCTAGAGTATTTGGGAGAACATTGATCAGTAAGTACATATGGGTAAACTAGGGGGATAAAGCCACCCTAAAGGATTAGAACAGTCCTCAGAGTTCACACAGACAGGAGTAGTGCTTGTTCTCATCAGCCAAACTGGAGAATCTCATAATTCACAGGGCACTGGATAGAGTACTCAAAAGGGTCATGCCTCAGTCATGGGCAAAATCAGTCCTAGACTAAATACTGACCCATCCAAACATCTTAAAAACAAGACTTAAAAGGATCAAACTGTTTCTAAGTAACTAAACTGCATGCTCGACTAAAGCTTAATAATATTTATAAAAATGCAAAAATATATAGCACCCAACAAGGTAAAACTCAGAGTATCTCACAGCTAAACAAAATGACCAGACATGCAAAGAAGAAAGAAAATATAACCTATGATATGGAGAGAAACCTGTCAAACTAGATTGAGAACTGACACAGATTTTAGATAGCAGACAATGGTAGCAAACCAGTTATTATAACTATACTCGGTATGTTAAAAATATGAGAGATATGGAAAATATAAGAAAAGCCCAAATGAAACATCTAGTGATGGGAGCACCTGGGTGGTTCAGTGGTTGAGCGTCTGCCTTTGGCTCAGGTTGTGATCCCCAAGTTCTGGGATCGAGTCCGGCATTGGGCTCCCCACAGAGAGCCTGCTTCTCCGTCTGCCTGTGTCTCTGCCTCCCTCTGTGTGTCTCTCATGAATAAATAAATAAAATATTAAAAAAAAAGAAAAAGGAACTTCTAGTGATGAAAACAATAATATCTGAGATGAAAAATATGCTGGATTAGATTAATTGAAGATTAAGCATTTCAAAGGAAAAGATTAGTGAACTTGAAGACACAGCAATAGAAACTCTTCAAAATAAAATTTGGGGAAAGAGTTTGTTAAGAAATGAGAAGAAGCCTAGTGGTTTGAGGGACAATTTAAGAAACCTAATATAAGTGTAAGTGGAGTTCCTAAAAGAGAAATAAGAGAAGGGGAGTAAAGTAAGCAAATTATGGCTGAAAAAATTTTACATTTAATAAAATCTCAGATTAAAAAAAATCTCAATGAACCCCAGGTATAAGAAATATGAAGAAAATTACGCAGATGCATATCACAATCAAATTGCTCAAAACCAGAGGTAAAGAAAAACTTTAGAATCACCCTAAGAAAAAAAGGCACTTTATGAACAGAGAAACAAAAATAAGGATGACAGTATATTTCTCTTCAAAAAACAATATAGGGCACCCCAGGTGGCTCAGCGGTTTAGTGCCGCCTTCGGGCCCAGGGCCTGATCCTGGAGACCCGGGATCAAGTCCCGCATCAGGCTTCCGGCTTGGCGCCTGCTTCTCCCTCTGCCTGCTTCTCCCTCTGCCTGTGTCTCTGCCTCTCTCTCTATCTTTTTCTCAAATGAATAAATGAAATCTTTAAAAAACAATATAAATGATAAAAAAGTCAACATATAAGTCTATACTCAGCAAGAATATCTTTTAAAATGAAGGCAAAACAAAGACTTGTTCAGAGATACAAAGTCTGAAACAATTCATCCTCAGCAGTCCTGCATTACAAAAAATGTTACAGGGATCCTTCAGACAGAATGAAAATACCAGATGGAATTATGGATCTACATAAAGGAAAAGAGAGCATTAAAAATGGTTAATAGAACAGTTAATATGTATTTTTTCTTATCATTTAAAATTCTTTAAAAGGTGATTGATTATTTAAACCAGCCTAATTACAGTGTATTGTGTTTATATCATATGTGAAAGTATACAAAAACAGAACAAAAGCTAGAGAGGGAGAAACAGGTACTGCTTAAAGTTCTTGCACTCTACAAGAAGTTTTATATCATTTAGAGGTTGACTGTGATAACTCAATGATGCATAGCATAAAGCTTAAAGCAACCAAAGAGTTATAACTAATAAGCCAACAAAGGAGATAAAAGGGAATCAATAACAAGAAACACTGTTAATCAATAACAAGAAACACTGAATCCAAAAAAATATTAAGACATTAAATCTAAATGGTTGGAATACCTCAATTAAAAAACACACGTTGTTAGATTGGATGGAAAGCGAGACTGTACTCTGTGCTGCCACAAGAAGTATATTCTATAAAGACACAATGACTTAAAAGTAAAAGGATAGAAAAATGTGCCATACTAATACTAATTTTTAAAAATCTGGAGTAACTATCAATATCAGATAAAGTAGATTTAAGAGCAAAGACTATTACAAGAGAGGTCATTTCAGCATCATAAAGAGATCACAGGACATAACAATCCTTAACACTTATGCATCTTATAAGGGAGCCTTAAAACTGAAAGAACTACATTAAGAAACAGAAAATCCACAATTTGGCTATCGTGGCCATTGCTGCTAGAAACATCGGGGTGCAGGTGTCCTGGCGTTTCATTGCATTTGTATCTTTGGGGTAAATCCCCCACAGTGCAATTGCTGGGTCGTAGGGCAGGTATATTTTTAACTGTTTGAGGAACCTCCACACAGTTTTCCAGAGTGGCTGCACCAGTTCACATTCCCACCAACAGTGTAAGAGGGTTCCCTTTTCTCCGCATCCTCTCCAACATTTGTTGTTTCCTGCCTTGTTAATTTTCCCCATTCTCACTGGTGTGAGGTGGTATCTCATTGTAGTTTTGATTTGTATTTCCCTGATGGCAAGTAAGTCAGTCGGAGAAGGACAAACATTATATGTTCTCATTCATTTGGGGAATATAAATAATAGTGAAAGGGAAAATAAGGGAAGGGAGAAGAAATGTGTGGGAAATATCAGAAAGGGAGACAGAACGTAAAGACTGCTAACTCTGGGAAACGAACTAGGGGTGGTAGAAGGGGAGGAGGGCAGGGGGTGGGAGTGAATGGGTGACGGGCACTGGGTGTTATTCTGTATGTTAGTAAATTGAACACCAATAAAAAAATAAAAAATAAAAAAATAAAAAAAAAAGAACTCTTAAAACTAAACAATAAGAAAACAAACAACCTAATTTAAAATGGGCAAAAATCTGAGCAGACAATTTACCAAGGAAGACATACAGTGAATAAGCATATGAAAAGATACTATATCATATGTCATTAGAGAACTGAAAATTTAAACAGCAATGAGATACCACTGTACATCTATTACAATGGCTAAAATTCAAAACACTGACAGCACTAAATACTGGCAAGGATGTGGAGCAAGAAGAATTCTCATTCATTGTTGGTGGGAATGCAAAACAGCGTAGCCACTTTGAAGACAGTTTGGTAGTTTCTCACAAATAATCATTTTATTATCCCATAATAATGTCCCTAGGTATTTACTCAAATGAGTTGAAAGTTTATATTTATACAAAAACATACACACAAATATTTATAGCAGTTTTATTCATAATACCCTAAAACTGGAAACAACCAAAATGTCCTTCAAAGTGTGAATGCATATACAAATTGTGTACATCTGGATAATTGAATATTATTCAGTGATAAAACGAAATGAGTCAAGGGTGTCTGGCTGGCTTAGTTGGGGGAGCATGTGAATCTTGGTCTTGGGGTTGTGAGTTTGAGCCCTATGTTGGGTGTAGAGGTTACTTAAAAATAAAATCTTAAAAAAAAATAAAAGAGCTATCAAGCCACAAAAAGACATGACAAAAACTTAAATGCACATTGCTTAGTATAAGAAGCCCATCCACAAAGGCTTTATACTGCATGATTCCAAATATATGACATTTTATAAAAGATAAAACCATAGAAATAGACAAAAAAAATGGGTGGTTTCTAGGAGTTTGAAGAGGGGGGAATGAATACATGTAGCACAGGGGATTTTTAGGGCAGTGAGCTGTGGTGTATGATACTGCATACATGACTTTATAAATTTGTCAAAACCCATAGAACTCATAGACAAAAGGTAACCCCTAAACTATAGGTTTTAAACTATGGACTTTAGTTATCATAATGCATCAATATTGGTTCATTAATTGTAACAAATATATCACTCAAATACAAGATATTAATAACAGGGGAAACTGTGAGCAGAGCAGGAAGAGAGAGAGGCACATGAGAACTCTCTGTAACATCTGCTCAATTTTCTATAAACCTAAAGCTTCTCTTAAAAATAGTCTACTGTTTCAGGAAAAATGCAGTGTCAATATTCAGAAATAAAAATTTCCAAATTTATAAAGAAAAGTTAATAAACCAATATACTGAAGAACTTTGACATACCTCTCCCAATAGTTAATAAATTATACAGACAAAAATTCCATAAGTATCCCCAAGGTTTGACCTCCATAATTAACATTTGTTTAGTGGAACATACTTCAAACTTTACATTCAGCAATCAGAGAATTCTCACTCTCCAGACACTGAGATATTTATAAAAATTAATCTCATAGTAGTCCATAAAACAAGTATTGAGGTATTTCAAAGTATTGATATCTTTAGGAAAAAGGTTGAAAATCAGTAATCAAAGGATAGTCACAAAAGTCCGTGTGCTTCGAAATTTGAAAGCACACTTCTAAATAACTCGGGTTGAAGGAAAAATAAAAATGAAAATTATAATAAAAATAACAAAAATTGTACATGTCAAAAATTGTGAGTACAACTAAAGCATTGCTTAGAAGATAAATTATGGTACTTGCAGTTTTAAGACTTTGTCTTAAAAAAGAAAGCTGAAAAATCAGAGCTAAGTATCCAATTTAGAAAACATTTTAAAAAGAAAAATCTATAGAAGAAAGGAAAGAGGAATGAAGATAAAGACAGAAATTACTAAATTAGAAACAGAAGATAGCATTGAGGCTCAATAAAGTAAAAAGTTAGCACTTTGAGGGCAGCCCGGGTTGCTCAGCGGTTTAGCGTCACCTTCAGCCCAGGGCATGATCCTGGGGTCCAGGAATCTAGTCTCACATCAGGCTCCTTGCATGGAGCCTGCTTCTTCCTCTGCTTGTGTCTTTGCCCCGCCCCCCCACCTCTCTCTATGTCTTTCATGAATAAATAAAATCTTTTTTTAAAAAAAAGTTAGCACTTTGAAAAGACTATATGTTCTCATTCATGTGGGGAATATAAATAATAGTGAAAGGGAATAGAAGGGAAGGGAGAAGAAATGTGTGGGAAATATCAGAAAGGGAGACAGAACGTAAAGACTGCTAACTCTGGGAAACGAACTAGGGGTGGTAGAAGGGGAGGAGGGCGGGGGGGTGGGAGTAAATGGGTGACGGGCACTGGGGGTTATTCTGTATGTTGGTAAATTGAACACCAATAAAAAATAAATTAAAAAAAAGGGAAAAAATAGACAACCTCCAGGTAATATAGACCAAGGGGAGATAACAGAAGCAATAGAAGAAAAAAGAGATGCTATAGATGTTTAAAAGCTTGTGAAAGAACCTACTTTCTAGGGAGTTGGTCCAGACAGCGACAAGGAAGCTTTGAGGTGCCAACCTATGAAGAGACTGGTGTTGGAATCGCAATGTTACCCCCAGCAGTAGTATCAACCACCTGCCTACAGCAGTGCTGTAATCCTCCCAGGACTTGAGAAGGACATCCTAGCCATGAAGAGTAGAGGGGCCCGATAGAGCCAGATTGGAAAGGCAAATGGGTTCAAAGGGGTCTATGACCCCAAATAACCAAATAACCTTGGAAGAGTTCTAGTCAGCCTTCGGCTTCAGGGACCTCAGGTCATGTCCACTACTCCTGATCTGCAGAGCTTGGAGGTGCCTCCAGAATTGGAGCCTTTTACTCCACCTCCTGCCTAGGACGTCAGCTTTGGTCCACCTGATAATGATATTTTCTTTGAAAACTGGACATCCTCCTAAAAGACTTTCCCACGATAATCATCTCTGCACCAGACCCATTCATGCATTTGACCAATATTTCCCAGTGCCTGCTATGTGTCAGGAACTGTGCTTCTACACGGGGATCTGAACAGAGGAGAGTCAAGCTATGGTAAGCCTTTTTCCAGGTGAGATGGATGTAGCACGATTTGAGTTTTCAGGTAACCTTCGGTGACCTACCCCATATCCAGTATTTCCAGAGTTAGATGGAGGGTAAGAGGAGGACTGATCCAGAGAATCTGGAGAAGGAAGAAAAGAAACATCTGAGTGACAGCTATGTTGTTTCTGTTCTGGGTGCTTCTCTCTACTAGTTCAATTAGGCTTCCCAGCAGTGTGAGCTGTTACTACACTCATTTGAAAAATGAAGATTCTAAGGGACAGTGAAGCTTGAGAATTTGCACAGGGGCACACTGTTAGTAAATAGCATAAAAATGATTTTTAACTCTACTTTTCTGATCCCAAATCCTATTGTATTTTCAATCACAAGGTCATCCACAAATCTCTCAATCTCTATCTTGGACAACTGCTGGACAGAGGTGGGAGACTTTCCATAGACAGAGTTGTGTCTGCAGGCAGTATGGACTGAGTGTGGCCAGAACTGTGCCCAGCCTCCTGGATAAGCAGGACTAGTCCAAGCTGTGATAGTTCTTGCTTCTGGTAGGGAGCAGTTTCTGCCCAGGGGCTGAAGAGCAGTCTCTAGAACAGGGTTCCCAGCCTGGCAGGAAGCAGTAATCTGTCTCAGGGGAAAGGAGCTTCTGATTTTGAGATGGGTGGATGAGAATCAGAAAGGACAAAACATGACCTTGGTGAGGTGTATCTATGGCTACCTACTTTGAAGCACTGGAGGCACCTGCACAGTTGTCTAACCGCTTAAGCTTCAGGCCTACACTCTGATCACAGGGTTTTATCTCAGGCCTCTGGTACGGCTTCCTCAGATCCCAACAAAACACCATATTTTCTGGAATTGTGCTGCGGCTGTGATGTAGGTTTAGCCACTGGGAGCTGCCCAAGCATCACTGCCCCTCCTTCTCAGGGGAGAGCTCCCCACTTAGGCATTCATCCACTGTGCAGTATCTAACGCCTTCTAGTGCTCTCCATCTCCTTACCGTAGCCCCAACAGTTCAACTTCAGTAAAGTGAAAAATCTGGAAGAAAAAAAAAAAAGCTTAAAAGAGGAAATTATACACATCTTTTTGCCAATAAAATTGAAAACAGATGAAATGGACAAATTCTTTGAATGTGACGTACTAAATCTGATCCAAGAAGAAAAAAGAAGATAAATAATTCTATGACCGGTAAAGTAATGAAATCAGTTGTTTGAAATCTTCCCACAAATATCAAGACCATGATTATCTCCAGGGTTGGGGGATGACGGTGATGGATGAAGGGTAGAACACAGAGGACTTCACGTGTATTTGCTAATGTTCTTTCCTAAGCTGGATTTAAAATGTGGATGTTCATTTTATTATTAATCTTTATATTTTGCATATATGTTAGACATATTTGGTTTGTATTTTATATTGAAATGTATATGCTAGCTCAAAAGAAGTGCTTTATACTGATCTTCCTGTAAACCAAGATAATCTAATACATATGTTAGCCCCAGGACTCTACCCAAGGCAGATTCCAGCATTAGAAATATGAGAAAGGGCTCATATGAAGAATTTCTATACAAAATTGAAACTGAAACTGATATCATCAGAACTGCTGTACCATATTAATAACAGTTTTCCACATGTGTACATGCAAGTTTCCTGGGGATGATTCCCCTTCCTTAGAAAACAACAACAAGTTTAACAGTCAAGACTATTTTGTGAAGTTCTTACCATACTCCAATTACAATAGGTATTAGCCCACTAAAAGTATTAAAACCAGTACTACACATGTGGGTTTTTCTGAGCTCTGTCTTGAGAAGTGCAATTGCTGAGCCAAGGGAAATGTAAGTTTTCAACTTGATTAGATTTTGTGAAATTGCTCTCTGAAGTGTTTTTACCAATTTAAACTATCACTGAAGTGCATGAATGTTCCTATTTCCTCACATCTTGAAAACAGTTTGTCAGAGTATAAAATGTTTGCCACTCTGATAAGCATCAAGTATTTCTATGTTTATTTTATTTGCCTTTCCAGATTCAGTGAATTTAAGTATATTTTTATATGTTTACTATCTATATACAGTGTGTGTGTGTACATATACATACAATAATTCTTATTATTGACAGTGGTTATAGCTATAATGTACTGCAAACACTGAGCTATCAAATATTGAACACCATTGCTACCAAGAGAAACACAGGGTCAGTTTTTCATGTGCCCCCTGGTCACAAATTTTCATCATGGATCAATACATTACATTGTATCGTATATGTTTCTGTTTAAAGACACCTTATTTAATATATATGGTTAATTCATTAACATTGAACTGGTGGCCAACAACAGTACACCTTATCCCTGAACATGTCATAAAGTGGGTGTTCCTAAGAATCTTTCACTTAGGAATGCTTAGGAACACTAGACAGCAATTTAGACTACCCATGGGACCATTTTTCCCCCCGTAGGACCATTTTAAACATGGAATCATGAACAAAAAGCACAAAAAATGTGCCAAATGTGGCAGTAATTAGACCATGAAAAGGATACTTACTTGACAGTATGAGAACTCAAAAGAAAGAACATCACCTTGTTTTGCCTCAGCTGGAAACATGTTTTGAGTGAATCAAAATTTTTGCTGCTCTGCATACATCCCTGAATGACCATCAAAGTGCTGTGGGTATTGATTTGGGGAATTATGAAGAAATTTTAACAAGCAGATGAATTCACAAATATAGAATCACAAGTATACATTCATGTATATATGTATGTATATTATATATATACATATATAATTATAAAATCTCATTATATATTTTAACAATTTAACAATTGCCAACTTTGTATGGTGTTGTTCGTGTTTTCTTAATTTGTACAAAATGTTGTTTGTTTTGAAGGCTGCTGGATTTTCATGAGGATTGCACTGAATCTATGGATCAGTTTAGGAATAACTGACACCTTAACAATACTGACTCTTCTGACCTATGAACACTGTATCTCTTTTATTTGGTTCTATGCTAGTTTCACTCAGCAATATTTTCTAGTTTTCATTGTATGTCTGGTGCATCTTTTGAAAGTGCATCTGAATACTCGAGGTATTCAGTAGTTTTTGATGCAACCGTAAATGGTATTGTTTTTTAATTTGAATTTCAGATTACTCATTGCTTGCATATACACATAAATTGATTTTTATATATGATCTTGTATCCTGCAATTTAATAGACTCACTTATTAGTTCTAGGAGCTTTTTTATAGATCCCAGGCATTTTTCAAAAGATTTTATTTATTTGGAGAGAGAGAGCACGAGCGAGGGGCAGAGGGAGAGGGAGAAGCAGACCTCTTGTTGGGCAGGGAACTTGAAGCAGGGCTCAATCCCAGGACCTTGGGGTCATGACCTGGGCTGAAGGCAGATACTTAACTGACTGAACCACCCAGGTGCCCCAATTCTTGGCATTTTTACATCAACAATCATGTCTGTGAATAAAGACAAGTTTACTTATTCCTATCCACACAGATGCCTTTTGCTTCTTTTCTTACCTTGTTGACAGGTATTGCATTCTTCCCTTGATCATGATATATTACATTTTTCATAAATTGTTATTCTAATTGCTAATTTTTAAAATAATTTTTGCTTCTATATTCTTTATATCACATTATTGTAATCTCTTTGTCTGGACATGGTATTAAGGTAATGTTAGACTTATAGTTGAATTTTCATTTTGGGAGTATTTCCTGCTCTGAAATTTTCTAGAAGAATTTGTATATAATTGGTATTTTTTTTCCTATAAATGTTTGGCAGAATTCACCAGTAAAGTCATCTGGGACGAAACTTTTCTTTGTGGAAAGTTTTAACTACAAATTCAATTTCCTTATTAGATATAGGCTATTCAATTTATCTATTTCTCATAATTTTATTTAAATTCCAATGTAGTTAGCATACAATGTTCTATTAGTTTCACATGTACAATATAGTGATTCTATTATTACTAATTCTATACAATACTCCGTGCTTATCAAGACAAATATATTCTTAATGCCCTTTACCTATTTCACTCATCCCTCTAATTTAATTCCATCATGGTCATGAAACATACTTTCTATGACTTACACCTTTTTTAAGTATTGAGACTTGTTTCAATAAACTTATAAATGTTTCATATATGATAGGAAAGAATGTTACTTCAAAATTTTAAATTTTTATTAGTGAAACTTTTTTATTGTGTTTAAGTTATACAATCTTATTAAATGTTTTTGTTTGCTTACTTTATTTCTGATGCAGTTGTATTTAAATTTCCCTCGTACAATTATGAATTTTATATTTTCTTAAAATTCTGTTCATTTTTCTTTATAAATATTGAAGTGTTATTGTGAGGCTCATATAAATGCACAACTTTTATGTCTTGTTGGAAAATTGTTCTTTCACCTTTATAAAATGTGCTTCTTCATCACTATGCTTTTGTTTTTAATGTTACTCTCTGATATTAATATTACTAAACCAATATTCTATGTTAGTATTTATTTACCTATAAGATCTTTCTCTATTTTTTATAATCAGTTGTTCTATGTAGCTTTGTTTTAGTTGTGTATTTTATAAACAGCACTTGTTTGTTTTAATAAAATCTAATTGTCTTTTTCTTTAGAATGCTTGAGTTTAATCTATTAACAATTACTGTGACCATTTATATATCTGGGTCAATTTCTTATTTTTTTTTTTTTCCTTTTTTTTTTTTTTTTTTTTTATTGGTGTTCAATTTACTAACATACAGAATAATACCCAGTGCCCGTCACCCATTCACTCCCACCCCCCGCCCTCCTCCCCTTCTACCACCCCTAGTTCGTTTCCCAGAGTTAGCAGTCTTTACGTTCTGTCTCCCTTTCTGATATTTCCCACACATTTCTTCTCCCTTCCCTTATTTTCCCTTTCACTATTATTTATATTCCCCAAATGAATGAGAACATATAATGTTTGTCCTTCTCCGACTGACTTACTTCACTCAGCATAATACCCTCCAGTTCCATCCACGTTGAAGCAAATGGTGGGTATTTGTCATTTCTAATAGCATTTCTATTCCTTGGGTTATATCGTCAGTACATCATCTTTCTCCCCTTCTTTTTTTTTCCCTTTCATTCCTTCTCTTGAATTGATAAAATTATCTTTGTTTCCCATTTCTTTCTCTAATGGTTTATAAGCTACACATTTCCTTTATTTTAGTAATTATTTTAATAAATATTAAACTATGTATTATCTTTAAAAGTCTAAAGTAATTCAATATCTCCATCTTTCTAAAAAGGTGATGATCTTTGTGTGCATTACCCATTGTATCCTATTCTTTTCATCTTCTCTGTAAGTACTGTTTACATTTTATTTCCAACAATCTTTTAAACAACTGAAAATGTTATTCTTAAATTGTCAGTATTTAATTTGATTTACTAATATATTTTTATCTTCTACTTTGCTCATTACTGTTTATGGCATCCCATTTCTTTAATTCTAGGTTTCCTTTTTTTCTTTATGAAATACATCCTCTAGTAGCTCAATAAGGATTTGTGGTGGGATGTATTTGGGGTGGAGAGAATAATGTGATGCCTCACCATCTATCTTCTATTTCATGTAATACTTCTTTAATATTTTTCTCTATTTTTCTGTTCTTTCTGGGTTAATTCTTCAGTACTATTTTCAAAGTCAGTAATTCTCTTTGTTACCAATCTAGAATTTATTCCATTTATGACATTTTTAATTTAAATTACTGTATTTTTATTTCAAGGGTTTTTAAATAGTTTTTTTGATATCCATTTGTTCTTGATTCATTGCTGCAAGTTTTTATTTCATAAAACTTTTATGGTTGTTATTCCTTTCTTTATCTCTGAATAATTTAAACATACTTATTCTAAAGTCATTTTGGGATTGTTTAATTACTTTTGTTTCTTCAATAATTAATTCTTCTACTAATTTTTTATTCATTGACCAGCTTTTTTAGAGCAGGTTTATGTGCTTTGTTATTTTCATTAAAAAGGTAGCATATTATCTTCTCTCATCATTCACTACCTTATTTCCAAGGGCTCCTACCCAACTCCTGGGACTCATGCTTGAGAACAGGTCTTATGCCAGCAGCTGAGGGCTTCCATTCTGGATCAATATTACAGATTTAGCCATTGAATCAGCAGATGCTCCAGCATAGAGTCAGTCTTCACAGCCTTCTCTGCCTCTTCTAGCCACCACAGCTGCACAGCATTAATTGTATTTACTCTTTTAAACAAAAATCTTCTTTTGATGGACAGTATTAAATTAAATATATAAAAGCTATAGCTCAATCAATAATCTTTTCATGGGTGAAAAACCCCACCCTGCCCCTGTTGTCACTCTGTGAACTGACTGCCATCCATCTGCACATGGGTTGCTCTAGGTCCTTATCTCTCTCGCAGAAACTCAGGTTCTGGCCAATGATGGGTATTGCTAGATTCAGAATCTATTTGTCACTTCAACTCCTACTTATGGCTGGATGCTTCCATTTTTACTTTTGTCTATATAGGTAGCTTATTTTTGAGTATGGAATATGTCTGGAATGTGTGTGTGCGTGCGTGTGTGTGTGTGTGTGTGTGTTTAAATGTATTGTTTTTGTGGAGCAGTTTATTTTTTTTATTTTTTTATTTTTATTTATTTTTTTTTTTGTGGAGCAGTTTAAAACATGAACTCATAACCACCATCTTGAAAAGAAGTACAGAGCTGAGTTTCTCAGTCTTTTATAGGCTCTGATCTGTTGTGATATGTATAAAAATCATAGGTACACTACTTGTATACATAAATATTTTACACTATTTGAAATTTCAAAATGCTATAAATAAAACTTTGACTGCCTTGACAAAGAAGTTGAACTTTTCCCATACATTTTTTTATTACATTTGCCACTACCACTCCCTTCCCAATGTCTATATTTACCTCTCTCATAGTTGAAAATCACTGTCCTAAAAGAAAACATACAGCTCTAAAAAGATTAGCTTCAGAAAACTTTAAAAAAAGTTAACAATCAAGGAGACTGTGTGACTATGGCACACAGGGTTGCCTGGAAAAATCAACTGAATTTGCCTATACAGAGGGTGTACCCTTATTCCAGAAACCAGGAAAGGCAGTTGACAGACCGCCACAACCTACACCCAGATTTTAGTTACCCTAGTCAGTTTGTTCCCATAGTCCAATCATAGAAATAAATACTGCTTTTGGGGAGGAAAAGTTTTATTTCACAAATACCTTCTGACAACATCTACAAAAATCAAAATAAAAGAACATCAAAACTGCAGTAGGTAAATAAAGAATAAGAACAGGTTGTTCTCATAAGAGGAAATACAAACTGGCCAAACATGCACACATATGTTATCCTTGATATTAATCTAAGAAATAAAAATTAATGTACTATTTTACATCTAGGAACATTTTTTTAAAAAAATAACACTCAAGTTTAAGGCTCCTATTAAATTAGTATATTCATACTTGCTGCTACATTGGAAATTGACACAATTCTTTGAAAAAGCAATATACCAGTATGTATGGGGAGCTATAAAAATGATCATCCAACTCCTAGGAATTTATCTTAAGGAAACATCAGAAGAAAAAGCCTATATACATGATGATATTCACAGCATTATTTACAATACTGTAAGTAAACATCAAAGAAGACATACAGGCAGTAAGTTTCTCTAACATTTTAAAAAAGATTTTACTTATTTATTTGAGTGAGAGAGCACATGCTCAATGAACAGGGGAATGGGGTAGGAGGGACAGGGGGAGAGGGAGGAGCAGACTCTCCACTGAGCAGGGAGCCCCATGCAGAGCTCCATCCCAGGACTCCAAGATCATGACCTGAGCCAAAGGCAGATGCCTAACTGACTTAGCCACCCAGGCACTTTTCCTGTAGCATTTTTCAGCAGCTTTATCAACGTATAACTGACATGTAATAAACTGCACTTGAAGTGCACAAGTTTTGATATAAGTATATAACCATGAAACCATTGCCATAATCATAGTAATGAACATAATCAATCCTCAATATTTTTAAATGGGCAGAAAACAATTAGAGCCAGATGCTAAATGATGCTACCCAAGCCATCATCCCAGCACCCAGTTATCAACAGATTATCCAGAGAAGGTGAAAAGGAAGAGGTCACTAGGCATCAGTATTCATGGTGAGGAGGTTCATCCCACTTTAAGGCCAACATCTAAAAAAGAAAAAAAAAAAAAAAAGGCCAGCATCTTGGCTAGAGATTTCTGAGGGTAGGATCTACTGAAGCAGCTCATATGATGGGGAGAAAGGATCAGGATGTTTTCAGGTTGATTTCAGCATCAGCCTTTCACCCCCACAATCCCCTGTGACCCTTGGAAAGTGTAGGAGAGAAAATAGCTCCATTTAAAGGGGCTGAGGGATAAGAGAGAGGCAAGGATTATGGTGCCCACTGGCCAAGTAAGGAAATGATACAGGGGGTTGTAATTCAGTGGCATGGCTTGAAAAGGACACTTTTCTTCCTTTCTAAGAGGGTAACAGAAGGACCTCAGAGTGAAGCAAAAAATATACTGAGAAAAATCACATGACATAAAGAGATCATGTCAGCAGAGCCCCAGAAGCCAACCAAAGTGACCAGCAATAAAATCAAGGTTGCTGATCACCACTGGCAGGTAACAGCATGTAGTATAGCCTCTTCCCTCTCTCCAACCCCATCCTCCCCACTCAAACTGCCTGGAAGGGGAGAAGAGTGAAAAAAAAAAAAAAAACATATCCCCTCCCCATGACAGGTCCTGAAGGTCATAATCTAGTCAGAGAGGGAAAGGAGAAGAGATGAGACTGGGTTTCCAACTGAATCAGAGGAACTTTTTAATAATGATAAATGACAATTGCACAAAAAATTAAATATCTAGGAACAAACTTAACTAAAGACGTTAAAGACTCATACTCCAAAAACCTTAAGACACTGATGAAAGAAACTGAAGATGATACAAACAAATGAAAAGATACTCCATTCTCATGGTTTGCAAACAAAATAATATTGTTAAAATGTCCATACCACCCAAAGCAATCTGCAGATTCAATGCAATCCCTACCAAAATACCAACAGAATTTTTCACAGAAAATAATACTAAAATTTGTATGGAACCACAGAAGATCCTGAATAGCCAAAGCAATCATGAGAAAGAAAAAGCTAGAGGTATCATAATGCCATATTTCAAGATACACTATAAAATCATAATAATCAAAACAGGATGGTACTGGCACAAAAATAGACATAGATCAGTAGAACAGAATACAGAGTCCAGAAATAAACCCACACCTTTATGGTCAATCTATGACAAAGGAGGCAAGAATAAATAAGTAAAAAACATTTCAACAAATGCTTCTAGGAAAACTGGACAGCTTTATGTTAAAGAATGAAACCAGACCACTTTCTCACACTATACACACACTCATATGTTAACTTACACCATACATATACTCAAAATGGACTAAAGACCTAAATGTGAGGCCTGAAACCATAAAACTCCTGGAAGAAAACATAGGCAGTATTTTTTAAAAGATTTTAAGGGATCCCTGGGTGGCGCAGTGGTTTGGCGCCTGCCTTTGGCCCAGGGCGCGATCCTGGAGACCTGGGATCGAATCCCATGTCGGGCTCCCGGTGCATGGAGCCTGCTTCTCCCTCTGCCTATGTCTCTGCCTCTCTCTCTCTCTGTATGACTATTATAAATAAATTAAAATAAATAAAATAAAAGATTTTTAAAAATTTATTCATGAGAGACACACAGAGAGAAAGAGAGAGAGCGGCAGAGACACACAGGCAGAGAGAGGGAGAAGCAGGCTCCATGCAGGGAGCCTGATGTGGGACTCGATCCCGGGTCTCCTGGATCATGCCCTGGGCTGAAGGCAGCGTCTATCCACTGAGCCACCCGGACTGCCCCCAGGCAGTAATTTTTGACACTGGCCATAGCAACATTCTTCTAGATATGTATCCTTAGGCAAGGGAAATAAAAGCAAAATTAAACTCTTGGGACTACAATAATAAAAAAAACCTTTTGTAAAGCAAAGGAAACCATCAAGAACAAAAACAAAGACAACCTACTAAATGGGAAAAGATTTGCAAATGATATATCTGACAAGGAGTTAATATCCAAAATATATTAAGAACTTTTCTCATACCCCTAAAACACAAATAATCCAATTAAAAAACAGACTAGACATTTTTCTAAAGAAAAAACAGAATAGACATTTTTCTAAGGAAGACATGTCCAACAAATACATGAAAAGATGCTCAATGTCATTTATCATCAAGGAAATATATATTCAAAACCATAATGAAATATCACTTTATTCCTGTCAAAATAGCTAGAATCAAGAAGACAAGAAATAACAAATGTTGACAAAAATGTGGAGAAGAAGGAGCCCTTGTGCACTGTTGGTGGGAATGAGAAATATAGGAGCCACTGTGGAAACAGTATGGAGTTTCTTCAAAAAATTAAAAATAGAACTACCACATGATCCAGTAATTCCACTTCTGTGTATTTATCCAAAGAAAGCAAAAACACTAATTCAGAAAGATATATGCCCTCTTATGTTTATTGCAGTGTTATTTACAATAGCCAAGATATGGGAGCAACTCAAGTGTCCATCAACAGATGAGTAGATAAAGAAGATACGATGTATAAATATATTGGAATATTATTCAGCCATAAAAATGAATGAGATCTTGCCAATGGCAACAACATGGATGGACCTAGAAGATATAACACTAAGTGAAGTAACTCAAACAAAGGAAAACAAATACTATATGATTTTACCTATATTTGGAATTTAAGAAACAAAACAAATAAAGAGAAAAAGACAAAGCAAACCCAGACTCTTAAGTACAGAGAGATGGGGGTTGCCAGGGAGGTGGGGGTAGATGAAATGGACAAAAGAGATTAACAGTCTACTTACCAGGATGAGCACTGAATAGTGTATGAAGTTGTTGACTCATTATATTGTCACCTAATACTAATATAACAATGTTATGTCAGTTCTACTTCAATTTAAAAAATAGTGAGAAATGATTCTAAAACTGTGGGATCATCCCAAAATGTCTCTGAAGGACAGGAAAGGGACGTGATGATTGGAAGAAAATAGGAAACCGTTCATCCCTGTACCTCAGTGAGTTCAGAGAATTCACTATACCTGATACAACCACAAAATTAAGAGGATAGCTAGAGAAAGTACTATGTATCAACTCAATATATTATACAACCAACAAAATTATAAGTATGGAAAACTGTAGAAAAATGTAATTAATTTATATACTATTATTTTAAATAATAATGAAAAATAGAACAATTATGTAAAACAGATATATGGACAAAACTTAAAAGGAGGAAGAAAAATGAAGATCATTTCATTAATATGGTATGACCACTGTTTTCAAATTCCATTTATTTTATAATATGAAAAACTGGGAGAAAATCATGCACCATCCCCCTTATTAGTCTAGAAAAGTATATTCATTTGCCATGTTTCTTTCTTTCTTTCTTTCTTTTTTTTTTTTGATGATGATGACTTGATCAATAGTTTTGAGTACTTGGGATCCCTGGGTGGCGCAGCGGTTTGGCGCCTGCCTTTGGCCCAGGGCGCGATCCTGGAGACCCGGGATCGAATCCCACGTCGGGCTTCCGGTGCATGGAGCCTGCTTCTCTCTCTGCCTCTCTCTCTCGCTCTCTCTCTGTGACTATCATAAATTAATAAAAAAATAAATAAATAAATAAAAAATAAAAAAAAATAGTTTTGAGTACTTATTTCCAAAAGTAAGGCTGTGCCAGATGTTGTGGGCACAGCTCAGAGCAGGACTATGAGCTCTCTTCCCTCACCTGTGTGTAACGGCAGAGATGCACAGTGCTGAGGGCTGTTCTAGGCAGGGGCAACATCACAGGGCATGGATAGGATAGTGGGAGGGCCCTGAGACTTCCTATGTAAGTGGTAAGTATGGTGAGACTGAAAGGATGCATGGAAGGTAGCCAGGGCAAGAGATTGAGGGAAGAGGGCAGGGGGAAGAGCATGTAAGATGAGCCCAGAGACTTAGAAGTAATTCTCCAGAAGAACATAATGAAGTTTGAAGGGCTGGAGCATAGAGTAAAAGTTGGAGCTACAGGTTGGGGGAGCAGGGACTCAGGGTGGGAAGCAGGATCAGGCCTTATAAATCTTGCTGAGAAATTGGGATTTGAAGATCAAAACACACACACACAGACATATATGCATGCATTCATAATGCTTATATAGTTGAATTTCTTAATCCCAAGAAAGTCTTGATTCCTTAATTTCTGTGACACAGGATACATGTTTGAATTTGGAACTTTCTAGTATTTTTAAGTGTTTATGTTCAGTTCTTGGAGTTTGTACCACTCTGAGACACACAGCAAGCATTTGGAAGATTGGGATTTTACTGGGAAGTCTCTGGGCAGGCATTGGGCCCACAGGGTCTATTCACAGCATTTTGACCCCTTAGCACCTTCAGTGAGGGTTGGCCTTCCTTGGGGTTATTCTCAGTGGTCACAGGCATAACCTGCCCCACACATTGGAGGGTGCCACAGAAACTTGGAGCATTTCTAGCCAGTAATTCAGATTCACCAGTTTCAGCTGATCCATCCACCCAGAGATCACTCAGAGTCAACAGGAGGTGTGGGTTTCTATAAGTTTCTCAAATGAGAGAAAGTTGAACTAAAAAGTCTGAGGAGAATTATGCTGTTGACAGGTGTTTCAAGTGTGGGTCTTGGCAATGAACTATTCACTTACAGTTTATGAGGCAATGATGAGACAACTCGAAAGAAGCAAATCTCTGAGACATGACAGTTCAGTCCCAAAGACCGTTAACAGAAGGTCAGCTCATCAAACACATCTGCAGAAATAGAACAGAGCAGTCCTCTGCGCAGCCCCACACATCACAGTGATGGCTGCAGAATTCCATTTAATGCTAGCACCAGTGCAAATTGGAAACCTAAGCGTTCACTCCCCACAGCCACAGGCTTCAAAGCATCTTCTTGTCTCTACTAAACAGCTCAAGGAGACAGAACCTGGAGGAAAGGTTTTCCCAGTGAATTTTGTTTCTTAGAATTTGTTTACATTTGCATACGCTTTTTGTAGGAATAGTGAATGAAGTTATTAATTAATCATTTTTGCAGCAGTGAAAAAAGCTTCCTAAAAAATTTTTAATTATGGTTAGTTGTCATGTAGCTTAGAAACGATTAGAAAGCCATTATTGAATTTAGGCTATTTCTACCCTATTTTTCTGTAACAATCACATCTGTGTCTTTTTTTTCTACTTAACAAAAGCAACACATTTGTGGCAAGTTATATATGTCTGTGTGTGTATGTACATATATGTGTATATACACATACTATACACACATACATATACATGCATCTCAGTGTATGCATACATATACACACATATATATTTTATATAAGATTATAAAATAAAAAGTAAATATCTGTCCTGTCCCCCTTCATCAGCTCCACTCCCTACAAGCAACTGCTGAAAAAGCTATGTTTGTCCCTCTGTGCCAGATGTTAGAATAGTGTTTTCTCTACCTTCTTTTCCTCTGAGGCACCAATATAACAGACATCAGACCCAAAATGTGTGGGGTGTACACACGCATACAGAATGCACCAAGACAACTGAAAATCCTATTCCACAACTCTTGGAAACCAGAGAGATCCAGCATATACAAGGGAGGTTGGTGGGTGGGGAGTTCTTTGGGGTGAGTGTGATGTGAGACCCACCATCACTCCCTTGGGGGACAGGAAGAGGTTCCCCCTTCTAACTCCAAGCCTAGGGAGGGGGAATTCAAGGAATGCCCTTGGGAAGTTCTTATGTTTGTCCCGTGATGTTGGGACTCAGGCATGGAATGAGACAACTCAAGCATACTGTGGCCTAGAGTGTGACTATATGCCAGGTGTCTGTTTCCTCAGAGGCAATCCAGAGAACAAGAGGGCTCAGTCTTGGCAGTGGAGCCAAGAAAATTCTGTTGGATGGTGTCAGCTACTTTCTCAGGACTCCATGAGGCCTTACCAGGGATACCCAGCAAGTCATTTGGGTTCTGCCCAAGGAGGCTACCCTGGTGAGTGAGGAGATGGAGGTTGGAGGTGTCCTGCTAGTGGCAGGACTGCAGAGGCAGTGGCAGGAGATGAGAAGAACAGAAAGGACCCTGTGGAGGAGAGAGAGGCCTTTGAGCTAGAAGCCTTACGTGGAAGCCAACTCTACCCACTGGCTGGGAACAGATCAAGCACAGCTCACGATGCTCTGAGCCCAGGTAAGATCTCCCCCCTGCTCTCAACCCCCAGTGCTTCTCCCCATTCCTCCTGGCAGGCATGGAATCAGCAGCTAGCCTGGGGAGGAGATACTCAGGGACTCAGCAGGCTGGGATGACTCACTAGCTCTAGTCTGTCTGCAATTTTTCAGGTTTTAGAACTGAAAGTCCTGAGTTTTGTGTTTCCAGATAGAGAGCCGGGGGGGATCACACATGCCTGTCCCAATACCAGATACCAGTTCAGCAAGGTAAAGGCATTTAAAGCTAAGTCAGATGAGAAGTGTTGATGATCACAAAGGATTAAGGCTTTGTTTTTCCACTATGCTGAAACCGGATTTTCTTTTTTCTTTTAAATATTTTATTTTTAAAGATTTAAAAGAGAGGGGGAGGGGCAGAGGGAGAAATAGAATCTGAAGCAGACTCTGTGGTCAGCTTGGAGCCCAACACAGGGCTCAGTCTCATGACCCTGAGATCATGACCTAAGCTGAAATCAAGTCTGGTGCTTAACTGACTCAGCCACCCAGGCGCCCCTTGAAACTGGGTTTTCAACTTAAAGTACTTGTAGACCTACCTATAACCTAAAGTAAATAGCAAAATCAGGGACTGACAATATTTTTATCCAGAGGCAATGATAGTAGACACAAAAAACTGAGTTGTGTTTAATTATATATATCTGTATCCACAGACATAAAATATAATATTGATATAATACTGACACAATATTTTGAAACAGCATATTGTAAATTGTACTGTTCTGATGCTTGCTTTTCTTGCAGCACATCTATATTTAAATCCTGATATCCTGGGTATTTAACAAATCATGCTGTATTTATATAATTTAATTTCATCTTGCCACTTAAAGCGAGATAGACCCACATGTAAGAATGTACAAAGTCTTACACAAGTCTGTGCCAGTGAGTGCTCTGTCAGTGACAAGTAACAGAACATTCAACTGAAAGGCAACTTAAATAATAAAAAACATCACACATAACAGGAGTCTATAAGTAAATAGTTGTAGAGTTGGCTAATTCAGCACCACATGCTGTTACCCAGGACCCAGAACCCAGAACACAGGCTCCTACATCTTTCTGCTTCCCTGGCCGCAACTTCTTGGCACTTGACTTTGAACTTCTTCTATTTACCTGCAAGGTTAACAGCCACTTCCAGGTAAGATGTCCTCATGCAAGCACTACCAGACAAGCAGGAAGGAGTAGTTTCTCCACGGTTGTCTCTTTTGTTTACCCAAAGAGGAAATTTCCCCAGAGAATCTAATGATAAGCCCATGCCCAAGCAGCAGGGGGAACTCGCAAAGCCAGGAGCTGGTATTTTCTGGGTCTATAGTGGGAAGAATTCTGAAGCACAAAGGCAAGGGACTGACTCCTGCATAAGCAACCATGCTCCAATGTCATATGAAACATAGATATGCTGTATGTAGGACACAGATGTCATCCTTTTTTAATAACTACATAGATTTCATCATGTGAATACATCATAATTTATTTAGCTAGTCCTCCATTGATGGGCAGTTAGGTCATTTCTAGTTTTTTTTTTTTTAATATTACAAACCACTGGGCAGTAAATATCCTAGTATGAGTGTATGTTTGTGCATGTACACATCTTTGCACACTGCGAGATATGAGACAGTACTAGACATGGCATAGCTGGTTTAAAAGACGAACCCTTGAAATTTTAACAGATCTTGCCAAATATTTTTAAAAGTAGCATTAATTACTCCAAAAGTGTTTGAGTATGTCTATTTTCTCACATTTGCACTGACACTGAGTATAACAAAACTTTTGAATCTTTGTCAAATGACAGATGAACATATTCCTTGGGCCAGGTTGCAGATTGTTGATGTTCCAGGGTCCTGATGGAGTAAAGAAAGCTAAATCACCAGATGGCATCTGAAAGTCTCTGTTTTTCTACCATGATTCCATGATCTAAAATGGTCCATGTAAGAACCCACTAAACCTTCCTCTTCTTATAGCATCTGCAATGTTTTTTCCCCCTGTGGAAACAGGTGCTTTAGAAACGATTGTTCTATTATTCTGTTAGCAGGTGCTTTAAAGATCATTTTAATAATGTCTTTAGGATAAAATATGGTTATTGTAGAATATATTTTAAAAACAAGATAACAAAAGGGATGGAGATAATCATTGCCTTAACCTTACCACTCAGATATACTATTATCTCTCTTTTGGTATATCATGAATATACCAAAAAAGATAATTTTGTATATATATAAATATTTGTATAATTTATATATATGGGATCATATTCTACATGTTGCAGTCCTTTCTCTCTTACTTACTGGCTCAATGAACACCTTCCCATGCAATTAAAAAACTTCTACAGCCTTGCTACTCAAAGTGTGATGCAAGGGCCAAGAACATTGGCATCACCTAGGAACTTGGAAAGGCAGAAGCTGAGGCCCACCTCAGATCTACTGAGTCAGATCTTCATCTTAACAATATCTCTAAGTGATTCATAACCACATTAAACTGTGAAAAGTGGGATCTACAACACCCTTTTTAATGGCTGACAAGTATACCATGGTGTGATTGTACCATAGCACCAGACTTAATTGTTTGATTCTAACCAGTGTTAGGAGTGTTTATCCATCTAGATAGTCTAGGATTTCCTAGAAATCCTTATTGGAGTCAGTCTCATTGGCCTTGGATAACAGAGACAATTCTTGCTGGGTGAGACTGTGGGAAAAACCAAGTCTGGGCCTAGTCCTTCCCTGGAGAGGTGTCTTGGAGATAACTGTTCTCAGAATGGTTTAAAAAAAATGTTTACTATGTGATGGTAACAGATGCTTCCAAACAAAGAAACAGGAAGCTGATGCCTTCTCTGTCTACATTCAGCAGGCTGAATGAGTTCCATTAAATTCGCCTGCAAACTTTACTAAAGAGCCCAGCAAGCAGCGATGAAAATTACAGAACAGCTACCAGGCACTTTAAGTAGTCAGCTGAAATTTAGCTGTTTTCCATATTCTTTGCTGATAATGCAAATGGAGCCTTTAAAGCAAGTGGCTCTAAGTTACCACACATACTACAAGCTGAGAAGGCCCATGTGGTCCACACAGATGCTGCCGCTGCCCCCTAAGCCCTGCCACAGAATAACCGGTTCCCACGGCTATCAGTGGCAGGGTCTGCCAACCTGGAGGGTTACGGGCCCAGGGCCAGTCATCTGAATAGATCAGTTGTCAAGAAGTAAAAGCACTCTAGGGAAAAGACTTGGTCTGTCTAAAACCTCTGTTATTTTCTTCACAACAGGCTCAGTTTTTCCTTGAAAGAGGCTTCCGTGGGCTGTCCAGGAAAAAAGTATTCTGGGTTAAAGAACAAGATGCACTACGACCCAGCAATTGCACTGTTGGGGATTTACCCCAAAGATACAGATGCAATGAAACGCCGGGACACCTGCACCCCGATGTTTATAGCAGCAATGGCCACAATAGCCAAACTGTGGAAGGAGCCTCGGTGTCCATCGAAAGATGAGTGGATAAAGAAGATGTGGTTTATGTATACAATGGAATATTACTCAGCTATTAGAAATGACAAATACCCACCATTTGCTTCAACGTGGATGGAACTGGAGGGTATTATGCTGAGTGAAGTAAGTCAGTCGGAGAAGGACAAACATTATATGTTCTCATTCATTTGGGGAATATAAATAATAGTGAAAGGGAATATAAGGGAAGGGAGAAGAAATGTGTGGGAAATATCAGAAAGGGAGACAGAACGTAAAGACTGCTAACTCTGGGAAACGAACTAGGGGTGGTGGAAGGGGAGGAGGGCGGGGGGTGGGAGTGAATGGGTGACGGGCACTGGGGGTTATTCTGTATGTTAGTAAATTGAACACCACTAAAAATAAATTAAAAATAAATAAATAAATAAAACAGAACAAGAGAATACCTCTGATTATAGAAAGAAATGTCTCATTAAATATCATTAAAATAAAAAATACATGGTACAAAAAAAAAAAAAAAAAAAAAAGAACAAGATGCAGGACTCCATGTCTAAATTGGCCTCAGGTTCCAGGAGGCTCAAGAACATCAAACAGAGCAGACTACAGCCATAGAAATTAATCAGTTGGAAAAGGAAAAAAGAAGAAAGAAAGAAAGAAAGAAAGAAAGAAAGAAAGAAAGAAAGAAAGAAAGAAAGAAAGAAAGAAAGAAGAAAGGAAGGAAGGAAGGAAGGAAGGAAGGAAGGAAGGAAGGAAGGAAGGAAGGAAGGAAGGAAGGAAAGAAATCATTTGGGAAAAGCTGTTTCCTCTCAGATCTTCTTAGTTCTGAATGGGGTCCCTGGGAACAAACATCATTTTGGGATTTGCTAAGAGGCCAAGAGAAGAAGTGATGGGAAAGAAGATAGCACTTCCTTCAAATGTCATCCACCGTGTCCTAGCAATGTGACTCTAAGGGTGACTAAAAGTTTCTGGCATCTAACTTCTATGAAACAGGATGATAATATCCTCACAGGTAAGAGGTGCCTGGGTAGCTCATTAGTTAAGTGCTCGACTCTTGATTTCAGCTCAGGTCCTGATCTCAGGATTGTGGATCGAGCCCCAAGTGGGGCTCTGCTCTGGGCATGGACTCTGATCAAGATTCTCTCCCTCTCCCTCACCCCACTCTGCTCACACGTGTGCATGTGCACATGTGTGCTCTCTCTCTCTCTCTCTCTCTCTCTCAAACATCCTCACAGGTGAGACACTGTAAATGTTACCACCTGGGATATGGTAAGTATCTGATAAATGCTGTTTTCCTCCTTCATCCCCCAAAATGAACCAAGCCTCACACCCTTCCTTTTTTCTCTCTTTACTCACACCCCAATAAGAGATAAATGTGAAGTCCATGAAGAACAACTGTCACTTCCAGAAAGTTAGTTCTCTTTACAAACAATAAATTTGTGTTCAACTATTTATATCTGTTTAAACAACTTTTAATTTCAAAAGCACTCTACACATTTGTACACATTTGATGAAAAATGTGACAGAAAAGTCCAATTCACTAGGATATGGGGGAAATGAGCGTTGTCATATACTCCTGATGGGCATGTAAATTAATTCTAGAGAGCACTTGTAGAGAGCAGTGTGCATTACCTTGAACATGCAATTTTCACTTCTGAAAATGTAGAAAGTAATCATAGATCTAAATCAAGATTTAGTTTCCAAATTTTACCTTTCTTATTCTTATAATGTTTATATAATTATGTAATACATAAATATATGTCCTTATAAAAATACACAATATGAAAGTAAAGTAAAAAGTGAAAGCTGCCTCCTACTCTCATCTTCCCTCTTCCCTCTCTCACTTTCCTCTCTAAAAATTATTTCTGCTAAAATTTGTGTTTATCTTTCCGTATATTTTGCTAAACAGTTACATGTGTGTTACATTCTTTGTAATCCCAATAGGATTTATTAAATAGTTTACCTCTCTACAAATTTAAAATAGTGTTCTTCTAATATTGAATTTTGTATCTCATATATTCTTACATAGTTCATGCATATGACTTTAATTTTTGTAAACTGAGGTTAATCATTTCTACTCATATGCCTTTACATAAAGTGAAATCCTTATGTCAACTAAAAACAAAACAAAACAAACAAAAAACCCTATGTGAACAAAAGAAAAAAAATAAATAGTTGACCACTCCCCTCTGATTTAAAATGCCATTTAAAAAATAAACAATGGCTTATTGATACAGTGGAATATTATGCAGGAGGAAGCTCTCTCACACTGATATGAAAGATCGCCAGGGACATGTTATTAAGTAAAAAGAGTAATGCATGGAAAGAGTGCATATACTATTTGCATAAAAAAGGGAGAAAATATTTTATTTTATTTATATTTGCATAAAGAAACACTAAAAGAGTGAACAAGAATATAAATGATTATCTAAAAGAGGCAGAAAGTTGCTGAATGGGGCAAAGGGGAATAATATAAAGAGGAATAAATACTTCTTTGTGCTAGGCAGAGTAACTGCCCCCAAATATGTTTGTGTCCTAATCCCCACTACCTATGGTTATATCAATTATATGACAATGGAGAATTATAGTTGCACACGGAATTAAGGTGGCTAATCAAATGGCTTTAAGATAGGGAGCAAATCCTAGGTTATCCAGGTGGGCCCAATATAGTCACAAAGGTCCTTAAAAAGTGGAAAAGGAAAGCGAAGAGGAGATTAGGAGGAAGATGTAACTGTAGAAAGGCACAGATATAAAAAAATAAAAATAAAAAAAAAGAAAGGCACAGATAAATGCAAGATTGCTGACTTTGACAATGTGAGTCAAGGAATGTGGATGTATTAGGGTTCTCCAGAGAAACAAAAGATATATGTGCCTATTTAGATATAGATATACATATGAGATGTAAGGAGAGACAAGATATATAGAGAGAAGATATATATGTATATATATTATATAGAAAGATGAAGACACAGACATTGGCATAGATATATACAGAGAGAATGATTATAAGGAATTGGCATACAAAATCGTGGAGGTTGAGAAATCCCTAATCTGCTGTCTACAAGTTGGCAACCCAGGAGAGCCACTGGTTAATTCCAGTCTAAATCCAAAGGCCTGAGAATCAAAGGAGCTGATGTTGTGAAGCCCAGTCCAAGGGCAGGAGAAGACCATGTCTCAGCTCAGCAGGCAGGCAGGCAGGAAAGAAATGCTCCTTTCCTCTGCCATTTTTTTCTTTCTGGCTCTCAGTGGATTAGATGATGCTCACCCATGCTGGGGAGGGTGGTTTACTTTACTGAGTCCAGCAATGAAACTGCTAATCTTATCTGGAAACACCCGCATAGACATGCCCAGAAATAATGTTTAATCTGAGCACCCTGTGGTTCAAATTGACATGTAAGATTAACCATCACACTGCAAAACCTCTAGAATCTGGAAGGAGTACGGAAATACATTGTCCTTTAGAGACTCCAGAAAGATATGTACTGTTGTCAACACCTTGATCATAGCCCAGTGAGACCCATGTTGAACTTCTAACCTACAAAAATTCACTTACTTTCTATTTTCTAGTAAATACTTTTGTGGCTGTAAATTCTGCATGGAAAGCCACTTTCAAGAGCCTTTTAAGTCCGTTTTTTAGCATGCAGTGGTCCCAGTGTCATTCATTTTTAAAATTTTACAGTTTTATAATTATTCTTTATCCAAAAAATAAAAGATGCTTAAAAATTTCAAAATAGACTCTTTTTGCTCTCCCTTTTCTAATTATTTATTGTTTTATTTTATTTGTTACTTTTATTTATTTTTTTAAAATATTTTATTTATTTATTCACAAGAGACACAGAGAGAGAGGCAGAGACACAGACAGAGGGAGAAGCAGGCTCCATGCAGGGAGCCCGACATGGGACTCGATCTGGGTCTCCAGGATCACACCCCGGGCTGAAGGCAGGCACTAAACCACTAAGCTACCAGGGATCCCCGACTTTTGAATTAAGTTATTGAATTTATGATTTACAAGCTATTTTTTAATTCATTTTGCATATTCTTCTTAAAGTACAAATCTGATCAAGTATCTTGCTTTAATGGCTCCTCATTCACCTCAAGATAAAATCGACACCTCTCACCAGGCTTCCTACGAAGCCCTTCACAGTAGCAGCCCTGTTCACTCCCTCAGCACCCCAGCTCACTGCAGCAGCTGACTCCTCCCCAATCTCACCCTACTCGGCTCCATCCTCCAGCCTTCCCACCATATCAACTGATGCCACTGCATACTCTATAGCCATACAGAATTCCACCTATTTTCATGAACATGCCATGCTTGCATGGAACTGAACACGTGCTGTTTTCTCTGGAGAAACATTTTCTCATTTCTACTCCATTAACTGAATAGCTCCTGCTCATCCTTCAGGTCTGAGGATGCACATCATTTTCTCCAGGAAGCCCTCGATGAAGGTAAGGAGCCCCTACCAATTTCCACACAGCACTTCCAGGTCATTTACCAGGTCATCACACAAAACTCCCATTACCTATCTATTTTTTCCTCTAGAACTGTGACCAACTTAAGGGCAAAGACTGTGTCTTGTCCATCCTAATGTAAAGTCACCTATCCTCAGCCCACTCAAAGTCCCCGGTGCTCGGTGAATATGTGTTGAGTATTTATTTATTCAACAATTTCATGTGCATAAACAAAAGAAAATAAAATGATAGAAGGAAACACTACATATACACAAAACATTTTCAGCTGTTATATATTAAAAACTTATGCCTTCTAGGCACTATACAAAGTATATGTGCTATTTATTTATATCACGATATTACAATGCTTATCATTGGGGGAGAATGGAAGAGATAGTTTTATTCTTTCACCTTGAAATTTCCCAATTTACAAATATTATTCATAGAAATCAGAGAATATAGTTATGTAAAGGTGCTCCTTGCCTATGGAGATCTGATGATATATACAAATGTAAAATACATACAGGTCATCATTCTCTGAAAACTGACCTGTGAAGAAGGCACTAAGCTAGTGGGAACTCAGAAGTTGTGTGGCCTCTTTAACTCCCCTAAAGTCTCAACACATGGTAAGTTCCAAAAGCACCTATTGGCTCTATGTATGTGGCACTTAATGTTTGTTTCTCCAGCCTATAAGTGAAATAGTGCCCACAACACAGCTGCTGCTGCTTTGGGCATTGTTGCCCTCTCGTTCTCTGTGAGGCTGTGAAGAAACCAAAGATTCGTCCTTCCGCATGCTATAGAATCACCAATAGAAAATAATAAAGCTTAAATGAGCAGCATCCAAGCCATTGGAAAATATTGAGCCTGTTCACCTCCATTAAGCCCTAACCCATCCTATAATGCCACATAAACAATCTAGCATATTAACATTCCCAGTTTAGGCTCACAATTCTCAGAATCTTCATTTTGAGCCTTTGGTTAATGCACAATTATTTAAACAATAAAAAGTAATTTTTTTTAGCTCACAATAGAGTTTTGTGTGCGCAAATGTATGTGCTTTTCATTCAAACATAAATAGCCCTACTTAGTTATGAATGAAATCAGCGTTTATTGTACTAATAGCTCACAAGCATGAATTAAATATACCTAGAGTTAAACAAGCTTTATTCCCCGCCTTCAATGCTAATGTCTCTCCCCTGTCTCATCCTCTGTCTTGAAATGGTATTTAGAAATAAATTCTGGATTTATAAGCAAAAAGGGTAAGCAATATAGTTATATCTGTTGTAACCTAGTAAATATGACTAAAGCCCACTTGGACATTAAATCTGCAGTCTTTATTCCTTTGCCTGTATATTGATTTCATATCATATTCAATACCTTTACTAATGGGAAGTTATGGGAAATGTGATGCAGCATCTGGTACGTTTGTTTTCTTTCATGCAAACCTCAACCTTCTAAATAATAAAGGTGCCATTCCAGCTTTGATATTATAACTAATTCTTGCAGTTTGTAATGATAATATCTTCCATTTATTAGGTCGTTCCTTTGTGTCAGGAATGCTCATCCTCACAGTGATTCCACAAGGTAGTTACTATGCCCATTCTAAGGAAGCAGAACCAGAGGCTTAACTTGATACAGCTAACAAATGGAGAAGTCTGGGTTAGAATCCAGACCTTCATCTTTAAGCAAAATGACTAGAGAGAGTAAAACCTCAAAAATTATCCCCCACATTATGGAATTATTTTTTCACAAAGAGCACAAGTAAGCTGCTGCATTTCTTTCAGGTTTCTATTTGTCTTAGGCTCCAAGGTTAGCTCCCCCTTGGGTAAAGTTGAGTGCTCAAGATAAAGCTGCCTTGGGTTGAGATCCCTACATCCCACACAGGGTGCACTGCTGGGGAACTAGAGTAGGAGGAGGCATTGGTGTGGACCCTGAGGTAGGAAATTTGGAGAAATTCAAAGATGAGAAATGTGGAGTGCAACGTTTCTGGCATAAAGGTCAAATTGAGACCACGACCATGGTCTCTCATTCCCAAACAGAAATCTCTTGAAGCCACAAAGTGCGGACATGTTGTTATGACCAGATGCACTTCTGAAAAGCACATAGCACAAGAAATTTGTCTCCCATAAATATTCTCCTCATCTGTTCATCAGTGCCTTATTCGGCCACCAAAAAAATAGAGAACATCGAGCCATGACCAGATATTGGATTCTCCAATAAAATAGAACTAAAAAAACAGCAATTAAGTCCAACTACATTAACATTAAACACAAGTTTCTAATGTACATATCATTGATAATACAAACCTTACCTTGATTGAAAGTGGGGTAAAAGGGTACTTCAACCTGGCATTAGGAGGACTGTAGTAGTACTCTTTTCTTCCCAAGTCCTTGTTTTTCCATGCCTAAAGCCAAAGGAGGTAGTTTCATTCCCTTCAACTCAGGGGGTGGGAAAACCAGTACACTATAGCTAATAAGGTTCTGCATAATTCCTGAGCTACATTAATGGGGAGGAAGTTTTCTCACCCAAGATCATGGTAATTGTCAAAACCTGAGAGGCAGGAATTGTTGAATAGGAAGGCTAGGCACAAGTTGCCAAAGAGACTCAGGGGGAAGAGAGGTGTCATCAAAACATGGGGCCAGAAGCTGAAATGGGGTTGTATGGAGTCAATCATGTAAGAACTAGATCAAAGAGTTTGAGAGTCCATAGACAGGAACACCCTCAGGAGGAGGCATTGCTCTGAGATCCCAGAGCACAAGAGCTAGACAGAGCAAAGGGAAGAGGCAACATGAAAAGTCCCTGGAATCAATGCTAGAGGGGCTCAGGATCCGTCATCAGGAGGAGTGACTCTTCCCAAGCATAGCATCATGCCAACCTTGGGTTAAGTGCTCTAAAAATATAATTTCACTTAATCTTTACAAACACTGTAAGGAGAAGCTGACCACAGAGACCAAATCTTTGAATAATTCTACTGCTACCTGAAGAAACTCTATGAGCTCAGAGTGGGTCCTTGTTAAGTGGTGGCTCTCTAATTGTTCTGAAAAAAAGAAGTGACTAATCCTAGAACCTCCTTTAGCTGTTACAGAAAATTGTCTTACAGATGCTGTGCTCTGCAGTAGTGCCAGCACTCTAATTGTCCTGTGGAAGAATAATCAATGCCAGCTGCTAGCTAGAGGAATACAAAACTTCCACAGTAGTTGAAAGCCCCCACTGATCTGATTGGAATTAAGTTCGGAGAAATGTTTTTGGGGTTTAAAAAATAAAGCCAACTGAGGAAGCACAGGAAAGGTGAACCCCAATATCCAAGAGTATTTGTTGCAACATCCTCAAAAAACCTCATCTTCCAGTTTGAGGACATGTTGGAAAAGTGGCATTCATGTTTATAGGTTCTTGGGAATCTGATCTGCTCCAGTACAAAGTTTTAGTCAGCCAGGAATTGTTTTTCTTCACTATCTTCCCCCACTTTTCACCATTCATTCTTGTTCTCTCTCCCTTTTCCCTTAAGATCTCCCATCAACCAAAAACTTATTCTTTAATATTGCCAAGAGTCCAAGAAGGTATCTAGGATGCTAGCCTGCATTCTAGTTCTTCCAAAATAAAACTCTTATAAGCCACTATCTTAGATAGTCTCCCTAGAAACAAAGCCTAAGACAAAGATTCTTGTAGGTGGGATTTATTGGGAGAAGACTTTCCGATGGGGAATAAAACAAGCAGGACAAGGCAGAGAAAGGAACTAAACAAGTACATGATCTTAGCTGGAGTTTGGCTTTAACCTGATCCCATGGAGAGCTCTAGAGCACAAAGTGCACCATAGAGCCAGTCATCACTTGGAGCAAGACGACCAGTCTTCCACCCTCCATGCCAGTTAGTTCTTGGCTGTGTGCTAAGAAGCAGAATATGAGGAAGAACATTATGTCCCAGGCAGGCAGCTTATATTTGGCCTGGGACAATTCTCCCAAGAAAGGGACAGCTCTGGCTTGACTATTTTCTATTTCATAGTCATATTAATTCTGTATTTTGTTCCCAGATGGGGTTTCATACTTTCTATCACCCAATTCAGGCTATTTAAAGGGAGTGAAAATCTTGCTTCAATGATTCAAAAATATAGCGTCTCTTGGTAATCTGCCAAACTATTTACTTGGGATCTGGGTTTTTTATCTCTATTTTTAAATATTGTAGAGAGAACCACCAAATATCTCCTGACTCAAAGAATTGCAGAACACATAAAAGCCTCTTTGTAATTTCTTTTGCATTTTGTACCACGCCTGTCCTCTCACAAGGTATAATTTGTTCTGTCTCCTTTAACTTTGACACCAATGTAAATGAGGCCTATTTGTAGAAAAAGCAGAGAGACGGTAGCCATTAAATCTGAAGATTTACCTTTTCTTATTGTTAATAGGAATGAAGATGTTTATCTTGTAGCCCCCAAATGGTACCTATTTCGAGTGCAGAGTTTAAAGGGATTAGGGAATATTTCAATGTCTATTAAGAGTCAGGAAGGAGGAGAAGAAGAGGAAGATGGAGACCAAATAGAAGGACCCTAGGCTCACCTCATCCCATCCCATGAATACAACTAGATACCTATCAAATCATCCTAAACACCCAGAAATCAGTCTGAAGACTGGCAGAACAAACTCCACAACTAAAGGTAGAGAAGAGACCACATTAAAGAAGGTCGGAAGTACAGAGATACAGTTTGGGAGAGAAACAGATCTTGGCCACTGTGTGAGGGGGGGGGGGCGCTGCAGTCACAGAGTCACAGAGTCACAGAGAGAGGCAGCATTCACGAAGAGATGCCTCTGGGAAGAAAGGAACTGGCAAATATGATATCTCACCCCCACCCCTCAGCATAAACACAGTGCAACCTGTAGGAAATGGTCCAGTGTCCACAATTCCTACCTAACTTCCTTACATCAAGCCCCACCCGCCACACTCTGGAAGAACTGTCCTTCCCGGTCACACTTGCCTCAGTCACACTTGCCTCTCTGGTCTCAGGCCAGAGACCAAACACTGCCCACAACAGGCAAAGAAAACCTCTGCAGACAACTGGCCTGAAGGATAAAGTGGCCAGGGCACAACAGCGGAGCACATGTAGCACACATTGCAGGCACTCCCAGAAGTGCTAGGCCTTGGGGAACAGGGGACACAATACTGCAGGGCACTACAGGACCTCTTCTTCATACAGCTATTACTCTCAAGAGCAGGGGACATAGCTAGCTTTCCTAACACAGAGAAACAGGCACAGAGACTTAGACAAAATAAGACAGAGGAATTTATCCCAAATAAAAGAACAGAACAAGACTACGGCCAGTTAGTTCTTGGCTGTCAAAGATCTAGGCAAAACAGATATAAGTTACATGCCTAATGGAGAATTTAAAGCAATGATCATAAGGATACTCACTTGAGAAAAGAGTGGAGAACCATCAGTGAAACCATTAACATGTGATTAAGAAATAACATAGCAGAGATAAAGGACTCAATAAATGAAATCAGAAACACACTTGATAGAATGAACATCAGGCTAGAGGAAGCAGAGGAACAAATTAATGACCTAGAAGACAGAGTAATAATCAAGCTGAACAAGAGAAAAAAAAGAATTATGCAAAATGAGAATAGACTCAGAGAATTCAGTGACTCCACCAAACATGACATTTATAGGAGTCTGAGAAGAAGAAAGAAAAGGGTAAAGAGAATTTATTTGAAGAAATAATAGCTG
The DNA here is from genome assembly GCF_003254725.2 of Canis lupus dingo. NCBI lineage: Eukaryota > Metazoa > Chordata > Mammalia > Carnivora > Canidae > Canis > Canis lupus. The sequence goes on along the minus strand of NC_064256.1, from coordinate 37,579,585 downwards.
AAACTTCCTTAATCTGGGGAAGGAAACAGATATCCAGATCCAGAAGGCACAGATAACCCCCCAACAAAATCAATAAAAGCAGATCCACACCAAGACATTTTATAATTAAAATGGCAAAATATAGTGATAAAGAAAAATATATTAAAAGGAGCAAGACAAAAGAAGACCCTTACATACAAAGGAAACCCCATGATGCCATAAGTGAATTTTTCAGCAGAATTTCCAAGCTAAAAAGAGTGGCATGATATGTTCAAATTGCTGAAAGGGAAAAACCTGCAGCCAAGAATGCTCTATCCAGGAGGCTAACATTCAGAATAGAAGGAGAGATAAAGAGTTTCCCAAACAAACAAAAAGGAGTTCACAAACACTAAACCAGCCCTGTAATAAATTCTGAAGGGGACTGATAGAGTGAAAGGAAAGACTAAAAATGACAGTAAGATGGTATGGACACAAAAGCATTAAAAATTAATATTTCCCTAGAAAATCAGTCAAGGAACTCATAAAATAAGGATGTAAAATATGACACCATATACTAAAAACATGGGGGAAGAAAGGAGTAAAGAATGAGTTCAAACTTAAATTATTATAAGCGTAATATAGACTCCTATATGCAGAAGAGGTTACATATAAACCTAATGGTAACCACAATCAAAAACCACTAATAAATACATAAGGGATAAAGAAAAAGAAATCCAAATATATCACTAAGGAAAAACCAGAAAATCATGAAAGAGAGAAAGACAAAGATCAAAGAAAATCTTCAGAAAAACAGCCACAAAACAAGTAATAAGATGGCAATAAATACATATCTATCCATAATTACTTGGAATGTAAATGGACTGACTAAACACTCCAATCAAAAGACATAAAGTGACAGAAAGGATAAAAAAACAAGACCCATCTATATGCTACCTAAAAGACTCATTGTAGACTTACAGACATCTGCAGATTGAAAGTGAGGAAATGCAGAAACATTTCTCATGCAAATGGATATCACAAGAAAGCTGAAGTAGCAATATTTGTAACAGAAAAAAATGGCCTTTAAAACAAAGAATGTAACAAGAGATAAAGAAGGAGACTATATAATCATGAAGGGAACAATTGAAGAAGATATCACAATTCCAAATACTTATGCACCCAAATACAAAAAGCAGCTAATAACAAACATAAGGAAATAACTGACAGTAATAAAATAATAGTAGGAGACTTTAACACCCCATTTACATCAATGGACAGATCATCCAAACAAAATCAATAAGGAAACAATGGCTTTGAGTGACATACTGGACCAGATGGATTTAACATCTAGTTATATTCAGAACATTCTATCCTAAACAGTAGAATACACATTTTTTCAAGTGCACATGGAACATTCTCCAGAATAGATCATACATTAGGCCACACAACATGCCTCAACAAATTCAAAAAGATTGTAGTCAATATCATGCATCTTTTCTGACTACAATGCTATGAAACTAGAAGTCAACCACAAGAAAAATTCTGGAAAACCCACAAATACATGGAGATTAAATAATATGATACTAAACAAGGAATGGGTAAACCAAGAAATAAAAGAAGAAATAAAAGCTTACTTGAAACAAATGAAAATGAAAATGCAATGGTTTAAAACCTTTGGGATACAGCAAGAACGGTTCTAAGAGGGTAGTTTATAGCAATATAGGCCTACCTCGAGAAGCAAGAAGTATCTCAAATAAACAACCTAGCCTTACACATAAAGGGGCTAGAAAAAGAACAGCAAACAAAACCTAAAACTAGCAGAAGGAAGTACATAATAAAGATTAAAGCAGAAAGAAATGATATGGAAACTAATAAAACAGGTCAATGAAACCAGGCGCTGATTCTTAAAAAAAAAAAAAAAAAAAAAAAGAAAAGAAAAAACAATTAAATAGATAAACCTCTAGGCATATAGAAAGAAAAAGACCCAAATAAATAAAATTACAAATAAGAGAGGGGAAATAACAACCAACACCAGAGATATACAAACAATTATAACAGAATATTATGAAAAATTATATATATAGTCAAAAATCAGACAACCTGGAAGAAATGGATAAATTCCTAGAAACATATAACCTACAAAAATTTAAACAGGAAGAAATGTAAAATTTGAACAGATCAATAACGAGCAAAGAAATTGAATCAGTATTCCAAAAACTATCCAAACAGAAGTCCAGGACCAGACAGCTTCACAGGCAAATTCTACCAAACATTTAAAGAAGAGTTAATACTCTTCTCAAACTATTCCAAAAAATAGAAAAGAAAGGAAAACTTCCAAACTCATTCTATGAGGCCAGCATTACCCTGATACCCAAACTAGATAAAGATGCCACAAAAGAGAGAGAGAGAGAACTATAGACCAATATCTCTGATGAAAGAGATGCAAAAATCTTCAACAAAATACTAGCAAACCAAATCAAACAATATATGACAAAAGCTCATTCACCACAATCAAGTGGGATTTATTCCTGGGCTGGAACTATGGTTCAATATTCACAATCAGTCAACATGATATAACACATTAATAAAAGAAAGGATAAGAACCATGTGATCATGCCAACAGATGCAGGAAAGGCATTTGACAAAGTACAACATTCATTTATGGCAAAAACCATCAGCAAAATAGGTTTAGAGGGAATATACCTTAACAATAATAAAGGTCATATATGAAAAATTCACAGCTAACATAATCCTACTCACTGGGGAAAAACCAAGAGCTTCCTTTCTAAGGTCAGGAACAAGACAAGGATGTCCATTTTCAACAATTTTATTCAACATAGTACTGGAAGTCCTAGTCACAGCAATCAGACAACAAAAAGAAATAAAAGGCATCCAAACTGGTAAGGAAGATGTCAAACTTTCACTATTTGCAGATGATATGATACCATATATAGAAAACCCAAAAGACTCCACCAAAAACTGCTATAACTGATTCAGTAAACTTGCAGATAGAAAATCAATGTATAGAAATCTGTTGCATTTCTATACATCAATAATGAAGCATCAGAAAGAGAAGGAATGAAACTCATTTACAATTATACAAAAAATTAAAAGATACCTAGGAATAAACCCAACTATAGAGGTAAACGACCTGTACTCCGAAAACTATAAAACACTGATGAAAGAAATTGAAGATGACGCAAAGAAATAGAAGACATTCCATGCTCATGGACTAGAAGAACAAACTTTGTCAAAAATGTCTGTATTACACAAACCAATTTACACATTTAATGCAATCCCTATCAAAATGCCAACAGTATTTTTCACAGAAATAGGTCAAACAATCCTAAACTTTATATGGAATCACAAAAGACCCCGAATAGCCAAAGCAACCTTGAAAAAGAAAAGCAAAGCTGGAGGCATCACAACTCTGGACTTCAAGCTCTATTACAAAGCTGTAGTCATCAAGACAGTATGGTACTGGCACAAAAACAGACCCATAGATCAATAGAACAGAATAGAGAATCCAGAAACGAACCCTCAACTATATGGTCAACTAATATTCAACAAAGCAGGAAAGACTATCCACTGGAAAAAGGACAGTCTCTTCAACAAATGGTGCTGGGAAAACTGGACAGAAACATGCAAAAGAATGAAACTGGACCACTTTCTTATACCATATATAAAAATAAATTTAAAATGGATTAAAGACCTAAATGTGAGACCTGAAACCATTAAAATCCTAGGAGAGACAAGTAGTAATTTTTCTGACATCAACCATAGCAACTTCTTTTTAGATATGTCTCCTGAGGCAAGAGAAACAAAACAAAAAATAAACTATTGGGACTACATTAAATAAAAAGCTTCTGCACAGTGAAGGAAACAATCAACAAAACGTAAAAGCAACCTTCAGAATGGGAGATGGTGTTTTCAAATGACATATCAGATAATGGGTTACTATCCTAAATACATAAATAACTTATAAAATTCAACACCCCAAAAATAAATAATCCAATTTAAAAATGGGCAGAAGATATGAACAGACATTTCTCCTAAGAAGACATACAAATGGCAAACATACACATGAGAAGATGCTCATCATTACTCATCATCAAGGAATAAATCAAAACTTGATGAGATATTACCTCACAGCTGTCAGAATGGCTAAAATCAATAACATAAGAAACAACAGGTGTTGGCAAGCATGTGGAAAAAAGCGAATCCTCATGCACTGTTGGTGGTAATGCTAACTGGAGCAACCACTGTGGAAAACAGTATGAAGATTCCTCAAAAAGTTAAATATAGAGCAACTCTATGATCCAGCAATCACACTACTTGGTATTTATCCAAATACAAAAGCACAAATTCAAAGGAATATGTGCACCCAATGTTTATACTTTATAGCAGCATTATTCACAGCAGCCAAGATATAGAAGCAGCGCAAGTGTCCATCAATTTATGAATGGACAAAGAGGATGTCATATATGTATGCAAAATGAAATATTACTCAAAACAAAAAAATTTAATTTTTTATTTTATAAAAAATAAAATGAAACATTATTCAACCATAAAAAAGAATGAAGTCTTGCCATTTGCAATGACATGGATGAACCTAGAGAGTATAACGCTAAGTGAAATAAATCAGTGAAAGACAAACACTATATGATTTTACTCATTTGTGGAATTTAAGAAATAAAACAAACAAGCAAAGAGAAACAAGGAGAGAGAAAGACAAACCAGAAATAGACTCTGAATCATAGAGAATAAATTGATGGTTATCAGAGGGGAGTTGGTAGGGTATGGGTGAAATAGGTGAAAGGGATTAAGGAGCATACTTGCCATGATGAGCACCATGTGATTAAAATAAAAATTTTAAAAGAGAAAGACTTCTTAACAGAGTCAAGAAGAAAAGAACAATAAGTTATCTAAGTCCAGGAAAATATCCCAAGAAATACAGATATATGGGGTAGGGGAAAAAATTTAAATATTGAATTGGATAGTTTTAATTTTTGAACCAACTCAGCATGTAGCATCCAGCAGAATTAAGTGGCTTAGTCATATATGAGCTTTGGAGTCCAAAAGTTCTGGGTTCAAATTCTGATCTTTCCATTCTCAAGGCTGTGTGATCCACTGTATGATCCTGGACAAATTTCTCAGTCTCAGACACTTATTCCTCATCTGGAAAATGGTGATAATAATACATACCTCTCCTGGTTAGTTCAAGTGAATTAAATGAGAAAATATACCTATAGAGTTTAGGAATGTAAGAGGAGGAATATAATTAGGCATCAGGAAGAGACTAGAACCAGTGTGTTACTTCAGGTCCTCTGAGAAGCAATTCCCAACATGAGATTAGCTGTACAAGAGTTTAATGGAGGAAACGGCCATAAGAGGAGTAGGGAAAGGAGCTAGATAAGACAGGAAGGGTCTTGGACCATAATGCAGGCCTGGCACATGTAGAAAAGAGAAGGAAGGAAACACAATTGGGCAGGAAGAGGCTTGGACTACAGTGCAGTTCCAAGAATGTCTTGGGGAGGTCAAATCTTTGGACCAAAGTTTCCAGGCTGAGGAGTCTCAGATCTTGTAGGTCTGGGACTGTGTTTCAGTCCTGCTGTGCACAGTCATTGTCAGGGAGCAACCTGTGGGAGGGGGGCTTTGATGCTAACATAGTGTATACCCAGAGGGGAAACAGTTGGAAGCCATCAGCCAATTTTGCTCCCCACAGCAAGAGATCTGGGGAATGTATTTGCATGGCCACCAAAACCAGGAATCAAAGGCTTTGGAAAATCTGGGACCCCTCCTCTGAGTCCATTTTTGCTTTTTATAGGGTTTTTTTTCTCTCTCTCTCTCTCTTTCCAGACTCGCTGCTTCTGTTCTCCTGTGTGACACACAAGGCAAGAAACACCCTGAGTTCCCAGGCTCCCATCAACCAAGCCCAGCTAGCCAAAAATTAGCCACCTCTCCTTTTGTGTCTCAATTCCAAATTCCCTGGGAAGACAGGCCAATTGGCCACACTTGGGCCATATTCATCACTGGGCCAATCAGCTACATCTGGAGAGGGTAAGATCGTATCATCATGGACATGGTGGAGCAGGTGGTAATTTCCAGAAACATGGGGATGAGAGTGGAGACCAGTACTAAACAGACAACTCAGTCATAAAATATTCAACAAAGGGTACCAGTATTCCTCATGGAGTCACTCTAAAATACTTTCCAGCATAAATAGAGCAACATTATAGAAGTGCTAACTAGCTTAAGCTCTGGCTCTGAGAGCAGTCAACTGCCTTAATGTAGGACCTACATTCCCAAGGTGGCCAACTAGCAATATATCAGAAATGCCACACTCCAGAGGAGGCTACAGCCCATGCTTCAGCAGTCCAAATAGCAATCAATCCCCCATGTTTTGTTAATTAGCAAAGTGATGTCAGAAATAGGCTTTTATTATGAATACAGTGACTTAATTAGCATGATAAATGTTAGAAATGGGCTTTCATTGGCAAAAATTAAAAGTATTTAAAATATATGGATTGATAGGAAAACAAATTGAGGGTTGGTGGAGGGAAGGAGTTGGGAGGATGGGGTAACTGGGTAATGGACATTAATGAGGGCAGTGATGTGATGAGCACTGGGTATTATATAAGACTGATGAATCACTGAACTCTACCCCTGAAACTAATAATACACCATATGTTAATTAATTGAATTTAAATTTAAAAAAATAAAAAATAAAATATATGGATTGGCTGAACTGCTTTAGAGACATATCCTTCTATTGCTTGAATAGGTGCAAGAGTCTAGTTATGCTGTTGCCTGCATCCTTAGTGGTGCCTGAGTTGTGATCTCTAAATGTTCCTGTGTCCAGCCATAGATGCAGAAGTGCTATGGTCTGAATGTTTGTGTTTCAATAAAATTCATATGTTAAAATCCCAATGCCCAGTGTGATGGTATTAGGAGGTGGGGCTTTTGGGAAATGCTTAGCTCATGAGAATGGAGCCCTCATGAATGGGATTAGTGTTCTTATCAAAGAGACCTCACAGAGTTCCCACACCCCTTCCACCCCATGAGGACACAGCAAGAAGTCACCAGTCTGCAATCTGGAGGAGGATCTTACAAGACCCTGACCATTCTGGCACCCTGATCTTGGACTTTAGCCTCCAAAACTCTAAGGTATGAATTTCTGTCATTTATAAGCCACCCAGTGTTTGGTATTTTGTTAGAGTAGCCTCAATGGACTAAAACAAGGGGATTCTAGTTTTCTGAAAGATCCATGACTTTACTGACCTTACAGAACAGGAGGTTGACTGTTGGGTGAGTGCTACCTGCTACAGTTTGTTTCATAAATAACTATACATGTGACAGCATTTGGTCTAAGTCTCACTTCCATCTTACAGGGAAGTCAGGTTGTGGGGAAATCATTGCCCTCACTCATCTCACACTTTTTTTGGTGTCTGGCCTTATCACTCTGAAAAGAACCTTAGGGTTGGAATGTGACTAGATTGACTTTGGTCAGGTTGCAAAAGTAATAAAAAAGCTATTAAATCACTGATTCCTCTTTGAAGGTCCCAAAGCCCTGCTTCCCATCTGGAATTGAGTGTGGGTCCCCTGAGTGTAAGCACATTAGCTGTCATTCTTCTTGGGGATGTGAGGGTTGTTTGTTTTCTAAATACATGCTTATCCTCCAAAGATTGTGCTAGTTAAGAACAAGGGAACATATCTTAGCAGCTCACCCCTCATGCCCTGCTCATAATACATGTGCACCAAAAATTCTGGACTAAATGAGTGAATGGGTGAAAGGACAAGCAACATCATTCCACTCACCTGTGTGTAGTCTTGTCACCTCTACAGCACAGACTCTTTGCAGTTGTATATCCCTCTTCAGCTTAGAGTTGACCTTGTTTTTCCCCTCCTTTGCTTTTCCAGAGACACCCCTTCTGACCTGTGGTTGAGCATCATACACCCTTCATTAGCAGCAGAATCAAAAGCTTTAGTTTGGGTGAACCAACTCTGGAGATCAGGGATCACCCTAGAGTGATTATACCTGCAGAGCTTAGAAATACTTGGACCCCTGGCATAAATTCTGAGCTAAATGATCTAGGGTGGGAACCCAGCACTAGTATTATTACAAAAGCTTCCTAAGCTCAATAGAGCTGGGACTGAGAACCCTTAGTCTAGCTCTCATGTCACCAGACTCCCACACCTAGTAATATTTGCATTCCTTGACCTCAGGCAGGGTCAAATACTTTTGAAAACCCAACTGACGGTGATTTAAGCAAGATCAGGGGCTTCTCCTAATGAGAACTCTAAAATTCTAGGACCCTATGACTCCAGCCCATGTGGCAGAGCTGAAAACATACCTAGTGAGAACCTTCAGTTCTTGGTTTAGCTCATGCTCTGCCCTTTTAGCTGCATACTACCCCGCCCCCATGCCAGCTGTGGTGAAGACTTGTAGCAAGTGATGATGAGGTACATCTGCTATAATGTGCAGGGTGAGGTGGTACAGTGAGGAGAGATGCTAGAAACATTGCAGAAATACCAGTAAGTCCATGCAGGCAGGGCAGGGGACTGATGAAATTTAGGCAAAACACATGGTTCAAGGCTGACTCCCAGCCTATTACAGTAGGTCACATAGGTATCTCATAAACAGTATGGGGATAGCCAGTTCATGTCATCTCCTTCTGCTTTGGGCACCACGTGACCAGGTGGCATAGGCCAGATTAAGAAGGCAGGAAGTTATTGCCTTCTTTTTTTAAGAAAAAAGATTTTATTTTTTTATTCATGAGAGATACAGAGAGAAAAGAAGAGACACAGGAAGAGAGAGAAGCAGGCTCCCTATGGGGAGCCTGGTACAGGACTCGATACCAGGACCCCGGGATCACAGCCTAAGCCGAAGGCAGATGCTGAACCACTGAGCCACCCCAGGTGTCCCAAGTTGTTGCCTTCTTATTCAACTCTGGGTAGTGCCATTTCCACAAATATATCTTCCTCCACCACACCCCACTCAGTCTTCAAGAAGTTATTATTTGTATTAATATTCAAGAACATTCTGAGAGGAAATAGTAAAGAATTTTTGCCATTTTCTTTAAACACACACACACAAAACCATCATTCTCCCTCTAGACAAGTCACTATGGAGAGGCCTCTATAAGCAGGTTATTGATTCTCCAAGGAAAACTTCTATACCTTTCTTCTGCCTCAACAGTATTTCAAACTGAAACAGGCCAGGATGAGCCTATGTGTGCTCAGTATCTCTCACATTCAACACACATGTGCATGCACATACATGCCTCAGAGATTTGGTATTTATCACTGTGAGGAATTGTTCTACAAAATGCAGAAGGTTTTTAATATTCCTGATCCACATCCCCTAAATGCCAGCAGTGGCCCCAGTTGCTGTAATAACCAAAAACACTCTATTTCCCAATGTTCCCCTGTAGGGCTATACCACCCCAGAAAGAGAACCATAAGCTGGCTCTGTGTTAGGTATTTGCCTTGACTCTGTAGTCAGTGTTCTCAACCTTGGGAAGATTTCAAACTCCCTCATGGCTGGGTGCCACCTCCAGAGATTCTGATATAATTGGTTTAAACTGCCCCAGGTGATTCTAATGTTAGTGAGGTCAGCCTTTCCAAGGCTGTATCTATCTGTAATGGCGATCTTGACCAGCATCTCCCCCTTGGGTATACAAGCTGGCACAGCATGAGCCAAAGCACCTGCTGTGAGTCAGACTAACTTTCCACTTCCTTCACCAGGTCCCCAGTACTGGATCTGACATCCACTTGGCTATTCTGCACCACGTCCCACATCTGCAGAGTGACAGGGTTAGTGAGGAGCTAACTGCTAAAGAAAGTAGCCCCTGGCTTGTTCTCTCCATGAGACACTGTACAGGGGGAAAGGAAAGATATGTATAAACTATTTGGCCCGGAGAAAGAGAGCAACAGAGATGTCTAGCTTGGGAGCAGGAGTCCTTCAGGCTACCCCAGGCCTTCTGGGAAGGATTGTCACTGACGATGTGCCGGTAAATATCTCTAGGTACACCTGCTTAATTATAGTGGCATTTAGCTATCCCCTACTGGGTTCTTTTAATGAATATCTCCTCCTTCATGGGTCCTGGGAGACTCCATTCCTCTGTTGTTCTCAATTATATGACTGGAGTTTCCTGGGAAGCTTGTTTAGTAAGGCAACAAAGATAAGTATTTTTCTCAGAAAAAAAAAATTTTTGTTTTGTTTAAATCTCACTACCTAAAGGTCTTTTTATTGTTGTTTTAAGAAGTAGAAAATCTTGGATTCTATAGAAGTGAGCCAATCTTTCAAGAAGACAGCTGAGAGAGCATACCTGTGGTTTGCTTCTGACTCAAAGTTCTCTGTTACTTGTAATATGTACCAGGAATGCCAGAAAATGGGAGCAGGGAGTGCTCTGCATTTTCAAAGTGCCATGATGTATACACTCCCATCATGGCTGACTTTAAGCTACCAACATTTTGGGAACTGGCTCTCATCTCCTTTCCTATCCTCTCAAACATATACATGATGGGAAACTCCTTACGATTAACCAATTTATATCTCGAAATCACATTACTTAAACATCAGAGATGTACCCTCTGAGTAGGTGGTGGAGTATCTGACCACAGCTTAGGAAGAAAGACACTGAGCTTCTTTGAGAAGAGGTCCTAGGAAGACTGGAAATGGCATGCTAGTCAGCCATGGGCATAGATGTTAGAACAGAGATTCAGAGGGGGGCATGGAGAGGGAAATCAAGATGCCATCAACAGAACAAGGCACCAAGCCCCGATAAGGTCCTCAGTTTAACTAGCCTTTTCTTCTCATTAGACATCTAGGAGGTGGCAAACAACATATTTCAAAATTATCCAGAGAAAGAAGCACAAAACTGTAGGTAGAAGGACTGGGGGTAGTACTCATTGAGTCACTGAGCAACATGGGATGACTATGGGGGGCATACCTGTTCAGCTTTATGGGTACAGGGACCATCTGCAAGGATTGGAGCAGCACAGGGAAGTTTGGCCTTCAGTACATACAGATGAAGATGATGTTGTTAAATGCTGTTTCTAAAGGTTCACTGCGTTGCTATTCACATAAGACTCTCTTTACAAAATGAGCCAGAGAGAAAAAAGAGATAAAACAAAGATTCATTCACTATTGCTTTAGGCAATCAGTGAAGGTTCTATAGTAGTATCAACAGGTGGATACATGCAAAATACCAAAAGGCCATATTTACTATGCACCAGACAGTGTCCTATGCATTTTCACATATCGACATTTAATCCTTAGACTGTTCTAAGAGGTAGGTGCCAATATTAATCCCATTTTACAAATAAGAAAAATGGAGCACAGGCTACCTAAGTAACCTGCCTGAGTTCATACACTAGTAAGTGGCAGAATGAGTTTGAAGCCTGATGGCAGTGTGGCTCAGAATATGGTCTCTACTACGGTCTCTCCTCTTAATATGATCTCTCCTCTTAATTACCTGACCTGGGGATTGGGCATTCTGGGCATGTGCATGTTATCTTGGTTTTCTTTTTGACTGTGAACTCCTCCAGGGTGTCTGCCGCATCAAAAGTGTCAGGAGAAGCCCATTCTGGACTCACTATAGGGTATTGCAGGGCAGAGGTACTACTAGGTTGGGACTTCTGGACATTGACTTTGCTTTCTCCTCCCAGAGGAAGAAGGAATCTTGCCAACACCTAGTTTACATAAGAACCAGGAGAAGAAACATAGATCCATAGTCCAAATTCTTCACAATGAAACTAAAAGGGTAGAGAGGTGGCAAAAATAGAGGTTTCCAGATCAGTCCAGACTTTGGTAGGCCATTTCCTTGCAGTCAGAGTGTTCCACTACAGCTTCAGAGGCCAAGGGGTGCTCTGCTGAGAAATGCTGCTTCTGTTCCATTTGCATAACCATCTCTCTTCTGGAGAAAATATAAAAGTATGACCTTAGCTAATTACTTAAGTTAGGGACTTTATCTAAACCTACATACCCACCAGAACATTGAAGTCTTAAGTATTTGTTGGTAAAGGAACAAATGGGTTCCCTCTGCTGCCTGGTACAACTGGGGAAAATCACTCCAGTCACTCACACCAGAGAGAAGTTCTCCTCCAAGACCACAAATCCTCTTCCTCTAGAGCCCTAGGTCTCCTCGGCCTACTGCTGGGTACTGTTAAGACACTGGCTCCTTGTGACTTTATCCTGTGACTTTGTTCCCCTCTCTGTCCATGCTTCCATATGTAGGGCAGAAATGCCACAGGGGTCTAGTGTTCAGCTGGGCCTCAAGGTTTCACATCTTTGAGGTTCTTCATTCAGAGTCCGGCAGTCACACACTCACCCCCAGCATGGGAGAGGAATGCAGCTCCTCCCCACCACTCATCCTGTCAGCGCTTCATTTAGTAAGGTCAGATTCAACATAATTCAGACTCACAGCTGAGGATTCATTTTTTTCATGTGTCACCTTTAAGCCCAAAACAATATTTGTTCCCTCATTTCTATAAAAGAGAAACTACTCTTTTTTTGTCCTGTTCTTGTTTTGATTTTCTGTCAAAAAAGAAGAACTAACATGTAAATCTTTTATAATAATTCATGATCAAAAGGCTCAAAGAGCTCATGGACATTATTTTCTGAAGAAATAAGAGACATTATTACATACGCAAAAGAATCCCTGACACACTATTACAGAAGAAGCCTTGGGATGTCCAAACATGAAATTATTACTGTGGTTTTTCTACTATTTGGCTGAACTATTTCCTGCCTCTATATCAAGGAATCCTATTAGCCTCTGGGTGCACTCCACTGTTGTTTCAAACTAGTGCAATATTGCCCAGCTCAGAATCTGAAGCTGTTAGCCTGCACAGATGGTCCTGAGCACAGCCCTGGCTGGAGGTGGTGTACAGAAACAAAAGTTGTGTGCAACAGCTTACAAGATACCACAGAAACATTTTTTAAACCTGTCCAGTGACTAATGTTATAAGAAATGGCCCACAGAGCTATGCTCATTCTCAGGAAAACTTTTTAATTAAAGAAGAGATTTTCAATAGCTCCTATCTTGGGAAGGTCCACTGAGTTTAGGAATGGAAAGTTACCAGGCTAGCTCATAGAAAAGAGAAAAGATGCAAATGACCAAAAATTCAAAATGTGTCTTTATATAAAGGCAGGCCTTGGGATATGATAGCAAGGGTCCTGACTCAGGACTTGGAGACCTAATGGTTCTCATTCTGCTTGTGTCTAACTGGTCAGCTGCTAGGTGCCTCTGAGGCTCAGTGTTCCCATCTAGTACGGCATTAGACTAGTACAGTGCCTGGCACACCATAGATACTCAAGTAATGATTATGGAAAGAGGAAGGAAGGAAGGAAGGAAGGAAGGAAGGAAGGAAGGAAGGAAGGAAGGAAGGAAGGAAGGAAGGAAGGAAGGAAGGAAGGAAAAGAGGGAGGGAGGGAGGAAGGAAGGGATTCTGAAGCACTGGTGCAGACTCAAATTAAAATAAGAATAACCTCTCCTCACCATATTCACTTTTTAAAGCCCCATGATTTAGTCTAAGTCCCCTCAAGAAGGGGTGAGGGCATTGCCCTGGGAACAAGTAGCTGCACGTGGCCTTTCAGTAAATTGGGGAGGTGGAAGTATCCCAGATCACAAACCATTTATGGGAAGAGTAAATTATAGGTATAGAGTCCCTCTTTCCCCAGTTAGCATGACAGGGCTCAAAACTTCTACCAAGCTCTGCTTTACTCCAGGCTATGCAGTATTGCCCACAGCCCCAAATTCAGGCTGCCCTGCTCCTGTCCATTGCTCTCCCTCTTACTTGTGAATGAGATCAGAGCTATTTCTTGAAGAGCCCTTAGTTACCAGGAGAGCAATGATCTTGCTTTCTAATGCTCAAGGACATCCCTATTTAGGAGGAATCACCAGACAGCCTCTTACATCCTGCCTCCAGAAGCATCCTTCCTCCAGGAACCAGCCCAGCAGAAAGAGATAGTGGGTCTTAGTTTTATGCCCTTGCCCTTCCTGTCTTGCATCCTTTTGGGCCCTGCGGTTCTTCTAAGATTGATTCATACATCTTCTTCCTCCTCTTAACATGAGGAGACAGGAACAAAAATTACAAATGTCTGAAGATTCACAGCATTTTCCTCCATTTCTCTTCTTTCCTTCAATTACAATAACGTCTGGTGTTGCCAGCCAGACATCCTCCTCTCTCTTCCTCTCATTGCCCGCTTTTTTGTACACACTGAGGTCCTGAGTAGGGGAGGAAGATGTGTACAGGATTCACATTGCAAAGGGAAAGAGAAGAAAATATTTAAATAGAAAAAGAAAAAAGAAAAATAGATCTAAACGTGACTGGTAACATGGAAGGAAGAAAGAAGTGTCATGGAGGTTTAGGAAGTTTGGGCTTAAGAGTCAGGAAGCAGAAAAGGGAGTTTCAGGGGTTAGCCATGTTGTTGTAGGATTACTTGAGAGTAGCTGAGAGAGAGAGAGAGAGAGAGAGAGATTGGGAGAGAGGGGGAGCGCACTGCATTAACAATATCCTTCCTCTGGAGAATGAGTAAAGGTTTGAATTACTGTCCATGACTTTATAACGGCTGCAGTGTATGTCTCTGAATATGATCCAGCATCAAGATGAGTCACGAACAGATCTGCTTATAATTGAAGCCAATTACTTACTCCACAGTGGCCTTTTTCCTAGACTAGCTTCCTACACGTTCCTTCCCTGCTCTTGACCTATACAAGTACTTGTTTATTGATTTATTTCTCCTTCCCCAAAATATGAACATAAGTCACCTATCCTTGACCCAGCCATACTAGAGTTTTGCAAAAGTCCTCATTACTTGGGAATATGGGTGTTCCTTTTTCCTACTTTTGGAAACCCCCTTTTCTCCCATCCAATCCCAAATTCCTACCCTAGTAACCATCCAGGGAAAGGGGTACTAGTAGTGAGGTGGGAGGTGCTGAGGACCAGGGTGGGAAGGGAAGTAACTAAATTGTTTGGGGAGATTTTCTCATTGTCAACATCAATATCTATAAATGAATAGACTCAGAAGATTGTTTTGTCTTTAAAGTTGGGATAAGCAAGGGGAATGCCACTCTGTAAAAAACTGGCCCAGAAGGCACAGGAAGAAAAGAGGCTTGGAAAACATGCAAGTATGTGTGTTCCACTTGCATGCTGCAAGGGCCTATTTTAGAGCATTCCCTATCTGTGAAGTTCTCAAACTCTCTTCCAATTCTTAGCCAGCAATGTCGATTAAGTGGATAACTTGAAGACAGGCAGTCCCACACAATTTCCATCAAAAGGCAATTTGCTGCTTTCATAACAGCAGGGATAGCTACTAGTAGTTAGAAAGGCAGAAGTGGCTCATCTATCTTTGGGGATAATTTATATAACTTGGATGACGTGTAATTTAACACCCAAAGGGATGGTGATTTAATACCCTAGATTTTTTTTTAATGCTGCTTCATTGCCATTAGGTGAGTTTCACTCCATACTTCTTTGTTTTCACTTGAAGGGAAATCTGTTTTTAAAAAACATCATTTTTTCAATTCTGGACAGAGAATAAGAACTCCAAGATCAAACATCTGATTTTGAACCCTAGAGTTAAGCCTTTGTGCTCTCAGTAAAAAGAAGAAAGACTTGTGAATGTGAAACAACAAAGGGGATTCACTATTCCTGGGAGATGAATGTGGGAAGCTGGATTTTCCTATTGTTTGCCTACAATGTCCAGATATGGGATGCAAATAATTTCTTCCCTGCAATTTGTGAGGAAAAAAACTGCCATGGCAGTCAGCTTCTCATGAAGATCATTACCCTTATAAAGCAGCCCATCAATTCCCATTTGTTCCAGGAAATGTTTGGTCACAGAAGACCCTCCACTCCAACACTAATCAATCCTTCCTCTTTTAAAATGTCCCCAAACTGCTTACTTGTCCCTTGCAGCCAACTAAGACTGTCAAATGTACTTAAAGTACTAACCAGAAAGTCTCTCCTGCTCTCAAAAATCCCACCTTAATGGAACACCTGCCAATCAGATGTTGCCTTGGTGTTTCCTCTTTTACCCTATAAAACTTACTTTCCTGGGGTGCCTGAGTGGCTCAGATGGTTGAGGATTCAACTCTTGGTTTCAGCTCAGGTCATGATCTCATGAACTGCGGCGCTGAGCCCCACATCTGGGCTCTGTATTCAGGGAGGAGTCTGCTTGGGATTCTCTATCTCTCTCTCTACCCCCACTCCTCAAATAAATAAATAAATCTTAAAAATAAAACTTCTTTTCCTTCCTAACACCTTTGAACTCTTGCTGATGAAAGGACAGCAGATGGGTGCCCTTGCTGTAAGTTTATGAAAAAATAGCCTTGTTAATTTGTTGCCTCAGACTGTTTAGTGAGAGAATATTATTCCCAAGGACTGACAAGTAATAGAAAGTTCGCTGGGATTTTTGATTTGCCCAAAGTCACACAGGAAAGCTGTAATTTGGACCCTGACCTGTTTGCCTCCAAGGTCATGCATTTTTCCTTAACACTCCCTGCTCCCCACCTTGGTGGATACAACCTCTCCTTCTGCAAATAGGTTGCTCCAGAAAACTGAGAGAAGGGAGGTCCAGAAGGAGGTAGCTCTGGTGCCTGGGACCCAAACAAGCAAATGGCCCACCAAAACTCAATGAAAAACATGAGCTCACAGCATGTGTTCATCTTACTGGCAAACCATGGCCACCAGTGCCAAGTACACAGGCCTGGTGTGCTTTTGCCGTGCATTAGACTGTTTGCAACATCGAGGCTGCATATGATGCATTTTAACTTGATTTCACTTATGACAAAATATTGAGGTAACAAGCAAGGGGCGATGGGACAGGGTTTGGTTTGTCCAGTGGAGAGTCTTGAAGGCCCTAGAGCTAAGCTAAGTTCTCACTCCTCCACATGATCCCCCAAACCATCTGTGCTTCTCATAGGAATCACCTAGGAATCTCGTAAAAATGCCATTTCTGGGTTTGAGATCCTGCAGGTCTGACAAAGTGTCCAAGTGAAGCCAATGTTGCTAGCCTGAAGTATCAGGTCGCCCTTCTCAGTGCTAGCCACAGGGTCATGAGATAGGAGAGTCACCTGAGAGCTTTTTAAACACTGAAGCCCAGGTACCAGGCCCAAAGTTTCTGATTTAATTAGTTCTGAATTGGGACTTGGGCATAGCCAACAACATTCTAGAATCCCCTCAGCAGCCAGACATGAGAACTACTGAGCAAGAGCCTCAAGGTAATTAATTTATCAAGTCTCACTCGGTTATGAGTGATGCGATGGCTGCACCAAAAACAGTAAGCTACATTAGTGGCTACCTTTTTTCAGTTTAAGGCAGCCCTTCTTTTCAGAAACTCTATTCAGTTTAAACGTTAACATATTAGTGGCAATATTTTAAAATATGTTTCCTCATCACGAAGCTGGTTTCTCTCCACAGTCCCCACAGCCATTAAGAAGACTAAGGCATAGGTTTAATGCACCAGGAGGATGGGGACAAGAACTGACCAAATTAGGTAAGTTGGTTGGCTGGGGAAAGTGAAGTATGGTGGCATGGGACCGGGGGAGTGAGGAGAGACAGGAAGAGCAGGAGAAGCCCTCTGCCTGCAATGGAGAGCATTTCAGAGGAGAGTGAGCAAGAGATGGGGTAGGAATCCACCTGTGCCTGATCATGTCAACAGAAGAGACCAAGAGCTTAGGCCAGGGTGGACTTTCACAGCAGAACCAACAGGATGCCCACTAATTTAAGAGACAAAGGTCACCCCTACAGAGGTACAGAAACCCAGAGGACTACACAGAGACCCATACCTGAGTCCAGCTTCTTCTATCTCTGAAAGCTTCCTTTTGTATCTAGACATCATCTGGGCTGAGAAAAGGCAGGAGAGAGAAATCCACAATTCTGATATAGATCATTTACTCACAGGAGATATTTTTGTGTCTCCTTCAAATGGCAAATTTAAGTTTCCTTGGCTGTTACCCCACCACCATCAGCAAGGAAAGGCAGGTTTTTTTTCCGTGGAACAATCATAGGAAATAAAAGATACTGTTCTTTTGAGCATGAGTCAGTTTTTCACAGTGAGTTGTTGACTTCATATATCTAAGTCATTCTAAATAAAGATAGCCCCTTGTTTGTTGCTGTTGTTGTTGTTGTTGTTGTTTTCCTTAAAGTAGCCTAAGGGGAAGAGAACAGAGAGTGATCCATGTTTCCTCTGTGGGACTTAAAGGAAGCAGAAGAAAGATCTTTCTAGTGGGAAAAATACAGACAATATTATTGCAGTATCTGCTGAGTACTGCACCCAAGTAAGGCTTACCCCATACCAAAATGCTCTTTTAAATCTAACCACTTAGAGAAAGTGGTTTCTCAACTATCTGTGAAATTGGTAGAAAGAGGATTATTATATCACTTAATAACCAAATCAAGTGTCATAAAGTAGCTCTTTTCAGGCTTTTCATGGCTTCTCTAAGCCACTATTTGGTGTTTATCTCCTCTTGCCTCCCCTGTGTACTTGCCCAACCACCCTTTAGGCCTCTAATCTACCCAAGATACGATTCTTAAGGGGGATTTCTCAAAAGGACACAGGCTCTTTACTGTAGACATAAAGGCCGTGTTGAAAGGCCATCAATCTAAGTAGTGGAAATATTCATTTAAAGTGTTTTTTTGTATTAAGCATGTCCTATTTTCTGTATGCTGATGCTTTGACATCTGGGGCCTTGCTGACCCTGGATAGACTGCCCCTCCCAGGGCTAGCCAATTCCTAAAAATAGGAAATAACTCACCTGTGAACATGCCTTCCATATGCAACCAACAAATCCAGAGCCCACATTTCCAACCACCTCCTCTGTTGGGTCCCCATGCCCAGGGCCACTTTTCAATCCCTGCCCTAAACACCCCAGGGCCAAGTACCATACAACTCCTATGCCCCAGAGCCCTCTGAAATTATTTAAACTACCCAATCTTAACCTCTTACTTGCCTTACCTGTTCCTTCCTGTAGAAACCTCCCTCTGCCTCCTAGTGACCCTGGTGCTTCCCCATGTGGCCCCATGTGGTTTTCCATATCTCCTGTTTCTAGGGAACTGTGAATAAATTTCTTCCTTCATGACAATAATTTCTGTGTCTGTTTTACCACATCAAATTAGAACAAATCCTGGATACCCTTACAACACTTGTCTTGTTAATAGTCCAGCCCCAGGCCAGACCAGGAAAGGCCACTTGCTTCATTCCTTCTCCTTGAAGAATGAGAAGTCTCTTCACTTCCACCCCAACCTCAACCTCAACCCCATGGAGAATACAAAATGCAACCAGATAGCTGATGGCCCAGGAGAGAGAATAAGAAGAGTTAAGAAATTATGGGATTGAAGAGGGGAGACAAGAAATGCAGGCAAGAGAGGTAGTTGGCTGAGTGAATAGAGAGGCAACTCAGAAAAGCAAGAATGTTTTTTGCCCTATCCTTTTTCTTCCTCATTCAGGTTTGATCCTGGAATAGGAAAAATCCCCCTGCCTCACCACCAGTCCCTGGACTGCACACCATCAAAAGTACTTCCCTATCCTACCAAAGGTCAAAAGCAAAAGGGGTCTGTCACTTTGCTACTATCACGATGTCTCTCCAAGTCCTATAATATTTCCTCACTAAATCCTCAGCCTGCTTACCACATGACTAAAGCTTAATCTGGTTACGTGGCATTTTCATGTGGCATTTTACTATTTATTTACAAAGCACTTTATTTCCATCACCCCACTGGATTCTCCCAACAATCCTGAAAGGTCAGCAAGAATTAATTTTCTGATAAAATGCCTCTCTATTCATCAATCCCTCAATTTCAAAGGCAACCTCAGCAAAATTTTATTATCAGAACACACCAAATACCAAATGGGATTCAAATCTTTTGAGGCCATTTCCACCAATCCTCACAAGCTTTCCTCTAGATAGTCAAACAGGGCTCCCTTCAATAGGGGCTGAATCCTGACATGTAGCTTGAGACAAGGGAAATTATTCTAATACCATTTATGTCCCCAACACTTAGATCAAGACCAGTGCAAAAAAGGTCCATATTCTACACACTCAGGGAAAAACTCAGATGCAAGAGGTTCAGGAAATAGATGTGGAAAAAATGTATTCAGAATTTCACTAGAGCTGAAGCCATAATTAGGAGCCTTGTACTTGCTAGCTGTTAAGTGCTAATCTTCATAATGGTGCAGATATTCAGGAAAACTAATAAATCTCTATTAACTCTATGCTTCTCCTTATGGCACATGAAAATGTGACTTTAAAAAATTACAAATTGGAGGATAACTTACAGATATACCTTACTTTGTACAATAGATTTCTCTCTTTAAATGTGTGAGCTGACTGCACTTCTGTGAGTCAGACTGCATTCGATATGAAAGGATATGGGGAAGGGGGAAAGGGTGGGTTTAATATTTAAAAGAACCCCCTGCGGCAGCCTGGGTGGCTCAGTGGTTTAGCGCCACCTTCAGCCCCGGGCATGATCCTGGAGGCCTGGGATCAAGTCCCTCATGGCATGGAGCCTGCTTCTCCCTTGGCCTGTATCTCTGCCTCTCTCTCTCTCTCTCTCTCTCTCTGTGTGTGTGTGTCTCATGAAAATAAATAAAATCTTTTTTAAAAAAAGGAAAAAAAATAAAAGAACCACATAGACATCTGTTATAACTGAAAGAATAATTACCTTACAAAAGCAGTTATCTTCTAATTTAAATACTGTGTAAAAGTGTGATTTTACAGGTCATATTTGCTTAAAGTGGGATATAGATAGAGTTAGTTTGCAAAACACTTCATGTAAATTCCCTTAATGAGACTTTTTATGTATGAAAACATGGTTTCATATATAACTTCTGGTGGCTGCACCTAGTGTGGGGTCTGAATGTCCTTTTCTACCTCCAGTTTTGATGCAAACTAGCTGAAGGACTATAAGCAAATTACTTATATCTGGTCATAACTTGATTTCTCTTTTTTTTCTTTTGAAAGATTTATTTGAGAGATAGAGAGAAAGAGGGAGAAAATGAGCAGGAGGGGCAGAGGAAGAGAGAGAGAGAGAGTCTCAAGCAGACTCCATGCAGAGAATGGAGCCCCATGTGGGGCTCAATCCCAGGACCCTGAGATCATGACCTGAGCCGAAACCAAGAGTCCAACACTTAATTAACTGCACTGCCCAGGTGCCCTTGATTTGGTTTTCTGTAAAATAAGAAGTTTGGAATAAGTCATTTTTTATTCACTGATTTTTCTATACTCACTCATTGGTTTAACTTTTGAATTTAACATATATCAAGATGTTAATATACGTCAAGATGAATTGTCTAAGAACAATTTTTATACTTTTTCCCTGTGGCTTTAAAGCTATTAAATTCAAGCCTGCTTAATGCTTCCATTAGATTGTGATTTTGCAAGATGTTTTATGTATCCAGCCTTGTTTACTCCTATGAAGCAAGGAAATTATTTGGGGAAAAAAAGACTATATACCACTATCCAATGGATAATCATTACATTTATTATCTTGAATTTCTATTGAATTTCTCTCTATGTGTTTATTATCCCATATTCAGCAAATTACCATATGTTCTCCTCTAGATAGCTACTATTATATCAGACATATGCTTGTAAGATTTACTTTTTGTCATTATTTATTTTTTAATCATAGTTATGCTCTGCCATAAATGAGAGAAGACAGATGCATCATTTCCCCAGCCCTGGCAGACAAAAAGGGATATATTCAGAGTCAAACAAACAATATAGCACATACCCACTTTTTTTCTTTAAAACATACAGCGCTAGAATCAGGGCTGTTGTGTATGGTTGTGCAGGTTGTATACTGCACAACTTTGATATACCATTAACATCATGTGAATGGTACCCTTGGCATTGTATACAACCTGCTGAGCCATATGCTGAGACCCTTGCTGAAATATATGCATGACTTAGACTAGTCAACATATTTCCAGGGGAAAATGCAATTTTAATAGTATATAAATACTATGGGGTTATTGTAAATAAGCTATAACCAGAGATAAGAAAAATCAGAGTCAACCACACAGTGTTCATAGCTGATATATTTCTCTTTACTACTAAATTCCTTCCATCTAAGGATATACTTGCTTTCTGCATTTTATCATCACCTTCAAAACTCCCTGCAGTAGTTTCTGTTAATCCAACTTCCTGATCCAACTTCCTGTGCTCTCCCAGGTTACCAGTGACATGATATGGACTTAATTTCTCAGTCTTCATTTTCTTTGGATTATCTCCAGCATTTAATTTTGCTAGCCATCATTCTTTTTATATGACCTTTCTTGCTGAAATGGTTTCTTCTTTTAGGTTCAAAGATGGATGGTGAAGATCTTACCAAAGGGGCATCATGGATGAAACCTATGTTTTGTTAGAAAAGTTGGAACTACAACCGAGGCAAGAAAAATAAATTATCTGCATACCCATAAAGGAGGGGTATGAAAAAGGAGCTTCCATCTTGGGAGAGGTATGGGTCATGAGGAAAGAAAAAAGGGATGTAGTGTTAGCACTACACTCTGACCTGGGATTCTAGTTTCTGCCCTGGTCCTATCAGGTGGCTTTATGTGCAACTTAGAGACTCTTGTCCCCAAAAGGAGAGCATTCAGGGATCCAGCTTCCAGGACTTGAGTATCCTATGAGTGAGTATGATTCTAGAAACTCACTTCTCAAGGAACTGCTGAAAGAGGATTTACCCCAAGACCAGCCAGAGAAGGAGAGGACCAGCCTCCACCAATGTGGTCTCTGAATCTAATGACAGGACATTTTTACCTGCATAGATGGGGTCCCTCCTTTGTGTAGCCAAGGACCCCACTCAACCCCTGAGCTTCAGCCATAGAAGAGACATAGAACTTCTCCCCTCAGTGTCTCTAAACCAGATGGGATACTCATCCACTGTAGCTCAAACCTCCACAACTTCTCTCTCCTGAGACATCAGGAACTGAAGCACATTAACCCTGGAGCCACTGTGGGAGTTGGGCCTCCACCCACCTTCTTCTATATAGAGATAACTGGACATCCTCAGAGTTGAGGCTCTGAAACTGAGGATGTCCAGTCTAACTCAGTCCTACCTCATTTTCTGACTATGATAAGTGGAAGCTTATCTTAGAGAGTTATTTAGCTTATTTTTCATAGTACTTTAAGTACAGTAAACATGCTCAGCCCTTGATCTTTTTCCTTACTTCCTTGTAGAAGCACTAGCTCTTGCAGGCTCAGGCTTTGTGTCTGCCGTCCACTACCTGGAATAGCCCCCCTTTCTGTTTCCCTGTCACCTGAACAACTCCTACTTGGTTTTCTGGTCTCAAGTAAGGCATCACTTTCCTCTGAGAGTTTTTCCTTGACTCCCCAAGACTAAGTCAGATAACCCTGGCTGTTGTTCTTCCATGCCTCTAACTATCAATATCCTGACACTATACAAACTGCTATATAGTTGGATACACCAATATGGCCCTTAGACTGTAAGATCCTTGAGGGCAGAAAATGCTCTTAAGACATCACCTTCTTTGATATTACCAATGCCTAGCACAGAGCTGGGCACAGAGAAGGAACAAAATAAGTCTTCTGTTAAAAAAATGTAATGTGGATCCAATATTACTTAAAATATACTGAAGTAAGTTCCAGCTGGGTTGAAAGACTTCAGCAATTAAGAATTGAAATAAAATTGAAGAAAGCATTTGGAATCTCTGTAGAGAAACTATTCTAAATACTGAAAATATTGAAGTTGTCATCAGAGAAAAAGATGGATATCTTTATAAATATAAAAATGAAAACAAAATATGGCAAAAATCTATTTAAATAAATAGGAATGCAACAGAACAGGGGAAATATGATAAACATAACTAAATCTCAACATTCAACATATATAAATAATATGATACAAATATATATAAGACCATATTCTACAATTGGAAAAGGGAGATATATGCTAAAGCATACAAACTAAAAAATTCACTGCTCAGTAACAAGTCAAGAAATGGAGATTTTAAAAGTCTGCAGGTGACATTATATATCTATTAAGATAAATACAAATAATAAACCCCAATATTTATAATCCTGTGTGATTTACAATTATTACTGTTGACATTATAAGTTGCTGCAGTCTGGAAAGCAACCTGGCAAGATGAGAAAAAGAACTAGAATATGTTTATACGTGATACTTCACAATTTTACTTTGAGGGGTATATCTTAAGGAATTATTCTAAAAGTAAGCCAAAGATTAGCTATATAAAAAAGTTCATAGCTAGGCTATCTAGAGATTATGAAAACTGGAAACAATCCAGGTGCCAATTGATGGAATTATGGTATATAACTGCAATGGGCATCTCTCAGGGTAGCATTATATGGACTGTGTCCTGATATGGGAACCTGACACAAAGTAAGAAAAAGATAAAAAGGCAAAATCTAAAACATGTACCCAGTGGTTGCTGCCACATTACGGACAGAAGGGAATTCAGAGATATTATATCCTGTTTAGCTTTTAATCTTCCCCCACTTCCTTTATTGGTAAAATTGCTTCTACCTACCCCCCACCCACCTCAGGTATATAAGTGAGGAAAAAAGGATCTGAAAAAGGAAGATATGCCTGTATAGGCATTTTAATTGGTATGCAATGTACATAAAGCTGATTGCTGGCTATTATGAGTACAATCATTATTATTTAATGTACCAAGGCTAGAATTGTTTTGTTAAGTAAAAGCCAACTAGTTGGGGGAGGGGGGAGGACAGATAGATATTTAGTGGTTGCAACAACACATCCTCCATCACACATCCTCTCCCAGCCATGTTGCACACACATTCCTTCTCCCCATCTCTCTTTACTCCCTGGTCAGTGCGGACCACACCCCTCCTCTCACTAGGAATTTCTGCTTCTGGTTTATAGTTGAACAAGATTAGCTCAAAATTTGTCGGGATTATTATGCTTTGACCTCCTTGGAGTAGTGATCTCTCTTTTGAGTCTAACAAGACAACACCAAGAACAATTTGAGGTTACAAGGAGAATGACAGAGACTCACTAAAGAGACAGAGAGGTGTGAGGAAAGACGGCTGCACAAGAAGCCATGTTCCAGGCTTGAGAACCAACTCAGCTCTACCAGTTCCTTACCTCAAACAAGTTCCTCAGTCTCTCTGACTTCAACTTCCTCAAGTTTCATTTGGTAGAGTTGAACTACATGATTTCTCAGACCCTTTTCCTCAATGTTATTCTTCTTAGGGAGGTGGGGAGTGTGGTCTGTTACGCAGTTGACCCATAGTCAAGGAAGCATAATTTCTCTAAACTTTATTTTCCCACTTTGCCTTTCTCTCAGTTCCTGAGGTGATTCTTTTATTCACTGTTTCAATTTCTTCCTAAAGCTGTTAATATGATATTTCTCTTTGACTATCATATTTTCACTTTTCTTAGAATCCTCTGAAGCATTTTTTAAAAATAAATCTTATTTTAAGAACAATTTTAGATTTATAGACTCTGAAGCACTTTGAGACATATAAAAACAGAAAAGAGGAAAAAAAAAAAAAAAAAAAAAAACAGAAAAGAGGGTTTTTTTTAAACTCATAAAAACACAAAAACTCATAATTTTTGTTAAAATAATTACTTTATAAATACTAAAATATTCTTATATTTTCTTTTGTTAGAAAAATAATGGAGATAAAGCAGCTATTAATTAGGAATATATCATCTTGACTCCTAGCTAATCTCTGGGCATAGTTAAGTAGCTAAACTGTTTCTTCTTCCTCTTCTTTTTTTTTTAATAGCATTTCTCCCTTTTATGAGACAGAAAAATGGCATAAAGCTATTTGGAATTTTCATCATTTATAAATTTAATGTCAAATATTTAAATAGCAATAAACATATTAAAATGTAAGTGATGAAATTAGTTTTTCAAAAATGTTAACTTTTGTGAAAGAGCCAATTATTCACTTATCATTTCTCTATTAGATGTTCCTATAGTATCTTATTGCAATATAGAAGTTTCTAGAGCTAGACACTTTGCATAGTTTACATTTCTTAGAACTATTAGAGAGTGATTTCTTAAAGAAATAGCTTAAGACTTACAGATTCACTTGAGACATCAAGGCAACCTTGAGAAGACTGATAAGGTGGAGATTTATCCATGAACCACAGAAAGATCAAATGGTATAAAGGTTTAAGTTCATCTGATTGTGGGTTGTGGACTTCAATGACAGATGGAATTGATCCCTTGGTTATCACAGTATTTGCTTCCCAGCAATAAGGTTAAATGCCTGAGAACTCCCTTAGCAAGAGAATTCACATTTGAAAAATTTGTAACAAAATAGAAATGGGGCAATAGGTTGGAAGTGACCCAGTGAGGTTTTTAATGAATAGTCCTTCTATTCTCGAAATAAGGAATCAAAATAGGTAAAGCACAAAAGATTTTCAGAGCAGTAAGACTATGCCACATGAGTGAATATATGTCACTATATGTCTGTCCAAACCCACAGAATGTACAACACCAAGAAAGAACACTAATGTAAATTATAGACTTTGGGTGATAAACTATGGACAATGTAAGTTCATCAATTGTAAAAAAAAAAAAAAAATGTACCACTCTAGTGGTGGGAGGGAAGGTGATGTTGTATGAGGGAGGCTATGCATGTGTGGATGCAGAGGTCATATGGGAAATCTTTGTATCTTCCACTCAATTTTGCTGTGAACTTAAAATTAAAATAGAGTCTATTTTTTAAATCCACTGAAACCAAAAAAATACGGATAATACTATAGAAACCTTAAGTTAGTAATAGTAAGTACTGTATTATTAATTTCCATGTACTATTCCTCACTAAAAACTTTTCTGCTTACTTTTCTTGGAGCTTCAGTGGGATGCTTATAAATTCATTTTGTTTTGTTGTAGAAATTTGCACAATAATAGAAATTATGATTCAGATTTCCTATATCCTGCTTCTGGGAAATTGCCTCATTCCCAAAGGCCCAGAATAACCTGGCTATTTTATAAGATGTTTTAGATAACCTATTTCTTAGATATCTCTCAATTCCCTCCTCAACAATATAGAATTAGCTCTACCCATAAGTAACCTGTTGTCAGAACAACTACTGACATTCTCCTCCCCCTTCCCCGACATGCCCTTCAGCTCCTCTCTCCTCTAATGTCCCCCTTTGCAGTTCTGAAGTCTACCTGCATCATCCTTGAGTTCTTCCAAGGCCTTATTAAACAAATATCTCCTTCTCCACCAACTACTGTTACAGCTTTCTATGACCATTCCCTAGTTTACTCATTTTCTAAGTATCCCCAACAAGAACATATCGGCTTCCTGCCTATCTTCCAACATTCTTGCTTTTCCTGGCTGTGTTCCTGACTTTCTAAATAATATAATCCAAAGCCATTATGCAGGCCAAGCAATGCAGGCATCTGTGTTGAGGGTAGAGTGCTGTCAGGGCCAACATCAGGTGCTAGAGCCTCAATAGGATGGCAAGGGCTCCTACCCAGGTTGGTGGGTAATGATGTAGCCTGATGTGCAATACTGGAGCCTGAGTGGGAAAAGAAGAGAGCCTATGTGGTAGGAGGAGGGCTGTGGCAGCCCAAAGTTGGGTAGAAGAAACTGAGAAGTACAGCATCTGCTTGAGGCAAGAGTGGGAAAAGTGATGGTTATAGGAGATTGATTACATACAGGGAGAGTTAATGTAATTACTGAATATGTTAAAGATAATTGGAACCAAGTTTCCTCTTGGATAGGGAAATTACAAATATGGTGTTGAAATTGAAAGTATGAGCTCATTTATTAGTTCATGAGTATTGAACTCATAGGTCTCAATATAGAGATAGATAGATAGATAGATAGATAGATAGATAGATAGATAGATAAGCAAGCAAGCATTCATGTGCAGCAATGAGCAAACCTGGTCATCAGATCTTGGTTTTTAAACACCATTGTCCTTAAAAGGTATCAATGCTTCTTAGAGAAATGTTGGATTTCAGGGTTGAGGCAGGGCAAGTGCAAGATTGGCCTAAAATATCATATTAGGCTGGAAAGTAAGGATAAGCTCAAAAAATAATGGGTACATGTCAGATGGAAACAGGATTCAGCTTTAGGGTCACTCACTAGCCAAATCTGGGACCATTTCAAAACAAATAATGATATTAGTAGATTATAATCCACTGAATACAACAGAAACCAGTGATATAAATAAACGGAGAGGAAAAAAGCTGTCCTCACAATATGCCAACTGATAAATGTAGAAATAATGATAGAATTAGAAAATCCCCATATGACAATTATCAGAGTAATAACGGAGCAAAGAAACATCAATGGATGCTTAAAATAGTGGATAACATTTTGAGAAATAGAATATTTCATAATCTCAAAGTACCCCCTCACAAAATTCTTACTAATTACAAAGAGGAAAAACAGTAACTTAATAGTGGGAGAAGCCTGGCAAACAACATCAAGTGATCAAAGATAACATCACTAGTAACGGGTCAAATCAAAATCATGTACCACCTGATGGGATGCAAAGAGAACACAGCATCATTTCTGTGATATCCCTGCCCACACACAACATTCCCTACCAAATGGATAATCTGAATCTAATCAGGAGGAAATACCAGACAAACCTAATTTGAGGGGCATTCTACAAAATAACTATTTTGTAATCTTCCAAGGTGTCAAGTCATGTTGGTGAAAGAAAGACTAGGAACTGAAGGAGGTTAAAGAGACATGACAATAAATATAAGACAAGATCTCAGACTGAATTCTTAGATATGAAGAATGTCATTGGGAATAACTGGTAAAATCTGAAGAGGCTTTAATGATTACATAGTAATGAATAAATGTTAATTTCCTGATTTTGATGGTTCTGCTATGTCTATGTGAGGGAATATTCTAATATATAGCAAATACAGGTTAGACTATTCCAGGATAATGGTACTAGGTCTGCACCTTACAAGTAATTCAGAGGGAAAAAATGTTCTTTGTACTATTCTTGCAAGATTTTTTTTAAGTTCAAATGACTTCAAAATAAAAAGGCAAAATACGAAATAGAATGTGCTGGTTGGGAATCATTGGCTGAAAGCAAAGAAATTGATGGTAACCAACTTGAAAATTAAGAAATGTATTTACTGACAGGAGACTGGATAGCCATAAGGAGGACTTGAATGAAAAATGAACTTCAGAGAGGACAAGCAGCAGGCAGCACCGAGAAATCTTGTTCAACCCTATTATGAGGCTGGAGCCCTTTCAAGCCTCCTCTTAGAATCTCCACCTGAGAAGCTTGAACTTCCACACCTGTGGGCCTCCTCAAGTTTAAGTTTGGCAGAATCAGTAGTTCCATTGTTCCACTTGCATCTCTAGGTTTCTGCTTTCTCTTGGTTTACCATTTTGTCAGCTCTTCATGCTTTCAAGATTTGTTTTCAGTGGGAAGGTTTGTCCAAACAATCTAGGTGACCATATTCCATAAAGATAAATCTTTGCTTTATTCTCTTCATAGCCCTTACCACTTCCTAAAAAGTCTGTGTATTTCTTTACTTTCTCTCTGCACCAGACTGAAAACTGAGATGACAGGGCCCATCTGCCTTGCTCATTATTACATCCTCTCCCAAGGAAAAAGCAAGCATGGCCACAAAGAACCTCTGCTACCAGAGGTCTGACAAATCTTCCAGAAGACTAACCTAGGCACATACTCCTCAAATTACCCTGAGACCCATAAAAGCACATCCATTCCTCTACATATCACGCTTAAAACCATTTTTGATATCTGGCTCCTCTGGGTTCATTGTCCCCAGCTGCTCTCTTTCAGGTGTACCTTACCTCTTCCTTCTCCACTCAATACATGCTGGGAATGGCTCTTCTTTATTTGGAAAATTGCTGCTTATCTTTTAATAACCTGTTCAAATGCTACCTGCTCTATGAATCTTTCCCCTTATCTCTAGACAGGGCCCCATAGCCTCTTTAACCAACTCTACTATAAAGACCCTTACCATATTGTACTGAAATACTTTGGTAATTTCTCTGGTCTTCTCACTGAAATGTTCATGTTCATCACTGTATCCCCAATACTTAGCACAGTGCCTGGAACATATTAGGAGACCTATAAATGTTGACAACATCCTAGGGCATCAGAGCAGATTAGTGCTCTCTGGTCAAACTGCTTTCAACTACTTGTAACTGAGTCTCAAGTTACCCAGGAACTAAATAAACATTCATATAAAATATTAATAATTAAAATATCCTCTTAGGCCTTAGGATATTTTAATTCATTCATTTTACATTGGCATCCAAAGATCTACCTTGTGAAAAAACATCCCTGGGCAAATTCTAGGGCAAATTTTGAGAAACACTGTTCTGGACTATTTGTGACTTTCAGCTTATCCTCATTCACTTTGGTCTTGGCTGGTCCCCTCTCTAGTTAATCAGCCTCTATAAAACAAGACAGACATCCCACACAGTTCTGCTTTGCTGCTTTGGCATTTTGATGTAGATTGTCACTTTCTTCGTTGGATTTCCACAGAGACTTGAGGACTCAATTGTTTTGTTGAACTCTAATTTTATGTGATTTTATGTCCTGCAAAACTCATAGTCATTTTGACTTTTAGTTCTCATACTTCATGGTTTCTAATCTGAATTCCAAATCAGCTATCTGGGACTCCTAGCTCTATCCCCACCCACATAATTTTTCATTGAAAAAAACCCACTAGACCTCCTGGACCTTGAAGGCCACTCTCTGCCCAGAGCTCCTAAAGGCTTCTACCTAAGTTTTCCTCACATCTACAGTTCCTCCTAAAAAGCTATGAAAGGAAGCAAGATGAATGCATGCTTTGAAGCAAAATGTCAGTTCTTTTGCAGTTATAAAATTGGTTTTTTTGTTTCACTTGATGCTGACTTAAGGGGCTGAAATATCTGAGTTCTCAAGCTTCATTAACCACTATCCCATTAAATGTCATGTCAAGTGAAGAGCAATCTTGAGGCTCTTCTTCTATTTCCTGAGCTGTGGTACATTTTATCTTCATCCCCCTTGATGAACCCCATTAAATTTGTTTCCTTATCTGGTTCCCCCAGGAACATGAGTAAGATAGATCTGGCCTGTTTATCCAATATAAAGATGGTCCCAGCAGAATGACACTCCTAAGAGTTATTTTAGGCCCCAGTGAATGCCAGTAAGTGATGTGATCTGATCTACATGACCATGTCCAAGCTGTAGAACATTAAAGAAACCCTGCTTATTATCATATGTTGTTTTAAGAGTTTTCAACTTGCAAAAAAACTGTATTGTTTCCAGGACAATGTCCTGGAATGCCCACAGGAGCCAGGAGTATAATATAAATGTGTGAATCTAGAATATGTAAGAAAATAAAGTTTGGTGAGTATTGTGGGAAAATGAGAATAGATTTCACCAAAAGGTAATTGAACTGAAAAATAAAATTGCTAGAAGTCGGGGATCCCTGGGTGGCTCAGTGGTTTAGCGCCTGACTTTGGCCCAGGGCCTGGTCCTGGAGTCCCGGGATTGAGTCCCACATCGGGCTCCCTGCATGGAGCCTGCTTCTCCTTCTGCCTGTGTCTCTGTCTCTCATGAACAAATAAGTAAAATCTTTAAAAAAAATTGCTAGAAGTCCCTAAAACATAAAATCTGTTGACCACCACCCTGCCACATTCATCTATATTCTAGCTACTATATTTGATTTACCCATAGTTTTTAACTAGATACTTTAGTTAGGTTCTAGGTTAAGCTCTTGTAACAAAGAAACCTGAAAATTCAGTGGGTTAAATAACACAGAATTTTATTTCTCCAAGAGACCAATCAAACTAGGTAGACAATCTGGGCCTATGGCAGCTCTGCTCCATGAGTACTCTCAGGTATCCAAGATAATAAAGCAATTCAGCCATCCTATACACATGCTTCCATCTGTGTATCAAAGTGTCTGTTCCAGATATCACCATTTCCCAAGAGGCAAGAGGGGAAGTAGATTCATTTTAAGAACATGTCCCAACATTGTCCATATCACTTCCACTCAATTACACTGTCTCTCCTGGGGCTCCCATGAGCACTGCTAAAACCCATGGAGGGAGTTATAATACTAAAAAGACAGAAGAGAATAAGAGATGCTGGGAGTCAGTAACAGTTTCTGTCGTGCTAGGTTTTCAGATAAACCCAAGAAAGTTTCTATAAACCTAAATTTTTCTCCAATCTTTAAAAATTGTGTTTACTGGTAAATCAATTCTGAACCAATCAGCTTTTAATATTTGGCATTTAACTCTGCACCAACACTCTATATGACTAAAAAGAATTGCTCACAAATTCACATGAGTAGTACAGTTGTCGAAAAGCAAGAATAACATAGAGAAGTCTGGATAGTAATGAGCCTTAAGGGCATCATTTAATAGGTGTAATGTAAGCAATCAACTACAATTATTACTAGAACATGACATACTATGAAAAAAACAGCAAAGGGGAAGAAAGGTAAAGACTAGTCCAATTCAAGGTAAATGCAAAGGGCAAAATGTCTTATTCTTTATTACTCAAGCATCTACATATTGTTGCTATTATTAACCCATCTTATTCCAAAAAGAAATGATGAAAATGCAATAAGGATACATAAACACAGAAGGTAACAAATTAGACCTAAGTAAGAAACTTTTAAAAACAAACAAAGGTATGGGTATAAAATGGGTCTAAAAAGGAGCTGGCACTGCTTTGATAGTGAATTTTAGCAGGTGGCAGCTTAGGTCACCAAAAAGACTGATTGTCTGGCTGCAAAATTCACAGCATTCCTAAGGTTCTTTCCTTTCAGTTTCTGTTCCCTTGACTTAGTTCTCTGCATATGTCTTGCATTTTCATGGTACATGACTATGCTGTTGCCTCTGCCTGCATACCATCTCCTCCACCTTCTCTTTACCACAGTCTCCCCTGTCCCAGGCCAAACAATTGCTGCCTTTGGAGGTCTTCCCAGATTTTCCAACAGAGTTACTCATTCTCTTTCTTATTCCCACAGTCACTTACATTATAGCAGTCATAATCTAAACTTCTGCTGAATTCCAATTTATTTTGTGTTAATATCCCCTTCAACAAGGTGTATACTCATTAAAGCCAACACCTATGGTTTCTTTACTCATCTTAATTTTTCCCTTTTCCTAGGAAAATGCCCTACAGACATAGCAGGTGCTCAATCGATGCTGCTGAATCTATAAGTAAAAGTTTGTATTTCTAGCTGTCCACTCTATTGAAAACTGCTCTTCATTGTCCATTCTTCCCTACCATCCTTGAGCTCCCCATATTGCACAAGGAGCCATGCATAAGGACATTTACTGCATCATATTGTTTATAAATACGTAAAGCTAACAATCACCTTATTTCTCTGAGTATAGACATAAACTACTTAATTCATATACCAGAACCCTATATAGCAATTAAAATAAATAAATCAATGTACATTTATTGGTCAATAAGAATAAATCTCAAAAAAGCATTAAATGAAAAAATCAAGTTCATAAACAATACATAAAGTGTGATATCATTGACATAAATTACATGGATTATTTTTCACTAAAAAGACAGGTAATTTTTTTCAAAGAAAAATAAATTTAAAAAAATAATGACTCTTCCCTCAACCCCAATTTCCCCCCAGCTTCTGTGCTTTTTTTTCTTTTTGAAGATTTTCCTTTTAAGTAATCTCTACACCCAGTGTGGGGCTTGAAATTGTAATCTCAAGATTGAGAGTCATGTGCTCTACCAACTGAGCCAGGCAGGTGTCCCTGTACTGTCTTTATATGGCTTATTCTGGTACAAAGCTCAGGAACTGGGAAAAAAATTCCATAATCAAGGAAGACAAGAGCCCAGAAAGCTCTGTCCTCTACAGTTCTTAAGTTTCTATCACATGGGGAAGTTCAAACTCTGCATCTAGACATCCCTGAAAAATCTCTAAGTAATTATTTTACCACATATTAGTGATGAAACAAAGAAAAACTGAGAAGGATGCTGATAGGTTTTAGCTCCAAGAAACTACTAAGAATACTCAGGGACAATGGAATTTTAATGTGTGGATTTAAAACCCCTGTTAGTTAACTATGGATTCATCCATTGGTGAGTGGAAAAGAATCCACATTGCAGAAAGGAAAACTAAAAAAATCTCTACTCCTAAGAGAGAGGACTCAATGCTTCCTCCCCGTTAGAGGAGAACATTACACTCAACCCATTTCACCCAATTTCCAGAGTCTAGAGGAAAATGAAGTTGAGAAGAATATAAGAATATTAAATGGGAAATCAGGAGATCTGGGCTTCTAATTATTCTCCATTTGCCTCCACTCCCAGATCCATTCTCTGCCCAGCTCCAATTTCTGAGAGGCTAGGCTATCTGGACTATTTCATTAAGGTGTCTACTTGGATTTGCCCAGTGGGAGGCATTTACAGGGGATGAGAATAAGAGAAAAGAGAGAGGTTAAGGAGTTTCTCCCTCCCTTCCTCCCAGCATTGGTGCCACAATTCTAGCAGTGGCTGTGTCCCTGCACAACTAAAGGTCAAGTAACATTCCCCAGATTCATCAGATACTGGGATGCTGATGGGGATCTCAGTTCGAGACTCAGCTCTGCCCCTAACAAGCTGAAAGAACATGAATAAATTACTTCTTCATGGGCCCCAGCACACCATTATGTGAGGGGAAAACAGATGACACTGAAAATCTCATCCCCCTGGAAGATTCTGCAATCCACTTGAGCCTGAAACAGGATGGAATCCTATCTCAAGTGATTTTTTGCAGCATATGCCCCTTTTAAGGGAAAGCTACAGATGTTTACCCTCCCATTTTTTATCCCTTCCAAAGGACATGCTTCTGTAGAATGAGCTTGCGCCAACAGCTGATTGGCCCAAATGTTTTCCTTAATTTCACTTCCTTCCCCTGCTCTGAGCTTTTGCAGAGAGATGCAGGGTGCTCAGCCCTACTTAGACAATACTCACTGAGCTTCATCATCCAGGGAGAGGCCATCATGGCTCTGACAGGGACAGTTCATAGCATCAGAGCCATCAACAAGCTTGTGGAGGTGCCAAACCAATTCCAAGTCCTTCTCCTTTCCGGACTCTCTTTGCACTCCAGTTCTATTTCCCTCTTTCCCAAACACCTCCTGCTTCCTCTTTCATCTATTTATTGCATCCTGTCCTTTGTGTGTTACTTCTCGACTATTAGAGAGACAAGAAATACAAAGTTCTTGGCCCTTATAGCTTCAATGCTTTATTCAAAGAGCCCATTGGCAAAAAGGCTGGTCAGCAACTTCTGAGCCTAATGCCAAGAAACCTCTGGCCTGCAAGCATCAGTACCTCTACTAAAATAAGATACCTCACAAAGCTGTCCACCTGGAATGGATGAGCAGCTGGCATAAAGGACATCTGGGGTGCTTCCAGCTAGGCACAAGGTAGAGATTGCCTGCCAGTACCACTGATATGATCCAAATGTTTGCTTAATTTCTATTTGAGCACTCATTCCAGGGCTGGCAGGAAACTTATTTTCAGTCTGTTTTGGCATCCTTCATCCCTGTGTCCAAAGAGAAGGCTGTTTCTGAGGCACCAAGGCACTAGGAGACCTTCTGGTCATCAAGTCATATTTCACAGCATGGCCTCTTCAGATCTGAGTGAGCCCCCTTGCTTCTTCTATAGGCTGTTCCTGAGACCTTGGATCTTTTTATAGGTCTCCCTAGATACGCACAGGCATCCCTTTCTCAGCACACCTCCAAGAAGACAAGGCCAGGTTCCTCCTTCAGGATCCATAGACTCCTCTACTCTCATTCACTGTAAACAGGAATGACAGTCTTCAAAAGGGAGGAAATCCTTCTCGCTCCATAGTCCTGATCAAGATACATTATCCATGCCCTGAATTTTCTCATCTCTTTGGGGCTTGGGCTTTTAAAAGCAAAAACCAGGATTTCTGCTTTCTGCCCTGCCACCCACTTCCCTTGAGTTCAATGAACACAGGACTAGCCCCCTGCTTGAAAAGGGGGAAGGAAGAAGAAAGGGCAGAGAGAGAAATAAGAAAACAGAGTACTCAAAGCTTCAGAGTAACACCTGATTTATGCTTTTACTTTAGAATAACAGCTTATCTATACTCTCTTCAGTTCACATTTAAGCTAATCTCAACCTCCAACCTCACCTCTACCATTACATAGCTTTAACAATAGATATAAACACTTTATTTACATGGATAGCAACACAGGCCATACATTTATTGAGCATTGTGGGCATTTTCACCATGCACCCCATTCTAAACTGACAATCTGAGATGAAGAGGGACACTATATCATACTTAAAGGATCTATTCAACAAGAGGACTTAACAATCCTCAATATATATGCTCCGAATGTGGGAGCTGCCAAATATATAAATCAATTATTAACCAAAGTGAAGAAATACTTAGATAATAATACACTTATACTTGGTGACTTCAATCTAGCTCTTTCTATACTCGATAGGTCTTCTAAGCAAAACATCTCCAAAGAAACGAGAGCTTTAAATGATACACTGGACCAGATGGATTTCACAGATATCTACAGAACTTTACATCCAAACTCAACTGAATACACATTCTTCTCAAGCGCACATGGAACTTTCTCCAGAATAGACCACATACTGGGTCACAAATCGGGTCTGAACCGATACCAAAAGATTGGGATTGTCCCCTGCATATTCTCGGACCATAATGCCTTGAAATTAGAACTAAATCACAACAAGAAGTTTGGAAGGACCTCAAACACATGGAGGTTAAGGACCATCCTGCTAAAAGATAAAAGGGTCAACCAGGAAATTAAGGAAGAATTAAAAAGATTCATGGAAACTAATGAGAATGAAGATACAACCGTTCAAAATCTTTGGGATGCAGCAAAAGCAGTCCTAAGGGGGAAATACATCGCAATACAAGCATCCATTCAAAAACTGGAAAGAACTCAAATACAAAAGCTAACCTTACACATAAAGGAGCTAGAGAAAAAACAGCAAATAGATCCTACACCCAAGAGAAGAAGGGAGTTAATAAAGATTCGAGCAGAACTCAACGAAATCGAGACCAGAAGAACTGTGGAACAGATCAACAGAACCAGGAGTTGGTTCTTTGAAAGAATTAATAAGATAGATAAACCATTAGCCAGCCTTATTAAAAAGAAGAGAGAGAAGACTCAAATTAATAAAATCATGAATGAGAAAGGAGAGATCACTACCAACACCAAGGAAATACTAACGATTTTAAAAACATATTATGAACAGCTATACGCCAATAAATTAGGCAATCTAGAAGAAATGGACGCATTCCTGGAAAGCCACAAACTACCAAAACTGGAACAGGAAGAAATAGAAAACCTGAACAGGCCAATAACCAGGGAGGAAATTGAAGCAGTCATCAAAAACCTCCCAAGACACAAGAGTCCAGGGCCAGATGGCTTCCCAGGAGAATTTTATCAAACGTTTAAAGAAGAAATCATACCTATTCTCCTAAAGCTGTTTGGAAAGATAGAAAGAGATGGAGTACTTCCAAATTCGTTCTATGAAGCCAGCATCACCTTAATTCCAAAGCCAGACAAAGACCCCGCCAAAAAGGAGAATTACAGACCAATATCCCTGATGAACATGGATGCAAAAATTCTCAACAAGATACTGGCCAATAGGATCCAACAGTACATTAAGAAAATTATTCACCATGACCAAGTAGGATTTATCCCTGGGACACAAGGCTGGTTCAACACCCGTAAAACAATCAATGTGATTCATCATATCAGCAAGAGAAAAACCAAGAACCATATGATCCTCTCATTGGATGCAGAGAAAGCATTTGACAAAATACAGCATCCATTCCTGATTAAAACTCTTCAGAGTGTAGGGATAGAGGGAACATTCCTCGACATCTTAAAAGCCATCTATGAAAAGCCCACAGCAAATATCATTCTCAATGGGGAAGCACTGGGAGCCTTTCCCCTAAGATCAGGAACAAGACAGGGATGTCCACTCTCACCACTGCTATTCAACATAGTACTGGAAGTCCTAGCCTCAGCAATCAGACAACAAAAAGACATTAAAGGCATTCAAATTGGCAAAGAAGAAGTCAAACTCTCTCTCTTCGCCGATGACATGATACTCTACATAGAAAACCCAAAAGTCTCCACCCCAAGATTGCTAGAACTCATACAGCAATTCGGTAGCGTGGCAGGATACAAAATCAATGCCCAGAAGTCAGTGGCATTTCTATACACTAACAATGAGACTGAAGAAAGACAAATTAAGGAGTCAATCCCATTTACAATTGCACCCAAAAGCATAAGATACCTAGGAATAAACCTCACCAAAGATGTAAAGGATCTATACCCTCAAAACTATAGAACACTTCTGAAAGAAATTGAGGAAGACACAAAGAGATGGAAAAATATTCCATGCTCATGGATTGGCAGAATTAATATTGTGAAAATGTCAATGTTACCCAGGGCAATAGACACGTTTAATGCAATCCCTATCAAAATACCATGGACTTTCTTCAGAGAGTTAGAACAAATTATTTTAAGATTTGTGTGGAATCAGAAAAGACCCCGAATAGCCAGGGGAATTTTAAAAAAGAAAACCATATCTGGGGGCATCACAATGCCAGATTTCAGGTTGTACTACAAAGCTGTGGTCATCAAGACAGTGTGGTACTGGCACAAAAACAGACACATAGATCAGTGGAACAGAATAGAGAATCCAGAAGTGGACCCTGAACTTTATGGGCAACTAATATTCGATAAAGGAGGAAAGACTATCCATTGGAAGAAAGACAGTCTCTTCAATAAATGGTGCTGGGAAAATTGGACATCCACATGCAGAAGAATGAAACTAGACCACTCTCTTGCACCATACACAAAGATAAACTCAAAATGGATGAAAGATCTAAATGTGAGACAAGATTCCATCAAAATCCTAGAGAAGAACACAGGCAACACCCTTTTTGAACTCGGCCATAGTAACTTCTTGCAAGATACATCCACAAAGGCAAAAGAAACAAAAGCAAAAATGAACTATTGGGACTTCATCAAGATAAGAAGCTTTTGCACAGCAAAGGATACAGTCAACAAAACTCAAAGACAACCTACAGAATGGGAGAAGATATTTGCAAATGACATATCAGATAAAGGGCTAGTTTCCAAGATCTATAAAGAACTTATTAAACTCAACACCAAAGAAACAAACAATCCAATCATGAAATGGGCAAAAGACATGAACAGAAATCTCACAGAGGAAGACATAGACATGGCCAACATGCATATGAGAAAATGCTCTGCATCACTTGCCATCAGGGAAATACAAATCAAAACTACAATGAGATACCACCTCACACCAGTGAGAATGGGGAAAATTAACAAGACAGGAAACAACAAATGTTGGAGAGGATGCGGAGAAAAGGGAACCCTCTTACACTGTTGGTGGGAATGTGAACTGGTGCAGCCACTCTGGAAAACTGTGTGGAGGTTCCTCAAACAGTTAAAAATATACCTGCCCTACGACCCAGCAATTGCACTGTTGGGGATTTACCCCAAAGATACAAATGCAATGAAACGCCGGGACACCTGCACCCCGATGTTTCTAGCAGCAATGGCCACTATAGCCAAACTGTGGAAGGAGCCTCGGTGTCCAACGAAAGATGAATGGATAAAGAAGATGTGGTTTATGTATACAATGGAATATTACTCAGCTATTAGAAATGACAAATACCCACCATTTGCTTCAACGTGGATGGAACTGGAGGGTATTATGCTGAGTGAAGTAAGTCAGTCGGAGAAGGACAAACATTATATGTTCTCATTCATTTGGGGAATATAAATAATAGTGAATTGGAAAATAAGGGAAGGGAGAAGAAATGTGTGGGAAATATCAGAAAGGGAGACAGAACGTAAAGACTGCTAACTCTGGGAAACGAACTAGGGGTGGTAGAAGGGGAGGAGGGCGGGGGGTGGGAGTGAATGGGTGACGGGCACTGGGTGTTATTCTGTATGTTAGTAAATTGAACACCAATAAAAAAAAAATAAATAAATAAACTGACAATCTACTGGGTCCTAGATACCATTGTGGGGCCTCTTCAAAGCCTCCTAGTCCTCTCCTATACTGGTGCTGAGGAAATAATCCAGATAGCCTGGGGGTGCCACTGGAGGGCAGACAGGGAAGGAGTCCTAAACAGAGCTCCAATCAAAAGCACAGGCTTTTCTGCATGCAAGTTTTGAGTCCAAACTCCCCCTCTGTCAACTGTGAATAGTGTGATTTTAGGCCTCAGTTCCTTCTAATGTAAAATGTATATAACAATAGTACCTACTTGAAAGGACTGCTGCCATGAGACATGAGAATGTGCACAAAGCACCAACCTTAGCATTTGTGGGCCCAATAGGTGATCTTTGCCTTCATTATTATTAAGACTTTCTATTACATGTGCCCCAAACTCTTCTGGAGTTCTTCTGGCCCCTTCCTGCCCATGGGAATCTAAAAAAGACAGATTGATTATGAAAAAGACAAAGCAGGCAACATAGTGCCCATGATGCAATCCCAGGAACCAGGACCCTCACTCTTGGTCTCCCAATGTCACATGTTGGGGGACAGTTCACTAGGCATTGCACTAGATGCTACTGATGCATGGGCAGCTTCACTAGCATGGTAGAAGCACTCTTAATCCCAACATAGAGGGTTGCAGAAGGCTCTTGGAAAACGTGATGCCTAAGATCAATCTGGAAAAATGAGTTGAAGGTTGCTGGGTGCATTAGAGGGATGAGAATGA
Organism: Canis lupus dingo; assembly: GCF_003254725.2. NCBI lineage: Eukaryota > Metazoa > Chordata > Mammalia > Carnivora > Canidae > Canis > Canis lupus. Next base: position 37,538,904 of record NC_064256.1, on the reverse strand, counting down.
GGAAGATTCAGTGTTATATTAGATCATGCAAAGTAGAAAGTAAAAATGGAGAAGTTACCAGAAGTCAAGTCATAAAGAGCCTTATAGATCATACTGAGAACTTCAGACTTTATTCTGAAGCTACTAAGAAGTTACCAAAGTATGTTAAGAAGTAAAATAGATTTTTATTTTAAAAATGAATGCTGATGTTAGAGTGAGAAATGAGCAAGAAGCAGAAAGAAAGACTGGTAATAGGAAAACAGGTAGGAGGTAATTGTAATAATCGGAGTGAGAGATGATGATTCTCCAAACTAAGTCAGTGGGGATGGCAAAGAGAGGATACATAATAATAATTTTAATTGATAATATTTGAGTGTTTCCTATGTACCAGACACTGTCTAAGACCTACATGGGTTAGGCCATTTTAAAGCTCACAAAAGCTCTTTGTGTCAGGTACATTTATTATCCTTAATCTTCAGATGAGGAAAATGAGGCAGGGTCCCACAGATAGAAAACCTACAGAAACAGGAGTCTAACTTGGGCAGTCTCACTCCAAAGTTCTACTCATTGACCTGTGCTCCCAGGATATTTTTGGAACTACCAAATTGGTTGTGGGGCTTTGATAGAGGGAGAAGTCAGGGATTACCTCTAGACTTGGATAATGGAGAAAAAGGAATTGCAGAGGATGATGGACTTGTTTTGGAGAAGCTGACTTTCACACACTCCCTGAACATCTAAGGAGAGATGGTAAGTAGGTAGTTGGCACGTTGGCAACTGGAGGGAGACAGTATCTTACATTAAGTCTTCAGCACCTGAACTCTCAGGTGCTTAATAAGTGAGCATTTGATTACTGGAAATTTGGAAGTCATCAACAGAAGCTGTAAGAGTAGATGTGATTACTCAGGTTACGAATATATGTAAGAGGAGAAGTGGATCAATGATGGATTCTGAGAAAGAACTAACATATAAGGAGTAGACAGAGGAAGATCAGCCACAAGGGTATTCATTCAACACATTTTAAGACCTCCATCTATAAAATATGGAAGGCAATACTTTCCCCGTTGTTATAACATGGTGGTGAGGTAGGAAGAGTGACAGGATTAGGAAGCAGAAAACTATCAACACTGATTATAATTATCAACACTTAGTTATAATGTGCATCTAATCTGTTAGAAAATACCCATCAAGACTTCTAAATAACAGGATGATTTGGACAATGAAGAGCATGGATGAACTATATCCTTCTGGATATAGTCTTGCTGGTCAATATAAACCCATACCAGGCTCTGCCTATCAGACAAGGCATGACTTCAATCTCACCTCTGTCAGATATTTTTCCTGCCCATTTCACTTGCTGATGGGGGCTTATGCAGACACAAGATCCCTGCAAATGTACTCTAGCTGAGTTCATTTCAAAGAAAGCAAGACTACTTCAATTCCATATTTACCTGTGAAAATCCCAAACCAATGATTACTGGGATATCAGAATTTAGGGGGAAATACGGAATAATTAAATATTTCTTTAAAAAAGAAGGGTTTGTATTATTTTTAATACTGTTTACTATTCATTCACTGACAAAAAGGTGAAATAGTACTGGATTTCTCCTATAGACACATTATACTTAATGGTGTTCCCACCAACGCATGACATCTCTGGACATTTGATTTTATTATTCCTAAGTAGGTAATGCCTCTTACCATCATTTGTTTTGCTTTGAGTATTTTGTTTTGTTTTGTTTCCAGAAAGGCTGACTTACTGGGAGGTATTCTGACATCATCTTTCAGCCTGGCTAGCAGTCTTGGGACCAGGGACAGGAGTCCTCCTGTGACTGATCCAAGTCTCTGCACACCAGGGCTCATTTTCCTATGCTCCTGTGGATGGAAACTGAGGTCCTAATGGAATAGGACTTGGTCCCAGGCCTTCTGCCACTCAATAAGCTCAAGGCCTTGCTGCCCATGGCTCCTCTGAAGACCAGCCTGGCCAGCCTGCTGCCATCTCCACCAGTGGAGTTTACCACAGAGATGTTCAGAGCTCCCACTTCATCTCCTGCCAACTGGATCTCCTCACCCTCCAGCAGCTTGGGGTAGGTGGGGATCTCAATGTCCAGGGCCATTTTGATGTCTGTGAGCTCCTGGTACTTGCACAGTTGCCATACTATGTCCTGCTTGGCTTGTTGCAGGATGGCCTCCAGCTCCTCCTACTTGACACATGCATGAATCTTTGAATGCCAGGTTCCCATGTTCTTCAACCTCAGCAGTGGCAGCTTCCAACTTGACACACTGGTTCTTCATGCTGTTGCTCTCAGCCTACAGCCTCTGAATGGCACAGGTCATCTCTGCAAGCTCAGTAGGGTACTCTGAAGGTCTTCCTCATGCTCCCCAGCCTGGACCTGGAGGGTCTCAAACCTGATCTGATACCAGGCCTCAGCCTCATCTTGGCTGTGGTTAGCCACCTCTTTGGGCCTTGATCTCAGCAATGATACCATGTGGGTCCAGGGAGTGACTGTTGTCCATGGACAGCATGATGGACATGTCCAAGATCTGGGACTGCAGCTTTGCCAGCTCTATCTCATAGAAGGTCTTGAGGAAGTTGATCTCATTAGTCAGGGCATCTACCTTGGCATCCACATCCACCTTGTTCATGCAGACAGCATCCATGTCCTTTTTCAGCACCAGGAACTCATTCTCAGCAGCCAAATGATAGTTGATTTCATCCTGGTACTTGTTCTTGAAGTTTTCCAAAATGTCCTAATGTTCCACAGCTCCACCTCCAGGCAGCTCCCATCTAGCTGCAGCAATTCAAGCTGCCACCACAGGCCAGCAATGTGGGCCTCAAAGAAGCCAGGGGGACAGTTCCTCTTGGTCAATTTCTGTTCCTCCAGCAGGGCCTGCTTGGTCTCTAGCAGCTTGTTCTGTGGTTCTAGAAACCATACCTTATCACTGAAGGAGGGATATGTTGTTGAGGGTCTTCATCTGCTTGCACTCCTCCTGGTGCACCTGCTGGGGAGGGGCTGATATCCACTCGAAGTGAAGCCAGCCGGCTCTGATTGATGGTGACCTCGTGGATGCCAGCACCCACTGCACCCAAGTAGGCAGAGCACAGGGCCATGTTCAGCCGGGAGGCACCCAGGCTGTAGAGGCTGCTACTGCTGAAGCCACTGGGGTGCTCAGAGCTCAGGCACACCTGGGCGCCCCACTCCAGAAAGGCAGTGGAGCCTGACCTGAAGGCCTGGGAGCTTAAGTGGATGCACATACCTGCTAGACCAGGTTGGACCTCGCAGAGAGTGTAAGGGGGCCAAACTCCCTTAACATCATTTGTAATAGGTTAGCCTGATACAGAATTGCCAGATGTATCAAATAAAATACAAGATGCCCAGTTGAATTTGAAATTTAGATAAATAATAAATAATTTTCAGTACAGGTATGTCCCAAACATTACATGACTTAAAATACACATATAACTAGACATCTTGCATTTTATTTATACCTAGTCTAATAGCAATGATCTTGTTTGTTTGTTTGTTTGTTTGTAGGATTCACAACAAGAGATCTGAAGGCCTCTGGTGCTATACATAGGAGAGTTCTATCCTTGGCTGGTTAGGGACGAGCTCTGCTCAGGTAGGTGGAGGCCAGGTGGCTGGTTTATACATAAGATGCAGCCTGGCTCCCTGGTTCTCCATGCTTACTTTTCTTCTGAGATCCCAAATCTACCAGCAAAGAAATAGCTTGGCCAACTTGAACATGAACTCTGAGGGCAATAATAATACCTTTTTTTACATTTGTATTTCATGCTGAACTCTCCTCTTCTAATTTTAGCTTTATTTGCCTTTATTTTCTCTTTAGTTTCAATGTTGTCTTTGAGAATTCCCTGAACTGGTGAAAAGCTTTTTAACTATGGACCCAGCAGGGTGGCCACAATGAAACTAAAGGAGAAACTGGTCCTGTTCTCAGTCCACAAACAAAACATTGCTTCTCACTACACCCGGGGAAGGAAGGCAACCATCTTTCAAACATTGTAATCATGGTTTGTGTATTGTATACATGAATTGTGTATTGTTCTAAGACATTTACAGTATCCATGTGTCTGTCCACCCATTTGTGAGTTCTGCCAACAATTACTACTGATCATCTTATTTTGCTAATGAGGAAAAGCCAAGCCCCACATCATGGAAAGGTACTGGAACCAGGTCTCAGATTCCCATTTAGCGACAAGCAAAGACATGGTAATTATGGTTGTTTTGAAACAGTCAAGGCTTTCTTTCTGCACCAGGCTGTGCATCTTCACTGAACATAAAAAGACTGGTGTTTGCCCCCTGTGTTGGGTGGCATTATCAGGGTGCTCTTTAGTTCTTAGTGCTTTTTATAGAGAAAACTTTAAAATACTCTTTTTTTCCCCCTCTACTCTCTATACTTCATATGGTTCCTTCTATTCCTTGTTCTTTGGATTTTACTATATCTGTAAAGTCAAATCACATTCTTATGATTTTTTCCAGGATGGTCTCAAGGACTCAGTTCTCAATGGCTAGTAAAACAATTCATCTTACACCTTACACTTTGACCATGTATCAACACTAAATCTATGCTAGGTGTTTCATGTCATATAAGCATTTGTATAATGTATTTAGGACAGAAAACTCATATGTGCAAGGTACCAAACAAAGACAGTTAACACTTTATAAACACAATTAAAAATACATTATTGTACTAAAAATATTGAAAAGGTAATAAATGCTCATTGAAGTTTAAGCTCAGTTTTATAAACTCAGACAACCGCTAAATTGATAACCTTGATACAGATGAAAGAGGGAAACATGTTTTCTCTTCTCCCTGGAGAGGAAAATGCATTATCTTCTCTTCACGGCTTTCAGGCACCTGACAGCTGAACTTGGCCTTGGGCCAGTGAGTGACTCACTCAGTTATTGTCACGGTAATGAAAGGGTCTTTTGCTCCATCAGTTGCAAGTTTTTGCAAGACGTTAGATAGAAGCACAGTTTAGAAATGTCAGTAAACACTATCCCTCTCAGTAAGGCAGCCCAGAGTCCTGGGACTCTGTGGTGGCTCACACTTGGTCTCCTCAAAAGTCATTTGAAGACACAGTGTGAAGAGCTCCAGGCTCCAAGATTTCCAAGCCAGGGTGAGAAGAGCTACCCAGGGAATGGCTTTGGCTCCACTGGAATATTCATCCAAGCAGGAGAGGATATGGAGAGACAGCACAAGGGAACTCCGTGGCATAAATCTTCATTTAGGCAATGACTTTAATTAATTATGCAGTTTCAGTCAAATCATTCAGCCTTTCTGAGCCTCTCTACTTCCTCCTCAGGTGGTAACAAAGATTCTAAAACACCACCTCTCAGCTTTCTGAGGCATACGTAACATAATCAAACGATGTTCGGGAAAACATAAAATGACAGCCTCAGACTATTCAGCCTTCATTTTCCCTCCCATTACGTCCCAAAGACTACATCAAATCCAAAGCAGATATTTGTTCCAGAAGACTTTTCTTCCCCCAAAATTTCTGGGAACAGATTAAGTTCAAGTGAAAGAGGAGGTGAAGCATTTAGGATATATATTGATATGATACATAGATATGGTGTTTTGTTTTGCCTTCTTTTCTTCTTTTTATTTTGGTTTCTTATTGATATGACCTTAAACTAGGTGATTTTTTTTCACCTTCCTTGGTCTCTATTTCAATATTTGTAATATAAGGAATCTCCATTTGAATGCCTGATGGGCTTCTCAAGGCTAACTATCCTGAACCAAGTTCTCCAAACCAGCCACTATCAATGGCATCAGTAATTCCATGCCTTCATGGCTCATCTAGACCCTTGAGGTCACTCTTGACTCTGCTATCCTATACCTCACACACAATTCATTGACAAATCCTATTGGCTCTCACCATAACCCATGCCAATCTCCTCACTGTGCCTTGAAGACCTATGAAATGTGCCCCATTTCAAGGTCTATCTTACTTCCTCCTTGTCTCCACTTGAAACACTGTTCACATGCCATCTAATCAGTGAGGGCTTTCCTTTGATCTTGTGTAGAAAGTTTTGATATTGTACTAAAATTATATAAGATGTAACATGTAGCCTATAACCTATTTATAAAATGTACAAGACTTGAACTGATATTTCTTCAAAAAAGATACATAAATGGGCAACATGTACATGAAAAATCTGCTCAATATCACTAGCCATTAGGGTTATCAAATCAAAACCATAATGAGATATTATTTCACAGTCACTAGGATTGCTATAACCTAAAAAATAGACAATAACAAATGTTTGCAAGGATGTAAAAAAAAAACTAGAAGTTTCATAAATTGCTTGTGGGAATGCATAAGTGGTACATTCCCTGGAAAATGGCTTGTTTGGGAAAACATTTCCTCAAAATGCTAAACATAGAGGTACCATATGACCAATCAACTTTAATCCTAAGTATTTGCCAAAGAATCATGAAAACATATATCCACACAAAAACTTTCAAACCAACACTGTTCACGATTACAAAAAAATTGGAAACCCAAGCATGTATCAACAGATGAATGGGTAAACAAATGTGGTACATACATACAGTGGAATGTTATCCAACTTTAAAAAGGAATGAAGTACTGATGCATGCTACAACATCAATGAACCTTGAAAACATTTAGCCAAGTGCAAGAAACCAGCCACAAAAGGCCATATTGTATAATTCCATTTACAGAAAACATTCAGAATAGGAAAATTGCATTCAAGCAGAAGGATTAGTGAAGGCCCTAGACTGGGAGAGGAATAAGAGACAGAAAGTAATCGCTAGTGAGTAAGGATTTTCTTTTTGATTGGGACAAAAATGTTCTAAAATTAAATAGTAGTGATGGTTGCACAACTCTGTGAATAACCTAAAAACTACTGAATTATACACTTTGAAAGGGCAAATTTTATAATAAGTGAATTATATCTCAATGAAACTGTTGCTAAAAAAATAGTGATGATATGAAATGCTTGAAAGGATGCAGAGAGGGATCCCTGGGTGGCACAGCGGTTTGGCGCCTGCCTTTGGCCCAGGGCGCGATCCTGGAGACCCGGGATCGAATCCCACGTCGGGCTCCCGGTGCATGGAGCCTGCTTCACACTCTGCCTATGTCTCTGCCTCTCTCTCTCTCTCTCTCTCTCTGTGACTGTCATGGAAAATAAAAAATAAAAAAATAAAAATTAAATTAAATTAAATTAAAAAAAAGGATGTAGAGAACTGGATCTCTCACACATTACCAGTGAGAATGTAAAATAGTACAGTTATTCTGGGAGAGACTGATAGTTTCTTTAAAAATTAAATATATCCTTAAATTTGGGGGAAAATATTAAATATACCCTTATCATACCTTTCAGCAATCACACATGTAGGATTTATTTCACAGAATGAAAACTTATATCCACACACAAATCCATACAATAATTGTTCCCAGTAGTTTTATTTCTATTAACCAGAAATTGGAAAGAGCCAAATGTCTGACAAAGGATGCATAATTGAACAAACCAATACATAGCATGAAATACTACTCAGCAATAAAAAGGAATGAATTTTTGATACAACAACTTCAGTGGATCTTAATAACATGCTGAGTGAAAAAATGCCCATTTCAAAAATTCATATACTGTATAATTCCAATTACAGAACATTCTTTAAACGACAAAATTATAGACATAGAGAACAAACTAGTAGTTGCCAGTGGTTAGTGATGAAGGGGAGTAGGAGAAAGGTGTGACTGTAAAGGTACTCCCTGGGTAGCACCAGGGAGAGTTTTGTGGTGTTGAGATCATTCAATATCTTGAGTAAGTTGGTGGTTACATGAATCTACATCTGTGATAAACTGATATAGAACCACACACACACACACACACACACACACAATACCAATCAATGTCAATTTTTTAATTATAATATTGTACTAAAGTTATATAAGATATAGTCACTGGGAGAAAGTAGGTAAGGATACATGGCATCCAACTTCTTCTGAATCTATAATTATTTCAAAATAAAAGTTTAAAGAATAACTAAACACAAAACATTGTTCTAGAGATTTTTTTTAAAAGTCCCTTTATAAAGGGGCACCTGGGTGGCTTAGTTGGTTAAACATCTGCCTTTGACTGAGGTCATGATCACAAGGTCCTGGGATCGAGTCCTGCTGAGCAGGGAGCCTGTTTCTCGCTCTCCCTCTGCCACTTCCCTGCTTGTCTCTCTCTCTCTGTCAAATAAATAAATAAAATATTTTTTTAAAAGTCCCTTTATAAATGTTACAGGAAAAGAAACTGAGAATCATTGGAGCAGACAGGGATGGGGAGATGGGGTAACTGGGTAATGAACATTAAGGAAGGCATGTGATATAATAAGCACTGGGTATTATATAAGACTGATGAATCACTGACCTCTATCTCTGAAACCAATAATACATATGTTAATTAACTGAATTTAAAAATAAATAAATGTCCTAGGAAAGGAAAAACTGATTAATTGGACTACAGCAAATGAAAATCTTTGGCTCTGCAAAAGACCTTGCTAAGAGAACAAAAAGACTAGCTACAGACTAGAAAAAAATTGCAAACAACATATCCAAGAAAGAATTAATATCTATAATACATAAAGAACTCTCAAACCTCAAAAGTAAAAAAACCCAATTAGAAAGTAAACAAAAAATATGCATAAAAATTTCATCAAAGAGGATATATATATATATGATGAAGACATAAAAAGATGTTCAATATAATTAGGGAAATGCAAATTAAAACTACAATGACATATCACTATGCATATATCAGAATGATTAAAACAAAAAATAGTAATAATATCAAATGCTGGCAAGATTGTGAAGAAACTGCATTACTCATACATTGCTGATGGGAATGTAAAATGATACAGCCACTCTGGAAAATAGTTTAGCAATTTCCTTTCAAAACTAAAAATGAACTGAGGTGCCTGAGTGGCCAGTCCATTAAGTGTCTAACTCTTGGTTTCAGCTCAGGTCATGATATCAGGGTTGTGAGACTGGGCCCTGCATTGAGCTCCCCGCTGGGCTTGGAGCCTGCTTAAGAGTCTCTTTCTCTCTCTCTCTCTCTGTCTTCCCCACCCCCTGACTCATGCATGTGTTCAATCATTCTCTCTGTCTCTCAGAAAAAAAAAAAAGCTAAAATGAACTTAAAATACAACTTAGAAATTGCACTCTTGAGAATGCATCCTAGCAGAATCAAAACCTATTTTCACAAAGAAACCTGTACAGCTTTCTTCATAATATCTAAAACCTGCCAACTACCCAAATGCCCCTCTACAGGTAAATGGTTAAATAAACTGTGGTACATATATACCATAGAATACTACTCAGCAATTAAAAGTAATAACTATTGATATAGCAACTTAGATAAAAGTCAAGGAAATTATGAATGAAAAAATCTAAAAAGGATACATACCATATGACTACATTTACACATTCATGAAATAACATAATTATAGCAATGGAAAACATGAGTGGTTGCCAGGGGTTAGGGATTCAGAGAAGAGATGTGAGAGTAACTATAAAGGAATAACACAAGAGAGTCTTGTAGTGATGAGACAATCAAGAATCTTGATTCTACTGCTGGTTACCTGGAGATATACATGTGATAAGATTGTACAAATATATGCACCCACACATATGCATGCATGAACAAATGATACTTATATAATTGCTGAAATCAGAAGAAGTTCTATAGATTATACCAATGTCAATTTTCTGGTATTGATATTACAGCTACACAGTATATTAACACAAGGGGAGGCTAGTTGAAAGGTAAACAGAACCTCCCTGTACATTTCTTTGTATCTTTTGGTGAACATATAATGATTTAAAAATAAAAAGCTTTTAAAAATAAATAAAATGAGATAAATACAAAGTTTTTTTAAAAGAAAAGAAAAACAACTCCTCTCCCCAACACCCATTTGTGTCTCCTACTCCTCCTTCTCATGAAAAAAAAAAAAAAATGAAGAGTAACTTCTTCAAATTTTAAATAGCAAACAATAGAAGCCTATTTTTCTTTGCTTACAGACTCCTATTTAAATTATGTATTAAATGAAAACATTCTACTAATATGGTAATAGGGGGAAAATTAGGTCTATAAAATCATGTGGCCCAAATTAAAATGTCTAAAATGTATATAATCAAAGAAAGAGAAGCACAACATAAAACTGTTAGGCAAATTAAAGTTTTTAATAGTTTTTTTTAAAAGAGATATTACATGGCAATCAACTGCTTTATTGGTTCTAACGCCGCCTACAATTAAATATTTACATACTAGTTCTCAGTTTAATTTGAACCAATTGTGCATAATTCAAATATGCTTTCTCTGGATTTCAAAACTCTCCAAATGTAAAGATCATTTTCCCCCATTAGATACAAACAGTAAGTTTAGAGTTTAGGAAATTTTCCTCCTTCCCTTAGATGAAAGGAGTTACGTATCTGCTTGGATTCAACTCCAAATTGGATAATTCAGGAAACATGGATGACCTATAGAATGCATTATGGATAAAGTCTGGTAGAAAACTCAGAAGGAAAGATATGCTGAGAGTACAAGGAACTCTCCAAGAATGGGTATTTGACTCTAAAAAGAGAGCTAGTGAGAGAAGAACAGGAAAAGTCCAAGCTGCAAAGTAAACTGGGATGACGTAATAGGAATAAAGATCTTTTAGGCTCTGAGTGAATTATAAACGTAAATATAAAATTCCCTAAAAGGGCTATAAAAATGAATTATGAAAGGAAGACTGTCTGGAAGTGTCGCTGTTTGCAAATATCCCCTGGGTATTTTAATTTTCCTTACATGAACATTAGTACAAATCTTCCTAAGTTAGTAGTCTGTGCTCTCATTTATTCAGCACAATTAATTTTACCTCATCTTCTCAAGCTGTCATTTCCTGATGAGTTTTTCCTACTCTTTGTTTTCCATTCCCCTTCCTTAAACGAGGGGTTTCAAATCACTGTAATCCCTGTGTGGTAAGAGAGCCCTTTCACAGTAGATCCTTAAAGAAAAGCAAATCCTACCTCAATCATGGCATCTTTATACCCCACCTGGGTTGAGCCCCAATGGAAGGTCAAAGCTCTAGACACCATACTTTCAGCTTACAGCCTCTCCCAGGACAGAGCAGGCTCCAGGAATATGGAATTGAAGTCAGCTTCCACATTTTCAATGTCAAAGACTAAGATCGAGAGCCACCTTTCTTCTCTAGGATCCTACCTCTCTCCATAAGAAATTTCACATAGGAAAATCAAGGCTCCTTCCCCTGCTCCCATCTTTTCAGTGGAAACCACCCTCAGTAAGCTGTCCCTACTTTTACTGTGACAAGGAAAAAATACAGGTTAATTTATGATAGCCTCCTCAACCCCCGTTTAATTTCTCTCAATGCACGTATGAAGATCTTCGTTTAAAAGATGTTCAAAGCATTATTTGCCCCCTTCACTCCTGCTAAGTGACATCAACTTTTAGTATTTGGACTTAGTATCTGAGTGGTGAATATACGATATCCAAAAAAGGACTATGAATTCAGGAATTTCTAAATTAATTTGTATTTTCCTCATCATAGCAACAAAAATACTTATAAAATATTGTTTAATTCATGTGTGAAACTTATTATTTACTTAGTTCACAGCCAATATGTTATATAGTTATGTGCTAATGGATCCCTTTTAATAATTCTTCATCCCATTTTCAGTTTGGAAAACACTGTTCTAGGGAATGTTCTTGAAGCAATGAGTAGAAAAATATTTCCTATGGCAGAAACACATTAGGCTGGAATTTTCAAAGCATGGCCATGGATAATGCATATGAAATTTAAAATACGATGAAAATAAAACACAATGTACAAGTGATTTGGAAGCTTCACTGAGATATCCTGGGGTATCATTCATGAGCACCAACTAAATTGCACTGCCAGACTGGTCTGCCACATGTGAGACCCTTATGTCAAGGCAAGTCTTTTCCAGCTCCTGGAGAGAATCTTGTGTCACGATACTGCTTTCAATCTCACTCACTGTTTCTCTTTTTCTGTTTCCTTTTTGATGTTTTGTTTCTGGGTTAGTTTGCACTGGCTGCCATTTTTTATGACTTTCATTGAAAGCCTGGCTTTGATTATATGGTCTAACAATCTGGTCTCTTGTGAGTTGAAGATGACAGAGAAACTGGTTTCTGTTCAATGGAAGATGAAAAGAAATCTTGTCTCTTCATATTTATTTGTTTGTCTTGAGGATTCTGACACTGCCTGTGCTTTGTCTTGTATATACACCATTATGAGTTAAAGTCATTTAAGAAAAAAAAATAGTGTTATTTCCCCTAGAATGAAGAGTAGCCTATGAATTGAGGAACAGCCGACCTGTTTGAGATCTCTTGTGTATTCCTGGTCATCTTGTTACCCAGCTGCAACCTACCAGTGAGTTTTGCAGACTCATGCTATAGTTGTAAAATGGGAGCTGCTAGTCCTCTCGCTATGTGTGTGTAAATGAATAATGTCTTTTCCCTGTTTCACAAAAGTAAGTAATTAGCCTTTTAAAATGGTTTATAGGGATCCCTGGGTGGCGCAGCGGTTTGGCGCCTGCCTTTGGCCCAGGGCGCGATCCTGGAGACCCGGGATCGAATCCCATGTCGGGCTCCCAGGGCATGGAGCCTGCTTCTCCCTCTGCCTATGTCTCTGCCTCTCTCTCTCTCTCTCTCTCTCTCTCTCTCTGTGACTATCATAAATAAAAAAAAAAATTAAAAAAAAATTAAAAAAATAAAATAAAATAAAATGGTTTATAAATAATTGTAGTTCTTTCTGTATCTGTATCCAGTAATGGGACTTGTGTTCATCTTCTCTCTCAAAAATTTAGAAAATTAATTGGACATAAAAGTCTATAATGTGTACACACTTTGGGGTACACAATTCAATCAGACCTATTCCCATGGGAAAGAAAATGCACACAAGGATATAAATTAATGAAACTGGTTTTGTGTGGCTTTGAAAACAGACAGTTCTGACCTCTAAAAGAGCTTTGTGTAGTTTGTACAATTTTGGAAACAGCTGTGTGAATATGCCCGAATGTGAGTTGGAATGGGCAAAGCAGGATCACTGCTGGCTTGTCTGGTGCTTTATAACCTCTAGAGAAAGCAGAAGGGTTCTGAGTAAAATAGCCTCCCTTACCCATGGGGGATGCATTCCAAGACTCCCATTGGTTATCTGAAACCTCAGATAGTACTGAACTTTACACATACTATTTTTTTTTCCTATATGTGCATACCTAAAACGAAGTTTAATTTATGAATTAGGCATAGTAAGAGAGTAAAATAATAATAAAATAGAGCACTTATAATAATATATTGTAATAAAAGTTATGTAAATGACTTCTCTCAGAATATCTTATTGTATCGTACTCACCCTTCTTCCAGTGATGATGTGAGATGACAAAATGCCTACGTGATGAGATGAAGTGAGGGGAACAACGCAGGCTCTGTGACCTAGTGTTAGGTTTCTGACAATAAGTCAGAAGAAAGATCATCTCCTTCCTGACTGAGATTAACCTCAGGTAACAGAAACCACAGAAAGTGGAAGGGCACCACTGGACACGACTTTTTCTCTTCTCACTCAAAAGAAAATAATTACATGGAACTACCTAAATGAACCAAGTCAAAATACAAAGAAAAATAAACCTCAGAGTTCAGCACTTACCTTTATTCACAGTCTGATGAACAAGTACTATGGGAAATAGCTTACAATAAAAGAAAGAAAAATCCAGCTATCAACTCTAGTTTTCCCAGGAGTTATAAGTCGTACAAGTGGAAAGTATTTCCTGAGCAAACATACTGGTATATCCTGTCTACCTCTAGTAGAAATTAATAACTTAGTTATAAATTCTTTTTTTTAATTTTTTTAAATTTATTTATGATAGTCACAGAGAGAGAGAGAGAGAGAGAGAGAGAGGGAGAGAGAGAGGCAGAGACATAGGCAAAGGGAGAAGCAGGCTCCATGCACCGGGAGCCCGATGTGGGATTCGATCCCGGGTCTCTAGGATCGCGCCCTGGGCCAGAGGCAGGCGCCAAACCACTGCGCCACCCAGGGATCCCAGGTTATGAATTCTTTAAAATTTATCAGTCCTCCTATTTTGATTGGCTTATAAAGACTAATAAACATACGTACATTTAAAGTAAAAGAAATCAAGATTTTCCAGAAAATAAACAATTACTTGAACTTCTAATGCTCTAAATAAGCTCGTCCTTTGAGAAAGCTTCAGATATTCACTGAAACAGTATCTCAGAGAAGAAGATTAAAAAAAGTGGTAGGGGAGAGCAGGGGAGTTTAACTTTAAATTAAATTATTGCCTTTGGTTGCTAAGTTCCAAGATAAGATGCAAATAAATACAAGTCGATAGGGAAAAATAATTCTAAGAGAACTACAGAATTTTCAGCCAAAGTTAAAGTGTTTTTAAATATGTAGACAAGTATAAAATAAAGTTCAGGCAATATTGCTAATCAAGGTGAATCTTGACAAAGTAAACTTTCCCAGCATGAAAAATGTTAACATAATATTCTACTTTATACAAAGCTTGGTTTTATTTTCCCATGAAAATCTAACCATTTTAAGCTATCCAAATTCTCTAAAATAATTTTATGGGTCAAGTAAATCTCATTTCCACAAAATAATTAGAATCACAGAAAATAAAAATCATAAATTCCAAATTAATTAGAATAAACCATGTCTTTATTTAAAAGAATTAATTCTTACGAATATGCACCAAAAATTTAAAAGTCACCTCTCTGAAAAAAAAATAAAAATAAAAATAAAAAATAAATAAAAGTCACCTCTCTGGTAAACTCATAATACCAACAGGAACTCTGTTTTATTGTAGTGTATAAACATAAATAAATAATTTCCAAAATCCTCAGTTAATTATGAGAACTTTGACTAACATTACATTGAGAAGTTTTTGGTCATCTAAACAATCCTTTAAAATTTAAATTCACAGAAATAAAGGCAAGGCAAAAACACCAAGCATAGCTTATATACATGCCTCTTTGTATACATGAGAAGCTATCAGTTAGTTAGCAAGGGAAATGGTTATGCAGATACTTTGGGGGGCATATTAGCATATATGTTTCTTTTTCCTACCTCAAGAAGGGTGAAATGGATGTAGGTGGACACAGGCAAACGCATACTGTGCGTGCATATGAGGCACAGCAGTCCAAACTGGAGCTCTGTCAACGTGAAAGGAGCTTGTGTTGAACTGTTCTCAGCGACCTGTATCCCAGAAGTCTCCATACCTGTGAAGGGAAGTCAATTACTTCAGTTAAAGGTTGAAACCAATTAAGAAAAAGAATGAGACTATACGAGGTAAAATCATTACAAAGGAATGTAAAAATAGTTATAAAATAATGAATGTGATTTTCCTGTTAGCTTATATAGCAAAAAGATGAATTTTGTCGTACATTTTGATCATGTAAGAATGTGAAAAGAAATAGTAAAAAAAAAAAAATTTAAGGCTATATAATGAATTGTAGAAATGAATTGTTATTTTTCTTGGTCTTCTATCTGCAAGTTTGAAAGAAGTGCCTAAGAAGTATTAAAATGTTTAATAAAATTGGCTTAACTTTGAGGAACCAATTTATAAGATAGAATTCAGGGATAGGCAACCTGTTTCTATAAAGGGCCACCAGGTAGTAAATACTTTCAGTTTTGTGAACCAAGGGTGTCTACCACAACTATTCATTCAATCCTTCTGTTGTAGCCCCAAAAGCAGTCACAGACAACAAATAAATGAGTAGACGTAGCCAGATTTGACCTTTGGACTCGACCTTGTGGAGCTCAGAGACAGATAAAAGGCTGTGAATTCTTTAAAGAAAAAACCCTACATGAGTGGCATATAAAAAGAGTAAAACTAGAATTTAGTTTTCTTCCTATGAAAATAACAAATTGATATTTGAGTAACAGTTTGCTCTTGATGAGAAACAGTAAAAATCATTCTATAGGTTCTCTATACACCGCAGCCTCTTAACTCTCTGTACTTCCATTATTTGTTCTTGAATTAATTTGAAGAAAAGTCTACTTTTGAAAAAGCTACAATTTCTAATGATTATAGTTACATGCAGCTATGGTTATTTTCTTTCTTGTGTGAAGCTAATCATTTCTTGCCTTTCGGCATCTATGACTTAGGCTCATACCCTATGTCCTCTGACAAATATTTTGGATATTGCCTTTCCCCATATAGGCCTATATTCAAAATAATTCATCCTTGATAAACTAATCTTTGGGATTTTCCAGGCTGGATAATATAAAAGATTTGCCCCTTACACACACACACACACACACACACACAATCTTATAAGAGAAGAATTACTACAAATAATTGGATATGTTGGAAAGTCCCCACATTTTTACTTACCCCACACACATTTATTAGAGCCCAGAATAATGGTGGGGCACCTGGGTGGCTCAGTCAGTTAAGCATCTGCCTTCAGCTCAGGTCATGATCCCAGGATCCTGGGATCAAGCCCCTCATGGAGCCCTGCATGGAGGTCCACATCACACCCCCTGCTCAGTGGGGATTATCCTTCTCCCTCTCCCTCTGCTGCCACCCCCTTGCTAGTTCTCTCTCTCTCTCTTTCGCTCTATCTCAAATAAATAAATAAAATCATAAAAAAAACAAAGCCTACAATAATGAATAAGCTACAATATCAAATGGGAAGTTCAACCTCCCTAAGTTACACAAGTAATATACAAGTAAAATGTTATTAACATGAATATGTTTTGGAATTGAGTATCTTTCAGATTGGATAGAAATATCTTAATGGTTATGTACAAAGACTAGCACAATAACTCCCAACAAATGAATTTTTTAAATTAAAATTGTTTCTAGGCTTAAATATCCTTGCTAATCAGAAAAAATTATAACACTCACATTACAATACAACTTAGAAAGTCCTGAAAATTTGTCAATGTCCACAATATACTTTTAGTCTAAAGGTAAGCATTGAGCAACTCCTTATAATTCCATAATACATCATACATCATGAGAGGAGTCCATCATCTTTTATGAGATTATCTATCATAATAAATTAATTCAAGTCATTTGATCTTATGATTGACAGATATTTTTTGGTTTTCCCCAAAAGTTGCCTAAAGGTTCCTGCTATAAAATTTAGATCAGAAATCTGAGTTTTCTGGAAAAAGTATCAAAAAAGCCTCAGTAAACTCTGTGTTCTCTTAACCAGTTCGTTAAAGTAATAGACTAATGGGTGTAGGCTTGCCAAGGTAAACTGACACTGTCATCACTAGCAGACACATCTGTCAGTCTGTACCAACAGTCTAAGTCAGTAATTCCAGGACTCTTAATCCAGAAGCAGACAAATTCATGAAAGTAGGCCGCTAACTAACCGAAGATCAGCAAAACAAGAATTGCCTCAGAACAAATGAAACTGACACAAGTGTGATTAATTGTGTAATTTTAACATGAGAAAATCTCTTCTTCTTGATCTATTTCTATATCTCAATTTAATAGGCTATACGTGTGTGTATGTGTATGTATATATATATATATAAAACTAGAATAAAATGTGTGTCTGTGCATATATACATATATATGTATGTGTGTATATATATGTATATATATATATATAACTAGAATAAAATCTCTTCAAATGGTAACTTCTTTTTTTTTTAAAGATTTTATTTATTTATTCATGAGAGACACACAGAGAGAGAGAGAGAGAGGCAGAGACACAGGCAGAGGGAGAAGTAGGCTCCATGCAGGGAGCCTGACATGGGAATCGATCCTGGGACTCCAGGATCACACCCTGGGCTGCAGGCAGCGCTAAACCACTGTGCCACCAGGGCTTCCCCCTGGTATCTTGTTTCAATCAAACTCAAAATTCAGAAAAAAAATCTATGAAAGATCTTAAAATTATAATGTAATAAATAATCAGAAAAACCTAAGATCTATGGCTCTGGAAAAAGAAACATAAATTGACCTTTTTTATAAAATAACTCAAAATAGGGATAACCATGATTAAATATTATACAAAATACTTTACTAAATCTTTTTGCTTTTTGAAATTATTTTATTTACATAGATTTGGTAAAAATAAGTCCTCCTTTCTACCAGAATATAATTGAAAAAAAATCAAATTTATAACCTTTGCCATGCTAGAAATGTCACTTAGAAAAATAAATTTCAGGAGCCTCTGGGTGGCTCAGTGGTTGAACATCTCCCTTTGGCTCAGGTCATGATCCTGGGGTCTTGAGATCGAGTCCCACATTGGGTTCCCTGCAGGGAGCCTGCTTCTCCCTCTGCCTCTCTCTCTGTGTCTCTCATGAATAAATAAATAAAATCTTTTTTAAAAAAGAAATTTCATTTAATTGAGTATAATAATAAATCTGTGTTAGAGTAGAAGTTATACATAATATGTGAAAATGATGTCTATAAATTTTCTATTAAAAATTGAGTTGCTACCTGCTTCGTGGCCCACAATATCCTAACTTATTGGTGGTACAGAATATAATGTCCTGGCTGGCCAGGAACAATGAGAAAGGGTAGGAAGCCTGTTATAGGTACTACAGAAAAAAAATCTGAGAGAAGAGAATTGGACAGTTCTTTGTACCTGGTTTCAATAGACAAACTAATAAGGGAATAAACATACTTCTCACACATAAAAAGGATAAATGTTCAGCCCTGAAGACTTTTTAAAACTTTCAGACAGAAACTAACTCCAAAGCCTTAGTATCCTATGGCTCTAGTTTTATTAACCACATCAAAAGGAGGTATTTGTGCATTAATCAGCATTCCTTGTTATACTTATAAAACCAGCCAAATAAAACAACAAATTAATTATGTAAAATCATAGAAATTCTAAACAAACATATGGGATCACACCAACACCTTTGAGGAAGAAGGACTCAGAGGATCTATGCAAGCAAAACTGCTACCTTGTTCTGCCTCTTTTATGAGTTATTGCCAACCATGCCCTCACTATTAAGCACTTTGCACCTGAGAACAATAATAACAAGAAAACGGGATCGCTGGGTGGCGCAGCGGTTTGGCGCCTGCCTTTGGCCCAGGGCGCGATCCTGGAGACCCGGGATCGAATCCCACATCGGGCTCCCGGTGCATGGAGCCTGCTTCTCCCTCTGCCTATGTCTCTGCCTCTCCCTCTTTCTCTCTCTGTGACTATCATAAATAAATTAAAAAAAAAATTAAAAAAAAAAAAAGAAAAGGAAACAACCAGGATTGGTTGCCTAACTCTGATTCTCAAAATAAATAAGACCTTGAGCCATTAGGCCACTACTCCTTAAAAACAACAATAAAAAACTCTATTCCAGACTTCGGAAGTCTTCTTATCCCCAGTTATAGGATTACCTTTCAATATATGATAATCAAGTGAGAAAACTATTGTTTTCCACCATCAACATACTAGAGTAGCCTTGTTAACTCTAATTTCTTTTCTTTAAATAACTATTACGTATTTTATTTGGAGCAGTCTTTAAAAGCTTGGACTCCCTTGCAAACTCTCTTTGCAAGTAAGCTCCTTTTCTGTTCTAAATACTTTTGCCTCTGTGGCTTCTTTCCACATTTAAAACCTCTGCTCTTCTACATGGAGCCCCTGCAAAGTAGCTTTGACAAAGTCCTTGTGAACTTGCTTTAGATACCCTGACCCTGGCACAGTTACAACTAGTGGGCAGCCTACGGGATGCCTACCCCAAGGTCCTAGAAAGCCTTGAATGGCTCGAAGGCTCTGTTGTTTGCATCTGGCAGTAACCCATCTCTGGCACCACCAAGTTATCATCCCTTTTCAGCCGCACAAGCTTCTTTCAACATGCTCAGCTTCCAGTTTAAATATGACCCTGAGAGGGAGGAAAGAAAGGGCAGGCTCAGAGGAGGTCTTTGGATATTAAATCAGCCCAAGCATAGAAAATCCACAGTGGATAATTCTTCTATTTCCTTTTCATTATGAACCTGTCTATATGAGCAGAGTCACCCTACCTCTCAGCTGTTATCTGGCTCTTCAAAAAGTTAATGCAGCTCCCAATTAGATCTTTTTTCCTCCTGTTAATCTTGGTTCTGAAACCAGACTGCTGCTCTTCCTCTGCTGTCATCCCAGTAAGCCAAGTCTCAATTAGCCAGCCTAGTGGTGATTACCATCTTGTCGCTTCACTGTTCAGACATTCTTTAATTTCCTGGAGCATGCCAGCCCCCTTCCTCCTGTCTTCCCTCCCTCCAAAGCACTCTTGCTAAAACTGCAGCCCACAATGTCTCAAACTGTAATATTCTTCAGGGGGTGTAGGTCTGACAGGAAGGATTCTTTCTCCACTTGGTCCAGACACATTTGCATGTAAGGAATCTTAGAAGATGAATGTTTTCAGGTCACCTGGGTGACTCAATGGTTGAGCATCTCCCTTCGGCTCCGGTTGTGATCCCAGGGTCCTGGGATTGAGTCCCATATTGGGCTCCCTTCAGGGAGCCTGCTTCTCCCTCTGCCTATGTTTCTGCCTCTCTCTTTGTGTCTCTCATGAATAAATAAATAAATATTGAAGAAGAACAAGGAGGAGGAGGAGGAGGAGGAGGAGAAGAGAGTTTTCTCGTGGTGCTACCATGAATCTCTAACTGTCCCAATGGGACTCTCTCCTGACCCTGTGAGTCTGAGGAGTTTAAATGGAACTAGTCCCCAAAGCAGACATTAGCTTTAAAAATAAAATTTTAAAGAGAAGGAGGAGGATTCAGGCTCTCACTTCCAATCATAAAACATGGCTGGCTGAACCCACGTATCAGTAAATCTTACCTCTGAAGTTAGCTCAAAACTTGTTAGAATTCTATTTTAGCTATGCCAGTAACTGAGTAGAACCTTGAGTAGAGCCAAATCACATTTTGACTGCAGTATTTTTGTTTATACGATTAGGTGTCATCTGTTTAACTTAAAGCTAAAAATACAAACTTGTTTTCTTTAGACTATTCTAAAAACAAACTAAAATGGGTACATGGGAAAAAGAGACAAAGAAAATGAGAGAAGAGCAGACAAGAGATGTCCACAAAATTTAGAACCTAGAATATAGATCAAGGAAATAATAGAGAAGATAAATCCCAAGTAAGGATTGCATTGAAGCAGGATAAAAGTGAGAATCAGTCATCTCATACTGCAGACCCTCAGAAGACTCACAAACTAGAGACAAGTAGCCACAGAAGGTGGGAACAAGGTAGGAAGCTGGAAAAGGAGAGGGGGGTTGGGAAGCATTGAAAGTCATTAGCAGCGGACACCTGCCTGGTTGGCTCAGTAGGTAGAGCATCTGGATGTTGATTTCAGAGTTATGCATTCAAGTTTGAGCCCCCTGTTGGATGAGACTACTCAAAATAAGAACATATTTTCTTTAAAAAGTAAGTCATCAGCAGCTTGAACCCCAGCTACCTCCCTGTCCCCAGCCAGACTATCTATCTTCTACCTCTGGTCTTCCATTGTAGGACACTGGAGCTTCATTCTGATGAGGGAATTGAATTAGAACTCTTCCATGTGTGTATCTCTTCTTTGGTGAAATTTCTGTTCATGTCTTCTGCCCATTTCATGATTGGATTGTTTGTTTCTTTGGTGTTGAGTTTAAGAAGTTCTTTATAGATCTTGGATACTAGCCCTTTATCTGATATGTCATTTGCAAATATCTTCTCCCATTCTGTAGATTGTCTTTTAGTTTTGTTGACTGTTTCTTTTGCTGTGCAGAAGCTTTTTAATTTGATTAAGTCCCAATAGTTCATTTTTGCTTTTGTTTCCCTTGTCTTCATAGATGTATCTTGCAAGAAGTTGCTGTGGCCAAGTTCAAAAATGGTGTTGCCTGTGTTCTCCTCTAGGATTTTGATGGAATCTTGTCTCACATTTAGATCTTTCATCCATTTTGAGTTTATCTTTGTGTATGGTGTAAGGGAATAGTCTAGTTTCATCTTTCTGCACGTGGCTGTCCAATTTTCTCATCACCATTTATTGAAGAGACTGTCCTTTTTCCAGTGGATAGCCTTTCCTGCTTTGTTCCCAAAGAGTTAAAAATAGAGCTACCCTACGACCCAGCAATTGCACTACTGGGGATTTACTCCAAAGATACAGATGCAATGAAACACTGGGACACCTGCACCCCAATGTTTATAGCAGCAATATCCACAATAGCTAAACTGAGGAAGGAGCCTCAATGTCCTTCAATAGATGAATGGATAAAGATGTGGTCTATGTACACAATGGAATATTACTCAGCCATTAGAAACGACGAATACCTACCATTTGCTTCGATGTGGATGGAACTGGAGGGTATCATGCTGAGTGATGTAAGTCAATTGGAGAAGGACAATCATTATATGGTTTCACTCATATGGGGAATATAAATAATAGTGAAAGGGATTATAGGGGAAAGGAGAGAAAATAAGTCGGAAAAATCAGAGAGGTTGACAAAACATGAGAGACTCCTAACTCTGGGAAATGAACACAGGGTAGTGGAAGGGGAGGTGGGTGGAGGGATGGGGTGACTGGGTGACAGGCACTGAGGGGGGCACTTGACGGGATGAGCACTGGGTGTTATACTGTATGTTGGCAAATCGAACTCCGCAAAAAGTATACAAAAAATAAATAAAATAAAATAAATAAAAATAAATAAATAGAATGCCTCCAAACCCCAGTGCACCAGGTAAGGCAAAAACATCTACTGAAACATGAGGCTAAATAGATTAATGGAAGCCTACCTCCTGAACCAAAAGACTACAAATCTTCTACTTAGCTTCAATACTGCCCAGCTAATGAGAGGGCAGCTAAGCAGAAGGACATTGGTAGATTCTTCTCTAAAGAAATCAAATGGTCCCAGAAAAATGCCTATAGGGGAGGAAAAGACTTCTACTCTCTTAGATTCAGTAGCTGGATTTGTGAAATTAAGTGACAAGAAGACATTAACAAGAAAAGAAACAGAATTTATTAACAAGTGTATCATGCATACATGTGGGAGAATTCATTGATGATCAAAAGGGGTGGTTGGAACTTGAGGTTGATAGCGTCTCAACAAACAACAATAAATTTTTGGAGAAGTGACATAGGAAAAGAGGTTTAGGCTTTTACAGATGGAAGACTGTGGAAAAATGCCATAAATGGGGGAAACCTGGGTGACTCAGTCTGTTAAGTGACTTAACTCTTGATTTCTGTTCAGGTCATGATCTCAGGATCATGAGACTGAGCCCCACCTCGTGCCACACATGGGCCCATGCTTGGCACAGAGTCTGCTTGGGGTCCTCTCCTTCTGTCCCTCCCCCTGCACATGTGTTCTCTCTCTCTCAAATACATAAAATAAAATAAATCTTTTTTAACGGGGGAAACTAATGGAAGATAAGAGTTATTTAATTATTCTTATGTAGATGCTTCTGCATGCCCATCTCTGGGTTAATAAGAATCTAGAGTTCTCTCCTGGTGATTAAGACTTCTTCCCTTCCTGATATAGGAAAAGAAGACACCTTTACAAATTTATGTCCAGCTCTTAGGGAAATAGGTGGAGAATAAAGAGCTTTCCTTGTATTTGCTTCTTCCTAATTGCCTTCAGCCCAAAATAATCTTCATGCCAAAGTGTCATATTTTGGAATTGCCTATTCTGATAGCCTATATAAACCATAAAAATGATCCATAAGTACTGGGTATTGGGTTTCCCAAAGAGATGGCCAGTCATTCCACACGAACTCTATCAAATGACAAGTACACATAAACACAGCTTTCAGCTAACTTTTTAGGACCTTGCTCCTAAAACATCAAAAATATCTTCAGATACTTGAGGAGAGCCTAACATGAAAGATCAAGAACCAAATATACAATGAGAAGAAAGAAATTCAAAGGAAAGAGAGGTACTTACAGGCAATAACCAAAAAAATATATAAATAACAGACCAACAGAAACTATAATTAGTATCCACAGCAGTCAGAGAAGATATTGGATCCTTAAAACAAGACCACTCTGTGGAAGGAAGAGAAAAAGGCAGGAAAAAAGTAGGAAAAGAAAGGAGAGAGGAACGGAGGGTAAAAAATATACAAGAATAAGAAAAAACTCTATTAAAAAATCCCCCCAAATTTTAAAAACCATAAAGCATGTTTGGAAGATAGAGTTGAGAAAAATCTCTCATAAAGCGGCAGCAAATGACAAAAGAAAAGGAAAATTAGGGGGGAAAAGAGACTAGAAAAGTAGCGAATTATTCCCATGACCAAGTCTGATTCACAGTTCCAGAAAGAAAAAATAGAGAAAACAATTATTATTAAATAAATAATACAAGAAAATAACTAAAGAACATAAATTTCCAGTTTAAAAGGTCCCATTGAATGCCCAGCACACTTGATGAAAAGAGGTCCCCTTTAGTACACATCACTGTGAAATTTCAGAAACTAGTTATAAAAGATTCTCCAAACAGAAACTGAATGTTCGAAGGCAATCAAGCAACACTTTCAAAAGTCTTACAGAGTGATGTCTATGATTCTACACCTATTAAAACCATTAGTCAATTTCTATGAGGAAATAAAATCCTTTATGACTCATAAAGACTCATAAAGACTAACAGTATCTTTTAAAGGTTACCTTAATACACTCTTTCTCAGGAAGCAATTTTATCAGTTAGGAATTATATAGTTATGATTGTATAGAACCAATTGCTGCCAGCTTAAACATATAAAGGTTTCTTTGTCTCTCTAGCAAAAATAAATCTAGAGATAGAGAGTCAAGCTAACATGTGACTTCAAGAAATCACCAGAGACATACTATATTTTACCATTCTGATTGATATTATTAGTACATTCATCCTCATGGTCACTAGATAGCTATCAAAGCACCAATCATCACATCCATACTCCAGGCAGAAGAAAGAAGAAGGCACAGAGAGGAAAAGAGCTGTTTCGGAAATCCTACCCATTTCTATATCATTGAGCACAACTATCTATAAAGGAGCCCAGGACACATAGCTTTGTCACTTGCTGAATCTAATAATATGATTCCATTAAACAGTAAAAAGAGGATAATGGATACTGGTTAGGCAACTGGTAGCGTAATGAAAAATATGCTGCACTAAAGGAGAGGACAAGCCAAGAAAAAAAGAGATACGATATTTGAGACACAGATGAGCTAACACAGTGGGGAGCCAATGGAAAGCCCTGTGAAGCAGTCTGAGACAACAACTAGCCCCGTCCTGTACTCTTCCTTCTCTTCTTTACTTCCTTCCTTCCTCTCTTTCTTTCTTTCCCCCCTCCATCCCCCTGTCTCTCCCTCTCTGTCTCCCAGAACTGCAAGAACCCAGTAGAGCTCTCTCTCCTCCCCTAGTTACCATACCCTTGAGGTTCTCTACTAGAATAAGCCCCATTCCAGCTTTCTTCTCTAACACTGGGCTTGTCACCTCAAGCCAGGTAGGAAGCAGGAACTTCATTCCTTCAATGAAGCTGCACTAGAGTGATGGCATGAATTCTTACTTTGATAGGCAAATGCACCCAATATCATAGTTCAGGTTGTGTTTGTCCATTCTGTTTTCTCTTAATCTGCAGCAACAGTGACCTTTGGAGTCAATTCATCCACATGCTTCTGTCACTGTCTAATCCTTCTCTCCCACCCCCATTCCCCACCTCCTGGGTTAACTCAAATGTCCTGGAGAACTTCTGTAGCCACAATCAGGGAAGGGCTGTGTGTCTACTATTTCGGTCTTGGTTGTTGCCATGTAAATAGCCTTAGCTCCTGGGCTGTTCTTGACATCACTGGTGAGATTCTGCTTTTACCTCCGTGACCTGGTGTAGTCAGTCTTCAAGGTGGTCACCTGGTAGCCCTTGGCCCTACCAGAATATTCCACATTTCCCCATTCTTTATTGTAGTCTCCCAAAACAAATATGCTGGTTCTCTCCTTTGGCTAACCTCCATCTCCCAGTAGAGATAGAGGAAATCATTGGGTCTCTCTTCATGATATAAAAGGTGCCGGGAGTCTTCACATGTCTACATGCACTAAATCTCCACTTCTCTATGCCATCATCCATGTGTGATGGATGCCAGTTGTGAAGCGCCTCATGGGCAGCAGGATGCCATTGATGGTTCACTTCTGGATCCCCCCTGCTGAGGTTGTATTTGCCTTGATACCACATCCTTGCTCCCTGCTAACCCTCGGAAGACTTAGGGAGAAGGGTCAGAACACAGTGCCTGGTTATTTTTTTCTATTTAAACTTTCTCTTCCTCTCCTTAGTCTCCATTTCCTCTAGTCCCCAGCGCATATGTATTACTTGCTCTAGCTGTCCATGCTGGTGAGTAAATCCATACCATACCACATCAGAGAAAGAGGCTTTGTCTTTTAACTTAAAAGCTAAAGAATAAAGTGTCTTTGCCCTGAGCTAAACTATTTCTGGTGTCAATATTTTCCAACCAAGCCCACCAGGAATATATTTGTAGTTAAACAAGTTCATTGCTTGTTGCAGGGCAGGGGGAATGGCACACTTTGGGAAATTGTGGTACATCTTATTAAAAGTGGGTTATAAAGAACTTATAGGATTTTGGCTTGTGTTATGTGATTTGGTGGAGGATTAAAGAAAGCAGACTTTTGCTCTGAATAGGATGCTGCATAAAGCAGGGGTGAGGTCATTCTAACCTTTGGGTATCTTAATAAATCTAATCTAGAAAGAGAGAAGACTAGATCAAGGCTAAAGCCATAAATAGTAAAGAACAACAGTCATTCACATTATCCAGAAGAGGAGATGGTTCATATTTTATGGTTTAGGCAACACAATTCTATTTTGTGGGGAGTCAAGCATGGTTGTAAAGTGGATTTGGTTTTGTCTTGCTCCATCACGACCACAGAGTGGCCTTGCCTAGTGTTGACCTTCTGCAGCATTATTCATATTCAGCAGAACACCAAGGCCTATTCAGTAGTACCCGACTGGCTTCCAGATAATAGGGGCTGCTTTTCTCTTTCACATTGTTAGCTACAAAAGTTCACATCTGTACCATGTCAAGCAGGAAATGGCACATCAATTATGAATTTGAAGGGGCCTGCCACTGGGCGTAAAGCTGATGATCCAGTTTGCCCTTAATTTAGTTTCATGTGTCTGATCTCAACTGATCAAACCTCAGAGAAGAGGCTTGTGATTTGCAGTGCCAGCACCCAACATATAGAGGAAACGCTGTGAGCTTCAAGGGCCAACACTGAAGGGACCTAGCCCCATGCTGGGGCCACAGCAGTCAGCTGGAATGCACATGAACCTTTGGTCCCTGTTGGACCAGCAGCAGACATGGCTCTGGATACCGCAGGCTCAGTCCAGAAGGTATATACCTGGGAGGGAGTCTCACTATATCAGGGAAGGCTCGCCTTCAAAAAGGTGAAGCTTTAATATGCAGGCTTTTTAGTGATAGGTATATGGAATAATTTTTTCAACTAGGGCATGCTTTCTTTCCTTTAAATGTGTCTTAGCCAGAACTCCTATAAAATGCAGAGAGCATCTATGTTCCCCATGAGCCACTGAACATTAACATGTGAATCTGATCTTTATTTTTTTTTATTTATGACAGTCACAGAGAGAGAGAGAGAGAGAGAGAGAGAGAGGCAGAGACACAGGCAGAGGGAGAAGCAGGCTCCATGCACCGGGAGCCCGACGTGGGATTCGATCCCGGGTCTCCAGGATCGCGCCCTGGGCCAAAGGCAGGCACCAAACCGCTGCGCCACCCAGGGATCCCCTGAATTTGATCTTTAAAACCATAGCACCAGACATCAGAGGAGGCACCACCAGCTGCCTCAAATTATGTCCTTCTATTTCAGGTCCTGAAGTTCTACTACAAGAAGTGGCAGATTTTATCAATGAACAAATACAAAGGAACTAGGTGACTAGCACGAGAGAGGTGCAGTGGTTTCATATATATATATATATATATATGAAATAAAAAGACATACTGATTAACCTGTGGAGAGAAAAGGCTTGCCTTAGGAGAAAAAGTCAGAGACAACAAAGTCCAGAGATCTCAAAACAGATGTGAAAAGCAAAAAGGGCCTAACTGCTTAAAAAGCTGCAATCAGGGATGAGTAGGACATTTTAGTTATCATAGGTCAGATAGAGTGATGGAGTCAGGGTGAGTTCACAGAGAAAAATAGGAAGACCATAGACGGCAAAGGAATGATGGTCTGAGGACACCAGGGTTCAGGAAATTTCCCAGGGCCACCCTCCTTAAGCCTCAGGTGACAGAGTAATTAAAAAAAAACAATGGGGTTTATCTTTGTGTATGGTGCAAGAGAGTGGTCTAGTTTCATTCTTCTGCATGTGGATGTCCAATTTTCCCAGCACCATTTATTGAAGAGACTGTCTTTCTTCCAATGGATAGTCTTTCCTCCTTTATCGAATATTAGTTGCCCATAAAGTTCAGGGTCCACTTCTGGATTCTCTATTCTGTTCCACTGATCTATGTGTCTGTTTTTGTGCCAGTACCACACTGTCTTGATGACCACAGCTTTGTAGTACAACCTGAAATCTGGCATTGTGATGCCCCCAGATATGGTTTTCTTTTTTAAAATTCCCCTGGCTATTCGGGGTCTTTTCTGATTCCACACAAATCTTAAAATAATTTGTTCTAACTCTCTGAAGAAAGTCCATGGTATTTTGATAGGGATTGCATTAAACGTGTCTATTGCCCTGGGTAACATTGACATTTTCACAATATTAATTCTGCCAATCCATGAGCATGGAATATTTTTCCATCTCTTTGTGTCTTCCTCAATTTCTTTCAGAAGTGTTCTATAGTTTTGAGGGTATAGATCCTTTACCTCTTTGGTTAGGTTTATTCCTAGGGATCTTATGCTTTTGGGTGCATTGTAAATGGGATTGACTCCTTAATTTCTCTTTCTTCAGTCTCATTGTTAGTGTATAGAAATGCCACTGACTTCTGGGCATTGATTTTGTATCCTGCCACGCTACCGAATTGCTGTATGAGTTCTAGCAATCTTGGGGTGGAGACTTTTGGGTTTTCTATGTAGAGTATCATGTCATCGGCGAAGAGGGAGAGTTTGACTTCTTCTTTGCCAATTTGAATGCCTTTAATGTCTTTTTGTTGTCTGATTGCTGAGGCTAGGACTTCCAGTACTATGTTGAACAGCAGTGGTGAGAGTGGACATCCCTGTCTTGTTCCTGATCTTAGGGGAAAGGCTCCCAGTGCTTCCCCATTGAGAATGATATTTGCTGTGGGCTTTTCATAGATGGCTTTTAAGATGTCGAGGAATGTTCCCTCTATCCCTACACTCTGAAGAGTTTTGATCATGAATGGATACTGTATTTTGTCAAATGCTTTCTCTGCATCCAATGAGAGGATCATATGGTTCTTGGTTTTTCTCTTGCTGATATGATGAATCACATTGATTGTTTTACGGGTGTTGAACCAGCCTTGTGTCCCAGGGATAAATCCTACTTGGTCATGGTGAATAATTTTTTTAATGTACTGTTGGATCCTATTGGCCAGTATCTTGTTGAGAATTTTTGCATCCATGTTCATCAGGGATATTGGTCTGTAATTCTCCTTTTTGGTGGGGTCTTTGTCTGGTTTTGGAATTAAGGTGATGCTGGCCTCATAGAACGAATTTGGAAGTACTCCATCTCTTTCTATCTTTCCAAACAGCTTTAGGAGAATAGGTATGGTTTCTTCTTTAAACGTTTGATAAAATCAAAATCCTAGAGAAGAACACAGGCAACACCCTTTTTGAACTCGGCCATAGTAACTTCTTGCAAGATACATCCACGAAGGCAAAAGAAACAAAAGCAAAAATGAACTATTGGGACTTCATCAAGATAAGAAGCTTTTGCACAGCAAAGGATACAGTCAACAAAACTCAAAGACAACCTACAGAATGGGAGAAGATATTTGCAAATGACATATCAGATAAAGGGCTAGTTTCCAAGATCTATAAAGAACTTATTAAACTCAACACCAAAGAAACAAACAATCCAATCATGAAATGGGCAAAAGACATGAACAGAAATCTCACAGAGGAAGACATAGACATGGCCAACATGCACATGAAAATGCTCTGCATCACTTGCCATCAGGGAAATACAAATCAAAACCACAATGAGATCCCACCTCACACCAGTGAGAATGGGGAAAATTAACAAGGCAGGAAACAACAAATATTGGAGAGGATGCGGAGAAAAGGGAACCCTCATACACTGTTGGTGGGAATGTGAACTGGTGCAGCCACTCTGGAAAACTGTGTGGAGGTTCCTCAAACAGTTAAAAATATACCTGCCCTACGACCCAGCAATTGCACTGTTGGGGATTTACCCCAAAGATACAAATGCAATGAAACGCCGGGACACCTGCACCCCGATGTTTATAGCAGCAATGGCCATGATAGCCAAACTGTGGAAGGAGCCTCGGTGTCCATCGAAAGATGAGTGGATAAAGAAGATGTGGTTTATGTATACAATGGAATATTACTCAGCTATTAGAAATGACAAATACCCACCATTTGCTTCAACGTGGATGGAACTGGAGGGTATTATGCTGAGTGAAGTAAGCCAGTCGGAGAAGGACAAACATTATATGTTCTCATTCATTTGGGGAATATAAATAATAGTGAAAGGGAAAATAAGGGAAGGGAGAAGAAATGTGTGGGAAATATCAGAAAGGGAGACAGAACGTAAAGACTGCTAACTCTGGGAAACGAACTAGGGGTGGTAGAAGGGGAGGAGGGCGGGGGGTGGGAGTGAATGGGTGACGGGCACTGGGGGTTATTCTGTATGTTAGTAAATTGAACACCAATAAAAATAAATTTAAAAAAAATTTATCAAAAAAAAAAAAAAACAATGGGGAAACTACCCTTAGATAATTCAGATACTCACAGGAGACATATGAGAACATTTGCACTGACTTGAGAGAGGAAGACTAGGAAAATCAGTATGAAATATTTTAGGAATTAGTAAGTGAATGTATACTATATGTTGGCAAATCAAACTTCAATAAAAAAATATAAAAAAAAGACCTGAAGGTAGACACAGCCTGCACCGTGAGAGAAAAATGCCTGAGACACGCAGGGGATTAGGTGTACGGAAGGAAAAATGATAGGATAAAGTACAGCCTTGCAGGATGCTCGCAGGTCGAGTCCTGGACTGAGTTACAGGCTGGGCATATTGTGGAATAAATTGCCTGATTTAGGGAGGGAAGGTAGGAGGATTTGTTCAAACAATGGAGAATTCCATGGGGCCCCTATGAGGCAGAAACTGAGCCAGCTTGAAGGGAAGGAAGCCCTTGTTGGCAGAAAAAAAGTTTGAGCTCATATATATGTGTTTCTGCAATATGATGAGCTTGGGGCTGGTGCCATGACAATCTTGTTAATCCTACTGACTGCATAGGATTAAGTCAACGTTGAAGAGGATGGGACATGCTAGTGTGTGCCCAGAGTGTCAGGGCTGCAGAGGGAAGCCAGGCTTTGCAGAAGGAGGCCCTCCTTACTATAGAGAGGGAAAACAGGAAAGTGGGAATTGGGCATTAACCTTTTAACTTCAATTAACAAGCCAAAAATTTTAGTTTTGAGTCTTTTGGGGCTTTAAAAATGAAAGAGAAAGCATATTCAAATTTGAGATACAGGCATACTGCTGGCACTGTGTTACTGAGTTAAGTTTAGGCTGGCTGGCTTTTAAGTGCATGTAATCATCTCTGGTGAGCTGTATTGAACTGCATGGCTGGACATAAGCAGATTTAGGATATGGAAAAGGGAATGAATCCTTGTCCTAGGGCACAGTGTGGCCTTGGAGCTGCTTTAAGTAAAATCCTGTCCTAACCCATGTCAGAGGGCATTAAGCATTGGAACTATGCATTTGGCAATTAGTGGATTAAGGGGTTAGACTTTTCTCACCCCCAG
This sequence comes from Canis lupus dingo, assembly GCF_003254725.2. Lineage (NCBI taxonomy): Eukaryota > Metazoa > Chordata > Mammalia > Carnivora > Canidae > Canis > Canis lupus. The sequence goes on along the minus strand of NC_064256.1, from coordinate 37,507,059 downwards.
CTAAATTTAGCCTGTGTCCTTTTTTGGACTGGCCACCAACTAAGAATAGAGTTTTACAGTTTTAAAGGGCTGAGAGACAAAGGAGAATATGCAATATACACCATGTGTGACCTCAAAAGCCTAAAATATTACTATTTGGCCCTTCACTGAAAAAAAAAATGTTTCCTGATCTGAGAGAAAACACTCCCTTCTCTACACATTCCCACATTAACCCACCAACTCTACCCCTTTCTTTGAGAAGTGTTGGGTGAGAGCTTCAACTTCTTTCCCACTCCTCCTCCTGATAAATGAGTGGCTAATGAGTGGTGAGAAGCATTATAAGTTGGGCCCTGTGCCACATAATGAGAGCTGGCATTGCTTTACTCAAATGGAGAAGTCAGCTCTTTATCTTCCATTGTTTTGGCCCCAGCTTTGCCTGGTAAGTGGTTTATGAGACCATGTGATAGACAAAGTTCTACTTTACCAAGTTAGCTTTCTCACTGGCAAGTCCTTCAGTTCAAACTTTTGGGGAGATAAGAATTGGGAACCACAATTTGGTCTTGGGTCGAAGCTACATTCTCCAAGCAAGTTTTACCCATAAGTCCCAGCAGGGAGCTGTGTACCCTCCTGGCCCATTAATAAAAGTGATTTCAGGATTCTTAGCAGGTGAGTCATAGCTGCCTTCCCATGACTAGAACTTGACTGAGGTACATTCCATCATCCAGTATTTTTATTCATGTATATGAGTCCTGAAAGCCTTTCTATAAATTGGAAGGAAAACAGGAAAATCCCTTAGGGAGGCTTTATCTTTTTCTTAGAGATTCACATCTTGCTATAAAGAATATAGTGATTATGTAATTAAGTTTCTAGAATTAAACATACTAGGACTCTAGCTTAGTCATTTACTGTCTGTACTAACCTTTGACAAATTCCTTTAACTTGTGACTCAGTTATCTCATCTGTTAAGTGGGGGTTAGTAACAGTACTATAATAGCATGCTTTTGAAGGCAATTTACAGAAAGCTCAACTCAAAATGGGCTAAACAGTAAAATAATTTATTGCTCACATACCTGATAGTTCAGAGGCTAGGCAGACTTCAGGTTGGTTGATTTAGCAGTGTCATCAAGGACCGTATTCTTTTTTTTTTTTTTTTTTTTTTTTTTCTGCCCCACCATCAACAGTGCCAGCTTCCCTTACAGCAATAGGAAGTAGATTGTCCTATCCTCCTTTTGAGTGTTTTGACTTTTCAGGGATAGAACAAAGTAAACTGAATGTGGGGCTCTGAGTGGGGAAAGGGGTGAACTGTAGCAGTCTCTGTGCCTTGTCCTCTTCCCCTAACCTGTATGTCAGGCCATAGTGGCTTGACTTCCAACCTCCAGCCAGCACATGCATTTCTTTACCTGAGAGCTTTACCTGACTTCCAGAGCCCAGGTCAGGACAGAAGAGTCCATCTACCTAGCTCCATCAAGAGGGATAACAAGGAAGCATTCTACTCTAGCCTACAGTTCTCCAGGCAGTTTTGGCTGCAGTCACCCACTGTGCTAGCTAGTGCTAGCTGTGCTAGTCCCGGTGGCTCAGGAGTTTAGCATTGCCTTCAGCTCCAGATCCCTGGAGACCTGGGATGGAGTCCCGTGTGGGGCTCCCCGCAGGGAGCCTGCTTCTCCCTCTGCCTGTGTCTCTGCCTCTCTCTCTCTCTGTGTCTCTCATGAATAAACAAATAAAATCTTTAAAAAAAAAGTGACAAGGCAAAAATGCACTTGTTTGGGCTGCCTTCCTTTCTCTGTCTTACTTTTCTATTCCGTTTGCTGGCATTTCTGTGCCTTCCAATCCCTGTATCTGGGTCTGATTTTTCCAAAAATCTATCTAAGACAGACACCTTGAGAGTTGATGGGAAACCAACTCATTACTTTAAAAACGTGCAAAGGAAACCACAATGAGATCCCACCTCACACCAGTGAGAATGGGGAAAATTAACAAGGCAGGAAACAACAAATGTTGGAGAGGATGCGGAGAAAAGGGAACCCTCTTACACTGTTGGTGGGAATGTGAACTGGTGCAGCCACTCTGGAAAACTGTGTGGAGGTTCCTCAAAGAGTTAAAAATAGACCTGCCCTACTACCCAGCAATTGCACTGTTGGGGATTTACCCCAAAGATTCAGATGCAATGAAACGCCGGGACACCTGCACCCCGATGTTTCTAACAGCAATGTCCACAATAGCCAAACTGTGGAAGGAGCCTCGGTGTCCATCGAAAGATGAATGGATAAAGAAGATGTGGTTTATGTATACAATGGAATATTACTCAGCCATTAGAAACGACAAATACCCACCATTTGCTTCAATGTGGATGGAACTGGAGGGTATTATGCTGAGTGAAGTAAGTCAATCGGAGAAGGACAAACAGTGTATGTTCTCATTCATTTGGGGAATATAAATAATAGTGAAAGGGAATATAAGGGAAGGGAGAAGAAATGTGTGGGAAATATCAGAAAGGGAGACAGAACGTAAAGACTCCTAACTCTGGGAAACGAACTAGGGGTGGTGGAAGGGGAGGAGGGCGGGGGGTGGGGGTGAGTGGGTGACGGGCACTGAGGGGGACACATGACGGGATGAGCACTGGGTGTTATTCTGTATGTTAGTAAACTGAACACCAATAAAAAATTATTTTATTAAAAAAATAAAAATAAAAATAAAAAAATAAAAAAGAAGCAAGTACTTACCCTGCCTATCCTATATAACCTTAAATATTTGACAAGGGGAAGTCTTTTTATAGAAGATCTCCAACTGATAAATGAAGAAGAAATGATTGAATTAAATATCATCATTTGAAAACTACTAAAGAATTACTGAATCTAGGCAATGATCATCAGTGACTTCTAACCTCAAACCATAGACAACTGGACATCCTGATAGACCTCCTATTGAAAGTATACAACATTACTTGGGGTGTACTTTGTCTCTCAAAATTCAGTGCTGAATTTAATCAAGACTCTAGATCTACCAGTTTTCAGGAAATGCAAGGGATAAGGAACATATTATACCTTACTCGAGGGAGGCAATCAGCAAATTCCAAACTATGAGAACTCTACACAACAAACTAACCAATTTCTCCTACAAAATAATAATAATAATTGCAAAAAAAAAAAGACAAAAAGGAGATAGGAGAATCAATAGGCTGAAGAGACATATTAACCAGCTGCAATAATAAACTTTTGGATTATCCACGAGGGAGAAGTAGGGAGGAGTGAGAAGAAAAGCAGAGGGGAGGAGAATAGAGGGAAAGAGATGAGATCTTTGTCCTATTTTCAAGTGACTTGTCCTTTAAAGAACAAACTGTTTATTCAAAAAGATTTCCCTACTAATTGACTAGTTGTCACAGCAGAACTGCTTCTTGGCATCAGAGAATGAAAAAAGAGATGAGAAGTCTAAGTGAGTTGGAGAGAGCTTTGAAAATGAGAATGAAAACTTAATGAGCATTTGGTATGCTATTTTTTAAAGTGTATTTAAATCCAACCTAGAAACCCTGGAGTTTATGAGATCATGGGGTGGGGGGGGGGGGGAGGAGGGACTTCTAAGCCATTTATTATTAAAACATTCTTGTCTTTGCCCTTTCCTCTGCTTTTCTTCCTATTTCCTTCTTACAAAGAAAAGGCAATTTCTCCCTTTTCCTTTAAGGTAAACATCCATTCATCTCCGAGAAAAATGGCACCTGTGCCCCAACGAACCTCATGGAGTTTAGACTCAAGTATCTTTTCGACATCAGATAGGGCTTGATGTAAAGGGTTTCAGTGTGCTTATTTGAAGGGCAGCTTTTCTGAATTGCAGGCTTGCTTTTGAAGGCAAAAAAAAAAGAGACTATATTTGTTAGCATAAATACTTGCTTCAGCATTTCCCTCATTTACTCTACCTGAGCAGGTGCACAGTCCTTTAATTATAACCATCAAGAAAGGAAAGCTTGCAATTTCCATCACTTAAAAAGAAAGATGAAATAGAGGGGGAATCAAGAGGAGGGATGAAGAGTGTGAGAAACAGACACATATACTGACAGACAAAGATTGCGGGGAAAAGTGGGATGAGGGACAGAGAGAAAGAGGAAAAGAATGAACACAAGGTTTATATTTCTCTCTGTTACTATTTTATGAATAACAGATAATTCTTGTTGAGTTGAAAAAGATGGTTTCAAAAGTTTCATCTTAATGACAAATACTCACCATTTACTTCGACGTGGATGGAACTGGAGGGTATTATGCTGAGTGAAGTAAGTCAATCAGAGAAGGACAAACATTATATGGTCTCATTCATTTGGAGAATACAAAAAGTAGTGAAAGGGAATAAAGGGGAAAGGAGAGAAAATTAGTGGGAAATATCAGTGAGGGAGACAGAACATGAGAGACTCCTAACTCTGGGAAACGAACAAGGGGTAGTGGAAGGGGAGGTGGGCGGGGGGATAGGGTGACTGGGTGACAGGCACTGAGGGGGGCACTTGATGGGATAAGCACTGGGTGATATGCTATATGTTGGCAAATTGAACTCCAATAAAAATTTTTTTAAAAATAAAATTTTCATCTTACATATAGGATAGGAGGCTAAAGACCTTTCAGAATGTTCAAAAAATAAAAGAAGAATAGTCAAGATAAAAAATTAAATTACTAATTATTTACACTCATCCCTTGTCACCTTGTGAGAGAGGTGGATTTTATAAAGGACTCTTTTTCTTTTTTTCCTTTTTTTTTTTTTTTGAATTGAGCACATAGAGGAATACATTTTAGAGAAAGCCCAGGAAAGGATAAGTTGCATTACTAAGAAAAAAAATTGTTAGAAAGATCTAGAGAGGAAGATCCAAAAAGAGATACCTGGAAGAGCACAGATGTGGAGAAGGTGGGAGAAAAAAGCGCAGAGGGAATGTATACACATACATACACACACACACACACACACACACAATTATAAATACATATATATTCACATACACATATATGTATAGAGAGAGAGAGAAGGAAACTGAGACCTCAGTGCAGACCTAGTTGAGAGTAAATGTCAAGGACAGGTGCTTTTGGTCTCTAAGAATAAAGTGTAAAAACTCAAGGACGGGGACCATAAAGACCTCAAACATAACCTCCAGCTAGGAAGATGTGCCAGAACTTTCTCTCGTCTCACTATGCATCGACTAGAATATATTTTATCAGAATGAGGGAGGCAGGGAGCCATCCAGAGAGAAATCTGATCTCTTAGTGAGAAAGTAATTATAATTCTCTATAAATGCTCACCCAAACCCTTGAGGCAGTTGAACAACCACTGGTTGAGTTATCATGAGTTGTTAGTTTATCTTACCAATTACCAACATCAAAATTACAAAATCACAGTTAAGCCAGTGAGTCACCAGTGGGTTAGACAGACGCCATTATACATTCAGCTCCAATCTAAATGCATTTCCTATAACTTGATAGAGAAGGGTTTCTACTTGACTCATCAAACACTTGAGCAATCAGAACTATATTAACTATCTGATACTACGAGACATTTTGATTTAAAAAAATCAATATATGGAAAAGCAACTCTTTATGTCATTTATAACAGAAAGTCATTGATTGCATCATTTAACCACGGTGTTATTTACGTGGCTGTCAGGAGAAGTAAACTTTATTATTTATGGTCAAACTGCTTGATTCAACATGCCAGAGCCTTACCTGATGCCTAGCATGCCCATTAAAATGTCCTTAATACTCTTTGCTGTAATTTACAGTACTGAGTCAAAAGAGATTGAGGGTATCTTTTAAGTCCTAAAGACTGATGCCAAATCAAATAATCTACTTGGAAATACAGTCACAAATGTTTCTCCCACCATTAAGAAGGAATAATGCCATAACTAACAGAACTCAGAGAAAGCACAAATACAACAAATTGCTACCAAAGTGAAATATATCAGAAACAAATAAAATCCTGTAGAAAATTCTCTCTGGAGGACATGGAACTAAACAGTTTGTATTTATTTATTTATTTTACTTGTATCATATCTACTTCCAAAAACTACATCAAGGAATTTATAATAATCATACATATAAAAAATTGTGTTGAAAAAGATAATATATCAAAGATATAAGCTATTGCTAAACAACTCTGTTGAGCATTACATATGGTACTAGCAGCAAAGGCAAAAGGAGAATAAGACAGCTTACAAATGAGTAATTTCCTAACCCAAAAAGGCATTAAATAAATATGTAAGTAAATCTTTACATAAGTAAGTTCCTCAGGAGGGGAAAACATCTTCCTGCATAAACTCTAAAAGATATTTGCCTTATACGTCCTCATACAAAGGCCATAAAGCAACATAATACCTTCAACATCCTTCTTAATGGATCTGATGTCTGGGGGAACTTTTTCTATAAGAATGATTACTTCTACTAGAGCACAAAGTAAAGTACTGAAATACTTGTAACCCTCAAACTCCAGTTTGGAAAATTATGTTGATCACCCCTTTTGCAATAATGTGAAATGCTCACAGCTTTCAAAAAAGAACTTATTTCAGTCCTAGCCATCCAGATTTCCCTATCTCTTCACAGAAAAATCTCAGTAAGTAGTTACATGGTTCACAAATTGGAGAGTAGAGTATGAGGGAAACAGCAGCAACACCAGGCATCTAGGTATAGAAAATGCTAAAGTCCACCCCCATAAAGTAAAAAATGAGCTAAACCTACTTAAAGGAGCTTCCTAAAATTCTAGAAAATCAGTATTATCCAAATAGTCAAATCAAAGTATTAGAACTACTTTGAGGTGGGGGAGGGAAAGGAAAGCAAGTGTTCAGTATCTTTGGTCCTAGAGGTTCATTTGATAGAGCATGAATGCCTTTCATCTTTACCACCTCTCTATTCAGACACTGTTTAATTAGGTTAATAGAAACATTTAAGGTTTTGATAGTCTTTTAATTCACCTGGACAAACAGGAACAGTTGGAATTCAATTTTGGAAAAAATGATACAGCATTTGAAAAAGCTTTCCCTTTTATTCTCCCTGAACACATTTTTGGCATCTTATTAACATTTTCCAAATTGAATGAATCTGTCTCTTTGTGTTAGCGGATAACTTAAGAATAGGGAGAGGCCAACAGTCATTAGCAATTTGTCGTCCTTACTGATAAATTGGAACCTGGGCTGCCTAGAACATTAAGTTATAAGGGCAGCAGAGACATCTGAAGAGTCAATGATGCAGAGCAAATGATGTCACGGCACACTCTGCTTCCCCCGAGCGAATCAGCCAGCTGAGGACTTTCTTTCTACTCATTCAACTCTGCAGAAGTTGAAAATCCCATTTTTCCCAGGCAGCTTTGCTAAATCAACATAGTCTCAACACGGGTGTAGTCTTAAATCATCCAAACAAAACAAGAAATATAAACAGCTATGAAATCCAAAACATCAAAGAAACGAGATGAATCACTTTCTCAAATACATAAAATATGTTCACATGTACCAGAAAAGAACTTGTCACAAATATATAGGAAGATCCTGGACATTTATTTATTAGTAAGAGCCTTACCATGACTTTCTTATCTCTCCAGCCATGTACTTGCCTCCTTCACACTGGTCACTATGCTACAACCACACTGGCCTTCCTTGAGCACCTCCAACATGCCACCTCACCATCTGTCCAGGGCCTTTGCACTCACTGTTCTGTGCATGGAACATTATCACTGCATATCTCCACATGGGGGCTCCTTCTCATAATTCCAGTCTCAGATCAAATGTCCATTTTTCAGAAAATCAGTGGCACTTACAAATAGATGAAATTATCTCATGTTTTTTTAAAAAAGATTTTATTTATTTATTCATGAGAGACACAAGAGAGAGACAGACAGACAGACAGAGGCAGAGACACAGGCAGAGGGAGAAGCAGGCTCCATGCAGGGAGCCCAATGTGGGCACTCGATCCCAGGACTCCAGGATCACGCCCTGGGCTAAAGGCGGGCACTAAATCACTGAGCTACCCAGGGATCCCTGAAATTATCTCATGCTTACTTTAAAATTTTTTTCTTTACTTACATATTTTCAGGTGCACACAATTGGATTAACCATAGTATGGTTTTTGACACACCCTTAGTATTGGTCTATACATGATCCAATTTATTTAATAGGTTTTTTTTAGTAATGTCATAACTGTTCATGACTTGAAAATAACTTATATCCACAAGTGACTCTCATTATTTGTGGTAGTTATGTTCTGTAAAGTCACCACACATACCAAATTAGCAAGTACTGAAGCATTGCTCCAAGAGGAAATACAGGATTATGTTCTTGTAAGCCTCTGGCAACAGTTTGATCAACTAATCCATGACCTTATTTTATGTGTGCTCCTGTTGAAAGACTTCTTATTTAATATATAATGTTGATTCATTAACATTGAACCAATGACCAACAGCACTATAACTCATGGCTGCACCAAGCTGAACAAAACACATACTTTCTCCATAAGGCATATTAGGCCTCCTTGACTTAAGAACTACTAAGTAGCACTTCAGATACTTGGGACTCACTTTAAACAGTGAAGTCACCAAAAAAAAGGGGGGGGGCACAAAAATTCAAACAAACAAACAAAAAAAACCCTACATGACATTAACTAAACCATGGAAATAATAATTGTTCACCATATCAGAGCTGGAAAATGAAGGCAAATGTGTGTTAGGCAGCTCAAATTTCTCACCACTATGAGCATTCTTGCAAATGACCACAAAAACACTGTGAGTGTTGATTTGAGGGTTAAAAATAAATTTTAGTGAGTGGAAAATTTGAAAATATGAAATCCACTAATAAACTGTAAATATATGGTATTCCCTACCAACCCTGTTCACTGTACTCCTCTCCCCAAAGGTAATCATTAGTCTAAATCTTTAGAAAGCCTTCATTTCCCTGTTTCATCCTTTGTGTTTACACCTACATGAGTTCATCACAGAGATTATTTTTAATTTTAGTTGCTAAGTGTGTCCGCCCTCCAGCATCTCTATTCCCTGAAGGTGGGACTCCTGGAATCTTGACTCCTAGGATCTCAACTATTTCCTTACAGGACTAGCTCCTTTACCAAATAAGTTAGTTTCCTAGGGCCTCTGTAACAACGTGCCACAAACTGGGTGACTTAAATAACAGAAATTTGTTATCTCAGAGTTCTAGAGGCTTGAAGTCCAAAATTCAGGTGTAGACAGGGCTGGTCCTTTCTGAGGACTGTGAGGGAAGGAACTGCTCCAGACCTCTCTCCTTGGGGTAAATGAGCACCTTCTTGTGACTTCACATAGTCTTCCTCTGTGTGCCTATCTATCTGCAAAATTCTTTTTATAAGCAACTAGTCATAATGGATTAAAGCTTATCCTAATGACTTCATCTTCACTTAACTGCCTCTGCAAAGACTGTTTCCAAATAAGTCCACATTATGAGATTAGAACTTCAACATATGAATTTGGGGGGGGACACAATCCAGCCTATAACATCAGATCTTGAGGACCTTGAGGACAAGAGTGTGTCTCATCTGTTGTTGTAGCCTCAGTGCTTAGTATAATGCAGGCTTAAAGTTTATTGAATTAATTAATAAAGTTCTTTCCCAATGGCTAGTCATCTGTTAACTTAAGAATCTCTATTTTGGGGGATCCCTGGGTGGCTCAGCGGTTTAGTGCCTGCCTTTGGCCCAAGGTGTGATCCTGGAGTCCCTGACAGGCTCCCTGGATGGAGCCTGCTTCTCCCTCTGCCTATGTCCCTGACTCTCTCTCTCTCTCTCTCTCTGTGTATCTCTCATGAATAAATAAATAAAATCTTAAAAAAAAAAGAAACTGTGTTTTGATTGCAACTATATTTTTTTAATACTGAAAGAACTTAGGCCCATGGTTAAAGTTCAGAATTTTCAGACTGTGAAATTTACACACAATCTTATTACAAGAGACACTGGTTATTCTGACAAACTGGGAAAGTTTGGTTATAACAACCTAGAACAAAATTTAGAGTTCATAGAAGTTTAACAAGAATCTTAATTAAAATACCTAACATCTTCAAAGCAATTTTCTTATATAATATCACATCATGTCCTCAAATCTCTCATTTGTTCATCAAATAATTATGACACACCTATTATGTGCCAGGTGTGGTAATAAGTACTGAGGATATAATCCTGAACAAAACTCTGTTCCTGCCATCAAGAGGTTATAGTCAGGGAAGGAGGCAAACCAGGCAACAAACAATATCAGGCCTGTCAGGCCTATGCATAGCCAGTGTCAGACCTGTGCATAGCCAGGACAGGTGTCATTATCCTATAAAAAGAGATTAGGATACCTACATTATATGTTCCTCTGATGACGATCAAGAAATTCCTGTACCATTCATCCTTTCTACAAACAAGGAAACCATCTAAAAGCAAAAATAGTGATTTTCTAAATATAAGATGTATATTATGTTATAGGAGTAAAACTCAGCTCTTATCTCCATGACTAATTCTCTCCATGCCATGTGACTGGGTCAGTCAGAAAGGGGGAAAAGGCCTTCCCCTGCTACCAACAGCAGCACAGTCCTATTACTCTCTGAAGGTTATATCACTATTTCCATACCAAAATAATATCTATCTAGAAGAGAAATGTCTTTCAGGAGCAATGAAAAATTATGGTACAATAACTTTTCTGTAAGTCTTTATCCAGCAACCTATTACACCAAGAAGTGGGATATAAGTTATATAAGTTTTTTAAGCTGTTATATATGTCAAAAAGTCAACAAACTTTTTCATACTACCCTCTGACTTTACTTGGCTCATACGACAGCCCCACAGATCCCCCTCAAAACCAAACCATTCATTTCACACACCACGTTAGCAAACTTTATATAACATTTATAAACTATAACTTCACCCATCTTAGAGAAATTTACAGGAGCTTCTCTGTAAGAATTGAGTAATTTCAAATGTATTTTTGTTTACTCCGAGTTTGTTTTTTAATTGGAGAGAATGCATAGACTTAAGCAATACTTCTTGAAATCCCCATTCCTGTCCCATTAGCTTCTCTTCCATACCAGAAATGCCTCCATAATTCTCTTCAAAACTTTCATTAAAAAAAAATAAACGAAACACTACTCCTTTACCCCAGTTCATAGTTATGAAGGACAAAAAGAGATGAAAAGTTAAAGGCATGTCTTTAAAACCCACAAATATTTGTAGAATAGCCAGTATGCTGATCCTCTAGGGATCATGGCAGGGAGGAATGAAATATTGAGTCTGCCCTCAATGTTCTGTTATCTAGTAGAAGATAAAAAGCATGTGTACAAACAAGCATAGTGCATGACAGAAATGTTCAAAACCTAAGTGAGGCACAGGGTGTCATGCCTAAACTAAAGAAATTCTGAGTAAATAACCTCCAGTTAAGCAGTTTGAGAAAATTGCTTGTCACAAAAGATAAAGACAACAAAATTTCCACTTTTTTCCAATTAATGCAAGGAATTCCATTCACCAATGTACACTTCAAACAAGGGAGTTGTATAAGCAAATTGTGAGGCATAACCATTATTATCAACTCCTGACAATTGTTCAGCTAAGGTGGCTGTAAATACCACTGTGCACAGCTAGAGATGAGACAATGAATGGGATCCATTAAAAACAATGGAAGCCTCTCCTCAGCTTCTGGCAACAAAAGAAAGATGGAAGCTGGGAAGAGGTAAAGTGGAGATAAGATGGACAGTGACAAACTGGTAGGGTTGGTGATTTCCTGACACAAAGCTGCACTGATGTGACCACACTGTGGAAAACATTTCATTTAAAAACTACATGTAGCAGGGTGCCTGGGTGGCTCAGTTGGCTAAATGTCTGCCTTCAGCTCAGGTCATGATCCCAGGGTCCTAGGATCCAGGCCCCCTTCTCCCTTTTCTTCTGCCCCTCCCCTGCTTGTTCTCTCTCTCTCTCTCTCTAGAAATAAAATCTTAAAAAAAAAAGGCTACACGTAGCTGGTGGTCCCTCTGTATCTAAAATGGAATATGTTGTAGGCATGAGTCAAATCAAGACTGAGATCAGATAAGAAGGTTCAAAACTATTTTGGTCAGTTAAATTTTTTCAATTGTCAAACAAATACTATATCACAAGCCAACACTCTGAACAAAGTGCCTGTGGAAACTATCCTGGCTACCTATTGCTACATAACAAACCACCTCAAAGTTAATGTCTTAAAAACATTTATCATTACATTTCATGGTTCTTGGGGTTGACTCAGCTCAGCTAGGCTCTTCTTATTTGGGGTCTCTCATGTTTCTATAGCTGGGCTGGAGTTATCTGAATACTTGCCTGGGCTGGACCTCAGAGGTGGTCGCTTCCAAGGCTGGCTGTTCTTGTGAGCTGTTGGATGGGAGTTCATCCGAGATGGTGGACTGGCGTACTTTCACTGTATCTCCAAGTGGTTTGGACTTCATCACAGCATTGTGTCCCAGAGTAGCTGGACTTCTCATACGGCAGCTCAGGGCTCCAAGGTGACCACGCAGAATCTGCCAATCCTCTTAAAGGTTGGACCTAGACTGTCGTAGCATCATTTTAACCACAATCTATTAAGTAAGCATGTCACTAACGTCAATCCAGATTCAAAGGGAGGGGATAAGACTTGTGAGAAGCAGAGAATTTATGGGCATTTTTAATGTACCAAAGGAGGCCTCTCTGAGGAGATAATACTTATACTGAAATCTTAACCTTGAGAAGTAGCCAGTAGTTAAAATAATAGTTAAGAGCATTTTAAGCAGAAGGCCTCTCCATGTTTCTGAGTACACATCTAGTCCATTCACTGCACAGATACTGTGTGTCAACCACATTTAACTTGCCCATTACCCCAGTAAGAGACCTAGATTCTTGACTTCCTGCCACCATAAACAATACTGCAATGGCCATCTTCATCCTCTTATGGATCTGTCTGGGATTTTTCTCTAGGATGGTAACTAATCAGAAATAGCACTACTGGAGGGAGACCTGGGTGGCTCAGTGGTTGAGTATCTTCCTTTGTCTCAGGTCATGATCCCAGAGTCTTGGGATCTGAGCTTGCTTCTCCCTCTGCCTATGTCTCTGTCTCTCTCTGTGTGTCTCTCATGAGTAAATAAAATTTTTAAATCTTTAAAAAAAATAAAGAAACAAACAACCAAACAGCACTACTGGGTCATGAAGATACAGGCACATAGCTAATGTTTGCCATATTGCACTTCAGAATAGCTCTACTGGTTTGTACAACCACAAGCAGTGTACAAGGGTTCCTATAGCTCCACATTTCTATCCATGTTTAACACTATCCAACTTTCTAGTTATTGCCAGATTGATACAAATAAAGCAGTACCTCATTGTACTTTCATTTGCATCTCCCTAAATAGTAATAAGCCCAAGCATCCTCTTGTAAGCATTTCGGCCACATGTGGTACATCCTCTATGATTGCATGTTTATAGACTTTGCCCATTTTTCCATTTTCCATTATTGTTTTTTCTTGCTAATTTACTAAATTGTTTGTTTCAGATATTAGTTTCTTTTCAGTTTTAGACATTACAAATATCTTCTCCAAATTTGTCATTTGTTAACTTTCTCCCTGGTGTCCTCCTCAAAACAGAAATCCTTATTTTTTTAATAGAATCAAATCTCTGAGGATTTTGCTTCATGGATTACCTCCAGGGTTTTAGAAGTCCTTCTCTCATCCACAGGTTATAAAACTATATGCTATATTTTCTTCATACTTTTACTTTTACATGAAGTTAGAAAAATATACAGTCCAAATATATGGCATTAGAAGAGATCCAGTTTTATTTTTTCCATAGACTAAGTCAATTCAATTTTCCTAACATGATTTATTGAACAATCCATACTTTCTCTCTTGATTTTGTTGTTTATAATTCTTTTATTATTGTCTACTCCCTGTTCTGTCCATAGTTATTTTTCCTTATACATTCTGCATCTCAACTTTATTCACTTTCTGATTTTTTTGATCAAAGTTGTCTTATCCATTTACTTACTAATTCTTTCAAAGGAACAGCTTTTGATTGTGTTAATCTTCTCTATTTTTATTTTTGTTGTTGTTCTCTTATTCATTGTTTTTTACCATTGTTTTCTTTTTGTTTTTTTTTTATTTCAACTCTTTAGAAAAAATTCTTGAATTAAATTATTAAGTTATCTCTATGTCTTTCTTCCTGGTAAAAGTATTTAGACCTATAGATTTCTCTGTAAGTATTCATTTGGCCATGTTCTACAAACGCTAATGTATAGCATTTTGATTGTATTTCAGTTATAACTATTCTGTAATTTTTCTTACAATGCATTTTTTAACACAAAGGTTATTTGGTCATAGGTTATTTGGTTTCCAGAGAAAGGAAATATTCTTAGCCTTATATGTGTTACTAGTTTCTACTCCTATTGCATTATGACCAACAAACATAGACTGCATAATATTGATTCCTTGTATCTTATTAGGCCTAGTATACTCAATATTCTAAAGCCTTTTTTGTGAATTCAAAATTTTCTAATTTTTGCTGGTATTCTTCTTTCTAAATCCTATTTTAGTTGCCCATGGTTGCTAGAACAAATTACCAAAAACTTGGTGGCTTAATATATCAGTAATTTATTCTCACACTTCAAGAGGCTAGAAGTCTGAAATCAATTTCACTGAACCAAAATCAAAATGTTGCACAACCACACTCTCTCTAGAGACTCTAAGAGAGAATCTTTTCTTGCCTCTTCCAGTTTCTGGGGCTGTTGGCAGTCCTTGACTTGTAGCCATGCCACTCCAATTTCCGCCTCCTGGTCACATTGCCTTTCCCCTTAGGTGTGTATCAAATCTCCACCTACTTCTCTTTTTCTCTACATATGATTGTGCTGAGGACCCACCAGATAATCCAGGAGAACTCCCCATCTGAAAATTCTTCACTTAATCATATCTGAAAAAAAAGTTATACAAGGTAACATTCACAGGTTCCAGAGATTAGGATATAAGTATCTTTTGAGGGGTTGTTTTTCAGACTACCACAGTAAATTTAATCCATTTGTACTTATTTTAATACTTATTATTTAATACTTATTATGACTTATTTCTCCCATCTTGTATCATGGTTTCCATTGTCCTACACTTTCTTTAATATACTTTCTTTTTTTTTTAATTTTTATTTATTTATGATAGTCACACACACAGAGAGAGAGAGAGGCAGAGACACAGGCAGAGGGAGAAGCAGGCTCCATGCACCGGGAGCCCGACGTGGGACTCGATGCCAGGGTCTCCAGGATCGCGCCCTGGGCCAAAGGCAGGCGCCAAACCTGCTGCACCACCCAGGGATCCCTAATATACTTTCTTTATATTTTCCATTTACCATATTTTCTTTCCTACCTTTTAGGGGATAGATCCATTTTTCTTCTGCTGATTTAATGGTTACAAGACCTATTGACATTCTTATGGTGGTTGCCCTTGGGTCTTTTATCAGTAGACTTACTAAGAATTCATAGCCTCAAGAAAAAGTTTGCTGCAAAGCACAATTGCAGCCCACAAGCTCCAGAAGTACTGCCCTGCCATGAACCTTCCCACTCCCCCTTTTTCTTCCCTCCACAACACACCAGAAATAAGTCCCATTTGTTGAACTCCACTACATGGCAGACACCGTACTAAGCCTTTAAACTTGACATCTCATTTATCCTTATAACAATCCTGTGCAGTGGACATTAATGTTCTACTTTATCAAATGAGGACACTGAGGGTCAAAGAACTTGCCCAAAATCACAGTGAGTGGCAGCACTGGATTTCAAACCATTGAACAGCTTGATTCTATTGCAACTGAGCAGTTTGTCATGACAATGAGATGGAATTGCACACAAAGTTGTGAAGAGTTGCTCTCTTCTTTTAAAAACGCAACTGGTTTGTAAATGAAAATATACAATGCATTCAAAGATGCCTGAAACAATCTGCTTGATTTTTCTATAACTATACAGTACAGTGGAAATAGTATGGTTTTTGGAATGAAAAACCTGAATTCAGTCTCAGCTCGCCTACTTCCTGGAGAGCTGAATCTTAGACAAGTCACAAAACCAGATAAGCCTCATTTTCTCCTGTTTAAAATGAAAGCAATGATAGTATCTACCTCACAGAGTTCTTGAGAAAGCACATTTCTGTTTTGAAACTTTTCATGTTTTGAAATTTTATATATTTATTTTAAATTTTGTCTATAAACAAAATGAAGCAAAATATACAAATTATATATATACAAATATATATATTCCAATATGATATATTAGAAATATTGTTAGACTGACAATCAGGAAAACATGATTTCTAATTTTATTTTTACTTTGGTTTTCTCAGCAGTCAAATGAGGAGACTCAACTAGATGATTTCTAAGACTACTCCCAGGGCTAATCCTCTTGGAGTCTACCTACATGGACTACAGAACTGGAGCTGACATTGGATTTTTTTGTTTTGTATGAGTGCCACCCACAGAGACTATTTATGGAGACAAATACAAACAGTGGTAGCTTGTGTTTTTGTCATATTTTCCTTGACATCAGAATAATGGCCACGTGAGATATTATATTAAATTTTGTTGTCAGGTTGCTGCCCATTGATCAGAGAGTGATTCCTGGGAAAAGTACTACTAGTCATGTTCACTGAAATATTACCTTTAAGTTCATCCAAACAAGGAAAGCAGAGAAGTATCTTGTTTAAGTTTTTGTGATCTGATAGTGCTTGTGTTTACATAGGCTACAACAAAACCCAAAAGTTGAGAGCCTGCATCATAAATTTTAGAACTGGGCCAAGTAGCACATGCAATATTAGAATGCAATTTTTGGTCTACAAAACTTCAAAGTATACTCTTCTTATAATACAAATAACAATTAGAATCGTCTTGGCTCATGGGAAAAGGTAGAGAGGGGGAGGTGGTTCATATGAGATTTAGGTGGATTTAGGAGAAGTGAGTTTTTTAAGATTATTACAAGGGAACATGAATTAAAAGGGTTGAGAAACACTGCTTTAGAAAGATAAAATAAGCTGTTCCTTAAAAGATTTTCTGTTTAATTTTGTTAGGTTTTTGACCAACCACAGATCCAAAACTGTTAAAAAGAGCACATACTCAATATGCACAATACTTGAGTGTTACCTCAAACTCCTAGAAACTGATGAATCAACTCATAAGTACATGAATCAAGGGCTTGATTACTAACAACGCCTTCCTGTATCCAGAATCCACGAGTTCCCCAGCACATTTATGATTTCCTGTGTTGGAAATTTATTTTCAATGTTCCCTTCCTTTCAATGTTCAGAACGAGTCATACTGGGTACCTAAATAAAGGCCATTTGCAAATGCTAAATTGCCAGCTCTCTTCTTGACTGACCAAAGCAGAACACTGTAAAGAGCTTGTTTCCTAATCCCATGTTGTTTCTCAAATTGCCACTTAACCATATTTATACAGTATAACTAAGCCACTGACCACTCTGTCCTTGTTGTGCCCTCTGATTACAATTATTTAATGCCATGCAAAGGTGAGGGCAATTATTCTTAGATAGTATTTATATCCTGCTTTGGACCAAAATAAACAGCCAGTTACTTCCCCAGAGAAAGACAAAATTATACTGTCCTGTGTTTTTCATTCCATGTAATGCTTTGAATCTTTAATAGAACACAGTAATTTTACAGTGTTTTGGACAATGTGTATAGTTTTGAGATTTGGGGCATTCTTGCTGACCACTGTTTATCAAGTACATGTATCATACCTACTCAAGGGGGAATTTCAGATGGAGACTGAGCTGGCATTTATGAAGTGCCTTCTCCAAGCCGACAATTTCCTAAGTGCTTATACAATAATGAATGGATTTATTAACAGAATTATTTGATAATCAACTTAGTAGAGGTAGTTAGATCTGGAACTAGTCCAAGTAAGTCAGCCTCATTTTCATGTGTTGGTCCTGTAGCCTTTCAATCCACATTATCATAGGTAAAACTGGAGAAATCTGAATAAGACCAGTAGATTAGATAGATGTCAATATCTGGTTGTAATATTGTGCCATAGTTTTAAAAACCGCACTGCTTCCTTAAATTTTTTCTTAGCTCTGAAGGCTCACTTTGTATCTATATCTCCAGTTTTGTCAATCATTATTTATCTCTAATTTAATTACTTAAGTAGGGCAGCCTGGGTGGCTCAGTGGTTTAGCGTCGCCTTCAGTCCAGGGCGTGATCCTGGAGACCCGGGACCGAGTCCCACGTCGGGCTCCCTGTATGGAGCATGGAGCCTGCTTCTCCCTCTGCTTTTGTCTCTGCCTCTCTCTCTCTCTCTCTCTCTGTGTCTATGAATAAATAAAAAATAATAATTACTTAAATTATTTATTTACCCTTTAATTGCTTATGAGATGATGCCTCGTTGCACCCTCTGATTTCATTCTGTTCAGTGTCATGAGTCTTCTTCAAAATCATGCTATCATTTACCTTTTTGCAAATGTCTACCATATTTCCTATGTTTTTCCCATTTTATCTCACATTTTACTCAAGAGCAGGTCTATTATTAGTACCTGCCCCCCAAAAATAACATTGTTTAACTGTCTGGCTTTCCTCTATGTTAATCTGGGCATCATTCAGTCCCCTTGGCCTCCAAGCTGGAGGGCTAGAAAGGGTTGGTTTGCTTGATCAATCATTATGCTATGTAGAGTCAACAGACAGCTGAAGCTAGGGACAAATTTACTTTTTCTGTTTTTTGTTAAACCACTATATAGAATCAACTCTTGCAAATTTGAACAGTAGGGCCCTGTCATTTGCAAAGGGACAAAGTGACAAATGCAGTTTGGCTCAAGAAATCTTCCCTAGTTTTGGATTACCTGACCATATTTTTGAGAAGTCACTTTACAGAATAGCCTTGCAGGCTCTCAGTATTATATACTTGCAAAGTCAAAGTGTTTTCTAAACATGGCCACTTTTGCTGTTAGTTGCCAACATCTATGAAAATATACCTTCATAGATTCATCACTTTTTCCTTACTAGGACCAGCAAAGCAAGGACAAGATTCCTTGAGAGCCAAAGAGGATCCTCTTGATCAAGCCAAACTCTTTGCTAACTCAGGATCTTCCCATATGCTGTTCCTCTTCCTAAATGCTTGTTACCAATTTTTCTCCTTGCTACTTTCTACTGGTCCTTTAGTGATCAGTTTAAATGCCTTTGCTTTGGAGATGCAGTCATGAAAATGCAATTTTCATTTCATGAAATTGAAGTTTCTCTCTGTTATGTTCCATCAGAGGTCTCTGTTCCTTTCCTTCTTGGAATGTATCATAGTTTGTAACATGTTTATTTGCGTTTGCTTGCTTAATGTCAATCTCCCCACTAGCTTGTAAAGTCTATGAATGTATAGATTGTGTCTATTTAGTTCACCACTGTCTACCAATACCTTAGCCTCAGTGTTAAATACTCAGTAAATTCTTGTGGATTGAATGAATAAACAAGCTAAGGAAAGAGATTGTGTTTGAGTTATTATGCAATTGTCTGTTCCCAAAGTTCCCAGGTGCTATTACAGATGTTGATTATTATCATTACTATTTTATTTGAACTTTCGGAATAAAATCTCATCAAAGGTTAAGAAATATCTGAGGGTGCCTGGATGGCTCAGTCAGTTAAGTGTCTGTCTTCGGCTCAGGTCATGGTCCTACAGTCCTGCTTGAATCTTTGTTGCAAGGATAAAATGAAATAATAAACACTAAGTAAAGGAGAAAAAGTGAGTGGGAAATATCAGAAAGGGAGACAGAACATGAGAGACTCCTAACTCTGGGAAACCAACAAGGGGTGGTGGAAGAGGAGGAGGGCGGGGGGTGGGGGTGAATGGGTGACGGGCACTGAGAGGGGCACTTGATGGGATGAGCGCTGGGTGCTATGCTGTATGTTGGCAAATTGAACTCCAATAAAAAAATTTTTTAAAAGAAAAAAAACACTAAGTGCCTAGCACTATAATAACAAACAGGTATCAACTTATGTCCAATTCAGACTAATACATGGTGATTTCCAGGAGTGGTATTCAAAAAAACATTGTAAGGTCTTAGCCAGGCTCAAAAAGTGCTATGAGGGCAACCTCAATGGCCCAGCAGTTTAGCACCGCCTTCAGCCCAGGGCGTGATCCTGGAGACCCTGGATCAAGTCCCGCCTCGGGCTCCCTGCATGGAGCCTGCTTCTCCCTCTGCCTGTGTCTCTGCCTCTCCCTCTCTGTGTGTGTCTCGTGAATAAATAATAAAATCTTTTTTTAAAAAAAAAGTGCTGGGCAGCCCGGGTGGCTCAGCGGTATAGCGCCTCCCAGGATGGAGTCCCACATCAGGCTTCCTGCATGGAGCCTGCTTCTCCCTCTGCCTATGTCTCTGCCTCTCTCTGTGTCTCTCATAAATAAATAAAATCTTAAAAAAATAAAATAATAAAATAAAATAAATAAAATAAAATAAAATAAAATAAAATAAAATAAAATAAAAAGTGCTATGATTGATTAGCACTGTCTGCCAAGGACAAATTAAAGAAAGTGGTAGGAAGTATGTCCCTGTATTTGTCAACTGTGGACTAGTAAATGGCAGACACTCAATGATTGCTAGTTTCCTTCCTTCTTTGTTGCTACAAATTAAAAATAACTCTGAAATAAAGATTAACATAAAATGTCTCAAAACTTGAAGCTAAAAAATAGGCTTGCATTAGACCAAAATGAAAACATGACTTTTGGAACATGTGTAGAACTACTTACAGATTCCAATAATGTGAATTCACAAACTCTGGGTACAATTCAACACAAGGTCCTTGTGTCCTGACAACCAACCTCTCTCCCACTGTAGAATGATATAACTGACTCACAGTTGTTAGCACCCTTATCGTAAGCAGCACAAATCTGGACAGCTATCTTGTGGTACGTACAGCACAAAACTCTAGGACTTTAAAAGATTCTGTGTCTGTGCTGCATCCATGGAGAAAATTGATGGGCTTTAGTACGTAGTACATTTGAACTTGGCACAGGTGTTTTCATGCACATATAGCAATGATCGGCTTGGATAAGGCAGGAGAAAAAAGATGTTATTTAGAAACAAGCATTCAGCCACTGCAACAAAGGGCAGCTTAACATGAAGCCTGCCTTGGATAGTAATAGCAGATCATTTAGAGTCACAAGAAACACAAAACCATTGATATAGTGTTCTAGCATATGCCAGAGTGTCCTCAAAGTTCCCAGCACATTAAAATACTCGATTTTTACATTTATGCACTTTCTCCAGTTATTCCAGATAGACTCAGTGTGAAAGAGGAAAACAGTTTTTCTTTCCTGAATCTTTCTGAACATTCTCTAAAGTTATGAAAAAATTATGTCATGACTGACTGAATCAGAACAATCATTTATTGTTTTGTTCTCCCAGCAAAAGCAGTGCACTCCAAACCCTAAACAAATCCTATTGCCCCATCTCCACCCCAACACCACTGTCTGGGAAACTCTGGCAATCATACTCCGGCCCTTAGCAGCAATTTTACTACCACAGTTCAGTGTTATTTGTAAAAGTGTATTATAATGCCAAGAATAAGAGGTGATTTGAGGGAGATTCAGCAAATGGCACCCCTGAAATAATCTCCTTATCCCCATTTGGTGAACCTATAAGGTACCACTTCAGAAAGTCAAATACAATCCACCTTCATACCAAAGGTATAGCTAGTAATGACTGAATTAGAACCTAACACTGGTTTCTCAATTGTAATCCTATACTTGTTACTTTCTACCCTCTTCCCATAACCAAGTTTAGAAGAGCAGGTCAGCCTTGGGCTTACAAAAGAGCCACCATGTTTCCAGTCCTAGATCTGCCACTGTCTAGACAGTGGCAGACAAGTCACTTCATCTCTCTTGTTAATGAAAAGGTTAGGACAAGGTGATCTCTGATGTCGCTTCTAAATCAGACAGTCTATTCTATAAAGATTGATCCAGGTCTTCTGTTTCCTCCTTAACCTTTTAAGAAGTCTCCATAGCTTCCAGGGGTTGGTAGTATCACAAATTCTTTACTGTTTCTGGTTTCCAAAAGGCCATCCTCGAGGCAACCCTGCCTGGATCTCTCAGAAGAAACAGCCCTGAAAGTTGTACCTCACACCTCTCTAGAACAAAGTCAGCTTCACGCACAGCCTTGAGAGACAGCTCCAGTAATCTACCAAGTATGTTCCATAAAACCTAATCTACACAGCATTCCCATGTTCTCAAACTTTGTTACCTACATACAGTGCATGGTCTTTGTATTAGAAGTGCCCCCCCCCTGAATTTCTACAATATATAGAGACTCTATTTTGTTGAGTAGGGCAGTGTCACTTGGAAAGTCTTCCCAAAGGTCTCATTTGGTATTACTAGAGACGCCTCAAGAACTTTAGGTGGGATTCTACATGGGATCAATGAATCATTCAATGCAGCAATTTAAATCCCAAATAATACCTGTGATCTTGATAGATGCATAGTCCATAATTTTATACATTCATCTTAAGTCATCTCTCAAATGGAGCGGCAGCAATGAAAGATCCTTGCAGGACAAGTATCATATGAATCACAGGGAAAAGGTTTGCTGACCCCAAACTCTTAAAGAATGGAAACTCTAGCCAAAGCACCAGCATTTTCACAAAACAATATTCTACAGATGTGGCCTTAATCTAGGGCAGGTTCCAATGTAATGTGTACTTTACAGTTTCCTCACCCATTAGGGATATGGGTGAGGAAATCATTAGTTCTGTTACCATCATGCACAGGTAAATAATCACACTGCCAGTTTGTGCTGTTGATTGTTTCAGTTTATTTGTTTCTCTGTTTACTCTTTTTAAGAACCTCTATAGCTGGTAACGAAAGGGAAAAAAAATTATGAGCATGACCACCATCTTGGGAAGACACTCTGATGACAATAGTTTTGAACACAGCTATTTCTTTGATTTACCTTTGCTCTGATGATACTTCGATCTTTCTCTCTTACCTCCAACTTTCTGCTGTACTCTAGATGGTTATTTCTACCTGCCTAGTGGGCATTGCCTTGATGTCTCATAGTCACATCAAAATCAAAATCTCCCCTCCTCAAGGGGTTCTACTTTCTCTATCATCTTATAGTATGATTCCATGGCTAGAAAACTCAACTAATTCCCCCTCTTTTTACCTTCACTTTCAGAGAATCATCACATCTGTTGAGTCTGTCCCCAAAATGTCTCATCAGGCTGCTCCACCATCCATCATTCTGCTGCTATATTACCCCAAACAGTTAGTTAACCCACCATTACTTCTTGCCCCCAACATAATCATCATGATTCTGAGATCACCTCTATTCCAGCATGACCTTTCTGAGATGTAGATCTAATCATTGGAAAACCCCCACTGGCTATCCATTGCTTACAGGCTTAGATATTGGTTTCATTCAACCATATTGATCATTTCTAGAGCTAGTTCCTTGTGTCTTCTCCCTCTCTACAGACTGTTTTATGCCTAGAAGGTATTCAATAAACATGACGTATTAACTTGACCTATCTCTCACAAACAAGTGAAAGAAGAATATGTAGAATCTAAGAAGTTGTTCATATTGGGTTATAAAGTTCAAAAAAGAATGTTTAAATCTCCTCTCTAGCTATTCATCACTGGCCAGCTCTGCTTAGTCAGTTTGCAGCATTGTGAGCCAGGAGCTTTCTGTTCCCACCCTAAAGGAAGTTTCCTGCTGAGAGAATGCAGAAGAAATAGAGCTAGGATTGGAGGTTTCTAGAATGTGACAGTTTAGAAAGCTGTTATTACTGAGTGTGTTTAACCAAAAAATGCAATTGTACTGCCTTGAATACACAACAACAAATAAGTGGGTTTACTACTAAAAGATTATTTTCTAATGTTAACCTTACATGGCTAGCCCTCCACCCCACTTGTCTTTCCATCTTACCACGTATTTCCTGTTTCTCACTCTGGATCAAAAGATATATCTGGAATATTCTAGATTTGGAATCAACCTACACAATTACATTAAGAAATTCATTATGTAAATGTTGCTGTTGGTATAGGGGGGTATTGAAAAGAAGGATATACATTTCAAGGTATCAGACAGAGTACTAAAGAGATTTTCCTTCCTATGAAAAAATATATCCTACAAACTATAGGTTAGCAGTCACTCTGAATCAGAAACTCTTATGGTACAGTTTGGAGGTGGATCTTAGGAAGTTGGGAGCAGTCTTTCAGTCTCTCTCCAGTCATGGCCATCTTTATCATTAGCTCCTTTAAAAAAATAAAGTGGAGGCTGGGACTCAAGTTCAGCCCTTGTAGACATGCACATGATCAGACCTGACAGGGTCCATTTGCTAATTACATGTAGCTACTACT
The DNA here is from genome assembly GCF_003254725.2 of Canis lupus dingo. NCBI lineage: Eukaryota > Metazoa > Chordata > Mammalia > Carnivora > Canidae > Canis > Canis lupus. The sequence goes on along the minus strand of NC_064256.1, from coordinate 37,482,780 downwards.
CTGCTTCATCAGAACTTGAACTAAAAGACCAAAAGCCAAGCCATTAGTCATCTGAGAATATAAATGGAATTTCATGTTCCTATGACTGATTGGTCTTAATTTATGAAGGACTCTGTGAGGACAAACAAGAATCAAATATATATCCTTGCCAGGGCTCATAAAATGGGATGTAATTGGTCTGGGCCTGTGTTGTTTTAGTGCTTTAAGCAATATTAATATCTTTAAGAAACTAAAAGCTTCTTTTGTAAATCTGTTTGGTCCTAATTGATGATCTCAAGGTCAAAGTCAATGTATTTATGTTTCATTTTCCCTTTTATGGACAAAACAATGGTGCAAGCTCAAGTGCTCACACATATATCAAACACCAAATATAAAAGCAGAATGTAAGTAATGTCCTTGAGTATTAGTGGCTGAGAGCAGATGCAAAAGCTGCTGACACACATGTGCTCAGTGAAGTGGACCCAGGCCAGGACATGTCTATTTCAATCTCTTTATCTTTAAAATAGACCTTATACAAATGTACCAATATACCACAGAATCATGGTCTTTATGAACTCAGGGCTGAGTATTTTTTTTTAATATCAAGTTAATATCACTGCTAAGCAGTACCAAGTATGCCAGAAAATATCAAGACCATTTACATAAAATTAAGTCTAAACCCACCAACCTCCAGAAAAACTAGCTCCTCTTCATTGGACCAAAGAACCATATTCATTATCCATAAAATCATTATTGAGCATCTACTACATACTAAGCATTAGTAAAAGAACAGTGAACAAAATAATCATGGTCTTTACCTCCACAGAACTTATATTCAAGTGAGTACAAAAATCCAAAAGATTAAATAGAATAAGCAAACAAATACAATAACCACAAGTTATAATAAGTGCAAGGAACTTGGAAGGGGTTGAGAAATCAGAAACAGCATTTAGATCATTCAGCTCCTCCATCAACAGATAAAGAAACAGATACCTAGTGGTGAAATAATTTGCCCAAGGTCATATAACCCCTATCCAAACCCCTCCTTTGACAAGTAAGGAAATATATCAAAACTATATTCTAAACAAATGCAGAATTTTATCACTAACCAAATGACTAACAGTCCTGATTCAAAGATATTATGGTGACATTCTTATGATATTCTAATTGAAATTCTAATGTACTTCTTCTGTAATATCACAGTGTAGAGAAAACAGTCAGGGTCCTGGCAGTGTCACCATCAATTGGTTTCATTTACCTAGCTAATGGGCAATTCCAGACTTCTGCTTATTAATTTGGCTTAATGACCCTAATGGGGAGCACATTCTGACCAATAGGATCTTTCTCCTTTTCTCCCCCACAGAGCCCATCAAAAACACCGGTCTCCCAGGATATCTCCAGTTGGTATGCACCAACCATCTGCAATCTACTATGCCTGTTCAAAACTGGCTTCTCCTGTGGGAACAACCTCATTATGGAAGGATAATTTTCAACCTGAGAGTGTCTGTCATAGCCAGGAGTAGATCACCTAGTATGTGTATTGTTTTATACTTTACATACCTCTCTCATGCATTATCCCATTTAAACCTCACAACAACTTTATGAGAAGAGCAGTATTATCCCCATTTTACAGATGAGGAAAATGAAGCTCAGAAATGTTAACTGATTTGTCCAAGTTGATTAATAAACGAGCACCAGGACCAGGATTAGACCTTTAAACTCTAGGATCTATATGTTTTCCTATCAGTTGCCCAAGGGATAGTCTTTGCTACGAGGATGAAGAACAGAGATACTATTATTAAGTCAAAAGTTAAACTTTAGACTGCACTAGCCACCCCACAGATGGTTAGGGGAAGAAGGGAAATAGATGATTTCTAAAACGCAGCGTGAGAAAGCAGCTAGAATGTCAATGGCAATTGAAGCAGCCTCTATGATCTGCCCACAATGGCTACCATATGGTAGGGCAGAAGGTACATGCATTCCACATTAAATGGCTATAATAGCTGACCCTTAAGTTATCATTCAGTTGGTAGGCTCTCTACATATCACATATACTAACTCATTTAATCACCTCAACAACTCTATGGAGCAAGATTCTGGTATTCCTATTTCACAGATGGAGAAACTGAGGCATACACAGTTTTTAGGTGTTTTGATTAAGATCCATAAGGAAGAATAGGGATTCTGGTTCCAGAATCCTTGATCTTAGCTACTACACTATATTATATTGTGGTCACTGTAGTGGATAGGATAACTGTTATTTTCACACCTCTATTTCCATCTACTTTCCGGTAGTAGCACTATTTTAGAGAAACTTATCTCTCCCATTTTGTATTTAGTCTCGATGAGATACCTATCATGTTGTCCTTTAAAACTTGGTCAATTTGCTCTTATCTCTCAAGAATTTGTATCTTGAGTGGACAAAAACAAAGACAGAGAAATAGTTGGATGATCTATCCCACAGCAACACCCTGAAGGGATTACATTTGCTTCTGCAACCTGGATCTTCAGAGTATGCTAGTCCCCAACTTTCTGAGCCTGGTTCTTCAGCTTTTCCCTTAATTCTAAGAGTTGCCCACATCCAGTTTGTTCTTTTTTGCTTAGTACAAACCATTTGTATTGCTCACAATCAAACTCTGACATACCACTATCACTTGCCCCTTGTCTGCCCTCAGCCAGCTGTGTGACCCTAGGACACTATTCTCAGGACCTCAATTGCCTGAGCTATACTATTGAATTAGAAGGACCTTTTGGCGGGTACCTAGGTGTCTCAGTCAGTTGAGCATCTGCCTTCCGCTCAGGTCATGAACCCCAGGATCCTGGGATCAAGCCCCACATAAGCCTCCCTGCTCAGCCAGGAAACTGCTTCTACTTCTCCCTCTGCCTGTAGCTTCCCCTGCTTGTGCTCTCTTAAGTGCGCTTGCGCTCTCTCTCTCAAATAAATAAACAAAATCTTTTTTCGTTAAAGGACCTCTTTTTTTTTTTTAATAGCTCTAACATTTTTTAATTTGATTCTATGATTCCCTGGTCATACTATGTCTCCTTGTTCTTGCTATATCTACAACTCCTATACCACTCTATAGGCAAGGGTCTCCTTGCTTCTCTTTCAGGCCACAAAATGCCACCTATGCAGATCTGGTTTATCTGTTATTCATTTTCTCTAGCCCCCAAGCCAACTCTCCATAGCAGCTAGTTCAGACTTTCTCCTTTCTCTCAATACCCCCTATTAGATTCCAAATGGATGGCCTTGTCTTCGTGTTAGCAAGAATATTACAGTGATTCATCATCTGGCCCAGAGTCCCTAGTTTATTTTCATCTTTTCCTCCACACATCTTCACCTCATTCTCTCTCCACTCTTCTTTCCTTTTCTTCTCTAAACCATACTTCTTCCCAAGTATGCAGAGTGCAGTTCAACAATGGGTATCTTTCATGTACCATGTTCTAGGCACTGTGCTCAGCACAGAAAACACAAAGATAAATAGCCTTGCCCCCAGGAAGCAGTCTACTTATGGAGGCGTATATAAATAGATAATAGCAATCAAGGTTGCAAGAGTTTTAACAGAACTATTTACAAAGTGTTATGGGAACACTGAAGAGGTCAGGACAGATTTCCTATAGCTGAAGAATGAACAGGAGCTGGCCAAGTGAAGGCTGTGACAGGTAGATTAGAAAGAACAGGCAGGGGATGCCTGCGTGGCTCAGTGGTTGAGCATCTGCCTTTGGCTCAGGGCGTGATCTCAGGATCCTAGAATTGAGTTCCGCATCAGGTTCCCTGCAGGGAGCCTGCTTCTCCCTCCGCCTATGTCTGCCTCTCTGTGTGTGTCTCTCATGGATAAATAAAAAAAGAAAAAGGAGGAGGAGGGGGATGAAGAGGAGGAGAAGAAAGAGAAGAAAGAAAAAAAAAAAGAACAAGCAGCAAAAACAGAGAATCATCCAAAATCACAGAGCCCCAGGTAAGTCCATGCCCACCAAACACACACCCCTTATTGATAATTATGCCTGCCATGCCTGATTGTATCAAGTAACAAAAGTCTGACCAGGACACCCAACTCATTCCTATGCTCTGAATTCACATGCCCCAAATGGCTCTCAACACTCCTTGTTCTGACCCCATCTCCTAAAACCCTTCACTATAACTTCATTGATGCTTTACTTGGTTCAGTCATCATCTAAATCCCTTCTTGGAACATTTCCTTCACCGTTTATTTTACCAAAACTGGCTCTCCCCTAAAGACCTGCTTCCTCTGCAGCCCTCACAAAGGTGGCTGCTTTCTAACTTCCCTATCCTCCACACCAGGCATGGAGGTAGGGTAGAGTGCTCTCTTTGCTCCTATTGCTGCTTCAAGACCATTCTCCTGCCTCAGGAGAATGCAGTTCTCCTAAAACAAAAACAAAAACAAAAAATCAGCTTTTGATCTATCACGTGTCAACAGACAATCACCCACCATCCCCTCCTTACTGCAATCAGCTACAAATTCTAGGTCATTCTTTCTCAGTGTTTTAAGATTTTAGTTCCCAGTTCACTGTCACTCCCTGCAACAGTTACTGCAATTCATTTTGTTTTAATTATCTACATGGATGATGTTCTAACACTAGTGCTTTGCTATCCTATCTCCTCAGGACTTTCCTTGTTCTACATCTTAGTCATCCACTCCCATTGCCCGGGCCTTGTCAGTATCAATAACAGAAACCTCTCCATTATCTCAGTCTCAACAATCTCCCACCCTAAGCATCACCTCCCACCTCCCTGGATCACCAGGTAACACAACTCCAACATGATTTCAGTTTCACTGGACCATGTGTTGATCTTATTCTCTGTACCCTCATGTTCTCCTCTTCCTGTTACGCAGTGCTATGGTCTGAATGTTTGTGTGCCATCCCCTCACCAAAATTCATATGTTGAAATCCAATGTCTGATGTAATAGATATTAGGAGGTGGGACCTTTGGGAAGTGCTGAAGTCATAACAATGGAGTTCTCATGTAAAAGATCCCACAAACCCCCTTCTACCACATGAGAACACAAGAGGTCTGCGATCCATAAGATTCTTCACTAAGCTAGCACTCTGATCTCAGACTTCAAGCCTCTAGAACTATGAGAAATAAACTTCTGTTGTTTGTAAGCCACCCATTCTCTGGCATTTTGTTATAGCTGCCCAAATAAACCAAAAATGGATTCAAACACCCTACTTAACTTCCTTATTGGATCATTACGTCACTTCCCCGCATATACCTTCTCCTTTATGGAATTTGACTAGAAAACCTCCTATTCTTGTTAAATCCAAATTTCCACCCACTGTATGCCTACATCCAAGTAAACTAAGACTTCATGGAAAAAAAATCGCATGGTCATGCTGACTAGTCTATAAATTTGTGACTATAAACAGGTATATCTTTAGTAACACCCAATAATCCTATGACACTTACTGGGTACATTCAATCTCTCAATCTCCTGAATGAATATTCTGTACCTTTTCCTCTCTTCTCAAACCTCCAGCATTTCTTCCCATCCTCACTCCCAGCTGATAATTTTATTTCTATTTCACTATTAGAGCCAGCTAAAAAGAACTTCCATGCCCTCTCACCACCATATCTACCCATCTATCTATATCTGCATCACACATTACACTTATTTTTTGCTCCTAGATGAATTGTTCCTGCTTCTATCAATTCCTCCACATATTCCCCGGGTTCTATCCTACCCTTGACGACTCAAGGATATTGTCTCCCTTATGCTGCATCACCAATTTCCCCTTCTCTACTGAATCATTCTAAAAGGACACCTACTATAATTTCTAGTCTTAACTCAATATCCCCTTTAACCCACCCTTCTGTTTCTCTGCTTCCTTTTCAGAAGATCTCCTCAGAGTTGTCTATATATATTACCTCCAATTCCTATCCATCTAGTATCATTTTTGAGACATAATAACACGTGATAAAATTCACCATTTTAAAGCATACAATTCAGGGGTTCAAGGTTGTACAATCATCAAATTATCTAACTCCAAAACAGTTTCATAATAAAAAAAAAAACCCTACCTATTAGTAAAAACTAATCTACCTTTTGTCTCTGTGGATTCTAGACATTTCATTGAAATGGAATCATATCATATAATATGTGGCCTTTTGTGTCTGGCTTCTTTTACTTAGTATGTTTTTGGGGTTCATCATGTTATAGCATATATCAGTAGTTCATTTCTCAATCTATTTTTTGAAATTACTGCAATCAAGTTTTCCCCTCCCCTGAAACTATGGTTAGTATTCTTCTTGTTACAAAATCTAGTGACCAGGTCTCAGTCATCACCTTACTAAATCTGTCAGCACCATTTGACATGGGTGATCCCCATCCTTAAGAAACTTCCTTCACTTAGTTTCCAGGACCCCACATACCCTAGTTTTCCCTCTATGTCTCTGGTCATTCCTCCTGGGTGTCCTTCTCAGGTTCCCTCTTAACTTTCTGCTTCTAAATGTTCAGGTTCCTTAAGCTCAGTCCTTGGATCTCTTCTCTTTTCTCTACTTTCATTCCATGAGGGATCACAATCCAGTCTTGTGGCTTTAAATTACATCTACAGGCTGACAATCTTCAAACTTCTATTTCTCATTAGAACCTCTCCCCCAACACCAGACTTGGAACTTTCTCAAGATGTCCACTTGAATGTCTAAAGTCATCAGACTCTACATATCTAAAACCCAACTCCTGAATTCACCAATCCCTGCTCTTCCTCAGTCTTTCCATCTCAGTTAATCTAACTTCACTCCTTCTAGTGCTCAAGCCAAAACCCTTGGCTTCATCCTAGAATCTTCTTTCTTTCGTATACTCACATAAGAAAGTTATCTTGTTTATATCTCTAAAACATATCCACAACTAGAAATTTCTCATTACCTTCACCTCACTCATCCTAGACCAAAACATTATCTTTGTTTATTGCAATAATCCCTTAACTGGTTTCTCAGTTTCAAACCCTTGCTCCTACCCCTCAACACCAGTTTCAACACAGCAGTCCAAACAATCCTTTTTAAAAATAAGTCAGACCATATCATATCATACCCCTGCTCAAAATCCTTCAAATGACCTTACATCTCACAGTCAAACCAAAGTTCTTTATAATGGCTGACTAGATTCTACATAAAATGACCTTCACAACCTCTCTGACGTCAGCTATTCCTCTTAGCTACCTCCCTTCCTCCATTCTAACCAAAGGGGCTATTCTTGGAATACTTCAAGCATGCTCCTGCCTCAGGACCTTTGCACTTGATGTTCCCCTTGCCTGGATTTCTTTTACCTCAGACTACCTGCATGGCATACTCGCCTTTTCAATTCTTCACTCAAACAACTCATTCCCAGGTAGTTTTCTTTATTCTATCTATTCCCCAGCTCTCCCTGTACCCTTTCCTCACCTATTTTTCTCCACACCATATTCAACATCTTATATACTATATATTTACTTGTCTTTATATCTGTCCTTTCTAGAATATTAGCTCTATACAGGCAGTGATTTTTGTCTGGCTTGTTCTCTAATTTATCTGAGTGCCTAGGTTGGATCCTGACACATAGTAGATACTTCATTAATATTTGTTGAATGAACAAATTAATGAGGTGCTCAACACCCAGCTAAAACTGGAAGCCCTAAGTTTATAGCCTCATGTTTTTCATCAATTTATGAAGGCAGAGAAGGTGAGATTGTAGAACTTATTGAAGTTCTGCTGGAAAAGGAAAATATATGAGGGTTGTGGCTATTAGTGATAAAGTGGTCCATGGGATCACCATGGAAACCAGTTTTGGTAAGGGGAAAAAAATGATACTACAAAAAGAACAAATAGACCAGGTAAAAATAAAGTATTTTAGAGTATGGAGAGTCCTATGAGGTTGAAAATTGGATTAAAGACTTAGAAAGATAAGGTGCTGTGATCACAGAGTAGATTTAGAGTTCAAATATCAGAGCTATATCTATTATTGATTTTTACAAGGTCCAATGTGTCCATATGTGAGTGACTTAGATGAAACAGAAAACTTCACTGAAATAACAGAGTGAGACTGTGGTGTGGGAAGGGGTCATTTCTATAGACACTGAAGTACCTCAGGTTCCTGGAAGAAGCTGGAATAAAGTAAAAAATTATCATACCAGCTATATATGACTTCGCTATTAATTTAACAACTATGTCTCAGTTTCCCTGTCTAAAAAAACAGGGTAATAATGGTACCTAACCCAGACAGTTATCATGAGGTTTAAAGAGTTAATATTTGTAAAACCCTTAGAACACTGCCTGGTAAAAAGGTACTGCTTTAATTCTAATAATGCACAAGATTACAAAGACTTTTCATGAATTCAAGAGCATGAGATGAGCCAGTCTAGCAGCTTAGCACATGAAAATGATATTATGAGAAAGCAGGGACTTCAAAGGAGCAGGCAAGCAATGCCACAAAGACTGGGAAACTAACATAAACAGCTAGACATTCCTGGAGGAGTTTATATGAATGAGTTAGATGAGCAATGGGGACTGTGGTGAACAAAGAGGGGTCACTTCACCACACCTTGAACCAGCCATTGCCCTGCAACAATGTAAGCCCTGTGTCATTGAAACTCCTAGTTTTTACAAGAAAAGCAATAAATGTCCATTTTTATTTTAAATCTTCCAGTTATGCAGATAAAGACACACATCAAAAAAAAAAAGAAAAGAAAAGAAAGAAAGAAAGAAAGAAAGAAAGAAAGAAAGAAAGAAAGAAAGAAAGAACGAACAATAGGCTGGTATCTCTGATAACATACATGCAAAAATCCTCAACAAAATGCCAGCAAACAGAATCCAATAATACATTTAAAAAAAATCATTCACCACCATCAAGTGGGATTTATTCCCAGGATGCAAGGGTGGTTCAATATTCACAAATCAATCAATGTGATACATCACATCTTTAAGAGAAAGGATAAAAGCCATATAATCATTTCAAGAAAAAAAAATCTGATAAAGTACAATATGCATTCATGATAAAAACCCTCAACAAAGTAGGTTTCACAAACTAGAATAAACAACCCAAAAATTTGTATGGAATCACAAAGGACCGCAAATAGCCAAAGCAATCCTGAAAAAAAAAAAAGCAAAACTGGAGGCATCATAATTCTGGGCTTCAAGTTATATCACAAAGCTACAGTAATCAAAACAATATGGTACTAGCACAAAATAGATACACAGATCAATGGAAAAGAATAGAAAATGCAGAAATGAACTCACAGTTATGTGGTCAATTAATCTTCAAGAAAGCAGGAAAGACTATCCATAGGGAAAAGGACTGTATCTTCAACAAATGGCATTGAGAAAACTGGACAGCCACAGGCAACAAAATGAAACTGGACGCCTTTCTAACACCAGACACAAAAATAAATTCAAAATAGATTAAAAACCTAAATGTGAGATTTAACAGCATAAAAATCCTAAGAGAGAGCACAGGCAGTAAACTTCCTTGACATCAGCCATTTTCCTAGGTAGGTCTTCTGTGGCAAGGAAAACAAAAGCAAAGATAAACTATTAGGACTATATCAAAATAAAAAGCTTATGCACAGTAAACAAAACAATCAACAAAACTAAAAGGTAACCAATGTACAAAACGGGAGAAGTTGTTTATAATACAAATAACTTATCCAATAAAGGATTAGTATCCAAATTATATAAAGAGCTTATAGAACTCAACACCTCAAAAATGAGTAATCCAATTTAAAAAAGACATGAACAGACATTTTTCTAGAGGACGTACAGACAGCCAACAGACACACAAAAAGATGTTCAACATCACTCATCATCTCAGATTCTACATAAAATGCAAATCAAAACTACAAAGAGGTAACACCTCATACCTGTCAGAATGGCTAAAATCAACAACACAAGAAATAATAGGTGTTGGTGAAAATGTGGAAAAAGGGAAAAACCTCCCGCACTGTTGGTAAGAATGCAAACTGGTACAGCCACTCTGGAAAATAGTATGGAGATTCCTCAAAAAGTTAAAAATAGAAATACCCTATGACCCAGCAATTGCAATACTAGGCATTTATCCAAAGAATACAAAAATACTAGTTCAAAGGGATACATACATCCAGATGTTTATTGCAATATTATCTACAATAGCCAAATTATGGAACAGCCCAAGTATGCATCAATTGTTGGATTAATAAAGAAGATATAGGAGATATATATCTATATATACACATATATATGAAATTATATGTAATGTAACATTACTCAGCCACAAAAAGGAATGAAATTTTGCCATTTACAATGACATGGATGGAGTTAGTGAGTATTATGCTAAGCAAAATAGGTCAGTTAGATAAAGACAAATACCATATGATTTTACTCATATGTGGAATTTAAGAAACAAAGCAAACAAGCAAACGGGGGAAAAAAGAAAGAGAAACAAACCAAGAAACAGACTCTTAACTATAGAGAACAAACTGATGGTTACCAGAGGAGAGGGATGGGTTACCAGAGAAGATGGGAGAGTGTTGGGGATTAAGGAGTACAGTTTTCATGATGACCACTGTATGATGTATGGCATTGTTGAATCACTCTATTGTACATCTGAAACTAATGTAATACTATATATTAACTATATTGGAGTTAAATTTTTAAAAAATTAGAAAAATTAAAATAAATAAATCTCCTGGTTATGAAAAGTTGGCTCAAATTTATAAAGTATTATAAGGTCCAAAATGTTAGCAAGCCATCTTTGGTTAACTGTGTCTTTGGATGCAGCAGGTACCAGTCTGAACACCCTGTTTTCCAGAAATGTAAAAATGATGGATCAGAAGATGAATGCCATCCCATCCTCCCTGCCCCACGACCTCCATGATATAGGAAAAGAAGGAGTGTCTTTGTAGGTGGGAGGTGGTTTCTGTCAAGGTCACAAAAGAGGAGGAAACTTTCAGTGAAGAGGCTGAAGAGATAGAAAGCCAAAGACAAGAGCACATGAAAGGGAAGGTAATCAAGGGCTTACATTTTAGGCAGTGACTAAGCATGAGAAAGCTGAGAAGGACAGAGATTAAGTGCTTTAAATTCCAAATGGACCCCTGGCATCAAGTCCAGGCAGATAATAGGAGACCCAACCTCCAGACGTACTAATTTCCAGGGAAACCAGCTCCCACATTACAGCTTCCCTACCATCATCTTTAATTCCCCTCAAAGGACTTCTTTCCATTTTCCAAATAGGCATCATTTTCTCTATTCCAAAAATCATTTTCTGTATGATATATTAATAGGACTTAAGTAATCATTTGCAGCTCTTTTGGCCATTTCTTGTCTCCCTCTCCACAGGCCCTTCTTTCCCTTCTCACCACTTGGGCCTTCTCTAATTTTGGCCCTCATCTCATTTTTTTCTTTTTCTCTTGGAAAATCAGTCATTATCAGGCAGCAACTGTTGCTTCTTGCCTATAACTCCCAAAACTGCACCATGATGAACTCCAATTCTGTATTTCCAATTGGCCCCTTCTAGATGAGAAGTTTTTTTTTACCAGTCCATTAACCTTTTTTTAAAAAAGTACAGTGACTTATTCATTAACATTTGTGCTCCAGCACCTAATCTACTGCCTATTATGTGGTAGATATTTAATAAATTTTGTTTAATAAATGAAATGTCTCAAAGGTATCTCCATTTCATATTCAGTAGGTCCAGCAGTTAATTATTTTTCTAAATATGTTTGTAAACATACACATGTATGTTCATGTCAGGTATGTTCATTCATGTGTGCTGTGTGAACCAAAATGTAAACAATTATTAATGTGTTAAATTCATATTAATTTCTAATTTTTTATTTATAACTTTCTGCATCACTTGAGTATTTATAATCAGTATATTATACTGCTTTTAAAATCTAGCCAGGAGCTATTTTCATTTTTTAAAGGAAATAAATACTATATTTATTATCTTCAAACTAAAATGACCTTCACTTTCCCCATATCTGGTCTTTAAACACTGGCATTCTCTTCAAAGCTTACTTCTCCCAGAATAACCATATTCTATCAATGATGTGGCCCACAGGTTCCACATTTACAATTTCCCTTGACACACTCCCTAACCCCATTTGATCTATCACCATTTTTTGCCTAGAGTACCAAACCCTCAGACCATCAGCCAGTTTAGACTATGTTCTGCAGGGTCACAAATGATACAAATTTTATGCCTAGTGGCATGAAATGGCAAAGGTTTATTTCTCCCTCATGTTACATAACCAGTATGAGTTGGTTGAAGGTTCTGCTCCATGTGTCCTCACTTTAGGACTCAATTTGATGGAGCAGCCAATATGTGGCATGCTACAGTCACAGAGGCAGAGGGGAAGAGAGCTCAGAAGGATCTTGAGCTGGCATGCAATTGCTTTTATCTAGAGGTGACATACCTCTGCTCATAACACATTGGCCAGAATTATTCACATGCCTCCTCAACTATAAGGGAGCCAGGAAGTGGAATCCTGCCATGTGCCTGATGGGGGAAAATTAGAAATATTTAGCAAAGAAGACTATTACCTACCACACTTGAAAAAAACCACCAAACTGACTCTACTGACTCAAAATTATCCTATATTACTTGGCCACCTGAGTCACCAGACTTAGAGTCCCAAAGATGGAGCTCCAGTCTTAATCTCTCATTTATTGCTTGAGTGACCATAGTCATTTAATTTCCTCAGGTTTAATTTTTAACAACTCTTCTCCCTACCTACATTCCTAAGAATATATAAAATATTAGATGGGAACTCGTACAAACATTTATAGCAATAAGTTGAATTAATCTAATGCGACATTAATTCAATAGCTGGCTTATGAAGCTGGCTGTGCATACTATTTCACTTACAGTGATGCCTGAAGTGTGCTTGTGTGGGAGGCAGGGACAGGGGATGTCTCCAATGAGGCCGCCCTGGTGCTGTTAAGCACTTACCTGAGCTCTGATATACAGGATTGCTCTTGGTGCTCTGCCTCATGCCTTTCTTGGAATGCTACCCTTATCAATCAGCTTAGTGACTCCTGTCTTTTTACTGTGAAACCCTCAGACCACAGAGCCTAAACACCTGCTGGGCTTGAAGAATGAAAAGGAGTTATTTCCTTTGACTGCAATAAACATCTTTTCCCCTTGTACAGTCTTCTTGCTCTCTTCTTTCTTATGACATTTACTCTGCTACCTAGAGAATTCTCTCTTCCCAAAGGCATCTGACCTCCTTCCCCATGTTATGGAATATCCCTGTATTATCTCCCACCACAATCCATAGCAATGCTGCCTGATGCTGACAATCCCCAGGTTATACCTATGGCATGCTGTTTATCCCTGCCCCTGAGACCCAAGCCTAGGCTCAGAAAAGAAACAATTTCCTTCAGCCCCTGAGTACAAAAGCATAATTATTCAGGAACCAGCCTGTTCACCCCACAGGAGAAGGCACTTAAACATCATGTGTCATCTTGAAACTTCACCCAATAGCTACAAGGGTGAGTCACCTTCAAAACACAATAGAAAGTTGAGTTACTTGCTCCATAGGGTGCCAAGGCCTTTATGCTACCACCAGTAATTCTCAAAAGCCATGACTGGGAGCAGTTTGTCCTCCATTTTCAAAGGCTCAGGTACCCAGCTGTTGGGTCCAGACATGAACATGAGGATGCAGATTTCTGTCTTTGAAAGCAGTCAATTGTGCATGAAAAAAGCAAAAAGAAACATGCATCTTTGTTAAAACTTGTTCTAAGGGAACACAACATCCACAACTGGGTCACCACAGAGATTGATAGATCATGCCTGGGGCTCGAGCCCCTAATGCAATCTGCCCAGCTGGAAGAGCCACAATGAATTGTTAAGACCCCTTAATCTGATGATTCACCAGCAACAAGATGGATGCCCAGAATACAGTGATTGCTGGAGGGTTTGCAGACACCTAAGCTGAACAGATGGAGCATGGTGGAGGTATGGTATGGTCTCAAAGACATACAAGCATTATGGCTCCCCACAAAAGAAACATTTTATGTCAACCACAGCAGCATCACATTCTCATCAAGATAATAATGTCTCTTTGAAACCTGTCCCATTCAAGAGAAGCAAAGGCACATACTACAAGTGATTGCCCATTATTTTAAGGGGGAAATGCATCTCAAATTATAGACCTTTTATTTCTCCTTTCTACCTAATTTCCACTCACCATCTACATGGATCTCTTGTGTCAAAAAAAGAGCAGTGCTAAAATCATCTGTGCCTGCTTAGTAGTTTGACTGGCTCATCAGAGGACTGGTCACACAGACATACTTTTTCCAACAGCTGCCAACTTGTCTCATGTCTCAAGGGGAAAATAAAAAAATGTTACTACCTTGATATCAATTCATAGTAAACATGTTCCCTCCATGTTTTTTTTTATGTTTAGCAGCATATTGGTAGTTTAATTTTTATGGAGTTATAATTGGCATAAGGTAATTTATTTTCAAAGTCTTCCAATTTAGGGAAACTAAACAGACTCATCTTTTTTTCCTGTAGTATTTTTTTGGTGATCTTCCTTGAGTTTCCTTTTATCTTTTAATTCTTTACCAAAACAAACAACAACAACAGAACACAATCCCCTTTTGTGGATAAGTAACTGTTAAAGAGTATAAGAATTTGAACTGATATGAGAGAAATCACTCTGCAAAAATGTTTTCTAAGTTATGGATGGTGGCTTTTGGATGCTGTGACTCACTAAAGAGGAAAAATCAGAGAATGGCGGTAGGGGGGAAAATTGAAAAGTAATAAATCTCCACTTTCAGTTTTTATTTTCCAGTTAACTAATTCTAATTAACTATTTTTTATTCATATAATAAAATAAAAATATGAATAAAGGGGTTTTATTCTATGAATCCATCTTTAAGTTTCTAGTCCCCAGTTCTTTCCATCTCAATTTGTAAGACAAACTATATTTGGCAATGAGAATCTTTTATTTTATACATTGTAAAGAAAAATTTCTAGGTAGTAATTTTTTATCCTGTACACCTTAAAAATACATGTAGCAGGCATAATCTCAGGAAAAGCCTCAAAGTTGAGCCACAGTTCTAAAAGGCAAAGACTTGTTTTAGAAATGGCCCATATGGCTCCACTTTTGAGTTTTTAGTACTGACAGGCGGCTACAGGGAGCCAGATGGGTAACATAGGTAAGATTCCAACATCATAAATCTTCTTAATTAAATTAAATTTTCAAAAAAGGAGGGAAATTTAAATATAATAGAATACAATTATCTTAGGAATAACACACATGCATTGCATCTTTCTGTTTATTTTATCTGGAACTTGTATTGGTATATAGTTATTAACTGGGATTGGGGGGGGGCATGATGGTGGAGGAGCAGGGTCCGCACCTCCCTCGGCCCCACCAACTTACCTAGATAACTTTCAAATCATCCTGAAAACCTATGAATTCGAAACGAACTAGGGGTGTTGGAAGGGGAGGAGGGCGGGGGGTGGGAGTGAATGGGTGACGGGCACTGGGGGTTATTCTGTATGTTAGTAAATTGAACACCAATAAAAAATAAAAAAACAAAAAAAAATACTAAAAAAACAAAAAACAAAAAAAGAGGGAACAGCTGGAATGCTACAGAGAGAAGGGTTTTCACTTCTAACAAGGTAGGAAGGCAGAAAAAATTTTAAAAGAATCCAGTGGGGTAGGGGCCCCCCGCGAGGAGCCGGGCTAAGGGGGGCGAGAGCCTCCAGGACAGGAAAGCCCAGCCCTGGAGAAGGGGGAACTTTATTTTTTTTTAAGATTTTTTATTTATTTATTCATGATAGAGAGAGAGAGAGAGAGAGGCAGGGACACAGGCAGAGGGAGAAGCAGGCTCCATGCAGGGAGCCCGACGTGGGACTCGATCCGGGGTCTCCAGGATCACGCCCTGGGCCGAAGGCAGGTGCTAAACCGCTGAGCCACCCAGGGATCCCCAGAAGCGGGAACTTTAAAAATCCACACCGGGTTCTTCCCCAAAGGAAAGGTGCTGGCAGGGAACTCGGGCAACACCGCAGGAGGGGCAGTGGAGCCCCCAGGTTCCCGGGTCACTACAGAGGAGGTGCACCGGGGGAGAGCGCCCCACACACCGCAGCCGAGGGGTGAAGGGGGGAGTGCGCCCCGCGGGGTCTCAGGGAGAAGCCAGTTGGTCAGGGGGCAGCTCTAGGAGAGGGGGCTGCGCCCAGCTGTCTTCTGGGGGCCCGGGAACACGATTCCAGCAGCGCAAGTCCCGGAGCCCAGGGCACCGGGGGACATAGCCCAGGATCCACCGCCCCCTTCCCCAGGACAGGCGGAAGCGGGGAGGGCACAGGACAGCGAGGATGGTCCTGCCACCCGTGGCCCCCGAGCTGTGCAGATCGGTGGCCCCCACCCCCAGAGCATCCAGGCCCCTGCAGGACTGGGAGCTATGGTAGTTACTGGGGGAGCTGACTCCAGGGCTGGACAGCTGGCCGCCGCCAGTGGTGTTGTTCCTCCTTGTGTCACTGTGCACCCAGGAAAGGTGGGGCCACCAGGGAACAGGAGCCTCACAGGGTAAAGAGCTCCCACTGAGCCCGCACCCGCCAGGGGGCAGTGCATCTCCCCCAGGTGCACACACCTGAGAATCAGCACAACAGCCCCTCCCCCCAGAAGACCAGCTGGAAGGACAGGGGAAGAGCAAGTTCATGACCCAGCAGCACTGGAAAGCTCCAGGGAAAGTTGAGGGATTTACAGTATATAGAACCAGAGGGTAGCCCTCCTATTTTTTTTCTTCCTTTTTCCAGTACAACTCATTTTTATATCAGACTATAATTTCCCAATTTTTTTTCTTTTCCCACCTTAACTACAATATTTTACCACCTCTTCATTTTTAAGAGTCTTCCTTTTGACTTTCATATTTCTACGATTACAGCTCCTAGATATATTTTCCACTTCTAGATTCCCTTCAACATACTCAGCTTAATTTTGGGAGATATTCAAGATATGCTTTTTATGTTTTGTGTTTTTTGTTTGCTCTGCCTCATTTTGTTCTACAATGGCAGAAGTTAATACCTTCTAAAACATGACCAGCACGCACCCAGAATCAAGTGGTTCATTCCGTGAAGCTGGTTCATTCCGTGAGATTCCTGATACCCATTCTGCCCCCCTCTTTTATCTCATTTATGTTTTGGTGGTCAATGTTGGGGCCCTCTACAAGTATTTCTGGTTTATATAAATTTGGAATGAGCTTCTTCTAACATACAGAACTTAATATACTCAGAAACAAGAGGATCACCCTCTAGAGCCCCTCAGGTAGACTACATTCTCCCTCCACTACAACTTCGTCACCACCACCACCTCCCAGCCACCCCCCCCTTTTTTTTCTCCTTTTTTTCTCTTTTCTTTTCTTTTTTCTTTTTTCTCTTCTCTAGGATTCCTGACCTTTTATTTTTTACTACTTTGTTTTAAAATTTGTTTTTCACTTTAGTGGTACTTTTGTTTTATTTCATTCTGATCTTTGATTTCAAATTCTGGTCCCTCACCTCAGCAGAATTATCTAGGGTGAAATTTACTTAGGTCGTGGTTGATATTCATAACACAGCCTGCTCATACAGCTACTCTGCACTGAGCAAAATGACTAGAAAGAAGAACTCACCACAAAAGCAAGAATCAGAAACAGTACTCTCTGTCACAGAGTTACAGAATTTGGATTACAATTCAATGTCAGAAAACCAATTCAGAAGCACAATTATTAAGCTACTGGTGACTCTGGAAAAAAGCATAAAGGAATCAAGAGACTTCATGACTGCAGAATTTAGATCTAATCAGCCGAAATTAAGAATCAATTAAATGAGATGCAATCCAAACTGGAGGTCCTGACAAAAAGGGTTAATGAGATAGAAAAAAGAGTGAGTGACCAGAAGACAAGCTGATGGAAAGGAAGGAAGCTGAGGAAAAGAGAGAAAAACAATTAAAAGACCATGAGGAAAAGTTAAGGGAAATAAATGACAGCCTCAGAAGGAAAAAATCTACATTTAATTGGGGTTCCAGAGGGTGCCAAGAGGGACAGAGGGCCAGAAAGCATATTTGAACAAATCATAGCTGAGAACATCCCTAATTTGGGAGGGAAACAGGCATTCAGATCAAAGAACTAGAGAGGTCCCCCCTTAAAATCAATAAAAACAGTTCAACACCTCAACATTTAATAGTGAAACTTGCAAATTCCAAAGATAAAGAGAGAATCCTTAAAGCAGCAAGAGACAAGAGATCCCTAACTTATATGGGGAGAAATATTAGATTAACAGCAGACCTCTCCACAGAGACCTGGCAGGCCAGAAAGGGCTGGCAGGATATATTCAGGGTCCTAAATGAAAAGAACGTGCAGCCAAGAATACTTTATCCAGCAAGGCTCTAATTCAGAATAGAAGGAGAGATAAAGAGCTTCCAAGATAGGCAGAAATTGAAAGAATATGTGACCACCAAACCAGCTCTGCAAGAAATATTAAGGGGGACCCTGTAAAAGAAAGAGGAAGCCCAAAGAAATAATCCACAAAAACAGGGACTGAATAGGTATTATGATGACACTGAATTCATATCTTTCAATAGTAACTCTGAACGTGAAGGAGCTAACTGATCCCATCAAAAGATGCAAGGTCTGGATAAAAAGCAAGACCTATTTACTTGCTGTATACAAGAGACTCATTTTAGACCTAAGGATACCTACAGACTGAAAATGAAAGGATGCAGAACCATTTAGCATTCAAGTGGTCCTCAAAAGAAAGCTGGGGTAGCAATCCTCATATAAGATAAATTGAAGTTTATCCCAAAGACTGTAGTAAGAGATGAAGAGGGACACTATATCATACTTAAAGTGTTTATCCAACAAGAGCACCTAACAGTCATGAATATTTATGCCCATAATATGGGAGCTGCCAAGTATATCAATCAATTAATAAGCAAAGTAAAGACATACTTAGATAACAATACACTAATACTGGGAGACTTCAACACAGCACTTTCTGCAAATGAGAGATCTTCTAAGCACCGCATCTTCAAAGAAACAAGAGCTTTAAATGACACACTGGACCAGTTGAATTTCACAGATATTTACAGAACTTTACATCTGAACACAACTGAATACACATTCTTCTCAAGTGCAAATGGAACTTTCTCCAGAATAGATCACATACTGGGTCACAAAGAAGGTCTCAACTGATACCAAAAGATTGGGATTGTCCCTTACATATTTTCAGACCATATGCTTTGAAACTTCAACTCAATTACAAGAAGAAATTTGTAAGAAACTCAAACATGTGGAGGTTAAAGAGCATCCTGATAAAAGATGAAAGGGTCAACCAGGAAATTGGAGAAGAATTAAAAATATTCATGGACTAATGAAAATGAAGATACAACCATTCAGAATCTTCGGGATACAGCAAAAACAGAACTAAGAGGGAAATACATCGCAATACAAGCATCCCTCAAAAAACTGGAAAAAAATCAAATACACAAGCTAACCTCACACCTAAAGGAACTGAAGAAAGAATAGCAAATAAAACTTACACCAAGCAGAAGAAGGGAGTTAATAAAGATTCGAGCAGAAATCAAAGAAATAGAGACCAGAAGAACTGTAGAACAGATATACAAAACCAGGAGTTGGTTCTTGAAAGAATTAATAAGATAGATAAACCATTAGCCAGCCTTATTAAAAACAAAAGAGAAAAGATTATAATTAATAAAACCATGAATGAAAAAGGGGAGATCACAACCAATACCAAGGAAATACAAATGATTTTAAAAATATATTATGAGAAGCTATATGCCAATAAATTAGGCAATCTAGAAGAAATGGACACTTCTCTGGAAAACCACAAACTACCAAAACTGGAACAAGAAGAAATAGAAAACCTGAACAGGCTGATAACCAGGGAGGAAATTGAAGCAGTCATCAAAAACCTCCCAAGACACAAAAGTCCCGGGCCAGATGGTTTTCCAGGGGAATTCTATCAAACGTTTAAAGAAGAAACAATACCTATTCTACAAAGCTGTTCCAAAAGATAAAAGGGATGGAATACTTCCAAACTTGTTTTATGAGGCCAGCATCACTTTAATTTGAAAATCAAAGACCCCACCAAAAAGGAGAATTATAGACCAATATCCCTGATGAACACAGATGCAAAAATTCTCACACGATTCTTGCCAATAGGATCCAACAGTACATTAATAAGATTATTCACCATGACCAAGTAGGATTTATCCCCAGGATGCAAGGCTGGTTCAACATTCATAAAGCAATCAACATGATACATCATATCAACAAGAACCATATGATCCTCTCAATAGATGCAGAGAAAGCATTTGACAAAATACAGCATCCATTCCAGATCAAAACTCTTCAGAATGTAGGGATAGAGGGAACATTCCTCAGCATCTTAAAAGCCACCTATGAAAAGCCCACAGCAAATATCATTCTCAATGGGGAAACACTGGGAGTCTTTCCCCTAACATCAGGAACACGACAGGGATGTCCACTCTCACCACTGCTATTCGACATAGTACTAGAAGTCATAGCCTCAGCAAGCAGCCAACAAAAAGAAATAAAAGGCATTCAAACTGGCAAAGAAGAAGTCAAATTCTCCCTCTTTGAGAGTGATATAATACTGTACATAGAAAACCAAAAGACTCAACCCCCAGATTGCTAGAACTCATATAGCAATTCGGCACTGTGGCAGGATACAAAATCAATGCCCAGAAATCAGTGGCATTTTTATACACTAACAGACTGAGAAAAGAGAAATTAAGGAATCCATCCCATTTACAATTGTACCCAAAAGCATAAAGTACCAAGGAATAAACCTAACCAAAGAGGTAAAGGATCTATACCCTAAAAACTACAGAAACACTACTGAAAGTAATTGAGGAAGACACAAAGAAATGGAAAAATATTCCATGCTCATGGATTGGAAGAATTAATATTGTGAAAATTCCAATGCTACCCAGGGCAATTTACACGTTTAATGCAATCCCTATCAAAATACTACGGACTTTCTTCAGAGAGTTCGAACAAATCATCTTAAGATTTGTGTGGAATCAGAAAAGACCCCAAATAGCCAGGGGAATATTAAAAAAGAAAACCAGAGCCAGGGGCATCACAATGCTGGATTGCAAGTTGTACTACAAAGCTGTGATCATCAAGACAGTGTGGTACTGGCACAGAAACAGACACATAGATCAATGGAACAGAATGGAGAACCCAGAAATGAGCCCTCAACTCTATGGCCAACTAATATTTAACAAAGCAGGAAAGATTATCCGCTGGAAAAAGGACAGTCTCTTCGATAAAAGGTGCTGGGAAAATTGGACAGCCACATGCAGAAGAATGAAACTGGACCACTCTCTTGCACCATACACAAAGATGAACTCAAAATGGATGAAAGATCTAAGTGTGAGACAAGAATCCATCAAAATCCTAGAGGAGAACACAGGCAACACCCTTTTTGAACTTGGCCACAGCAACCACTTGCAAGATATAACCATGAAGGCAAGGGAAACAAAAGCAAAAATGAACTATTGGAACTTAATCAGGATAAAAAGCTTCTGCACAGCAAAGGAAACAGTCAACAAAACTAAAAGACAACCTACAGAAAGGGAGAAGATAGTTGCAAATGACATATCAGGGAGGGGCTAGTATCCAGGATCTATAAAGAACTTATTAAACTCAACAGCCAAGAAACAAACAATCCAATCATGAAATGAGCAAAAGACATGAACAGAAATTTCACCAAAGAAGACATAGACATGTCCAACAAGTGCATGAGAAAATGCTCCACATCACTTGCCATCAGGGAAATACAAATCAAAAGCACAATGAGATACCACCTCACACCAGTGAGAATGATGAAAAGTAACAAGACAGGAAACAACAAATGTTGGAGAGGATGTGGAGAAAGCAGAACCCTCTTGCACTGTTGGTGGGAATGTGAACTGGTGCAGCCACTCTGGAAAACTGTGTGGAGGTTCTTCAAAGAGTTAAAAATAGAACTGCCCTACCCCCCCAACAATTGCACTGCTGGGGATTTACCCCAAAGTTACAGATGCAGTGAAATGGCAGGACACTTGCACCCCAATGTTCATAGCTGCAATGTCCACAATAGCCAAACTGTGGAAGGAGCCTTGGTGTCCATTGACAGATGAATGGACAAAGATGTGGTATATGGATACAATGGAATATTACTTAGCCATTAGAAACGACAATACCCACCATTTGCTTTGACGCGGATGGAACTGGAGGGTATTTTGCTGAGTGAAATAAGTCAATTGGAGAAGGACAAACATTATATGGTCTCATTCATTTGGGGAATATAAAAAACAGTGAAAGGGATTAAAGGGGAAAGGAGAGAAAATAAGTGGGGAATATCAGTGAGGGAGATAGACCATGAGAAACTCCTAACTCTGGAAAATGAACAAGACTCCTAACTCTGGGAAATGAACAAGGGCACTTGATGGGATGAGCACTGGGTGTTATGCTATATGTTGGCAAATCGAACTCCAATAAAAAATATAAATAAATAAATAAATAAATAACCAAACAGGATTGTGGGATACTTTAGATACATTTGATAATATTAGTGGAAATTTATCTATTGTGGATTACAGAATAGATTTCCCTGTGTTGAGCAAACATAAATGGGATAAAATAAATATAATCAAAATATCCCATCCGAGGCATACAGAAAGGATATACAATTAGGATTTAGTTTTGTGCAAATCTCAGAAACCTCAAATAACTGTGCTCACACAAGTAGAAGTTTGGAGATTGGTGGTCCATGGCTGGAAAGGAAGCCTCAGAGTCACTGGGGACCCAATTTCCTTCAACTCTGCACTATCATCCTTAGGGTATGGCTAATTGCTCTTAGCACATTCTCGAGGATGGCTTTATGGTTCAAGATGGCTGTAGGAACACTTCTATAGTCTGAGCCAGAAGAAAGAAGATGGTAGGCAGGGTTTAACTGGCTCACTCTCCAGCTGGATCAGACCTCTTTACAAGGATTCCTCAGAAATTCCAAACAATGGCTTCTGTTTATATTTCACCAGTCATCCCTAGTGGCAAGGAAAACTGGGAAATGTAGAAGCTTTAGCTATCTTCCAAAAAACCTGTGATTCTAAGGACACCTGGGTGGCTCAGTGGTTTAGTATCTGCCTTTGCTTCAAGGTGTGATCCCAGGGTCCTGGGATCGAGTCCCACATTAGGCTCCCTGTGGGGAACCTGCTTTTCCCTCTGCCTGTGTCTCTGCCTCTCTTTCTCTCTCTCTCTCTCTCTCTCTCTCTCTCTCTCTCTCTCTCTCTCTACGTCTCTCATGAATAAATAAATAAAATCTTTAAAAAGAAAACTTGGATTCTGGTAAGGAATACAGAGCAAATGGATATTGGGGAGAGAACTAAAAGTCTGTGCTATACAAAATGCTGAATGGGAATAATCAGTAGCCAAGAATATTCCATCCTGCAAAGCTATCATTCAGAATTGAAGGAGAGATAAAGAGTTTCCCAGATGAAGGAAAAAAAGAAGTTTCTCAGACAACTCTTTTAAAGGGACTCATGACCACTAATCCAGCCCTGCAAGAATTGTTAAAGGGGACTGTTTTGCCTGGAAAGGAAAGACCAAAAATAACAGTATGAAGGTAGGAAACACAAAAGCAGTAGAAATGAATACTTCTGCAGAAAATCAGTCAAGGAACTCACAAAATAAGAGCATATAAAATATAATGACCTATACCTAAAATGTGAAGTGGAGAGGAGAAAAGAATGGGTTCAAACTCGAAGGACCATCAACTTAATAGAGACTGCTATATGTAGAAGAGGTTATATACAAACCTAATGGTAATCATATAAACAAAAACCACTAATAAACATTCAAATAATAAAGAGAAAGAAATCCAAAGGTATCACAAGAAAAGCCCACCCAACCATGAAAAAGACAAGAAATGTTAAGAGAAAAATTTAGAAACAATCACAAAACAAGTAATAATATGGCAGTAAATACATATCTATCAATTATTACTTTGAATGCAAACGAACTAAACACTCCAATCAAAAGACTTAGGGTATCAGACAGACTAAAAAAAACAAGACCCATCTATTTGCTGCCTATAGGAGATTCATTTTAGACCTAAAGACACCTGTAGATTAAAAGTGAGGGGACGGAGAAACATTTATCACACAAATGGATGTCAAAAGAAAGCCAGAGTAGCACTACTTATATTGGACAAAATAGACTTTAAAACAAAGACTGTAACAAGAGACAAAGAAGGACACTACATAATAATAAAAGAAATAATCCAATAAAAAGATATAACAACTATAAATATTTATGCACCCAACATGGGGACACTCAAATACATAAAATAGTTAATAACATACATAAAGGAAATAATTGATAACAATACAATAATAGTAGGGGACTTTAATACCCACTTACATCAATGCACAGATCAATGCATTTTAAACAGAAAATCAACAAGGACAAAATGGCTTTGAATGACACATTGGACCAGATGGTCTTATTCAGAACATTCCATCCTAAAACAACAGAATACACATTTTTTTTCAAGTGTACATGGAAAATTTTCCAGAATAGACCACATATTAAGCCACAAAATAGGCCTCAGCAAATACAAGAAGACCAAAGTCATACTATGCACCTTTTCTGACCATAATGCTATGAAACTAGAAGTCAACCACAAGAAAATATTTGGGAAGACCACAAATACATGGAGGCTAAATAAGGTGACAATAAACAATGAATAGACCAACCAGAAAATCAAAAAAGAAATTTGAAAATATGTGGACACAAATGAAAATAAAAACACAACAGTCCAAAACCTTTGGGATGCAACAAAACTGGTCCTAAGAGGGAAATATATACAAATATACAAGCCTACGTCAAAAAGCAAGAAAAATCACAAATAAACAATCAAATCTTAAACTTAGGGATCCCTGGGTGGCGCAGCGGTTTGGCGCCTGCCTTTGGCCCAGGGCACGATCCTGAAGACCCAGGATCGAATCCCACGTCGGGCTCCCGGTGCATGGAGCCTGCTTCTCCCTCTGCCTGTGTCTCTGCCTCTCTCTCTGTGTGACTATCATAAATAAATAAAAATTTAAAAAAAAATCTTAAACTTAAAGAAGAACAAATGAAAGAATAAAAAGCTTCTGCACAGCAAAGGAAACCATTGATAAAACTAAAAGACAACATACTTAATGGGAGAAGATATTTGCAAATGACATATCCAATAAAGAGTTATATCCAAAATGTATAAAGAACTTATGCAACTCAACACTCAACAAGCCAATAATCCAACTTAAAAATGGGCAGAAGATATGAACAGACATTTCTCCAGAGAGGACATACAGACTGCCAACAGATACATGAAAAGATGTTCAACATCACTCATCATCAGGGAAATGCAAATCAAAACTACAAAGAGATATCACCTCGTACCTGTCAGAATGGCTAAAATGAACAACACAAGAAACAACAGGTGTTGGTGAAGATGTGGAAAAAGGGAAACCCTCTTGCACTGTTGGTGAGAATGCAAAGTGGTACAGCCACTCTGGAAAACAGTATGGAGGTTCCTCAAAAAGTTAAAAATAGAACTACCCTATGATCCAGCAATTTCACTACTAGCATTTACCCAAAGAATACAAAAATACTAGGGATACATGCACCCAGATGTCTATTACAGCATTATCTACAATAGCCAAATTATGAAACAGCTCAAGTGTCCATCAATAGATAAATAGATATATAGAGATATAGAGATATATATAATGAAATATTACTCAGCCATAAAAAATAATGCAATCTAACCATTTATAATGACATGAATAGGGCTAGAGAGTATTATGCTAAGCAACATAAGTCAGATCAAGACAAATACCATGTGATTTCACTCCTATGTGGAATTTAAGAAATAAAGCAAACAAGCAAAGGCAAACCAAATTCTCTCTTAACTATAGAGAACAAACTGATGGTTTACAAAAGGGAGGTGGGTGGGGGGATGGGTTAAATAGGTGATGGGGCTTAAGAAATACTCTTGTGGTGATGAGCACAAGGTGATATATGGAAGTGTTGAATCATTATATTTATACCTGAAACTAATATTACACTGTATGTTAACTAACAGGGATTTAAATAAAAACCTAAGGAAAAAAAAAAAAGAAAAAGAAAAAGAAGCATCTGTACCATAGAATCAAAGAGTCCCAATCAGGGAAATGAGTATGACTCAGATATCCAAAGGCCCTTGTGAAACACACACACACACACACACACAAGTCTCTGAGCAAATATAAGAAAGGATAAAGGAATTTCCAAGTTTGATGGTGAGAATTTCTAGTAAGAAATAAGAGGGTCACTAATCAATTGCTGATGGTCACCTTGTCTTTTTACAGCTGAAGAAAACAATTAATTGCTAACTCTTAACTGTTCACATTAGGAAACAGAGTGGTAAAACCATGAAGTCTCCATGCTGAGTGAGGCATCTCTCAATCATCTGGGAGATGCCAACCTCTCTTAAGCCTGCACTTCCACACCTACCCTGAGGACAACTTTTAAGGACCATGTAATGCCTGGCATCTAGAATGGATCTGAGACAGTCACCCTCTACTCCATCCATTGTTTTCTCACTGTGTGACCCTCAAGTCTACAGAGCTCCATTAAGAAGTAAAAGCCCATGAGTCATGGAGCAAGGAAGGTGTTCCCCCATCTACTGGCTGTCCATCAAAGTCCAAAAGATAGAATTCTCCCTTAAAAGCCTGAATGTAAAGAATGTATACCTGAGTTGCCTGGCTGAGGTAGGAAATGGGACCGTAATGAGGGGTTATCAAGCTCTTCCTACTGCTCAAGAAGTCATGCCCTTTCTTGAAGTCTCTGAGATTCTGAGGACTTAAGTTGAATTCAGTCAGATGCCTCAAGAAGACCAGAATTGTAGGGTCTATGAACCCAAAGAAAAGGCAATGATAAAAGAAAGACCTATGGTACCGAGAACATCTAGCATTCAAGATCATGAGATTTAGAACTATGTGAGACCCAAACTTAAGGGATCTAGTCACCACTGGAGATCATTTGTACTCTCTTAGAAAGTGACTTACACCTTCCAAAAATCTCTTTTACTATCTCTTATAAAGACATCCTGTCACTGGATTTAGGTCTTACCCTAAGTCCAGAATGAATTCATCTTGAGATCCCTAACTTAATTACATCTGCAAAGACGATATTTCCAAATAAGGCCACATTCACAGATACTGGGGATTAGGACTTGGACATATCTTTTGGCAGCCACTATTCAAACCACTATAAGAAATAAAAACAAAATAGCAAACATAAGCTAGATTCTTAATCTACCAAAAATTTAAAATATAAGGTGCTCAAAATTATAATATTTTATGTGATGCTGTTAACCCCCTAATACAAATACCCCCTAATAAAAATTTAATTTTAATACCCCCTAATAAAAATTTAAAATATAAGGTGCTCAAAATTGTAATTTTTTTATGTGATGCTGTTAACCCCCTAATTTTTTGATGCTGCTAACCCCCTAATACAACCTTTCCTTTCTACTAAAATACATATGGAGGCACCAGAAAATAAAAATAAATCACATAACCACAGAGACTAAAAATAAGTTAGTAACTTTTTGCCAGAATCTTGGAAAATGCCCACCCACCTTAAAATATAGGGAAAAGGAGGGGACTTGAGTGAGAAAAATTAGAGAGGGAGACAAACCGTGAGAGACTCCTAACTTTGGGAAACAAACAAAGGGTTGGGGAAGGGGAGGTTGGTGGGGGGATGGGGTAACTGGGTGATGGGCACTGGAGAGCTCACTTGATGGGATGAGCACTGGATGTTATACTATATGTTAACAAATTGAATTTAAATTTTAAAAATGTAAAAAAGAAATCTATGGAGCTCATTTGAAAATCAGTTAGTATTTTACAAACACCATCCTCTGAAACCAAGAGCCCTAATGATTTGGAAGTGGCAGTGTGTCAGGAGATCCCAAGACAACTCCCAGGTTTGATTATTCTCTAGGAGAACTCTCAAGACTCAGCATATATAATTTATTTATATTTATACATCTATAATTTATTACAGCAAGAAGATACAAAGGAAAGTCAGCAAAGGGAAAGGCACATGAAGTGAAGTCAGGGGGAAACCAGGCACAAGTTCCCAAGGGACTTCTCCCAGTACAGTCACACAGGATGTGCTTACTTTCCATTGCAATGAGTTGTCACAACATATGTGAAGTGTTGCCAACCAAGAAAGCTTGTTAGAGACTGGGTGCCTAGGACTGTGACCGGGTAATGTTCCCAGAGGCAAACCCCTGCTTGTAACATACCCAGATTTTTGGACTCTTGGAAGGAAAGCAAGTATTCAACAGAAACTATATTGTTTGTACACGTAGTTTAAGCGCTGTGAGCCACTTTTAACAGTTCATGATGGGAACCCTCCAGAAATCTAAGTTTCTAGATACCAGCCAAGGGCCAACTTTGCAAACAGGCCTTTTCAAGGACAGCAGTTTAGTTCTACTATGTTAACTCTCTTCTGCACAGGTAGACTGAGAAGAGATTTTGCCCTCCCTCCCCTGCTTTCTGTTCCTGACTCAGAGATGCAGAGTTCTCAGAAGAGCTATTCCCAGGCCTTGCACAATGCTCTTAGAGGCAGATAGAGTTTGAGTCTTATCTTTACAACCCCCAGTGGCAGTTTTCTCTCTATATCTGTCTATATTAGAGACTGAAACTGTAATATTTAGAAGGTAACATAAGAGAGGATAAGGGAATAGAGACCCCTTATTCTAGGAGGTAGGGTCTCTACTCATAATGCACTCTAGGTAGGAACAGGGACAGGTAGGGCCATGGCACATAACCAAATTGCAAACTCTCAGAACTGACAGGAAGATCATACCAGTACCATACAGACAATAACACAAGCCACCCTTAGCCTCTCTTTTAGAAAACACCAAGTCTGATAATCTGGCTATCTATAAAAGATGTAAATCTTCTATGGTTCAATTCCAAATGTTAGAAAATGACAGAAAAAAGACAGAGTGGTTCTAACTATTTAGACATGTGCCCTATCAACTAAAGGATGAAAGCTACAGCCCCTGAAACAAAACCAAAACACACACACCCTCACTTAAATGCAATACTCTGTAATAACTATTTTAAAGTGTTCACAGACCCCTCTCATCCCAAGCTCAAATCCATGTTTACAGCCTCAAAGAGCTTCAGAGCAGTTTTCGGTGGAAAAGACCCATTCACACTGTTGTTCAGATTTGAAACCAAAAGAAAGATATTCTTATAAATGCAATTATGTGAAAATACGTATTCATTCAACAAATATCAAACTCCAATAATATCCTAGTGCCAGGGAATCAGTATGACTAAGCACACAAGACACTTGCTTTTGTAAACCTTACGTTCTATTTGAGGGACACAGCCAAAAGAGGAATGCAAATGAATACATAGCTCCTCAATGAGGAGGTGCTCACACTTGATCCCAATGACCAGAAGAATCAAATCAAGTAACCTGACACAGAGGATTTCAGAGAGTAGAAACAGTGAGTATCAAGACCTCAAGCCTTAAGCATTTTGGCTTACATAGCTTCTGATGAGAAATCTCTCGTAATTTTATTGAGGACCCCTTGTATGTGATGTCCTTTCTCTCTTGGTGCTTTTAAGGTTCTCACTTTAGCTTTTGACAGTTTGATTATAATATGTGTTGGTGTGAGTCTCTTTGAACTATCCTACTTGGAATTTGTTGAGCTTCTTGGATCAAATTTGGGAGGTTTTCAGCCATTATTTCTTCAAATTATCTCTCTTCCCCTTTCTTTATCTTCTCCTTTGGGACTCCCACAATGAATATGTTGCTCCACCTAATGGTATCCAACAAGATGGTTAGGTTGTATTCACATTCCTTCAATCTTTTTTCTTTCTGTTCCCCAGACTTAATAATTTCCATTACCCTATCTTCAAGTTAGCTGGTTCTTCCTTCTGTCTTCACAAATTTGCCTTTGAATCTCTCTAGTGAATTTTCCCTTTCAGTATTGTAATTTTTAGCTCAGAATTTCTTTTTGATTTC
Organism: Canis lupus dingo; assembly: GCF_003254725.2. Classification (NCBI taxonomy): domain Eukaryota; kingdom Metazoa; phylum Chordata; class Mammalia; order Carnivora; family Canidae; genus Canis; species Canis lupus. The sequence continues at coordinate 37,452,740 of NC_064256.1, read as the reverse complement.
AAGGTACTCATATCTTCACAATATTTACATTTTCTTCATATATCATTTTCTTGGCTTTTACCATATCTTCCTTTATTACTTGAGCATCTTTAAGATAGTTGTTTTAAAGCCTTTGTCTAGCAGATCCACCATCAGGTCTCTTTCAGGGACACTTTCTTTTTTTTTTTTTCTTTAAATGAGCCATACTTCCCTATTTCTTTGCAAGACTTGTGATTTTTTTTTAATTGAAAACTAGACATTTGAATCTAATAATGTGGTAATAGATTCTCCCCTTCCCCAAGATTTATGAGATTTTATGTTTTTATTATTGTTTTTATTGTTGTAGACTGTCTCTATGCCAAGAATCAGCTTGTGCTATAAGTTTAAGGTTCTCTCAGGTCTTTATGAGTCCATGCCTTTCTCAGGGCATGCATGATGATTTTCTAAGTTCTGTCATATATGCAGTAGATTTTGAATGTACTAGTTTTTAATGTCTAGCTACCATGGGTAGAGGAGAGAGAAAAGAAAAATAAAGGTGGGAGAAAGGCAGTAGCCCTTTAAAAACCTCTGGAAAACACTTTAGCCAAAGATGAGGGCTTGCAGAAATAGGCGATAGAACAAAAACAATAGATGCTGCCTCTTTGTCTGTACCTCTGTGATCAGAAGAAGAAATCAGTGATTAAAGCACAGATCCCTGATGTTTGGGGTACAGGGTCCTTTTTACCCACCCTGGATCCCACAAGCCGCATGTAACTTCACCATGAACATGTGCACAGCCACCTGCTACAGGGCTGTGGGATACAGAATGGGGAACTGCTGATCTAAGAATTGAAATCAGCCACAATTTGCCATCCAAAATTTCTTCTAAAGTTCCAAGTCTCAACAGAATCCAGAGTTCCAAAATAGTTACATCAGACAGACTCTGCCAGTGTGATTATTGTTTAGTTGGAAAGACAGTTTCCTGGTGCATCCCACTCTGCTGCCTTACCTTTCTGATTTGCATTTTATAAAGATGAGGATGTTGGATGGTTAACAGATTGTGGGAATATGAATGAATTAAGATTTTTTCAGGTGCTAGTGGCAGCATTCCCAACTCAAGTAGCCAGTGCCCGAATTTACTATCACACATACCACAAAGTCTGGAGGCACTGCTTCCAGGTTGGGTGATTCACCAGCACAGGGATGTCAGGGTTGTAATCTGACTTTGCTTTAAGTTTCGTATTTTCCCATCTCAGTCAGAGATGCCACCATGACTTTTTAAGAGCTAGGGAACCTTTCCCAGAAGCTCCCCATGTTTCTCCCTGCTACATCTCATTGGCTGGTATTGCTGCACATATAAAAGTCTACATAAGTCACTGGACTGACTCATCAACACTCATCCTTTGAGCCATATAATACATAGGTACTCAAATATCTAAACAAAACTGGAGTTCCTTAATAAAGGGGCCGGGCAGGGTGGCGGGGCGGGGGGGGGTGGGAGGACTCAGTGGCTCAGTCAGTTATGCTTCTGCCTTCAGCTCAGGTCATAATCCCAGGGGTCCTGAATCAAGCCCCACCTCAGGGTCCCTGCTCAGTAGGGAGTCTGTTTCTTCCTCTTCCCATCTCCCCTGCTCATGCCCTCTCTCTCTTTCTAATAAATAAAATCTTAAAAAGAAAAAAAAAGAAAGAAAGAGAGTAAAATGACTTCTTAGTAGACAGTCAGTCAACCATGTCTGTGACAGGGGAAAAGAGGAACCAGCTAAAAGTCTCTTGCAACAATTAAAGCAAGAACAGACGATAGTTTGCACACTCTGGTTATCCAATGTGAACATTGGAGAGCTGTTAAAACAGATCTGAGCCCATCCCCAGAGTCTCTGACCTGGTACAGCTGAAATGGGGCCCCAAAATTTGCATTTCTAACAAATTCCAGATGATGCCACTGATTGTCCAAGCCAATGGACTAGGGTGACAAGCTACTGGGTGGCTCAGTCGGTTAAGCAACCAACTCTTGATTTTTGGCTCAGATCATAGTCTCAGGATCCTGAGATCAAGGCCCACATCAGGCTCTGTGCTCAGCACAGCATCTGCTTGGGATTCTCTCTCTCCCTCTCCCTCTGCCCTCCCCACCCCACCCCCACCCCCAACTCTCTCTCTTTCTCTCTCTCTCTCTCTCTCTCTCTGGAAAAAAAAAAGATAGATTACTGCAAAACAAAAATTGTATGTGACTATTTTGAAACTAAATACATTAAATATTGTAATAATCTCCTTGTCTTGAAAAGAATTAAGTGTGATAAATCTGGAAGGCCTCAGGCTGACTGTTAGATTTGGTGACATGGACAAATTCTAGAGCATATATACCAGAGTATGAATATAAGTAAATGAAGTTATCAACTTGGACCCCAGATGAAACCAGGGAAATTTCTTTTTCCTAGATTTATTAAGCAAAATCTATAGCCTTGAAGGGAGTCACCTTAGTACATGAGCATTTTTGGTTACCTTCTGTATTTTTCTATGTTTGAAATACTTCATAATTTTTAAAATGAGAATAACTTTTGTTAACAAGAATGGTACAAAACAGATTCTCATATTGTGTAGATAGGAATGTATATTGGGAAGTAACATTTATTAAAAATTTTTTAATTTATTATTTATGATAGTCACAGAGAGAGAGAGAGAGAGAGGCAGAGACATAGGCAGAGGGAGAAGCAGGCTCCATGCACCAGGAGCCCAACGTGGGATTCGATCCTGGATCTCCAGGATCGTGCCCTGGGCCAAAGGCAGGCGCTAAACCCACTGCACCACCCAGGGTTCCCTATTAAAATTTTTAAAAGCATGGATACTCTTTATTTGGCTCACTAATTATATTTTAGGGACATCTATCCTTAAGGGGAAAAATATGGTCAAAGGGAAAAATGTAGTCAATATGTTTACTGAAATATAATTTATAATAGGAAAGTGAGAAATTAAAAAATAAAAGATCATTACTTAACTTAGAGATTGGCAAACTATGACAGCCCATGGACCAAATCCAATCCATTGCTTATTTTTGTAAATAGTTTTATTAGAACATAGCCATGCCATTTGTTTTCATATTGTCCATATCTTCTTTTAAGCTAAGTTAGTAGAGTTGAATAGTAGCAATAGATACCATATGACCCACAAGGCTGACAATATTTACAATCAGGCCCTTTATAGCATCTGCCAACCCCTAACTGAAATTACATATACAAAAATACAATGTAATATTACGTTAAAAATGTGTGTATAGAATGACCTCAACCATAGAAAACAATATGTATATAGCTCATTTACATATTCAGGAAATACTTATTGAATACCTACTACATCTAGCACCAGAGATTCTGCTAAGTTTTAAAAACACAACTATCAGGGAAAGGGTCTATGAATACAGACAAGTAAACAGACATTTACAACATAGCGTCACAAATGCCTAGAAAGGTGAATCTACATGAGGGTAGATAGGAAGGTATTGTAACCAGTGCTTCGGACCAGGGAAGGCATTCAGAAGGAAGTGATATTATTTCTAAAATCTAAAGGAAAAGAGTCAGCAAAAAGGAGGTAGGGGGATAAAGTGTCCCTGGGAGACAAAGCAGCAAACCAGGGGTTAAAGCAAACAAAACAAAAGCTTAAGGGCAAGAGTAGGTTTGATAATTTGACAGGAAATCAAAAGTAGTTCAACACGACCAAAATATACTCTAAAGGAATACAAAAGAAACTCTTTCCCAGTGGTGAGATTATAGAGCACATTCCAAGGATACTATAATAAAGCTTAACATTAATATTCATAGCCCCCACCATCAGCACTATCCCCTTCTCAGTATGCCCCCCCCTCCCCATCCAAAGAAAGAGGACTCTATGGGAACTGAGTCATTGTACATAATAAGAAGATGGGGAAAAGGGAAGAGAGACACAAATCTGTGTGTTAGCAGGGAATTCCAGGGGGGTAGGTAATTAGTAAGTGATCACACATACTTTTGCTATTCCAGGAGAAAAATAATAAAATATTTTAGTTATATTATAAAGATCAAGGGTGCTACAAAGTGTAAACATTATAGTTATCTACATAAAAGAGGATTTTTTAAGATAGGATTTATTTCTATAAATGGTAAACTCTTTTTCTCATAAATCCTCTTATAGACTTCAAAATTAGATACTCTTTCATTAATACTTGAGGGATAGTTTCCCTAAGTGGAATTTAGCTGGATAATCTCCTCTACCACTTACTTAACATTTAATTATGAATCACCTTGATATGTCATTAATACCTGAACTGGTGGACCTAATCCTATATTCCTATCTTCATTTGTCCTTGTTCCTATGTTGTACTTAACTAGGGGACTGTAATTTCCTCAAAAAAGTCTTGCTTAAGTAATTCTATCTATCTCATTTTAAAGTCTTATTTAATTGCTAAAAAGAAATATTCAGAGTTGTGGTTCCATTTTTCTAAAACTAATCTGTAGAGGACTGCTGTTCCCATTATTAGATTAAGTTGAGTATCTCAAATCTGGCACAGATTGTAAATTATGATGTTGCAAATTCTTCCAAATTCATACTTGCTAAAATTGTCATCCCTCTGTGCATGTGTGTGTGCATATTTTACCCTATATTACATCAAACTTGGATGACTGTAATCATTTGCTATGTGATTTACATCCTCTAAGCTATCTTACACATCTCTCAAAAACATCTTTTCTTCAATCACTACTCTGCTTTGGAAAATCTTCAATAGTTTCCCATTAGCCATGGGATAGACTCCAAATTTTACCCTAGGACTTTGATATTCTTCAAAATTACATTGCAATTTATTTGCAAATTCTTACCTTTTACTAGCCCCATTACTATACTCAAACAAGGCTACTCAGACTTTGTTGTTTTCCTATGCCCCCTACCTCCTACTGCCTAGTATCCCTACTGCTCAGACTCCCCCATCACTTCTATCCCTCCATCTGAATCCAAGGCCAAGTAAGCCCATTGGCCATTCTAAAACACAAAAGTCTTACTCTCCTTCTTCATCCATCAATTTCACCATTCACTTGGCACTTTGCACATTCTGACATTATCAAAATTCTTTTTCATATGTGTTGGTTGTATCTTCCCAGCTAAAACTTACATTCCTTGAGAGCTAAGCAATGACTCGTTCAGCTTGGACCAAGTACTCAAAAAATACAAGTAATAGATCATTCATTTTAGGATAGAAACATTCTAATTTGACACACCTGCAGCATGGAGGGTAGGTTTTCTTTGTACTGCTATTCCCCAAAGCTGCAAGAGCCTCACGCTGGGTTTTCCCCCAGGCTGCTGGTGAGGCAAGGTTAATACATTTCATTTCTGTCCAAGCTACTTACTCCACCTCATGGCTAAACAGATACCTGGTACTAAGAGCTAAAGGGCAACAGGCATAGTACACTCAACCCTAATTTGGGAGAAAGTGTATTTAACTTTGAAACACTGACATTTACTGTAAAACTGAACAAAAATTGCTAATTACTGAACTCTTATCATATGCCTATTTTTCAGACACTGAACCAAGAACTTTATATACTTTAATTTTTAATTCACTTAATTATTTTAACAACCTTGTAAAATACATATTGTGAGCCCCTATCGCACAGATAAAGAAACCAAGGTTCAGAGAGGTTAAATAGTTTGCTCAAAGGCACACAGATAGAAAATGGAAAAACTGGGATTCAGATCCAGGTCTCTTTGACTCCAACTCTAAGAATTATCACCTACTACATGATATTGCCTCTCAATCATAGCCCAGTCTTTCCTCTTCTCCCTCTCTTTCTTTTTGATGAACATGTAATCTGAAAAGAGCCATATAAACTAAAAGAACCTCACTTTGACATAAAATCAAGAATTTCTAGGATATCTGTGCTATTTTATAGCATTTATAGTTCCTTACATTTATGATCTGGACTGAAGGCAAATTAAAGGAGGCAACATCATAGAATTTCTCAACTTCCCTTCTTTTTGTGTTTTTCATATGGACATTAGTGATTATGATGATATGTTGAAGACATATAAAATATATAGGTAGGTGATTGGGAAGTTGGCCAGCTAATGAAAGTCCTGAGACTTTTGCAAAAGCTTTGTTTCTGAGGAAGGATTGGCTCAGGATACTGCTTGATTCCTAGGATTTGAGGTTGATTATGAAGCCAATAAAAATGAGTAAGGATCTGCCAAACAATGTCAGCTTCTTTTCTTTTTTTTTTTTTTTTTTTTTTTAATCCAAGGACTTTAGAAGCCATGAGTACAGATGTACTTTGTAAGGCTAGATAGAAAGGAGTTCTGCTTGCCATAAAAATGTGTGCCGAAGTATAGTTTAAAAGACTGATGTTTATTTTATCCCAAACTAATCCATAAGCCTGGGAATGACATCATCAAGATGGTGACACAGATCATTTCCAATTTCAGTCTCCCTCGCAAGAAAACCAGCAATTACCCATACATTACACAGCACTGTTAAAATCCCAGAACTCAGGGGTAAGGCTGAAGCACCTCTCTGGACTTCAGAGACCAAGAAGGACCACATTAGAAGAGTAAGAGGAGTGACTACACTCTGCCACTTCTCCCCCAGACAGTCATGGCACTGTATTTAGAAGGTATCCCCCAGGGGCCGTGGTTTCTCCAGTGGGAAAAAAGGGAATCCACACAGTTTATAGGATGCTTCCCAGGAAGCCCACTTGGGTCGTACCTCATGGGAATCACTAGAGACATCTGCAAGCTTGACCACTGGACATTAGATAAAGATGGAGAGGGGAACCAGCACTTAAATCTTAACAGATCATATTCCTGCTTGTAGCAGTGCCCAAGTAGAGATCCCGCCCAGTGGCTCTGGTCATCTGCAGAGCTGACCTGGTAGCTTCATCTGGTAAGAGAGCTCAGTTGGCAGTCTTGCCTGATTTTGGTCCCCAGAAAATAAGCTGTACCAGCCATGGAGCTCATTTTTTGGCCCCACTTGGGCAGAGAAGTAAATTCACAGCCCTGTCCAACTGAGTATAGCCTGCCATCCTGCCCAAACATTAAGCCTTGCCAGAGAACCTGGGCAGCCACAGAGCCTATCCCACAGCCCTATTTGAGCAGGGAGCCAAGCCAGCAGCCCTGTCCAACTGTTAAGTAGAGCCTCCAGCACTACATTACCGGCGAGCCTGAACACTGATCCCAGGCCGTTTTGGAGGCCAGAACTATACCACCCAGCCATGGAGTCCACTGTACAGTGCTACTCAATTGCTAAACATAACCTGTGGCCTTGCCCAGGCAGAAAGCCAAATCCGCACAATCACAGAGTATAGCCTGCAGCTTCACCCAACCTGAGAACCCAAACAATGACCCTGCCCAGCCACTCAGCATAATCTCTAACCCCACCCACCTGTGGGATACAGCTGGAGGCCCCATCCAACAAGAGAATCCAGACCATGGTCTAGACTAGGAGTAGAGCACAACCAGTAGCCTACCTGACTACGAAACCCAGCCTGCAGTCCTGCCAACTTTAGAGCACAACCAGATGCTTTGGAGCCTGATCATAGAGCGCAGCCAGATGCTCTAACTGGGAAGCCAAGCCTTCATCCTTGCCTAAACATTGGTCAAGCCAGTGGCACCATCTAGTCAGGAAGCACAGCCTGAGACCCCATCTAACCAGGAAAGATTGCAGAGCCTAGCCCATAGCCCGGTCAAATCACAGTGGCACTACCCTACCAAAGAATAAACCTGTGACCTCACCGAACCAGAGGTGATTGCAGAGCCCAAATCTTTGCCCTGCATTACTGCAGCCCCATCTGATCAGGAAGCCCAACTGGAAGCACCGCATGAACATGAAGCCCAGCAAATAGACCATCCAATTACACAGGCAAATCAAGAAATGTGAAATCATGTGAAACACCACACTGATAAAATAAAAAATAAAAATCACATGATGATCGTAAGACAGAAAAAGCATTTGACAACTTCGTGATAAAAATGCTCAACAAGTTGAGTATAGAAGAAACATATCTCAACATAATAAAAGTCATATATGACGAGACTACAATTACATTATACTCAATGGTAAAAGGTTTGAAAATTTCCCTCTATGATTAGGAACAAAACAAGGGAGCCCACCTCACCATTCCTATCCAATATAGCCCTAGAAGTCCTAGCCAGAGAAGTCAGGCAAGAAAAAGAAATAAAAGACAATCAGATTGGAAGGAAGAAGTAAACTGTCTCTGTTTACAGGTGACATAATCTTATACACAGAAAATCTAAAGGACTCCAGTGGAAAACTGTTAGCACTAATAAACAAATTCAGTAAAGTTGCAAGATAGGAAATCAACATACAGAAATCAGTTTCATTTCTATGCACTAAAAACAAAACATTTGAAAATAAATGATTCCATTTACAATAGCATGAAAAACAATAGAATACTAAGCAATAAATTTAACCAAGATGGTGAAAGATCTAGACCCTGAAAACTGTAAGACATTAAATTAAATTGAATAGAATACAAATAAATGGAAAGATATCTCATGTTCATGGATTAGAAGAATTAATGTTGTTAAAATGTCCATAATACCCAAAGCCATCTATAGAGTCAATGCAACCTCTGTCTAGATTCAAATGGCATTTTTCACACAAATAGAAAAAATAATCTTAAAATTCATATGGAACTACAAAAGACCCTGAATAGCAAAAGCAATCCTGAAAAAGAAAAACAAAGTTGGAGGCATCACACTTCCTGATTTCAAACTATATTACAAGTTATAGTAAGCAAAACAGTATGGTCCTGGCACAAAAACAGACACATAGACTAATGGAACTAAATTAAGAGCCCAGAAATAAATCCATGTATATACAGTCAACTAAAATTTGACAAGGGAGCCAACAGTACTCAATGGAGAAAAAACAGTCTCTTTAATAAGTGCTGTTGGGAAAACATTTTGCAAATTTTTCATGTGCAAAAGAACAAAATTGGATACCTACCTTACACCATTCACTAAAATTAACTTGAAATAGATACTTAAATGTAAGACTTGAAACCATAAAACTCCCAGAAGAAAACATATAGGAATAGCTCGTTGACATTAGTCTTGGCAATATAATTTTTTTGATACCACACCAAAAGCATGAGCAACAAAAGCAAACATAAACTAATAAGATTACATCTAACTAAAAAGCTTCTGCACAGCAAAAGTAATGATCAAGAAAATGAAAAGGCAACCTACAGAATGGGAAAAAATATTTGCAAACCACATATCTGATAAAGAGTTAATATCCAAGATAAAAAGGAACTCATACAGCTAACTATCAAATAAATTAAAAATCTGATTACGAGACACCTGAGTGGCTCAGCCGTTGAGTGTCTGTCTTTGGCTCAGGGTGTGATCCTGGGGTCCTTGGATCGAGTCCTGTATCCGGCTCCCCGTGGGGAGCCTGCTTCTCCCTCTGCCTATGTCTCTGCCTCTCTATGTCTCTCATGAATCAATAAATAAAATCTTTTAAAAAATAAAAAAATTTAATAAATAAAATAAATAAAAATCATTAAAAATAGGGAAAAGAGGGGCACCTGGGTGGTGCAGTCGGTTGAGTGTCTGACACCTGGTTTCAGCTCAAGTTGTGATCTCAAGGTCATGGGATCAGGGACACCTGGGTGGCTCAGCAGTTAAGCGTCTGCCTTCAGCTCAGGGCATGATCCTAGAGTCCCAGGATCAAGTGGATTCACACATCGGGCTCCCTGCATGGAGCCTGCTTCTCCCTCTGCCTATGTCTCTGCCTCTGTGTGTGTGTGTGTGTGTGTGTGTCTCATGAATAAATGAATAAAATCTTAAAAAAAAAAAGATCAAGGTCATGGGATCAGGCCCCATCTCAGGCTCTGCCCTCAGCAGGGAGTCTGCCTCAGATTGTCTCTCCCTTTCCCTCTGCCTCTCCCGCTCTTGCTCTCTCTCTCCTCTAAAGTAAATAAGTAAATATTTTAAAAAATAGACAAAAGACCTGAATAGACATTTTTCCAAAGAAGATATTCAAATGGACAACAGGTACACGAAAAGGTGCTCAACATCACTATATATTAAAGAAATGCAAATCAAAGCCCCAATGAGGTATCTTTTCATTTCGGTTACAGTAAATATCATCAAAAAAAAAAAAAGGTAAGAGCTGTCAAGGTTGTGGAGAAAAGAGAACCCTTGTACACTGTTGGTGGGAATGTAATTTTATAAGGCCCATGTGGAAAATAGTATGGACATTCCCTTAAAAAAATTAAAAGTGGAAGCATTACATAATCCAACAATTCCACATCCAGAATATATCCAAAGGGAGTGAAATATCTCTCTTCAAGAGGTATCTACACTCCTATGTTCACTGCAGCATTATTTACAATAGCCACGACATGGTAACAACATAGGTGTCTGTCAACAGATCAACAGATAAAGAAAATGTGGCATATATATACAATGGAGTATAATTGAGCCATAAAAAAGGGAAACCTTGCCATTTGCAGGAAGATGAATCTGAAGGACATTATGCTAAGTGAAATGAATCATACATAGAAAGATAAGTACTGTATCATCTCATATGTGGAATCCAAAAAAAAATTAAACTCTTAGAAATGAAAGTAGACTGGCAGTTGCCAAAGGCAGGGGGTGAGAGTTGAGTGGAAGAAATAGATAAAGATATTCAAAGGGTATAAACTTTTAGTTATAAGTAAATTCTGGGAATGTAATGTACAGTATGGTGACTATTGTTAACAATAGTGTTTTCTATATTTGAAAGTTAGGATAGTACATCTTAAATGTTTTCACACAAAACTATTATGAAGTGATGAATGTGTTAACTAACCTTATATGGTAATCAGTTCGTTGTTTATACATATATCAAATCATTATGTTGTATACTTTATATTTATACAATGTTATATGTCAATTATCTTAATATCTTAATAAAGCTGCGGAGAAAATAAACCATGACTCAGATTCCATAGGTTCCATAACTTTTGCAACTCTTCTTCTAACCTCCTATGACACATGACAGATTTGCTGATAATGAACTATATGACCTCTGATAACTGCAGTTTTTTAACTCTAGTGATTTCTTCAGTCTTCTGTGAGGTCTTTACTTGTGTAAAATTTCTAACCCACCTTGCAAGCAGCTGCCTCACTTTTGAACACTTAAGGACTAGTCAGTTGAGGGCAGTTGAGTTGTAGTGTCCCTGAAAATTATAAACTGAGCTTAACTTCAATTTTTGAGAAGAAACAAGAACAAATCATCCAACATTCAACTGGCAAGCACCTAGAAGATCCATTCTCACAGTCATTGTTCTAATCACATTCTAGCACCTTATTATGGATGTCCTGGTGCTGACATATGAGATAAAATATGACTGAAGGTATCAGCTCTGAATCTACCCTTCTGCAAATTGGAGGTTGAATTGCAAGTCTCACCTCTGAAGGACAAAATGAAGATTAACAAGGCCCTCATGTCTCAGAGTAAAATGACAGTGAAAGGGAAGAGAAAATAGCTCAACAGACTCTTGTCACATACAAAAGAAAATCCTTTTCAAAATTTTTCCATAAGTCTAGGTCTGAATTAGGTAAGCACTAAAGTATACTAGACTTGGAATTCTTAAAAAAAAAAAAAAAAAAAAAAAGAATTCTTGGGCAATTATCTAAATACCCATGGCTATTTCCATCTCAGTAAATGGTAATATATTTTCCTCAAGAAAAAAAAAATACTTTCCTCAAGGTCTTTTGTTATATTACTTTCTCATTTCTTAATTTGTGTTTCTTCATGATTAGATATTACTGAGACTATTTCATTTTACTATATAGTGCTAAATTTCAGGGCTCAGCACCATAACTCCCCTGCAAACATCCTACCTGCCTTGCCTCGTAGGCTCTGAGAGGATTATTTCATATCTATTCTGTTTCCTCATATCATCAAAACCCTTCCCCATCTCATCCTCAGTTAATGAGGAAAAAATAGAAAAAACAGAAAAAAATAGATACAAAAATAGATACAATACAATAGATACAATAGATACAAAAATCTGACCAAATCTACTTCATCTTGCCACCCCAAACTCCATCAACTTACCTACATTTATTTTTTTATTGTGGTAAAATATACACAAAATTTACCATTTTAACAATTTTTAAATGAAGAGTTCAGTGGTATTAAGTACATTCACACTGTTGTGTAACCATCACTATCATCCACCTGCAGAACTTTTTTGCATCTATATTTATTTTTTAAAGGAAATAATGGGGGATCCCTGGGTGGCTCAGTGGTTTGGCGCCAGCATTTGGCCCAGGGCGCGATCCTGGAGTCCCGAGATCGAGTCCCGCGTCGGGCTCCCAGCATGGGGCCTGCTTCTCCCTCTGCCTGTGTCTCTGTCTCTCTATCTATCTATCTATCTATCTATCTATCTATCTATCTATCTATCTATCATAAATGAATAAATAAAAAATCTTTTAAAAAAATAAAGGAAATAATAATAGCTAGCTTTAATTGACTACTCGCTATTTGCCAAGCACGCTCTGAACAATTTATACACATGCACTCATTTAATCACCACAAATCCTACTCCATGAGGTATTATCTTCTGCATTATACAGAGCTAAAATTAAGGCACAAGTAAGTTCAATAATAGTCTGAGGGCGCAAAGCAAATAATTGTTATAGTCTCATATTCTCCCTTTCCTCTTGTAATAGTGGATAAATTGTCTACTCCCATCCAAGGTGACCTTTCTACCTGTATCCTAGGTCCCATCACTCTCACTTCCTCAAGGACTTCACTCTAGCCATTGTCTTTTTGCCCTTCGACACCAACAGTGTCTTCCTCCCTACTATATCTTTCCTGTTGGCATACACCTAAATAGGCCTATCATCATCCATCTCTAACAACAAAAGAGAAATCCTCCCTTGATTCCACACCCTCCTCCAGCTACTGCTCTGGTTTTCTGATAATTTTCACAGTCGAAATCCTTAGAAAAGTTGCCTCTACTTGTCTTCACTTCCTCTTATTCCATTCTCTTCTTAACCCTCTTCGATTCTGGTTTTCTGCACTGACATAGTATAGCCTGATTTAAATTCCATTACTGATTTCTTTTATGCTTTTCTTTTTTTAAGATTTTATTTATTTATTCATGAGAGACATAGAGAGAGGGAGGCAGAGACATAGGCAGAGGGAGAAGCAGGCTTCATGCAGGGAGCCCGATGTGGGACTCAATCCCCGGACTCCAGGATCACACCCTGAGCCGAAGGCAGATGCTCAACTGCTTAGCCACCCAGGCATCCCTCTTTTATGCTTTTCAAAAACATTCCTAAACCTGTACTTACCTAGACATTAAAGATCAAAACTCAAACAATTTTCTGTTTCCTACTATAGAAGACAAGGAACTGAGTCCTCTTTTTCTGCATTCTTTACAATTTCCAGGTCTTTATTCATTTAATTTGGGGTTTCAAATCCCATCATAATTGTTCTCTTTAATGTACTCTTTTATGACTTTTTAAGATTGTTACATTCAATCTTGCAACCATATTCACACTAGTTAACACACCTATTTCCACGTATTTGGTAAGTGTCAGTGCTCTCCATTATATCTTTTTTCTACTAGCACTCCTCACAATTTAATATGGGTTCACAATTTAATTTATGATAGGTGCATAAATATATCTTTCAGGAAGAATACCTAAATATTTATAAAAATCTAAACGATACAGAAATACCATTCTATTGCTTTCACACACAAATGTCAGTGGGCTTAGAGTTTCTGTGTCACAACCTGATTTTTCCTGACAAATTCTGTAGAACAGCAAATCTCAGTGTTTGGCTATGTAATGCTACTCCCAGATTTGATCAGTCTAGGAGGAGTTTTACTCATCTGTGATTTGCATAAAGCTCCAAAAGCAATTCTGATGAGAAGATAGTGGTAAGAAGCATTGTCATAGGCATTCCTCCAGTTTTTCTGGTGTTCTGGATTGCCAAAAATTTAAAAAACAACCTGAAATTCTTTCTTTCTTAGGTAATTTCTTTTCTCTTCTTGTATGCCTGTATTTAACTCTAAACCCTACCACTGAGTATTGCAGCTGTATGATGAGGATGAGATTATGCAACTTCTCAGAGCCTCAGCTTTATCACCTATTGCTAAATAAAGTTGTCTATGTCTTACATTACTCTTGTAGAGAATGATAGGGTTTAGTGTCAAACACATAATAAAGGATCAGTAACATTTTTGCTTACCCTTGGAATTCACAAGTTTGACCAGGATATATTCAATGATGGGTCTCTCTCTCTCTCTCTCTCTCTCTCTCTCTTTTTAAGATTTATTTATTTATTTTTAGATAGCATGAGTAGGAAGGGCAGAGGAAGAAGAGAGAGAATCTCAAGCAGACTCCACACTGAGCATGGAATTTGAGGCAGGGCTCTATCTCAAAACCCTGAGATCATGACCTGAGTGGAAACCAAGACTAGGTAAGTTGCTTAACCAATTGCACACCCAGTGCCCAAATGGATCTTTTAATCTTGCCTGGCAAGAACTTTCACATTAAGTTCAGATTTATTTTTTTGTTTATTATTTGTATAGATAAGGAGTTTTCTTCTACTACATTTACATTACAAATCAATCCTATCTTAATCATGCATCCTCCTCCAACAATATTTATCACTCATGGTTTAGATTTTTGTAATCCCTTTCTCGTATCTTCCATCTTACATTATTTTCAAGTTTTTATCATGTATTCTAGGAGTGCCTTCTCAATTTTATTCTCTACCTCAGTGGTTTTCAGTGTTCTACAGAAACTTCAGTGACAGTTCTAGAGAAGCCCTTTAAGATCCGCAATTTGAGTCATGTATAATAAATGGAGCTCTGGGAACCTATCTGCACTTCAACCAGAAACTCATTCATTACCCTTATATGGTGAAAGTCTACATATGGCTTCATTAAAGAAAGAGATTGATGGTTTTTTAAAAACATTTAAAGCCATTGTTATACATTACTTATTCAATATTCTTTACTAGTGAATTTGTTCTTTCATGCTTTCAGTATGGATTTTTATTCAACTGCTATTTTTTATTTCACTATGCCCCTTCCTAAAGCTTTCTTCTTCAAAGAGGTGATATCCTCTTACATATTAATAAAAATAATCAAAAATATTTTCTAAAATTTTCTTCTAGTTCTCACAGTAAATCAAATTAATTTATATTTTACATTTTTCTTCTATGTCTTTAAAACATTGTCTCTCTTCTTTGGTGCTTATCTTTTAGTTGCTTGTTACCATTAACCAGGAGGACCCATCCTAACCCCATGTTGGAGAGTAGACAATGCAGGTGTGCTCTCCCTAATGCATGTGCTATCTCTTCTAGAGCTGGGGAATCATACATTAAATATAAGGCCAACAGAAAGTTGATATGCACAGCTCTGAGCCCAGTTTTTCACAGGTCAGTCAACCAGGATCCTTTATCAAACCAAATAGGACTGTCCCCATTATTTCCCTAGCCATGAGGGGGGAAAATGTAGTTCCCAGGGAAACTGAAGACATCTGTGAACTAGTCCTTTCTTAGGAGAAAATTAATGAAAGGAAGAGTTAGACCTTTTAACATTTCCACATCTCAGAGTTCTCAATATGCATCTCTGAAGGATGTGATGCTCCATCTTCCATTCCCCTTCATCACCAGCCACATTATATCTGTAAACTGTAGGCTCAGAACAAAAGCTGATACTAATCATGCAGACATCATACCTTCTTATTTTATGATTCTGTTTTAATGCATGCTTTATATGCTGGCTGGATATAAAGCATTGTCATATGTGACCCATTCATAAAACTCCAAGTTATTTTCCAAACTTCTGCTCAGTGCTCCCCTCCTCTGTGAAGACTTTTCTGGATAACCTCTCATCCAGACAAAATTAATATGTACTACTCCTCTCCATGCACATAATTCTACTCTATTTTTAATTAATTAATTTAAACATCTGTCTCCCCTACTAGATTGTCCCTGGAGGTTAGGACTCCATACCTAGCAAAGTGTCTCATCAATAGTAGATGATCAGTAAAAGACTATGGTACAGAGACACATTCCAGCCATCTCTAGACCCTGACTCTCTAGGCTTCTAGAGCTTTTGTGGGGGGTGACCAGGGTGGTTACCTCCAAATGATACCTGGAAATGTTGCTTTAATACTGAAGCAGACATGCTAGAAGTAGTATGACTGGGGTTTCTTAATCCAGAACCACACCAAAGGAAGTGGTAGAAATTTCTCCTGGATAATGAGATATGGTCTGTTCTCATCCTTAATTTTGAGAGTAATTATAGATTAGATCAGGAATAACTTGAGAGAAGAGATTGTACTGAATATCTATATCTCTAAAAACTGGCATAGGAGCACTTCATAGGAGCATAGATTTCATTGAATTAAATAATTACATAAACCATATTTTCACAGGTTTTTAATGGATATTTGGGGAAAGTCTGGTCAGGATGAGTAAGATTGCAACAATTCTTTTTCAAAACTGCATTTCAGGAAGAAGAGCTAGTATTAGTAAAAGTAAGTGCAAAGACGTACAGAGACTACTTTCAAATACTAAGCCATTTAAAACCTCCAGCACTATTAAAAAATAATAAGAAAGAAAAAAACCCTCTAGCATTATTGAATGAACTGCTCAGAACTAGAAACAAAAGTATGAGTGCTTTTGTTATTATTGTTATCACCTGCATTAAAAAATATTCCATCCATAAACTAAATGTCCTTGGCAGTAATTCTTGACTATCTAGTTAATTATTTCCAACAGAGAAAAGACCAGACATATTTAATCTTCCCTTACACAAAATTGCCAATAAATTGAACTTTCCTGATAGGCAATCTATCACAATAAGGCAGATTTTACCATGTGTAATAGGATCAAATTTATCCTAATCAAGAGCCATTTTATGTATCATTAATGCCCTTTATAATTTTTGAGCTTATAAATTTATGCTATTAAGGTGGACTAGATGCTCTTAATTTGTCCATGTAGGACAAATAACAAAAAATAATTTTCAGTGTTTATTAGTGTAAAGACACAGTGTTTCTTAAAATGTGTCTTTCTTGGTCTACTGGCTGAATCTAGCCCCAGTGAGTTTTCTTATTAGAGTTAACTCAGTCTGGCTTCTGTTTTGAGACAATATTTAAGGTCTCACAATATGTGGGTTCTAATCCTTAATACAACCAGTTGATATATGGAATTCCTTTACTCAGATTCCCTCTGAGCCCTCATGTTAGCTCTTATAGACAACTTTTCCACCTTCTTGGAGAATGCTAGTGAAAGAATTTCACTATTCTCTGAGGTTTCCTCTCACTCTCCAATTCCCATAGGCTGAGGAGGACATATCTGGTTTGTGGAAGAAGGACAAATATCACTGCTCATGATTTGCTTCCCTCCTACCATGCAGAAGTAGACCAGGGAAAACTCTTCAACTGCCCCACCTGCAAGTGGGAAGCTGTGTTAGAGTTTTCAAGAGAACAAATCCAATAGAAGAATGATTGATTGACTCATTGATTGATTGGTGAGATATATGTGTGTGTGTATATATGTATATATGTGTATATACATATATATATATATAAAATAAAGAGGTTCATAATAAGGAATTGCCTCACACAATTGTGGAAGCTGAGAAGGAAGTCTCAAGATCTATAGTCAGCAAGTGAAGATTCAGGAGAGTCAACAGTACAGTTCTGAGTGTGAAGGCTTGAGAACAAGAAGAGCTAATGTTATTTTAACAGAAATAATTCTTTTTTACTCAGCCTTTTATTCTATTCAGGCCTTCAATGGATTGAATGGGAGCCAAGCACATTAGAGATGGCAATCTGCTTTATTCAGCCTAATGATTCAAATATTAATCTCATATAAAAACACCCTCATAGACACACCCAGAATAATGTTTGACCAAATATCTGGGCACCCCATGGCCCAGTCAAATTGACATTTAAAATTAGCCATCACAAAGGTTAAGTCCGTTCAGTTTAGAGGGAGTACTTCCAGTACAAACCACCTTCTCTAATCCTCTTTCCTAGTGAATCCCAAATTAGAGTAATATGGCTGACACTCTACTTTTATCAGGACATGAGAACTATGTCTCTAAAGTTATTCAAAACCCATAGTTGAGGAGGGTTTTCTTAATTATCAAGTTTCCACAAGCAGTCTTCTATGATAGTTATTGACATTTATTTTTCCTAATTTCCTAAAAGTAGGTCCTTCTTTCTTACTTTTTTTTTTTTTAAGATTTATTTTATTTGTTATTTTGGAGAGAGAGTGCACAGGGCAGGAGGGGCAAAGGCAGAAGGAGAGAGAGCATCTCAAGCAGACTCCATGCTTAGCGTGGAGCCTGATGCAGGGCTCCATCTCACAACCCCAAGATTCTGACCTGAGCCAAAATCAAGAGTCAGGTGCTTAACTAACTGAGCCACCCCAGTACCTTTCCTTCCATCCTACTTTCTAACTGGAAGGCTCAAAAGAGTTCACCCTATTTGTTCTGACTTTTTGTTGGTTTCCAGCCCAGTTTGGAATTTGTCCACTCCTCTGTAGCCCAGTTTGAATCCACTACATTTTATGCAGTGTTTGGAGATAAAGAATGAAAGAAATGAAATGTCCATCTACAGGTGTTCCATCAGTCATCATATTGCTTTCTAAACCTGAGAGTGTAACAAGAGACAATGGACTTCCATTTGGTAATTTTCTGCACTAAAAGGAGTGTAGTACCACAACATATCTCTTTGGGTTTAAAAACTGACAATATCCCCCTTTCTATTAAAACTCTTTTAAAAATTAGAAGAATTGATGTTATGTAATTGAAAAGTTCACATAATCTATTAAACATTCTCATCAAAAGTTTTTAACCTGAATCTATTAGTTAAGCCTCTAGACTTAAGCGCCGGTTTGTAGGAAGTAACAAAAACACAAGGAACAAGTTAAATGTTCCATGAGGAATCTATAAGACAAATCAAGAATCTACAAAACAATGATGCTGAACTCTTAAAAAAGAAAATACTAATAAGGTATAACAACCAAATGCAATAATTGAATTTAGCCTAGAACCCGGTTTGAAAAAGATTAAAAAGAACTTGTAGGTTCTTTCATATGCTACATTTTGGGAATGGTGGAAATCTGAATATGAATGAACTATAGCTTACATGATACTATGAAATTACTGTTAACCTCCTAAGATAATTTTAAAGAGAAAAATTATTTTTTTTGAAATTTTAAAGTGCCAATTTATTGTTATCTGTTGTTCAATAATAGTACTTGTAATTTTTTTCATTTTTACCATGTTTATTTTATTTTATTTTATTTTATTTTTTTATTGGAGTTCAATATGCCAACATATATCATAACACCCAGTGCTCATCCCACCAGTACCCCCCTCAGTGCCCGTCACCCAGTCACCCCAACCCCCTGCCCACCTCCCCTTCCACTACCCCTTGTTCATTTCCCAGAGTTAGGTGTCTCTCATGTTGTGTCACCCTCACTGATGAGGTGAAAATGATATTTTCTAAAGAGAAAAATTCTTAATCTTAAGCAAAGTATGCAAAAATATTTAGGGATGAAGTGTCACAATGTTTACAAATTACATTCAAGTTATACACTCAAAAAATATATATAAAGCAAATATGGTAAAATGTTAGTAATTACTGAATCTACATTCAGGGTCTATGGGTGTTCACCATACCATCACTATTCTTTAAACTTCTGTACTTTTGAATTATTTTGTAAGAAAAATGTTGAAAAAATACTTAGAAGGGGCCCAGTTTTTTCTGAAGGTTCTGGCCACCTACATACTAAATTGAAACAAAACAGTTCAGCAGGGTGGTAAGTAGTAATGATACAAATATGTGGAGCTTCCACACTGGAGCCTTGGTGATACTTCACACAGGGAGCTCACTGCCCTTTCTGTGGGATCCACTGCACACTGCTTCTATAGCCTTCCCAGCCCTAATGTGATCCTGCCTTACATACAAGAAGATGTTTGCATACCTGTGTCCTCAGGGAATCTCCAGTTCCCTTCTGGATACAGACTATCTCATTCATCTTTGATCCTTACACCTTAGTCCACAGAGATGTTCCATAAAGAGCTATCAGATGGATCAAAAAAAGTACTTCTCCTTTCCTCTAGTATCTTGATCTTGTTCTTTGACTTCCCAGCCTCCAGAACCATGAGAAATAAATGTTTGTTTTTAAGCCACCCTGCCTATGGTAGCCTGAACTAAGATAAAACCAATATTCTATTCAGATCATCACCTCAGTCTTAGTTTTTTAAACCATCTGGGAAAACTGAGAAGCAGAACATGAAAGCTGCTGGGAAATACTATGATCTATTTATTATTTTCCCACCACCTTTTAAACTGGACCATCATACCCATAAACCAATTCCAAAGTGGTACCTTCCAAAGTGCAGTCTCTATTGAAAATTACAGATTTTTTAGCCCCTTATTCAGTGATTCTAAATCAGCCCAAAGTGGGGCCTAGAAACTATGTTTCTCAACTTTTCCCAGGAATTCTGATGTGCATCCAGTTGTAAGGATTACTGTCCTAAATAGCAAACATTGGTTCTAGGTGACCACACATGCACCAACACGCACACACACAGTTTCCTTCTGATTTGATTATGCTTACTTTCTCCTCCCTGACCTAATAATATTCTCTTCCTGCCTGAATTTGGACCCAGTTGGTTTGGGTCACCCTCCTGCCTGCCCTGACTTGTTGGATGTTGGACACATCTATGCATTTGGTAGCTTTTCTCACTCCTCTATTCTTCCTCCAAGGCACTGGAAACTCCCCACTCTGCCTTCTTGGCCCTCTAGAGCAACATGGATCCCAAATGCTCCTCTTCCACTCCAAGGAGAGGAAGGCATTCAAGCAGTCAACTAATGTCCTTACCAAAACTCCAGTTCAAATCACAGGACTATAAGCAAGCCTGAAGGAGCAGGGGGAGAGACCTAACTTGTGCTGCCTCCTGTTACTTTCTATAAGGGCCAGCGCCAAGGGGCCCCTCCCACCACTCATGTAGTATGTAGTTTAGACATAATCTCTGATTTTTTTTCATTACACAGGTAATACATAAATGTAATCTCACTGTAAAATAATTTAAAACAATACCGATAGGCTAAAGCTACAACACCCCATTTCTAGTTGCCTCCCCATAAATGATAAAAAAAATAAGTTTGGTGTACATTTTTCTATTTAGATATATTAAGTTAAATAAGTGGTTCTCAAGGCAGGAGAGGATTTTGCCCCCCCAGGAGACATTAGGCGATATCTGAAGACATTTTTGATTGTCACCAAAGGGAAATGATAACAACATCCAGTGAGTAGAAGTCAGTGATACTGCTAAACATCCTGTAATGCACAAGACACCCCCCATAACAAAAATTACCTGGCCCAAAATGTAATAGTACCATGGTTAAGAAACCCTGAGTTAAACTATTTGCTGCTACCAATGTCTAAACAATTCTGATCTTCAAGAAGGCAATTTTAAATGGTACATTCTAATAAAAATATGTTTTTAGAGAAAAAAATACATAATATATATATACTATTATCTGTGTTACATATAACATTTATATATTAAAATTAATTATATGTATTTAAAATTATGTATTATATATTTAAATTATATATTATATGTATATAAATAAATAAAACATACATATTATATATAAATATATTTTTTAGAGAGAGAGCGTGCAAATTGGGTAGTGGGGGATTGCAGAGGGAGATGGAGACAGAGAGTCTCAAGCAGACTCCACACTGAGTGCAGAGCCTGACATGGGGCTCAGTCTCACAATCCTGAGATCATGACCTAAGCCAAAATCAATAGTGGGATGCTTAACCACCTGAGTCACTCAGGTGCCCCTTGTTTGTGGCTGTTTTACATAAGTGCATTAGACCATATGTCTTCCTATACAACTTTCTTTTTTCCTTTAACAATATGCCCAGGACATTCTCCATGCCAGGAACTAGAGCTCTGTCTGATTCTTTTCCACCTGCTCATTGCTGAGAAGTCTCCTTGTGGGCCTTTTACCAGCACTTTTCAGAGGAACGTGGCTATTTCCAGTTCCTCACTGTTATAAACCATGCTACCATGAGCACCCTGACCCATTCCCTTCTCCTCACTCTGGTTAGGTCTCAGGCAGAGCTACGGATGAGGGACACAGAGGACCAGAGAGGAAGGGGCTTGCCCCCAAGGGAGGGCAAGGAGTCTGCTTCCTCCCTTGGCCCTCTTTAAGCCTAGTAGCCATCAACTGTAGTTGCCTGTTTCCCCTCATGGCAGTAACCATTTAATGCCACAAGCATTTACAATAGAGCAAAATAGAGCAAACAGTCTGAAACCTGTTTTAAGTACTTCCCACCTCGCTATTCTCATGGGGTCGGGAAAGGGCCCAGGAAGCGATTTACACCACTTGCCTGCCTTCCAGGCCTTCTCCAAGCTGCTGGGAGTTTCTGTTACACCTCTTTGAAACCTACTCAGATGTCAACACATCACTCAGCAAAACAACCACACACACACACACATTTTATAAGCATCCAGCATTAATACATCCAAAGAACCAGAGCCAGAAGAAATCTTTGCTTTTCCACACATGACTTAAGGGCATTAATTATCATGGAAAACTACATGCAGACTGTTCAGAGACAAAAAAAAAAAAAAGACACCCCCTCCCCACATGTTCCAAGAGAATAGCATATTGTCATCTGAAAGAGTAATTTATTTCCACATAATTGGCTCTATAAAGGGCATATTCGGTGTCTAATTCCCTAAATAACTCAAGGCCTACTGTTGCTAGTTCTGACCCCACAGGG
The DNA here is from genome assembly GCF_003254725.2 of Canis lupus dingo. Lineage (NCBI taxonomy): Eukaryota > Metazoa > Chordata > Mammalia > Carnivora > Canidae > Canis > Canis lupus. The sequence goes on along the minus strand of NC_064256.1, from coordinate 37,429,954 downwards.
GAAGGAGAGCTGTAATTAATTGACTCATTTTTGATTAATGCATTCCAGCTTTCCTTTACTGCCACTCTTCTAGGAGAAAATTGGCCAGCCCTGTGACTCCATTTCCAAGGACTGAATTCATTTAAAATAAACAAAAAATCTGGATGATAAGCAAGAAGTTGGTTGTTCATGGGATACCCCTGGAGGCTGCACCTTTCCTGTGTGTCCTACATCTCAGAAGACTAAGGGACTTTGCTTGGCTCTCAGCACTAAGATCTTTAACACACAGTAGTAGAGGCCTGCTTTTGTTTATTTTTAGTTCCCTGGTTAATTTAACAACTGTGGTACCTAAAAGAGATAGGAAAGGAAGAAGGGAGGAGAAAAGAGAAAGAAAAGAAAATGCCAAAAAGCATTTTAAGTGGCCTCACCTCTTCACATAGTATAAAGGCTACCTATTTTGGATCACATCCAAACAACGTATTTTTATAAGCAGATTATGATGAAGCACAAACTGAAAACTTTTTTGGCGGGTGGGGGTTATTTGTAAACATCCTATTGTGTCCTTTTAATACCTTTAGTTTGAGCTCAGATTCATGGAAAAGAGTAACTCAATGACTTGCAAATCCAAACAGTTCTTTAATCATCCAATACCATTTTTTTCCTTTTTTTTTTAATTTTTATTTATTTATGATAGTCACAGAGAGAGAGAGAGAGTCACAGAGACATAGGCAGAGGGAGAAGCAGGCTCCATGCACCAGGAGCCCGACGTGGGATTCGATCCCGGGTCTCCAGGATCGCGCCCTGGGCCAAAGGCAGGCGCCAAACCGCTGTGCCACCCAGGGATCCCCAATACCATTTTTTTAAAGCAAGACTAGATGCTAGGCGCTCCCTCATTTTCCTATTACCCCTATTTCTCAATCAAAATCTGATTGTCCTAGGTGTTCTATTCTCAGTCTTGCTAGACAATTCAATTCATATTTAGATAACTGTACTGCCCACACCTCCCATGGGTAAATTATATTCACCAGTTCCAAGTTTTATTATTCCAAGGGATGATATATTGGTGTCTTTAATAGGCACCCTGATAAATCCTCTATTGTCCTATTATTCTGTTTCCAAAATCATCATTCTATTCCCCTCTCAACTCTTTTTCAGGTCTATGATGACTGGATTGGACTTTCAGCTCTTACATATTTCCTTATACACCTTGGACAATCCCATTGTATGTAATCTCAAGATCTCCAAAAGCAACAGATGGGGTCTTCAATGTAAAGATAATAGCAAGAGCCTTTCAGGACCTCCTAAAATAACGACAATAAATAAATAAATAAATAAATACATACATACATACATACATACATACATACATACATACATACATACAACCTCCAAATAACTAGCATTTAAATGAGTAGTAGTTCATGTATCAGTTGATACCTATAGGAACCCAGTGAGAAAAAATGTCAATGGGGAGGTCATTCACATCCTGTTTCAAGAAGTTTACTTAGATGTACTTTTACATCTTATAGATGAGAAAATTGGGGATCAGGAGTAAACATCCACCTTCATGCAATCCTGTCAATAACACAAATTCTCACTGACCAGTAAATTTATAATTCTTTTTGTTGATACTGACTCACATTTGTTTGTTTTAGGATTTTTTTTTCTTTTGTTAATTTTTTTTTCAATTTTTATTTATTTATTATAGTCACAGAGAGAGAGAGAGAGAGAGGCAGAGACACAGCAGAGGGAGAAGCAGGCTCCATGCACCGGGAGCCCGATGTGGGATTCGATCCCGGGTCTCCAGGATCGCACCCTGGGCCAAAGGCAGGCGCCAAACCGCTGCGCCACCCAGGGATCCCAGGATTTTATTTATTTATTCATGAGAGACACACAGAGAGAGAGAGAGGCAGAGACACAGGCAAAGGGAGAAGCAGGCTCCATGCAGGGAGCCTGATGTGGGACTCGATCCTGGGACCCCAGGAACATGCCCTGGGCCGAAGGCAGGCACTAAACTGCTGAGCCACCCAGGAATCCCTGATTCAGGTTTAAAAAAAAAATGAAACATATTCAGCTTGAGGATTCAAGGACATAAATAAAGGAGTAAAGCAGGAATGGCATGTCTGTGCCTGGAAATTCCAAATTGATGATAATGCTCTGGAAAACCACACAACTGGTTCCAAGTCCTCTTGGGTACTTACCTTAGCAAAATCCTAACCTCTCATGGTTTTAAAGACCTGGATTCATAGCAGATGCCCCAAACCTTGAACATAGTAATTATCTCCTTATGGCTAAAGTTCATAAACTTGGACTACATGTGAGGATCACTTGGGAAGTTTTAAACAAATACAAATGTCAAGTTCCCAAGAGATGCTGATTTAGGTAGTCTGAGGAAGGCCCCTGGCATCAATATTAATTAAAAACCTCTCAGATTATTCTCATAGCCAGCCAGGGCTGACCATGCCATGTCCACAGGCATCCTTGGTCTATAGCTGCCGTTATGGTCAGAAATGTTCCTACTCTCTCTTCTCTGACTCTCTTGGAGTCTATCCTCTCAAGTTACCTGTGATAATTCCCTCTATGAAGGCGTTCTAAAACTGCCTCCTCAAGATTCTTTCCAATTAATAAATATGAGCTTTTTCACAGGGAGCGGAGAACAGCAAGAGGACTGTGGACAAAGGGGAAATTTTGCATTATTACTTATTATTGAAAATTTATTTAGCACCCACAACGTGCTGAAATAAAGGATTTTGAGATTGCCTTATCTGGTTTTCAGCTGCTATGAGCACAGTTAGTCATGTGGTTTTATATCCCTCTATTTAACTGCCTGTGAAGTTAATAGGTAGATGCAATGCTGGAGTTGAGCTGGTTCAACTCTGAACTCAATATTCAGCTTCTAAAGAATTGAGAAGTTGTTGCCTCTAAGATTGCAAAAATCCAATTAAGTATCACTTTCCCCTGCTGCTAGATAGACTTAGACCCTGGAAGTAATGTTAACGATACTGAACATCCAGAACAATCACTATGCCTCTTTTACTGAAATCACACCCCAGCCAGCAATTAAACAGAAAGTGCAAGAATATTAATGCAGCCCCCTGGCTTTCAGTTGTCAGACAAAATACTATGAGAGGCAGGGGATGATGTGGGCCAAAAAATAATTTAAAAAGCAAAATGTGCCATTATTCTGTTTTCTTTTTCAAAGAGAAGGCATTCAAGGTCAGCAAAACAGATTACACAGATATTTTTCCAAAAGATATCCTTTGGGATCCATTGCCCCAACCTATGTGCCCTTCCATGCATTCTCCACTGTAATTAAGATATATGTGCTTTTCTGGGTTTTCGAAGTTGCTGACAGACAGCTCAGCTGCCAACAAAGCGTAAATTGCCAAAGGCAGATGCTCAATGTTAGATGGTGCCCCAGGCAATGCCAGAGTGTGCAACTACACCTGGGACCTAGTCAGACTACAAAGCATGGTGTTAAATTAAACAGTTTCAAGAAAAATAAAAAATGGCAGTTGATTTAGATCGCTGTTTTTTCCTTTAAAAGATAGGGATGAAAGGGTATTCCCAAGACTGAGCAATTTCATCTGGTTCTTGGCACTTGCCCTACCAAGCCCTAATAGTCAAGACTCCAAGCCTCCTCTGGGAACTCTTTCCTCCTCAGAGCGACTTAGGATGGGCCTGGTTCCATTTCTGTTCTCAAGCATGAGCCTGACTCCTTACATTGTGACTAAAAGAAAATAGAGTGCCTGTGATGGACTAAATTGTGTTCCCCTAAAATTAATATGTTGAAGTCCTAACATCCAGTATCTCAGAAGGTGAGTGCATTTGAAGATGGGGGCCTTTCAAGAAGTAATTACATTAAAATGAGGCCATTAGAGTGGACCCTAATCCAAGCTGACTGCTGTACTTATAAAAAGAGGAAATTTGGACACATTAAAGAGATGCCAGGGATACATGCATAAAAAAAAACACATGAGGACACAGTAAAAAGACTTGGAAACCAAGGAGAGAGGCACTAGGAGAAACAAAACTTGCCAACACCTTGATCTTGGATGTCCAGTCTCCAGATTGTAAGAAAATAAATTTCTGTTGTTTAAGCCATCCACTTTGTGGTATTTTTGTTATGGCAGCCCTAGCAAACTAATATGCGACCCCTGTATTATAATTAAACATTGTATTGATATACAAATCAGAGAGTACTAATCTTTCTGTTGTTGAAGAAGACTAACAAACTTTAAGAGTGTTCACTATTAGGAGAGGCTGATATTCCTACAGTGATATCTTGAGCCACATTTGCTTATAAATATAAGGAATCTCAGCCAGGCTTGGAAAGTGTTCTTGGCTGTTTGCTAGACCTTGAAGGATCTGAACTCAATCACAAAAGTGACAGCTATTTCACAGTCTGGGGCAATGCTCCATTTGGGCTAGTGGGGGGCTAAGGAGGTATCTTCTAATCCTTACCTATCAGTGGTTAAAAATGAGGTAAAGCCAATTATTTCTGAGAGCTTTAAGGTAAATTACTCTCAGAAGAGTCCATTGTCATTCCTGGAACTTAAGAAAAGCTGGGGGAGTGAGCAGCAACAGCCCAGTGCTATGGAGGACTGGTCCCCAGGTCACAAATGACCAAGGGGCCTGAGAGAAGAAACTCTCAGAGACCTGTCACACATTCAGACTCTGCCTCCAGAAGGGGATCCCCACCTTAGACCCTAAAGTCACTTCTGTAGCACTAACAGCTTCTTACAAAACTTTATTATTATATCATACTTATTACTCATTACTACCCAAACTTGTCTATATTTACCAACCAGAAAATATCTGCCAGTCAAATATAAGTTTTAGTGACCTCTGCTTCAGTGCTGGAGTTGGGATGAGGAGGTGGGGAAGGGAGTGGGGGTGTCTTATATTAGCCTGAATGAGACACACACAGCAGAGTCATTACCATATTCAATCTCCCAAATATTGTCTCATCAGATTTGCACAAATTTTTCCTGACTTCCCAGAATGAACTTCTTTGGTGTTACAAATCACAAGACAAGTTCACAGCTGAGCCAACGTCTTGCCATTAACAGTCCCAACAGGGTCTCTTATATGAGCTGCCTACTTTACCTGTCAAGTGACATCTTTTCAATTTAAACAACTTCTACTGCTTAGAGTTTTCTACATTAAATTACATTAAAATATAAGCTGGCCTCCTTTTGTTCTGCAATTTCTATCTATCCTCGTTTTTCCTTGGATTTCCATTATAATTTTAAATATTCTTTATTTTGATCAATCTTCAGTTTATTATCACTTTAATTTTCAGTTTCTGGACTCCACATTACTGGCTACTCCTTCGACAAGAGGAAAATTAACATTTGAATACATCAAAGAGGTCCTGTTTGAAGGATCCTTGAAGATCACTTTAAAAGGTCATTTTGTGTTGTGCATACACACACACACACACACACACACACACGTATACATGCCCCGTTTGCCAACTTTGAAGTTGGCTTCTCTGTATACAAGACTTCGTTAAAGCAGAACCTTCTTGTATTATTTTCCTTGAGAAAGAATTGCTTTCTTTATCCTTCTTAGAAATTAGTTCTTCTGAGAACCTTTAATTTGAGAAGGAAAGGCATCTAAATTCTTTGAAACACTTTTTTTCTGGTTTATAATTCCTTTTAGGTTCAAGTTCACTTTATTTACTTGTTGATTCTCCACTACTTTAGTTTCAACATTACTAGCATAGAATATGGTAGCAGCAAAGAGACCATTATCTTGGCAAACAGTCCCACGGACGTCACCCATCTGATAGGATTTACTCTTATCTCACTTCCCAAGCATTCGGACAAATCCTTCTCAAAGTTGGTTGGCTTTCCTTAGCAGATATGCCCTCAGTTTCTAAGAATCTCTGTCCTTTTATCTCCCCAACAAACCATCTTCCTTCCTAAACAAAGCTGCCTCATATAATATATACCTTTGCATATATAATATATACCTCATCAGTATAACTAGAAATATATATGTAAACATTTTTTTTATTTCCTGACTTTCTTGTGTTAACAGAGGCAGCTATCCTATTTATCTGAAATATGCAAAATCTTTGCTCTGTTTTTACTAGACATTTCCTAGTTGTGGTAATTCAGATAAATGTTAAGATTGATCTCACTTGAGCATTACAAAAAAATCCAGCGGGAGAAGTACTATTATGATCATTCTACATTAAGCGTACGAAGGCTCAAAAAAGGGAATTTATTTTCCCAGAGTAGTAAAGCCAGAATCTAAATCCAGGAAGTGGTACCAAAGCCTGCACTCTTTATTTCTGATTTGAATATATGATTAGGGAGGGCAGGATGCTTAAGTGATCAGATGAACCAACTATTGATATAAGTTTAGAGATGGACCAAATACCCAGTACAACATCCACTCAAGGCAAATGAAGGGAAGCAAGACTGGATGACAACTGGACAAAGAAACTGAAACTCAGTAACTGCATCATGCTATGTGAGGAAATATGCTGATAAAAAGGAGATGATTACATCTGTTTGCTATCTATAAAAAGAAGTCAAAAAGAAAAACATCATCAGTGTGTGGCCACCATCATCCAGGGTAGACTGCTCAGGCCTAGATCCAGAGGTTTTAGGAACATTAGTATGGCAGGGAGATGCCTCCAGACCAGGCTGGGAGTATTTCACACCAGATCTGATCCCCCTGGCACCACTCCAGAGACATGCAAGGCTACTCCAGGAGGAGAGAAATCTTCCTTAGGAAACCACGGCCAGAAATTGTTAGATGAGTATTCCAGGGGCTATTAAAAGAATTTGGCATACGTTATCTCATTTAATCATCTCAACAACCCTAGGAAATGTTATTATCTCTAAACTGTGGTATACCTAGATCTAAGTTCACAAAGATAAGAAAGAAATGGTTTCAGTTCCATACTTGAAGTAAATGTACTGACTTTTTTGGGTTGGTTGGTTGCATGTGTGTGTATCTGTGGGCAGTGAAATGGAGAATCCCATGCCCCATAGTCTCTTGAGAGAATCCTGCAATATCCAAGAAACACAGCCCAGAACTCCAAGCATGGTTCTTTTTTTTTTTTTAAGAATTATTTATTTATTTATTCATGAGAAACACACAGAGAGAGAGAGAGAGAGAGGCAGAGACACAGGCAGAGGGAGAAGCAGGCTCCATGCAAGGAGCCTGATGTGGGACTCGATCCCGGGTTTCCAGGATCACACCCTGGGCTGCAGGCGGCGCTAAACCGCTGCGCCACTGGGGCTGCCCTCCAAGCATGGTTCTATAGGGGATGAACATGAGACTCAGTCTCCAGAAGAAACCAGAAAAGTTCGTGTTCCACAAACAAGAGACTTAATGGAAAGGCTGACCTGATTTGAATAGCCCTTGCTTGCATGGATCTAGAGCTTTCTCTAGATGATTTGAGAAGATTTAAAAATACTTAGATCTGCCCAACCACCCACCACACCCCTCCCACTCCGAGATCCTAACTTAATTGGTCCAAGGTGTAGCAGAGCATGGGGGATATTCTAAAGCTCCCCAGTGGCTCCAGAGTGCAGCCACAGGTGAGAAATATAAGAAGTCTATCAGATTCCTTCATCAAGGAAAAGATTGGCCTCCAGAAGCTGAGAGAATATACTCAGTAGGAGGGCACTGGTAGCAGGAAGGGGAGAGACTAGGATGGGGAATGTAGCTAAGTAGGTTAAGAATAAAAGATTCATAACCAAAGCTCTTATTTCCCTTCTTTCCAAAAATCTTGACAGGTATGGCAAGAAATACTAAGTAGAGATAGGATGTTTATTTACCAAACTGACAATGCCGTATTATACTACCCACTGAAATTGGTGAGAAAACAGGGGTGAGGGCCCTCTCATATACTACAGATTGAATTCAAACTCTATGGCCTTTAGGGAAGGAGACTCACCAGTATGTATCAAGGGCCTTAACAATGTCCATAGCCTTTATATATGCAAAGAAGAAAGGTATGGAAGGATATGTACCAAATTAACAGTGGTTTCTCTGGGTCAAAGGATTTCAGGTGAATTTTATTTCTTTATGTTTTCATAGATTTCTATGTCATCTGTCGTTTACACAATGAACACGTATTGCTTTGGGAAAAAAACAACAAAATATTAAAAAATTGTATTGTTAAAAGTTTCGCATCTCTGACATGATTATTATACTTCTTTATTTCCCACAATTTCTTCCCTACCACTCCATTTTTTCTTCTTTGGATTCATAAGTCATATGTCACCAGATATAATTGCACATTGTTCTCTGTAGAACTGAGCATGGAGCCTTGGTCTGTATTTCTCAAATACAAGATCTCTCAGATTTAGGGGAATCCCCATTTCTCTCAAACAGATTTAGGGGAATCCCCATTTCTCTGTTCATATATACACATATGAAACAAGAAAAGAAAGAAACAAACAAAGAAACAAAGAAACAGAGAAACAGAGAAAGAAAGCTGGCTCATTTCAAAATGTTTTGTTCAGTATGATTACCTCATCCCAAAGCCCAAAAGTTCACCAAGAACATGGACTCTTAAGTCAGAAGTCTTGGAATCCAAGAAGTGTCAACTTGAGCAAATTAATATTTCTGTTCCTCAGCTTCCAAAAATGTAAAGTGGAGTTGAGAAGAAACTCTATCCTAGAGATAATGATTTGCACTGAGTGTAGTGGGTTTCATCCAGCCCTTGTTCTGCCACTTGAGAGCTTCTACCTGGGACACACCTCAGCCTCCCTGAGCTTCAGATTCCTCATCCATAAAAAGTGTGATGATCATAATAAACCTACCTCTCTCACCTTGGTGTGAGCACCAACTGAGACAGTGTATGCAAACTCTAAAGGGCTATGCAAATGTCACTAATTATTTTTACAAAAGTTTCTATTTCATTCTGTCAAATCTGATCCACCCAGTACCACGACCACCTCCACAATGACTGTATGGGAGCCAAGTACAGGGTTGTGCTGCTTACATTTTTTAGGAAAGCAAAGAGGCCCAGAGCCTTCGACTCCCCTCATCACTGTCAAAACAAAGAAGTAACTTTGGCAGCATTTCAACCCCATGATGTATGCTAAGCCCCAGGAATCTGGAAAGGCACGGCTATCCAGTCACACCCCTGAGGTGACTGCTGAACTTTGTGGATTTTAAATAGAAACCAACACAGTTCTTCCTAGATAAGCCATGCCACCATAGTAGGTATGGATATAACTCTGCAGTACTTGAGATTTTTCAAATGTCACATTTCTACAGTTCTCTAAGTCAAATATAAACTGCTCTGAACATTCACCCCCCAAGCACTAGCAGGAATTTAATCTCTGTCATATATCAATGGCCTACTCCCTTCTCCGGGATCATACAAGATTCCCCAACTAAGAGGGCACCCAATGCAAAGGTCATGGGCCCCAATCCAAGGTAGTTTCTGCTCCCTGAAACTGCAGTCAAGCCCTAGACATCCAGCTTTAAGGGGATTCTGTTCTGCATGGACTCAAGGAGACTCTTGTACCAGGTGAATGGAACATCAGACCACAGACTCAGCTTTGTAAACAAACTTTGTCATTTTCTAAAAATGGCTACACAAGGAGGCAAGAAGATTAGGAGCCCTCACAGCCAGAGCTGGACAACCACCATACCCAGTTTCTTAACAGACCAAATTACAGACTTTCTCTTACATCCTGGTACCAATTTAATACCTGCAGAACAATAGCTTTGTGGCTGGCAGAGGGGTGTCTTGGCCATTTAAGTGAGAGGAAAGTGACGATGCTCCAGGGAGGGGGAGAGGAGGCATCCTGTGGTTATACCTCAGCAACCCACAAATGAGCTATTTGTAAGGGGTGCTGATACCATGGTTTGAAAGTGGAGACAATGTTTGTCCAGTAAGACATTCAGGATTCACCATTTTATTGAGATTAACATTTTCTCCGTCCATTTATGTAACATGAAGTATTGTCTATTTAGGGAGTTTGGAAAGCAAAAATTCTCTAAGGACTACTTCCTGACCAGAAACTTCATAATTAAGTTGTTTCAAAATGGAGTTTGAAGTTATGTGCTGGCTTCCTGTTCCCTGACTTGCTTTCCCATCAGTCATCTTCCCCAAGCAGCTACAAAGCAGACTGTTTTTTGTTTTGTTTGTTTTGTTTTGTTTTGTTTTGTTTTCTCAAATCACACTGTTGCTCTCCTACTTAAAACCCACCACTGGCCTCCCATACAGTTAGAATAAAATCCAAATCTTTTCCATGAGGTCATCTCTTTTACCTGAGTTTAATTCCCTTTTGTTTTCTTTCCTCCATAACCCCGTTCACTTTGCTCCAGATACTCCAATCCCCTTCCTGTTCTTACAATACCCAGGCATATGCTGTCTCAGGGCCTTTGGACTTGCTGTTCCCTCTGCCTAGAATGTTCTTACCCCAGATATCTGCACAGTTTCTACTATACTTAAGTCAGGTCTTTACTCAAATGTTACCTTCTCATGAGGACTTCCCTTACCACCCTTCCTAAAATATCAACCAACACACACACCCATGTATGCATGTACTTCCTAACCCTTTCTACACTTTATTTTTCTACATGGTACTTAGCACTAACATAACATATATTTATTTATTAATCTTTTTGTCTATTTTGTTCACTATTGTATCCTCTACCATAGTACCTAGCATATTGTATGTGTTTAACAAATATTTGTTGAATGAATGATTTCATGTGACTGCCTACTCATCATTCAGATCTCTATGAAACGTGCCTCCTCTAAGAGGTCTTCCCAAACATGTCTAGTTAAAAATGCCCAAAGTACCCACATGCACTATTTTCTATTCTTTTTATCATGCATTAGTACCTAGACTATCTTATTTATTTGCTTATAGATGTATGGTCTGTATCTCAACCCTAGAATGAGACTTTTCTGAGGACAAAGGCTGTGTTTACCTTGTTTACAACTATATCCTTGACACTCAAAATAATTCTAGGCATTTAAGAATGTTCAGTAAATATCTGGTAAATGAATGAATGGCAAAAGGGAAAAAAACCTAAGCGGGTGAATAAGTTGGCCTTCTGAATGAAGTTGTTGGATGCAAACCAATTAATTTTTTAGGGGAACTAAACTTGCTCAGTCACATTTCAGTTTTATTCAGTTTTATTTACAAATTAGGAAGTTGAAGGCTCCCCTATATGAATTCCATTCTTCTAATAAGTAAACTGTGGTAATTGGACAAGGATATGGAATAACAGCCTCTTCTGGTTTGAACAAAAATAAAAAATCCTCAGAGACCTTATATTCTAGCAAAGAAGATAAACAATAAACAAATAATCACATATATGGTGAATATCTGCATGGGGCTTATAAGCATATAACACAGGGCTCAGTAGGGTTGGGAGGCAGATGCAGTTATGGAAGATGGCTTTGAAGAAGGTATTTTAAATATTTGTGCTGAGACCTGAAGTAGCTGGTAAAGGGGGGTCATGGAGGAGGGCTGGGAAAGACCACTGCCAGCAGAGGGAGCAGCATGCAAAGCACTGGAATGGAAGACAGCCCTCTGTGTTAGATTCAGAGGGTAGCAAGTGCAGCAGAAAAGATAGGCAGAGCCAGAACATGAAGGGCCTTGTCAGTTATGGCAAGGATTTGAGATGTTATCCTATATGCAATGGAAAGCCTCTGGAGGGACTTAAATAGGGGAATGTCATTAAAAGATGATACCTGCAGGAGAGATTGAGAATAGATGGGAAGAAGATGACACTAGGGTCAGCAGACCAATCAGGAAGCTGGGGCAATAATCTAGGAGTAGAACAATCCCAGACCAAGGTGGCAGCAGTGGGATTCCAGAAGAAACTGGTGGTTGACAGGTGACAGAAGATAAATAGAAAGAAGGTGCAAAAAAGACTTGGCTTTTTTTTTTTTTTTCCAACATGGTAAATGTTGTTACTTATTGAGATTGGAATACTACAAAGAAAGTCAGATTTGAAGGAACATATGGTAAACTCAGTTTGGACCAAGTAGGCATCCAAAAAGGAACCAAATAGGTAGTTGGATAAATAGGACTGGAGCTCAGTAAATGTCTGGGCCCTGTTGTCTCCTATATGACAAGATTGATTAGCAAATTCTAGAAGATTCTAAGACCGGTAGTAATCAAACCATTAGCAACTTGACCTTTAGCTCATGGTGGGAGCGATATAAGCTTCCTTAGAAGCAAAGAGGAGGGATCCCTGGGTGGCTCAGCGTTTTAGTGCCTGCCTTTGGCCCAGAGCAAGACCCTGGAGTCCCAGGATCAATTCCCGCATCAGGCTCCCTTCCTTGAACCTACTTCTCCTCCCTCTGTCTGTGCCTCTGTCTCTCTCTCTGTGTGTCTCTCATGAATGAATAAATTTTTAAAATCTTAAAAAAAAAAAAAGAAGAAGAAGCAAAGAGGATTAAGGTCCTTAATAGGTCCTCCCATATGCCTATTGACAACCAGGCAATGATCTATTCTGGGTTCTCTAACAGTAGAGACAATGCCTTACCAAAGAAAGACCCATACATCATTGGGGAATTGAATTATAGCGACTTCTATTTATTGAACCAATACGATGTGATAAGCCCTTCACACTTGTAATATGGGAGTAATCATTGTTTGTAGTTGTTGATATAGCCCTCAGTTGGTGTTATCTATCCTTTTGTTGTTGTTGCTGTTGTACATGATTTCACTCAATCCTCCAAACAACTCTTTGCTGTAGTCATGATGATCATATCGATTTTATACACAAAGAAACTAAGTTTCAGAAAAGTGAAGGACTTGCTCAAGATTACTCAAAAGAAGGAATGGAAATCCCATGATGCAGAACATACTTGTCTGACCGTGCCCTGCTCCTAATCCAGGCAACAAGTTTCCAGAAAGTTCACCTAGCAGATGGTCTTTTTCTTTCCCTGAGGCTTAGGAAACAATATCCAAGACAAAAGAACTCATCATTCTGCTAAGCCTCTGATTATCCTGTCCATACTGTCAACTTCATACTAAGAAATGGGGTCTGGAAAGATGCTATTAGCAGAAAAATGTCTACTTTACAGTTATATGGTAGAACTGCCAAAAATCAAAGTTCTCCAGCCTATGTAAAGTTCTCTTACATGAAAGACAGCATATCCTCCTGTGGAACCCAGGGCCAAAAGCAAGTCTATATAACTTATTTTTCAAAACCTCCCACACTTAGTAACATTGTGCGCTGACAGAAAATATTCTCAGGACCTGAGTGCAGCAGTAGGAGACAGTGTCATTTCCTTGATAGGTAACCTTAAGCAAGTGACTTAATTTAAACTACTTTTTTCATGTGTTCAGTGGAGCTAATAGTGGTATTACTTCATATCAACAATGACTAACCATTTTATAAGGCTTAATATAGACTAGGCACTACTCTAAGCCCATTACATATATTAACTCATTCAATCCTTTCCACAACCCCATGAGAAAGGCTGAGTAGGACCTATAATTATCACCATATTACAGAAGAGTAGATGAGGCACAGAGAGCTAAGTCATTTGCCCAAGGTCACACAGCTGGTAAAAATAGAACTCAAACCCAAGCAATCTGAGAAAATCTCACCACCGAATCAGCATCTTCACATTGTGAGGATTAAATGAGATGATATATGTAAAGCATTTTTAGCACAGTATCTGGTATATAGTAAGTCCTTAGTTAATGCTATGTCATTATTTTTATTATAACCATCATATCATCTAGAGACTGAAGCAGAAGATAGCATTTAAAACTGAGATAGAGGGGATCCCTGGGTGGCGCAGCGGTTTGGCGCCTGCCTTTGGCCCAGGGCGCAATCCTGGAGACCCGGGATCGAATCCCACGTCGGGCTCCCGGTGCATGGAGCCTGCTTCTCCCTCTGCCTGTGTCTCTGCCTCTCTCTCTCTCTCTCTGTGTGTGTGACTATCATAAATAAATAAAAATTTAAAAAAAATAAAAAATAAAAAAAAATAAATAAATAAAACTGAGATAGAACAGCATAACTCCAAAAAGCAGACTTCCAACCTTTTTAGAATTGTCTTATAAAAAAGGAAACACTATTTGCAAGACAGATCTTAAAACCTGACCTTGAGGAATGACACTTTTTTTAAGAATCCCATTTATGCAAGCAGTTCAATAAATGCCAAGGGAGCTAAATAGCCCTGCAGACCAACCACTGAGGGAATTCCCCCATAAAAGCCCCCAAACCATTTGGAACACAGTCAGCAGGAGATGAGCAGCACACTCACCCATCCTTGCCATCTCTGCCTCACTACCTGACGAATTAAGGAATTGCCACATCCTTTTTTAGGAAGGAGAAGAAAATAAAACTAATTAGAAAAGCTTTATATTGCAATGAGAAGCCTGCTTTTAATGCTAAACTCAGTCGGGAGTGACACAAAGGATTATAGGGCTGAGTAGAGACTTTGATGTTCCTCCCACTGTGGGCTCCTCCTCAAATCCTAATGACACCATCTCAACAATCTTCCTTGACAACTACATTTAAAGCAGCTTCCCCCACTCATCCTGCTCTTCTCCTTGTAACACAATCCCTAAATGTTTCATGTAACTTGTTGGTTTCTTGTCACACATACCTCTCTAGAACAACATGTATCTCCAACACGTACTAGCTGTTCAATAAATACTTGTTAAATAAGAGAGAGAAATTCCAATCTCTATTCACGCCTTACCTCTGAAAAACATTTAAGAATGTCTAAATGTATAATCCAGAGCGATTACCACAAAGATTTCCTCTCTTCTCCTCTTTCTGCTCTAGCACAAAGCTACCTGATAGAAATATACTACTAGCCATCTCGCAGTAACTTTAATTTTCTAATAGAACATTTTACAAAGTCAGAGGAAACAAGGAAAATTAACTTTAATAATGTATTTTATTTTTCATTAACCTAATATATTCAAAATATTACCAAGATGTAATCGATATTTAAAAGCTATAAAGGAGATCTTCTGTTTTTTTTCTTTTTAGTTCTAAGTGTTTACTTAAGAAACAAAACAGAAGATCATAAGGGAAAAGAGGAAAAAATAAAAGATGATTAAATCAGAGAGGGAGACAAACCATAAAGCCGAGGTACCTGGGAAACTCTGGAAGGCTCACTCCCAGAAACAAATTCTTTTGATTTTCACCTGGTTTTAGGATTAATCTACAAACTTGTGCAGTCACAGCGAGTTTTGTCCTCCTAGACATCCAAAGTAGTCATGAACAATGTTAGAAGCTGGTTTTCAAAAAAAAGGGTAAAATCACTACTCTCATACTATTTAAAAATGAACTTTTCATTAAAAGATTTTATTTAACTCATGATACTATAACTGGTTCAAAGGAAAAAAATTAGAAAGCACAAACTTATATGGAGTAAAGGAAAGTTGCCATCAATGCACAAATGAAGGAAAATTTTTTTCCATGGAGGGGAAGGCAAGTCAATTGAATCTCCACTGGAGAGGATAGAATTTGCTGGTCTCTAGACAAGAATTATTTTGTATTGCTATCTATTATCTATACGTTAAAGAGTTGAAGAATAGCTCCAACAAACTCAGGATCAGATAACACAGAAGACTGAGTTACAGATAATGCATAGTTTTCTACTGAGCATAAATTCTTCCCTATTGCAAGAAGAGTGACTATCTCTTTCTGGTTCCCTGTTCCCTGTTCAGCTAATATCTTGCAAAACTGTTGACTTGAATTGCTACCTTTCACCTGTGGGCTCCTCAGTTAGATAACACCTTTCTGTGGAAAAGACCAAAAATGTAAACTTTTCAGATATTTAAAGCCACAGAAATAGAGAACATTTTGATTAGTAAATAAGTATTAACATCTTTTTTTATTATTTTGGTATTATGAGGGTAGAAGAAAGTGTGTGTGGGAGCTGGTGATAAAGAGAAGAAAAAAGTCCCTTTTCATAAAGAAGGATGGGATTTGGGGTGAATGAGAGGATTGCTTGGGGTAAGTGGCTTTATTCTTTAGTGCTTAGTGCCCAAGAGTGAATGTTGCGTGGGTTCTCCTGGCTGGGGTAGGAACTCCTCTCAGGTGATTTTCTGAAGCACTTTTATAATTGCCTAGTGCTTCACAGGCAAGGCCCACCATTTGAAGAGGGGCCCTGCAGGACATATTCTGAATAAGGGAGCAGCCCAGATAGGCTTAGTTTAATGTAATGGGCGGCTTACCTGAGTCTGTTAAATCCCATCTAACTCACTTAACTGGCCCTGGAGAGGTAAAATCAGTGGTTGGCAAGCCTGCCTGCACATTACTATCATCTAGGGAGCTTTGGCAAACACCCACCTCAAGAGAATCCAATTGAATTGGTCTGAGTGGACCTGGGACTCAGTATTTTTAAAAATTTCCCCAAATGATTATAATATGCAGTGAGGGCTGAGGATTGCTGGTGTAAGCAGTGTTTCTCAAATTTGTCTAGTGGTTAGAATTGCTAGTAGAATTACTAAAGTGTGCCTAATTTACTAGAATTTACTAAAAATACAAATTCCCAGACCCTTCCATGGTGACTTGGATCCTGCAGTTCTGGGGTATAGCATACAAATCTGGATGTTTGACAAGTACCCGAGGTGGGAAAGCACTGTGTTCTGTTAGTCCCTAATGGGAGGAAACTTCAGAGTCCTTGGGATTAGCTAACAGAGCAGTTTTTGAAATTTCAAAGCTTCTTTGTTGAAAATAGGTTTTAAAGAACGGCACTTTGTTAAATATATCTGGAGACGGTATTCGTACAGATCACTTAGGTCGTTGGGTTATATCCCAGTTAGCATGTGGAAGTAAAACTTCCTAGATGCAGGGCTGTGATGGGTGTGAAAATGGCTCCCAGAAAGATACCCACATCCTGATCCCTGGATGCTATCGATGTTACTTTGTGTGGAAAAAGGGTCTTTGCAGATGTGATTTAAATTCAGGATTTTGAGATGAGATTATTTAGGATTATGCCATCATACAAGTCCTTTGTGTGGGAAGCTGGAAGAGGCAAGGAACAGATTCTTCCCTCAAGCATCTGAGGAGAGTGTAGTCCTGCCAACACCTTGATCTTAGCCCAGCAAAACAGATTTTGGACATTTGGCCTCCAGAACTGTGACAGATTAATCTTAAAAAAAAAAAAAAAAAGATTTATTTGGGAGAGAGAGAAAGAGTGCATGAGCGGGAGGAGGAGCAGAAAGAGAGGGAGAAGCACACTCCCCCCTGAGTGACACAGGGCTTGATCTCAAGACCCTGACATCATGACCTGAGCTGGAATGAGAGTCAGTCATTTAACTGACTGAGCCACCCAGGCATCTCTGTGAGAGATTAAATTTTTGTTGTAAGGATTCAAGTTTGTGATAATCTGTTACAGCAGCCATAGGAAACTAACAGTGCTTCTTAAAATTTATAGTGCATATGAATCCTTAGGAAATGGACTGTAACTGAGCACCTCATTTAGTAGGTCTAGGGTAGTGCCCTAGATGTGGCTGCACTTCTAAGAAGGCTCCTGGATGATACTGACATCGCAGGTCTGAGGGCCATACATTGAGGAGCAATGTTTTAGGGGTTTAAGGGGTAAATATAGAGATGGGCATGAACATGTTTACTGAAGAGAGAAATCTGACAGTTTTTAAAAAGTTTTCTAAGTCCATCCTTGTCATATCGAACTCCTCCAATCATGTCATATTTCTACCAACAAAGGGAAGATCAGGATTCAGGCAGCTGCCCAGATAATTGAGATAAAAATTAATTAGACGATGGCCTCATTTCCCGTTCTGCCAATGAAGACCTGGCTAAAAATGGTGTGTGGCCATTTTAAAGTAACAAAGGGATAATTGCTTCAGCAGTCACATCTGTAATGTGTCATCGTTTTTCTGAGTGTCAGTGGAAATTTCTATACCTATTGAGAATGAGCAGATAGAGTTCATTTAATTTCAAAAGCTATAAAAGCTGAAAATTAAAAAGAACCCCCACCCACCCCGTGGGTAATTCTAATGCTAGGTGTGGGTGAAGAGTTTTAGTTCTGTTAGTCTAGGGCTGATACAGCAACAATGTGGAGGTTAGCATTGGCCTTGGGGTGGTTTTTAATTTGGTGTTTCTCTTCCACTTAAGGTATTGTGAACAGCAAAGGAAGAAAAATCAATTTACTTAAATGCAGACTCCTTTGATAAAGGACAAGGAGCAAATGAAGAGGGCACAGAACAGTTAATGACATTTGGATGATGCCAAAACTACAACTTCCCTTAGAGAACTGTCCTCAGTCTTTTCAGAGGTGACACTGGTTTTGGAATTTGATTTCAGTCTTTCTCTTTTTTCTTCTTTATCATTTTCCCTCCAAAAAACCTTGGAGGTACTCAAGAGCATTTAATCTTTTTGTTGTTGTTCTTATTGTGGCAAGATATATGCAACAATATTTACCTTTTGAACCATTTTAAAGTATACATTTCAGTAGCATTAAATATATTCACACTGTTACACAGCCATCACCACTATCCATTTCTAAATGTTTTCATCATCCAAGTAGAAACTCTGTACCCATTAAATAACTATCTCCCCTCTTCCCAGCCCCTGGTAACCTCTCTTCTACTCTCTGTTTCTGTGAATTTGACTATTCCAGGGACCTCATGTAGGTGGAATCATAACAGTATTTGTCCTTTTGCATCTTATTTCACTTTGCATAATGTCCTCAAGATTCATTCATGTTGTAGCATGTATCAAAATTCTATCCCTTTTTATGGCTAAATAATGTTCCATTGTGTGTATATATCACATTTTGTTTATCCATTCATCTCTTGATGTACATTTGTGTGGTTTTCATCTTTTGGCTATTGTGAAAAAGAATTTTATCTTTTTTTTTTTTAACTTTTTTTATTTTTTTATGATAGTCACACAGAGAGAGAGAGAGAGGCAGAGACATAGGCAGAGGCAGAAGCAGGCTCCATGCACCGGGAGCCTGACGTGGGATTCGATCCCGGATCTCCAGGATTGTGCCCTGGGCCAAAGGCAGGCGCCAAACCGCTGCGCCACCCAGGGATCCCGAATTTTATCTTTTAAGTCAAGATTAATTTTAATGATTTTTGAGAATTCCATGACTTTCCTTTTAAGATAATGGAAGAATTCTCATGAAAGCAAGTTTGGGTATTATTAAAATAGGACAATGTGCCTTTTAAATTTTTATCTGCATACAGGTGAAAAAGTTTTAATGAATGAATTTGCCAGCAACAAGAACTGGAATCCAGATACTTGGAAATGGAGAAAGATGAATGATCATGGGAAAAACTGTCTTTAGACCAGAGGCATTGGGCTGCTGTCCTGGGTCTACACTTTAAAAGCCCCACTCTGACTTTATGTCTAGAAAATAAATAAATAAAATAAAATAGCCCCAATCTGGCCCTCTTGCAACATTTCTTTTTTTTTTTTTCCTTGCAACATTTCTTGCAGGGTTAAATGTATGTGCTTATCTAAAGCATGCCCCTTTTCTAGACCTTGTTGTGGTATCTGAGACCCAAAATTCCCTACTTCTAGAGATCTTGGGCCTATTTCCTGGGTTTCTTCTCTGTGTTTGAGCCATGCTGCTGGCACTGCATGCCTAGTACTAGGACTGAGGGTGCCAAGGGGCACTTGTTTGTTCTTTACAGGTGGGGTTGGGAGGTGATTGTGAGATAAGAGTGAGAGCCCTTAATGGGAAGACAAAGAAGATAAGCCTCACTGTGAGTTTCTAGCAATGCTGCCTATATTTAAGATTATTTTAGGTCTTGAGGAGTCTCAGAACATTTAATAGAATATTGAATCTGGCTGATGAAAAGAGATTGTGCAGACGAACAGTTGTGAAATAGATATAATTGTTTATTCCAGTATACCCTAGAGTCAAAATTGTCCCTACCAGACACATTTGACAGATGAGAACATCAAGAACCAAATGGGTGAAGATCTTAAAACTCTTATGGTAATCACTGGCAAAGGCAGTGTTTGAAACCTGTGGCTCTTCCATTTCTGCCCACGGCCTCATACAGTGGAGACTTCTCACCCCAGTTCCTGTGACATGGTGATTTAAAGGCCTAGAATGAAGTTTGAGTCCTGACCTACTATCTTGGAATGTAGAGTCAAGAGACTTGACATCCCAAAGTGGCCTGTTTCCTAACTAGCAGTTGGAATTTGGGAAAGCGCCAACATTTTTGGACCATAGTCTCCTCATTATTTTAAATGGGAATAGTCCTACCTGCTCTGCTCACAATCTGTTCACACATCTGTTATGCAAACCAAACAGTTTGAAAACATGAAATGCCATATACATGTAAGAAGTTAAGGAGAATCTGAAAAATAGTGAGAGATAAAATTGTGTAGTCCCTTGGTTAGGAAGCATTGTACTGCTTATGCAGGAAGGATGGGGGGAAGGAGGAAAATTCTGACCTACTTTTATATGTGCCCATCTCTCTCCATCTTTTCCCTCATTTCTCTTTCCATTCTTTCTTTGTCATCTCAGCAGGAAAAAGGGAAGGGTTTTGTGTGGGAGGTACCTGGGCTGGATGGGAGCAGAAAGAGCCTGTACTAAGAAGTCTGGCTGAACTGGGGCAAGCTGACAAAGCAGCCTGACAAATGCATCTTGATGTCTCAATCCACTGCAAGTATGCCAAAGGCAGCAGGCTGGGTGATTGTCAGCGACAGTCCAGCTGCCACTAGAGCCAAAGGCACAATGACAAAGTGGGACAAGTTTGCATGTAATGCCTTCTGCTTTCCTTTCAGGATCCTTGTCCTTCCTCTACCCTCTTCTACTCTTATATTTTCCTTACCCCTTACCCAACCCTGACCTTGAGCCACCCAGTTGCTGTGTTCTGAATATTCAAACCTCTTCCTTGCCATCTGCTTCCTTCCTAAAAAGTTTTTTTTTTTTCTTAAATAACCTTGCTCCTCTGCATTGTAATCACAACACTGAAATATCAAACTCTGGAAGGTACTGATTTGATTTAAATAATTTATATGAAGATGGGAATTGATAAGCTTAATGCTCACAGGTGATTTGCATTTATAAAGATTGTTGACACAAGAGAATCTCTTATTGGTATATTAATATGAGAGAAAAATAATAATAAAAATTAAAAAAATATATGAGAGAAAAAAGTTTTTTAACAGGGAGTTTCTTTGTTTCTACCTTGTTCCTACCCATATCTAACCTAGTGGGGAGGGATGGGCATCTATTGAGAATTTTCTGTCATTCTCATATCAGACACTTAATATGTGTCACCTCATTTAATCTTCCTGTGAACCTACGTAAAAGGTATTATCATCCACATTTTAGAACTAAGGAAACTGAGATCCAGAGAGGTTACGAGGTTTTCCTAAGTCACAATAGCTTATGAATGGTAGTGTTGGATTCAAACTCCACTTTTTCAGATGTCACACAGCTTCACATAAAGGACCAGGATCTGGATTGGTTTTAGGTTCTAATTTGTGTGCTGGTAGCAAAAGGGGTAAAAGATGAGGCTGGAAGTAAGGGTTGGGGTAGATAGTGGGGACCTTGTATTCTGAATTGAGCTTCATTTGTGTATTTGACTTCATTGTGTATAATAAATAATAGACTGCAGGTATCTGGTAAGCTATCAATATCTTCCCCCCCAGCATCCAGGATGATTCCCTGCTCATGGCAAGAGCTGAGGTCATGTCTCTAATTTTCTTCTTTTGTTACTAGGGACCCTTGGCCTGGCTCTCTTTCATAGAATCCTGATAGGTGACCTGTCTTGGGAGGAAATCAGGGAGTATGACTGGGGAAGAGGGCAATGCAGGGAGTAATGCAAAAAAAGAAGAAAGAAGAAATATTATTCATTGAGAACAGAGCTTTCCAGGACTTTTGTTGGAGTATGAGAGCAAAATCAAGCCTCCTCTTTCCACTTGGCACTGACACCTCCCTGTTTATATCTCCAAGGGAAAAGAGAACTTGGGAATGGACTTAAATAATGAACAATTAATGAACATCATGTAAACTTAAGGCTTTAGACTATCACTAGTTACAAGGATCCCAAAAGTCAGAGAAGGAAAACTAAAAAGTTGAAAATAACCTCATCACCAAAAAATTGTGACAATCCAATATTTTTATTCCCCTGACATTTTGTTGTCATCACTTTGTGAGACAGAGGGACACTGCCTTCCAACTCTCTTGATGAGCAAGGATGTACACAGGGAGGGCGGGGACTAGTCTGTTGTGAGATGTGACAAGAGATCTGTTCAGATGCTGGGAATGATATCTGTAATCGACCTCCTGTACATGTCAGTTCTCATGTCTTGCTCTGTGCTGTGCTAATGAATAAGTTGTTTTTGTGTTATATAAAATTACCTTCTAATCATCACTACATTATCATTTATTTTACAGTAGCACTGAACAAGCTGAAATTCTTTAGCAATCAGGTCTCCCATTTTGATTTCTTGCTTCCCCTCTTTGGACCTTGATTTGCCTCACCTTCTCCTTTTCAGACAGACACTGTACTCCTCTTTTTGACTCTTATGGTTCATATTACACAATGATATTTGCTGTTTACTAAATACCTACTGTGTGCCAGGTATATTATCCATTGAATCTCTAGTCCTCATAGTACCTCTATAACAGCATTATTTTCTTTATTTTACAAATGAGAAGAATTGAGGCTTGGAGAAAAGTTGACTTGTTGAAGTTCATCCAGGTGATAAGTAACTGAGCTGGGCTATGAATCCAGGCTTGTCTGACTCCAAGTCCACACTAACCTTGAGAATACATTGTTTTCTCTCAATACTTTGGGGATGGGGAAGCAGTGTGAGAAGGTGGTGGTTATAGTTGGGGAATGCTCACAGTGGGATTGCCCTCCGAGAACCAGCCTCTATGGTCTCCTATCTTTTATACAGAAATCATTTAAAAATCTCTGGGTTATAGGATAGCTTAGAGTGGATAATTTTCTGGCCATACTTCAAAGCAATCTGAATTCCGTCTTTTTCCCCTAAAGCAAAGCTACTATTCCACTTGCTGGCCCTTATAATTGGGATAGGGATAAGGGCTACTTATCTCCTTATTGGGGAATCTTATCTTTTCAAATGTAGATATTTGGTTGAAGGCTTGTGGCTGAGAAACTTAAAGTCAGAAAAAAATAGAATTGATGAAAGTGAAATGAACGCTGTGTGGCAAAGCCTATTTTCTTGTTCTTTATCCTTCTCTCAGCAACTTTTGCTCTACCTGAATGCTCCTCTTCATAATTAATTTTCATTTGAAAAAACAGCTAAGAAAATACAGCTAACATTTATTAAACAAAACTGTATGTTCACTTAATCCTCATTGTGGCTTTCAAAGGGAAGCCTATTACCATGTTAATGTGAGGCCCTAAGGAGTAAAATAACTTGACCAACCTTACTTATCTGTAGACTTCCAGGATGTCAGTTCAGGCTTTGATAATTCTAATCCCTTTTCACCCAAGCATGTGGCTTGACAGGAGCCAATGAAGGCAAATGACCCGAAAGCAGAGCAAAGATGGCCAGCAATGCTGATTAGACAACTTCAGGAAACAGGTAGAGGACCTGCTGGACACTGACACTGTTATTAGAGAAAGGGCATGAGGGAGGGATGGGCCAGTAGAAACACCAACAACACTGTAGGTAACATCCCCTTGGATGCACATGGGCTTTGGAAAGTAAGTCCATTATTGTATTTTATCCTGCTTCCCATCCTGGGAGTAGAAGGTCTTAACCTTATCTTACAGGTTGAAGCATCCAAGATTCAAGGAGGCTAACAATTCCCCCTGGGCCAGAGTTAAGCAGTGATAGAGCCAAGCTAGGATGAGTCTGGAGTTTACGCTTCTGACCAATGTGTATGATGCCCAGACAGAATGCCTTTATTTGGGACACCTGGCTGGCTCAGCAGTTGAGCATCTGCCTTCAGCTTAGGGTGTGATCTCCAGAGTCCAGGGATCGAGTCCCACATCGGGCTCCCTGCTTCTCCCTCTGCCTATGTCTCTGCCTCACTCTATGTCTCTCATGAACATATAAATAAAATATTTTTTAAAAAAGAATGCCTTTATTTTTAAAGCATCAGCCATATCCTCAGCTGCTACCCCCAGACTGCAGTAGAAAAGGAACATTGAGACATTTTGTAATTATCTTCTCAATCTTTCCTCGGAGGAAAAAAAGACAAAGTTGAGGGGCTATGCTCTTACCTAACATAGAGGCTCTTAAACTGGAGTCCAGGGATGCCACAAAGTGAATAGAATTGAAAGGAGTCTGTGAACTTGGATGGGAGAAAAATTTACTTTCCCTAATCTCTAACTGAAATATAGCATTTCCTTTTATTAGGAATAGAGTGATATTAGCACCTAAGACTATCACCCATAAGAATTAAAAATGTTTTCATATCACATTGTAGTTTGACAGATGTCTCAATAAGACATGTACCCTTATAACTACTTCAAAATTAGAGAAGTTATTAGACTCACTGCTAGATCTTGTTATTTATTGCATTAATAAAAAGTGCTATATTACCATACATAATTCTAAGGAAAATTTGCCAACTGTAATTACATGTAATGAGTTTTCTTTGTAATCCTGTGAATATTATTTTATGCATTTAAAGAATTATTTTGAGGAAGGATCCATGGGTGTCACAGATGACCAAAGAGTTCATGGCCCAAAGATAATTAAGACCCTGCACAAAAGCAGGTGGGGCCTCACAGGATTCATGCTTCCCAAGGGAGTGCTAGAAGTTGGATGGGTCTGTCTTCTAGGAAGGCTTAGTACAAAGGCTTAGTACAAAAATAAAGTACATTATTAAGTTAATTTTGCTTATTTCCTTTTACTTTTAAAACCAACTAGCACTTTCTCCAAGCTTGCACTTGGGCATCTGAGGGCTGCTGGGAAAAACCCCATAGTAGGACCAATTGCTGTCACTCTAAATAACTGAAGGTCACCCTTAACCAGATCCTCAACCTGACCCTATAACCTCATTACATGGCTATAGACAATCCCATCACCTATTTCAAACCCTCTCTCTTCTCTCACTTCTGACTTTATGAAACCCCTCTGTTATTCTCAGACAATAAGCTAATATTACAGAATAAAAAGGAGTCTTCAAATGGGAACACCTGACTTCCTGCTGTAAAACCTTCATATCCACTAGAGCTTTATGTACCCTCTACTCCTGTCAACAGAGGCCAGTCATTCTGTTCTGGATTGATCCTCCTCACCCCGGCTGCCCCACCCACCTCCTCAGGAACTGCATATAGTCAGCCACTGCTCTGACCATCCTTATTTTTGCCTTCCCCAAAACTACTGGATCCTTCTTGACCACCGGTAAACATTCCTAAGTTCTTTCCTTATTAAAAACCAGAAACAAAACCTTCATCAATTTGCATTTCCCTCTCTATATACTGTCCTCTCTTTCTCCTCTCCACAAACTCTTCCAACTCTCTTTTCCTTTGCCTTGCGCCAGACTCCTGATTTATACACTACGTTTATGGTTCTTCTCAGCTCATTTAGCTCCCCATCCTTCTCCTCCCAGCCTCTAATTGTGGAACTTCTTCAAGCCTTGGCCTCATGCAACTTTCTTTCTTTCTTTTTTTTTAAGATTTTATTCATTTATTCATGAGAGACAAAGAGAGAGGCAGAGACACAGGCAGAGGGAGAAGCAGGCTCCATGCAGGAGCCTGATGCAGGACTCGATCCCGGGACTCCAGGATCATGCCCTGGGTCAAAGGCAGGTGCTAAACCGCTGAGCCACCCAGGGATCCCCCTCATGCAACTTTCTCTCCTCACTCTCTATTCTGTAGATGCCCATGATAGGGGCCAGCTGTATACAGATGACTCCCTAATTTACACATCCAGCCCTGGCCCCCATATAAGCTCCAGTCCCAAAATCAAACTCTAGATCATCACTCTTAAAAAAAAATTAATCTTCTTCTAGTTCATCTCAATGACTGGTATCATTATCAATTTGGTTAGACAAAACAAAAATTTTCAAGCCATTCCTGCTATCTCCCTCCCTCTCAGCCTGCATATCCATTTCATCACCAAGTCTTGCATTTTTGCTTCCTCTTTACATGTCAATCAGTTCACATTTTTCCATATCTATTAGCATATCTAGTCCAACCTGCCACCATGCCTTGTTTAGACTCCTGCTTGATGACCAACCACTCCATACAATGCAAGTGGTTCATTTCAGGCACTTTTGCAAGAAAGCAAGCAAGCGGCGGGTGCGGCGAGCTCCGCCACAGGGATGTAAATGAAAGTTGGAAGAGTTTTCTGCCCTTTTGGTCATAAGAGGGGAGGAGAGAGTTGGAGACGGTGGAGAAGAATAAGACACCATAAAACTACTAGCTGCACATTGTTGGAAGAAAACCTTCAAATTATCCTGAAAATCTATGAATTCGGCCTGAGATTTAAAGAGAGACCAGCTGGAATGCTACAGTGAGAAGAGTTCGCGCATCTATCAAGGTAGGAAGACGGGGAAAAAGAAATAAAGAAACAAAGGCCTCCAAGGGGGAGGGGCCCCGCGAGGAGCCGGGCTGAGGCCGGGGCGAGTGTCCCCAGGACAGGAGAGCCCCGTCCCGGAGGAGCAGGAGCTGCACCGACCTTCCCGGGGGAAAGGGGCTCCAGGGAGGTGGAGCAGGACCCAGGAGGGCGGGGATGCCCTCGGGTTCCCTGGGACAGTAACAGAGCAACTGCGCCCCGGGAGAGTGCGCCGAGCTCCCTAAGGGCTGCAGCGCGCACGGCGGGACCCGGAGCAGCTCGGAGGGGCTCGGGCGGCGGCGCCGCGGAGGGGGTTGCGCGGCCCGGGAGCGCGAATCCAACAGCGCAGGCCCCGGAGCACAGGGCGCCGGACACAGCCCAGGATCCGGCCTCCCCCGGGACAGGCAGAGGCCGGGAGGGCCCAGGACCGCAAGGACGCTCCTGCCCCAGCTGAGCAGATCAGTGGCCCCGCCCGGAGCCTCCAGGCCCTGCAGACGGAGTTCCTGCCGGAGCTGAATCCAGGTTTCCAGAGCTGGCCCTGCCACTGGGGCTGTTCCTCCTGCGGCCTCACGGGGTAAACAACCCCCACTGAGCCCTGCACCAGGCAGGGGCACAGCAGCTCCCCCAACTGCTAACACCTGAAAACCAGCACAGCAGGCCCCTCCCCCAGAAGACCAGCTAGACGGACAACTTCCAGGAGAAGCCAAGGGACTTAAAGTACACAGAATCAGAAGATACTCCCCAGTGGTTCTTTTTTGTTTTGTTTTGTTTTGTTTTGTTTTGTTTTTGTTTTGTTTTGCTTTTTGATTTGTTTCCTTCCCCCACCCCCTTTTTTTCTCCTTTCTTTTTCTTTCTCTTTTTCTTCTTTTTTTTTTTCGTTTTTTTTTTTCTTACCTTTTTTTTCTCTTTCTCTTTTCTTTCCTTCTTTCTCTCCTCTCTTTTTCTCTTTTTCCCAATACAACTTGCTTTTGGCCACTCTGCACTGAGCAAAATGACTAGAAGGAAAACCTCACCTCAAAAGAAAGAATCAGAAACAGTCCTCTCTCCCACAGAGTTACAAAATCTGGATTACAAGTCAATGTCAGAAAGCCAATTCAGAAGCACTATTATACAGCTACTGGTGGCTCTAGAAAAAAGATAAAGGACTCAAGAGACTTCATGACTGCAGAATTTAGAGCTAATCAGGCAGAAATTAAAAATCAATTGAATGAGATGCAATCCAAACTAGAAGTCCTAACGACGAGGGTTAACGAGGTGGAAGAACGAGTGAGTGACATAGAAGACAAGTTGATAGCAAAGAGGGAAACTGAGGAAAAAAGAGACAAACAATTAAAAGACCATGAGGATAGATTAAGGGAAATAAACGACAGCCTGAGAAAGAAAAACCTACGTTTAATTGGGGTTCCCGAGGGCGCCGAAAGGGACAGAGGGCCAGAATATGTATTTGAACAAATTCTAGCTGAAAACTTTCCTAATCTGGGAAGGGAAACAGGCATTCAGATCCAGGAAATAGAGAGATCCCCCCCTAAAATCAATAAAAACCGTTCAACACCTCGACATTTAATTGTGAAGCTTGCAAATTCCAAAGATAAGGAGAAGGTCCTTAAAGCAGCAAGAGACAAGAAATCCCTGACTTTTATGGGGAGGAGTATTAGGGTAACAGCAGACCTCTCCACAGAGACCTGGCAGGCCAGAAAGGGCTGACAGGATATATTCAGGGTCCTAAATGAGAAGAACATGCAACCAAGAATACTTTATCCAGCAAGGCTCTCATTCAAAATGGAAGGAGAGATAAAGAGCTTCCAAGACAGGCAGCAACTAAAAGAATATGTGACCTCCAAACCAGCTCTGCAAGAAATTTTAAGGGGGACTCTTAAAATTCCCCTTTAAGAAGAAGTTCAGTGGAACAGTCCACAAAAACAAAGACTGAATAGATATCATGATGACACTAAACTCATATCTCTCAATAGTAACTCTGAATGTGAACGGGCTTAATGACCCCATCAAAAGGCGCAGGGTTTCAGACTGGATAAAAAAGCAGGACCCATCTATTTGCTGTCTACAAGAGACTCATTTTAGACAGAAGGACACCTACAGCCTGAAAATAAAAGGTTGGAGAACCATTTACCATTCGAATGGTCCTCAAAAGAAAGCAGGGGTAGCCATCCTTATATCAGATAAACTAAAATTTACCCCAAAGACTGTAGTGAGAGATGAAGAGGGACACTATATCATACTTAAAGGATCTATTCAACAAGAGGACTTCACAATCCTCAATATATATGCTCCGAATGTGGGAGCTGCCAAATATATAAATCAATTATTAACCAAAGTGAAGAAATACTTAGATAATAATACACTTATACTTGGTGACTTCAATCTAGCTCTTTCTATACTCGATAGGTCTTCTAAGCACAACATCTCCAAAGAAACGAGAGCTTTAAATGATACACTGGACCAGATGGATTTCACAGATATCTACAGAACTTTACATCCAAACTCAACTGAATACACATTCTTCTCAAGCGCACATGGAACTTTCTCCAGAATAGACCACATATTGGGTCACAAATCGGGTCTGAACCGATACCAAAATATTGGGATTGTCCCCTGCATATTCTCGGACCATAATGCCTTGAAATTAGAACTAAATCACAACAAGAAGTTTGGAAGGACCTCAAACACGTGGAGGTTAAGGACCATCCTGCTAAAAGATAAAAGGGTCAACCAGGAAATTAAGGAAGAATTAAAAAGATTCATGGAAACTAATGAGAATGAAGATACAACCGTTCAAAATCTTTGGGATGCAGCAAAAGCAGTCCTAAGGGGGAAATACATCGCAATACAAGCATCCATTCAAAAACTGGAAAATGCTCAAATACAAAAGCTAACCTTACACATAAAGGAGCTAGAGAAAAAACAGCAAATAGATCCTACACCCAAGAGAAGAAGGGAGTTAATAAAGATTCGAGCAGAACTCAACGAAATCGAGACCAGAAGAACTGTGGAACAGATCAACAGAACCAGGAGTTGGTTCTTTGAAAGAATTAATAAGATAGATAAACCATTAGCCAGCCTTATTAAAAAGAAGAGAGAGAAGACTCAAATTAATAAAATCATGAATTTGAAAGGAGAGATCACTACCAACACCAAGGAAATACAAACGATTTTAAAAACATATTATGAACAGCTATACGCCAATAAATTAGGCAATCTAGAAGAAATGGACGCATTCCTGGAAATCCACAAACTACCAAAACTGGAACAGGAAGAAATAGAAAACCTGAACAGGCCAATAACCAGGGAGGAAATTGAAGAAGTCATCAAAAACCTCCCAAGACACAAGAGTCCAGGGCCAGATGGCTTCCCAGGGGAATTTTATCAAACGTTTAAAGAAGAAACCATACCTATTCTCCTAAAGCTGTTTGGAAAGATAGAAAGAGATGGAGTACTTCCAAATTCATTCTATGAAGCCAGCATCACCTTAATTCCAAAGCCAAACAAAGACCCCACCAAAAAGGAGAATTACAGACCAATATCCCTGATGAACATGGATGCAAAAATTCTCAACAAGATACTGGCCAATAGGATCCAAGAGTACATTAAGAAAATTATTCACCATGACCAAGTAGGATTTATCCCTGGGACACAAGGCTGGTTCAACACCCGTAAAACAATCAATGTGATTCATCATATCAGCAAGAGAAAAACCAAGAACCATATGATCCTCTCATTGGATGCAGAGAAAGCATTTGACAAAATACAGCATCCATTCCTGATCAAAACTCTTCAGAGTGTAGGGATAGAGGGAACATTCCTCGACATCTTAAAAGCCATCTATGAAAAGCCCACAGCAAATATCATTCTCAATGGGGAAGCACTAGGAGCCTTTCCCCTAAGATCAGGAACAAGACAGGGATGTCCACTCTCACCACTGCTGTTCAACATAGTACTGGAAGTCCTAGCCTCAGCAATCAGACAACAAAAAGACATTAAAGGCATTCAAATTGGCAAAGAAGAAGTCAAACTCTCCCTCTTCGCCGATGACATGATACTCTACATAGAAAACCCAAAAGTCTCCACCCCAAGATTGCTAGAACTCATACAGCAATTTGGTAGCGTGGCAGGATACAAAATCCATGCCCAGAAGTCAGTGGCATTTCTATACACTAACAATGAGACTGAAGAAAGAGAAATTAAGGAGTCAATCCCATTTACAATTGCACCCAAAAGCATAAGATACCTAGGAATAAACCTAACCAAAGATGTAAAGGATCTATACCCTCAAAACTATAGAACACTTCTGAAAGAAATTGAGGAAGACACAAAGAGATGGAAAAATATTCCATGCTCATGGATTGGCAGAATTAATATTGTGAAAATGTCAATGTTACCCAGGGCAATATACACGTTTAATGCAATCCCTATCAAAATACCATGGACTTTCTTCAGAGAGTTAGAACAAATTATTTTAAGATTTGTGTGGAATCAGAAAAGACCCCGAATAGCCAGGGGAATTTTAAAAAAGAAAACCATATCTGGGGGCATCACAATGCCAGATTTCAGGTTGTACTACAAAGCTGTGGTCATCAAGACAGTGTGGTACTGGCACAAAAACAGACACATAGATCAGTGGAACAGAATAGAGAATCCAGAAGTGGACCCTGAACTTTATGGGCAACTAATATTTGACAAAGCAGGAAAGACTATCCATTGGAAGAAAGACAGTCTCTTCAATAAATGGTGCTGGGAAAATTGGACATCCACATGCAGAAGAATGAAACTAGACCACTCTCTTTCACCATACACAAAGATAAACTCAAAATGGATGAAAGATCTAAATGTGAGACAAGATTCCATCAAAATCCTAGAGAAGAATACAGGCAACACCCTTTTTGAACTCGGCCATAGTAACTTCTTGCAAGATACATCCACGAAGGCAAAAGAAACAAAAGCAAAAATGAACTATTGGGACTTCATCAAGATAAGAAGCTTTTGCACAGCAAAGGATACAGTCAACAAAACTCAAAGACAACCTACAGAATGGGAGAAGATATTTGCAAATGACATATCAGATAAAGGGCTAGTTTCCAAGATCTATAAAGAACTTATTAAACTCAACACCAAAGAAACAAACAATCCAATCATGAAATGGGCAAAAGACATGAACAGAAATCTCACAGAGGAAGACATAGACATGGCCAACATGCATATGAGAAAATGCTCTGCATCACTTGCCATCAGGGAAATACAAATCAAAACTACAATGAGATACCACCTCACACCAGTGAGAATGGGGAAAATTAACAAGGCAGGAAACCACAAATGTTGGAGAGGATGTGGAGAAAAGGGAACCCTCTTACACTGTTGGTGGGAATGTGAACTGGTGCAGCCACTCTGGAAAACTGTGTGGAGGTTCCTCAAACAGTTAAAAATATACCTACCCTACGACCCAGCAATTGCACTGTTGGGGATTTACCCCAAAGATACAAATGCAATGAAACGCCGGGACACCTGCACCCCGATGTTTATAGCAGCAATGGCCACGATAGCCAAACTGTGGAAGGAGCCTCGGTGTCCAACGAAAGATGAATGGATAAAGAAGATGTGGTTTATGTATACAATGGAATATTACTCAGCTATTAGAAATGACAAATACCCACCATTTGCTTCAACGTGGATGGAACTGGAGGGTATTATGCTGAGTGAAGTAAGTCAGTCGGAGAAGGACAAACATTATATGTTCTCATTCATTTGGGGAATATAAATAATAGTGAAAGGGAATATAAGGGAAGGGAGAAGAAATGTGTGGGAAATATCAGAAAGGGAGACAGAACGTAAAGACTGCTAACTCTGGGAAACGAACTAGGGGTGGTAGAAGGGGAGGAGGGCGGGGGGTGGGAGTGAATGGGTGACGGGCACTGGGTGTTATTCTGTATGTTAGTAAATTGAACACCAATAAAAAATAAAAAAAATAAAAAAAATAAAAAAAAAGAAAGCAAGCAAGCATATGAATGAATGAATGAATGAATGCCTAGAGGAAGCAAGACTTGATGGACCACTGGGGAGAAAAAAAATATTCATTAATAAATACTTTTTGTTTTTCTACTCTGGCCTAGGCATTGTGTTAGGTTAGAGACAAGATCATCAGAGAGTTACTTCTCAAAAAGTTTACAATCTAGAAAGTGTTAGTAGTACTCTGTCAACAACAATAATACAAAGCACCATATAAAAAATCCATAAGCAAAATGGTCATTCTCCCTGCCCTAGATGACAAGCAAAGTTCAAAGAAAGGAGAAATCACATCCATTTGGATTTTTAGGAGATACTTCCTAAAAGGAGATGGTGCCAACATATGGAAACAAGATATATGTTCAGTAAGTACATTCTAGGAGGAAATGATCTAAACAAAGAAGCCAAAGACAGAAAGTACAGGAAAAAAAAATAATTCAGCCTGGCTAAGCATGGACTAATGAGAAATGGAAATGGAATGGAAGAGTCACTGGAAGTTCACTAAGAGAAGAAATTCCCTGCAATATGAGAATAGCTCCAAATACAAGACGCTTCTTCCTAAGTGGCTTTGCTTTAGTTGGAATCTACTTTTTTATTTACTTACCTAAGATGAAGGAAAGCTTTAGGTTTATACTCCATGCAGACATGAGAATGAATAGAGAAGAATCTTACTGATGACATATATGCAATCAGTTGTCCATAGTTCCTCACAGTGTGCTTAAAAAGGAGATATGTCTGCAATTTCTACATTCTGAATTAGATCTGCATAGTCTTTAGATTGGCACCTAAGAATCCAATTACAGGGACAAATAAGTCACTATCACCTATGCCTTCACATAAATGTGACTGGCCTCTACTATCGTTCCTTCACATAAATACCTTAAACTTCTTTAAAGGAGCCTCAGGAACATGAAGTAGTTGCCTGAGTCATCTGTAATCAGAATAGAAGAGACAACCACAGCAATCAGGACAGAAAGAGGTAAGCACATTTACCCTCGTGGGTAGTATTTTTTATTATTTTAACACCTGGTCCAAAAAAGAGGAGGGGGTACTACAAAGAAAGGAATTACGGAACAGTACAGAGAGAAAGGGGAGAGTAGGCAACTAAAAAGCAACATGCCAACGCATTTCATACTTTACCAGTGGCAGACATAACCCATTGATCATAACATCCTTTCCCAGAGAACCCATCAATGATCTCAAATTATTTCTGAACTTATCACTCTAAATAATGACTAGTAAGCAATCAAAATTGGCCCCAAAAAAACAAAAACAAAAACACCTCTTTTCCATTCTCAAAATAATGAAAAATAAATTTGAGGTTCCAGACTCTGGATTCAAATCTGTATTCAGATTGTTACCAACTATGTGACCAACTCTCTAAACCACAATTTTCTACAACTTTGAATGGAGGTAATGACCTTGTCAGCACTGTGGCAAGACTCAAAGTGCCACACTTTGAGTGTGGCAGTCAAAGTATCAAAGAACACTTTGAAAATTGTAGGACTCTATAGAGATGAGATATTCTCCATATAGATGTTACTACTCACTACTTCCAGAACACTCCCATATGCCCAGAGCACATTCCTTAGCATTCATCAATTGCATGTAGGGTCACATGTGAAAAGAAACCAGCAGGAGGAACTCGGCAATTCTCTACTTTGTGTCCTTTTCATAGATCCTTTCCTTGTCCCCCCAGTCCATTAGTTCATGAAGATAAGACTTATAGCCTGCTGCTTAAAGCTGCTGGCCCTGCCCACACAGGGGTTAGCCAGTTAGTCTTCATGGGATTGTACCCAAATGTAAAATGCAACCACAGCTGTTGTTAAAAACAACAATTTACAACAGAGTAAATGATTCACTCCTGAATAATTTTTATATGGTTTTGTTTTGCATTTTGTGATGAAGCAGGGACAATCAAGGTACTCTGTACAGATGGGGCCCTCCTAAGTTAATAAAGCATAGGCCTTATCTACAAAAGATAATCTAGCTGGAAGTCCTGAAGATTTACTCAGCAGCCTAGAGTTAGATGCCATCAAAAGCTAGAGGTTGACACAAATGTTGGAGAGGATGTGGAGAAAGGGGAACCCTCTTGCACTGTTGGTGGAAATGTGAACTGGTGCAGCCACTCTGGAAAACTGTGTGGAGGTTCCTCAAAGAGTTAAAAATAGACCTGCCCTACGACCCAGCAATTGCACTGCTGGGGATTTACCCCAAAGATACAGATGCAATGAAACACCGGGACACCTGCACCCCGATGTTTATAGCAGCAATGGCCACAATAGCTAAACGGTGGAAGGAGCCTCGGTGTCCATCGAAAGATGAACGGATAAAGAAGATGTGGTTTATGTATACAGTGGAATATTAGCCATAAGAAACGACAAATACCCACCATTTGCTTCGACATGGATGGAACTGGAGGGTATTATGCTGAGTGAAATAAGTCAATCAGAGAAGGACAAACATTATATGGTCTCATTCATTTGGGGAATATAAAAAATAGTGATAGGGAATAAAGGGGAAAGGAGAAAAAATGAGTGGGAAATATCAGAAAGGGAGACAGAACATGAGAGAGTCCTAACTCTAGGAAATGAACTAGGGGTGGGGGAAGAGGAGTTGGGTGGGGGGTGGGCGGGGGGTGATGGGCACTGAGGGGGGCACTTGATGGGATGAGCACTGGGTGTTATTCTATATGTTGGCAAATTGAACACCAATAAAAAATAAATTTACCAAAAAAAAAAAATCTAGAGGTTGAGGGGTACCTGGGTGGCTCAGTGGTTGAGCCCTGTCTTTGGCTCAGGTCATGATCCTGGAGTCCTGGGATCAAGTCCTGCATCAGGCTCCCCACAAGGAGCCCGCTTCTCCCTCTCCCTATGTCTCTGCCTCTCTCTCTCTCTCTCTCTCTCTCTCATGAATAAATAAATAAAAGCTTTAAAAGAAAGAAAGCAAGAAAGCAAGAAAGCAAGAAAGAAAGAAAGGAGAGAGATTGAAATAATGATGTCCTTGCAGCAACAGCAATACATGTAGGATATGCCAAGAACATCCAAGGAGCAGCACCATGAATGTGGGACTCCTGTTCATGTTCCCAGGATGAGTTATGCACAATTTCTTGCCATTTTTATTCTGTGATGTGGAGAATGAGTTATAAGGGAAACTGAGAAGGCAGAGAGGTGATTTAGGACTACTAGAATAATTCAGGTGAAAGATGATCATGGTGAGAGATGCAGAATAGGGAAAGGTGTCTGGGTTGAAGACTATTTTGGAAGTAGAATTACCAGACTTCTTGATGGATCAAATGGAGGGAAGGAATGAAAGGAAGGAGTTGAGAATGGCACCAATGTTTTTGGTTTAAGCAACTGGGTGAGTGGGAGCAATATTTTCTGAAATAAGGAAGAAAAGAGGGAGCGTGGCTAAAAACCCATAATCCTATCTTGGTCACTGAGAGATATTTTCCTTCTTGACACCAACTACATGATATCTTTTCCAACAACACTTCTCCTACTCTCCAACACCAATGGGTTGTTCTATAATTCAATTCTGACATTAATTACCGGGAGTTAGCATCAAACTCCACAGGTTAAGGGCTTACTCCTGTAAGATTGCTCTCATTTCAGAGGCCAGTCACAAATATCAGGTCACCTACACTTATGACCAACCAGCTATAAATCAGGAGATCCCTCTACCCGCCTTCTCAGGTTCAATAATTTGCTAAAATAGTTCACAGAACTCAGGAAGCCATTTTACATGCATTTATAAGCTTTTACAAATGATACGAATAAGTAGCCAAGTGAGGATGTGCTATAGGGCAAGGTCTGGAAAGGTCCCAAGCCCAGAAGCTTCTGTCCAGGAGTTGGTGTACCACCCTCCGAGCACATGAATGTGTTCACCAACTCAGAAGTTCTCTAAACTCCACTGTTTAGGAGCTTATATGCAGGTTTCATTACTTAGGCATGATTGAATAAGTCATTGGCTATTGATAATCAACTCAATCTCTGGTCCCTCTCTCCTCCCTGGAGACTGGGGAGTAGGACTGGAAGTTCCAAGCTTCTAATCAATGCTTGATCTTTCTGGTGATCAGATCCCATCCTGAAACTATCAAAGGGCCCACCACAAGTCACCCCATTATAACAAAAAAAACTCTCCTATCACCCTATCACTCAGGAAATTTCAAAGATTTTACAAGCAAAGAAAGATCTTTCTGGTGCTGCAGGCACATAAGTTTCATAGGGTGTCTCTACCATCTTACCAGGCAGGTGATCATATACAAAGCTGGGACTTATGAAGAAATTAGACGCCAGATTCAAATCCTAATTCTACCACTTACTAGCTTCTGTGACTGTGGATAGGTACTTAGCCTCCCCATCTTAGCTTCTTCATCTCAAAAATGCAAATAATAACCATTTTACAGGGCTCTATAAAAATAAGAGAGCATATAAAGCTAGCATTCAATCAACAAATATGTTTTGAGCCTCTATCCCATGCCAGAAACTATTCTAGGGTCTGGAGATAGAGCATAGGACAGAACAAAAATCCAGCCCTCATGAATCTACATTCCAGTGGGGAAAGCAGAAAGAGAACAAATAAATAAGAAAATACATACCATGCAGTTGATGGTAAGTGCAATAGAAAAAAAATATCAGCAGAAAAGGAGCTAGGGAGTGACAGGGTGATCAATGTTGTCATCTTAAACAGAATAGTCAAAGAAGACCTCATTGAGAAGGGGCAGAGACCTGAGAAGGTGAGACAGAAGGCCAGGCAGACAACTAGGGAAGAGCATTTGAGGCAGTGAGAAAAGCAAGTGCAAAGACCCATGGGGTGGAAGCTTGCCTAATATTGGTGCCAAGCCCAGAAAAGAGGCCAGTGTGGCCAGAGGTGATCCATTGAGAAGTGATAACCCCTGCTCAGAATTCCAATAACATTCATTTTGGGGATGACCTATTCAGTCTGCAACCTAAATTACTACTTTTCAGATAAATATTGTTTGAACTCTCCAATTGCATTCTAATTATTTATCTGCTAATTAACACACTAAAAGCAGAGCCCTCTTGGACTAACATTCCCATCCCAACCAAGTGCCTTAGACATGGAAAATCAACAGTCATCTGGAACCTGACCAAACATGCACATGCACACTCACAGGAACAAGCAAACTGCCAGCTCATCCTACTTCCTGAAATACTAGTCTTGGTGCCCAAGGTGCCTCATCTCCACAATTTGACTAAATTATTTTAAATTTGTTTGCATTAAGAAGTGTTCACTCTTGGGAATTCACTTTTAACATGGCAATCTCCTCTAAGCCTGGCTTTCCTGAAATTCCTTCAGTAAGGATACTACATATGTTGGCTCCATTAACAGCTAACCCCAGCAAGAATAAATCTAAATCTTACATACCTGAATGCTTTCATATGCAAGATGCTTTATTAGCAACACATGTTTTCTCTGCAGATCATAATCACCTGCTGTTTCAAAGACCATAATTTGAGGAAAAAGCTTCCAGAGGGCCAGAAATGCATGTAGAGAAAGTTAGAAAAACCATTAGTCTTCATAATTGCTCCATGAACAAAGAATAGGCACTCTAGTAAAAATAATCACTACCATTTATTGAGCATTTACTATCAACCTAGTACTGTGGTTAAGTGCTTCACTGAGCTAAGTTAAATCTTCACAGTATCCTGCAAGGTAGGTATTAGCCCTAAATTACAGATAAAAAAGGCCATCTGAGAGAGGTTAAGTCATTGGCCCAAGGTCACACAAGCTATTAAGGGGCAGAGCTAGGATTTGAACCCAGACCAACCAGTAGTGAAATCAGCACACCAAAATGTATATACAACAAAATCCAACAAGTGATCTCATTCTAAGACTTAGGACAAAGTTATTTTCACAAATTAGAAGGTTTGTCCTTACTGGTAGCGAGGAAAATCTAGAGCTGAATACCTGGTTGGATTGTGACCAATCCCCAAGAGAAGAAGAGGAGGCATGGAGAGCACCTAGATCCATTTCACATGAGCAAACTGACAGACAAGTTGCATTTGGGTCTGCAGTGCTGGAACCTTTCCCCATAAATTAGCTGTGGGTGTTCGATGTTGATGACTGAGAGCAATTATACCACTCATAGCAGATGGGAGCATATGGTGCCAGCCAAAATGAATCAATGTGTCACAGCAGCAAGGTTCTCGGATAAGTTTTAGAAAATGTTGTCAAACAATGATTATATTACCAGGGGGATGGGGCCAGCAACTACATCTTTCAGCCAATAATTTATAGCACTTGAATTTTTTTTACCCTTATCCAATGGCCATTGTTATGACTCCAGTTTACAGACGGAGAAATATAAAGTAGTTTGCCCCAGTCTACAGAGTTAAATCATTGGCAGAACTTGTAGGGTTTTAACAGAACCTAATAGGTTCCTTTTCCATGCCTGGATCTTGAAACATTTTTTTTAAATGGCAGAGGCAGAACTGGAGCACAGAATACCATCTTTATTACAGATAAAGCCAGGATGGAAGACAAATGGCCCAGCTAACTCCCTGATAGTCAACCTTAAGGACAGACAACCTGAGGGGAAGGTAAAGTTGGCCGAGTCACTACTACTCCCCTCCACCCCTACCCCCACCACTAACTTGGACTGAGAAAGAAGGAGAAATCCCCCGCTCTCAAGACCTTGGCTAGATAAATTAGCTCCCTAGTTGAAAAACATGGAGCAAAAGCCGTTGTCAGCCAACCATGTGGCAAGTCAGTTATTTAGGGGTGTCACTCTCTTCTAGGATTTTCCTCTTTAGGGTCTTCAGGTACAACTATACTGCTATAAGTGAGAGAGAAACTTTCCCTGAAGAGAATAGATATAACTATTGCCAATCTTCCTAAGAAGAGGTTGACCCAGGTAAGAAATTAGGGCTCAAGGGCACCTGGGTGGCTCAGTCAGCTGAGCATCCAACTCTTGATTTCAGCTCAGGTAATGATCTCAGGATCCGATGGAGACCCCTTCAGCAGAGAGTATGCTCAAGATTCTCTCTCTTGGGTGATAGAACATGAAAGACTCCTAACTCTGGAAAAAAAAAACAAGGGGTAGTGGAAGGGTAGGTGGGTGGAAGGATGGGGTGACTGGGTGACAGGCACTGAGGGGAGCACTTGACAGGATGAGCATTGGGTGTTACACTGTATAGTTGGCAAATCAAACTCCAATTAAAAAAAAATGGAAAAAAAAGATTCTCTCTCTGCCCGTCCCCCACCATGCTTACTCTCTTGCTCACTTAAAAATAAATAACTATTGAGGCACCTAGGTAGCTCTGTCGGTTAAGCATTCAACTTTTGATTTTGGCTCAGATCATGATCTCGGGGTCAAAGGATTGGCTCCACACTCAGCTAGAGATCCTCTCCCTCTCCCTTCCCCCTACCTGTTTGTGCTTGCTTGAGCATGCACACATGCTCTCTCGCTCTCCCATAAATAAACTCTTTAAAAATAAAATAAGTAGATACATCTTTAAAAAAAAAAAAAGGAAAGAAGGAAATTAGGATTCAGGGAAACAAGCCCCACATTGAGATGAATACAAAAATCCCTTCTTTCTAAAAGCTGGGGGTAACAATACTGAAGCAAAAGTTCCTGTCTCCATGTAATGAAGCATAGTCGAAAGAAAGGCAGACAAGGGCAAGGGACCTCTGCCCTAAGAGGAAACTCCTCTTAAAAGGATTTAACACCACCCTGGAAAGAGCCCTTTACCCTTTCCCACATGAACAATTACCTGAGAGGTAGATGAGCACATGGACAAAAACCTGATTGTGTGACAGGTGCATGGAGGATTAATCAGATTAAAATAGCCTGCCAACATTCTCATAAAACCCTTTAGACTTAGAAACTCCGGTGGCAATTCTCTCTGGTCCCCTCCCACCTCAGGAGCTTTGTACTATCCTTCAATAAACTTTGCTTTGCTGCCCACCACTCTTCTTCTAGTCTCCCTCTTTATTCTTTGAAGCAGTGTAACCAAGACCCACAGGCACCGAAGGAAAACAGATTCTGTAACACAAGGAGAATACAAAAGAAAATGTACATGCTCCCACCTTGGCTCATTCCTTGGACTTGTGTTTCCAAGCCACTCTTTGTCAATGCTGCCTAGCTCCACAAAGGTATAGGCCCACCCTCAGCACCCAGACAAGAACAGCAAATAAAAATCTCATTGAAGGTTGGGAGACACAAAAGACCATTATAGCACTGAGCAGATACCATCAGCTCAATGTCACATTTGCCCCGGGTCCACAGGCCAAGCCTCACCAGCCCTGGGCAGAGCCTCTCCCTCTCTCTATCCTCAGACCTGCAGCCTATGCCAAGTCCCCTACCAAGAGCTCATGTTCCAGATCTCTTCCACGTCCTTTTTTATTTTATTGAAGTTCGATTTGCCAACATATAACACCTAGTGTTCATCCCATCAAGTGCCCTCCTCAGTGCCCATCACCCAGTTACCCCATCCCTTCACCTGACTCCCCTTCCACTACCTTTTGTTCATTTCCCAGAGTTAGGAGTCTCTCATGTTTTGTCACCCTCTCTAATTTTTCCCACTCATTTTCCCTCCCTTCCCTTATAATCACTTTCACTATTTCTTATATTCCATGTATGAGTGAATCCATATGATGTTTGTCCTTCTCTGATTGACTTACTTCACTCAGCATAATACCCTCCAGTTCCATCCACGTTGAAGCAAATGGTGGGTATTTGTCGTTTCTAATGGCTGAGTAATATTCCACTGTATACATAGACCACATCTTCTTTATCCATTCATCTGTCGAAGGACATCGAGGCTCCTTCCACAGTTTGACGATTGTGGACATTGCTGCTGTAAACATTGGGGTGCAGGTGTCTCGGCTTTTCACGCATCTGTACTTTGGGGGTAAATCCCTAGCAGTGCAATTGCTGGGTCATAGGGTAGCTCTATTTTTAACTCTTTGAGGAACCTCCACACAGTTTTCCAGAGTGGCTGCACCAGTTCACATTCCCACCAACAGTGCAAGAGGGTTCCCCTTTCTTCACATCCTCTCCAACATTTGTTGTTTCCTGTCTTGTTACTTTTCCCCATTCTCACTGGTGTGAGGTGGGATCTCATTGTGGTTTTGATTTGTATTTCCCTGATGGCAAGTGATGCGGAGCATTTTCTCATGTGCTTCTTGGCCATGTGTATGGCTTCTGTGGTGAAATTTCTGTTCATGTCTTTTGCTCATTTTATGATTGGATTGTTTCTTTGCTGTTGAGTTTAATAAGTTCTTTATAGATCTTAGATACTTTATCTGATATGTCATTTGCAAATATCTTCTCCCATTCTGTAAGTTGTCTTTTAGTTTTGTTGATGGTTTCTTTTACTATGCAGAAGCTTTTTATCTTGATTAAGTCCCAATATTTCATTTTTGCTTTTGTTTCCCTCGCCACCTTAGATGTATCTTGGAAGTAGTTTCTGTGGCCAATTTCAAAAACGGTGTTGCCTGTGTTCTCCTCTAGGATTTTGATGGATTCTTGTCTCACACTTAGATCTTTCATCCATTTTGAGTTCATCTTTCTGTATGGTGTAAGAGAATGGTCTAGTTTCATTCTTCTGCATGTGGCTGTCCAATTTTCCCAGCACCATTTATTGAAGGGACTGTCCTTTTTCCAACGGATAGTCTTTCCTGCTTTGCCTAGTATTAGTTGACCATAGAGTTGAGGGCCCATTTCTGGGTTCTCCATTCTGTTCCATTGATCTATGTGTCTGTTTCTGTGCCAGTACCACACTGTCTTGATGATCACAGCTTTGTAGTACAACTTGAAATCCGGCATTGTGATGCCCCTGGCTCTGGTTTTCTTTTTTAATATTCCCCTGGCTATTCGGGGTCTTTTCTGATTCCACACAAATCCTAAGATTATTTGTTCCAACTCTCAGAAGAAAGTCCATGGTATTTTGATAGGGATTGCATTGAACGTGTAAATTGCCCTGGGTAGGGCAGCATGGGTGGCTCAGTGGTTTAGTGCCACCTTCAGCCCTGGGCGGGATCCTGGGGTCCCGGGATCGAGTCCCACATTGGGCTCCCTGCATGGAGCCTGCTTCTCCCTCTGCCTGTGTCTCTGCCTCTCTCTTGTCTCTCATGAATAAGTAAATAAAATTTTTTTAAAAATTTCCCTGGGTAGCATTGACATTTTCACAATATTAAATCTTCCAATCCATGAGCATGGAATGTTTTTCCATCTCTTTACATCTTCCTCAAGTTCTTTCGGAAGTGTTCTGTAGTTTTTAGGGTATAGGTCCTTTACATCTTTGGTTTGGTTTATTCCTAGGTACTTTATAGTTTTGGGTGCAATTGTAAATGGGATGGATTCCTTAATTTTTCTTCCTTCAGTCTCATTGTTAGTGTATAGAAATGCCACTGATTTCTGGGCATTGATTTTGTATCCTGCCACACTGCTGAATTGCTGTATGAGTTCTAACAATCTTGGGGTGGAGTCTTTTGGGTTTTCTAGGTACAGTATCATGTCATCTGCAAAGAGGGACAGTTTGACTTCTTCTTTGCCAATTTGAGTGCCTTTTATTTCTTTTTGTTGGCTAATTGCTGAGGCTAGGACTTCTAGTACTATGTCGAATAGCAGTGGTGAGAGTGGACATCCCTGTCGTGTTCCTGATGTTAGGGGAAAGACTCCCAGTGTTTCCCCATTGAGAATGATATTTGCTGTGGGCTTTTCGTAGATGCCTTTTAAGATGCTGAGGAATGTTCCCTTTATCCCTATACTATGAAGAGTTTTGATCAGGAATGGATGCTGTATTTTGTCAAATGCTTTCTCTGCATCTATTGAGAGGATCATATGGTTCTTGTTTTTTCTCTTGTTGATGTGATCTGTCATGCTGATTGTTTTACAAGTGTTGAACCAACCTTGCATCCCAGGGATAAATCCCATTTGGTCATGGTGAATAATCTTCTTAATGTACTATTGGATCCTATTGGCTAGTATCTTGTTGAGAATTTTTGCATCTGTGTTCATCAGGGATATTGGTCTATAATTCTCCTTTTTGGTGGGGGTCTTTGTCTGGTTTTGGAATCAAAATGATGCTGGCCTCATAAAATGAGTTTGGAAGTATTCCATCCCTTTCTATCCTTCGGAAGAGTTTTAGTAAAATAGGTATTATTTCTTCTTTAAGCATTTGATAGAATTCCCCCGAGAAGCCATCTGACCCTGGACTTTTGTGTCTTGGGAGGTTTTTGATGGCTGCTTCAATTTCCTCAGTGGTTGTTGACCTGTTCAGGTTTTCTGTTTCTTCCTGTTCCAGATTTGGTAATTTGCTCCATGTCCTTTCAAAAGAAAAAGATTTTTATGCTCCCCTCCCAATCAAAATATTTTTCTATTCCACCCAAGTAAAGATGACACTCATTTTCATTTTCATTTCAGTTTATTTTAGACATTTACTTTAAACAGAAGCAGTTTAGCTTCTGGTTGGATTAAACCTTTCTACTCCAGAATAGGTTCTTGCCTTTATCTTATCTAACCAGAAGGCCCAGTAAATGTTGCTTCTGTTGTTAAAGGAGCAATCTGGCCTCAAAAGTCAAGTCAGACTTCTATCTCTAGGAAAGCAAAAAAATGCTGGAAATTTTTAAATAGCTTTGCCCACCT
The DNA here is from genome assembly GCF_003254725.2 of Canis lupus dingo. Taxonomy (NCBI): domain Eukaryota; kingdom Metazoa; phylum Chordata; class Mammalia; order Carnivora; family Canidae; genus Canis; species Canis lupus. The sequence goes on along the minus strand of NC_064256.1, from coordinate 37,385,940 downwards.
CCATCCCAGCCACTGATTCTAGCCCTTAGAGGTTGCTAAAAATATCAAGGGTTCCATCTAGTTCCATCACAAAAGCTCTGTTCCTATCTCAAAGTAGAGAAGAGACACAGATGTTTTCCTGTTTCCTTCTGACCTTAACAGAATCTTCATATTTTTAGAGCTCTGTCAACATTTTTTTCTGCCCCAATACACCCAAGGAAGATAATAAACTCTGTCAGTACCAGCACCTCAACAGACCATAGCAAGGAATCTCATTTTGGGTGCAGAATACACAAACCCTATAGAGACATAGCAACAATTTTGAGAAGAAAGTTGTATAGTTTGAAAAGGTAATTATAATACCCCTCCACACTCAACCCTCATGTTCCCCTCAAATATAAGTCAATTCTTTAAATGCTCTAACTTGCCTATTTTTTTACCCCTCGGCCATTATATAATTGAGTTGTGTTTATTACACACCTCACCATACCTTTAAAAGTCCAAGTCCTAGGATTACATTAATGTTTCCTTTCATTTATTCCTTCTCTGCCCAAAAAAGTTGCTAATACATAGGAGAGATCCTACATGCTCACCTCATTAGAACCAAATGCTAATGATCACCTCATTTGAACCAAATTTTACATTTGTAAAGAACAAAAGCAATGCCTCAAACACAGTATTCAGATTCCTTCTACATCCTCCTCAGCCTTTCACATGTCCTAAAAAATAGCATGCCTCTGTTAAGAGCTTGGAAGAGTGCTGTCCCATCAAAGTTAAAATACACTTAAATGGGCACTGAGGGGGGCACTTGGCAGGATGAGCACTGGGTGTTATGCTATATGTTGGCAAATGGAACTCCAATAAAAAAAATACACTTAAACCTTTCTTGTAGTTTTTTTATCTTTGTTTTTCATAATGATACATTTGTATCAAGAGCACTCCTCCTTTAAGCAAGACCATTATGTAAAAATTATATTACCTAAAAGAAAAATGAATATATATTCACTTTGTAAAATCATTTACCCATTGAGTTTCCCTGGTACTTTTGAAAATGATTAAGTTTATTTTTGAAATTCTGATTTATACAATGTGGAGGGTAGCCTTATAATGTTAAGTAAGGTATTCTGATACCTATAATGAAGATTCTTCCTCACAAATTCATCAACCTTTCTCTATACATTCTATTTTTTATATATTCATTATAGTCATGAATATCCCAATAGATACAGAATATGAATAGCTGCACAAACATGTAATTGCTAGCTATTATTTGGGTACTTTCAGCAAGGAAAACTGTTTTTCACATCACATCAGAAAAGACTGAGCTGAAATGTCAGTTTCTGGATAAACACTTTTAAGCGTCTGATTAGGTGAGTTAGAAGTTAGGTATCTCAGGAGCCGAAAGCCTCTGCCCTAACATTTATTCACTCCTAGAGAAAACAACTATGCTGAATCACACGCAGAAAGATAAGAAAAACTCTTTAAGTCTTCAAATTAAGTTAGTCACTCATTTTGCCACTGTGTTCACTTCTGACAGTCTTGATAGACAAATATTTCAGGGGAAACTGTTTATAAAGAAAATAAATTGCCATTTGGAACTTTTCATGCCTGGCACCCTTGAGGAAAAAAAGAACCCCATCCTTATTCTGCACACAGCACTTCCTGCTGCTTTGTTCTTTATTTAGTTCTCTTTAAAGTTCAGCAGCATTTTAATTCTTTCTCAAATTCTCCAAAATTCTAAACCATTCTATACGTGACAGAATTTTTAATAAATCCTCAAGTTCTCAAAATACAAAGTCCTGAGCCATGACTGAAAAAGCAGCGAGTGGTTTTGTCAGGTATCCTTTCTCCTCTGGCCTGGCATGGTGCCCTTAGCCAGCACTATCTCCCCTTCTTTACTGACCACAGCTACCTACTGCCTCACACTCACTTGGGGCCTTCTGGCTCCATAACCTTGGTCTCTATTGCTTGTTTCATCATTGCATGCATATTAGCCTCATCATCCTCTTTCTCCATGGAATCCTGACTTTTTTTCAAGTATCCACTCCTCCACACAAGCACAAGCTCCAAGGAAACTAACCTGGAACCCTGTTTCAAGGCGTGGATCTGGTTAGCCAGAGCAAATCAGTAGATAGCACTCTTCTGGTGACCTTCATGACTGGAGTTGGTCCATTCAGACTGAAGAAAAAGACCTGTAGCTCATGGTTGGAAAAGAAGTTCTTTCACTCTCTCTTCTGTCTGCTGGACATGAATAAGGAAGCATAAGGCCCCAATTGTCAGTTGTGGCCTCCTGGTGATTATGAGGAGAACCATCTTTGGCATGAAATTGATATGAAACTATCTGGAATGGATTCCTGATGTCATCACTGAGCCACTAACCATACCGATTCTGGAGACTACCTGACTTCTGAATGTCATTCTTGAAAGACTTCTCAGAGGCTTTAATATTCTAAAATACACTATGAATTTTTCAAGAGGGGAGTATAATATACTCTCCATTCCAAACATACTTAAACTAATAAATAGCCTTACTTCTTTGAAAGTCTAGTATTCCATGGAACCCAACTTGGGAAACATGCACTATGGTCATTTTAGGGTTGTCTGACACCAAAAATTTCTCTGAGAAGTTAGCAATCATCAGCCACTAAAGAATAGAGATAAAGAACACACAACATAAACCCTTAAGCCCAAGATTCTCTGCTTGAGATGCATACTCTGTGTTGGCAGTTTGAACACAATCATGTAATAATTCCTTTTTCTAAATTAGGTCAATATGCACTTGTTAAATCATATATTTACTTTACCCAACATATGGGTATATACATTTTATATATGGCCTGATTCTTCTGCCCAAGAAATTAAAATGCCAACTACAGTAAGGCTTACTTCTTCTACCTGACTTTCAAAGCCATCCTGATCTGACCCTTCTCTAGTTACCCATTTATTACAACTCCCACACCCAGACTACATTTTAGACTCATTACTCACTCCATCCCTGAGTCCTCAGCTCAGATTCCCAACCACAGCAGCCTTATCCTTCTCCTGTTCCTTTTCAAATTTGGAATTTCAAATTCATTTTAATTATACATTTCATTATATAAGCAATACATTAATATATTCTCCTTATAAAAACTTAAGTACTATGCTAAAATTCTCTTTGATAGGCTCAATTCCAGCTCATCTCCTACATCTCTAGGAGTATCAACTTGGTGTATAAGCTTCCAGACATTTTCCTAAGCAGTTCTATATATACATATATATGATCCTATAGAACATACGGGGCCCATGTTACATTCTACTCCCGCTCTCCATCCTCACTCTGATTACAGACAGCTTTAAGATCAAAAGCTGAAAGAGCTATTAGCTTTAGAAAACTGAGAACAGAGATAAGAAAAGTATAACTTAGCATGTCAGGAAAAATTGGTGGTACGTAGCACCCACTATTCCACAGAAAATGCCACATTCTCAGAAAGGCAAATACCAGACAGCAGAGCCTTCTTGCAAGCAGGCAAAGAAGGGAAGAGGAGCTACAGGGTGTTAGGAATAAGGCTATAAAGCTCTTTGAAGACTTCCTACTTTCCATCAGGTGCCAGACAGCAGCAATGATTTGATGTAAACAACACTCCAACACTGTGCTGTCCAGCTCTTCACTGGGATCCTCTTCTCACAGTTGAGAGGCCTAAGCCACACTCTGCTCCACTAGTTACTTTCCATTTCCCATTTCTTTCATCTGGGAAACTGGAAGGGATGCCATTTTGGATTTGGACAGCTACTTCCAAAGGTAAAAAAAAGAAAGTGTGTCTAAACTTAGTTTGCCAGTTCTTAGCCCATCTTTTACCAGGATGCCAAAGACTGTTCTCTTCTGAGTTTGATGGAAACACACAGAGCAAGCATGTTCATGGTATATATTTTTCCCCAGGATCTGAAAGAGAACATAATTGGTACCTGAAAAGGCCAGGACTCCATAGACATATATCTATAGTCTCACCAGATTCCATCATCACTTGCCTCCCTGCTCCCTCTACCTTCCTTTTCATTTCCTAAACTGGGCATTTGGTTATGAAATCTCTTTTGTTAATATCTACTATATTCACTTGAATAAAATAATAAAATAACCAGATATAATGCTTTCTAATGACTCCACTGAAGATGGCCTCATTGGATTCCCAAGTTATCCAAAGCAGCAAACTACTGTGTGAAACCAACAGAGTATGTGAGAGGGATCATCACCTTGGTTCAAGCAGTGCTTTCAATTGACTGAAATCCTTACTCCTTGCTCATGCCCCAGAATAGATGCAAAGCTCTCTCTTCTGGACATCTATAATCTTTCCTTTTTCTTTTTGTTTCTACTTTTTCAAATATAAAATCCCAGGGAAAAAATAATATATTATAAATTTGGAATTATGCCCAAAATAATCTCTGCAACACTGATTATAGACAGCTTTAAGATCAAAGCTGACTTTAATCCTCCCTGACTTCATGTCATACCTCTCTCCTCACCCATTCTATCCACTTTCTGTTCCACTCACAGGTCATACTCCATCTCAGCTTAGGTCTTTGCACATGGTGTTTCCTCTGCCTGAAATGCTCTTACCCTGATCTCTGTGTGGTTTTCTCGTGTCATTCACCTTAAATGTCTTGTCCTGCCCTGGGACATCTGGGTGCCTCAGCTGTCTGAGCATCTGACTCAATATTGGCTCAGGTCTTGATCTCAGGGTCTTGAGTTCAAGCCCTGCATTGGGCTCCACACTGGGCCTGAAGCCTACTTAAAAATTTTTTTAATTTTTAAAAAGTCTTGTCTTAAATTTCACCCCATAAGAGAGGTCTTCTTTGGACATCTTATTACTGAAAGATCTATCATAGACACTAACTAAGGAAACAAATGAATAAGCTCTGGAGTGCTGACTTGGCCAACTGCTCTGCTCCAGGAAATTCTGAGGTAGCTGGACAAATTCAAAGTATAACTTCTGGCTGGGTTTGCCAACACTGTTGCCAAAAAACTCAGATAAACTTGTTGCAAGAGAAGTCAGCAACTTAAGAGAAGAAGGTTTGGAAAAGAGAAAGGGAGAAATTTATTTTGGGTGTCAGCCGCCAGGGGAGGTGATAAACTCAAGCCTTAACAACCAACCTCTTAAAAAAAAAAAAAAAAAAAAAAAAAAAACTCTTTGCCTGCAAGGTAGGCACCTAGAGTATTATAAGAGGTTGTAGGGGTACATGCAAAAGAGCAGACAAGGAGCTCCTGATCATGGGTGAGGGTCTGTATGTGTTCAGCTCCTGATCAAAAGCAGAGAACAGTATGTGTGTAGGGTGTAGTCTTCCAGGCATTCCATTGCTATCAGGGCTTTTCTGGTCTGGTGGGCAGATATTCCAGTCATTGAAAATCAATGCCTCAGGAAAGTGCAATAAGAAATAAGCACAATGGGTTTTAGTTAGAGTATGAGTTAAGTGGTCTTGCCTATTTCTGATTTTAGTTTTTGGGGTCTATAGTTGAGAAAGAGGGCTCACTAATAATCTGATCAAATGTAGTCACTTCCTTCACATCTCCCTGTCTTAGATTTCTGCATAGTGTTTATCACTTTTGTCATTTTCCTTTCTTATTTTTCCTGTTGTTTTTAAATTGTCTGTCTTCTAGACTAGAATGGGAATAAAGTATCATCTTGTTTATCCCAGCATCACAGATACCAGAAAACAATGCCTAGCATATAGAAAGTACTTAAGGGATACCTGGGTGGCTCAGTGGTTGAGCATCTACCTTTGGCTCAGGTCATGATCCTGGGATCCTGGGATCAAGTCCCACATTAGGCTCCCCACAGGAAGTCTGCTTCTCCTTCTGCCTGTGTCTCTGCCTCTCTCTGTGTGTCTCTTATGAATAAATAAATAAAATCTTTTTAAAAAAGAAACTTTCCATGGCAAAGTTTTTTATTAAAAAAATAGAAAGTACTTAATAAGGGTTGAATGAAAGAATTCTTAGATCTACAACTTCACATATAAGGCCCTCTCTCTCTCTCTCTCTCATTTCTGATCCTTCCTCCAAATTATACTTTTCTCCAACCAGATTCACCTACTTTATTTTTTTCTTTTACTTTAAATTCCTTACTCATGCCTGCTGTATTATCTATCATTCTGTTCTACGTATTCTTCCCTCCTCTGCTATTCCCACCCCACCCCCAAGTCCTACTTTCCCCACCTAATTGAATCCTCCCTGACTTTCAACTTGTTAAGTCAAGCATTACCTTTTTCAGAAAGAATCCTCACCTGCCTTCTCTCACCTTCGTTAAACCACAGGTTCCTCTGCTTTGCTGAGAATTCTGTGCTTGCATTTATCAAAATATGCATCTCACTATTCTAGTTATGTGTCTTTTTGCCCCCATTTACTGCCCTGGATGCTGAGGTCATGCATTGAGGCCATGTGACTTACTACACAACTGCAGCCCACTCATAGGGGAGTATTCAATAAATGGTTGCTAAATAAATGAATAGGAAACATCCAAATATTTCTGAAAGGAAGGGAAGAACAATAAGAAGAAAGGGAGGAGGGAATTAGCTTAAATGAAGAATAGAATCCATTTAAATGTTTTAGATTTAATGAGATTAAGAAGAAAACTCTGGCTGAGACCTAAGAAACACCAAGGGGGTCTAGACTTAGACTACAGTGATCCTCTCTCATCCACTCCACTGGCTTTCATGCAGTGATGTGGAAATCTACTAGTTGTAGCTTTCTCAAATTATTTATATTTATTAAAGAGCTATTGAAAGCAAAAAAAGGTAGCCCAATATGAAATTACCTAACTCATCTAAACTAACCCTTCTGTTAGCACACTTCTGTGGGATAGGAGTAAAAGGCCAGAGTAACAACTTTTATGTGGGATCTGTGATAATGCACTATCACCCTGTAGGTATGGATTTGCTCCCCCACTCATCCACAGCTGCCTAAACCCATTCTGGGGACTAGATCTAATATCAGGACTCTCACTGGAGAATATCAAGAAACATTCTCAAGAGGCTCAATCTCCAGGATCAAATAAGGAGAAGGCGAGCAGACACCCCTGTAACAATATCATAGGGCTATGAAAATTTCAGAGTCTTATAGTTAGTGGAAATCAATATGTTTGTCCTACATTTGTATATCTTGTTTCTGTTACTACAACCCTATGGTTATAAATTTTATGGATGTATAAATGAAATCCTTAGCTATAGTTATTATGTATATACAAATTAGGCTATTTTTTATGTCAGTTCTAGATGTGGTTAAGTAGACTCTAGAGTACACTGCTCGGATGGGAATATCAGAACAGAATTCCTATCTGACTGGAGTTTTACATATATGTAAATTAAACAGCCCTGAAATGTTGCTCCTAACTAGATGTGGTGCTGACCAGAGCTGGGACTGAGAATTATAATTTACACATACACACAGACCCACACACACACACACTTCACACACATTGGAAGCTATAATCTACACTGTACAATTTCTTTCTCTTAAAGAGAGAAGTATATATGATTCATTTCATTCTGCTCATAATATTTACAGAGGGAACAAAAAGAACTCTTAGGACTCCTTCCCAGATCTGTAATACTTTACATAGATTCTAACCAAAGCTTTCTTTTCTACCCTCTCTTATTTCCTGATGGCATCAAGGGTATGGAGTATGATAGAAAGTGACACATAAGTTCCCTGCATTTGACCCCCTAAAACTTACAGTTAGCCCAATTTTTCTTCTTGATATCCTAAGAGAAAAAAAGGAAATTATAAAAAATTATAGGTCAACAGGTTGATGGTCCCACAACAAACATCTTTCTTTTCTTTTTTCCCCCTTAGGTTTTTTTTGCTGTTGTTTTTAAGATTTCTTTTAAGATTTCTAAGATTTCTCCATTTATTTTATTTATTTATTTATTTTTAAGATTTTATCTATTTACTCATGAGAGACACAGACAGAGAGAGGCAGAGACACAGGCAGAGGGAGAAGCAGGCTCCATGCAGGGAGCCCGATGTGGGACTCGACCCCGGGTCTCCAGGATCAGGCCCTGGGCTGAAGGCGGCACTAAACCACTGTGCCACCCAGGCTGCCCTCTCCATTTATTTTAGAGAGAGATAGAGAGAGCATGGTGGGGGAGAGCAGAAGAGAGAGAATCTCCAGCAGATGCCAATAAGTGAGGGTCTCAATGTGGGGCTCAGTCCCACAACCCCAAGATCATGACCTGAGCTGAAATTGAGAGTTGAATCCTCAACCAACTGAGCCACCCAGGTACCCTACAAACATTTTTCAAAGACCATTGAATGAATAGTGATGCAATACATAGCCACACAATAAAAACATAAAGCAAGAAGATGGATTTCCCAAGATTCATACAGGCCTATTAGTTTCATTTCTGTAGTTGTATCTCATATATCAAAAGTCTCTAGGACGGCCAACTGGTCACCTACTGGCATAATATCCTCATTCCTCAGATAATCAAAAACCTGCATTTACAGAAATAGAAGAAATGTACACCATGTACTGGGCCATCCCTCTCCCTTATATCTACTTGGTAATAGGGCATGGGGAAGCTGAGAAAAGCACCAAGTCAAGGCATAAATATGGCACATCTTCCTAAAGTTCAATTTTACTGAGAAATTTGAAAGGAGAAATGACGTGAAAGAAAGGTATTACAAAGAAACAATAGGTCCAAAATGGAATCACTTATCTTAAGCCCCACCAAGACTTAATACCTAACCTAAATGCAATTTCAGCCTCTCCCAGGAGTGGAATTTTAAACCAATCAGTCTAGAATTTCCTGATTAGTACTGAGGAAGTCATTTACATAAGACTCCTTGCTCTTCCCACTAAGGGAAGATGAACTTGCGTGAAACAATCCTTTTTCTTTTGCAAATTTCCCTGTTCTGCCCTCATTTCTGCCTATAAAACCCTTCCATTTTGTACAGTTCCTCAAAGCACCCATCTATTTGTTAGATGGAATGTTGCCCAATTCATGAATCATTAAATAGAGTCAATTCAATCTTTAAATTTACTGGGTTAAATTTTGGTTCTTAAAGTGATTTGGTGACAGCAGGGACCAAAGAAGAATTTCTGTGGCTTCTTTTTTCTTTTAAGATATTTTTATTTATCTGAGACAGAGAGAGATAGCATGCATAAGCAAGAGGGACAGAAGGAGAGGAGAAAGAGAATCTTAAGCACACTCCATATAAGCACAGAGCCCAACTCAGAGCTTAGTCTCACCACCCTAAGATCATGACCTGAGCAAAAACTAAGAGTCGGCTGTTAAACCAAGTGCACCATCCAGGTACCCAAGAATTTCTGTGGCTTTTAAGACAATGAGAAACACAGGCACAGCACCCTCAAAACTTTTAGTTCTCTTGCTCACCATTCCTGAGATTGTTTATATCCAAAGAGTGCCACCTATAGAGTGCCATCCTAAGCATGCCACCTTCTGGGACACTTGTTTATGTATAGGAACTATAGTCCCAAAAGCTGCAGATATCTAGCAAAATGGAAAAATTCTATTAAAAATAATGTAGAATTTCAATAGCCATTATGGGGAACATTCCAATTAAACAAGATCACTCATTTAAGAAATGCACTTGAGAGGAAGGAATCCCAAGTTAAACAGAATAGGATGTATACTTTAATTGGTATGCAGAGCTTCCAAAAGGCTTCAAGATTCTAAAATAGCTTCACTGAAAGATTCCTTACAAAAGGCTAATAATAAATTAAAGACATAAGATGCACCTAAAACAAAAGACAACAGGATGGATGTGACTCCTACTGCTCCCTCTTATCTTTTTTACCCTGAGTACTCACGTTATACTAAACATTGTCTGAACTACCTTTCCATCTGAGACTATTAGGCTCTTACCTTGTATTTTTTTAATTTAATTTTAAATTCTAGTAGAGTTACCATTATTATATTGGTTTCAGGTATACAATATAGTGATTCAACAATTCCATGCATCACCCAGTGCTCATTGGGTCAACTGCAATCCTTAATCCCCATCTAGGCAGTTATCTTTTAAAATAAAACTACCCAAGTTTGCAGATGAACTTCCTCAGTATTCTACACCCCTTGGTCAAAGACTAAACTAAGGGCCATAGTTAAAGATTTCATTAACCTTGGGTGGAAGGCTAAAATTTTTTTGAGAATTCAGAGTCATTATCAGAGCCTATGACCCTGGCTGCCAGATCTTGATCAGCCTATACACCTGTTGGTAGCACCTGGTGAAGCTCAAAACTGAAGGAAAGAAGATGGCAAAACTACAAGGATGATAATTTAAGATCTTCTGTCTTTTACATCTTAGGGATTTGGACAAGCTTACAAAATCCAACTGAACTTTTACAAGCCATTCCTAAAGTCTTCCCTGCCCAGACTGACTGGTCTAATATACAAAATTGCAAACAAAAATTGGATGAATCTGTGGCAGACTTTAAAGCCCATATGGAAGCACTTTTTCTATGATATTTGGGGTTCCATACAATTAATAATGTCATCCAGCCTGGCCTCTTTGTAAATAGATTATCTCCTGAGATTAGTGGATTGATAAAAAAAGCAGAAAATAGGATGGGAGGCCACCAGCATAACTGAACTCATGACTATAGCCAAGCATTTTGAGAGGACTCCGGAGCAAGATCAAAAGCAAAAGTCTGCCAAGCTATTAGCTTTACAGCTACAACAACTCCAAAACCAGAGACTGGAACAATGTCTGGGCCTCCCACATTGTACCCCCCAAGGGGTCCATCATCAAATCACTGGTCTAAAGATAAAAGTATCAGCTATAATCAACTGGGACACTGAAACAGAGAATATCTTCAAAGATCTTATGAAAATCTTCTCAAATATCCTCATACTAACCTCTAAACTTGAGCCCCCATACAAGCCCCTCCAACAGTTAAGAGGTCTCCAAGGAGTTCTCTGGTAAACTATTACCAGTAATTTTATTAAAAAGCCAAAAGAAAACTAAAAGTAAAATTAATGAGAAATCTTGCCAAATTTTACTTAATGCCAGAGCTACACTTTCTACTTTAAACACTACCCTCATAGGACAACAAACCTCTCAGAGTAAACAGGTTTCAATAGTAGGGGTATCTAAGAAAGTTCAGAGGAAAATTTTATCTCAACTGGTATAAATAACTCTAGGACCTTCTACTGAAAAACATTCCTTTTTGCTATGTGATACAGCCCCAACCTATTAGGTAATTAAAAGGGCTAATACATTTTGCTGCCAATGGAGACGACTCCTTAGAATTTCCTGACCAACTGGACCTGATCTTTTATGTTCCTTGTAGTCTGTCCTTGACACAAAAGAGGAAGAATTCCAGCAAAAGTCCCCTAATTTAATTGAAGTACCTGAAAACTGTGAGCTGCTTCTAATAGTAACATTAGAAGAATAAAAACTATGGGACCTATAAAGATTTGGATAGATATATATATCTATAACTAAACTTCTCCTTAAATAACCTCCGTATCACTAAAGCCTGATCCCATACAAGGCCACACATCACAGAAGACGGCCTAATTGCCCAGGGGCTAAGCATTCACTATACTAGTCCCTGCAACACACTAATCTTACTGGTCCAAAAACCTAATGTATAGGGATGGTGATTTTTCTAGGATTTGAGAGATGTTAAGAAGGTAATTATCCTCCACTTTCCAATTGTTCCAAACCAGAATACCCTGTCACAAGTGACACCAGACTCAAAGTACTTCATTGTCATAGACCTTCGTTCGGCCTTTTTCAGCATCCCTATTGACCCCTACAGCCAATTTTTATTTGCCTTTACTTGGAACAATTATATGTGGACAGTTTATGCCTCAAGAGTTCACTGAGGCTCCTTCTTATTTCTCTCAAGTAGTTCACCATGACTTAAGCACACTTCATCCAGTTCCCTGGGAGATAGGTCCTTTTACGACATGTAGATGATCTTTGCTGTGCTCAGTTACCAAAGAGGCATCCATAATAGATTCCATTTATTTGCTGCCACAGCTAAAAAGGGACACCAAATCTCTAAGGAAAAATTACAATTATCTCTAGATACTGTCCATTATCTAGGTCACGATCTAAGTGCTGAAGGAATTCAACTGTCTCCAAAAAGAATTAAACTAATCTAGGAATTTCCTAGATCCCTAAGTAACAGCTTCTCGGATTTCTAGTCTTATTTGGTTATTGTAGGCTATGGGTTCCTAGTTTTTCTCTATTAGCTTCCCCACTGTATGAACTTACTAAAACCTTTCCTTGAGAAGACAAACATGAGCAGGATTTCATGATACTAAAACAGGCACTGCAAGAACTGCCTGCCTTAGGGCCACCTAACTATTCAAAACCTTTCATTTTATTTGTACATGAAAGGGGTAATCAAGCCCAGGGAATGTTCACACGACTAATGGTAATAAACATAGGCCTCTTGCCTATTATAGCACACAACTTGATTCCGTTGCTCGTGCCAATCCCAGCTGTCTTAAGGCTATAGTCACAGCTGCAAAGTTAATGGAAGCCTCAGCAGATCTGACCCCAGGAAATGACGTTTATTTGCAAACTCCACTGGCTGTCCAAAGTCTTAACTCTGAACTGACTCAACATTTCTCTGCAAGTAAACTAACTTCCTATGTGATCCCTCTGTTTTCACCACGTAATCTACATCTTAAACATTGCAATGTCCTTAATCCTGCTGTGTTACAACCCTTACTTGATGCAAGCAAGTCCCAAGACTAGATGGTGATAACATCCCATTACAAGATACAAGATACTCCTTTAATCGTGATCTTATTTTGTTTGTTAATGAATCATACTGTAGAATAGAAAAAAAGGAATTTTCAAGCTAGTTTTGTACTGAATATAACCTACTCAAGAGGGAAAACTTCCTTCAAGCTAAATCTACCTGATAAGCAGAGCTCCATGCCCTTACTTGTGCATGCCAGTTATCAGAAGGACAAACCATTAATATTCAATGTATTATCCTGATAGTTGGTATGCTCTTGATGTCATCCATGATTTGAGGATATTATGGAAACAAAGGGGTTTTCTTACATCCCCTGGGACCCCAATTAAAATTGGGCAACAAGTAAATGATTTTAGTGTTATCCTCTTATTTTCTGAAATTGCTGTCATTGAAACTGAGGCTCACACTAAAAGGCCTAAACCTAAGTATCAAAAACATGCCCTAGCTGACTTTCCTGCAAAGGCAACAGCACTAGAATTTATAAAGACTATGGCACATGTGGATGAAGTCCATTCTGCTTCTGCAAAAAGAATGATCCCGCATTGCCAGATTTTTGCCATCTTGCCATCCTTGTCACATGCCAACAGTCTGCTCCCAAATCAGAGAAATTAAGATGGGTAAGCAATGGCTATAAAGTAAACAAATAAATATTCAGGGCTATAGGAATCCCAAAACAACTGCTTGGTTCCTCCCAGTTCCCTGGCAAACCCTATTTTTCAGTTTTTATATCCTTCACTTATCATAGTGCATTTAAGATGACTCAAATTATGAATTGACATTGGTAGGGAGACTTTTATAAAATTGCAAAAACAGTCTACTGCTAGGTTCACAGTCCTAAAAAAACTATTTTTGTACCCCAAGGCCTCAGACCTCTTCCTTCTGGACCCTTTGAACACTTGCAGCTGGACTTCATTAAACTACCTCTTAGTATTTGTTTTCTTTTTTTTTTTGTATATATATATATATTTTTTGGAATTCGATTTGCCAACATATAGCATAACACCCAGTGCTCATTCTGTCAAGTGCCCCCCTCAGTGCCTGTCACCCAGTCAACCCAACCCCCCACCCATCTCCCTTTCCACTACCCCTTGTTCGTTTCCCAGAGTTAGGAGTCTCTCATGGTCTGTCTCCCTCTCTGATATTTCCCATTCATTTTCTCTCCTTTCCCCTTTATTCCCTTTCACTACTTTTTATATTTCCCAAATGAATGAGACCATATAATGTTTGTCCTTCTCTGATTGACTTACTTCACTCAGCATAATACCCTCCAGTTTCATCCACGTTGAAGCAAGTGGTAGATGTCGTTTCTAATGGCTGAGTAATATTCCATCGTATACATAGACCACATCTTCTTTATCCATTCATCTGTCAAAGGACATCGAGGCTCCTTCCACAGTTTGGCTATTGTGGACATCACTGCTATAAACATTGGGGTGCAGGTGTCCTGCTGTTTCACTGCATCTGTATCTTTGGGGTAAATCCCCAGCAGTGCAATTGCTGGGTTGTAGGGCAGGTCTATTTTTAACTCTTTGAGGAACCTCCACTCTGGAAAACTGTGTGGAGCTTCCTCAAAGAGTTAAAAATTAATATGTGTTTTCAATATATTTTTCTTACTGGATGTATGTTTTCTGGATGGGTTGAAGCCTTCCCCTGCCACAAACCTGATACCCTCCTCATACTGGCAAAGAAACTGTTAGAAAATATGTTTCCAAAAAAAAGAAAATATGTTTCTCATTTAGGGTATACCCTCCACAGTCTTCAGGGATCAAGGCATCCACTCCAATGGGCAAATCATATGAGCTTCAATAAAAACCTTGCAAACTTCTTGGAATTATCACTGTCCCTAATACCCTCCATCATCAGACAATGCTGAGAGAACTAATGGGATCCTCCAACTTAAAATTCCTAAACTTAGATTTCCCTGATCTAAGGTATTGCCTTTAGTCTTTCTCACTGTTAACAGTACTCCCTTTGGGAAACAAACTCACTCCACGTGAGAAAGTTATTGGCAGACCAATGCCTGTTGGTATACAACCTTCTTCTAATCCCTTGCTGTCCCATACAAGTATGACCAGCTACTGTAAGTCTTCAATGTCTTATATTTAAGTGTATCATCACCTCATTAATTCTTCCCAGATCCCAATTCAAAGGATCTTGTTGGTCACAGTTTAGAGCCTGGTGATTGAGTATTCTTGGAAGTGTCATCAGAGGAAGACAGCCCTTGAGATGCACTGGAAGGGACCTTACCAAGTATTCCTGACCACTGACATGCTATAGAACTAGAAGACACTGAGCCTTTGATATACATCTCACAGCTAAAGAAGGCTCCACCTGACATCTGGTCCTATACACAGACACTGGAGATCTGCAAATCAAATTGATGAGGAAGAGAAGTAGCTAACATCAAAGTTGACAACTTCCAAGATGCTGGATCAAAACTTCATAGTTTAACTCACCATGAAACCATTTTTCCTTTTTTTTTTTTTTTTTAACTCTAGCCCTGGCCTGGAAAGCTAATGCCTTTTTCTATATCTCCGAAGCCATTGCTAAGGGGAGTAATCTCTCAGATGCTGAATTGGTCGTGATTGGTCAAGAGGTCCTCTGATCCTCCCTGTGACCAACTTCTCTTCTATTCCCAATGTCACTGCAAAGTACAATCGACTCCCTTAGAAGTATTTACCCAAGTAGACACATTTACCTACATGAACCTTTGTACATTTGCACACCTATATTCCCATGATTATCTAGATCAGATTTGCCCCCATGCATCAAGAGATTTCACCAGAAATATTCATCTTTGTAAGTCATTTAGGGTACTTTTTATTTTAGGTTAGGATAGGTCTCTTCACATAATGTGCTAAAAACCTGACTGACCCCTGGCTTAGGAGTAAATACAATTGAGAACATAATCAAAAATTTCTCCTTAACTTTTGGAGACGTTGCAGACTCCATTGTTAGGACACTAGGTACCCAACAAATATCTCTAGATTCTCTAGCCAAAGCTGTTCTTGATAACAGTATTATTGTTTAGCTGAGCAAGGAGGTGTCTGTTCTATTACCAACACCACCTGCTGTACCTGAAATAATACTTCTGGGGAAACTGAAACAAAGTTACATAAGGCATTAAGTCAACTGGCTTAAAGGTGACTCCATCCATTGGGTCTTTCTTTGATTGGTTTAGGGACCATGACTCTGAAGTATACTCCAAACATTAGGAATTGTCTTGCTTATAGTTATCATAGTACTCTCTCTGGTACACTGTATTCTCTCAAAAGCTTTAAATGCATGTTGACAGCTACTAACCACCAAACAAATGATCTCTCTAAGAAATGGAATATCAAAAAATGCACAAAGAGAATGACCAACTAAAAAAGTGTGAGCCTAAAGTTGTGATCTCTAAATACCAAAATGATTCAGAAAAAACAGGATCAGTGTGTCGAAAAGAAAACTATAGGCCCAAAATGGAGTCACTTATGCTAGGGCACATCACCAAAATAGAGTCTTAATACCAAACCTAACTGTAATTTCAACCTCCTTCAGAAATGTTACCTTAACCAGGCAATCGGGAATTTTCTGGTCAGTACCAATATAGTAATCTGTCACATGGTCCCTTTCCATCCCCTAAAGATGGGGTAATTCACTTAATAAGACCCTTTATCACCCAAAAGGAAGGTGACCTCCTGGGTCTTTTTCTGTTTATGATTTCCTTGGCCTGCCTTTAAAAAACTTTTCCCTTCCCATAGCCCTTTGGAGCTCTCTTCTACTTGCTAGACAGAATGCTGCCCAATTTATGAATTGTTTAATAAAGCCAATTAGATCTTTAAAATGTACTCAGTTGAAGTTTTGTTATGTAACAAAAACTTCACAAACTATAGATCAGTAACTAAGAGTAGCACTAATGCCCTTAATTTTGACCTCATCTCTGTTAGGCTGAGAGTATAATTGAAAGAGAGGAACTGTTAAAAAAGAAAGAAACTCCAAAATAGAGTCACTTATGTTAAGCACAAAGACTTAATAACTAACCTCACTGGAGTTGCAGCCTCTCCCAAAAGTAGAATTTTAAACCAATCAGTCTAGAATTTCCTCATAAGCATTAGTGAAGTCATCTATATGATAAGACTCCTTGCCCTTCACTTCAAGAGAAGTGAAGAACCTAAAACAATTTTTTCTTTTCCTTTGCTAATAAATTATTTGCTCTGCCCCATTTCTGCCTACAAAAGCTTTCTATTTTGTACAGCTCCTTGGAACACTCCAATATCTGCTAGATGGAATACTGCTTGATTCACGAATCAATGAATAAATAAAACAAATATTTAAATTTACTTAGTTGAATATTTGCTCTTTAACCAATGAGAAGTAGCTTTAAACATAATTGTATAAAAACACATGTTATGTTATAATGTTATAATGCCTAATGTAAAGTGTCTATTAATTTTAAAGATTCAATGAAAAACAAAGAGTGTGAGCTTGGTGCAACCAGTTTCAGGATCTAATTCTAGTTGCTATTTTCTCCAGTCTCAACTAGACTAGTGATCACTCCCCTCTGGGTATTTTGCAGTGAAAAGGTTTAAGAAGCATTGAATCCCTGTAGATTTTCAGAAATGTAGAATGACAGCTGAAACCAAAAGCAATATTTGTGTGTACTTTAAATATATATAAAATTCATCTAATCAGGACATACCATCTCTCCATTCTGAGTTTGTCCTCCTTTTTTTCCACTATACCACAGTACTCCTTATCCCTGCAAAAAGAAACTCATGCACATATTACCACTGTCCCCAAGTATTCTGAGCCAGCAAAACTTTATTTGCACTAATGATAATGTGTGTTACAGGTGAACATAACCATCCTTCCCCCCTATCTAACAATCACAGAGTTGGGCACCTGAGGATACAAAGGTAAGTGTGATGTGGTTCCTACCCTAGAGAAATTCACAGGCATGTGAGGAGCTTAGATATTAATTTTTAAATGACTTATAATGTGATAAATCCATTAATAAAGCTACAAAGTGCTGCAGAGAGGGAAAAAGGATTCCTCATTCCTCACAGGAAGAATTATCCGGGAAGATTTCCCAGATGAGGCAACCTTTAGGACTCTACATTTGGGGTATTTGCAGGCGCAAAGTGAGCTTCCATCTGGGTAGAATCCACATGTGTTCTGAAAAATCCTCTGCCTAGCTGGCTTCTTCCTCATGTCTCTCCCTCACCCCATCCCTAAGTGCCTCCATTGCCTGTACTTCACTCAACAACTCTAAAACGCTTTCCTACTTTTTAAATTATGTTAAGATTGTACCATTTGTTGAACATTTGTCCTATGAAAGGCTGCCCTTGCACAGTTTTTACTGTAACATTTAATACGCCCAACAACCATATTTTATCATTCCTACTCTACTCTTGAGGAGATTGAGGCTCAAAGAGGTTAAGTTTCAAACATAGATCAATCTACATTATACATTGCATTCACTATCTCCCTTGGTTATAAAGTTGCCCTTGCCTGCAGGTATTTGACATGCCTATTTTTATGAATGAAATACCAATATCTAGACTAGCCAGCAAAAGATTTAGGATGGACAAGGTCATTATTTGATGATGAAATTATGGATTTTTCAAAATTTTTCTTTCCACTTATACATGTTACAAAAAAATTTTTTATCTTAGTCTGAGTACATATTATTTAAAAGATGGAATTATGCTTGTTGCTTGCTTTATTTCTACTAAAAGAAGCAGTGCCATCCTGAAGAAGATAATAGAGAAACCCAAATTAGAAGATGGGTAGGGAGGGGGAGACACATGATAAGAGAAAGAATAATGAACAGTCAGAGACATGGAGACATGGAGGGAGATAGCTTAGACGAAAGGTCAAACAGCCCAATCTCAATATCCTTTGAAATTTTAAAGGCCCAGAAAACACTGATCCAAAACCAGGAGGCATTAGACTACAAACTAGCCTGGGAGATGTCAAAGAAGCAAGGCTCTCAAAACCTGTGGAGCAAATGGCTCAACTAAGCAACCCCTGGTGAACAGAGCTCCAGTGTTCACAATTCACAGACATGCTTAAGAGGAAGGCCAGCAGGGTGTTATTCTCCATAATCAGATGTGGACAAAGAACTTTCACCTGTGTCCACCATTTTAGCTCTTCTGAGTTTGGATGCAAATCTGCAGCTGGCAACATGATGTTCCCTAACCCCCTGCCATGTCCAGGGTGATATCAGTACTGCCTACAGAGCTAGGATCTGTGTCCAGGGCAAAGTAGAGTGCCAGAAGTCAACAAACCAGGAAAGAAACATAAAAACACCCTCCCCTTGTCAAATCTCTGCCTTCTGTTGTGTGGCCTGAGGATTATAAGGGGCAACACTTCCACTGCCACTCTGTCAAAGAGCATTTCCCAGGTTGGGTTTCTCAAGAGACTGAGGCCGATCTTTCTGACAGAGTTCTTCTCCTACTGACCCAGGTGGCTGCAAGAAGGTATCTCAAGCTAAAGACTCCTCAAAAAGGAAGCTAAATTTGACATTTTCAACCCCTTTGATTTCCACTCTGCTTCAGTAAGTTCCTTTTCAAAATCCATGTGGTTTCACCAAATACTCACTTAGACCTATTAGAAGTTGAAGAAGAAAAAATCAATAACCCAAAAAGACCTCATCAATTCCTTTTTTCTGTGGCTGCCACATCAAAGGACTGGTAAATTCAGTCATAGTTGCCATTTTCCAGGAGCTGGTTATCACAAAGGGAAAGGATTTTATTTAAGGTGGAAAAAAAAAAAAAAAGGCAACAAGTAGACCAATTTATGTTTCTTGGAAGCAGTGAATACCAGGGGCTGGATGCAGATAAGATTATCTAAACTAACAGTGTAACAGGAATGGCCTATCACCCAGTTCATTTCTAATATTCTATCTACTGATAAAGAACTGCCAATTAAAGAAAACCTCAACATTGTGTCTGTCAAAAGGGAGAGTCACTAGTCAGACTGAAAAATTTAGATAAGACGTGTCAGCAACATTCCAGGAAGCAAGTTGAGAGAAAAAGAGTTATACACGCACACACATGCATGCGTGCACACACACATACACACACACACACGGCATATACATAAGGCATAAGGGGTGTAGTACTGCTGGTAAACACAGATGCAGAGCTATGAGGTATAATTAATCACTGCTCTTATAATCTCAGCAAAATAAAACTGTTCTTGGGATCCCTGGGTGGCTCAGCAGTTTAGTGCCTGCCTTCAGCCTAGGGTGTGATCCTGGAGTCCCAGGATTGAGTCCCACATCAGGCTCCCTGCATGGAGCCTGCTTCTCCCTCTGCCTGTGTTGTGTGTCTGCCTCTCTCTCTCTCTCTCTCTCTTTCTGTCTGTCTCTCATGAATAAATAAATAAAATCTTTAAAAAATAAAATAATAAAATAAAATAAAATAAAATAAAATAAAATAAAATAAAATAAAATAAAATAACTGTTCTCCACCCAAACCCTGAAGATCCTATCAAAATGAGTTAGGGGGAAAAATCAATTTTCTTTCTTGTTCAGGTGTTATGATGTGGATGAAGACAGACATGCCACAGGTGCAGAGTTCTCCTGATACTGAAAGGAGGTCCTCTACAGGTTGTAGCTTCTCATCTCCCCTCTGGTGGCAGTTACAAAGGAATGTTCTCATATTTCTAGGAATGCTTCTTACATAGAAGGTGAAATACATCCTTGTCAACAGTCAAGGCACTGGGAAAATGAGCTTGTGCTGTCAGTTCTGCCTATGAACAAGAGTGAATGGGAATCCTTTGTGTGCTGTCACTGTGCCCAAGAATCCTGCATGTGGCCTACACGTCTGTCTCCCTATGCTTTAAGTGACTCTCCCTGTCCTAATGACTGCTTCTCAGGGGACACTCAGTCATATTCTTGTCTCTCTTCCTATATGCTTTTATCTAGCTCAGTTTCCCACCTCTCCCAGAGAATGCCCTACAGACAGGTGATAGAACAAAAAAACCTCACTGTAGCCCAGCTTTTCCCCAAGAACCAGTCATCGTAGGACACAGGTAGGACCATCTTTGCCCACAACATACTGGGAGTTGTGTATGTAGTATGATTTTTTTTTATTTTTTATTTATTTATTTATGATAGTCACACAGAGAGAGAGAGAGAGAGAGAGAGAGAGAGAGAGAGAGAGAGGCAGAGGGAGAAGCAGGCTCCATGCACCGGGAGCCTGACGTGGGATTCGATCCCGGGTCTCCAGGATCGTGCCCTGGGCCAAAGGCAGGCGCCAAACCGCTGCGCCACCCAGGGATCCCTGTAGTATGATTTTAAGGTTGTAGCTGTATTAACTTGAACTAGCCTATCATGGAGCCTAAATTCTACTATAATGAGTAATTTCTAGAATACAACACAGTCAAATGTACTCTTATAAAATTCCACAAAGAAAGAACACATAAGCATTATTAATGTGCAGAAATTTATTTTCTCCAGCTCTGATGGATGACTATGTGAGAATGTGGCAGAGGAAGAATTAAGGAAATTCTTAGAACTTCTAATTCAACCCAGGAAATCCTTGGTCCAGCCAGGCCCCTCCTAACTGGTCTGCCCTGGTGTTGAGCTCCATGAGATTAAACTGAAAGTATCTTCATGTTCAACACTAACTTTTCAAAAAATTTATCTTTAAATATAATACTAAACTCTCTTTGATTTTGCAATGCCAATTGTTCATTACTGGCCTTTAGCTCCAGCCATTTCCCATCTAAAACCTGTGGCGCCCTCCCTAGAAAGTTTCATTCTCCTTCCAGCCACTCCCTAACAATTATTTGCTCTCTTTCTCTCTATCTTCATCTATTCCTCCTACTACCCATTCCCCAAACTTCCTCTCCTTTATTTAACAAAACTCAGGTGAGTCACAGTACAGACATACCATGTGAAGCTTCATCCCGAATGGATTTCGATGAGTTAGGAGAATCTTGAAGATAACATTTCTTGTTTTAAGAGATTTTAAAAGTTTGGAAACATGACAGTAAGATTGTAGGAATCTGGCGACTGCGTAAGGATTGCATCAAACCCCACTGGTAAGGAGATGCAGTGGGAGGCATGAGCTTTGGAGGCTGCTGGACTCGGGGGGGTCAGAAACAACTAGATTCAAATCCTGGTTCTACCATTTCATAGCTATATAACTTTGGACAAATTGTTCAATCATTCTGAGTTTCATTTTTCTCATCTCCAAAATGGAATAACAATGTCTCTTTTTCAGAGTTGTATTGAGGCAATTAATGTAAATGAGTGAAATAAACATAAATGCAAAGTTGTTTTGTTTGTTTGTTTGTTTTTTAAATCATTCTCTTTTCTTCTTCCTGATCAAAGCTGCAGTGGTTTCTTTGGATTTTGAGAGAAGAGAGCTCAGTTTTCAGTTACATTTTTTGTTTCCTGGATTTGAATTGAAAAGGTAGCTTACTAGATGGCCACTGGGTATCACATGCTGTAATCCGATAAAATCAAGGTCAAGGGGTGCCTACGTGGCACAGTTAAACGTCCAACTCTTGGTTTTGGCTCAGGTCATGATCTTAGGATCATGAGATGTAGCTCCATATCAGGCTCCACACTCAATGGGGACTCTCTCTCCCTCTCTCTCTGCCCCTCTCCTCCTTTAAAATAAATAAACAAATAAATAAAATCAATGTCAAATAAAGAATATGGAATCAGATGAAAATTCCTACTCAGATTCTGTATCTTTACTTCCGACAAGTCTAATTGAGTGATTAAAACCAGATAAAATCACCTCTTCTCTGAAGCCATTTAAAAACAGTAATTGAATGCCCTCTGTCCTCACTAGACAATATGGGCAAAATGGTGAGCAAAACAGATATGAGCCCTGCCCTGCAGGAGTAATTATATATTTACAGATATGCCTCTTCCATTAGACTCCAGAGTCACAGCTAAGTGTTCTTCATTCCAAACTTGGTTTTAAAAAAAACGTTTTTTTGAATGAATAAATGAATGATTGGTTCAATACTTCATAAAAATTAAGCTTTTTCTAAAAGGAAAAGTCAGGCTAGCTTAACTATGTTTTTTTTTTTTTAACTTTTAAAAATTAAAATGTTTATGGAGCACCTGGGTGGCTCAGTTGTCAAGTGTCTTTTGGCTCAGGTCATGATCCTAGAGTCCTGGGATTGAGCCCCACCTCAAGCTCTCTGCTCAGAGGGGAGTCTGTTTCTCCTCTCCCTCTGCACATTCTCTCTCTCACTCATTTGTTCTCTCTCTCAAGTAAATAAAATCTTAAAAAAAAAAATTACAGTGTTTATTCCTAATACATCTCTAGTTGATTGGCTACTTTCTTCGTCTGTTCAGGCTGCCATAACAAAATAATATAGACCGAGTGGCCTACACAACAGGAATTTATTTCTCACAGTTCTGGAGGATCTTAGTCCAAGAGCGAGGTGCCCCTCAATTCAGTTCATCAGTGAGAGATTTATTCCTGGTTTGCAAATGGCTACCTCTAGCTCTGTCCTAACAAGGCAGAAGAGAGAGAAAAAGAATTTTCTTTCTCTTGACATAAGTACACTAATCCCATCCCATTTTCATAACTTCATCTGAACCTAATTACCTCCCCAAAGCCCCACCTCCAAATATTATCACATTGGGGGTTAGGCTTTCAGCATACGAATTGGGGGTGGGAGGGCACAAATATTCCATCCATAATAGCAACAATCTTTCATAATTTACCCAATAGAGGGCAAACAAAAAGTTTTTAGGAGACACTTCTTAAATTATTAGCTTGTTTTAATTAAGAGAAAGAAAAAAAAGAGAAAAGAAAGGAAAAGGAAAGAGAAAAGGAGAGAGAAAGAAAAGAAAAATGAAAAAAGGGGTGCCTGGGTGGCTCAGTTAAGCCTCTGCCTTCAACTCAGGTCATGATCCCAGGGTCTTGGGATCACCACCATTGGGCTCCTTGCTCAGTGGGAGTCTGCTTCTCCGCTCCCTTTGCCCTTCCCACTCTTCAGCACTCTCTCTCTCTCTCTCTCACACACACACACACACACACACTCACACACACACACACACACACAAATAAATGAATAAAATCTATAAGATGGAAGGGGAGGGCCAGGGAGGAGGAAGGGAGGAAAGGAAAAAGACTGATTCCCAGGAGCAAAACTCACATTTAATGGAAAAATCCATCCGGAGTAGTGGATCCTAACACGAGCTCTATAACAAATTATGATGCACTTTGATCAAGTCACTTCAACTCTGTGCTACTAAAAGGGAAGGAGCCAGACTGAGTGATCTCCAGTCCCCCTGCAGTTCTGTTATGCTGGGATTCTCCTAGAAGTAGCCACCTTAAACATCATTTTTTAATTTGAGAGTCCCTATTGTTGCTTTTCCTTACCAATCTCTGATACAGACTGAACAGAAATCCACAAATGAAAATGGTATTTGTTTTATTCAAGACTGCACAAACCACTAAGGAAGCAGTTGCCTTCCACTTCCCCTCCCCCACATCTGTAGCCAGGTCTGTGATTAAAGCACCCAGAGTCCTACTTGGGGCAATCTGCACTCACCTTATTTTGTGAAAAAACAGAAAAAGAAACTCTTTCAGAAGGTACTCTGAACTTGAAAAAATATCTAGTTCCACATAAAAAATGTTCCTTAAGAGTTAGTAAATGCTTACATTCAAGCCTAGTATATTTATAAACAAGCGACCAAAACCATATAACTTCTCAATTTTTAAAAAAGACTGAGGCTAATGTGTTACTCTTATTGATAGGCACTGTATTTTCTATCTTAAATTCTGCAAATACATGATTGCAGTAAAAAAAAAAAAAAAATGTATCCACATAGACTCCTCAGAAAACAGAAAGCCCTAATTGAAGACCTACTAAATAGGAATGTTCACGTTGCTTGCTCAGGTTTCCTGTGTTTCTCCCAGATAACCTTAATCTCATTTGAGAATTTTAATAGAGGTAGACTAGTAATAAAAATTAAAAGGACTTCTCTCTTTCCCCCTGCTGTTTTCTATTAGCAGTGCATTGCGCTGTATTATATTCCAATGTTTACTTAAAACATCTCATAAATATTAGATAGAGAACTAGGTTATCAAGAATGGTGACCACAAAATAATGAAGAGCTGAAGATTAAACATTTGAAGATAAAAAGTTCACATAAGCCTTACTCGTGTGCATATAGGCAGCCCTGCCTTGAGGCAGTGTATTCTGTGAAATCACATGGAAAAGAAAAGCAGATTTATTCTCTTTTGCACTGAATCCTATAGTAATTCCCTTTTTGCTGGTAGATAGTGACCCTGCAGTTATAAGTGGAAACCATGAAATCAATGACAGAAAAAGAAATTACAAATCAGCAAGCAAAGTATATACTGATATGCAAAAATACCCATTCCTGCGCACCCATCTGAACAAGGGCCAGACGTCTCCACATACACTGCCCTAAACAATTCTCACAACATTGTGAAAATGCAGTATTATCTTCATTTTACAGGAAAGAGAACTAAGAGAGTTTAAATAACTGAGTAACTTAAAGTCACTCAGTTTGTAAGTGATAAACATCTAGATTCCTAAACTCGTGTTTGTTCCTCTGAACAGGAGGAACAGGTGCCATCATAGGCATTGAAAGATAAAGAGACAGTCTGTGCTATGGACCGAACTGCATCCCCCTAAAATTTCTATTTGAAGTCCCAAACCCAATGTAACTATATTTGCAGATAGGGCCTTATGGAGATAATTAAAAATAAATGAGGCCATAGGTGGGGAGCCCTGATTCAAAAGGATTAGTATTCTTATAAGAAGAGATGCCAGAGAGGCACCTGGGAGACTAAGCTGGTTAAGGTCTGATTCTTGGTTTCTGCTCAGGTCACCATCTCAGGGTAATGATCTCAGAGTCGTGTGATGGAGCCCCACATCGGCCTCCCCTATCAGTGTGGAGTCTGCCTGGGATTCTCTCTCCCTCTCCCTCTACCCGTCCCCTATGTTCTCTCTCAAATAAATAAATAAATAAATAAATAAATAAATAAATAAATAAATAAATCTAAAAAAAGAAGAAGAAGAAGTATCAGAAAGCTGCCCCAACTAAGGGTGTACAAAAAAGAGGTCATGTGAGCACACAGTGACAACACAGCCATCTGCAAGCCAGGAAGTGGACACTAACCAGAAACTCCATTGGCAGGAATCTTGATCGTGGACTGCTGGCCTCCAAAACTGTGAGAAAATAAATTTCTGTTTGAGCCACCCAGTCTATGGTATTTTGTAATGGCAGCATGAGCAGACTAACACACCCTTCATTTCCTGTGAAGCCCCTCACCTTTCTCTAACCCTCCCACGGTTTCTTCTCTCACCTGTTGCACTGTCCTTACTTAGTCCATCCTCTATCCTGCCACCAGTGTGATCTTTTCAAAAGGCAACCCTGACCCTCACTTTCCCTGAAATACTTCCACTGGCTTCTGAACTGTCAACAAAAAATCTACTCTCATAGAGTTTTCAATGTCATAAGGGGAAATGAGAACAGACATAAAAAGGAGCATAAAACTCCAAACTCCTGAGCTTATGAGTCTCATCACAAAGCCCCAATATATTTTTCTATTCTTATCTCTGACTACTCATACCATTCCCCAACACATACCTTAACCAAATATAATATATGCTAAAATATATTTTTATATCATATTCTCTCCCCCCAGAAATAGAGTTTTTCCTTATTTCATACTCTCCTCATCCCTCTGGATAATTCCTATTCACCACTCAAGATCCACTTTACTTCCTCCTTGAAACTGGATTATTTGGTCTTTCAGCTATTAAGCTGTATGAGTTTTTTATATTTTTTAGATATTAACCCCTTATCAGAAAATGATTTGCAAATATTTTCTCTGTAGGTTGTCTTTTCATTTTACTATTTCTTTTGATGTACAGAAGCTTTTTAGGGTAATAGTCCCAATTGTTTATTTTTACTTTTCTTGCTTGTGCTTTAGGTGTCATATCCAAAAACCATTGCCAATACCCATGTCAAGAAGCTTTTCCCATGTTTTCTTCTGAAGTTTTATAGTTTCAGATCTTGCATTTAAGTCTTTAATCCATTTTGACTTAATTTTTCTAAGAAGTGTAATATAAGGGTCTAGTTTCATTCTTTTACATGTGAATATCTAAATTTCCCAGCACCATTTATTAAAGAGATTGTCTTCTTTCCGTTGAATATTCCTGGCTCCCTTGCAAATATTAGTTAACTGCATGTATATGGGTTTACATTTGGCCCTTGATTTTGTTCCATTGGTCTATGTGTCTGTTTTTTGTGCCAGTACCATACTGTTTTGATTACTATAGCTTTATGGTATAGTTTGAAATCAGGAAGTATAATGCCTCTGGCTGTTTTTTTCTCAGGATTGCTTGGCTATATGGAGTCTTCTGGGGTTTCATATAGATTTTAAATTTGTTTTCCACTTTTCTAAAAAATAACATTTAGAATCTTGACAGGGACAGCACTGAATCTATAGGTGGCTTTGGGTAGGATGGATATTGTAACAGTATTAATTCTTTCAATTAATGAACACAGAATACCTTTCCATTTATTTGTGTCTTCTTCAATTTCTCTCATCAATATTTTATATTTTCAGTGTAAAGGTCTTTCATCTCCTGGGTTAAATTTATCCCTAAGTATTTTATTTTTTGATGATATTTTATTTTAAATGGGATCATTTTACTTCTTTTTCAGATAATTCATTGTTACTGTACAGAAACACACTGGCTTCTGTATGTTAATTGTGTATCCAGCAACTTTACTGAATTACATTAGAATTAACAGTTTTTGGTAAAGCCTTTAGGATTTTCTATATATAATATCATGTCATCTGATAATAAAAAGAATATAGTAAAAAAAAAAAAAAGAATATAGTCTTCCTTTCCAATTCTGATGCCTTTTTTTTTCCCTTGCCTGATGGCTCTTGTTCGGATTTCTAGTACTGTGTTGAATAGGAATAGTAAGAGTGGACACCCTTGTCTTGCTCCTGATCCTAGAGGAAAACTCTTCAGCCTTTCACTATTGAATATGATGTTAGTTAGCTATGGGCTTGTCGCATATGGTCTTTATTATGTTGAGATATGTTCCTTCTATACCTACTTTTAATCATGAACAGATGTTGAATTTTGCCAAATGCTTTTTCCATGTCTATTGAGATGATCACATTGTTTTTTCTTTCCCTCTATTAATGTGATAAACTCTGTTTTGCAGTTAAGAAACGTGAAGTTAATAATGTTCATGTACAATCTCAAAACTAGATGCAAACACAGCAAACATGCTGAAGATGGATAAGTCATGTAGTGACTGCACACAACCACTGTTGTCATTATATCTTTGTTGAAGGAGGGCAGAGATGATATGTTTTGGCTCTAGAGTGTAGCTTTGTTCCTGATCTGTAACTTTGGGTAAAACTATGGGTAAAGGAGTTTCTACAGCAATAACAAAAAACATGTAGTCTTCATGAAAGAGCCTCTTACTCCCTAGAGCCTATGTTTGGCTTACAGGCAATTTTTATGAATAAAGTCCTCTGGATTCTCTCCCCAGAAGATCAAGAATAATACATAATAAAACTATAACTCGACTAATAACAGCCTGAAGTGTTGCTTTACAGTGAAGGCGAGGTATCTAAATGATAAAAACATAAAATAACAATCTAAGACCATTTTAAAGTAGAAATGGCCCTATATAAATTGTTCCTGAGGGCGCCACTTACCATAACACAAGTAGCCAACGAACCAGAGTCACTAAAATACTAAATTATAGTTATTCTGTTCTTTTTAAGAAAGAAGGAAAAAGGGGAAAGGGAGGGGTTTGTTTACATATAGAAAGATAAAGAATACCTGGAGAA
This sequence comes from Canis lupus dingo, assembly GCF_003254725.2. NCBI lineage: Eukaryota > Metazoa > Chordata > Mammalia > Carnivora > Canidae > Canis > Canis lupus. The sequence continues at coordinate 37,357,421 of NC_064256.1, read as the reverse complement.
ATATTTTTGTATTACATTATTGCATTTAATCACCAATCACTTTGGGTAGACATTCTCATGTTACATATGAGATTCAAAGAATTTGCCAGGGTTACCCAATTACTCAAATTCAGGTCTAACAGATTCCAAAGTCCTTGTTTTTAACATTATATCACACACTGCCTCTCGTACTATGTTCATTGCTACACTGAGAATTAAAGTGCTAAAAGCCAACAACAGGAACTTAACCCCAGTTCATAACATCATTTCTATGGAATGAAAGGGTGACCTATGTCAAGCAAACTACAGATGAATTTTAAAAACTCAACATATTCTTTCCTTGGGTTCTTCCTATAATACATTTGCTACCCCTTAAAGTTCCACCTAGCCAAATGCAGGTAAGAGAAACACTTCATAAATTTTTGTTAGGTTTTTAACCAGATTCCCATGTCTTAATATTATCCATTTAGGCTTCTATTTTAGGTAAATCCTCATAATTGTCTAATACTTGGTAAAAATATTTTTATGGAAATAAGACATCTTTGTCAAATATGTATTATATATAGTGGATGAAAGCATTTCCTTCCACAGCTCTTTTGACAGAAAGTTCTCTCAAATAATGCCAGATACATAGTAGGTACTTAAGAAATTGCCAGTGAATGAATGCATAAATTAATGAATGCAGAGTGTGACTTACAAAAGGTAGCTCAACTTTGGCCAAAAGGTTTGCCTGGGAGATCAGAATCTGGAAGTAGACCAATTCACTGGAAACCAATTCACTGAATGAGCAATTTGCCAATGTGACAGCAAAACTGAAACAAATTGGTGGATTGATTATCTGACATATTAATCATTTGGTAAATTGATGTTGGCAAACCACTTAATAGGTAAACTGGTCATCTGAAAAATTGGTCATTGTTTTTAAAGCACTTCCTGAGCAATGACTGAGGCTTGCATTTTAAAAGTAGAGATCTAGGGGTACCTGGGTAGTGTAGTCAGTTAAGTGCCCAACTCCTGATTTTGGCTCATGTCATGATTTCAGAACCAAGAGATTGCGCCTCACATCCAGCTCTGCGCTGGGTGTGGAATCTGCTTAAGATCATCTCTCCCTCTCTTTCTGTCCCTCTGTCCTACCCTTCTTCCCCCCACCCCTGCTCGCACACACTCTCTCTCTCAAAAAAATGTTTAAAAATTTAAATTTTTAGGGATCCCTGGGTGGCTCAGCAGTTTAGCGCCTGCCCTCAGCCCATGATCCTGGAGGCACAGGATCAAGTCCCACATCAGGCTCCCTGCATTGAGCCTGCTTCTCCCTTGGCTTGTATCTCTGCCTCTCTCTCTCTCTCTCTCTCTCTCTCTCTCTCTCTCTCTCTCATGAATAAATAAAATCTTTTTTAAAAATTAAATTTTTAAAAATTAAAGCAGGGATCTAGCCTGGACTGTCTCTCTGGCAATGTCCATCTGATCAAGTCATATGTCAAAATCCATCTATTTAAGTTCTCTTCTCCTTCACCTAGCTAACCCTCCCCCCTTCCCTTTTATGTGTCCTTCTACTCCTGTAGCTACTGCCTCCTGTCACAATAAATGTCCCTTTCTCTTATCTTTAGTATATGCCTCCATCATTCCTGTCAGGTCTGCCACTGTAAGCACAAACTGTTGAATATTTTTGTCCTTTCCACCTTTACCTATTTCTACCCTAACCCTCCATCCACATTTGTGGCCTATTTGAGGCAAACATTTGGTGAAAAAAAAGAAAATGTGTTTCAAGAGAGAAGTATGCATTGTCTAGAGGATATCCTTCTAAGTCATATGATTCTAGCCTTTCATCTTTGAACACTTTCTACATACAGCACACTCTGCCAGGTTATTTGATTCTAGCCCTATTCGTTGTCTTTGTTTTACAACTCTGTATAAATATGTCTGCTCTTTTAATTCTCTTTTGAAATGGTTATAACATCTAAACCTAGCTCCTTCAATGAATGACCTAAATAAAATCTTTAACATGTTCATTTTTAAATCTGTATGCGAACCATGACTTTACCTTTTTAAAAATACTATCTTTTGGGATGCCTGGGTGGATCAGTGGTTGAGCATCTGCCTTAGGTTCAGGGTATGATCCTGGGTCCAGGGATGGAGTCCCACACTGGGCTGTCTGTGAGGAATCTGCTTTTCCCTCTATGTCTCTGCCTCTGTCTCTCTGTCTCAAGAAAGAAAAGAAAGGAAGAAGAAGAAAGAAAGAAAGAAAAAGAAAGAAAGAAAGAAAGAAAGAAAGAAAGAAAGAAAGGAAAGAAAGAAAGAAGAAAGGAAAGAAAGAAAGAAATAAAGGAAAGAGCTAGGAGAGTGAAAGAAAAGAAAGAAGATAAAGAAGAAAAGAAAGAAATAAAGAAAGAAAATAAGAAGAAATAAAGTCCAGACCTAAGAATAAGAAGACATACATACAGCAGAAAGACTCCTACATAACTCATAAATCTAAGTAAATGCGAAGAAAGCAAGATTAACAAAATACAATCTTTTAACACACTCCCTTTTCTTCTAGCTTACTTGCATTTGTGCAGTATTAAAAGTATTGTCACTGAAGTGGGACTGTATACTGATGTCTATGGTCTTGAATAGCCATTACAAGCCAGAGTACCTTGGTTTACTGGGAGCCTTTGACCAATTAACACTAATGCTCTCAGTATATTCTTTGCCTTTATTTTTTAAAATAATGAAAATATTTATAAATAGATGAACCATGAGTTACTTTTAGTATCTTATTGGTACACAATTTATATATACCATAAAGCTCACTCATTTAAAGTATATAATTCAATAGTTTTGAGCATATTCACAGAGATATGCAACAATTACCGCAGTCAATTTTAGAACATTCCCGTCACTCAAAAAAAAAAAAAAAAAAAAAAAAAACACCTCCATATGGATTAACAATCACTACCCATTTCCCCCACAATTCCCCTTGTCCCTGGCAACCACTAATCTATTTTCTGTCTTTATGGATTGATTCATCTACTCCAGATATTTGATATTATTGGAATCATGCAATATGTGGTCTTTTGTAACTGGCTTCTTTCACTTAGTATAATGTTTTCACGTTTAGTCCATATTGTAGAATGTATCAGTACTTCACTTCTTTTTACAAACAAATTACCAAATCATATTTCATTTTATGGATATGCCACATTTTATTTACCCATTTATCAGTTGATGAACACTTGGTTGTTCTACTTTTTTAGGTATTATGAATAATGCTGGCATGAACATTCTGTACACGTTCTTTATATGAACATGGGCTTTAATCTCTCTTGGGTATATTCCTAGGCTGGATCATATGGTAACCCTATCGAACCTTTTTAAGAAACTGCCAAAACATTTTCCAAGGCAGTTGAATCATTTTACATTCCTACCAAAAATGTATAAAAATTCCAGTTTCTCTATCAACCATGTCTGCCAACACTTGTGATTTTCTCTTTTAATATAACCATTCTGATAGGTATGCCATGACTTATTTTATAATTTACATAATTGATTTCACTTTCTCATGACCATTCTTTTAATTGTGACCACAGATTTTTTCTGGTGAGAGATCATCAAATCTCAAAAGATGAAAACCAACAACCTAATCACTAAACCCAGTGTTCTTTCCCATTATCCTTCCCCTTGATCTCTCTGTGACCTGTTGCCTTCTCCACAGTTGTTTAAAAACCAGTAAAACCAATTTAATTGTTCAAACTACTTCAATTTGATGTCTATAGCTTGCAACCAAGGGTCCTGGCTAACCTGCCATGGGTTAGTTCTTAGTCTGCTGATCTTCTGCTATATACTTTCTTTGAGAGATTTTATCTATGCTCATAGCTTTAATTTAATCTATGATAGAAAGATATTCAGTGTGGAAGCTTTTGGACCTCAATTCAAGCCCCAGCTCTTCTAATTAGCACCTGAGTAAATTTATTTAACTTATCTGCGACCCCATCTCCTCATCTATATAATGGGGCAATAAAATATACTTTACTGAGTAAATTAACAGAATAGAGTCTAGAACATGATAAGCATGAAATAAATAATGTTTCTCTCTCTACCTCCCTTTTATAAGTAGATGACCCCCAAGACCAGCCCTTCAACTCTCATTTCTCTATTGACACTCCAGTTTAGCCTTTCTCTTTGCCTGCCAGCCATTTCTATTCACATTAACATAACTAATGTTATGATTACAACATGTTTAATCTATCTAAAGGTGAGACCATGGCCCCCTTAAAGTCACTTCCTCATTATCTTACTGTTTCTCTCCACAGCATCACTGTTTTCCAAATTGAATCTTCTTTGATTTCTCTCTTTCCATCAATCAGGCACCATGATCTCTCATTCTGTCCTTTGGAATGTGTCCTTTCCCTTTCATTTCTATGAATGAGGTGCCTTAGTCACCTCAAGTCTCAACTATTCCCTCTGGAGTCTTTTCTCTACCTCTAGAATATCTCCACTCCAATCTATCCAAGGCCAGGTTAAAGATCAGAAAACACTTTCTTTGACCATGTTGTTACTCTTTTTAAATGGTACCTCAAAGATTACAGAATAAAGTACACATTATCTAGCCCGCTAGTCAAGGTCAAGCATGATCTGATTCCAATTAATAATCTTCCATCACAAAACTTTTACTTTAATCAAAGTGGATTTTAAACTACCCCCCAAACATATCTGGTACTCTCCATCCCTCCATACTGCAATACTGTTCCTTTCTTTCCATTGTTCTATCTTTCAAAGGCTTTCCAAGTCATTTCTAAGAACTATCTCCATTAGTTATCAGCCTGGGTAGGGTACGGGGAAGAGCACCAGAGATTACAAGAGATACCCAAGCCCTGGGATGTGTGAGTAACTTTGAGAACACAAAACAGCCTTTTGTTGAACTTATTAAAAAAGCATCACCAACTCCTATCATAAACAAAGGGGAATTTTCTCTAATATATAAAGACCTACTAAATATTTCAATGGAGTGCCTGGTCCAAGATGGTGGCATAGGAAGACCCCCAAACTTACCTCCTCTCATGGATGTAGTGAATCTATACCTACAAATACAGTAATTCCTCCTGAAGAACTGAGGACTGACTGAACAGCTTCTGTATGAATGGGTAGAGGGACCACATAAAAAAATGGCAGGAAAGACAGAAACATGATAATATTGGGAATTGTACCGCAAACACTAGGAACTTCAGTAAAAAGAATAGCACTAAGAAGCCAAACACAGATTTACTTGACCTGGGGCACAACATTAAAAACAACTTAAAGGGCAACTAGACTTAAGTGAAGGAAACCCATTTACTAACCCTAGAGCACTCACCAAATGGTGGAAGAACTGCTGGAACTGTCTCCAGAGATAGAGCTGCTGGCAACACCATGGTTTACAGCCCCCTCCACCTTGATAGTACAGATAAGAACATGGTCACAGTGCTACAGTGCTCCACTGCCACCTCAGTGAGCCCCAGATGCCTATCCCATACTAGATCCAGCAGTCCTACTAAGTCTGCTTCAGCATGGGGCACATCAGGAAACCCCCACCCTATATCCACTACAGTCAAGGCAATCTCATCAAGGCATCCCAGGTGCAAAGCACCCCACAACATCCCCAGCTGACCTACTTCAGCTCCACCCATCCCAATAGGATATCATCTGCACAGAGTGTCTCAGCTTACACCCACCCCAGCTCCAGCCAATCAGCCAAAGCTATCAGGCACACATAGTCTATAAAGGGGACATTCTACACAAGACCGCCTCAAAACTGGGATAGGCAGCTGTTTCACATAATTTATAGAAACAAGCACAGAAAATTGAACTGAAGGAGAATACAGAGGAATATGCTCCAAATGAAATAATTAAGACAAAACTTGAGGAAAAAAGTAAACAAAATGGGAATAAGCAATCTAACTGATAAAGAGTTCAATGTGTTGCTCATAAAGCCCCTCACCAGACTTCAGAGAAGAGTGGATAGTTTCAGTGAGAATTTCAACAATGAAAATATTAAAAGAACCACTTAGAGTTGAAGAATACAATAAGTGAAATAAAAAGTACACTATGGGGAATCAACAGCAAATTAAAGGATACAGAAGAACAGATCAGCAACCTAGAAGAATGGAAATGGAAAGCACCCAAGCTGAACAACAAAAAGGAAAAAGACTTTTTTTATATAAATTTATTTTTTATTGGTGTTCAATTTGCCAACACATAGAATAACACCCAGTGCTCATCCCGTCAGTGCCCACCTCAGTGCCCATCACACAGTCACGCCCACCCCCCGCCCATCTCCCCTTCCACCACCCCTAGTTTGTTTCCCAGAGTTAGGAGTCTTTCATGTTCTGTCTCATTTTCTGATATTTCCCACTTATTTGTAAAAAGACTTTTAAAAAATAGGACAGGCTAAAGAACCTTTGGGACAACATCAAGCATTATAACACTCACATTATAGGGGTCCCAGAAGGAGAAGAGAGAGTGAAAAAAGCAGAAAAATTATTTGAAAAAAATAATAGCTGGGATCCCTGGAGGGCTCAGTTGGTTAAGCATCTGCCTTTGGCTCAGGTCATGATCCTGGAGTCCAGGGATCAAGCCCCACGTTGGGCTCCCTGTTCAGTGGGAAGTCTGCTTCTCCCTCTGCCCTTCTCCATGCTCCTTCTCTCTCTCTCTCTCTCTCTCTCTCTCTCTCAAATAAATAAAATCTAAAAATAATAATAATAGCTGATACACTTGTGAAAATAACTTAATTTATAGAGATGTTGAATCAACATACTATATACCTGAAACTAATGTAGCATTGTAGGTCAACTATACTGAAGGAAAAATATTTTCTTAAAGATTGAGACTAGTTGGATGAGAATATTCTTCCATATAGCACAACTACTTAGTATTTAACACACATTTTAAAGTTATGTAAAAGGGGTGCCTAGGTGACTCAGTCAGTTGAGCATTTGACTCCTGATTTCAGCTCAGGTCATGACCTTAGGGTTGTGAGCTTGAGCCTCACATCTGGCTCTGCATTAAGCATGGAGCCTGCTTAAGATTCCTTCTCCTAAATGTGTGGGAAATATCAGAAAGGGAGACAGAACATAAAGACTGCTAACTCTGGGAAACGAACTAGGGGTGGTAGAAGGGGAGGAGGGCGAGGGGTGGGAGTGAATGGGTGACGGGCACTGGGTGTTATTCTGTATGTTAGTAAATTGAACACCAATAAAAAAATAAATTAAAAAAAAAAAAAAAAAAAAAAAAAAAAAAAAGATTCCTTCTCCTTCTGCTCCTCCACACACACACTCCAAATAAATAAATAAATAAATAAATAAATAAATAAATAAATAATTTATGATAATACATTAGGTAAAAACTAGGGAAAACTGGAATAAAGTATGAACTATAGTTTTAAAATACTGTATAAGGGCACCAAGGTGACTTAGTTGGTAAAATGACCAACTCTTGATTTCAGCTCAGGTCATGATCTCAGAGTCATGGGATCCAGCCCTGTATCAGACTCCATGCTCAGCAGGGAATCTGCTTGAGACTCTCCCTCTCTCCCTCAGTTACCCCTCCCACCCACCGTTCATGTGCTCACTCTCTCTCTCTCTCTAAAATAAATATTTAAAAACAAAAATACTGCATCAATGTTAGTTCATTAGTTGTGATATATGTACCATAGTAATATAAGATGTTATTAATAGGAGAAACTAGGAACAGAGTATTTAGAAACTGTCTATGCTAAACTAAAGTTATAAATAAAGAGAGAAAGAAAAGCTGAAAATTCCTCTAACCTGGAGAAGGAAACAGACATCCTGGCCCAAAGAGCACAGAGAGTCCCAAAGAAGATGAACCCAAGGAGATCTAAATGAATACACATAGGGCAGCCTGGTGGCTTGGCGGTTTAGTGCCTGCCTTCAGCCCCGGGCATGATCCTGGGGACCCGGGATTGAGTCCCACGTTGGGCTCCCTGCATGGAGCCTGCTTCTCCCTCTGCCTGTGTCTCTGCCTCTCTCATGAATAAATAAATAAAATCTTTAAAAATAAATAAATAAATGAATACACATAATAGTTACAATGATAAAGATTAAAGATAAAGAAATTTTTAAAATCCAAAAAGAGGCAAATAGTTACATATAAAGGAAGCCAAATAAAACTATAACATGATTTTTCAGTAGAAACTTTTCAGGTCAGAGAGAGTGATATTATATACTCCAAGAACTGAAAAGAAAAAACCTGCAACTAAGAATATTCTACCCAGCAAGGATATCATTAAGATTTAAAAGAGAGATAAAGAGTTTCCCAGACAAACAAGTTAAAGCAATTCATCATCAATAAACCAGCCTTACAAGAAATGTTAAAGGGACCTCTTTAAGTAGAAAAGAAAGGTCATAATTAGAAGAAGATTACAAATAAAAAGATGTAAAATCTGACAACATACATATAAAATATGGAGGAAGGTAAAAGAGAAATTATTTTAAAATGTGTTCAAACTTGAGTGACCATCAACTTGATGCATAGTGCTATATACTTAGGATGCTAAATATGAACCTCATGGTATAACCAAAGACCAAAAACCTATAAAAGATACATAAGAAATAAAGAGAAAGAAAGCCAAATCTAACACACACACACACACACACACACACAGAGTCATAAATCACCAGGAAAGACTACAAAAGAAGGAACATAGGAGACTACAAAAGCAATCACAAAATGAATAACAAAAGTACATAACCATCAATAATTACTTTAAATGTAAATGGTCTAAATGTTCTAATCAAAAGATACAGGGTGGAGTAAAGTGGGGGTTCTGAGAATATGAAGTAGAAAGACCCTAAACTCACCCCAAACCCATATTTAGAACTAGATATCATTCCCGTTGAACTCAACAAACTGGAGAGCCACTAAAGACTAGCAGAACAAACCACAACTAAAGGTAGAGAAGGAGCCACATCGGAAAGGTTATGCAGGGCAGAAACAGTGGTTGGAAGATACCCAGAGGAGGGACAGGACTGTGAGTATAAAGAGGAAAAAGTACCTGGGAGCCCACAAAGGGAAAACAAGTCCCCACAATGTCTGGTCTTGAAAACAAGAGGGGATGAATTCCATGAGTTTGTATGACCAGCAGGACTTGGAGCTTGGAGCTTTAAAAATCTGCTGACTCAGCACTAAGCAAGCAGGGAGAGTGAGTGATATAGCTGGATCCCCACCCTTATAGAGACAGTAGCCCATAGAGAGGCAACATAGAGTCAACAGGTTGCACAATGCCTGGGCAAAAGGGAGGAATATCTGTTTATAAGGATTTCAGAAGATGTTGAAGGACTTGTCTAAGAACAAAGAAGCTAGCAAGTACAATTTTCCTCACCTGCCCCTCAGCATAAACAGAACTACCTGCAGGAGGCAGTGCTGCACAGACACTTGATACCTAACCTGTTAGTGGTATGCTCTGCCCATGATTTCTCCTGAGAACTTGCCCATTCTAAGCCTGTGGGCTGGGGCTCTAGGCTCAGTGCATTTTTTATTCAATGTGAATTTTTTAACACTGTCTCTGCCCTACCACTTCAAATGCCATGCCCTCAGGAGCCATCATACTTCAGGAGATCCAGCCTAGGACCAGAAGTTCAGTGCAAATTTTGCTAATGTCCCCAGGAGCCCCACCTAATCACGACCAAGCTCCCACTCAGCCTTGCACATACAGACACCCAGCCCTGCTCTGCACCCCAGGCTGCTGCCACTAATACATGCTGCACCCCTGGCCACTGCTGCACCCCTAGCCACCACTGCACTTTGGGAGATCTAGCCTAGGACTAGTCACTCAATACAAATTTTGCTCAACCATCAACCTGCCCCCAAGCTCTCCTGCAGTCACACCCATTCATAGCCAGCGTACCTGGGTCTCACTAACACCACAGAAAGCAAGCACAGTCCACAAGAGGTAGAGAGTCAATGCAGAAGTCTGGCTGAAAGGAAAAGCTACACAAAAACAACAGTAGGGCACACAAAACACACACAGAAGACATTCCGGAAGCTCCAGGGTCTGGTGAACAGGGAAGCACTACACTGCAAAGCACTACAGGGTCTCTTCTTCATAAAGCTACTACTTTTGAGAGCAGATATAGCTGACTTTCCTAACTCGTAGAAACAGAGTTAGACAAAATGGGGAGACAGAGGAATATGTCCCAAATTTTAAAAAAAGAACAAAATAACAACAGGAAATCAAAATTAAACAGAAATAAGTAGTATGCCTTATAGAGAATTTAAAGTAATTTTCATAAAGATACTTACTGGGCTTTAGAAAAGAGTGGAAGACCTCAGTGAGACCTTCAACAAAGAGAAATAAAACATTAAAAAGAACCAATCAGAGACAAAGAACTCAATAACTGAAATTAAAAATACACTAGATGGAATAAATAGTGAACTAAAGGAAGCACAAGAATGGATCAGTGACCTGGAGAACAGAGTATTGAAAAGCAATCAAGCTGCACAGGAGAGAGAAAAACTACTAATAATAAATGAAAATAGATTTAGGGAACTCAGCAATACTATCAAGAATAATAACATTCACATTATAGGGATCCCAGAAGAAGACAGAGAAAGGAGTCAGCAAATTTATTTGAAAAGTTGTAGCTGAAAACTTCCCAAATATGGAGAAGGAAACAGAGATCCAGATCCAGGAAGCACAGGGAGACATCAACAAAATCAACCCAAGGAGGTCCACACCAAGAAACATAGTAATTAAAATGGGAAAAGTAGTGATAAAGAGAGAATTTTAAAGGCAACAGCCTTAAAAAAATGACAGTTACATATAAGGGAAACCTCATAAGGGTATCATCTGATTTTTCAGCAGAAAATTTTTAAGCAGGCCAGAAACTTTGCAGGCCAGAAAAGAGTGGAATAATATATTAGAAGTACTGAAAGAAAGAAACTTGTAGCCAAGAATACTCTATCCAGCGGTTAACATTCATAAAAGGAAGAGAAACAAAGTTTTCCAGACAAACAAAAACTAAAGGAGTTCATGACCACTAAACCATCCCTACAATAAATGTTAAAGGAGACTTTGGGGGTAGATAGGAAAAACCATAAGTAGGAGTAAGAAAAGTAGAAATGAAACACAAAACCAGTAAAATGAAGTATATCTATAAAATATAAGTCAAGGAATTCACAAAATAAAAGGATATAAGTATGACACCATATACCTAAAATATGGTGGGGGAAAGAAGTAATGAATGAATTCAAACTTAAGTGACCATCAACCTGATATAGAGTGCTATATGCAAAACATGTTAAAAATAAACCTAATGGTAACCACAAATCAAAATTTGGTAATAGGTATGCAAAAAATAAAGAGAAAGGAATCCAAATATACCGCTAGAGAGAGCCAACAAACCATGAGGGAAGAGAGCAAGAGAAGAAAATAATAGAGAAAGACTATGAAAACTGCCATAAAATGAGTAACAAAATGGCAATAAGTACATACCTATTAATAATAACTTTTAACGAAAATGGACTAATGTTCAAATCAAAAGACAGAGTAATGGAATGGATAAAAAAGCAAGACCTATCTATAAACTCCCTACAAGAGACTCACTCCAGATATAAAGATACACACAAATTGAAAGAGAAGAAAAGGAAAAGCATTTACCATACAAATGGAAGCAAAAAGAAAGCCAGCATAATGAGATGCCGGAGTGGCTCAGTTGGTTAAGTGTCTGCCTTTGGTTCAGTTCATGACCCCAGGGTCCTGGGATAGAGCCCCGCATAGGGCTCCTTGGTTAGCCAGGAGTCTCCCTTTGCCCCTCCACCTCTACTCCTGCTCTCTGTCTCTTGCTTTCTCTCTTTCTCAAATAATTAAATTACACCTTTAAAGAAAAATATTTTTAAGAAAAAAAGGAAAGAAAGCCAGGGCAGCAATACTTATATCAGACAAAATAGACTTTAAAACAAAGACTGTAACAAGAGACAAAAGAGACAAAATCATAAAGGGAATAATCCATAATCCAACAAGAAGATGTAATGATTGTAAATATATATATACACCCAATATGGGAGCACCCAAATAGAAAAAAAGCACCTAATAACATACATAAAGCAGTAATCAAGAATAATACTGTAATAGTAGGGGATTTTTAACACCCCACTTACATCAATGGACAGATTATCCAAACATAAAATCAACAAAGAAATGGTGGTTTTGAATGATATAATGGACCAGATGATTAAAAGATATAATCAGAACATTCTACCCTGAAATAGCAGAATACAGAATCTTCTCAAGTGCACATGAAACAATCTCCAGAAAAAATCATATTAGGCCACAAAACAACTCTCAACAACAACAAAAAAAAAGATAGAAGCCATACCATGCATCTTTTCTGACCATGACACAGTGAAACTAGAAATCAACCATAAGAAAAAAATCTGGTAAGAACACAAATACATGGAGGTTAAAAAACATGCTACTAAATAATGGATGGGTCGACCAAGAAATCAGAGAGGAAATCCAAAAATACATGGAGACAAATAAAAATGGTCCAAAATTTTTGGTATGTAGCAAAGGCAGTTATAAAAGGAAAGTAAAAGCAATACAGGCCTACACATAGAAGCAACATAAATCTCAAATAAACTACTTAACCTTACACCTAAAGGAATTTTAAAAAATAAAAACAAATAACCCCAAACCAGTAGAAGGAAGGAAATAATAAACATTAGAGCAGAAAGAAAGAAAACAGAAAGTGAAAAAACAAAAAACAGGTCAATATAACCAGGATCTGGTTTTTTGAAAAGATCAACAAAATTGATAAATCTTTAGCCAGACTCATCAGAGAGAGAGAGTGAGACAGGATCCAAATAAATAAAATCACAAATGAGAGAAGAGAAATAACAACCAACACCACAGTAATACAGAGAATATTAAGAAAAACTATATGTCAACAAATTGGATATCCTAAAAAACAATAGATAAATTCCTAGAAACGGGGGCGCCTGGGGAGGCTTAGGTGGTTAAGTGTCTGCTTTCAGCTCAAACCATGATCTCGTGGTCCTGGGATCAAGCCCCACATCAGGCTCCCTGCTTGGCAGGGAGTCTGCTTCTCCCTCTCTCTTTTCCTCTCCCTCTTTCTCTCTCTCTCTCTCTCTCTCTGCTCCCCTCCTACTGCTCATGCTCACTCTCTCTCTCTCAAAAAAATAAAATAAAATAAATTCTTAGAAACATAATCTCCCAAAATTGAATCAGGAAGAAATAAAAAACTTGAATAGGCTGATTAACAGTAATGAAATTGAATTAGTAATCTAAAAATTCCCAACAAACCATCTGGCTTGTCCAGGACCAGGGGAATTCTACCAAACATTTAAAGAAGAGTTAATACCTATTCTTCTCAAAGTATTCTAAAAGAAAGAAAGAAAGAAAGAAAGAAAGAAAGAAAGAAAGAAAGAAAGAAAGAAAGAAAAAAAAAAAAAAAAAAAAAAAAAAAAAAAAAGGAAAGAAAACTTCCAAATTCATTCTATGAAGCTTGCATCACCCTGATAACCAACCAGATAAAGACATTACAAATAAAGAGAACTATGGGCCAATATATCTAATAACATAGGTGTGACAATCTCGACAAAATATTAGCTTATTGAATTCAACAATACATTTAAAAAAAATCATTCACCATGATTAGCTGGAATTTATTCCTGAGCTATAAGTGAGGTTTGACATTTGCAAATCAATCAACATGATACAATCACATCAACAAGGGAAAGGATAGGGATCCCTGGGTGGCGCAGCGGTTCGGCGCCTGCCTTTGGCCCAGGGCGTGATCCTGGAGACCCGGGATCGAATCCCACATCGGGCTTCCGGTACATGGAGCCTCCTTCTCCCTCTGCCTATGTCTCTGCCTCTCTCTCTTTCTCTCTCTGTGACTATCATAAATAAATTTAAAAAAAAAATTAAAAAAAAAACAAGGGAAAGGATAAAAAGCATATGATCATTTCAACAGATGCAGAAAAAGCATTCAACAAAGTACAACATCCATTAACAATAAAAATCCTCAATGAAATAGGTATAGAGAGGCATAATAAAGGCTATATATGAAAAGACCCACAGCTAACATCCTTAATGGAAAAACTCTCAGTTTTTCTCAGGTCAGGAAAAGACCAGGATGACCATTCTTACCACTTTTATTTGACATAGTACTAGAAGTTCTAGTCATAGCAATCAGACAACGAAAAGAAATAAAAGGCATCCAAACTGGTAAGGAAGAAATAAAACTGTAACTATTTGCAGATAACATGATAGAGTATAGAAAACTCTAAAGTCTCCACCAAAAAACTATAACTGATAAAGGAATTCAATAAGGTCACAGGATATCAAATCAATATACAGAAATCCATTGCATTTCAATACATTAATAATGAAGCAGTAGAAAGAGAAATGAAGAAAATAATCCCATTTAGGACACCTGGGTGGCTCAGTCGGCTAAGTGTCCAAGTCTTGATTTTTGCTCAGGTCATGATTTCAATGTTGTGAGATTAAGCCCCATGAAAGGCTCCATGTTGGGTATGAAGCCTACTTAAGATTCTCTCTCTCTCCCCTTCTGCCCCTCACCCTCTAAAAAAACTGAAAGAAAACAATCTCATTTACAATTGCACCAAAAAGAATAAAATACCTAGGAATAAATCAAGGGGAAAGAAGAAAGATCTGTATTCTGGAAACTATTAACACTGATGAAAAAAATCCCAGATTTCAAGCTATACTACAAAGCTATTGTGATTAGAACAACATGGTAATGACATAAAAAATAAACACATTAATCAATGCAGCAGGGCAGAGAGCCCAGAAGTAAACCCACACATACATGGTCAATTAATCTACAACAAAGGAGGCAAGAATATACAATCTCTCCAATTTCTTTAATAAGGAAAACTGGACAGCTACAGTACAAAAGAATGAAAGTAGATCACTTTCTTACAGCATATATAAAAATAAACTCAAAACGGATAAAAGATCTAAATATAAGACCTGAAATAATAAAACTCTTAAAGGAAAACATAGGCAGTAATCTCCTGAACATTAGCCTTAGCAATGTATTTATGAATATGTCTCCTCAGACAGGGGAAACAAAAGCAAAATTAAACTATGGGGACTACAGCAAAATAAAAAGCTTTTGCACAGTGAAGGACATCATC
The DNA here is from genome assembly GCF_003254725.2 of Canis lupus dingo. NCBI lineage: Eukaryota > Metazoa > Chordata > Mammalia > Carnivora > Canidae > Canis > Canis lupus. The sequence goes on along the minus strand of NC_064256.1, from coordinate 37,342,289 downwards.
AACAAAACAAAAAGACAACCTTGTGACTCAGAAAAGACATTTCCAAATGATACATTTGACAAGGGTTAATATTCAGAACATGTAAAGAACTTAACTCAACACGCACACAAAAAAAAATACAAAATAATCTGATTTTAAAATGGGTAGAGGGGACGCCTGGGTGGCTCAGTGGTTAGGCGCACCTGCCTTCGGCTCAGGGCATGATCCTGGAGACCCAGGATGGAGTCCCACATCGGGCTCCCTGCATGGAGCCTGCTTGTGTCTCCCTCTGCCTCTGCCTATGTCTCTGCCTCTCTCTGTGTGTCTCATGAACAAATAAATAAAACCTTTAAAAAAAATGGATAGAGAACCCGAACATTTTTCCAAATAAGACATAGAAATGGTAAACAGATCATCAGGGAAATGCAAATCAAAATCGTAATAAGATATCACTTGATACTTGTCACTCGGCTAGTATCAAAAAGATAAGAAATGACAAGTAATTTTGATGAGGACATGGAGAAAAAGGAGCTCTCATACATACACTGTTGATGGAAATGTAATGTAGAAAACAGCATGGAGTTTCCTCAAAACATTAAATATAGAATTACCATATAATCCAGTAATTCCACTGCTGGGTATTTACCCAAAGAAAATGAAAACACTAACTGGAAAAGATATATGCACCTATCTGCATGTTTATTGCAGCATTATTTACAATGTCCATGATATGGAAGCAGCCCAAATGTCCATCAATAGAGCAATGGATAAAGAAGACGTGGGTATATGTATTTATGGATGGACCCAAATATGGACAGACCTAGAAAGTATTATGCTAAGTTAAATAAGTCAGACAGAGAGACAAATATCACATGATTCCACTTATACATGGAATCTAAAAACCAATACAAATGAAAATAAAGCAGAAACAAACCCATAATACAGAGAACAAACCCATGGTTACCAGAGTGGAGGTGGTGGGAATGGGCAAAATTGGTAAAAGGGAGTGAGAGATACAGGCTTTCAGTTATGGAATGAGTAAGTCATGGAGATAAAAAACACATAGAGAATATAGCCAATGGTATATAGCATTGTATGATAACAGATGGTAGCTACACGTCTTGGGAGTTAGCATAACATTATACACTTGTCAAATCACTATGTTGTACACCTGAAACTAATGTGATATTGTGTGTCAACTACACTTCAATTTGAAAAAAAAAATTTTTTAATTTTACTCCATTGTCTCCTTGCATTTGATATTGCTGTTAAGAAATCTAAAGTCAATTTGATTTTTGTTAATTTTTAGGCAAGTTGCTTCCTTTTCTCTAAAAGCTTTAAAATTTTTCTTTAATCTTGAATTTCTTTTTTTAAAGATTTTATTTATTTATTCATGAGAAACACAGAGAGAGAGGCAGAGACACAGGCAGAAGGAGCCAAGGCTCCCCACAGGGAGTCCAATGCGGGACTTGATCTCAGGACCCTGGGATCACGCCCTGACCCAAAGGCAGACACTCAACCACTGAGTCACCCAGGTGTCCTAGAGAGAGAAGGAAGCTCCCCGCCTAATGCAGGACTCTATCACAGGACCCCAGGATCACGACCTGAGCCAAAGGCACACTGAGCCACCCAGGTGCCCTAACCTTGAATTTCTTAAACATTCTATATGTCTAGATGTGGATTTTTCTTTCTTCTGATTGGTAAAAAACATGCCTTTTTGATCTGAGGTAATTTTTTTTTTAATTCTGAGAAATATATTTATACTACATTTATCAATTATTTCCTCCTCTCCATTCTTATTTCTGTTTCTGAAATTTCTATTATTGACACTACCATTTTCATCTTCCATATCTCAAGTTATCCTTCTGGGAATGTGCCTTCTAAGAGTCTTCCTTACACTTATTAATTCATTCTTCAGCTATATCTTCCTTATTAGTTGTTTAGTGTATTGTATTATTCCAACTATTTTTGAGATTTTTTTTATACTTTATGCTTCCAGATACTACTTTTAGGAAGAGGCAGCTTTTAGAAAAAGGCCATGTTCCTTGATTACAACATTTATTTAACTTTCACTTTGTATTTTTATTTATTTTTTTAAGATTTTATTTATTTATTCATGAGAGACACAGAGAGAGGGAGAGGTAGAGACACAGGCAGAGGGAGAAGCAGGCTCCATGTAGGGAGCCCAACATGGGACTCGATCCCGTGTCTCCAGGATCACACCCCAGGCTGCAGGCAGCGCCAAACCACTGTGCCACAGGGGCTGCCCAATCACTTTGTATTTTTAAACATTTTTCAAAACTTGAAAGAATTTTCTTTTGCTTTATATCATCCTAAAATCTCCACAGTAGTTTACATTTGTGAAGCATATTATCAAGCTCTTTCAAAGACATTATCATAATCTCTTCAATAGGCCCAAGAGGTAGATGTTATTTTATCTGAATCTTATAGAAAAGAAAACAGAAACCCAAATAGAAAAAATGACTTGCAAAGTGTAATATTGTCACTTATAATAAGAATTATATACATTTGGTCTTTGTCCCTGTTTCTGTCAGAACTCTGAAACCCTTGAAATTTCAAAAGTGATAAGAACCATAATGGTGTTAGATATCATAACCAAGCTCTTTCAAACACACCACAGTTATATTAACGTAGTGAATTTTAAAAAGCTAGGTGAACCCACCGTGCAGTCCCACAATTAGAACTTTCAATCCCACCTACCCTCACATCCCAGGAGGGAAGAGAAACTAGAGGTTGAACTGATAATCAATGGCCAAAGATTTAATCAATCATACCTAGGGAATAGGTATGGAGAGCTTCTGAGTTGGTAAACATGTGGAGAATAGAGGAGAATAGTCCACTCAGAGAAAGCATGGAAACTCCGTGGCTACATACTTTCCCACATACTTCATCCTATGCATCTCATCCTTGTAGCTGTTCCTGAGTTACATCCTTTTACACTGAACTGGTAATTTATTAAGTGAACTAGTTCCCTGAGTTCTTGAGCCATTCTAGCAAATTAATCAAACCTAAGAAAGGGGACTTGGGAAACTAATTTAGAGTCAGTTGGGCAGATGCACAGGTAACAACCTGGACTTTTGATTGGCATCTAAAGTAGGGGCAGTTTGATGGAACTGAGCCATTAACCTGTGGAATCTGACACTATCTCTAGAAAAACAGTATCAGAAATGAGTTGAATTGTAGGAACACCCCACCACCACCACTGGTATCAGAGAACTGCTTGATAGTGTGGGGGAAAAATATATATCAGAATTGGAATCAAAAGCATACAAAGTAATGGAGCAGTTTGGCCTAAAACCTAATTCCTGTGACCCCCAGTCTAGGGCTAATTCAGATCTGCATCTGAAACACATATTATCTACTAAGAATTTTTTGGTTAGAATTTATTATAATAATTGATAGTCCTTAAATTATTTAAATATTTTTTAAATTATTTTAATTATAACAGTAAATATAATCAGACTACAGAAAATTTAGAAACTTAAGGAAAAAATTACTATTATTCTAACATACAACCTTATTATTTTCCCTTTAAGAGTGTACCATAATGCAGAAACTTCTTGAATATAGTTAGAGAAAATACATTTAGCAAATAAGTATAAGACAATCGTAGGAAAATTACCTTTACCCCCAATTCAAATTCCTATATTCTGATTACTGATACTACCTGTCTTTTTCTGCTCCTGTTTCCTGATCTTTGTATTTTCTCTTTGACAAATTAGACTTGGTCATTACAGTCCCTAATTTCAGATCCTTTCTTGGTTTACACCTAGAAACTGAATATCTTAAATATCTAGACTGTGATGGCAAAAGTACCTGGGCTCATGGGAAAGAATGCCATGATCTACAAAATGATCAACCATGGAGACAGAGGGTAGCATTATAGTTTTTGTTAATCTTGTCCAGGACCTTGATCTTTAAGTTGCTCCTAATTTGGGTAATTTTAATCATTAACTTAATGGTTCAGAATCCAGACTTCTGTTCCACCCTCTAAGTCCAGTTCACCTAACTAACTTAACCCTATCTCCTTTTACCTCCCAGAATAAACTGAAGAAAAAATAAAATAAAACCCCACATGAAATGAAGTGACCTATTTTACTTAAAAAATACTTTCTAAAGCCATTTTTAAAAGGCTTATGCAAACTTTGTAATAATATGGAAAAACTATGATACAATTTTAACCTGAACAAATTATTATACATATAAAACACGAAAATAACAGATTTTTTTAACCTCTGCAGGAAAAATAGAATGGAAAACATTAACATTTTAAAAATTATTTTTTAAGTGGTTGAAATGTGCTATTTTATTTCTGCCTGGTTGTTTTGTTTGTTTGTTTGTTTGTTTTCGAGAGAGAGCGCTCTCAAGCAGGCTCCATGCCCAGCCTGAAGTCCAACACAGACCTTGATCCCAAGACACTGAGATCATGACCCAAGTGGAAATCAAGACACTTAACCAACTAAGCCACCCAGGAGCCCCTTCTATTTCTTTTATTTCTATTCTGCATTTAGTAAGAATAAATAAATATGAAAAATACAACTTTAAGAAGCAATAAAAAGTCTAAAGTATAGTTTAATACCTCTCATTTATTAATTTTTAAAAAGCAATACACAAATAATCAAATTTTCCTTTGTCAACTCAACCAGAATCCTAAAATTGTCAGAAGTTCTACCCAGGAGTTGATTCTCAACTTCTAGACTGTCATATTTCAAAGGTCCCAATTTCTTAATTCCTAGATGCCTGTTGTCTTTTCCATCCCAGCACCTTTGCTGTGTAGGCTTATCTTAATGTAGGTCACTGCTCATTAGTGGACTACAAACACTTCATGCATACAAAACTTATTTTTGTTACAAATAAGAATATAAAGATAAATACTGATAAATGTGTATTAGACTTATAGGTTATGTGAAAGATTAGATACAGAGAAGATACAACTTGTCATAAATTAGCTATAAGACACCTGATGGAGCATTTGGCCAATGCCAAAAAAGAAAATTTTCCTGATTTGCTAGAACATTAAGAACCGAATGCTCTGAGTATGCAGGAGAATATAGTCAAAAGAATCAACAGTCTTAAAACAGTAACAGTGAAGAATACAATAACCATGAAATGTATTTTCTATTTCCCCCAAAAAAATTTTAAGATTTTATTTATTTATTCATGACAGAGCAAGAGAGAGAGGCAGAGACACTAGAAGAGGGAGAAGCAGGCTCCATGCAGGAAGCCCGATGAGGGACTTGATCCTGGGACCCCAGGATCATCCCTTGGGCTGAAGGCAGACGCTCAACCGCTGAGCCAGCCAGGGATCCCCTATTTCCGAAAATTTTTTTAAGAAAAAAAGAGGAAGGTGCCTTGGGTTACTCAGTCGGTTGAGTATCTGCCTTCTGCTCAGGTCGTGATCCCAGGGTCCTGGGATTGAGTACCACATTGGGTTCCTTGCTCCATGGGGAGCCTGCTTCTCCATCTGTTTCTGCCTCCCTCTGTCTGTCTCTCACAAATAAACAAATAAAATCTGAAAGAAAGAAGAAAGAAAGAAAGAAAGAAAGAAAGAAAGAAAGAAAGAAAGAAAGAAAGAAAGAAAGAAAGAAGAAAGAAAGAAAGAAAGAAAGAAGAAAGAAAGAAAGAAAGAAAGAAAGAAAGAAAGAAAGAAAGAAAGAAAGAAAGAAAAGAGAGAGAGAGAGAGAGAGAAAGAAAGAAAGAAAGAAAGAAGAAAGAAAGAAAGAAAGAAAGAAAACATCTATCTTCTAAATCCCTCAAATGGCCTGCTACAATTTCTACTCTTCAAAAATGTATAATGAACACAAAAAGTTTGAGAACATTGAGGTAGGTAACACTTCTTTCTATTCTCTCTACATGTAATGCCTCTGTTCCCTTTCTCTCAAACACTGATAATAAAAAATGAAAGCAAAAACTATTTAGCTTGTGTCTGATTTCCCTACTAAAATTGAGAGACATTTCCCTAAAACTGGTGTGAGAGTTAATAAACTCACTTTAATCTCTTACTCAAATCAGAACTGACAGTTTTGTATTCCGTATTACATTATTTATTTATTCTACATAGATGGTTCCTGGCACTGACTTTGGCCTGAAAAATGAGCTCCAATTACAAACTGTTTCTATTAAAAGAAGTGTATCTCCTAGAGTATTTTGATTAAAAAATTAAACTTGCACAGAAATTAAAATTTATCTTTACATGTATAGTGAATCTTTCTGTCAGCCATTCAAGAAAATCTCTACACATGAAACTAACAAGCTCCTAATTTACCAAAGTAGTGAAATAACATATGGCTTGTTACCTAAACACATTTCATTTCCACACAGAAGTTATACCTCCATTTCACTTTTTAAAAATAAGGGGACATAGATTTCAACTCTCAAGAACATAAGGACAGTAAACGATTCATGCAAAAATAGTGGATATGCACTTCATTTTGGTCTCCAGAATAGAATCTCAGGTAAGTTTGCTGACCCCAAACTTCCTTTTGGAGATATTACTGTAGGATTAATGGCACTTACAAAGCATTTCTTATCTCTCTCTCTCTTTTTTAAGATTTTATTTATTTACTCATGAGAAACGCAGAGAGAGAGGGAGAGGCAGAGACACAGACAGAGGGAGAAGCAGACTCCACGCAGGGAGCCCGACACAAGACTCGATCCCAGGACCCCAGGATCAAGCCCTGGGCTGAAGGCTGCACTAAACTGCTGAGCCACCCAGGCTTCCCTTTCTCTCTTTCTTTTGTAGATATACCTTGTCTCAACAACCATACTGAAGACTTTCTAGAATAAAGACTCCCACCTCTTAGTGTCTTCAGCATCTATCCTGATGCCCCACACATAATTTCAACGATGATAAATGTGATCCTTACCAAGATCTGGGCCTTTCATATCTCACTTTCCTTCCTCCTCTGTAAAAGAAGAATATTAAATATACCTTATAGGGTTGTTATGAAGATTAATATAATGGCAACATAATGCCTAGCATCCACCTCACCTTGTACATTATGAATTGATTGTACATAGGCTTTCATGATAAAACAAAGTAATGTTTCCACACTTCATGAATTTTTAACACAAAAAAGAAGTGAAAATTGAAACCAGTAGATCAAACTAACAACCAAAGTATATTTTAAAATCATATGCTATATTGGGGTTTGAAGGTTTACTTAATTATATTGATGGGGTTCCGGCAGGCAACCCCAGAATGTGCCACTTAGGCATATGGATTATTTGAGCAAAAGGCAATCAAGGCCTAACAGACTCAAGAAGAGCTTTTTACCTCCTCCCTTAACTACCTAAAAAAATCTAGATTTGAGGTCCGTACCAGGAAGAAAGCTATCACCAGAGAGAAACTTTTAATCAGAAAGACTTATCCACATGACATGGCAAACATTTGTTTACCAAACATTTGCTCTTCCCATCTTCCTGTGAAATGTCTTGCTTCCCTTTGGAGCCCCAGATGCCTATCCTTCTCTCTTTAGCCCAGGGTGGCATTTAAGCCTCAATTGTCTAACTGCCTTTGACACTCTCATGCCTCTGTCAAGCTCTCATACATACATACAAAATTAAATTTGCTGTTTAGTTAATCTGTCTTATTTCAATGTAATTATTAGACCAGCCAAAGATTCTAGAAGAAAAGAAGGGGAAAGTTTTCCTCCCCTACAATATTAAAGTTATCAATGGCTACTCTGGCTCAGAGCTTTACTATGAATGTGCTACAGTCATATTAGAACAAACCACATGCTTTCCAACTTCCCAAAAATAAAATGAAATAATTTTGCTAAACTCAGTAATTAATATAAAATCTAATTTAAAATAACCTCTAAGCACTATGAAACAGAAAAAAATGTTATTTAGCAGAGCATAAAACTTATTGTTCAAAGAAAAAGGTGAAAATTCTTAAATTAGCCCAAAAGAAATTATCCACATTTTCCTACTATAGCAAACTGTAATCGCATATTTATCTGCTATGACTGATGCTTATATGGGGACTGAAAAGATATAGTGGAAATAAAATCTGCAGAATCATAAATCAGATTGCAGAAGATGATGCAACTCATGACTCAGGCAAGTACAATAGTGATGATCAAAATTATGCTTGCATTTTTCAATATATATTTATATTATATTATATTTATATTAAACATATATTAATATATTAAGTTAAATATTTATATTAATATAATATTTACTATATTAAACTAATATATTATATGTTAATATAATATTTAATATATTAAACTAATATATATTAATATAATAAAATATATTATATTATATTATATTATATTAAAAATATATTTTTTGTCATAGCAATTGTAATTTGTAGTATCAGCTGATTATCATGAGTGGAGCTAATGTTAGATAAAAATAAATCATGATGTTCAAGTAAAAGCAAATAGATGTTAAAATATTAATCTATATAATATTTTTGGACAGTAATAAAAACATGATGATAATGACCTAAGTCTGTACTTTAGTACAAAGTTCTTCAAGAGGAACGTCTGGGTGACTCAGCAGTTTAGCATCTGCCTTTGGCTCAGGGCATGATCCTAGAGTCCTAGGATCAAGTCCCTCATGGGACTCCCTGCAGGGAACGTGCTTCTCCCTCTACCTGTCTCTGCCTTTGTGTGTATGTGTGTGTCTCTCATGAATAAATAAATAAAAACTTTTTTAAAAGTTGTTCAAAAAATATTTTACATTCTCCAAATATCTGTTGTAAAATTCCCTCAGCAGTTACTAATTTTTCTCTAAACAAACTTGCAATGGTAAAAAAAAAAAAAAAAAAAAAAAGGCATGGAGTGTAGGTTCAGTGAGGAGAAAAGAGGAGAAAGAGGCGAGAGAAGACAAAGGAAGGGAGAGAAGGTATGTAAGACAGGTATGCAATACATACATTACTTACCTTTCAAGGAAATGAAGAACAGTAAAGATCTTCAAAGTTCCAGCTCTCCAGGCTGTATATATAAGGATATGTATATATAGAGATATGTATATATGTATGTATATATGTATATATGTATGTGTATATATATATATATAGAGAGAGAGAGATACATATATATATATAAGGAGATTTATATATATAAGGAGATATATATATAATGACCCTTCCTTGTCAAGTACAATTGGAAGAAAACATGTAAAAGCAGAATACAGTGATAAAACATAAAGCTTGCCAATAATTTAATTCTTGAGCTAAGTAATTTTGTGGTCCTATTTCTCTGAAATATTCTCTTTCTGTAAAAGAAAAATCCTTCTAAAAACAACTGTAACATTTATTCTTGATGAATCTTTTCATCTTACTATCAAAAATTCCAAAACATAACATTAAATTCTTTGAGAAAGACATCTCTACTTACACAAAAATTCTCCCAACACCTTTTATTCTGAATAGCTTCATTTTACTAAAAAAAACTACTATGTTTCATATGTCTTCTTTAAAAAAAAAAAGATTTTAAATTGAAAAATCCTTCCCCCTGGTTATTCCAGTAGACAGTTTAATTTATTTGACTATGCTATTAGAGTCTTGCCTCAATGATTTTATTCTCTGATATGTAGAAACAAATTGATAGTTGGTGACATCTAACATAGCAAAAATTTGATGATTCCTTTAAGGAGAAGAAAAAGAAGAGAGAGTATTTTTGATTAAAAGGGCTTTCAACATAGTTAGGCTCTATTGTCTTTTAAAAATGACAATATTCTTTTTTTGCAATTAAAAATAGAAAAATAGGGATCCCTGGGTGGCTCAGCAGTTGAGCGCCTGCCTTTGGCCCAGGGCATGATCCTGGAGACCAGGGATCGAGTCCCACATCGAGTCCCACATCGGGCTCCCTGCGAGGAGCCTGCTTCTCCTTCTGCCTGTGTCTCTGCTTCTCTCTCTTTGTGTGTCTCTCATGAATAAATAAATAAAATCTTAAAAAAGAAAAAAAAAAAAAGAAAAAGAAAAGAAAAAGAAGGGCACTTGGGTGGCTCGGTGGGTTAAGCATCTGCCTTCGGCTCAGGTCATGATCCCAGAATCCTGGGATCCAACCCTGAGTCAGGCTCCCTGCTCAGTGGGGGGAGCCTGCTTCTCCCTTTCCTGCTCTCCTTGCTTGTGCTTTCTCTCTCTCTCTCTCTCTCTGTCAAATGAATAAATTAAATCTTTAAAAAAAAAAACAGAAAAACATTTCTATCCACGAGCTATTTTTAAACTATGAAGAATATTTAATCTTTTAACCTTTATTAAAAGAAAATAAAAATGGAACAATCACACTTCTTAAAAAATGGATTTATCAATTCCTACAAAACAGCCTTCAGAAAAATGCTTCAAATTATTCTTTATGTGTATTTAACAAATATTCACTGAATGCCTGCCATTGTGCTAGGTATAGTCCCATACCTTATAGAGTTTCTGTTAAAGAGATAAAGATGTAAATCACACTAAAGAAAAATTATAGTTGTGATGAGTTTTCATTGTACAAAAAATACGAACATTTCCATTTCCATAACTAATTTAACCTTCTTAAAATAACCATTTCAAATAGGTGATAATGTAAACATACTTGTAGTATAACCAAAAGTTTTGACCTGGACGCTGTGGAGTCAGAAAGTCAAACTCCAGGTGAAAGAAATTGTGGCAAAGACTTTCTAACCAAGAAAATAAATATATAACCTAAATTACTTTAGATCTTAATGAAAAAGAGATTTACTGTACCCTTACCGAATAAACAAAATAATAATGATTCCATTTGGAAGTTACCTTTGCTAAAAACCTTTCCTCCCAGGATGCTGTGGGTTCAGAGCTACACCTGGTGGCCATACACAAACTTGCAGGAAACTGTTGTAAACAATGGAAATTTAGAAGCTATGCCTCCATTAACCAAAAATAAGCATCTCTCAAGAAACTGTTACGATAACTGAGGGAAATTTTAAATTTTTCATGAAAAATAAAAATATGGTAAAGTATAACAACATGTACTAATATTCTAACAAGGCAGAATTGAAGTGATGATATATGGATACTCACTGGACAATTATTTTAACTTTGCTATATGTTGAGAAATTTTCAAAATAAAATGTCGAAAAAATTAAGGATTTTAAAAAATATCCCATCACCATTATTTTTTAACACAAACGACTTTTTAGGTATTGTTTTAGGTATTGTTCCCTATTGTGAACTTTGTTCACCAACTTGTGCAAAAATGACAGACAGCCCTATGCTGTTAATGAATTAGCCAGTCATCAAACCAGTGCTGAGTCTTGGGGTATTGGCAGAGCTGTGGCTTGAATTCCCAGAGTTCAAGGTAGTACAACTCACTGTTCTGGACAGGGTGCTTTTGGAAATATGTATTGTGGGGGCTGCATGTTTGCACCAACCAAAACCTGGAACCATTAGCACTGCAGAGTGAACACAACACAAGTGATATACCATCAGCTCTACCTTGGCTGCCTCAACCGTACCACCACAGGTCATGTCTAAAAGTCATCACACTGAGGAAGTTCCTGAACTTCCTTTGGTGGTTGAAGATAAAGTTGAAGGCTACAAGAAGAAAAGGGAGGGGGGTGCCTGGGTGGCTCAGTCAGTTGAGCATCCGACTCTTGATTTGGGCTCAAGTCATGATCTTAGGGTCATTGGATCAGGTCCTGTGTCAGGCTCCATGCTCAGTGGGAGTCTACTTGAGATTTTTCTCTCTCTCCTATCCCTCTGCCCCTTCCTCTCACCATATAAGCACTCCCTCTGTCTCTAAAAAAATAAATAAATCAGAAGAAGAAGAAGAAGAAGAAGAAGAAGAAGAAGAAGAAGAAGAAGAAGAAGAAGAGAAGAAGAAGAAGAAGAAGAAGAAGAAGAAGAAGAAGAAGAAGAAGAAGAAGAAGAGGAAGAGGAAGAGGAAGAGGAAGAGGAAGAGGAGGAGGAGGAGGAGGAGGAGGAGGAGGAGGAGGAGGAGGAGGAGGAGGACGACGACGACGACGACGACGACGACGACGACGACGACGACAAAGATCAAGGCTATTTTGTTTCTTAAGAAACTTAAAGCCTGCTAGGCTGAAGCCTTTATTTGTTGGTTCAGGACTCTAGTGTTTTTCCTGCCTCCATCATGGAAGCCCATACAGAAAAAGGGGTCAGAAACTCAAAGTAGTTTGGAATGCTGAGCCCTCTACATGGAAAGCAGCTGTTCTGTAGAGTCCCACAGTCCTGTGATGGACTTTGTAGGAATGAGAAATAAACTTTTGTTAAACCACAAAAAAAAAGGAAGAAGAAAGAAAAGAAAGAAAGAAAGAAAAGAAAGAAAGGAAGGAAGGAAGGAAGGAAGGAAGGAAGGAAGGAAGGAAGGAAGGAAGGAAGGAAGGAAGGAAGGAAGGAAAGAAAGAAAGAAAGAAAGAAAGAAAGAAAGAAAGAAAGAAAGAAAGAAAGAAAGAAAGAAAGAGAGAAAAGAGAAGAGGCTTAAAGCCTGAAATAATATCAAAAAGGTCTATGCCTCTCTGCAAATGAAGGCTGACAAGGGCAAAAAGAGAAACAGACCTCATGTCCAGCAAAGGGGACCCTGCATCATCTGTAATGAGGGTAATAGTACCACCAAGGTCTTCAGAAACATCCCTGGAATCGATCTACTTGATGTAAGCAAACCGAACATTTTGAAACTTGCTCCTGGTGGGCAAGTGGAACATTTCTGAGTTTTGACTGAAAAGACCTTTCTGCAAGTTAGATGACTTATATGGCACTTGGTGTAAGGCTGCGTCCCTCAAGAGTAACTACAACATTCCCATGCACAATATGCTTAATACAGACCTTAATAGAATCTTGAAAAGCCCAGAGATCCAAAGAGCCCTCTGAGTACCATGCAAGAAGTCATCACAGAGTCTTAAAGAAGAATCCACTGAAAAACCAGGCAAAAATATTGAAGCTAAACCCATAAGCAAAGACCATGCACTGGAACACCACTCTTTGCCAAGCCAAGAATCACAAGCTCCAGATGGATAAGGCAGCAGCAGCCTTAGAAGCCAAATCAAATAAAAAGGGGGTTTCAGGCAAGAAATTGTGGGAGTAAAGAAAGGAAAAAAGGCTGTTCATGTTCAGAAGCAGAAGAAATGTTTGGTGGGAGAAAAGGCTGCAGCTACCAAAAAACCAGCAGCTGAGAAGAAGCCTACAGAAAGAAATCCACCACAGAAGAAAAGAACCTGCTGAATAAGCTTTAATTTGTTCTCTCCATAAATGTCAAATTGTTATGGGCAGCTAATTTAGAAAAAAAAAAGGCTTGATCAAAAGCAGGGAGAAACATGAAAAAATAAATATTTTTATTTTTATCTATACACATTCAATTCAGAAAGTAAAATTCCCTTTAAGAAGATGAGAAGGAAAATTTTAAAACATGGCCAGTAAAACTGAGACTTCATTCTCCCAGAGCAGTTTTTAAATGTAGTCCTCCCGAGTAGCTGCATCAGAGATACTTAAGGGCACTTGTTATAAACATAGATCCTCAAGTCCCCATCTCATCTCTGGGTATGGACACTGGGAAACTTTCATTTTTAAAAAAGAAAACTAGATGATTCTCATGCAGATTTAGGTTAAAATTACAAACGAGGAGAAAGATTTTAGGTGAGTCACACACAGTGGGATTATTAAGATGCCGGACAGTCAGGAGACAATCAAATACATTCTGAATGAACACATATATGCATTTTTTTTCTTATAGGATAGCTTTTTTGAGGTATAATTCACACACCACAAAATTCACCCTTTTAAAAAAGCAAATAATTCAGGGGTTTTCATATAACCAGAATTTTGAACCACTATTTAGAGAACATTTCCATCACACCAAAAAAAAAAGACATCCCACATCCATCAGCAGTCATATCTTCTCCCTACCATTCCTTATCTCCAGGAAATCACTAATTTACTTTCTGTCTTGATAAATTTCTTTTTCTGAACATTGCATAATACCCAGATATGAAATGTTCAGATAAATTATACAGTATGCAGTCTTTTGTGACTAACTTCTGACATTACACTTACTGTAATGTCTTTAAGATTCATCCATATTGTGGCATGTATTAGTATTTCATTCCTTTTTATTGCAAGGTAACTTCCACCATATGACACACAACGTTATGTTTATCTTTTCATCAGTAGATGGATATTTGTGTTGTTTCCACTCTTTGGCTATTATATAAATATGCTGCCATGAATGTTCATGTACGAGGTTTTTGTGTGAACGTAAGTTTCGTGACTATTGGGTAATTAGCTAGAGTTACTCACCAGGCTATCAGGTAACCCCATGTGTAATATTTAGGGAAATTGTCAAATTGTTTCTCAAAGCTGTGCCATTATACATTTCCACCAGCATTCAAGTTTCTACCAGTCTTCCCCAACAGTTGTCATCTGACTATTCAATTGTAGCCCTCCTAGTTAGGGATATGAAGTGGAATCTCATTGTAGTTTCATTTGCATTTCTCTAATGACTAATATTGTTGACTATTTTCTCATGTGCTTACTGGTGATTTGTGTATCTTCTTTGGAGAAATGTCTATTCAGAAACTTTGCCCATTGGTTTGTTGTTTATTATTGAGTTATAAGAGTTCTTTATACTAAATACAAGTCCTCTAGCAAACATAGGAATTGAAACTACTTTTCCCATTATGTGGATAGTCTTTTTAATTTCTTAATAGTATATTTTGAAGCATAAAACTTCGTAATTTAATAAATTCCAATGTATCTAATTTTTCTTCACTTGTGTTTTTGGTATCATATCTCAGAAAACTTTAACCCAAGATCACAGACATATACACCTATGTTTTCTTCTAAGAGTTTTAAAGTTTTATAGCTTTACATTACGTCTGTGAACGATTTTGAGTTAATTTTTGCATGTAGTATAAGAAAGGGGTCCAACTTCAATCTTTTATATACCCAGTTGTCTCAGTATCATTTGTTGAAAAGACTTCTTTCCTTAATGAATTGTCCTAATACACTTGTCAAAAATCAGCTGACCATTTTGAAATTTATAATAGAAACTATCAATCCTATTCCATGGATCTATATGTCTATCCTTATGCCACCCACACATCTTGATTACTGTTACTTTATAGTAAGTTTTGAAATTAGGAGTGTGTTCCCAGAAAAATCAGATTTCTCTTTCTTTTCAGTATTGTTTTCGCTATTCTGGGTCCATTTCATATGAATTTTAGGATCAGTTTGTCAATTTCTGTAAAAATAGATGCAGAGATTTTGATAGAGATTTTGAATATTTAAGTGATTGGGGAGTATTACCAACTTGCCAATATTGCCTTCCAATCCATTAACATTACTTTATTTTGGTCTTCTTTACTTTCTTTCACCAATGTTACAAACAAGTCTTACTCTTCTTTTGTTAAATTTATTCCTAATTATTTTATTCTTTCTGATGTTGTTGTAAATGGAATTGTTTTCTTAATTTCACTTTCAGTTACAGAAATTTCCAGGGTATAGAAATGCAATTAATTTTCATGTAATGATCTTGTATCTGTAACCGTGGTGAACTTATTACTACTAAAAGTTTTTTAATGGCCTCGTTAAGATTATCTATGTATAAGATCATGTCATCTGCAAATAGGGACAGTTTTACATCTTTTTTTTTCAATTTATATTCCTTTTATATCCTTTTCTTGTCTAATTGCCCTGGCTAGAACAAAACAGTCCAATGTTGAATAGAAGTAGCAGGAGTGGACATCTCTGTCTTGTTACAGGAAAGCATGCATAGTGTTTTATCATTAAGTATAATGTTAACTGTGGGCTATTTTATAAATATTATTTATCAAGTTGAGGATGTTCCTTACTATTCTTAGTTTGTAAAGTGTTTTTATCATGAAAAGGTACTGGATTTTGTCAAATGCTTTTTTATATTTATTAACGTGGTCAAGTTTTGTCTTTATTTTGTTGATACAGTATGTTCTATTGATCAATTTTCAAACATTAAGCCTGCATTCTTGAGAAAAATTCCGGTTGTTCATGGGTATAATCCTCTTTAAATGTTGCTAAATTTGGAAGGAAGGAAAATGGCAAAGGAGAAGGATCCTGAGCTTACCTTGTCCCAAAGACACACGAAGGTAACAGCTACCTTTATGCAACTAACTCTGACAATCACTTGAAGCCTGGCAGGCAGAACAGACCTTCCATAGCTATCTCAGAGAAAATGCCACATTAAAAAGGGTAAGAAGGGCAGAGATGCTGTTGGGAATCAGACCCCCAGAGTGACCAACCACAAATGTGAGGGCCAACACAAGCAAAAAGAACCAAGAAAATCAGACTCCACACTAGGTATATCCAGCAATGGAGAAATGCACTAGGAAGACAAGCCCTCATAATGTTTAGCTTTGAAAAGCAGCAGGGCTTACTTCTGTGAGATTTAAAAATCAGTGGGCTTAACTCCAGGAGAGCTGGAGAGCAATAGGAAACCAAGTTCTCGCCCTTAATAGCCAGCATACTAAATAACTCAGCCCAAGACACAGCACAGAAACAGCACCTAGAGTATACATAAAGGAAATTTACTGATTAATATTAGAATGTGTGCCATGGGGGGAACATCTGCAGATTTCTACAGGAACAGAAGTGCTAGTGGACACCATTTCTCCTCCTCTCTCCAACACTCTCCATCTACCTTACTAGCACCTCATACCCTGCCCCAATGTTCCCCTGTGGCTCCACCCCAACCCACCCACCTCAGCAAGAATCTCTCCAAAGTGGCTTCTACTCCACCACACTCAGTAAGAAGCCTCAGCCAGGACCAGTGCCCCTCCAAAGTGACTCCTCCCTTAGGAAAGCAGAGGGGATAACTACACATACCAGTGTACTCAGTTCATGCAGCAAGCCTCTTAGCTGGCTGTGCAGGGAGCAAGCCCTGTCTTTCTGTAGGTCTGCAGCTATGGCAGAAAGGCTAACTATAGATGGCTATGCTGACTGCTGGCTTCACCTACCAATAAAGCTGCAGTAGCTTCCACCAGGCCATTTAATAGTACAGGATACACACCATTTGCTTCAATGTGGATAGAACTGGAGGGTACTATACTGAGTGAAGTTAATCAATCAGAGAAGGACAAACATTAAATGGTTTCATTCATACAGGGAATATAAAAAATAGTGAAAGGGATTATAGGGGAAAGGAGAGAAAATGAGTGGGAAATATCAGAGAGGGTGACAGAACACGAGAGACTCCTAACTCTGGGAAACAAACAAGGGGTAGTGGAAGGGGAGGTGGGTGGGGGGACAGGGTGACTGGGTGACAGGCACTGAGGGGATGCACACTGGGTGTTATATGTTGGCAAATCAAACTCAAATAAAAAATATATACAGGAAAAAAATAGTACAGGGTACAAATCATACTCCATGCACCTACAGCAGGCAAAGCAGTCCATTGCAGCCAGCAGGCCTACAAACAATCACTGTTTAGACACAACAGGGGGGCCTATGCGCCCATACATCGGACAAATCTGGAGTGTTTGATTCTGGTGGCTGGAGAGACTGCATAATGGGGTACCTATTGTAGAAGAGGTACAAGACCTCTTCTATACAAGGCCAATACTTTCAAGACCAGGAAATGTTGCTGACCTACCAAATACATAAAACAAATGCAGAAAGTAGACAAAATGAGGAGACAAAAGATTATGTCCCAAATGAAAGAACAAGACAAAATCAATAGTAAAAGAACTAAATGAAACGGAGATAAGAAATTGCCTGATTAAAAAAAATTCAAAGTAAAGATATTCATCAGATTTTAGAAAAGAGTAGATGAACTCAATGAGAACTTCAACAAAGAAATACAAAATGTAAAAAAGAAAAGAAAAAGAAAAAAGAACCAGTGAGACCTAAAGAATTCAATAGCTGCAAAGAAAAATATGCTAGAAGGACTCAAAAGCAGAGTAGACAATGCAGAATAGAACAGTGAAGTGGTAGACAGGATAGGGGAAAGCAACAAGGCTGAGCAGCAAAAAAAAATAATAATAAAACATGAGAATAGGTTGAAGGAAATCTGTGGCATCATAAAGAATAGTAACATTCACATTATCAGGATCCCAGAAGGAAAAGAGAACAGGGAAGAAGACGTATGAAGAAATAAAACCTGAAGACTTCCCTAATCTGAGGATAAAAAACAGTCATCCAGGTCCAGGAAACACAAAGAACCCCAAGCAAGATAAACCCAAAGAGGTCCACATCAATACACATAATAATTAAAATGCCAAAGATTAAAGATAAGGAGAGAATTATAAAAGCAGCAAGAGGAAAGCAACTACTCACATGTAAGGGAAACCATATAAGGGTATAACGCCATTTTTCAGCAGAAATATTGCAGGCCAGAAGAGAGTGGTATGATACATTCAAACTGCTGAAAGGGAAAAACCTACCACCAAGGATACTCTACCCAGCAAGATTTCCATTCAAATTAGAAAGAGATGACAAGAGTTTCCCAAATAAACAAGTATTTTTTTGTATATTTTTTCCTTGCAGTTCGATTTGCCAACATATAGCAAAACAACCAGTGCTCATCCCGTCAAATGCCCCGCTCAGTGCCCGTCACCCAGTCAACACAACCCCCCACCCACCTCCCCTTCCACCACCTCTTATTCTTTTCCCAGAGTTAGGTGTCTTTCATGTTCTGTCACCCTGATATTTCCCACTCATTTCCCCTCCTTTCCCCTTTATTCCCTTTCATTATTTTTTTACATTCCCCAAATGAATGAGACCATATAATGTTTGTCCTCCAATTGACTTACTACACTCAGCATAATACCCTCCAGTTCCATCCATGTCGAAGCAAATGGTGGGTATTTGTCATTTCTAATGGCTGAGCAATATTCCACTGTATACATAAACCACATCTTCTTTATCCATTCATCTTTTGATGGACACCGAGGCTCCTTCCACAGTTTGGCTATCGTGGCCATTGCTGCTATAAACATCGGGGTGCAGGTGTCCCGGCGTTTCATTGCATCTGAATCTTTGGGGTAAATCCTCAGCAGTGCAATTGCTGGGTCCTAGGGCAGATCTATTTTTAACTCTTTGAGCAACCTCCACACAGTTTTCCAGAGTGGCTGCACCAGTTTACATTCCCACCAAAAGTGCAGGAGGGTTCCCCTTTCTCCACATCCTCTCCAACACTTGTTGTTTCCTGCCTTGTTAATTTGCCCCATTCTCACTGGTGTGAGGTGGGATCTCATTGTGGTTTTGATTTGTATTTCCCTGATGGCAAGTGATGCAGAGCATTTTCTCAGGTGCATGTTGGCCATGTCTATGTCTTCCTCTGTGAGATTTCTGTTCATGTCTTTTGCCCATTTCATGATTGGATTGTTTCTTTGGTGTTGAGTTTAATAAGTTCTTTATAGATCTTGGAAACTAGCCCTTTATCTGATATGTCATTTGCAAATATCTTTTCCCATTCTGTAGGTTGTCTTTTAGTTTTGTTGACTGTATCCTTTGCTGTGCAAAAGCTTCTTATCTTGATGAAGTCCCAATAGTTCATTTTTGCTTTTGTTTCTTTTGCCTTCGTGGATGTATCTTGCAAGAAGTTACTGTGGCCAAGTTCAAAAGGGGTGTTGCCTGTGTTCTCCTCTAGGATTTTGATGGATTCTTGTCTCACATTTAGATCTTTCATCCATTTTGAGTTCATCTTTGTGTATGGTGTAAGGGAATGGTCTAGTTTCATTCTTCATGTGGCTGTCCGATTTTCCCAGCACCATTTATTGAAGAGACTGTCCTTTTTCCAGTGGATAGTCTTTCCTGCTTTGTCAAATATTAGCTGACCATAGAGTTGAGGGCCCATTTCTGGGTTCTCTATTCTGTTCCACTGATCTATGTGTCTGTTTCTGTGCCAGTACCACACTGTCTTGATGATCACAGCTTTGTAGTACAACTTGAAATCCGGCACTATGATGCCCCTGGCTCTGGTTTTCTTTTTCAATACTTCCCTGGCTATTCAACGTCTTTTCTGATTCCACACAAATCCTAAGATTATTTGTTCCAACTCTCTGAAAAAAG
The DNA here is from genome assembly GCF_003254725.2 of Canis lupus dingo. Classification (NCBI taxonomy): domain Eukaryota; kingdom Metazoa; phylum Chordata; class Mammalia; order Carnivora; family Canidae; genus Canis; species Canis lupus. Next base: position 37,322,314 of record NC_064256.1, on the reverse strand, counting down.
TCCATAGTATTTTGATAGGGATTGCATTAAATGTGTAAATTGCCCTGGGTAACATTGGCATTTTCACAATATTAATTCTTCCAATCCATGAACATGGAATATTTTTCCATCTCTTTGTGTCTTCCTCACTTTCTTTCAGAGGTGTTCTGTAATTTTTAGGGTAGAGATCCTTTACCTCTTTGGTTAGGTTTATTCCTAGGTATCTTATGCTTTTGGGTGCAATTGTAAAAGGGATTGACTCCTTAATTTCTCTTTCTTCTGTCTCGTTGTTAGTGTATAGAAATGTCAATGATTTCTGGGCATTGATTTTGTATTCCTGCCACACTGCCGAATTGCTGTATGAGTTCTAACAATCTTGAGGTGGAGTCTTTTGGTTTTTCTAGGTACAGTATCATGTCATCTGCAAAGCGGGAGAGTTTGACTTCTTCTTTGCCAATTTGAATGCCTTTTATTTCTTTTTGTTGGCTAATTGCTGAGGCTAGGACTTCTAGTACTATGTCAAATAGCAGTGGTGAGAGTGGACATCCCTGTCAGGTTCCTGGTCTTAGGGGAAAGACTCCCAGTGTTTCCCCATTGAGAATGGTATTTGCTGTGGGCTTTCTGTAGATGGCTTTTAAGGTGCTAAGGAATGTTCCCTCTATCCCTACATTCTGAAGAGTTTTGATCAGGAATGGATGCTGTATTTTGTCAAATGCTTTCTCTGCATCTATTGTGAGGATCGTATGGTTCTTATTTTTTCTCTTGTTGATATGATGTATCATGTTGATTGCTTTATGAGTGTTGAACCAGCCTTGCATCCCGGGGATAAATCCCACTTGGTCATGGTGAATAATCTTATTAATGTATTGTTGGATCCTACTGGTTAGTATCTTACTGAGAATTTTTGCATCTGTGTTCATCAGGGATATTGGTATATAATTCTCCTTTTTGGTGAGGTCTTTGTCTGGTTTTGGAATTAAGGTGATGCTGGCCTCATAGAACGAGTTTGGAAGTATTCCATCCCTTTCTATCTTTTGGAACAGCTTTAGTAGAATAGGTATTGTTTCTTCTTTCTAGAATTCCCCTGGGAAGCCATCTGGCCCTGGACTTTTGTGTCTTGTGAGGTTGTTGATGACTGCTTTAATTTCCTCCCTGGTTATTGGCCTGTTCAGGTGTTCTATTTCTTCCTGTTCCAGTTTTGGTAGTTTGTGGTTTTCCAGAGATGCGTCCATTTCTTCTAGTTCACCTAATTTATTGGCGTACAGCTGCTCATAGTATGTTTTTAAATCGTTTGTATTTCCTTGGTATTGGTGGTGATCTCTCCTTTTTCATTCGTGATTTTGTTCATTAGTCTTTTTTCTTTTTAATAGGGCTGGCTAATGGTTTATCTATCTTATTAAGTCTTTCAAAGAACCAACTCCTGGTTTTGTTGATCTGTTCTACAGTTCTTCTGGTCTCTGTTTCATTGAGTTCTGCTCGAATCTTTATTACCTCTCTCCTGCTGCTGGGTGTAGGTTTTATTTGCTTTTTTTCTCCAGTTCCTTTAGGTGCGAGGTTAGCTTGTGTATTTGAGTTTTTTCCAATTTTTTGAGGGATGCTTGTATTGCGATGTATTTCCCTCTTAGGACTGTTTTTGCTGTATCCCAAAGATTCTGAATGGTTGTATCTTCTTTTTTTTTTTTTTTTTTTTTTTTTTTGTATCTTCATTTTCATTAGTCCATGAATCTTTCTAATTCTTCTCTGATTTCCTGGTTGACCCTTTCATCTTTTATCAGGATGCTCTTTAACCTCCACGTGTTTGAGTTTCTTCCAAATTTCTTCTTGTGATTGAGTTCAAGTTTCAAAGCATTATGGTCTGAAAATATGCAGGGGACAATCCCAATCTTTTAGTATCAGTTGAGACCTGATTTGTGACCCAGTATGTGGTCTATTCTGGAGAAAGTTCCATGTGCACTTGAGAATTCTACCACTGAACCACCAATGCCTCCTGCCATGTGCACTTGAGAAGAATGTGTATTCATTTGCATTTGGGATGCAAAGTTCTATAAGTATCTGAAATCCATCTGGTCCGGTGTATCATTTAGAGCTTTTGTTTCTTTGGAGATGTTGTGCTTAGAAGATCTCTCATTTGCAGAAAGTGCTGTGTTGAAGTTTCCTACTATTAGTGTATTATTATCTAAATATGTCTTTTCTTTAGTTATTAATTGATTGATATACTTGGCAGCTCCCACAATAGGGGCATAAATATTCATGATTGTTAGGTCTTCTTGTTGGATAGGACCCTTTGAGTATGATATAGTGTCCCTCTTCATCTCTTACTACAGTCTTTGGGATAAACTTTATCTGATGTGAGGATTGCTGCCCCAGCTTTCTTTTGAGGACCATTTGAAAGGTAAATGGTTCTCCAACCTTTCATTTTCAGGCTATAGGTGTCCTCAGGTCTAAAATGAGTCTCTTGTAGACAACAAATAGATAGATGGGTCTTGCTTTTTTATCTGGTCTGAAACCCTGCTTCTTTGGATGGGATCATTTAGCCCCCCCCCCTGCCCCCCGTTCAGAGTTACTATTGAAAGATATTAATTTAGTGTCATCGTAATTCCTGTTCAGTCCCCGTTTTTGTGGGTTATTTCTTCGGGCTTCCTCTTTCTTTTACAGGGTGCCCTTTAATATTTCTTGCCAGAGCTAGTTTGGTGGCCACCTATTCTTTCAGTTTCTTCTGCCTATCTTGGAAGCTCTTTATCTCTTCTTCTATTCTGAATGAGAGCCTTGCTGGATAAAGTATTCTTGGCTGCATGTTCTTCTCATTTAGGACCCTGAATATATCCTGCCAGCTCTTTCTGGCCTGCCAGGTCTCTATGGAGAGGTTTGCTGTTAATCTAGTATTTCTCCCCATATAAGTTAGGGATCTCTTGTCTCTTGCTGCTTTAAGGATTCTCTATCTTTGGAATTTGCAAGTTTCACTATTAAATGTTGAGGTGTGGAGCTGTTTTTATTGATTTGGGGGGGGGGTGAGGAATCTCTCTCTCTCCTGGATCTGAATGCCTGTTTCCCTCCCAAATTAGGGAAGTCCTCAGCTATGATTTGTTCAAATATGCTTTCTGGCCCTGTGGCCCTCCTGGCGACCTCTGGAACCTCAATTAAATGTAGATTTTTTCCTTCTGAGGCTGTCAATTATTTCCCTTAACCTTTCCTCATGCTCTTTTAATTGTTTTTCTCTTTTTTCCTCAGCTTCCTTCCTTGCCATCAACTTGTCTTCTATGTCAGTCACTCTTTCTTCTACCTCATTAACCCTTTTTGTTAGGACCTCCAGTTTGGATTGCGTCTCATTTAATTGATTTTTAATTTTGGCCTGATTAGATCTAAATTCTGCAGTCATGAAGTCTCTTGATTTCTTTATTGCTTTTCTCCAGAGCCACCAGTAGCTTTTTAATTGTGCTTCTGAATGGCTTTCTGACATTAAATTGCAATCCAAATTCTGTAACTTGTGGCAGAGAGTACTATTTCTGATTTCTTTCTTTTGTGGTGAGTTCTTCTTTCTAGTCATTTTGCTCAGTGCAGAGTGGCTAAAAATGAGCTGTTGTTAGTGCAAACTCTTCTCTCTGTAGCATGGCAGCTGTTCTCTTTAAATCTCAGGTCAAATTCATAGGTTTTCAGGATGATTTGAAAGTTATCTAGGTAAGTTGGTGGGGACAGGTGATTTGGGGACCCTACTCCTCTGCCATCTTGCCCAGTCCTCCCCCAAATAAACAAGTATTAAAGGAATTCATTACCACTAAACCAGTCTTATAAAAATGATAAAGAGGATTTTTACTTGTACTGATAATACTTTATTTTTATTTTTTCAGTTGAGAGTAAATAAATATACACACGATCATTGTTTTGTTTTGGGGTTTTTTACATCTTTGCATACTTAGAAAACAATTTTTTAATTGAAGATATTAAAATTTTAGCTTAACATCTATAGCTTTCAGATAGAAAATATTCTTAAGCTCTTTCTCTCCCCAGGAGCACACCCAGAGGCAGATAACCTCCCTTCTTTAGACTATGGTCCTTCTCCACATTATTATGTTTAAAGTCATAAGTCCTTCCCTTGCTGCCACCTAGAACATAAAAGATTAGGTTCTATATGTCACATTATTATTCCTCATATCATGAGGCACACTACAGAACACAAGAGACTTCTTTGGTGTTTTGTTGCCTTGCACCCTGAAGCTTTCTTTACAATACCTTGTATCCAGGAGAACAGCAAAGGATCTGATATTTACCTGTCCCATATTTTGTTTCCCCTGGATCATCCATGAAATATCTCAGCAGTAGAGCAGGCAACCAAACATTTAACCCATGAAGCAGGAAAACTACTAATGTTTATCCCTCAAGTCAAATGGCCAACTGAACTACTGGGGCTAAAGAGAATCCTTTAAGTGAAGAAGAAAAGGGCATAACTAGAAGAAAATTGTACAAGAAAAAAAATTAATGGGTAAAAGAAAAGGTAATCACTTTTAAAGGATCAATCACTATTATAAAGCTAATATGGCTAAAAGACAGAAATGGTAAAATCAATTATATCTAAAATATTAGTTAATGGATTCACAAAATGAAAAGACATATGACAATATGTACATAAAATGTGGAAGGTAAATTAAAAATGTACTACTTTTAGAATGTGTTCAAATTTAATCAACCATCAACTTAATATAGACTGCTATATACTTCAGATGTTATATATGAACTTCACAGTAACCATAAACCAAAACCTATAATAGATAGATAAAAAATAAAGAGTATAAAAGCCACAATAACACTAAAGGAAGCCATCTAACCTTGTGCCATTTAACCTTTCTTCTCTTGCTACAGTCTTTGTAGAGAGAGCAAGAGAAGAAAGGAACAGAAAAGATCTACAAAACAACCAAAAAACAATTAACAAAATGGCAATGAGTACATACCTGTTTTTAACTACTTTAAATGTAAATGATCTAAATACTTTAATCAAAAAACAAAGGATGGCAGAATGGTTAAAAAAAAAAAAAAAAAAAAGAGCAAGACCCATCTATATGCTCCCTGCAAGAATCTCACTTCAGGCCTAAGGACAAATACAGACTAAAAGTGAAAGTATTAAAAAATGTATTTCAGCCAAATGGAAGAAAAAAAAGCCAGGATAGCAATACTTCTCAGACAAAATAGACTTTATTTTTTAAAGATTTTTTATTTATTTGAGAGAGAGAGCACAAATGAGGGGAGTAGAAGAGCAGAGAGAGAAGGAGGGAGAATCTCCAGCAGACTCCACACTAAGCACAGAGCGCCGCATGGTGAGATTATGACTCAAGCCAAAACCAAGAGTCAGACGCTTAACCAGCTGAGCCACCCAGACATCCCCAAAATAGACTTTAAAACAAAACTGTAGCAAGAGACTTCAGGTATTACCCAATGATAAAATATCAATCCAATAAGAGGATATAACAATTGTAAAGATCTATGTACCCAACATAGAAGTACCTAAATACCTAAAAGTATTACCAGACATAAAGGGAGAAATTGACACTAATACAATAGGACAAAACTTTAACACTCCACTTACATCAATGAATAGATCACCCACACAGAATATCAATAAGGAAACAAGTGTCTTTGAATAATACATTAGACCAAATGGACCTAACAGATAAATACAGAACATTCCATCCAAAAAAAAAAGAGTAAAGAGTACATATTTGTTTCAAGTGTACATGAAACTTCTCCAAGATAGATCACCTTAGGTCACAAAACAAGCTTTAATAGATTTAAGAAAATTGATATTGTATTATCTTTCTAACCACAATGCAATGAAACTAGAAATTAATTAAAAGGAAATTAATTAAAACTAAAACCTCTTCTTTAAACATTTGGTCAATTCACCAAGAAGTCATCTTAGCCTAGGCTTTCCTGTGTAAGGATTTTTTTTTCTTTCCTTTCTTTTTTTTTTTTAAAGATTGATTCATCCATTGTGAGAGAGAGAGAAAGAGAGAACAGAGTGAGAGGGAAAGAATCTCAAGCAGACTCCCTGCTGAGTACAGAACCCAATGCAGCAGTTTCACAACCCTGAGATCATCACCTGAGCTAAAATCAAGAGATGGACACTCAACTGACCAAGCCACCCAGGCATGCCTGTAAGAATTTTCTAATTACTAATTCTCTTTCTTTCCTCATTATCGATCTACTGGGATTTTCTGCTCCTTGCATCAGTGTCAGATTTGCATCTTTCTAGGACTTTGTCCATTTCAACTAGGTTATCTAACTTATTGGCATATAGTTAATAGTATTCCCTTATAATCCTTTTTAATTCTTTAATATCTGTAGTGAAGTTTTTTCATTTCTGATTTTAATAACTGGAGTGTTCTTTTTCGGTCTAGCTGAAGTTTTCTCAATTTTGCTGATGTTTACAAAGAACCAACTTTGGTCTCACTGATTTTCTTTATTGTTTTTCTATTCTTTATTTCTGTTCTCATCTTCATTATTTCTTTCCTTCTACTTGTTTTGGCTTTACTTTTCCCATCTCTTTCCTAACTAGATAGAAATTAAGGTTAGGTTAGGTTAGATTATTGATTGACATCTTACTTCCTTTTCAGTAAGCCGTGGTCCAGTAAGTCTCAGGCCTCCACAATTGCCATGGCGTCGCTCAGCAAGCAAATAGTACATTGCATTCTGGCCAGGCTGCCTCTGGCATCATGGCTGGATGGTGTTGAAACTAGCTGAAAACCAATCTATACACTAAACAGAATTCCTTGACTTTATGGCTGCAATTCCAGCATTTACATCCTTAGGGACCATATTCCCACTATACAGTAAGCAGCAGGTCATATACTTGCCAAGTTGAAAATCACACTAGACTAGCTGGTTAGAGAACTTAAAGAAAGCAGTGGTGTGTCTGACACAGAGAGCTACTCGTGGTAAGTTTTGTCAGCAGAGATGATGAGGGCAAAGGTCGTCATGGGGAAATGTATTCTCAGATAAGGTACAATGTTGGCCTGGAACTCAATTATTAGGTCTACATTCAAGAGCCCTTCAAATCAAAGGGAAACAGTAACAGAAGACCTATCAGCCTATTTATGAGGGAATAAGAGGAGTGTTCTACATCTACAAGTATATGATGGCACATACCTTAGACGGTGAGGATAGAGTTGTAAGGCTCTGCCACAGCAGTGGAGACCCTGAGGGCTGGATATACAAAGAACTCTAACAAAAGCCACACCACTGGGGCACCTGGGTGGCTCAATTGGTTAAGAGCCTGACTCTTGATCTCAGTTCAAGTCTTGATCTCAGGGTCATGAGTTCAAGCTGCACAATGGGATTCACACTGGGCATGAAGCCTACTTTAAAAAAAAAAAGCCACAGCACTAAGAGTGATGTAAACCCTGATTCAATACCTCCTTCAAAGCTTCAGAAAATTAAAAATCCTCTAAGTTCACTGCAATGTTATGCCAGCTTTTGGATCCACTCTAGTTCAAGGTTGACAATCTCTGACCCCACAAAGTTGTGAATTCAGGCATGGTTGTTGGCAGTGTCTTCCTTTATGCTAAGAAGCTGCTCTGGGTGGAAGAGTGAATGGTACTTCCATGTAAGAATTCCAACTATAATAGTTGGTTCCGGGTCTGGGAAGAGTTCTCTAGGCACACACATCCCAGCTCTTGTCTCACAAGAGATATCAAAAGGCATTCATAGTCTCCATTTTAGTATTTTCCAATTGATCCTTTTTATTGTCCAGAATTATGTCATCTGGCTAGATTCCACATTCCAGGCAACAGTGTGCCCAGAAAGTGCTCCCAATCTGAATGCCAGCTTTGCCAATGTTAACAGAAAGGCATTTCTTGGGACACCTGGGTGGCTCAGTGGTTAAACGTCTGCCTTTGGCTCAGGGTATGATCCTGGAGTCCTGCACTGGGCTCTCTGCATGGAGCCTGCTTCTCCCTTTGCCTATGTCTCTGCCTCTCTCTGTGTCTCTCTCATGAATAAACAAATAAAATCTAGAAAGAAAAGAAAAGAGAAGAGGAGAGAAGAGAGAGAGAAAGAAGAAAGAAAAGAAAGAAGAAGAAAGAAGAAAGAAAGAAAGAAAAGAAAGAAAGAAAGAAAGAAAGAAAGAAAGAAAGAAAGAAAGAAAAGAAAAGAAAAGAAGAAAAGAAAAGAAAAGAAAAAAGAAAAGAAAAGAAAAAAGAAAGAAAAGAAAAGAAAAGAAAAGAAAAGAAAAGAAAAGAAAAGAAAAGAAAAGAAAAGAAAAGAAAAGAAAAGAAAAGAAAAAAGAGGCATTTCCTCATGCTGATCTGAAGGTGTCAACACTGCCCTCTGGTAGTGATTCTAAATTGTGTCTCATACAGACAGTACATAATTAAATTTTTTTATTTTTTTATTTTTCTGTAAGATTCTGTTTATTTATTTGACAAAGAAAGAGTGAGAGAATACAAGCAGAGAGGGTGGCAGAGGGAGAGGAAGAAGTAGGCTCCCCACTGAGCAGGGAGCCCAATGTGGGGGGCGGGGGTGTTGGGGAGCTCAATCCCAGGACCCTGGGATCATGACCTGAGTCAAAGGCAGACATGTAACCAACTGGGTCACCCAAATGCCCCTTATTATTTTTAAATATATTCTTTTAGTTTCTATATTTTTATTGGAAAACTTAATACATTTGTATTTAATATAGTAACTATGGTGCATTTTACATCTTTCATTTCGCTTTTTGTTTTCAGTTATCTTTCCTATCTCTCTGTATCTCCATCACTATCTTCTTTAGTGTTAGGTATTTCTATTATACAATTCCCTGTTTCCTCTTTACCACATTTTTTATTTTCTTAATGGTTTACCTGATAATTACAATTAAAACCTTAAAGCAATCTAGTTTGGATTAATACCAACTTATTTCAATACCAAAAATCTCAATGTCCAACAGCAAACAAATATACCACCATTTGTTCCTCTCTTCTTTGTGCTGATTGTCATACAAACTGTATCTTTACACATGGTAAGCCCCTTAATACTTTTTATAATTAATGCTTTATACAGTTTTCTTCCAAATCAGATAGTTTACAGACTCTTCAGATAGAAGAGTTACAAACAAAAATATACTGTCATCTATATTTACCTATGTAGTTATCTTTACCAGTGTCTTTATTTTTGTGTATGGATTGAAGTTACCGTCTAGAGTGCCACCTAGACATGCCTTGCCTTTATTTTTCCTAGATATAAAATTTTGGTTGAGAGGTTTTTCTTTCAGCACTTTAAATATATCATCCAACAGAATTTTAGCCTTTATTACTTCTAATGAAAATCAGGTGTTATTCTCATTAAGATACCTCGTATTCAAGGAGTCATTAGTCTTGCTACTTTCAAGATTCCTTCTTTAGCTCTAATTTTTAGTAGTGTGATTATGATGACTTTGTAAATCTCTTTATCTTACTTGGAGTTTTCTAAATTTCTTGAATATGCAGATTCATGTTTTTCATCAAATTTGGAAAATTTTCAGCCATTATTTCTTCAAATATTCTTTCTACCCCTTTCTGACCTCTCTACCTGGATTCCCACTAGGCTATGGGTATCCTTGAAGTCCCACAAGCCTCTTAGTCTTTTCAGTCCTTTTCATTCTTTCTTTCTTCCTCATTCAAAATAATCTCAGAAAAAAAAAAAATAATCTCAGTTGACCCATCTTTAAATTCACTGATCTTTTATCAATCCAAATCTGCTCAAGCCTAATGAATTTTTCACTATTATACTTTTAAGATACCTACTTTTCTATTTATTTTTTATAGTTTCTCCTTGTTGATATTCTTTATTTGGTGAGATATTGTTCTCACACTTTCCTTCTTTTTGCAGTGAGGGAGTGGGGAGGAGAAGCAGAGAATCTTAAACAGGCTCCACACCCAGCACAGAGCCTGACACGGGGCTTGACTTCACAACCCTGAGATCATGACCTGAACCAAAATCAAGAGATAGACACTTAACCAGCTCAGCCATCCAAGCACCCCTCCTTTAATTCTTGAGATACAGTTTCCTAAAGTTCTTTGAACATATTTAGAATAGATGATAAAAACTCTTTGTGTACTAAGTCCAACATCCAAGCTTGCTCTTAGACAGTTTTTATTATTTTTTTCTTGCACATATTTTTCCTGTTTCTTCGCGTTTTTTTTTTTTTGCTCAAAACTGGAAATTTTACATGTAATAATTTCCAACTTTAGAAATCAGACTTCCCCCTCTCGATCCTGTTTATTGTTACTGTGATTTTTATTGACAATGATGATGATGTTTACTTTCCTGGACTAAGTCTATGAAATCTATATTCTTTCCATGTTCAGCTTAGCTTAGTAGTCAGCTAATAATTGGACAGACGTTTCCTTAAAATGCCTGAAACCAGTAAGTTTCCCAACTTTTGCTGAGAGGTTATATTTTGGACCACACCTTCAACACCCTGGCAGTTTAAGTCTGCCTTTGCCTTCACATCCTGTTTTCCAGAATCTCAAGGTCAACCAGAGATGAAAGATCGAGCCTTTGCAGGACATGCTCATAGCCTTGAACATGTCCATAGCCTTTTAGAACCCCAAGAGTTCATTAGAGCTTTTCAGTGCAGCCTATGAATATCACTCTCAGATTTTTCCTATTACACTGTTTTCCCTCACCAGGTGTTACCACCTCAGGCAGCTGTGATGTTAAACTGCCATGATTTTTTTTTCCAACAAATACCCTGGAAGAAGAGTTTTTCCATTGAATAAAGTCTAAATCAAGTCAAATAAGGACAAGCACTATGCAAGGAATTTTCCCAGAAAGTTGCCAAACAGGTCAAATAGTGACAATTCTCTGGCAATGGTGCGTCTTGAGGAGCTCAAAACATCCTGCCACTTCCACTGGCTATTAAGCCACTGGTTTTTCACAGCTAACATAATTGTGAGGCTGCTGGTTTACAAGGCTACCGCAGGGCTGGGGACAGGGAGATCCAAATAGGGCAAGTTAAAACACGACAAAACTTGCAATTCTTACCAAGATTCAGCTGTTTTTCCTTAAGTATACTCTTCAAATTGTTCCAAGTCCTTGATAGTCCCCAGAGTTCTGAAAAAGTTGATTTTGACAATGTTCTGTCAGTGTTCTTACTGCTTTTATGGAGCAGTCCTTACTATGGCCAATCCAGAACTGCTTCCACATGTAGTTTAAATAGCAGAAGATATGGTTATACAACAATGAAGAAATGACAAAGCATGTCATTTTCTGAGTTAAAAGAAAGATGCCTAAGAATTTAACAAATGTTGACATTTAAATACAGCCTGAAATGACTTGGCATTATGAAATGGACCAGAGGCTTCCCACTAATTTCTTTTGAGAAAAAGTTTGTACTCTTAATTCTTTCCTCTTCAGTATCTTGATCTAAAACAGGACATTTTTCCTCATTTACTTTGGTGAAATGTGTCATCCTGACTCCTTCCTCATCTCCTTTATTTCCCTGCCTCTCTGGTTAGCTATTTTACTCAAAAGTAAACAGAATTGTGTGATTCAGCTGCTCATAAGTTTATAATAGCCTCATCTCTTATAAAGCAACTTACAACCCTCTGTGATCCATCCCCAAAATACTTTTCCAAGCCTATTTCTCAGCTCCTCCATTAATGTCCTATACTCTGGCCAAATTCTTGCCTTTTCCCAAATCTACTCTTTGAGTTCTCTTAATTCCCTTGGCCTGAAATACCTTCTACAGTTCCAAACAAGTAAAATCCAAAAGCTCCTCTACAATGGTTCAAATGTCTATTCCTCAATCTCATCATTCTTCTCTTGCCTTCCTTTCTTGTACTGACATACATTATTGCTTTTCTTTTTTTTAAAAATTTTATTTATTTATTCATGAGAGATACACAGAGAGAAAGAGAGAGAGAGAGAGAGAGAGAAAGGCAGAGACACAGGCACAAGGAGAAGCAGGCTCCATGCAGGGAGCCTGACGTGGGACTTGATCCCAGGTCTCCAGGATCACGCCCTGGGCCGAAGGCGGAGCTAAACCACTGAGCCACCCAGGCTGCCCATTATTGCTTTTCTTAGAACTTATTACATACTGCATCATTCTCAAACTGCCCCTACAGCAGTGAACATTTCTGCTTGGCTTTGCATTGCTTTTACATATATATACACCCATATTTCAAGAAATATTTGTGGCATTGAAGAGATACTTACAAATCTGTCTCTTTCCATCACACATCATTTGTTATTTTAATACTTATAAATAAAAACACTACCTTAGTATGCCAAAAAAATCTGATTCTTACCCTACTTTCACAAGAGAGAAGTTGCTAGGCATTATGTGAAAAAGGGGATCTCATCAATTTTGGCAAACACTGGGCTAAATAAAACGAAACAGGCTTCAGGGGCACCAGGGTGGCTCAGTTAAATGTCTCCCTTTGGTTCAGGTCATGATCCCAGGGTCCTGGGACTGAGCCCCACATTGGGCCCTGCTGAACAGGGAGTCTGCTTCTCCCTCTCCTGCTCCCCTAGATTGTGCTCTCTCTCTCAAATAAATAAAATCTTTTAAAAAACTAAACAGGAATTTTTTCTAGACAACTTTTTAGAAACATTACCATCTAATATGCATAATCAATCTCCAATTTACCATTTGTTATTTTCCAAACAACTAATCACAGAACTTTTTGTGCTGGACATCCCAAGGGACAAGGGTTCAGCAAAACACATTTGGAAAATGCTAGTCTAATTCTTTATTTTAAACACTGGTATAAAGTTATGTATTTTTTGTTCTCTTTAATTCAACTTTACTTTAAATCTAACTACAGGGCAGCCCCGGTGGCTCAGTGGTTTAGCGCCACCTTCAGCCCAGGGCCTCATCCTGGAGACCTGGGATCGAGTCCCACATCAGGCTCCCTGCATGGAGCCTGCTTCTCCCTCTGCCGTGTCTCTGCCTCTATCATGAATAAATAAGTAATTTTTAAAAATAAATCTAACTACAGTATCTTTATAACTGAATAAGCTAAAATTAAGGTCTACTATAAAATAGGAAACCCAAAAAGTAGCAATGGCTTGAACATGTGGCAATAGTTCTCTTTAGCATGCATTAGAATGACTTAAAGCGCTTGCCAAAACACAGATATTCAGGTTCTACCCCTGGATTCTCATTTTGTATATCGGAATGAAGCCAAGAATTTGCTTATCTATTAAGTTCCCAGGTGATGCTGAGGCTGCTGGTACAGGAACCATACTTTGATATAAGAATTTATTCTCCCAACTAGTATTAAAACTTGAGGCTAGTCCAGAGGCTCCAGAATAATTAAGGATATCAGTTCCTTCTAATTTGCTGCTCCATCATCCCAGTCATGGGTTTCATCCTCAAGGTCACCTCATGACCCAACAAGACTGCTTAAATTCTAACCACCATGTTCACTTCTCGGCAATAAAAAAGAAATAAGGGCAAAAGGGCACATCTCGTAGCTAAGTCAGCTCCTTTTAAGAAGCCTTATTTGCAAGAACTTATTCAAAAAGGCCTCAACTAATGTAGGAAATGGTAAATACAGTCTTTCAGACAAACACACTGCCATCCCAAATGAAACTGGAATCTATTATCAAGGAAGAAAGGAAGGCTGGGTTTTAATTAGACAACTGGAGACTACCATACTACTTTAGTCCACATACACTTCAATCACCAAGTTTAACCGGTCTGCCTTCTAATTATTTCATAAATTTGTCCCATAAGTTTCATCACTATCTCTATTTCCCTAGACCTTGTTTTCATCACTTCTCATCTACTTTATTATATTAGCCCTCTAAACAGTCTCCCTACCTCCTATCTTGGTGGTACATAGATGGATTTTGAAGGAACTTAAGCTGTTTAAAATTCTTCAATGACTCCACATTTTCTATAAAATGATTAGGTAGGTATGATTTTGTTTTGTACAAAGCCTTTAGTCACCTACTATATAACTATTCCCTGCCTATTTTATACTATTAAGCACAACAAAAAGTTTTTCCCTTCGGTGCCTTAATCGTATTTCCCTGCCAATTAAGATACTCTTGCCCCTCCTTCAACTTTATTACTCATTCTATCAAATCTAACTAACGTACTCTTCCAGAAAAGCCTACCATGACATCCCTCTTCCACAGTTTGAGTGTACTCCTGTAAAGCTCTGTACAGAGCTACCACTGGATACTCCACATTGTATTAGTAAGATTTGTTTATATCTCTGACTTTCTCAATAGATTGTGTGCTTTGTAAATGTAAGGACAATGTTTTAATTACCTTTATATCCCCAGAACTGGGTATATGGCCAATTATTTGTTGAATGTATCACCCTTCACCATCGGCTGGCTCATGTAACTGAAAATCTGTATAGGATTTGTCCAAATATCTAAAAACCTTTTCTATTACAAGTATCATTGTCTATGCAAATTCAAAATGTACCATACACAGAAAATCATTCCTTAACAACTCCAGTTAAATGAGATTTCAAAGTACATAATTTTTTTGCACAGCCAAACATCTTTTATTTTTCACAAATGGAATACCAAAGACACAACCCAACCAGCTCCAGAACACTTCCGAATTTTTTTGTTTACTTAGCCAACTGAAAAAAAGTTTTAAAAGGAACATCTGCAACAACAAAAAAAATACTAATCCATCAATCAAAGCTGGCTTCACCATTTCTTGTCTTTTCCTTATATTGGTCCAAGTTCTCCATCTTTAATTCTTCTTTTTCTTTATATTGTGTATATTCAGTATCTTTTTCTGGGTTTGGAGTTGATTTCCCCTTTGGCACCAAGAAACATTCTGCATTCAAAACTTGCTCAGCAGTCATTGAACTTCTACAATATATCAAGCTATAGAGGAGGGATTTGACATTATCACCCTGCAAGGAAAAAGGTTACAGAACAAAAGTAAAATCAAAACAAAAGGACAAATCTGAAATAAGGAAGAAGGATCCAACTCAAAAATACTTTTAATCAATAAACAGAGCTAACATCAATTTTTCCTATTTAGATTTTTTAAGATTTCTATAAAATTCAACTACTTATTGGAAAGCAATAAGCAATACTCCAATAATAAACAATGGAATTAAATCACAGGGAAAACCTGTAATAAGATCGTAGGTGAAATATCTCAAAAAGAAAGAAACTTTAAAAAGAACATTTTAAGGCTACCCTCTTCTTCTTCCTCTTTTTTTATGGCACTGGTCAGAGTTTGACACTGAAAATTTTACACTAAAGCTTCTTTAGAAGGGAAACCTCTTCTACTGGTCAACTGCCTATGGATCAGTTTTGAAGTGTTCTCCAGGAACTTCCTCTACCACCACTACCATTATCATCATTATGGGGAGCCAGAATTTATTAGGTACCACTATTTCAAAGAACTTTTTAAAAGTTATTTGTACTATCACACTGTAATAACTGCTCTATTATTTCCACCTGTCTGACAAAGCACCTGGATATGCTTTTTTTTTTTTTTTTTGCCCCTGTATGATGACTCCAAACAGAATACATTTCTTTCCTTTTTTGAAGATTTCATTTATTCAAGAGACAGAGAGCATGAACAATTGGGAAATGTAGAAGCAGGCTCCCCGCTGGGCCAGGAGCCCAATGTGGGCCTATATCCCAGAATCCTGGGATCATGACCAGAGCTAAAGGCAGCTGGTTAACTAACTGAGCCACACGGGCACCTGAAACAAACATATTCTACACTGAATAAAAATCACCTGTTTATTGCTAATGTTCTCCCTGGACTCTAAGATCCTTAAGACTGGGAATTTTAGTTTATCACTTCATCCTCAACAACTAGCACAGTGGCAGTAATATAACAAATATTAAATACTTTTAAATTAATGCCATAGTGCACTCTATAGAATATGTTTCTAAACATACTTAAGGACAGCACCTTCAGCAAGTATAAACTAAAAATTACAAAATCTAGTGGCTTAGTCGCTTAAGCATACAACTCTTGATTTTGGCTCAGGTCATGATCTCAGGGTCATGAGATCAAGCCCATCAGGCTCCACAATGGGCACACAGCCTGCTTGATATTTTCTACCCTTTCCCTCTGCACCTCCACACCTGCATACAATTCTCTTTCTCCCTCTAAAAATAAAAAAATTATTTGCTGAGAAGGTAACCTGGTACTGCCATTGTGGAAAACAGTATGGAAGGTCCACAAAAAAATTTAAAAATTTTAAATTTAAAATTTTAAATTTAAAAATTTAAATTTTAAATTTAAAATTTAAAATTGCTGCATATGATGCAGCAATTCCACATCTGGGCATTTCTCTGAAGGAAAAAACACTAACCCAAAAAGATATATGCATCCCCCATGTTCACTGTAGTATTATTTATAAGGGCGAGGATATGGAAACAACCTACATGTCCATCAACAGATGAAGGGATATGAAAAGATGGTGTAAATTATAGAAGTAGCCCAAGTGTCCACCCGTAGATGAACAGATATAGAAGATGTAGTATGCACACAAACACAGGAATACTATTTAGGCATAAAAAATGAAATCTCACCATTTGCAATGACATGGATGGACCTAGAGAGTATAATGCTAAGTGAAATAAGTCAAAGAAAGACAAATACCGAATGATTTCACTCATGTGGAATTTAAGAAACAAAACAAATAAGCAAAAGAAAGAAAAAAAAGATGGGATCCCTGGGTGACTCAGCAGTTTAGCGCCTGCCTTCAGCTCAGGGTGTGATCCTGGGGTCCCAGGATCAAGTCTCACATCAGGCTCCCTGCATGGAACCTACTTCTTCCTCCGCCAGTATCTCTGCCTCTCATGAATAAATCAAAATGGGGAGAGGGGAGAGAGGGGAGAGAGGAGAGGAAAATGAAAAGGAAAAGGAAAAGGAAAAGACAAACCAAGAAAGAGACTCTTAACCAGAGAGAACAAACTGATGGTTACCAGAGGGTAATGTGGGTAGGGCAATGGTTGAAATGGGGGATGGGTATTAAGGAGTTCATTTGTCATGATGAGCACTGGGTTATGTATGGAATTGTTGAATCACTATATTGTATACCCAAAACTAATATAACACTGTATGTTAAGCAATTGGAATTTTGAAAGAATAAAGTGCTATTCTGTAGCCAAAAAAAGGGGGGGGAAATGATACACACACACACACACAAAATGGAAGTTATCGTTCAACCATAAAAAAAGAACGAAATCTTGCAATCTGTGATAACATAGATGGATCTTAAGCACAATATACTAAGTGAACTAAGTCAGAAAAAGATAAAACAACTACCAAGATCACAGATACAGAGACCAGATTAGAAGCTGCCAGAGGCAATGTGGTGAGAAGTTGGTGGGCAAAACTGGTGAAGGGGTCAAAAAGTACAAACTATAAATATTTATTTTACATGTAAATCATGAGAATATTATGTACAGCAGCATGGTGACTACTTAATAATACTGTGTTGCCTATTTGAAAATTGCTAAGAACAAAAACAGACACATAGATCAATGGAACAGAATAGAGAATACAGAAGTGGACCCTCAACTTTATGGTCAACTAATATTCAACAAAGGAGGAAAGACTATCCACTGGAAAAAAGACAGTCTCTTCAATAAATGGTGCTGGGAAAATTGGACAACCACACGCAGAAGAATGAAACTAGACCACTCTCTTGCACCATACACAAAGATAAACTCAAAATGGATGAAAGATCTAAATGTGAGACAAAATTCCATCAAAATCCTAGAGGAGAATACAGGCAACACCAACACTCTTTTTGAACTTGGCCACCACAGTAACTTCTTGCAAGATACATCCATGAAGGCAAAAGAAACAAAAGCAAAAATGAACTATTGGGACTTCATCAAGATAAGAAGCTTTTGCACAGCAAAGGATACAGTCAACAAAACTAAAAGACAACCTACAGAATGGGAGAAGATATTTGCAAATGACGTATCAGATAAAGGGCTAGTTTCCAAGATCTATAAAGAACTTATTAAACTCAACAGCAAAGAAACAATCCAATCATGAAATGGGCAAAAGACATGAACAGAAATCTCACAGAGGAAGACATAGACATGGCCAACAAGCACATGCAAAAATGCTCTGCATCACTTGCCATCAGGGAAATACAAATCAAAACCACAATGAGATACCACCTCACACCAGTGAGAATGGGGAAAATTAAAAAGGCAGAAAACCACAAATGCTGGAGAGGATGTGGAGAAAGGGGAACCCTCTTACACTGTTGGTGGGAATGTGAACTGGTACGGCCACTCTGAAAAACTGTGTGGAGGTTCCTCAAAGAGTTAAAAATAGAACTGCCCTACTCCCCAGCAATTGCACTGCTGGGGATTTACCTCAAAGTTACAGATGCAGTGAAACACCGAGACACCTGCACCCCAATGTTTCTATTTCTAGCAGCAATGTCCACAATAGCCAAACTGTGGAAGGAGCCTTGGTGTCCATCGACAGATGAATGGATAATGATGTGGTTTATGTATACAGTGGAATATGACTCAGCCATTAGAAATGACAAATACCCACCATTTGCTTCAACGTAGATGGAACTGGAGGGTATTATGCTGAGTGAAATAAGTCTATCGGAGAAGGACAAACATTATATGGTCTCATTCATTTGAGGAATATAAAAAATAGTGAAAGGGAATAAAGGAGAAAGGAGAAAAAATAAGTGGGAAATATCAGAAAGGGAGACAGAACATGAAAGACTCTTAACTCTGGGAAATGAACTAGGGGTGGTGGAAGGGGAGGTGGGCGGGGGGTGGGGATGACTGGGTGGTGGGCACTAAGGTGGGCACTTGACAGGATGAGCATTGGGTGTTATTCTGTATGTTGACAAATTGAACACCAATAAAAAATAAATTTATTAAAAAAATGAAAATTGCTAAGAGAGTAAATCTTAAAAGTTCTCACTCCAAGAAAAAAAATATTTATAACAATGTATGCTGATGGATGTTAACTAGATGTTATTGTGGTCATTATTTCCCACTGTGTACAAATATCAAATCATTATAAAACTAAACTAATGTTATATGTTAACTAATATTATCTGTCAATTACCTCTCAATATAATCAAGTTCTGCTACATGATATATGTACTTCTGAATATAATTAAACCACTTACGAAATTGTTTTTAAAATAATAAAATCTCTTATAGTCCATGCAATATAAAAAAGAGTAAAATAATAATAATGTCCAAAAAAATGGAGGTATTATTTTCCCAACTACAACAGAATATCAAGATACTATTGATATTCAATTCTCATTCTCAAATTAACCCATTAATTCAAAATACTTACAAAGTCTCAATAATGTTTTTCAGAGGACTTAACAAGTTGGTGCCAAAATTCATAAGGAAAAATAAAAGGGCAAGAATAACCAAGACAACGTTGAAGAAAAACCTAAGAAAGGAATGTCAAACAAAGTCCACTCTATAAAGACACAATATTTTAAAATGTGTAACTGCAGACTGTTGGCATAGGGATCAATAAATAATCCAAAGAACAAAATGGAGCCCCAGATTCATGAGTACGTGGAAACTTGGCACAGCATAGAGTGGTATTACTAATCAGTAGGGATAGACTGACTATTGAGTACATGGTGCTGGGTCAACTATCTGTCCACATATATATATATATATATATAAAAAAATTGAACCTTACTTCATATATACAAAAAATGGACTTCAGATAGATTAAAAATACAGGAGAGAAATAGAGGAAAAAGGCAGGTCCAAAAAATGGCACATGAAGAACATTTATCAGAAAAAATACAGTAAAGATTCATTCATTCATCCATTCATTCAAAATATATTTACTTAAGTCTTATTATGTATCAACTACTGACATTGGGGATACAATGATGCACACGCAAAACCCCACCCTAGTAGGCCCTTACTGAGCATACAAAATATTTTTTTAAAAAAACTTAATGAAACAATAATCTTTTTTTAAAAGGACAGACACATACATATACCTATCTATGATACATACATAGAATCTTTCTGGCAAGATTCACAAGAAACTAGCAACACCACTGGGGTTTCCAGAAAAGAGACCTGGGTAGCTGAGGGACATATCAATAGGGATGTGCTTCTTTTTGTGAATATCTTATCACACACATGTATATAAAGGAACATCTATTTAAAGGAACTACCTTCAAATAAACATAAGGTTGTACAATAGAGAATAGAATGAAGCTGTCTGAACTTAAAAGTAATTAAGCAAAGACTGAAGGCCATCTGATTGGACCTACTGCTAAAGAAATTCTTCTGGGGACTGAGAATTAGTGAATTATCTTCTAATATCGAATAATATCTAATAATTGCATAATTCTATGATTTCTCTCCACCTGTAATATGGCCCCTGTATTGTCTAAATTATAGTTCCCTCATTTGTTTGATAACTACATGTGATTATAGAATATAGATAAAGACAACCCCATTTCTAGCACTAACAGCTGCCTCAGATCACCCAAGCAAGGGATCTCTGGGTGGCTCAATGGTTTAGTGCCTGCCTTCGGCCCGGGGCATGATCCTGGAGTCCTGGGATCAAGTCCCATATCAGGTATCCTGCGTGGAGCCTGCTTCTCCCTCTGCCTGTGTCTCTGCCTTTCTCTCTTTCTCTGTGTCTCTCATGAATAAATAAAATCTTTTTTAAAAAATTACCCAAGCAAATACTACACAGCCAAGTACTCTAATTTGATCTCCATTAGCAGTTATATCAAACACATTAAATAAAAACTTCTTATATTTATTCACCTTCTTTATACATACACCTAGCAGAGTGCCTAGCACTCAGCTAACAGAATAGAACCGTAGCAGGCAAACTTCTAAGATGTTCCCCACTGATCCCTAATTCCTGGTATTCATGTCATCATGTAATCCCTTCCTTTTGTGTATGATTACCTACAGAGTTAGTTATGAAAAACTGTGACTTTGGTCTAGCTAACAGACTTTCTATCCTTACTCTACTACACTTTGATGAAACAAGCTACCATGATGGAAATACAGCAAAGAATGGAGTGCAATTTCTTGTAAACTGAAGAGGAACTGAATTCTACCAACAATCACGTGGGCTTGAAAGCAGATCTTCCTACTAGGGAGAAGCCGGTCAGTCAGGCGGCAGCTCCCAACGGAGGGATCTGAGTGCCCTACTGCCTTTGGGAGCTGCGTCCCAAGCGCAATTCCAGCAGCACAGGGCCCCGAATCCCAAGGTGCCAAGGAGACACAATCCACGATCCTGCATTCTCCTTGGAACAGGGGGAGGTGGGGAGGACACAGGACAGCGAGGACTCTCCTGTTGCCAGGCGCCCGCCCCCAAGCTGTGCAGATCAGCTCACCCACACTGCCCTGAGACCATTTAGGCCAGTGTGGACTGGGAGACTGTAGTAGTTACTGGGGGAGCTGTGTCCAGGGCCACCAGGGAACAGGGGCCTCACAGGGTAAACAGCTCCACTGAGCCCGTAGCCAGCAGGGGGTGGGGCATCTCCTGGTACACACACCTGAGAATCAGCACAGCAGCCCCTGCCCCCAGAAGACCAGCTGGAAGCACAAGGGAAGAGCAAGTTCTTGACCCAGCACCGCTGGAAAGCTCCAGGGGAAGTCGAGGGATTTACAGTATATATTATCAGAGGGTACCCCTATTTTTTTCTTCCTTTTTCCAGTACAACTTGTTTTTATATCAGACTGTAAATTTCCTATTTTTTTCTTTTCCCACCTTAACTACAGTATTTTACCACCTCTTCATTTTTAAGATTCTTCCTTTTGACCTTCATATTTCTACAATTACAGCTCCTAGATATATTTTCTACTTCTAGATTCCCTTCAACATATTCAACTTAATTTTGGGAGATATTCAAGATATGTTTTTTATGTTTTGTGATTTTTGTTTTCTCTGCCTCATTTTGTTCTACAATGGCAGAAGTTAATACCTTCTAAAACATGACCAGCACGCACCCAGAACCAAGTGGTATACCATGCTGGTTCATTCCATGAGATTCTTCATTTCCTATCTGCCCCCCTCTTTTATCTCATTTATGTATTGGTTGTCAATGTTGGGGCCTTCTACAAGTATTTCTGGTTTATATAAATTTATATTGAGCATCTTCTAACATACAAAACTTAATATACTCAGAAACAAGAGGATCACCTTCTAGAACCCCTCCACTACAACTTTGTCACCACCACCATGTCCCAGTATCCCCCCCCCTTTTTTTTCTTTTTTTTTCTCTTCTTTGGGATTCTTGGCCTTTTATTTTTTACTACTTTGTTTTAAAATTTGTTTTTCACTTTAGTGGTACTTTTGTTTTATTAAGTTCTGAACTTTGTTTTCAATTTCTGGTCTCTAAACTCAGCAGAATCATCTAGGGTGAAATATATTTAGGTCATGGTTGATATTCTTGACTCACCCAACTCATACAGCCACTCAGCACTAAGCAAAATGACTAGAAAGAGGAACTCACCACAAAAGCAAGAATCAGAAACAGTACTCTCTGCCACAGAGTTACAGAATTTGGATTACAATTCAATGTCAGAAAGCCATTCAGAAGCACAATTATAAAGCTACTGGTGGCTCCGGGGAAAAGCAATAAAGAAATCAAAAGACTTCATGACTGCAGAATTTAGATCAGGACAAAATTAAGAATCAATTAAATGAGATGCAATCCAAACTGGAGGTCCTAACAAAAAGGGTTAATGAGGTAGAAGAAAGAGTGACTGACATAGAAGACAAGCTGATGGCAAGAAAGGAAGCTGAGGAAAAAAGAGAAAAACAATTAAAAGAGCATGAGGAAAGGTTAAGGGAAATAATTGACAGCCTCAGAAGGAAAAAATCTACATTTAATTGAGGTTCCAGAGGTCGCCAGGAGGGCCACAGGGCCAGAAAGCATATTTGAACAAATCATAGCTGAGGACTTCCCTAATTTGGGGAGGGAAACAGGCATTCAGATCCAGGAGATAGACAGATTCCTCACCACCCCCCCAAATCAATAAAAACAGTTCAACACCTCAACATTTAATAGTGAAACTTGCAAATTCCAAAGATAGAGAGAGAATCCTTAAAGCAGCAAGAGACAAGAGATCCCTAACTTATATGGGGAGAAATACTAGATTAACAGCAAACCTCTCCACAGAGACCTGAAGGCCAGAAAGAGCTGGCAGGATATATTCAGGGTCCTAAATGAGAAGAACATGCAGCCAAGAATACTTTATCCAGCAAGGTTCTCATTCAGAATAGAAGGAGAGATAAAGAGCTTCCAAGATAGGCAGAAACTGAAAGAATAGGTGACCACCAAACTAGCTCTGGCAAGAAATATTAAAGGGCACCCTGTAAAAGAAAGAGGAAGCCCGAAGAAATAACCCACAAAAACGGGGACTGAACAGGAATTACGACGACACTAAATTAATATCTTTCAATAGTAACTCTGAACGGGGGGCGGGGGGGTCTAAATGATCCCATCCAAAGAAGCAGGGTTTCAGACCAGATAAAAAAGCAAGACCCATCTATTTGTTGTCTACAAGAGACTCATTTTAGACCTGAGGACACCTATAGCCTGAAAATGAAAGGTTGGAGAACCATTTACCTTTCAAATGGTCCTCAAAAGAAAGCTGGGGCAGCAATCCTCACATCAGATAAAGTTTATCCCAAAGACTGTAGTAAGAGATGAAGAGGGACACTATATCATACTCAAAGGGTCCTATCCAACAAGAAGACCTAACAATCATGAATATTTATGCCCCTATTGTGGGAGCTGCCAAGTATATCAATCAATTAATAACTAAAGAAAAGACATATTTAGATAATAATACACTAATAGTAGGAAACTTCAACACAGCACTTTCTGCAAATGAGAGATCTTCTAAGCACAACATCTCCAAAGAAACAAAAGCTCTAAATGATACACCGGACCAGATGGATTTCAGATACTTATAGAACTTTGCATCCCAAATGCAAATGATTACACATTCTTCTCAAGTGCACATGGAACTTTCTCCAGAATAGACCACATACTGGGTCACAAATCAGGTCTCAACTGATACTAAAAGATTGGGATTGTCCCCTGCATATTTTCAGACCATAATGCTTTGAAACTTGAACTCAATCACAAGAAGAAATTTGGAAGAAACTCAAACACGTGGAGGTTAAAGAGCATCCTGATAAAAGATGAAAGGGTCAACCAGGAAATCAGAGAAGAATTAGAAAGATTCATGGACTAATGAAAATGAAGATACAAAAAAAAAAAAAAAAGAAGATACAACCATTCAGAATCTTTGGGATACAGCAAAAACAGTCCTAAGAGGGAAATACATCGCAATACAAGCATCCCTCAAAAAATTGGAAAAAACTCAAATACACAAGCTAACCTCGCACCTAAAGGAACTGGAGAAAAAAAGCAAATAAAACCTACACCCAGCAGAAGGAGAGAGGTAATAAAGATTCGAGCAGAACTCAATGAAACAGAGACCAGAAGAACTGTAGAACAGATCAACAAAACCAGGAGTTGGTTCTTTGAAAGACTTAATAAGATAGATAAACCATTAGCCAGCCCTATTAAAAAGAAAAAAGACTAATGAACAAAATCACGAATGAAAAAGGAGAGATCACCACCAATACCAAGGAAATACAAACGATTTAAAAACATACTATGAGCAGCTGTACGCCAATAAATTAGGTGAACTAGAAGAAATGGACGCATCTCTGGAAAACCACAAACTACCAAAACTGGAACAGGAAGAAATAGAACACCTGAACAGGCCAATAACCAGGGAGGAAATTAAAGCAGTCATCAACAACCTCACAAGACACAAAAGTCCAGGGCCAGATGGCTTCCCAGGGGAATTCTAGAAAGAAGAAACAATACCTATTCTACTAAAGCTGTTCCAAAAGATAGAAAGGGATGGAATACTTCCAAACTCGTTCTATGAGGCCAGCATCACCTTAATTCCAAAACCAGACAAAGACCTCACCAAAAAGGAGAATTATATACCAATATCCCTGATGAACACAGATGCAAAAATTCTCAGTAAGATACTAACCAGTAGGATCCAACAATACATTAATAAGATTATTCACCATGACCAAGTGGGATTTATCCCCGGGATGCAAGGCTGGTTCAACACTCATAAAGCAATCAACATGATACATCATATCAACAAGAGAAAAAATAAGAACCATACGATCCTCACAATAGATGCAGAGAAAGCATTTGACAAAATACAGCATCCATTCCTGATCAAAACTCTTCAGAATGTAGGGATAGAGGGAACATTCCTTAGCACCTTAAAAGCCATCTACAGAAAGCCCACAGCAAATACCATTCTCAATGGGGAAACACTGGGAGTCTTTCCCCTAAGACCAGGAACCCGACAGGGATGTCCACTCTCACCACTGCTATTCGACATAGTACTAGAAGTCCTAGCCTCAGCAATTAGCCAACAAAAAGAAATAAAAGGCATTCAAATTGGCAAAGAAGAAGTCAAACTCTCCCGCTTTGCAGATGACATGATACTGTACCTAGAAAAACCAAAAGACTCCACCTCAAGATTGTTAGAACTCATACAGCAATTCGGCAGTGTGGCAGGAATACAAAATCAATGCCCAGAAATCATTGACATTTCTATAGTCAATCCCATTTACAATTGCACCCAAAAGCGTAAGATACCTAGGAATAAACCTTACCAAAGAGGTAAAGGATCTCTACCCTAAAAATTACAGAACACCTCTGAAGGAAAGTGAGGAAGACACAAAGAGATGGAAAAATATTCCATGCTCATGGATTGGAAGAATTAATATTGTGAAAATGCCAATGTTACCCAGGGCAATTTACACATTTAATGCAATCCCTATCAAAATACTACGGACTTTTTTCAGAGAGTTGGAACAAATAATCTTAGGATTTGTGTGGAATCAGAAAAGACGTTGAATAGCCAGGGAAGTATTGAAAAAGAAAACCAGAGCCAGGGGCATCACAATGCCGGATTTCAATTGTACTACAAAGCTGTGATCATCAAGACAGTGTGGTACTGGCACAGAAACAGACACATAGATCAGTGGAACAGAATAGAGAACCCAGAAATGGGCCCTCAACTCTATGGTCAGCTAATATTTGACAAAGCAGGAAGACCATCCACTGGAAAAAGGACAGTCTCTTCAATAAATGGTGCTGGGAAAATCGGACAGCCACATGAAGAATGAAACTAGACCATTCCCTTACACCATACACAAAGATGAACTCAAAATGGATGAAAGATCTAAATGTGAGACAAGAATCCATCAAAATCCTAGAGGAGAACACAGGCAACACCCCTTTTGAACTTGGCCACAGTAACTTCTTGCAAGATACATCCACGAAGGCAAAAGAAACAAAAGCAAAAATGAACTATTGGGACTTCATCAAGATAAGAAGCTTTTGCACAGCAAAGGATACAGTCAACAAAACTAAAAGACAACCTACAGAATGGGAAAAGATATTTGCAAATGACATAACAGATAAAGGGCTAGTTTCCAAGATCTATAAAGAACTTATTAAACTCAACACCAAAGAAACAAACAATCCAATCATGAAATGGACAAAAGACATGAACAGAAATCTCACAGAGGAAAACATAGACATGGCCAACATGCACCTGAGAAAATGCTCTGCATCACTTGCCATCAGGGAAATACAAATCAAAACCACAATGAGATCCCACCTCACACCAGTGAGAAAGGGGAAAATTAACAAGGCAGGAAACCACAAATGTTAGAGAGGATGTGGAGAAAGGGGAACCCTCTTGCACTGTTGGTGGGAATGTGAACTGGTGCAGCCACTCTGGAAAACTGTGTGGAGGTTCCTCAAAGAGTTAAAAATAGTCCTGCCCTACGACTTAGCAATTGCACTGTTGGGGATTTACCCCAAAGATACAGATGCAATGAAACGCCGGGACACCTGCACCCCGATGTTTATAGCAGCAATGGCCACAATAGCCAAACTGTGGAAGGAGCCTCGGTGTCCATCGAAAGATGAGTGGATAAAGAAAATGTGGTTTATGTACACAATGGAATATTACTCAGCCATTAGAAATGACAAATACCCACCATTTGCTTCAACATGGATGGAACTGGAGGGTATTATGCTGAGTGAAGTAAGTTAATCGGAGAAGGACAAACATTATATGTTCTCATTCATTTGGGGAATATAAATAATAGTGAAAGGGAATATATGGGAAGGGAGAAGAAATGTGTGGGAAATATCAGAAAGGGAGACAGAACATAAAGACTCCTAACTCTGGGAAACAAACCAGTGGTGGTTGATGGGGAGGAGGGCGGGGGTGGGAGTGAATGGGTGACAGGCACTAGGGGTTATTCTGTATGTTGGTAAATTGAACACCAATAAAAAATAAATTAAAACAAAACAAAAAAAAACAAAGCTGTGATCATCAAGGCAGTGTGGTACAGAAACAGACACATAGATCAGTGGAACAGAATAGAGAACCCAGAAATGGGCCCTCAACTCTATGGTCAGCTAATATTTGACAAAGCAGGAAGACCATCCACTGGAAAAAGGACAGTCTCTTCAATAAATGGTGCTGGGAAAATCGGACAGCCACATGAAGAATGAAACTAGACCATTCCCTTACACCATACACAAAGATGAACTCAAAATGGATGAAAGATCTAAATGTGAGACAAAATTCCATCAAAATCCTAGAGGAGAATACAGGCAACACCAACACCCTTTTTGAAGTTGCCACAGTAACTTCTTACAAAATACATCTATGAAGGCAAGAGAAACAAAAGCAAAAATGAATTATTGGGACTTAAGATAAAAAGCTTCTGTACAGCAAAAGAAACAGTCAACAAAACTAAAAGACAACCTACAGAATGGGAAAAGATAATTGCAAATGACATATCAGATAAAGGGCTAGTATCCAAGATCTGTAAAGAACTTATTAAACTCAACACCAAAGAAACAATCCAATCAAAAAAAAAAAAAAAACAATCCAATCATGAAATGGGCAAAAGACATGAACAGAAATCTCACAGAGGAAGACACAGACATGGTCAACAAGCACATGCAAAAATGCTCCGCATCACTTGCCATCAGGGAAATACAAATCAAAACCACAATGAGATCCCACCTCACACCAGTGAGAATGGGGAATATTAACAACACAGGAATCCACAAATGCTGGAGAGGATGTGGAGAAAGGGGAACCCTCTTGCACTGTTGGTGGGAATGTGAACTGGTACAGCCACTCTGAAAAACTGTGGAGGTTCCTCAAAGAGATAAAAATAGAGTTGCCCTACGACCCAGCAATTGCACTGCTGGGGATTAACCCCAAAGATACAGAGGCAGTGAAATGGCAGGACACCCGCACCCCATGTGTATAGCAGCAATATCCACAATAGCCAAACTGTGGAAGGAGCCTTGGCACTCATCAAAAGATGGATGGATAAAGAAGATGTGGTCTATATACACAATGGAATATTACTCAGCCATTAGAAATGACAAATACCCACGATTTGCTTCAATGTGGTTAGAACTGGAGGGTACTATGCTGAGTGAAGTACGTCAATCGGAGAAGGACAAACATATTGTCTCATTTACTCGTGGAATATAAAAAATAGTGAAAGGGATTAAAGGGGAAAGGAGGGAAAATGAGTGAGAAATATCAGAGAGGGTGACAGAACATGAGAAATTCCTAACTCTGGGAAACGAACTAGGGGTAGTGGAAGGGGAGGTGGGTAGGGGGATGGGGTAAAAGGGTGATGGGTGCTGAGGGAGGCACTTGACGGGATGAGCACTGGGTGTTATACTATATGTTGGCAAATCGAACTCCAATAAAAAATAAAAAAGAAAGCAGAGCTTCCTCAGTCAAGAATTAAGATGACTATGACAGCCCAGTCAACAACTTGACCCAGCCTATGAAAGACCTTGAAGCAAAGAACCCAAATAAGCTAAGCCCAGATTCCTGACTCACAAGGAGTAAAACAGTAAATGTGTGTTAAATCGCTAAATTTCAGGAAAATTTGTTAAAGTATAGTTTTTATATCAAGTCTGAAAGAGCAGGAATTTCAAGTGGTCACTTTGTGTGAAGATACAACCTCTAACAGCAATACCTGTATTTTTCTAATGGCAAGAAATCCATATCCTAAGCTTTTAAAGTACAAAGTATTATCACCTTTTTTGTTATCCCATTCTACACTACAGCCAGTAAGTGTAATAAATAATTTCAGTCTCCCAAAACTTGTCTCCAATGTTTTTTATTCATATCCAAGAAGTATAGCAAAGCTCCTTAGGAATCATTTCTAATGTGTGTTTATGAAAAGCTAATTTCATGGGATATTGGATGTTATAAAACACAGGATTTCTGTGGTCAAATAAGTTAAAGGACTACAGAGTTAAATAAAACTATATGTGTTCCTTCATTACAGTCCAAATAATCAAAAGGGCATGAGACCATGTTATCTGAAAGGAAGAAATAAAACTGGTTCATAGACAAATGACAGGATTGTCTATATAGAAAATCTGAAAGATCAGAAAAAAAACTCCTGAAATTAGTAATTGATTATAATAGCAAGCTTGCCACATATAAAGTTAACATACAAAACTCAATCACCTTCCTATATACAACAATGAGCAAGTGGAATTTGAACACCAAAAACAAAATACTTAGGTATATATCTAACAAAATAGGTAGAAAATCTACCTGAGGAAAATTGCAAATCTCTGATGGAAGATATTAAAGAAGAACTACATAAAAGGAAAGATATTCCATATTTATGGATAAAGACTCAATATTGTCAAGGAATCAATTCTCCACAACTTGATCTATAGATCCAGTATATTTCCAACCAAGCTCCTAGCATGTTATTTTGTGGATATGAACAAACTAATTCTAAAAGTTTACATGGAGAGGCAGTAAGACCCAGAATAATAAACAAATATTCAAGAATGAAGTTGTAGGCTGACACGACCCACCTTCAAGACTTGCTATAAAGTTACAGTAATCAAGACTTGTGGTATAGGGATGCCTGGGTGGCTCAGTGGTTGAGCATCTGCCTTGGGATCAGGGTGTGTTCCCAGGGTCCTGGGATCAAGTCCTCTATTAGGTTCCCCATGGGGAGCCTGCTTCTCCCTCAACTTATGTCTCTACCTCTCTGTCTCTCTCATGAATAAATAAATAAAAGCTTAAAAAAAAGTGTGTGGTATTAAAGAATAAACCAATAAATTAATGGCATACAATAAACCCATAAAATATACTCAACTAATAATATGACAAAAAGGAAAAGGCAATACAGTGGAGATGGGTCTTTTCAACAAATGGCACTGGAACTGGAATCCACAAAAAAATGAATCTAAATATAGACCTTATGCTTTTCACAAAAAGTAACACAAAATGGGTCATGGATCTAAATGTGAAATGCAGGCAGCCCAGGTGGCTCAGCAGTTTAGCGCCGCCTTCGGTCCAGGTCGTGATCCTGGAGACCGGGGATCAAGTCCCATGCCAGGGTTCCTGCATGAAGCCTGCTTCTCCCTCTCTCTGCCTGTGTCTCTGCCCCACCCTTCTGTCTCTTATGAATAAATAAAATCTTTAAAAATTAATTAAAATAAAATAAAAGTGAAATGCAAAACAATAAAATTCCTAGAAGATAACATAGGAGAAAACCTAGATGAAATTGGGTTTGGTGATGACTTTCTAAATACTACACCAAATGCCATGAAAGAAAAAACTGATAAATCAGAGATAGCCAAACTGTGGAAGGAGCCTCGGTGTCCAACGAAAGATGAATGGATAAAGAAAATGTGGTTTATGTATACAATGGAATATTACTCAGCTATTAGAAATGACAATACCCACCATTTGCTTCAACGTGGATGGAACTGGAGAGTATTATGCTGAGTGAAGTAAGTCAGTCAGAGAAGGACAAACATTATATGTTCTCATTCATTTGGGGAATATAAATAATAGTGAAAGGGAATATAAGGGAAGGGAGAAGAAATGTGTGGGAAATATCAGAAAGGGAGACAGAACGTAAAGACTGCTAACTCTGGGAAACGAACTAGGGGTGGTGGAAGGGGAGGAGGGCGGGGGGTGGGAGTGAATGGGTGACGGGCACTGGGGGTTATTCTGTATGTTAGTAAATTGAACACCAATAAAAAATTTAAAAAAAAAGAATATAAGAATATAAAATTAAAATTAAAAATGTCTGCTCTGTAAAAGACACTATCAGGAAAATTAAAAGACAAGCCACAGATTATGAGACAATATATGCAAAAGATTTTCTGATAAAGGACTGTTTTTCAAAATACACAAGAATTCTTAAAACAGTAACACACACACAAAAAAACTCAACAGTAAGAAAACAGTAAAAAATGGGCCAAAGACCTTGCCAGACACCTCACCAAAGATACATGAATGGCAAATCAGCATATGAAAAATGCTCCACACATCATCTCTCAAGGAAATGTAAATTAAAACAAGATACCGCTATACATCTAGAATACTGATAAATACCAAATGCTAGCAAGGACGTGAAGCAACAGGAATGGTAATACAAAATGGTACAGTCCTTTAGACACTAACAAAACTAAACATACTCTTACCATACAAGCCAGTGACTATGCTCCTTGGTATTGACCTATTAAAATGAAAATTTATGTCTACACAAAAACTTGCACATGGATGTTTATTCATACCTACCAAAACCTACAAGCAACCTAGATGACCTTCAGCAGGTGAACAGGTAAATAAACTGTGGTATATTCAGAAAATGGATTATTATTTAGCACTAAACAGAAATGAGCTATTAAGCCTTGAAAAGATCTAGAAGAACTTTTTTTTTTTAAGATTTTATTTATTTACTCATGAGACACAGAGAAAGAGGCAGAGACACAGGCAGAGGGAGAAGCAGGTTCCATGCAGGGAGCCCGACATGGGACTTGATCCCAGGTCTCCAAGATCACGACCAGGGCCAAAGGCAGCACTAAACTGCAGAGCCACCCAGGCTGCCCTAGAAGAACTTTAAATGTACATTACTAAGTGCAAAAAAGTCAGTCTGAAAAGGTGACATACTGTGTGATTCTAACTACATGACACTCTGGTAAACGCAAAACTATGGAGACAGTAAAAGGGCCAACGGTAACCAGTGGTCTGGGGAAGGCAGAGATAAACAGGCAGAACACAAAGGATTTTTAGGGCAATGTAGATACTCTGTATGATACTATAGTGGTGAACACATGCCATTATATATTTGTCCAAACTCATAGGAAGGCACCACGCTTTCAATGGGTTGTGCCTTTCCTCAATTACATTAGAGGAAACCCTAATGTAAATGACCGACTTTAGGTGATAATGATGTGTCAATACAGGTTATCAATTGTAATAAATGGACCACTATGGTGGGGGATATTAATGGACAGACTATACATATGTGAGAGAAGGAAGGATACAGGAAATCTCTGTACCTCTCTCTTCATTTTGCTATGAACCTAAAACTGCTCTTAAAAAAAATAAAGTCATAAAAACATTTGTAAGATATTTTAAAATAAGTATTTTCTTTCTTAAAAAAATTGCATGAGAAATTTTTAGAGATTATACTTCCATAAACTTATTTACTGCCATATTTATAACCTCTTAATATCTAGTCATACAGGACTACTCCATTTCAAAAGAATTTAATATTTTCATGTATTACCGCCTTTACCTAGTATACCAGCACCTCATTCTCTCTCTTGTAAACTCCTACTTCAATCTTGAAGATTCACCTCAAGCTACTTGCTGGCATCTTCTACCTCTCTCTTCCCTCCCCCTTTCTCTGCAGAGTTAAAAATTAGCTCTCTCCAAAGTACTTTCTTAATACCCTACTTAGGGATCGTGGTTGTTTACCTGTTCATATTTCTAAATTATTCATTTATTCAAAACTGCAATCCTGGTAATCCAGCATCTAGTTCAATTCCTAGTATGGACTAGATACTCAAAATATGTTGACTGAATACATATATAAATGTATGTTTATATTTGGCAAAGCAATATGAATGACAGATATATGACAAAGAAAAGACACAGCTAGATACTTATAAAAACTAGTAAAATATTAATATTTTAAACTAATGTTTTTAATATTTTAAATAATATGATCTTGGAAGATACAGCAAAGACTATTTTTTCTTTATTACTTATATTACATAATTTGTGTGAAAAATGTACAATCCAGCAGTATTCTCTAGCAACAATTCTCTGGCAGTGGTGTAAGCAAGGCATTTGAATTTTTCTTATTTATTATGAACGCTATTTTGCATTCTTAAAAAAAGTAGAGGACATTTTCAGTCCAATATTTATGTTTACGTTACTGGTACAACTACAGCATACGTTTCCAACCAGTAAATGACAAAAAGGTCGCATACCAAACGAAACTGATCCACTTTTGGAATTCCATCTTCATTTGTCTCAAATTTCTGATTTTGAACAGAAAGCTGTTAAAGAAAATGAAAATGGATAAATCCCCAGTGTAGCAAAATACCAATCTTATAAGCAGTCAATTCTGGAACTGTTCATATTCTGGAGAAGAGAGAACAACTCATTCAAAGGACATACATTAGCTCTTACAGGATAAAAAAAAAAAAAACTTTCATGTTAATAACCACTTGTTCCAAGTAACTAAACAGTTCCCGGGGCTCCTCAAGTATTAACAGAGTTGATGAATATAGTATAAGAAACTGCAATACTTCCTCACATTTCAAGTAAAAACATCGAAACTTTGTGGCTTATACCATGTTGGTTTCATACATTAAGTACAAATAAAGTAAATCAAGCACGTTTCTTTCCTTCCTAATACTTAACCTATGTTCAAGAAATACATATTAAACTTTTAAAACTATTACATGTGGAGATTTCTTATATACCCAAATTTTCTGAATCCTATATACTCATCACCCAGCCCCCAAAACCATCAGCCTTATGTATAAACCTACATGTTATTCTTGAGGTAAATCCTATACATTTCATAATTTCATTTGTACATATTTTAGTACATATTTCTAAAAGATAAAGTCTTTATTTTGACACAATGATATCATCACACCAAAAAGTAATTTTTTTTTCTTTTTTTTTTTTTTAGTAATTCTTCAATACAGGCATACATCAGAAATATTGGGGGTTTGATTCTAGACTACCATAATAAAACAACTATCACAATAAAGCAAGTCAAATGAATCTTTTAGTTTCCCAGTGCATGTAAAAGCTGTAATAACATTTAAGTGTGTAGTAACATTATGCCTAAAAAACCTATATACATATCTTAATTTAAAAATACTTTATTGCTAAAAAGATGCTAACCATCATCTAACTTTGAGTAAGTCATAATCACTAATCACAGACCACCATAATAAATATAATAATAATAAAGAAGTCTGAAGCAGTGCAAGATTACCAAAATATGACAGAGACACTATGTGAGCTAATGCTGTTGAAAACCTGACATCAACAAACCTGCCTGACACAGAATTCTGTACCTTCAATTTGTAAAAAATGCAGCATCTGCAAAATGGAATGAAGTGAAGCACAATGAAACAATATATGCCTGTATAAAATATCCAGTTTTCAAATTTTTTTAAGATTTTATTTCTGAGGGATCCCTGGGTGGCACAGCGGTTTGGCTCCTGCCTTTGGCCCAGGGCGCGATCCTGGAGACCCGGGATCGAATCCCACGTCGGGCTCCCGGTGCATGGAGCCTGCTTCTCCCTCTGCCTGTGTCTCTGCCTGTGTCTCTGCCTCTCTCTCTCTCTCTCTGTGACTATCATAAATAAATTTTAAAAAATAAAAAAATAAAAAAAGATTTTATTTCTAAGTTATCTCTATACCCAATGTGAGACTTAAACTTACAATCCCCGAGGTCAAGTCACATACTCCAGAGACTGAACTAGTCAGGTACCCCAAGTTTTCAAATTTTTAATCATCTCATAAACATCAGAAATTATTTTACTTGTATATAGTTTATTTAAATCCAGATCCAAATAAGTTCCATACATTGTAATTTAAAAATGAGCAAAAGGACTTATGGTTTCTTTCTGCTCCTCACCACTAAGTAAAACTATGTTGGAAGTAAAAAACATAGCTAAAGGAGGTCTCTGAAAGGTTAAAGAAGAAAACTGGCTAAAGACCCCAGGACTGGAGGAACAACAGTGAAAGGGTGTCTTATGACCCACCGCCCTACATCCAAAAAAAAACAGAAAGTGACTCAACTAGGATAAACTCAAATCAATGAAATTTCTGAAAACTAAAAACAAAACAAATCTTGAAAGCAACCAAAGAAAAACATTACCTATTTGAACAGAGGATTTCTTATGTGAAAACATGGAAACCAGATGGAAGTGGCAGAACATTTTCAACTGTTAAGAGACGAGAACTTTCAACCACAAATTCTATATCCAGTGAAACTATCCATCAAGAAAAAAGGTAAAATCATATGTTCTCAAGAAGGAGAAAAGAATATGTCACTAGACAATACATTCTTAAAGACTAAAGGAAGTACTTCAATCAAAAAGAAAATGAATTTTGGGGGCACCTGGGTGGCCTAGTTGATTAAGTATCTGCTTTCTGCTCTGGTTATGATCTTAGGGTCCTGAGATTGAGCTCCACATCAGGCTCCCCTCTCAGCAGTCTCCTCTGCCCCTCCCCCTGTTTGTGTACAGGCTCTCTCAAATAAATATTTTTTAAAAAAAGGAAATGAGGGACGCCTGGGTGGCTCAGCGGTTGAGTGTCTGCCTTTGGTTCAGGGTGTGATCCAGGGGACCCTGGGATTGAGTCCCACATTGGGCTTCCTACATGGAGCCTGCTTCTCCCTCTGCCTGTCTCTGATGAATAAATAAAATCTTTAAAAAAAAAAAAAAAAGGAAATAAATTTTAAAAAATATAATGGAGGGTAGCCCTGGTGGCTCGGCGGTTTAGCACCGCCTTCAGCCCAGGGTGTGATCCTAGGGTCCCAGGATTGAGTCCCACATTGGGTTCCCTGCGTGGAGCCTGCTTCTCCCTCTGCCTGTGCCTCTGCCTGTGTGTCTCTCATGAATAGATTTTTTAAAAATCTTTAAAAAAAAAATATAATGGAGCATCAGGAAGGAATAACAATGGAAAGAACAGAAATATGAGGGAATGCCAAAGACCATCCCTCTCATCGTAAGTTTCCTAAATCATATACAATGTCTGAAACAAAAGTAATTCAATCACACCATGTGACACTCAAAACAATGATAGCTAAAAGTGGGTTGGGTGAAGGAACCTAAACAAAAGGCCTCTACACTACTCAAAGTGTTAGAACACTGATACCAGTAGAATCCAGTAAGACACATACATATATTGTAATAACCATAACAACCTAAGAAAACTATAAAAGGCAATACACTCAAAGCACCATAAATAAATCAAGATGAACTCTTTTTTTTTTTTTTTTTTTTTTTTTTTATCAAGATGAACTCTTAAAAAATATTCAAGCAACCCAAAGAAAGGCAAGAAAAGAGAAATTAATGAGTAAGAAATACAAGAAACAAACACAAGAAAGTGGTAGATTTACCCCCAATATATCAATAATCACCTTAAGTGTTGCAACAACATGGATGGACCTAGAAAATATTATACTATAAGAAATAAGTCAGAGAAAGACAAGTACCATATGATTTCATTTATATGTGGAATCTAAAAAACAAAACAGACAAAAGAGCATTGCATGCCAAAATAGATTACAATTTCCCTTATCTCTGTTATCCTACACTTCCAAAGTATATGAAAGCTTTAAGGTCTTGTATTAAAACCCTTTATAACTGAAATATGTAAAGGGTGACTTCGGTTTTCCTGACTGAACTCTAACAGAGTCCTCACAACTATGTCATATCCTGCATCAAAGCAAAGCAAACTGCAGATTATAAATTAGAAAGCATTAAAAGAAAACCACAGGCTCAAAAATGGTGTCACTTGGTAAAGGTCCCACATCAGTAAACCAAGACTTACTACCTAACTGCAGTTTCAACCTCCCCATCACCTTCCCTGAAATGTAATCTCCACATAACCAACATAGGAATTTCCTGGTCAGCACCAGGAAATTTACTGACAGATTCTTCCATTACCTATAGGATGATCTTGCCTAAAACAATGGATTATTTGCAAATAATTTTTTCTACTCCCTCTTTACCTTTAAAAACCTTTCCTATTCTGTAACACTCTGGAGCTCCCTTCTACTTACTAGATGGGATGCTGCCAGATTCGTGAACTGATTAATAAAGCTAATTAGATCTTTAAAATTTACTTAAAGTTGACTTTTAGTTATTTAACAATGTCTTACCTTCTAATAATGCTTATCTTTCTGTTCATTCTTTCTCTCATATGCCCACATTGAGTCTTAATTCCTTTTCACTTTGTTTTGTGCGTGATTCTACCTCATTATATCCAATGCCTGTCTTTCCATTAATTCTGAGGCAATTGATTGTTTTCTCCAAGGCAGAGGGAGCACAGTACATGCTTCCTAATAATAAGCCTCTTACTTTTCTAACAAGCCTCTTACTAATAAGCCGTAAAAAATGAGATAGTGAACCAGCACACTGGTTTAAGAGATATAAGGGAACTTAAGAATTCATAAGATAATAAAAATGCTAAAGTATGATTAACTAGAAGGGTGCGATAGAAATGGAAGAACAGAAGATGACTGTAAATTGTCGGTTCAGATGACCAGACTGTTTGGAGGAAGCTAGGAGAAATGGGATAGGGGTAGAGAGTGCACATTCTGAAGCCAGACTCGATAGGTTTAGTTTCCACCACTTAGCAGCCATGGGGTCTGGACAAATCACCTAATTTCTTTTTGCCTCAGTTGCCTCACTTATAAGCCCACTACAAGAATTAAGATGAATATAGGGATCCCTGGGTGGCTCAGGGTTTAGCGCCTGCCTTTGGCCCAGGACATGATCCTGGAGTCTTGGGATCGAGTCCCACATCAGGCTCCATGCATGGGGCCTGCTTCTCCCTCTGCCTGTGTCTCTGCCTCTCTCACCATGTCTATCATGATTAAGTAAATAAAATCTTAAAAAAAAAAAAAAAAAAAGAATTAAGTTGGATAAATACCTGCAAAGTAACTGATACATAGTAAGCAGTCAATTAAGTATTACCTATTTTTGTTTTTTAAATTTCAGGTAACTTGGGACATCTGGGTTAGCAATATGAAATGCTGTCTTTATGAGGGCCCCTAGTCTTATCACTATGAAGAGCTTGGTAATTAAACATTGACAATAGTTGAATCTGGCTGACGAGTAGTATAAAGGGTTTCATCATTTATTCTTTGTTTTTGTGTAAAACTTTCCACAAGAAAACAAAAATTAAGATAATAGTTTTGCTTGTCCTAAGTGGCCCACTTTTATCTTAGAGATAATGGTTTACATGACAGACTAGATTTCCTTTCCTGTAATTGCTAGATTAGAGATATCGTAGCGGTTTATTCACAAAAAATATATTCATCCAGGATGGGAAACAGGCTTGTTCTTCAATCAATACTATTCCTTATAGGTGCTATTTTGAGGTCATATCTGAGCTCAGTAAACATGACCACAATCATTTTGCAGTGTCTGTTACAAAGAAGAATGACAACATATGAATTGTATATTAGCACCTCTGAAAACAGGTGTGATCTTGTTGTTTTTAGATTTATGTATTTATTTATTTACTTAAAGAGCAAGAGAGGAGGAAAGGAGGAGAGAGCGAGCAGAGGGAAAGGAAGATTCTTAAGTAGACTCCACACTGACTGTAGAGCCTAATGCGGGACTCAATCTCAAGATCCTGAGATTATAACCTGAGCCGACGTCAAGAGTCAGAGGCTAAACCAACTGAGTCACCCAGATGCCCCTAGCATTAGTCTTAAAAAAGAAAGTGTGGATATAGTACAACACACAAACATAAGACGACTCTGAAAAGCGGAAAGAAGGTGAAGTCGCTAGGGACCTTGGAACTTGAGGAATGACATATTGGTGAATTTCCTGGGTTTTCTTTCGATCCTCCTATATCCCAGAGGGAGTACAGAAAAACCTGTAACTCAGAAACACTAAGAGCCATATATCCAAAAAAAAAAAAAGCCCCTGGGAAAGCCAACTCCCTCTACCCAAAGAATTGGGAAGAGGGTGGTCCAGCAGCAGAAAAAAATTTTGGTAACATTCCCTACTCCACCCAAGTAACAAATGAAAAACTATCCCATCCTACTCACAGTGTCAGCAGGGCTGAGTGGGAAGCTGGACATCCACTCCCACCATCAACAAAGAGACAGAACAAGGCAATGTGACACTGCATTAGCTGGCACTCTACCCAACTGATACTGTCAGTGGGACCTAGCAAGGAAGCTAACTTCTAACCTTACTCAGCAGCAACAAAGTGGAACAAAGCAATGTGATAGTGTTAGTGAGACTCTATTTTTCCTTCTCTACTCCCCAAGTGTCAGCAGGACCCAGTGGAACTAGAACTTCCATGCTTACCAGGCAGCACAAGGAAGTAAAATAAGGTGGTGGTGGTAAAGCAGTTATTTCAGTATGGCTCTTGCTCCCCAGTGCCAACAAAACTCAATGGAGAGATGAATTTCCACCACAATCAGCAATGAGAAGCAGCAAGAACTCACTGCAAATCAGCATTCTGCTTTTGCTGGGGTCAGCAGAGACCACTGGGGAGATGAAGATCGAACCATATCTGAAACTGAACACTACACCTAAATGAGGACCAGTCTGCAAAAAATAAAGGTTCAATAGGATGCAGAGTCTCAAAACATAATACCCAAATGTTCAGGATACAATCAAAAACCACATGTCAAACTAAGATCCAAAAAAAAAAAAAAAAAAAATTCCCAACCTGCATAAGAAAAAGACAATCGACAGATACCAAGGTGACACAGATGTAGAGATTATCTGACAAAGATTTTAAAGAAGCCATCATAACAATGCTTAGAGACAAATTACAAACACATATGGAACAAACAAAATAATAGACTCAGCAAAGAAAAAAGAGAAAACCAAAAGAAAACATTAGAACTGAAAAAAAAAACGTAAATTTTTTAACTCGCTGTACTGGGTCAATGGCATAAGGAGTATGACAGAGCAAAGCACCAATGAAATTAAAGAAAAAAAAATAGAAAACACTCACTTGAACAGCAGCCAAAAACTGGACAGAACCTCAGGGACCTGTGGAATAGTAACAAAAAAACCCAGAATTTATGTCATCAGAGTTTCAGAAAGAAAAGAAAAAAAGAGTACAAGGCCAACAAAATATGTAAAGAAATAACTGCTGAACCAAATTTCACAAATCTGGTGAAAAGCATAAACCTGTAAATTCAAGCCTCAAAGAGAGTAAACTCAAAAAACACATTCAAAGACACATCATAATCAAATTGTAGAAAACTAAAGACAAAGGAAAACTGTTAAAGTACTAGAGAAAAACATCACATTACCTGAGACAAATAATGATTCAAATGACAGTGGATTTCTCATGAGAGAAACCATGAAGGCTCAAAGAAGGTGGCACAACATTTTTCAAGTACAAAAAGAAATATAAACCCAGGATTCTACACACATCAAAAAGTATTCTTCAGAAATGAAGATGAAATCAACGTGCTCCCAGATGAAGGAAAACTAAGAATCTGTCATTGGCAGATTTATCTTAAAGGAATGGTGAAAAGAAATTCAAGCAAAGCAAATGACAAAACAAGAAATACTGAAATATCAGGAAGGAAAAAAGATTACAAGAGTAAAAATATGGGTAAAGAGAATAAACTATCCTCAAAATTAACATTTTGAGAAACTCCTCCAAGCTCTCTGCACTTGGATCTAATAAGAAAAAAAGAATAATGAGTCTCAGGCTCTTGATTGGGTCCTCAAAGCAGGTTCAGAAACAAGAAATTCCTGTACAGAGAACACTAGAAATGTCAGTGGATCCATTCAGTCTAAAACCCATAATTCTCTTGCATCCAACTCTACAACAGTAAGATCAATTCCACTCAGTCTGCTTATGATGCTAGAATCATTTCCAGGGGTACCTGGATGGCTCAGTTGATTAAGCATCTGCCTTCAGCTCAGATCATGACCTCAGGGTCTTGGGATAGAGCCCAGAGTCAGGCTCTCTGCTCAGTGGGGAGTCTGCTTCTCCCTCTCTCTGCTCCTCCCACTGTTCCTGCTCTCTCTTGCTCTGCTCTATCTCTCAAACAGATGGAATCTTTTAAAATACATAAATAAATGAATAGGGAAAAAAAAAGAAAAAAGAAAGCTCAAAATTGAAGGAATCACAACAGCAAACTTTTTAAAAAATCACTTCCAGAATTTAGGGGGCTGCCATCCCTTTTCCTTTTGTAAGATTTCTTCTTTATTGGAATATTCCTGAGAGGCACACATCACAGGCCACATGACCTAGGTCTAAAGAAATAATAGAACAAGGAATACTATTTTTCCCCACTGATTTTTGGATTAAGACTCAAAACAATGCATAATGTGTGAAAAGTATATCCAAATTCTAAAAAGAAGTGTTAAACACATCCTCGCAAGACTTTCTAAGAAGAGGACTTCTCACCAAACCATTCACAGAAGATAAGGTTAGAGATACCTTGATAAACAGATTATATAATGTAAGGGACTCCACAGTAATCAGTATGATGACATTTATTGGTAACTTATTTCTAAGCCCTGGACCCCCTTCTGCAACTGTTTATCACTGGCTTCAGTGGAGACTATGCCTTTAAGACTTAATATGTTTAGTGAAGGAAGAGGTGGTCTGCACAGAGCCTCAAAAGACTGAAATTCTGTGATGGGACCTTCACTTCTTAAGTCACACAATCCTCATGTCCACACTTGGGATAACCATGTGTTCCACCACATGACTATTTAGGATGATGCAATGAGATAGTTTCTTAAAGCACTTTAGTTAAATGCCAAACATGCAGTATGTGCTCCTAACAAGTGAGGATGTTATCATATTATAAACAGATATAATAATATCCTTAATTTAATAATATTTGGCCATACTATGGGAAAAAATCAAATATATGATTTTTATAAAACATGTATTCACATGAAACTAAAACTTCTTTTAAAATGGTCAAAAACAAAAAAAATAAAATGGGCAAAAACTTTTTATTTTAAGCATATATAGTAGGCCATAAAACATACCTAGAATTAAGGTCTTAAAGAGGTTTACATAGAAGAAAAAGAATAAAAGGGAATTCAGGGTAGTCTGGATGTTCTGTGATGGAGTTCAAAGCGGAGGAAGGAAAGAAGAAAAGCTAAGAGGTTGCTGATACACTGGGAGAAAAGAAAGACAGTGGGCAAAACATATTGGAGATATAAAAGCAGTTATTGTAAAATAAGAGGTTAGAGAATCCTGCCAGGATAAAAACGCACTGGACTGGATTCTACTACTTCTATTAAAAAAGTTAAAGGGGATCACAAAACCCTGGTTTTAGAAGATAACTTAAATTGCAAGAAAGTATGCATCTCAAGTTAAGAAGGTCCAGAAAATCCAAGGTTAGTTGTGCAATGGGTGATCCGAATGACTACTAACATCTCCCAGAATTACGTTAGGAGTTGGAATTTTTAAAAATCTTCAAACAAGGTTCTAAAGAAATGTACAAGGAGCCATAAATAAGAAATCTGTAGATGAGCTCAACAAAACACATGGTATACTTAAAAAAAAAAAAGGGAGTACTATTTCAGTACATAATTGTGACTAAAATTTAAACATTCATTCTGATACTATAAAGACATGCATTCACTCATTAATAGGAGTGCCTCTTCTACACCAGCATATTGTGGTTATAGCAGCAAATAAGACACACAAGCTGCCCCCAAGCAGCTTACATTCTATTGGCAAAAGCAGACAATAATAACCACAAATAAAAGAAATACACAGAATGTTAAGAGAAAACTAAAGCAGAGAAAAGGACTGCATTTTAGATTAAGGCTAGATAAGGCTGAAAAAGTGTCATTTGAATAAAAGAAAAATATCATTCACCTCTTTTTATTGTTTCCTCCCAGCAGTACCCACACAAAAACACAATTTTTGTGGTTTTATTTATTTGAGAGAGAGCACACATGCGTGCACATGCAGGGCAGGGGCAGAGGGAGAGGGAGAAGCAGATTCTATGCTGCACAAGGAGCCCGATCGATACAGGGCTTGATCCCAGGACCCTGAGAATCATGACCTGAGCCAAAGGCAGATGCTTAACCAACTGAGCCACCCAGGCAGCCCCAACTTTTGTGTTTTGAAAACTTTTTTTCAATATAACAATGTCAAAATTGCTCTAATTTTTAAAACTGGCTTCCAGCAAAGCCTTTAAAGATTTCATTATAACCAGGGCACTTGGGTGGCTCAGTGAGTTAAACATTTGACTCCTGGTTTCAGCTCAAGCCATGATCTCAGGGTTATGAGAGAGAGCCAGTGATGGGCTCCACCCTCAGCTCCAAGTCTGCCTAAGATTCATTCTCTCCCTCTACCTCTCCTCCCCCTACTCGTGTGCACAGATGCTCTCTTAAATAAAACCTTTAAAAAAAGAATTTCATTATAACCTAAAAAATATCTGAAGAATATAAATGATTTTAAGATAAAACATTACCTTTCAAATGTACCAGTGAAAAGTTATGGTTTACTGGAGGTAAAAGGGTCCTGCATACTCAAACATAGTTTTCTATAGTTAAAAGCAGTCTTCATAATATTCTTATCATTTAATGGGGGTATCATAAAGCAAAAAATTACACAAAACCAAAATATCTTATTATGATCATCAAAATACCTAATCTATTCCAGAGTCTATTTTAGAGTTTTAATATCAAATAAACTTATTTTAATTTTGCTAATTCTAAAACTTTTTAAAGCCATAGAGTGACAGTCATCCATTCATGCCCCTGGAATAAGATCCTTTGATAATGAACTGGATGTTCCAGTTGAACTCTGAATACTGCCTTTTCAAACATAGCCCTTGGGTCTTGGCTTTCTGTCATTTTATAAATTTTGCACTATGTGCTTTTGTTGTAACTTGCCTAATTCTTTAAGAAGGAAGATAAAAGTATACGTGATCTTTGGTGCTAAACTAAGTTTCCTATCAATAAAATAATTTAAAAAAAAAAGAACTTGAAAAAATAAATTAAATAAAAATAAAAAAAGAACTTGAACTAAAAAACTTTTTTTAAAATATCACAATAGCTCCAAAAAAGGAAACAACACATATATAGAATCTGTAAGCTCAAAATAACAAATGCTGATTAAAAAAATCAAAGACGACCTAAATAAATGGAGTTCATGGATCAGTCTGGTAAAGATGTCAATTCTCCCCCAAACTGACCTACAGTTAATGTAATTCCAACTAAAATCAAAGCAGGGTTTTTGGTACTCATAGATAAGCTGTTTCTGAAATGTATATGGAAAGGCAAACATATCCAAATATGTAAAATCTGACAAAGGAATTCACACTAACTATACTGCCCAATTTTTTTTTTCTAAATGAGGGGATTTTAATGAATACATACCTGAATATAAAGGACTCCAAGCTAAGAATATAAAATCAAGGCAGCTATTTTGTTTTGAACAAGAAAGTGGCATAAGCAACTCTGAGTATCCTGCTCCCCTCCCACCAACATGGGAGCTTACGCCCAACAGCACTCCCTACCCAGTTTTGGGAGAAAAGTGTCTTCTATCAGGCCAGTACTATCATCTACTATGATACCTTCTTACAAAGCAGGCATGTCATCAACCAACATCTGCTTACAGTAAAAAAAAAAAAAAAACAGGTCCAGATGGAATAGCTTGGAACTTACATTTAGAGAGAGGGACTTTCATTCAGTTGAAGATG
Organism: Canis lupus dingo; assembly: GCF_003254725.2. Lineage (NCBI taxonomy): Eukaryota > Metazoa > Chordata > Mammalia > Carnivora > Canidae > Canis > Canis lupus. The sequence continues at coordinate 37,277,553 of NC_064256.1, read as the reverse complement.
AGCAGATGTGCTGACACACGGTGACTGACCACTGATCTTACATTAGGTAAGATGAATGGATTTGTCCACATTCCCAGTTCCTCCCATGTAAAAATCACTTCTATGTTAAAGCTCCTTTCATGAAAACATACTCTGACCATATAATGTAAAGGAAAGCTCACCTAGCCTCAAGTCTTCAATATAGAAACAATGAGTAAGGACAGGTTCACTGCTTTGATCATGTTCAGAACATTGACAAGGGCAAAGGGTGAGCTGGGCCCAGAAGCATCTCTACACTGTGCCAAAATTTCCATGTACTGCTCTTCCCCCGAGCCTCACAATGGTCAGCTGGCCAGTTGTACACCATGCACACTGGTTCTCCCACAAATAGCCCTATGGCCTTCACATAGTTCTTTTCCTCCAGGGTAAAGCAGTGATAAATCCATGCAGGAAGACTTATCATGTTTCCTTTTTCCATGAAAATGCGGATCCACTGGTACTCTTTATCTCTCACATCAAAGTACCCACTGCTATCTAAGATGTACCAGATCTCATCATATAGGTGCAAATGCTCCTCATAGAACATCTTAATCTTTTCTTCATAATTTGGTAGTTTATCTTCACATATGGTTATTATGTCAATTCAGGAGTAGTTTCTCTCTCTTCAGATTTTCTCTAATTCTAGATCATTCTATTTGTCAGCAGCCAGCTTTCAGTAAAAAACAACCCTAAGCTGATGTAGCTGCTCCAGGCTGATCAGGTGGCTGGGCTCAGCATGATGGGGCCATCTTGAGTCACTGGCAGACACATCCATTTACCAGGTCTGCACCATGGCTGGGCCAGGGCACCACAAACACTTGCCTTCATTGGGCCTTGTCCCAGTCCACTGACCCTGTACCTACTACCCAGTACTTATGGCTTACCATAAAGATACCGTAATCAAGACAGTGTGGTATTAATGGAACGAATAAAGAGTCCAGAAACAGACTTAACACAAACATGACCAATTAATATTTTACAAAGATGTAAAAGAAAGTCAGTAGAAAATAAGTCTTTTTAACAAATGGTGTTGGAACAATTGGACATCCATATGCAAAACACACATTGACATAAATCTCACTCCTTACAAAAAAATTACATCAAAACTTTTCCTAGATCTAAATGTAAAGCATGTAACTGCAAAGCTTTCAGAGGTAAATACAAGAGAAAATCATCATGACCTTGGGTTAGGCAAAAACTTCTTAGAATACTAAAATACACTCCCATAGAAGAAAAACAATAACAAATTGAGCTTCATCAAAATTAAAACCTTTTTCTCTGCAAAAGACACTGTTAGGAGAATGAAAATAAGCTGTAGACTAGGAAAAATGTTTGTAAATGATACACAGGATTTGCATCTAGAATGTATTTTTTTATAAAGATTTTATTTATTTATGAAAGAGAGACGGGGGGGGGAGGACTGCGCGCACACACAAGTGGGAAGAGGGGCAGAGGAGAAGCAGATTTCCTGCTGAGCAGGGAGCCCACTGCAGAGCTCAATCCCTGGGATCATGACCTGAGCCAAAGGCAGACTTTTTTTTTTTTTTTTAAGATTTTCTGTATTTATTCATGAGAGAGACAGAGAGAGAGAGAGGCAGAGGCACAGGCAGAGGGAGAAGCAGGCTCCATACACAGAGTCTGATGTGGGACTCGATCCTGGTACTCCAGGATCATGCCCTGAGCCAAAGGCAGATGCTCAATCACTGAGCCACCCAGGTGTCCCCAAAGGCAGACATTTAACCAACTGAGCCACCTAGGCACCTCATCTAGAATATATTTTTAAATGCTCATCACTCAATAGTAAGAAATCCAATTTGAAAATGGGCAATATACTTGAATGGACACATCACCACAGAGGATATGTGAAGGCAAATAAGATATTCAGCATCATTATCCATTAGAGAAATGTAAATTAAAACCACAATGAGACTACTATAGACCTATGAGAAATGGCTAAAAGAAAATAATGGCAATAATGTTAACAATGATGAAGAGCATTTAAAACTCTCATTCACTGCTGTGTATAGGAAAATGTCTGGTAGATCCTTATAAAGTTATACATATAATTACAATTCACCCAACTAGCTCTCTCTTGGGTATTCAATCCTAAAGAAAGTAAAATACATGTTCACATAAAACCTATACATAAATGTTCACAGCAGCTATATTTATAATAGCCAAAAACTGGAAACAACCCAATGTCCTTTAATAGGTAAACAGATAAACTTGGTACATTGATAAAATACTATTCAGCAATAAAAAAGGAATGGACTACTGATACACTGAAAAACTTGGATGAATCTCAAAGGCATCATGCTGAGTGAAGAAATTAGTCTTAAAAGATCCATAATGACCATTTATAGGACATTCTTTAAAAAAAAAAAAAAAAGATTTGAGAGAGAGGGAGCACAAGGTGAGGAGAGGGAGAGAGAGAAGCCAAGCAGGGAGCAGATACAGGGCTCGATCTCAGCACCCTGAGACCATGACCCAAGCTGAAGGCAGACACCCAACCAACTGAGCCACCCAGCCACCCAGAGTCCTTTATAGGACATTCTTTAAAAAAAAAAAAAAAAAAAAAAAAACCCAACTACTACTACAGTGATAGAGAAAACATCAGTAGTTGCCAAGGCTTAAGAGTTACGGGGAGGGACTACAAAGGCACAGCATATAGGATTTTTTTGAATTATGGAAGCGCTCTGTATCCTAATTGTGATGGTTACACTAATCTATACGCATGTTAAAATTCATAGGACTGTATGCCAAAAAACAGTGAACTGTACTACACACGCTAATTAAAAAATAAAGTTTTAGGGGCACCTGGCTGGCTCAGTTGGTAGAACATCCAACTCTTGATCTCAGGGTTGTGAGTTTAAGGCCCACATTGGGCAAAGAGATTACTTAAGAAAAATAAAATTAAGTTTTAAAAAGACCTTAACAATAAAGAGCAGAAATTCAGCACAACAGTATACTGACTCATATAGTTCTTTACTACCATTCGATGAAGAAAGAAAATAGATGAAATAAAGACTATTACCATACTCAAATGATATTTTACGACAGCTCTGAGAAACATAAAAATATGCAAGACTTTTATTTCCATCCCTCTGATATGAAGAAGAAATAGATTACTAAAGCAAAGATTAAAATGATGCCAGTTTAATCATTTCTATGACTATGATGTGTAAATACTAAGCCAGCAAAAGGCTAAAACTTGTGAATAATTAAATGGGGAGGCAAGATGCCCAATGATTACCACATGCATAGGTATAAACACTCTTTTGGTAACAGCTTTATTGAGATATAATTGCTGTTAAACAAACTACATATATTTAAAGTAATATGATTAGTTTTGATATATGTACAGATCTACTAAATCACAATCAAGCTAATGGAACATAGTGATTATGCCAAGAAATTTCCTCATGCCACTTTTGTAATCCATCCCTCCTTTCCCCTCTACCCTCAAGACTCCAGGGCATTAATGATCTCCTTTATGTCATTATAGATAAGTATATATTTTTTAGAAGTTTATATAAATAGAACCATAAAATACGTACTTTTTCTTTCCCCTGGCTTCTTTAGCTTGGCAGGATTACTTCAAGATTCTTCCATATTATTGGTTATATTAATAGTTCTTTTCTTTTTATTGCTAGTAGTATTCCAATAGATATACAGCACTGTTTAACCATTCAGTTAGATAGATATTTCAGTTTAATCCCAGTTTTGGGCTATTACAAATAAAATGTCTTTGAGTATCTGTGTCCAATTCTGTGTGGACATATGCTTTCATTTCTCTTAGCTAACTACCTGGGAGTAAAAATGGCTGAGTCACATGGTAGGTACATGTTTAACCTTTTAACAAACTGTCAAATTTTGTTGTCCAGAATGGTTGCTCCACTTACATTTCTCTCAGCAATATATGAGAGTTATAGCTGCTATACATGTTAGTCAGTACTTGGTATGGTCAATCTTTTTAATTTTAGGCTTCCTAGCAGAGGCATAGTAGTAGATCATTTTGGTTTTAATTTGCTTTTGTCTAATAATTAAAGATACTGAGAGCATCTTTTCCCATGTTTATTTACCATCTAGGTATCTTATTTGGTAAGATGTCTATTTAAACAATTCTGCCCATTTTTAAACTGAGTTGTCTTATTACTAAGTTTTTTGTAAACTGAATATAAGTCTTTTGCAAATATTTCTCCCAGTCTGTGTGTGACTTGCCTTTCATTTTTGTAACAATGTCTTCTGAAAATCAAAGTTTTGAATTTTGATCAAATCCAAATTACTGATTTTCTTTTATACTTGACGTTTTTAAATATCCTCTTACAGGAAATCTTTGCCAAACTCAAAGTCAATAAAATTTACTCCTATGTTTTATTCCAATTTTAAAGACTTCAGTTTTAATAATGATTCAAAGGGGCACATGTACCCCAATGTTTATAGCAGCAATGTCCACAAAAGCCAAAATATGGAAAGAGCCCAGATGTCCATCAACAGATGAATGGATAAAGCAGATGTGGTGTGTGTGTGTATATATACATACACAAAATGGAGTATTACTCAGCCATCAAAAAGATGAAATCTTACCATTTACAATGACGTGGATGTACTAGAGGGTATTATGTGCTAAACAAAGTCTACCAGAGAAAGACAAATATATAATTTCACTTATATGTAGAACTTAAGAAACAAACCAGTAGAACACTGGAGAGGGGATGGAAAAATAAGATGAAATCAGAGTGGAAGACAAATCACAAGAGACTCCTGAGAGTTACTGGAGTAGAAGGGGGTGGAGGGTGAGGTAGGTGGGTGTTAGACATTAAGGAGGGCACATGATATAATGAGCACTGGAATATGCAACTGATGAATCACTAAACTCTACCTCTGAAACTAATAATACACTATATGCTAATTCATTTTAAATAAAATAAAGGCTTCAGTTTTACACTTAGGTCTAAAACACATTTAGACTTAATTTTTATAAATTGTGCAAGGATTAAATCAAAATTTCTTTTTTATATACAGATATTCAACTGTTAGAGTACAATTTGAAGATGATCCTTTTCCTCACAGAATTGCCTTGAAATCTTTGTCAAAAATCAAATCATATATTTTTACTATTTCAACTGCCTTTATTCTGTTCCATTGATCTCTATATCTAACTTTAAACCAACACCACAATATCTTGATTTATTATAACTTTATTAAGTCTTAAAATCAGGTAGTTTAAATTTTCAAAATTATTTTAGCTAACTCAGTTCTATGTATTTTCATATAAATTATATCTGATTGTCAATTACTGTTTAAAAAAAAAAGGCCTAGAAGGATTTTGTTGAAATTGTATTGACCCCATAGACCTATTTAGTAATTCACATCCACACAATACTAAGTCTTCCAGTCCATAACCCTGATACGGCTCTCCATTTATTTATGTCTTCTTTAGTTTCTCTCAACAATACATCATAGTTTTCAGGGTATAGGTCTTGCAAATTTTTTGTCATATTTATCCCTAAAAATTTTATTTTCGTATTTTTGATACTCATGTAAATGACTTTTTAATCTCAATTCCCTATTATTTGTTGCTAGTATATAGAAACATAGTTAATTATTAATTTTGCGTCTTACAACCTTTATAAACTTACTAATTCCAGTAGCTCTTAAGTACATTCCTAAAGACGGCATATAATTAGTCATCTCATCATCAGTTTTTCTTCCTCACTTTTAAACTGTATGCATTTTATTTCTTTTTGTTGCCTTATTATACTGGCTAAAACCAGGATCAGCAAAAAAAATAAAAATAAAAAAAAAATAAAAAAAGCCAAGAATGGTTTTTACATTTTTAAATGTTTAAAAGAAAATTAAAGCATACTATTTCATGACACATGAAAATTACATGAAATTCAAATTTCAATGTCCATAAATAAAATTTTAATAGAACAGAGCCATTCATTTACATGTGTGTGTTTAGGGCTACTTTCTACAGCAAGAAAGAACATATGGCTCACAAAGCCTAAAATATTTACCATCTGGCCCTTTATAAAAAAAACTTTGGACCCCTGGGCTAGAATCTTCAGTACAATGTTAAGCAAAGGAAGTAAAAACAGACATCCTTCCCTTGTTAATACTTAATCCCTCATAATCTGTAGGAAGAGTAAATTTAAGCCATGGATAAAAAAGCAGCTACGTGGTTTATAGTGAAAACAGAACACTTACTCAGGGCTCATTTATTTTCCACATATGCATGAACTGTTTATAGATTTATATAGGACAAAATCTTTACTGTTAATCTTGACTTTAATAAAACTAAAATCTTTACTGTTAATCTTGACTTTAATAAAACTAAAACAATAGCATATGTAAAATACATATCAAGCTAATTTGTAGTAAGTACACAACAGGAGATAGGAAGTATAGTTTACGATAAAATTTTTTTAAAAAGGGAAAAAACGGAATCCCTGGGTGGCTCAGCAGTTTAGCACCTGCCTTCAGCCCAGGGCATGATCCTGGAATCCCGGGATCAAGTCTGACGTCGGGCTCCATGGAGCCTGCTTCTCCCTCTGCTTGTGTCTCTGCCCCTCTCTCTGTATCTCTCATGAATAAATAAATAAAATCTTAAATAAAAAAAAAAAAAAAAGGAAAAAAGTTTTCTACTAAATTTTTCTACTACTTTTTCTACTAAAAATCTACCACTGCTTTTTACCCAGAGCAATATGTTGAGGAAAACCACTATAAAATCATCACTTTACATATTTAAATATATATAAATATATTTGCACATATTTATATATATTTTTATATATATGACTGATCTATTTCAATAAAAAATAACATACCCATAATAAAAGGCAACCATAAGCATACAAGTCAGAACTTGGAGAAGCAGGCTTTCCCATTTTCAGTTCAGGTGATATCAAACTCAAGTCACCAACCATCATGTTCACTGAAGTTCGCTGACTCTATAAAAACAATAGGTTAAATATTTTAGAGGCAACACAGATGAGGTAGCCTTCTGTGAAGTCCTCTGCATTTAATCAACACAAAAAACTAATTCATTTGAAATATTTCATTCTCTCTTGCTTTCAAATATTTTTACTCAATATCTGCTATTGTAAATTACTCTTAAAATCAGTTTCATAAAATTAACAGTGAGACACTGGTTACATTTCACATTACAGACTCAAGTAGATTCAAAACCAAGAAACAGGGGATCCCTGGGTGGCTCAGCAGTTTGGCGCCTGCCTTTGGCCCAGGACGTGACCCTAGAGTCCCGGGATCGAGTCCCACTTTGGGCTCCCTGCATGGAGCCTGCTTCTCCCTCCTCCTGTGTCTCTGCCTCTCTCTCTTTCTATGTCTATCATAAATAAATAAATGAATCTTTAAAAAAAAAAAATAAAGAAACACCGATTATCTAAACATTTAGAACTTCTTTTAAATATAAGGTACATAAGTGCAAGAAGGAGTGCTATTTTTTAATTCTGAAAATTCTAAACAGCGTTTTTAAAAACTAGAAGTCTACAAAGTACTTTCCTTCCTTACTGATTATATTCTAAGTATACTATTTCTTATGTGTCAAAAGATGATGAGTGGTAAGAACGTGAACCCTGGATTCAGACAGACCTTGGCTGCAATTCCCACTCTCCCACTTACTTGCTGTGTGACCTTGGGCTTTAACCCCTTGAACCTAAATTAACTGTAAAATGGAAATAATACCTAGCTTACAAAAATACTGAAAAAAGATAAAAGTAATTAGCACAATAAATACCTAGTACATACCACTAAGTGTTAATTATCTCTTCTTCCACTATCTTTATCTTTCCTTCTCACAGTGTGGTCAAAAAGACCTAGAGCTAAGGCATCACCTGAGATCTTGTTAGAAATGCAGAATTTCCATCCTAGAAATGCTGAATAAAAATGTGCATATTAACAAGATCCTAGGTGATTCATATGCACCATAAAAGCAATGATCTTGACAATAGACTACTTTTCAAATTTTTCTTCCTGATTAATACTTCAATCTGAGAGTAGTATGAAAAGAGTAGAGCAAAGGTGAGTTTAATCAGTATCTCAGAAAAGTAATTTTAAATGAAGATTAAAACAATGGGGAGATAATAACAGTTGACAGATTAGTAAAAGAGGAAGAATAATTCTTGGAGTAGTCATGATATATATACACAGTTGTTCAAATGGCATGCTCAAAAGGTAAACTAACCAAGATCCTTAAGAGTTGAGAACTTTTTTAAACTCCTAATTCAGTTATTTTTCTTAGGACATTACCTTAATTTTCAGAAAAATTAATAAAAATATTTCAATACATCTACTCTGTATAAGTCTTTTAAAATCCAACATTTCGTTACAGTTTTACATTTCCATTTTCTCATTTTTTGAGCTACCATATGAAAACCATTAAGACTACATATACACAGGTGGCATTACCCTATGACTTGCAGACAACGAAAATATAAAACATTAAGACTTACTACTAGTCAAAAGGGATCTGCTCAGACAATAAAATGTTAGCAAGAATGTAGAGAAATTAAAATCCTCATACATTGCTGATGAGAACATAAAAAGATGGAGCCACTTTGGAAAATAGTTTGATTCCTCAAAAAGTGAAACAGTTACCATATAGCAAAACAATCTCAGTCCCAATAGGAATGAAAACATATGTCCACACAAAAGTTTGTATAATAATGTTCACAACAGCATTATTCATAATGATCAAAAAAAGAAACTATCCAAATATCCACCAACTAAAGCACATAAAAACAAAATATGGTACATCCATACAACAAAATATTATTTGGGCATTTTTAAAAAGAAATGAAGTTCAGATACATACTACAAGACACATGAACCTTGAAAATGTTACGTTAATGAAATAAGCTTTTCATAAGACTATATATTGTATGATTCCATTTATAGGAAATATCCAGAATATCAAATTACAGAGACAGAAAGATTAGTTTTTTCCAAGGGGCTGAGTAAAGGAGGAAATGGGGAATGACTATAAATTTGTATAGAGTTTCTTTTTGGAGATGTTAAAAATGTTCTGGAATTAAATAGTGGTGATCAATATACAACTTTGTGACTACACTAAAAGCTAGTACTGAACTGTGAACATTTATATTACGTGAATTGTATTTCAATAAAGTTATTTTGAAAAAGAAAACTGCTCCCATGTGATCGTGTATATTTTGAGCCTTCCCATTCTATTTAAAAAAAAAAAAAAAAAGCACAATATGCTCTTTCATTGTCTGATATCTCCTACGTCAAAAAGTTCCTCTTCTGAGGCACTAAATATTATGACACCAAATTAACAGCTAACATAATTGAATCATCACTTAAACTAAGTGGAAAAGTTCAAGGTTCCAATCTTTAAAAAAAAAAAAAAAAATGGTGGGGGGATCCCTGGGTGGCTCAGTGGTTTAACGCCTGCCTGCCTTTGGCCCAGGAAGCGATCCTGGAGTCCCGGGATCAAGTCCAAAGTCAGGCTCCCGGCATGGAGCCTGCTTCTCCCTCCTCCTGTGTCTCTGCCTCTCTCTGTATCATGAATGAATGAATAAAAAAGGAAAAATTCAAGGTTCCTAAGTTTCTAAAAATATTCCATTAATCAAAAATTAGCAAAGTATGTATATCTATATTTAATCTACTGGTGGGGGAGGGCACCAGCAGAGACAAATGTCCATCTAGTTTTCCTTGTGTATTTCCAAGCAATTAAATATTTATTGATGATGATAAAAGAAAGTAACAACTGTTGCTGTCAGTGCCATTGACTGTAATGTTAGGTTACTCCTCATATTTAAAAAGTTAAAAAATATAATGCACAAATTTAGAGACTCTTATTATAATCCCTAGCTGGTAACAGTTAACTGCTTACCCTACATGACACTACATGCCTTAACCATGACAAAGATCTTATAATAAATTACCATACTATGTAAAAAGCTGAATTAATGTCTAATAATATTAAATGAAGTCTAGAACCTATTTGTAAAACCACAATATATTACCACAGATTTGGTGAAGTCAAAATCTCCAACAATTCCTTGTTCACGATTTAAAGCAAATACATTGTTCTGATGAAGTGATCCATGAATTATGTCAGCCTTGTGCAATGTATGTAGGCCCTGGGCAACACCTTTCATGACCTTTAAAGCTTCCTACAGATAAGTACACACAAAAGAAGTCAGGAAGTAGGCAAATCATTTTAATACTTGAACTTTTTTTAATTAAAAGACTTTTCCAGAAGTGAGTAAACCTTCTTCCAAATCAACCTTTAATAAGAATACAGAATAGAAAAAGAATAAAAGCCAGAAGCCCAGATTATGTAACATCATATACATATAACTTAAAACACTGCAGTCCCTATGAAGACGACTTATACAAATAATGAGCATAAAATTAGCATCTAGAAAATACTAAATTTAGTGTTTGTAAGAAGAATCAGGGCATCCTCTATTTTTACTATTAATCCAAATTTACAATGCAAATTAAAGCTGCCAGTTAAGCATTTATAATACTAAGCACTATACTACGCAATTTACACACAGCACAGTTTAATGGTTATAAGCAAGCGCTTTGGTAATTTCAATCCCCATATCTGCCTCTTTGTTGAGGACCATGTACAAGTCCCTTAATCTCTGTGAGCCTTATTTTTCTCATCTGTATATAATGGGATAAGTCATATCACAGGGCTGATGTGGCAATTACACAGCATAATACCAGTCAAAATTTTACATAGTACATAAAGCATATAGCATGTCCTTTAACATTCGGTGTTACTTTCCCATTTAATATATCCATGAAAATAGTGTTTTTTACTTACTTCTGAAGTTAAAGGCACACTGGCTTGAACAGCACTCAGGTTTGCCCTAGGATAGTATGGGACCATCAGATAAACCATAGGATCAGACTAAAAGCAAAACAGAACAAAACTCAAAGTGAAAATTCTTCAATGTATTTTTAGTATACACTGATTATACAAGATAACTTTTTCTTTACATTAAAAGGAATAAACCACCTCTCTAAAGCTTGGAGCTAAAACTTATTGTAAATGTTTTCTGCAACACACAAGCATAAGAACTTTACCTTACACAAAAATAGGAATATCAACGGTAGTAACCCAGACCCTTCTTTAGCTTCTCTCCAAGCTCTGTGGTAGGCGGCTGCTCTCTGAATCACCCTAGCTTCTGTGTCCACATCCACAGAATAGCCCTGGTACCAAAAAGAGAGGCAACTGTAATTCCAACATTAAAAATCTTACTCTAATTATATACCATTTCAACTTAAACATAGTATTTTTATAGAAGTTAAATTACATCTAATTTTATTTTTTAATTGTATAAGTACCTGTTCTGCTTTGAATGCTATAATTTAGAAAGGAAAAAACAATTCTACCTGTACCTTAATATACATTCTATAATGCATTGACACTTGAGCAAAATTAATTATCCTACTATGATCAAGTTTCCTCAGATCAATAAAGAAATCAAAGAACAGAAAACTGTATTGGTAAAACAGCTAAAATTTCAAAGAGAGTGTAAGTAAAGGAAGAATTTTATAAAGCCTTTCTATAGAATGTAGTGGGTTCATCCAAAAAAGAAAAGCCAACTATATCCTATTAAAGGTATGTATTATTGAGGGAAATGAGGGAAACTGAATTCAAAATTAGTTCTGGCAGCCAAACTGGAAACATCATCATAGTGCCAGTCAAAACATATAATTTTTTTTTGAGAGGGGGAAGGAGAGAGATGTGGGGGAGGAGAAAGAGAAAGAATCTCAAGCCAGCTCCATGCCCAGAGTGGAGCCTGACATGGGGCTCAATCTCATGACCCTGCAATCATGATCTGAGCAGAAATCAAGAGTCTTATGCTTAATCAACTGAGCCAGTCAGGCGCCCCTCAACTTATACAATTTAGAAAACAAGCAGTGGGTTTTCACTTTCCTGAAAAGTAATAACCACCACTCCCCGTTATACTTCTGAATCTTCCATAGATCAGAACTTAAACTTACCTTTAAAAGAATTATTTGCCCATTAACCTCAGAACAAACCAAAGGGCGCTTGCTGCTAAGTTCCTTCATGGGCTCAGCATCAAGAAGATCCCGTTCCAAACTCATAGTAAGAAGACCACCAGAGTTCTAGGCACAAAGTTGTATTACAGTTAAAGAATGCAAACCATCCCAGTACTTTTAAATCATCAACATAATTAGCTACGCGCTAGGAGATGATTTGGACATCATCAACTGTACTGGAGAAACCAATAAAATAAAAATACTGAAAGCTTCCTAGTTTTTCTAGTTGCTGGCTCTTGAACTCCTCTCACTTTATGTGTAATCAAAATACATTTAATGACTGCTACTGTTCTAGAACAAATTTCAAATATGACTGGGATTAACCAGATATGCACCCAAGAAAACCCTGATGTTTACTTGGAAGACTTCACGTGTTTCTTAAAAATATTAAAATGATAGATACAAAAATAGTTGTAGAATGAGAAGTCTAAAAATTATGACTACTATGAATTCTAACACTTCTACCTCTGAAGTAGAATTCTCAAAAGTGAAAATGGCTTTCAAATATTTTAATTCTATTAGATATTTCTGCCACTTTTTAAAAGGAATAATTTTTTTGGATAAAATCTATCAACATTTTAGATCAAGGTAAGCATTATTGTGGTATAGTTTTAGTAAGGGGTTGTGAAATTGTTTTCTGGTTTTTAGTTTTATGTGTTGTCAATATTTTTAAGTAAACCACAAAATACAATCAACTTACAGGAGTTTCCTGCACAAACATCACAGTCAAACATCTTAAAATCATTAAAGGAGCCTATCAGCTACGACTAAAAAGTTTTATAATCTTCCACAGTAAAGAGATTAGCATACTTTTAAAAACTAATTGTCAAATCCTACACAGCACCACATACTCATCTATCCTACATGAGAGAGTGTCTAAGCTAAAATTAAATAACTGTGAAGAAAATCTCACATTATTTTAATGTCTAGTCTGGAAAAATCTTACAATAATTGCTTTAACAATTTAAGGGGACTTTAATCTTACATATTCATGACTTCATAAACTCTATATAACCATTTCTATACTATAGTCAAGCTATTATCATGAATTTAATGACAATCTTAAAGAATAGAGTTTCCATCTAGTCCCTCATCCTTAGCAGGTAATATAAGACACAGAGGTAACAGATTCTACTCTGAGAGCCAGTTTACCAATCCTGCTCCATACAGCTCTTCTGTCAAATATGTTGATTATCCAGGCTTTGAATCCTGCCTGCCTAGAAAACTATGGCCATGTCAACATCTCTACTTAACCAATTCTCTAGAATTCTTTCCCACCTGCTCTAACTGAAAAGATATATTCTGCTTAAATTCCTCATGACTGTCAGCATCCTCCTTTTAGTCTAACTGTTGAAACAACAGCTAAAATTGCTTTATCACCTCAAAAAATAAACACCTGTAATTCAAACAAGTGCAATGTACTGAATGCAATGTACACATGCAATGTACTGAACAGATACAAGGAAAAGAGGAAACAGAGAAAAACACGCAAATTAATACAAACATTAGAATACAGTATGCCAATACTATTGTTTTTTTTTTTTTAACCTTTTTTTTCTTAAGACTTTTTACTTATTTGAGAGAGAGAGAGAACATCCATGGGAGGGAGGAGACAGAGAGGAAGAAGCAGACTCCCTGCTGAGCTGGGAGCCTGATGTGGGGCTCAATCCCAGGACCGTGAGATCATGATTTGAGCCAAAGGCTGATGCTTAACAGACTGAGCCACCCAGGTGCCCCAATACTAAAGACAGTCTTAAAGAAAAGTTCTAACCATGCCCAGAAGTTATTCATCAGGAACATCTTCATAGTAAGGATATCATAAACTTAATAATTGACACACGATTTTAATATCATCACTTTTCAACCTTCTATAGAATAATAATTCTCAGGGGCAACAAAGCTTACCATGTACTTAAGTAATCCTATTTCAGGATAAAGCAGAGGCAACTCAGGGAACCATTTCTGCACCAAGCAATTCAGCTTCTCCTAAATTCAAAAAATATTTTTTATTAAGAATCAATATATATTTAATTGTGACATGTTGCCCTTCAGGAAAAAATAACACAAAATAACAAAAAAATCTAATAAAGCATCTCCTTTATTATAAATCTAACAAGATACACAACCTAATAAGATGTATAACCTAAAATGATATATAATCACTGATTTTGCCTTCTACTACAAGAAATATCCAATAAAAACCAAGAGCCATCTTGGGTCAAAGTTACCATCTTACTAACAGAAGAAAAATTTAATTATCAATTTTAAGCTTGGTATACGTATATGGGCACAGTATTTTGCCTAAGATCAAAGTACATATTCACTTCCAAGCTAACATGAAAATATGTGTTTAATAATACCAATTTGCATCATAAAATTGTCATTTCTCAAAATATTAAGACCACACTTTTTAAAATAATAGCTATTTAGAAGGGAAAAAAATCATAAAAGCCTTGAAAGAAGAAACAAATATGAGGCTCTACAAAAGCCACTTTGAAGCAAATATGAAAAATGAGGCTCCTTAGAAAAGTCATTTGTCACATTTATTAAGTAAAACTTCTAGGCACTTGTGATATGACTGGAATATGGCTATTTTATTCAAGGTTCATAAGCTGAATAATTAAACACACATAGATGAGTTTGCTAAATAAAGCATAATAACACTTAAAATGTCTATTATTCTTTTTTATTTTATTTAAACTCCATTAACATAGTGTATTTAGTTTCAGCCACAGAATTCAGTGATTCATCAGTTGAATGTAACACCCAGTGCTCATTACACCAAGTGCCTTTCTTAATGCCCATCACCCAGTTACCCCATCCCTCCTCCCACCTTCCCTCCAGCAACCCTCAGTTTGTTTCCTATAGTTCAAAGTCTCTTAACGGTTTTTCTCCCTCTCTGATTAATATAGATATTGGAATACAATATTATTTTCATTGTATTTTTATTGTTCAAAGTAGTGTCTACCTTTATTCCACCATTACATCCCTGAAACATAAAAATTTTATTTTTTATTTATTCATTCATTCATCATTCATTTATGAAAGTGAGTGAGCGAGCAAGCAAGGAAGCAAGCACGCACTCAAGCAGGAGGGGAAAGGCAGAGGGAGAGAGGGACGGAGAATCCCAAGCAGGCTCCACACCCAGTATGGAGCTTGACACAGAGCTCATTCTCACAACCCTGAGATCATGACCTAAGATGAAGTCATAAGTCCAATTAATGTTCAACAGACTGAGCAACCCAGGAGCCCCATATTTTTTCCATTTTAAAGAGAAAATACACTGACAGACTCTCCCAAGGCCACAAAATACTAGTTATAAGAGTGGAGACTTAAAGATGTAACTCCCAAAATTCAGGCAGTTGCATTGCTATATTCTTCAACTAAATTACATTGCTCCATTAATGTTTTCATTGCAGCATTAGGTTAAAAGAGTGTTGACTTAGATTTTACTAAAGGAAAAAAATCTTTATGTGAAACAGAAATCAAGCAGCATGTAAAAATATATTTGTGCTCTAATCTCCACTCTTGTAAAAATAGGCAGAAAGATGACTAAAAACAAGTGAAATGTTAACAGTGATTACTACTGTTATAACTGAATGGAACAGCTGATTACAGGTGATATTTTTTCTTCTCTATAATTTTCTGTAATTTCCACATTTGGTACAGTGGTTGTGAATTATCATCAGAAATGAATTTCTAAATTCACATAAACATTACTATGCAAACATAACTATGCCAATATAATCCACAGCCTTGTCATTATAGTCCACTTCATAAAATGGCTATGTGAATTCAATTTCTACAAAAATTCAGAACTTCGAAGAATACTTACATATTCCTCCTGCTCACGATAAATTTCGTGAAAGACACTATTACGCAACTGAGTTATTTCTTGTTTTATTTTCTCAATTTCAGATCCATCATGGTCATCAGACTTTAATCAAAAAGAAAAAAGTGACCTTTTGAGCTTATTAAAGTAGACTGAAAACAAATCTTCCTAGTAAGAATGTAATTTCTACAGCAAATCACTGATTTATATGTTTCTTTCCGTATCTAGCACCTAACAGACCTTCATATCACTTGCTGACTATATATTACTCTAACAGTGAGACTTTTCCCAAACCTACAAAAAGGGGGATAAAAAGATCAACACAGATTTTACTTGTCTCTTAATTTGCTGTAGATTTTCTCTAAGAAGATGACCAACTGCCATCATATAGTAAATGTCAAGAAGAGGAACCAGAATACAACTAAATTCCCTGGAATTGTTTTCTACATGAGATCTATTTAAAAAAAAAAAAAAAAAAGTAAATGTGTCTATTAGAGGAAAGACAATGTAGGACTCACAAAGACTCCATAAAACTCCAATGATAATAAATAAGCCACCTTAAAAATGTCGTATTTCTCCAAAAGTTAAAAAAATTAAACTAAAAAAGACCCCCACTCCCCAGTCCAGAATAGGACAAAAAACTAGAAAAATCTTAAACCATTAAATCAGTCTCACTCCAAGTCCAATTAAGTTCTCCAAAGAGGAAGAGATAGATCAAGTTGGATTAAGATATAATATAGATCCCTTTAGTTCACAAATCAGTCCTGAAGGGACACAAATAATTACCAGCTTATTCAGTTTCAAACCAAAAGGTGAGTCCAGATTAGAGTGTCTGAATTCTTCCAGTTCTATTATATGAAAACGACGTAGAGCATTTTCGAGGAATGGTATGTCCAGCCATTAAAAACAGAGCCAACAAAAATATCATGATCTTAAATTCTACCTGTAGGAGAGTACCTTGCAGGTAATAGGTTTATATTATAATAGGTATTATAGTAGTCTAAACCAAAATAATTTTTAAATTGTTCTAAAATAGTTGTTACTAAAAACAAAGGCAGCCATGTAAAATGTTTTCAAAGAACAGTTAATGACATGGTACAATGTTGACATCATTAATGTAATAATCTTATTTACATATACAGAAAAAAGATAAAATACATAAAACAAAATGTAAGTAATGGTTCTATTTTAAGGAATGTATTTGTGCATGACTTTCAGATAGCAGAGTAAAATAAGATACACACAGAATTTTGTAAAAACCAAGTGTTTCAAAAAAAAAAAAAAAAACCAAGTGTTTCCTTACTTCTTCCAAATTATTCTTTTCAACCAATTTCCATCTCAGTCGAGCTTTTAAGTTTTTCAGTGTCTTTTTAATGGACAGCAAGTGATCCACATTGGAGCTCTTGTTTAAACATTCAGTAATCTGCTTCTTAAACTAAGAAAGAAAAGGAGTTATTTTATTTTCAAAAGCGACAAAAATATTTATTGAAGTCACTTACTGACCATTTATTTCTCTATCAAGATTCAACTACTATTTACTGAGTTCAGATTGAAATAAATTCCACAATTTTCAAAAAGATAATCTACTAACTGATTTCTTAGTTATCCACATTTCTATTCAGGAGAACATGAGTCCCAGCAATCAGAGTAGCAAAGTTAAAAGAAATATTTTCAAGCTGAGAACTACTGTGAGACACCTTTGCTAGATATGATGTAAAGTGAATCTTCTAGTAAGAATATAAACTAAAATTACTTTTCCCCAAAGTCGTGTGACAATACGTATCAATTTTTAAGAATGTTGATTCCTTCTGACTTAGTAATTAAGAATTTTTAGGAAACTATCTGAAGATTAGTACAAAGATTACGTACAGTGTTGATTATGGTTAAAAATGACTGGAAGTAACCTAAACATCTAACACAGATGAAAGGTTAAATAATGTTGTACATCTATGCAGTGATGATGCTTTAGTTGCTCAAAATGACAGTGTAGAGGAATCATGAATCATATGGGGCAGTTTTCATAATATACCATTAAATGAAGAAACATTTTCAAAACAGTTTACAAAATAATGCAATGTACATGATATATGTATGCATACAAAAGTCACTATCCATAAAGAAAACACTCTGAAGTTAGCTCTGAGTACCTCTTAGGCTAAGGAGATTATAATCAATGTTTTTATTTCTTCTTAGCTTTCTGTATTAAGCAAATTTTCTACTATACATCTGTACAGGCATAAAGATAATGATGGTAAAGGTTAGGTTTTATAATTTTTTTAAGGACTTATTTGAGAGGGAGCACGAGCAGGAGGGTCAGAAAGAAACTGAGAGAGTATTCCAAGCAGACTCGACACTGAGAGTGGAGCTCAATGCAAGGCTCCATCCCACAACCCCAAAATCATAACCAGAGCTGAAACCAAGAGTCAGATGCTCAACAGATTGTGCCACTCAGGTGCCCCAGTCAAGGTTAGGTTTTGAAGTATACAAGGAAAGCAAAGATTTAAGACAATCCAAAAAATCAATATATTTTTATCAACTAAATCACTATTTTCACTATAGGGTGAATTTGATTACACACCACCTAATAATAGTTATGCTGTTTTTCTAGTAATAATAAATAATTACTTACACAATGGGTATTAAACTCCTTGAGAAAAATTTAAGCATTAAAAAACTCAAGGCATCAATATGGAAGACCAAAAAAATAAAGCATAATCCAACCTCAATACTGTCCTTATACTTGGATTGTACTGTAGCAATAAGCCTTTCCTCTGAATGGATCTTCTGTAGTATTTGACTGTATGTATTTAAAATGATCTCCTTGTCTGCATCACCGTGCTCCTAAGTGAAATAAATCATACACATGGAATTATTCAAAATGGAGTATCCAAAATAACTTAAACTTTCAATAACAATGAATAAACTTTAAAATGATGCCTTTAACAAAATTCTATTTCCATTTCAAAATATTTCTTAAACATATCTTTTTCTAGACAGAAGAGAGACTGATGTTAAAGATGTTCATATAGAAAATTTTGCTCCCATTACACATTATCCCTACAAATTTCTAGAGCAGTGTTAAAGGAAATCAGGGATATCACTACACTAAATTTAAGAACTAAACAACAAATACAACTCCAACACTTTATTTTTAGAAATCATCTATTAACACCACTTATAAAATTAAATCTGACAAAAAAAATACAAACTTCCAGCTATAAAATAAGTCATGAAGATGAAAAGTACAGCATAGAGAACCTAGTCAATAATATTTTAATAGTGTTGCAAAGTGACAGTGATGAAGCTTATCCTGGCGAGCGCTGAGTAATGTAGAGAACTGTTAAATTACTATGCTGTACACCTGAAACTAATGTAATACTGTATGTTAATCATACTTCAACAATAGAAAAATAAATAAAGCCTGAATAAACCATATAAATACTATTAAAGATATATTATTTAAAAATAGAGAAATATAGTAACATATATTTATTTTTCAATGCTAACCTGAATAAAACTGCAAAAAGTAAAAAGAAACGAGTAAAATGAACAATATAATCAATGAGACTTTGGTAAGCAGCCCAAAAGACTGGGAAAGAATCTCAGTGAGCAATAATAACATTACAAAATGCTTTTGAGGAGCTACATTAATTTTTAACTTGGTACAATAGAGAATATACATGGTACAGAAAGGAACTACTAATCAGTCTTGCATACACACTTCCAGAGGTTTCTCAGATTTTAATTTTTCACAAATTCTCAAGAGTCTTTTCTTACAGTCATTAGGTACGATGGACTCAAGAATCAAATGACATAGAAAGCTGATGTATTCAGATTAAGAGGAGTTTTCCTAGAATTAAACATTAGGTTTTATTTTTTTTAATGTGAAATGTACTATTAAAATGAAAACATAGGTGATGAGTATTAAGAAGGGCACTTATGATGAGCACTGCGTGGTATATATAAGTGATGAATCACTAAATTCTACTCCTGAAACTGGTATTACATTATATGTTAACTAAACAGAATTTAAATTAAAATTTGGAAGAAAAAAAAGTACATATGTAAAAAAGTGATGGTTATCAGAGGGGAAGGGGCTAAGGGGGTGGGATATATAGGTGATGGGGATTAAGGAGTGTACTTGTCAGATGAGCACAGGATGATGTATGGAAGTGTTGAATTAGCTGTATTGTATTCCTGAAACTAATAAAACATTGTATGTTAACTAGCATTAAAATAAAAACTTTAAAAAACTGAAATTATCACTGTGGAAGGGTAAGAGTTTGTATTGTGTTTGGATTAGAATTTGACAGTGTTACTATTTCAAACAGTAGAGGAGAACTAAGATCAGTCTTCATCCTTTCTAATTAACAAGAAAAATCATATTGCTTCAAAGGAAACAGTAATAAAGAATATCAACACTCACAATCAGAGATATCTCCAGTTCTTTGCAGACACTTGACTCAGTCTTCTCTAGGATTTCATCAACATTATTGATTGTGTCTTTAGAAGTTTGTGTTTCTTCCACAGAGAGATCAAAAGCCTCATGTGCAAAAAAAATTAAAACATGAAAGGAATTCATTTAATTATTCCAATTAGTATTGTATCCTTAGACCTAGAGCAGAGCATTAGCCTATGCAATGGGCAATGTGGAGGAAATAGGAAACAATAAGGTACTGCCCTCACGAAACTTACACATCAAAAAAGAAAAGGCACACACATATTACATACATAAAACAGATTTTTTTTAACATAATCTGTGGGTAAGAGACATAAGAGGAAAAGTATGGAAAAGAAAAAAACAGAAATAAGACCAAGATTCTGTGAGGAATAGTAAAAGCAGCACTCTGATTAAAAGCTGGTAAGAACCATAAACGCTCAGGTAAAAAATTTAAATCTGATAGGTAGTAGGCAGACGATGTCAGCTCTTTAATAAAAAAAAAAAAAAAAAAGAGGCATATGATTATATCTGTTACTTAGTGATGATATGCTAAGTATTTAGGAATCTGGAGATTAAAAATTAAAGATTAACCCAGATGACTTCCATCTCATTGGGAAAACAAAGGTATTTTCTATCAGGAAACAGACTTTATAATCAAATGTTATTAGAATAAAATCAAGGGCCCAAATTATAACATAGAACATAAAAGTCATAAGCAGTCACCTTGATGTCAGACATTAGATATGTGATTACGGAGATTTGTTTTTAGGAAAAGCTATGGAAATGAAAGAAAAGGATACATTATAGTTAACCTAAGCAGAAAGACATTCTGATCAATAACAAAAGACAACAAAGAAATAATTAGTTAATATATCCATTAAAAATTACCAAAATGAAGAGTTCTGGAGGTAGCTGGAGATTAAAGACTCCCCCACCCCACCCCAAGACAAAGCTAGAAATGCATAGATGTAAATCATTCACACAGATAAATGACAACTTGGGTGTCCTTGCCCTTGCTGAGAAGGTCACACAGCAGACAGAAGAACAGAGAAAACACAGAATCAGTAATAAAGTGAGGCTGAAATTTAATTAGAATTCCAAATACATTAATGCAAAACCACATGCCTCAAGAGCTTTTGGAAAATTTTTTAGTTCTTAAGAACTAAAAAAGAATAATAAACAAAACACCGTATCTAATATCTAGTATCAACTGAGACTAGTATTCTCCATTTATGTTGGAAATATTTAAGATACCTAACACTTTAAACCTTAAACACTGCCAAATAATTAATATATTTTTAGCACAACCAGTTAGCCAACTAATACTAAAACACATGTTTTACTAAAAAAGAAATTAGAGGAAAGCTCTACTATCTGTATGTATATACAGACCCTTATCTCTACACCATTAACTACAGAATAATATACATTACACTTGTAATAAATTCCAGTGATACTATCTTATACCTACAATGGTTTATGAAGCTGTTTTTCATTTAAGTTCCTAGAGAATACAATTATGTAAATCCCCCACACCTCCATCCAAGCCCTGTTCCCCTTAATCCCTCTCTTCCTCTTCCTTTCTTCCCTTCAGAAAAGAAGTAAATTATATTTGGAAAATTATTCTTAAAAAACCCATATCCCCTGGTTTACACTACAACACCAAAACCACCACTGGGCAAGAGCTCTTATTACCTTTACAGTGTTCTGGAACCATGCTACAAGACGTTGTAGAGAAACTTCTGTTTCACTTCTAACACTGATGAATTCCTCTCTTTTATCACACTTCCAGTCATAAAACTTCTTAAGTATTTCTTCAGACTTTGTCCCTTCTTTGGCCTGTCCATACACTGCCTCTAAAGAGGTTGACAAATCCTATAGAAATATATTTCTCTTTATTAAAGTTTATTAACTTCATATTAGGATTCAAGCACTTACTAAAATCTGAAACAAAAAAAGTAGTACGTTGAATCCCTATACTTAAGCATCTTATAAATAAAACTTAGAAAAATTAGATATGAAAATATAAAACTACCCAGAAGGGGATTTATTTGGGTTACAACAGTAAAAGTTAGACAAAAAATTCCAATTAAGGAAGACCCTGAAAATATGTATGTACTTAATAAGGATTTTGGAAAGGACTAGGTGGCTCAGTGGTTGGGCATCTACCTTTGGCTCAGGTCGTGTTCCCGGGATCAAGTTCCACATCAGGCTCCCTGTGGCCTGATGTCTTTGCCCCTGTCTCTGTGTCTCTCATGAACAAATAAAGTCTTTGGGGGGAAAAAAAAAGAAGAAAGAGAAGAGAAGAGAAGAGAAGAGAAGAGAAGAGAAGAGAAGAGAAGAGAAGAGAAGAGAAGAGAAGAGAAGAGAAGAGAAGAGAAGAGAAGAGAAGAGAAGAGAAGAGAAGAGAAAAGAACTAAAAGAGACAAGAGAGCCTACTAGCTCTCCCTAGGAATTAAAGTCTAGAAATGTTGCCAAGACAAGAGGAAAACTTAAAAGATCCCAGAAATTTTTATTACAAAACTCTGAGAAACCCTTGGAAAGACAGAAGATAGTTGATGCTCAGCAATAAGCAAGTCACTGCAAAGCAGAAGGCCTGCCACCACAGCAGAAAATATCATGTGGGAAAAGAGAACCTTCTTCAGATGCCCTTCTCTCACACATTGGAAAGCAGTAGCACAAAGCAAGCAGCAAAGGGTTTATACAAGTAGAGTATAGGAACCTCAATGAGGCAAAAACTGATAACCATTACAAAAATGCTGGCCATCCACTAAGCATTTTCTTTCCTTTCCTTTTCCCCTGAATACCTGGTAGCATTTACACCCAAGGGTAGTAGCTCCTAGAAAAGAGGAGCTTAGGCAGAGGAACTGAGAAGTCCACTGAAGAATAAGATCATCTAGAAGAAAAGCCAAGGAGAAGTAGTTGAGTCCAGACTATAACCCTAGAAGCTCTGAGAAACAACCCCATCCTATTCCCTAAACCCACCTGAACTCTTTGAAGTTACGTTCCAAGCTTCCACCCCTCCCTAGAACCCCTCTACCACCCTACTTCATACCTACATAATAGCACAGGACTAAGCTTAGAGTTCTCCAAGGGAAATAGGAGATCTTTAAGCGGAGGTACAGAGGAGGATAAAATGTATGACTAATACAAGAACTCTGAAATGAATATAACTTATAAAAAAAAGCAAAATCAAAAACTCAAAATAAGCATAACAAACATTCTCAACGAAAAGAATATTAAAAACACAAAGCAAAACCAAGTAGTTACAAACAATAACCAACTGAAATTAACTGGTACAAAAGAAATAATCTTTGAAATAACACAATACGTTGACTAAATGGCAAAAAGAATACAGCTAGAGAATCAATTAGTGAACTAGATGGTTAAGTCAAGGATGCCTCAGATCCCTCCAAAAAGACACAGAAAGGGATAAAAAAGAAAAAAATGGGTGAACAATTAAAATATGCATGAAGAGGATATAACAAATTTAAATGTCCTTCTAATAGAAGTCCCAGGATAAGAGAAAAGGTAAATGGGGGGGGTGGGGAGATGGAGAAAAGAAAGATAGTATCGTAAGAAATAATTATCAAACATTCTCTAGAGTTAATGAAAGATATAAAATTTCAGACTGAATTAACTCATATTAAATCTAAACTTAAATATGGTTAGTGCAATTTAGGAACAAAGTCAAAACACTGAAGTTTCCAGTGGCTTTGGGAAGGTCACAGATGAGTAAAAATCAAACTGACAACAACTTTGGGAATAAGAAAACAATGGATTATTGTCAAAAGTTTGAAAGAAATATGGACTTTGAACCTACTATTTTATAGCCAATTAAACAACTGTTTAAAAGTACTTAAATGCAAGCATTTGTTTAAACCTCGAAATGTTTAAATATCCCGAGACAAGAGCACCTGGGTTTCTCAGTCGGCGAGGTGTCTGCCTTTGGCGCAGATTATGATCCCAGGATCCTGGGATGGAGCCCCAAATCAGGCCAGCTCAGCAGGAGTCTGCTTCTCCTTTTCCCTCTGCTCCTCATCGCTCCTCCACCCCACCCCCACCCGTCATGCTCTCTTTCTCAAATAAATAAATAAAATCTTAAAAAAAAGATAACCTGAGACATTTAATATTTTATGAAATCAACCACACAAAGACCTCTTTGAAAGTACTATTAGAAGGGATCCCTGGGTGGCTCAGCAGTTTAGCACCTGCCTTCGGCCCAGGGCATGGTCCTGGGGTCCCGGGATCAAGTCCCACGTGGGGTTCCCCATGTGGAGTCTGCTTCTCTGCCTCTCTCTCTCTCTCTCTTTCTCTCGAATAAATAAGATCTTTTAAAAAAATGAAAGTACGCTTAGAGAGAGGCACCTAGGTGGCTCAGTCAGTTAAGTATCCAACTCTTAATTTCAGTTCAGGTCATAATTTCATGAGACAGAGTCTTGCACTGGGCTCCACACTCAGTGGAGAGTCTGCTTGAAGTTTCTCTCCCTCTGCTCCTCTCCCTATTCACACGTACTTGTGCTCTCTCAGATAAATAAATAAATCTTAAAAAAAAAAATACTCTTAGAAAAAATACTCCAATACACAGAGAAAACCAAAAGATATCCAAAAACTTACGAAGAATGAGCAAATAACTCTAAAGTTTATTATCTGAGTTATCATATACAATATTCATAACACTCCGTGACTAAAACCTAAACAATTGTACTTGTCTGATCAGCTGATTTTGGGATGGGAAATACAAAGGTGACAAACACAGCCAAAGCAAGTGAAAATGTTCTAAGAATGGTGCTGGGAAAATTGGACATCCACATGCAGAAGAATGAAACTAGACCACTCTCTTGCACCATACACAAAGATAAACTCAAAATGGATGGAAGATCTAAATGTGAGACAAGAGTCCATCAATATCCTAGAAGAGAAAACAGGCAACACCCTTTTTGAACTTGGCCACAGTAACTTCTTGCAAGATACATCCACTAAGGCAAAAGAAACAAAAGCAAAAATGAACTATTGGGACTTCATCAAGATAAGAAGCTTTTGCACAGCAAAGGATACAGTCAACAAAACTAAAAGACAACCTACAGAATGGGAGAAGATATTTGCAAATGATGTATCAGATAAAGGGCTAGTTTCCAAGATCTATAAAGAACTTATTAAACTCAACAGCCAAGAAACAAACAATCCAATCATGAAATGGGCAAAAGAAATGAACAGAAATTTCACCAAAGAAGACATAGACATGGCCAACAAGTGCATGAGAAAATGCTCCGCATCACTTGCCATCAGGGAAATACAAATCAAAACCACAATGAGATTACCACCTCACAGTAGTGAGAATGGGGCAAATTAACAAGGCAGGAAACCACAAATGTTGGAGAGGATGCGGAGAAAAGGGAACCCTCTTACACTGTTGGTGGGAATGTGAACTGGTGCAGCCACTCTGGAAAACTGTGTGGAGGTTCCTCAAAGAGTTAAAAATAGACCTGCCCTACTACCCAGCAACTGCACTGCTGGGGATTTACCCCAAAGATACAGATGCAATGAAACACCAGGACACCTGCACCCCGATGTTTATAGCAGCAATGTCCATAATAGCCAAACTGTGGAAGGAGCCTCGGTGTCCATCGAAAGATGAGTGGATAAAGACGATGTGGTTTATGTATACAGTGAAATATGACTCAGCCATTAGAAACGACAAATACCCACCATTTGCTTCAACATGGATGGAACTGGAGGGTATGATGCTGAGTGAAATAAGTCAATCAGAGAAGGACAAACATTATATGGTCTCATTCATTTGGGGAATATAAAAAATAGTGAAAGGGAATAAAGGGGAAAGGAGAAAAAAATTAGTGGAAAATATCAGAAAGGGAGACAGAACATAGGAAGACTCTTAACTCTGGGAAACAAACTAGGGGTGGTGGGAGGGGAGGTGGGCGGGGGGGGGCGGGGGTGACTGGGTGACGGGCACTGAGGGGGGCACTTGACGGGATGAGCACTGGGTGTTATGCTATATGTTGGTAAATTGAACAATAAAAAATAAATTTATAAAAAAATGTTCTAAGATACTAGGGGTAGACAGTAGAAAAAGGGGAAGAAAAGAAACCATGATAAACAGAAACATGAAATAATTACAGAAATAAGTTCTAATAAAACAGTAATTATAATACATTAATCAAGTCATCCATCAAAAAGAAAATAAATAGGTGGAAAAATAATTTTAAAAGGAAACAATATTTTAACACCATAAAAGAAAAATAGGTTACATAATGGTTAAAAAGTTTAAGATACATAACAATCATAAATACATTAATACCCAACAATAAAACACTGAAATTTTAACAATTTAAAGAATTAGAACATACCACAAAATATATTAACTAGAATTTATAACAAAAATATCTCAAAACTGATAAACTGATCAGACCCAAAACCAAAGATACAGAAGATTTTTTTTTTAAGATTTTATTTATTTATTGATAGACACAGAGAGAGAGGCAGAGACACAGGTAGAGGGAGAGGGAGACGCAGGCTTCATGCAGGGAGCCCGATGTGGGACTCGATCCTGGGTCTCCAGGATCACACCTCAGGCTGCAGGCGGCACCAAACCGCTGCGCCACTGGGGCTGCCCAAGATATAGAAGATTAAAGGTTAAAAATAAAGCCTAAAAAAAAAAATTTAAAAAAATAAAAAATAAAAAAAATAAAAATAAAGGCTATACATTAGGAACTTCACACCAAGAATAACCAGAATATACTTTCTTTTTTAAGTTACAAGAACAGTCATAAACAACCAACCATGTATTTTAGACCACAAAGGAAGTCTCAATAAATGTTGAGGAAATCAGAAATCATGAACTTTAATTTCTTTGACCTCCATTATTGAAGTTTAAGTTTTATTTCTTAAGTATTTGAAGAATACAAGTAAATATTAAACAACTTCTCACCAAAACAGAGAGAAGTTTAAAGAATATTCTGGTGATCTAGGTGAACAGTAGGAAGGGAAACAAACCAGATATAGCAAAAAGTCCCATAAGATTAAACTTTAAGAAGAAAAGAGTTTTTAAAACGATATTGGTTGCAAACCTATGTTTACTAACAGTTCATGAGAAGAAATAAATCTTCACAGGGTAAAGTAAAAATTGTACTGTAGATAGGAACATTCTCACTGCCCTTTTGTTTGCAAAGTTTACTTCGCTATTCTTGAAGAACTTATACTATTACATGGTATGATCTAAACTATATCTTCTTCCAGGCAGACAGAGAGAGTGCCCAGATGTCCCTAAATATCCTTTTTTCCAACTCTCTAGCAAGCTCATTCCCTGCAGTCCAAAATAAGACAAGACTGTCAACTAGCACAGCCACTATTTAACATCGTCCTAAAAATATTGACCAAAGCAGTAAAAGTTCAAAGATACATCAAAAGGAAATGGAGAAGCAGGTTACTGCTTTCAAATGGTATGTCCACAAAGAAAGCTCAAAGAATATTAGAGAAATGAGAACTAAAAAGTTCAGGAGAGTTGCCAGAGACATCAATATATAAAAATCAACAGTAAAAATAAATACATACATACACACATATATATCTCAACAGTATTCTGCCAACCATTAAAAATAACTAAGGAATGGAAAGTAAGATAGTATCCACAAAAGTAACCAAAAGCATATATATCTTGGAGTTAAGTGAAGAAATGCCGAGGCCTTTTAGAGAATTATTTTAAACATCATTAAAGGACATTAAAAAAATATCTGAATAAGTGAAGAGAAAAATTATGTTAATAGGTGGAATGGAACACTGTCATGCCTGTTCACGCCAAATAAAATCATTGCTGAGATGGCAGGAGAAGGCTGAAGAAAGGTTCCATAACATCCTATAGCTATGGTACTCTAGCCCCTGATCCTGGATCAGGACTCCTCTCCTCAACTCTTGGCATGTGACCCTACTAGATTTTCTGCTAGAATCCAAAAGACAACAGGGACTCACATGCCTGCTACTACTTCTATCTTCATGAATTTTCCCAGTGAATGCTGCTCTAGCAAGCCTGATAGGTCTATTTTGCCTTATTTGCAGGATAGACACACATACGTACATAAACATTAAATTATGTAAAATTTTAATTCTATTAAGAAATTAGAATTCATCAAAGAAAAATTCTTGCAGCCATCATTACTATGTGAAGTCTCAAGGTAAATGCTAATTTCACCATCAAATGATAAACATTTTAATGTAAATATATCTTTTTGAATTCTAACCTGCAATGTTTTCAAGCGCTTATTAAGAGGTAACTCATCTACTTCCAGAATAAAAACTTCCATTGCCATGTTCAGCTTCTGTTGCACTTCGTTTCTTTTGGCAATCAAAATACTCCCTTCATCCTGAAGAAAGAAAACAAAGAATAACCATCATTAATAGTATATCAAGTGGGCTGTGGTGTTTTTTTCTTTTTAATACATTGACCTATTTAAAAAACAAAAACAAAAAAAAACCTGATGTCTTAGAGTAAAATTTAACATTACGTTCTCCAAACAGTAGCTTTTAAGACAAGTTATCTCTCTCCTGAGATCACCTAACTCACCGAGCTTTCTTTCCCTTAATTAGAAATGACTTTTAATAATCCTGCTCTAATTTTTCCCATTATATATGCAATGAATTTTTTCTTAAAAAATTATACAAGTCCTATTATTAATTACACACTAACTCCCTCCTGTTCCCATTCCACCTCCAATTCCTTCATCTACTTATCCTTCAAGATTCAGTTAATCTCCACCATGGTAAAAACTCCAATTTTAGGTCTAAGAGGCTATGTTTGGAAACAAGCATATGACAGACATCTAAGAATCTATGCATTAACTCTAGATAGTACTTACCAAACTGTATTGAAACTGTATGTATATCCCATATTCAAGAGAAAGGATCATGTCTTAAATCAATTTGTGTCTCTGCTACTATAATAGTTTCTGACACATACACTTAAAAGCTTGAATTTTAGAATATTCTTTGTGTAAGCTGAACCAGACCATTTTATAAGTATACAGGGAAAAAAAATAATCTCTTCACCGAAAATATACATGGCAATCAATTTAAGGTACTGTGCAAAATACACAAATGAAAATAATATTATTAAGACACAAGTTAAGTTCAGTAAGGGATATAAAATGGCGGGGCACCTGGGTGGCTCAATTAAGTATCCAACTCCTGATTTCACCTCAGGTCATGATCTCAGGGTTGGTTGTGAGATCAGGCTTTGCATTTGGCATGGAGCCTAAGATTCTCCCTCTCCCTCTGCCCCCTCTTTACCCCTTCTTAAAAAAATAAAGGCAACTTTAAGCAGCAGTTCTAACTCTGTATTTAATTCAATAAACCACTCTTCCATCTATCAAATGAACATCAGGGCAATGAAGCCTAAAAATCAGGGTACTTGGCTAGCTCAGTGGTTGAGTGTCTGCCTTTGGCTCGGTTGTAATCCTAGGGTCCTGGGATCAAGTCCCGCATAGGATCCCCATGGGAGCCTGCTTCTCCCTCTGCCTATGTCTCTGCCTACATCTCTGCCTCTGTGTCTCTCTCATGAATAAATAAAATCTTTAAAAAAAAAAAAAAGTAAGTCCTGAAATGTCAGCAGTAAGCAGAAACAAGTAAATGCTTTAAAAAATAAAAATCAGAGGCACCTGGCTGGCTCAGTCTGGAAAGGATATGACTCTTGATCTCAAGGATCATGAGTTCGAGCTCCACACTGGGTGTAGAGATTACTTAAGTAATTTTTTTTAAATCTACTAGAATACCAAGTCTTACAGCTACATTAAGCCCTCTTTCTCTTTCTCCTGAATCAAACCACAAAAACAAAAATTAAAATGTAGTTCTTTTTCATCTTATTACATAAAAATACATCATGAATTATTTTAATATTGACAACATAGTTTAATTAAGGAAAAAGAATACACTTTGCAGTCAGACATACCGGAGTTCAAATTCTGTATTAACATTTAGAACTATGTAATCTTATGTAAGCAATTTCCTTAAACCCTGTAGGTCTCAATTTCCTCAATTTTTTATTAATTTCTTGTAAACATTTTAAAAGTATAAGAAAAAGATTATAAAGTACCCATCACCTGTACTTCATACAGATACAAAATTTATTGCTTCTGTCACATTGTTTTCTTCCATAATCAGAAGTAAATGGTTAGGGTCTAACATGTAAAATGACACAAATATAATCTCTTCTCCAAATTTAACATTCCTGCCATTTCCAAAGGCCTAGTTATTCTGTTTCACTTCTCACTTAAAGCCAGCAAGGTTGCCAACTGGGCAACCTAGGCATGAACTGGCAATAAGAATTTCAGAGTATAATCCCCAGGGGCAGAAGCCACCAATAATTCAAAAAGGGGGAACTCCAAACACAAGTACAGAACTCACAGACGCTATGGAAAGCTATGATTGTGGTATCTTTATCTGAAAAATAAGGAGTTCTGTTCAGCTTAATATAATAATCTAAAGAAAGTTGTGATAGGCAATATACTTGTACCTATGCTAATAAAGATTTCATAGGAAATAATCTGTTCTTCATACATTCCCCTACCCACAAATAACCACCTCTC
Organism: Canis lupus dingo; assembly: GCF_003254725.2. NCBI lineage: Eukaryota > Metazoa > Chordata > Mammalia > Carnivora > Canidae > Canis > Canis lupus. Next base: position 37,246,595 of record NC_064256.1, on the reverse strand, counting down.
AGTAATGGGTAGCTTAAATAGCACTTAATAGTAAGGCCCAGTCCAATACTGCAACATAAAACACACCACTCAAATTCAAAAACAAGATACATTAGGTGTCAGAGCCATCCTCGCTTACAAGGTTCAACCCCCTCAAAAGCCACCATCTTTACAGGCACAGTTTCCAAGGTTCCTCAAGGATGGTATGTCCAGTTACAAAAGCCCCCACCAAGTATTTGTAGTTTACAGTTCCTCAAGTCTAGATATAAATTACTTGCTAGGACTTTTATTTACCTAACTATTGTTGCCTAGTAATATGACTAAAATATCATTTTATCAAATAACCAAGGGGAGAGAGAAGGAACTGACCAATGGTCAAATGCAAAAGGGGAAAAGATCTTGTTAACACTTTATCCACAATCACCATTTATCTATTCTACCTTTAACAAGGTAATAAAATTAGAATCAAATTATTAATATGAATATGCTATAAAAATTAAATATTTCATGCAAAGTATTGCTACAATATCTACAATCCTTCTGCTTTCCCAAATGATATCCCCTTATGTCCAACAAATAAAACCATAATAGAGAAAAAGTCTTGACCCACCACATTTTGACAAGTTTGTATGTTCTCCTGAGCAAGACTGTATTCTGCCCAAATTCTCTCTAATTCAGTCAAAGAAGCTGGGATGGTAAAGGACTCTTCTTCTAGCACTTGCATAGCATCTGAAAGGTCATTTCCAAAACGAACATTGATGTTGACACGTCTATTTAAAAACAGAAGTGAAAACGAAAAGATCAAGAAATTTGTAAGTTGATGTGAGAAAAAGTTACCCTTAAATAATAATTGTCTAAAGTTACTATTTTTAACACAGCTATGAAGAGATACTTGTTAAAACCTTATATAAAATCATAAATTAACTGGTATAACTTGTAATTCAAAATATATTTGATTGATGGGCACCTGGGTGGCTCAGTTGGTCAAAGTTTGACTCGATTTCAGCTCAGGCCATCAGATTGGGGTTATGAAATCAAGCCCTGCTTTGGGTCCCATGCAGGTAGGAAGTATGCTTGAGATTCTTATTCCCCCTCTTCTTCTGCTCCTGCTCCTGCCCCCCCTGCTCATGCTTACGTGCACGTGCTCTTAAAAATAAATATACATTTAAGAAAAAAAATCAAATAAAACTTTTATTAAAAAACTTTTACGTAAAGGAGAATTTCAAAAGTCTGCAGAACTTTAAATGATGTCAAATAAACCTTCAATTTTGGTCTACAGTTAGATTTCTGGACAATTCTTTAAAAATGTTAGATTTAGCCAATCTTGTTTACCAAGACTACAGGTACAGATTATGTAGCCCTAATACACAGACTAGCTTTTGTGGCATTGAAAAAGGAAAAGGAGATCCCTGGGTGGCTCAGCGGTTTAGCACCTGCCTTCAGCCCAGGACGTGATCCTGCAGTCCCGGGATCAAGTCCCACATCGGGCTCCCGGTATGGAGCCTGCTTCTCCCTCTGCCTGTGTCTCTGCCTCTCTCTCTCTCTATCATGAATAAATAAATAAAATCTTAAAAAAGAAAGAAAAGAAAAAGGAAAAGAAGGGCAGCCCCGGTGGCTCAGCGGTTCAGCACTGCCTTGGGTCCAGGGTGTGATCCTGGAGACCCAGGATCGAGTCCCACATTGGGCTCCCTGTATGGAGCCTGCTTCTCCCTCTGCCTCTCTCTTTCTGTGTGTCTCTCATGAATAGATAAATAGAATCTTAAAAAAAAGAAAAAAGAAAAAAGAAAAAAGAAAAAAGAAAAAGGAAAAGGAAAAGAAAAAAAGCAATCGGATAAGCAGGACAGCTAGCAAAACCAACAAGGTCCATCCATATTCGTTTCTCTACTTTCCAACTAGACTGCCACCATTCTAATAACACATCATTTCCTCAAAGATGTACCAAAATGTATTGGATTATTTTGGTCCTAAGTCTGTCTCATAGCTGTTCCAGTGTAGCCACTTCATTTTTGGTAATGCATCAAAAGTTAATTAGCCTCTAGAGAATAAAATGAGTCAATCTAGAGGCTTATAAACCAGATGCCAACTGATAGATTTATAATGGAGAATATAAATTTCCACTGGATAAAACACCAACACACAGTATTAATTCAGATAACATCTTCTAACTGTTTCAAAGTACTTGAAAAAATGAATTCCTGATTTCAGTTCTTAGTGTAGCATGCAAAGAGAACTAGGCTGTCTTGACAACTATTTTTTTTCCACATTCCAGAAAGGGGTACAAATTATCCCTAACCAACAATAAGGCAATCATCTATTAATATAAAATATCTACATAACCCATATACAGAGAAATGCTAAATATACTCTGCACAAGACTTTAGCTAACCAATTTCCTCTTTTCTGACTCCATGAAGACCATTTTCCTTCTGACTGTATGAAAACCACTTTTTTCTTTAAATAGTGTATTAGTTGGTAATTTAAATTACTGAAGTCTTCAGTTTGGGTATAAGCCTAAAAATAACACCAAGCAACAAAACTGGGCATAATAGTTTCACATCAAACTACTACTTAGAACTTGCGTTGATTTTAATTTCACTCTCATATAGGACACTGAACAATCTAACTCCATGTAGTGACAAAGGAATGCTAACAAAAACACTGTAAAATTCATCTCAGGAATAACTGTTTTTAGTCTCTTTCCTTAAAGGCATAAAAATATATAGATTAAATGTCAAAAAATGGTGGGCTTATAATTTAAACAAAGTACTAATTAGCAATTATTTTAAATTCTCCTTCTTGGGGCGCCTGGGTGTCTCAGTTAAGCACCTGAATCTAGTTTCAGCTCAGGGTCATGATCTCAGGGTTGTGAGATAGAGCCCTAGTCCAGCTCCATGCTCAACATGAAGTCTGCTTGAGACTCTCTCCTCTTTTCCCTCTGCCCCTTTCCTTACTCTTGTGCTCTCTAAGTAAATAAATAAAACCGTTAAAAAATCAAAATTAAACAAATTATCCTTCTCAAAAATATGTTTTTACCTACCTAATTTCTTTCAATATTTCAACCTTAACTGCCAGATTTTCCATTCTGGTACCGACACAAGTCTTCAGAGTGCTTTCTAAATGTTTAGTCAAATCCATGGTGGTCGCTTTCTCTTGCTGCAACAAAAAACAAGCACATCCTAGTGAGTCTCAAACAAGAAACTATATTTCTGTCACTTAAATGATCTTAAGCCATAACTAAAATTTTAAAGGTTAAAGAACACCAGAGTTGCCTGGCTGGCTCAGTTGGTGAAACATGCAACTCTTGATCTCAGGATCATGGGTTCAAGCTCCATGTTTGGCATAGAGATTACTTTAAAAAAATTGGGGGGCGCCTGGGTAGCTCAGTCAGTTATGCATTTTACTCTTGTCTTTGGCTCAGGTCATGATCTCAAGATTATGAGATCAAGCCCCACACCAGGCTCTACACTCAGTGTGGAGTCTGAGATCCTCCTCTTCCCCCTACTACTCCCTCTACTCATACTCTCTCTCACTCATGCTCTAAAATAAATTTTAAAATCTTTGAAACAAACTTTTTTTAATGTTAAGCCACAGGACAACTGATTTCCCTAGTAGCTGGGATCTGAAAAAGATAGTCTATTCTAGTTTTCTGTCTCCACACAGATGACTTTATTTCATCCTAAAAAGAAGCCAAATAGAAATAAATTTCACATATTTTCTCTCTTAATACTTAAATTTTAAAAAGATAAGTAAAAGATCCCTACAGACACCAAAAGATTAATGACTATTTTTTATAAAGTCCTGTGTCATTCTACATTACAAAAGAATCAAAAACATCACTTCACTGACTCAACCTAGAATAAATTCCCTGATTCTGAGTATTATCCCAAATACAAGTGTACCATGATTACCCAAAATAACGTATCAAGCAGTAATATGGAAAAACACCTGGCAGTTTTATTCTAATCATACTACAAACCAGCTATTACATAAACATTGAAATTTTACTCAGTATTTAAAAAAAAAAAAAAAAGAAATTTTACTCAGTATTTGAACACACTCTTTAGTACTCACATTCTCTCCAATTCTTTAGTTAAATAATAAGACAGAACCAGCACAAGCTGAATGCTTATTACTAGTATGCTACATTCAGGTATGCGCATGTCATTCTGCTCCCATTCATTGAACAGGATGACCATGAAGAATCAGTAATGACTGTTCTTAACTCTGTTTATATTACATGGAATTGTTATTATAATTACTCCAAAATTACATAAATCTAAGAAACAGGAGTGGGAAAATCAATAATTACATTAAATAAAAATTAGCTAAATGCTCCAATTAAAGCCTAGGAGATTATCACTTTGGATGAAAAAGCTTAGATTCAGCTATATGCTGCTCATAGATACAAAGAAACAGATAAAAATTAAAGGATGGAAAAGATATAACCTTGTTATAATAATATCAGGCAATGTGGGCTTTAATACAGGGAGCCCCAGTAATAAATAGGGTTATTACATAAGGATGAGTCAATTCATCAGAAAGACAAAATTCTAAATGTATACGCAATAACAAAGTTTCAAATTCACAAAGTAAAACTTAACAGAAAAAAGGAAGAATCAGACAAAAATAATAGTATCTGGAGATTTCAACACTCCTCTCTGGGTACTGATAGAACAAGCCACTTCATTTTTGGTAATGTGCTCTGGAAAATACCACATATGGATTTAATGGCTGACAATTGAGTTCAATTACCAATGGTCAATGATTTAATCAATCAGACCTAATGAAACTCTCATCTAAAAAAAAAAACCACAACTCCAAATAATTAGGTTCTAGGGAGCTTCCAGATTGGTGAACAAACCTATGTACTGGGAGAACGTGTGGCTAAGATTCTCCCAGGTCCCCTAACCGACCTTCCACCCCCATCATAACTTCCTCCATGCACCTCCTTTTATTTGGTTGTTCTTGAGTTATATCCTTCATAATAAAACTGTAATCATAATTATAGCACTTCCCTGAGTTCTGTGAGTTGTTTTAGTGAATTACTAAACAAGGGAAGTAGGGATCATAGGAACCCTCAAATTTACAGAAGTATAGGTAGTCCGGGAACTTGATTGTGGCTGGTATCTGAAGTGGAAGAAGTTTTATGGGACTGAATCCTTAACTTGTGGGGTCTGTGGCAAATCCTAGCTGGTATTTAGTATCACAAGTGAATTGTAGGACATCCAGTTGGTGATGATGAATTGGAGAAACAGTGATGGGATGGCAAATTAGTGTCAGACAAAACTTACACAACTGAAAAATACACAGTATTCTTGGGGGGAAAAATGCCCTGAATCTGAGCAAACCTTGAGACCTAACTACCATAAAAGCAAACATACGGAGTTAAAGGACCTTCTTAAGCAACAGAGGTTCACAGATTAAACAATTTAAGAGATTTATCATGCAAAATGCAACGCACAGGTCTAACTGGGATCCCAACTGGAAGAAATGAAAGGACATTCATAGAACAATCCAGAAATCTGAACAAGATATTAAGGAACTATTGTTAATTTTTAAGTATAAACAGTATTATGGTTGTCTTTTTTGAAGTTATTTTCTACTAGAGGCATACACTAAAACATATACAGTAGAATATTATGAATGGGATTTGTTTTAAAATCATTCTGGGGCACCGGGCTAGCTTAAATCAGTTGAGTGTCTGCCCTTCAGCTCAGGTCATGATCCTCGGTCCTAGGATCCAGCCTCACAGTAGGAAGTCAGCTTTTCCCTATCCCTCTGCCCCTACTCACTCGCTTGCTCTCTCTCTCACTCACTCTAACAAATGGATAAAAAATCTTTAACTCAGGAAAAAAAAAAAAAAAGTAACTCAGGAGGTGTAATTTTTTTAGAAAGACTGACCATGTATCTAACAATTGCAAAAATCAAGTGATGAGTAAATAAGGATTAATTATTCAACTCTCCTTCTAGAATGTTTGACATTTCCCACAGTTAAAAGTTGTTAAAAGAACATAAAAGGAAACGTAAATGAGAAATTACTAATCTTGCAAACATTAAGTGAAATCCAACGATGGTAAATTGGAAGTATAAGAAAAAACTTCATCTGTAAACAAATATAAAGAAAGGAGAAAATGAGAAAAGGGGGAAAGAAAGGGAAGAAAACAAAAAGTGATAGCAAATTAAACAAAAAAGAGCAGATGAGTGTACAGATTTCCCAGATGCCCATTCTTTACTTTATACCAGCAAACATACTATACCTGCAGTTCCTGGGCAGTCTGTTCTACTTTGGACTCTAAAGCTTTGTAACTTTCAAGAAGAACTTCCTTCTCTGTTTTAAGTCTTTCATTTTCTTCAATCAGTTTCTGGTCCTGCTTAATTTTTGCCAGGCTGACATTAGACCCTAAATTAAAGTCTCCAACAGCCAAATTTTCCCTATTAAAAACAAATTCACTCATTTTAAAAACCAAACTGTATAAGGCTGACAGAGATCATAAATCTAAACTAAATCATTTGGAGCTTTTTATACCGTAATATATCTTAAGTTTATTTTGAAAACTAATCTAAAGCCTTTATCTAACACTAAAAAATATTTTAATGCAAGCTAAATTTTATAACTGAAGTCATATTTCAAAAACAATGCTACCAACGCTCAAATATAATCCAAACTGCAGCAAAATCAACTCCAGCACATAGAGTAAAAAGCGACCTTTATCAGTTTCTTCCAGTTCCTCCTCCCCCTCCCCATCAACCCCACTCCATTTGACAGTTGTTAGTTTTGTTTCCAAGATCCCAAAAAAAACTACATCACCCAAGACATGGCATCATGGCTTGGATCATGATACAGAAGCTTATAAATGGTTTGGTACTTAGGTTTGGTACTTATTAAACCTGGGTTTCTGCTTCAACTTTATAATTCAAAATTATCTAAAAAGTGAATTCCCTTTTTAATAATCAAATTTCATCATAATAAGTCATCACAGGAGGAACAACAAAGACTTTCTCTTTCGTTACAAAGAAAAGGTGATTCCCTGACATTCATTAAAATAGTCTTAAAGCCATGGGAAAACTTCAGAGTTTATTTGAAATTCTGGTTCTGCCTGAATATTTCAGATTTAGGGGTATATTTTTATTTTTGATAAACATATTCAAAAGAATTACTATGAAGAGCTGATATATGAACTTTAGACCATTGAGGAACGATTTTTCTTACAAAATGGCTTTTAATGAAAATTTTCCTGCTAAAGCAGAAAGGAATACATGTTTGAGACAAGCAGAAATGAGTATCATCTCTCAAAATCACTGACACAGGTGAGGACTCCAAAACCGTAAGCCTTGACCTCTACTATGACAAGAGCTTCTAACCATGAATTAGAAACTAGTTAAGACTAAAAACCCCACAACAGTCTTACTTTGGAAATGTCACATGATTTCCTGCATCATTCTCATTCTTCAAGTCAAGAGTCATCCTCCCACTTAAGCGCCCCTTTGGTCGGGTGAAGGCTGACTGGTTTGATCTATGCCCCCATGAGGGAATGGGGCTTTTGAGGTTCTTGAGGACAAGCTGACCAGGATCTGATTTTTTTTCCTCACAGGCATTAGTGCTGGAAGTGAGTTTGCATTTTTCTGCAAATCCTTTCTTAGCCACCTCCTCCCCTATATCCACACTGCCATACTCAGCCTGAGCAATAACTGTTCCATCTTGATAGGTTGCTTTAGTTCTCATTTTTATCTCCTTTTCAAAAATCAAGCTCCCCAAAAAGGTTCTGCCCTAAGAAAGATAGGGGGAAAAGAGATGTAAACCAACTACACCAACATATTTTTCATTTATTTTGTTTCTACCCAGTTTTTCAAATAGTCATACTTCTTCATTCTGAAAACTCTATAAAAGTAGTCTTACCTTGTTGTTGGTTATATACAAATATACTTCTCCACTTGCATGAATATATTTTCATTACACATTTACTAAAATCTTTCTTTCCAGAAGTAGAGCTAATACTTGTATAGGCAGCCATATTTACAAATTCTTAAATGTGTACCAATTAAACATCCTAGAATAACTGTTTGGGGTTTTTTCCTAGAATAATTGTTTTAAACCAAGCAGATTGTGTTGACCATTTTGGCCCAATGAAATAAAATGGCCCTGAGGAGTACAGCACATAAAAATGAATTCTAGTATCTAGAAAAGGTACTCAAAGTCAAGAAAGCTTTAAAAATAGTTTTATAGGCAGAATTATGTACTCCGGATAGGGGTGCCTGGCTGGCTCTTGATCCTGGGGTTCTGGGTTTGAGCCCCATGATGGGTGTGGAGATTACTTAAAAATACATTTTTTTAAAAAATGAAAAGAAAAAAAGAGTTAGGTACTCTGGCTTTAAAGTAAGACAAGGGTAGGAGAGAAAAAAAAAAAAAAAAGGAAATCATACCAACGATAATCCAAGTAAAAAGAGCATAAAGACCAAACTAACAGCACCTGGGTGTCTCTGCCTTGCCTTCCACTCAGGTCATAATGGAGTGGGGGAGGTCTTGGGACTGAGTCTGAGTCAGGCTCCCTGCTCAGGGGGGAGCCTGCTTCTCCCTCTCCCTCTGGCCCTCCCCACCCCTGCTCAAGCTCTGTCACATCCTGTACACACATGCTCTGTCTCAAATAAATAAAATCTTAAAAAAAAAAAAAAAAAAAGAGAGACAGACCAAACTAAAAACTAGAAAATACAAGCTGGCCACATTTAAACTAAAGAGGAAGAGAAGGAAGAAGATGAAGAAGAGAGAGTAAAGAAAAAATTTCAAAGTCCGTGGAGGAGAAGGAAGAACAGAAAGAAAAAAAATTTCAAAGTCTAAAAAACTAAAAAACATTGGTATGGAGTAACTACTATATTCTCTTTTTTAACTACACAATATTATAAAGAGTAGAAATGAGACCTATGTAAGAGTTCTTAAGCTTTTCTATGCCATGGGCTCCCTTATCAGGCTGGTGAAATCTTTGGAATCTCACACAGAAAAATGTTTTTAAATGCATAAAATAAAAAACATAGCATTACAGAAAAAATTATCTATGATACATTTTAACCCCAATTTAAGAACCCCTGGATCTGGAAGGGTGCACCTGGAAGGGAGAAGGCAGCAAACTATAAATGCTCAAGGATCATCAACCATCCAAAAAAAAAAAAAAAAAAAAGTTTTTTTAATCCACAAACCAAAATGACAAAAGTATTTTAGGTTTACAAAAACATGGGTTTTACAAATTTTTCCAATCATAAAATTTTAAAATACATACATCCTGAGAGGCTTGAATTTTCCAAGAATACTAATATAGATAGCAAAGATGATTCAGAAGGCATCACCAACAAATGAGATCAAGCAAGCAAAATTAACAAACTCAAAATATAATTCATAAAAATGTATCAGATTAAGATTCCGATCAGAATGTGGTTTTGGTTAATCTCTTTCACACAGAAACTTTGGTTTCAACTGATGTGAAAATGCTGGGGTTCAGGAATGATCAAGAAAGAATTCCTGAGACATCTTGGGTGCAAAAAGGTGGTTTTATTAAAGCACGGGGACAGGATCCGTGGGCAGAATGCTGCACTGGGGTCAGGAGGAGTGGCCCATTACAGACTTTCAGGTTGGGAGGAGGTCAGGAATAGCATGACAGCATTAAGTCCCTAAGGAATTCGGAAGCAAGGTTTCCAGGGCCTTGAGGGGCTAGCTGTTGTTAGGAAAAGGTAACTTACTACTGTCTAGTAAAACCTTAGTCATGAGATCCTTCAGGTGTTTATCAGTGGGCCATTTGCTTTGAGGATGACTGCTAGCATATATCTTGGGGGTGAGAGGTGAGCAGAGATAAAGGAAATCTCCAAAGGAATTTTTACATGTTAAAGGAGACTTAGAGGATCTTGGAGGTCGAGCTAATATGAAGCTAAGGCTGCCTTTTGCTTTTAGCAAAGTATTAACAAGGAGACAGTTAAGTTCCTAGAGGAAGGTCACTCTGCCTGTCTCAAGGACTTGTCAATGGCTGTAAATTTTAAGGAAATTTAATTTTTTTTCTTTTGCTTTTGTTCACATCATCACCTTTATGCTGGAGGTCTATGTAAAATCAAGTATGACTTCCATTCCTAACCAATGTTATAATGGGAGTGACAGTGTCTGAGAATTATTATTGGAATATGCAAAATTCTTAATACTTCAAGAAACTCTGTCTTTGGGCAACAGATTTAAATGCAAATAATCTATTTTCTACAAGAGTTCCAATCACATAAAGCTGAATGCTCTAAAGGTATACTACTCCTACTTTATTTTTTTTAATTTTTATTTATTTATGATAGTCACACAGAGAGAGAGAGAGGCAGAGACGGGGCAGAGGGAGAAGCAGGCTCCATGCACCAGGAGCCCGACGTGGGATTCGATCCCGGGTCTCCAGGATCGCGCCCTGGGCCAAAGGCAGGCGCCAAACCGCTGCGCCACCCAGGGATCCCTCCTACTTTAAATATTTTATGCAAAAATCTGATTTTTAGACTTTTCTCTGAGGTCAAATTCCATTATGTCGCCAATCACATTTAGTTCTTCAACAAAATTCTTCCCAAATCATATACAATCTACAAAGACAGAACACCCTAAACTTGGAATAAAATCTAACTTCTCCTCCTAAAATCTAACAAAAAAAAAAAAAAACCAAATAGAGGATTACACAGGTTTTTTAATATTATACTTTGCCATACATATTCTACATATTCTTTTTTTAAATGTCAAATATTTAGTTTTTATAGTGAGAAATGTGTTAGAGTTCCATTAAATCCTGCAAGAAAAAGAAATATATTTATCTATTTTTAAAACACACTTAGGTATTTAAAAGTTCTAAGATTTATCTTTTTAAAAAACCTGGCGATTGTTTTAGAACACAAAGCCTTTGGGATGCCTGGATCAGGGCGTGATCTCTGGGATCTGGGATTGAGTCCAGCATCGCACTCCTTGCAGAGAGCCTGATTCTCCCTCTGCCTGTGTCTCTGCCTCTCTGTCTCTCATGAATGAATAAAACAGTCTTTAAACACACACACACACACACACACACACAGCTTTCAATGATTAAAAAAAGGATGAATGATGTCATTTTTCTAAGATATATTTCATTGTGTTTCTAAACTGGTAAGCTTTATTCAGAAACAAAAAAAGCATCCCTTGCTTGCTACTTTAGTCTACCTAATCTTGTCTGGATATATTAGAAAAAAGACTAAAAAGCCTTTAATCTGTTAAACCCAAATTCCATCTTTAAATCTCATTCCCTGGTTCTACATAAATTTTTTAAAATAAGGAAGGCATTTAGGACGTAAATCTTCATTTGATCTACAGCAGTTATAACCACTATTATGAGTTATCAATTTCAACTGTGCTATAACATAAGAAAGACAGTGTTGGTTTAAAAATACTGAAGGTATTCCAGTGCCTAGGTCACCCTCTGGAAGTCTCTCTTCTCTCTCACTCACTTTCTTTTTATTTAAACTAACTCCCTACTATTCATTTATTTGTTCAAATGCTAGGTTAAGTTGGACGCTCACCTAACATCCAACACGCAAAAGCAAGGAGAACGGGCATAGAAAAATGAATAAAATATTGTCTCTATTAAGACAGTCTTGGGTAGCCCCAGTGGCGCAGCGGTTTAGCGCCGCCTGCAGCCCGAGGTGTGATCCTGGAGATCTGGGATCAAGTCCCACGTCGGGCTTCCTGTGTGGAGCCTGCTTCTCCCTCTGCCTCTCTCTCACTCTCTCTGAATAAATAAATAAATCTTTAAAAAAGAAAAAAAAAAGTCTTATCGCTGTAAACCCACTTATCTTGGGGAGGGGAAAAATGCAATTCTACATGCCTTACTACTGAGTGACTGAAACAGATGCAGGGGAATGGATGGTGGGTATTAGCAAAGGACTTTATATAGGAAATTATATTTGAGCCTTGAGCTGAGAATGGTTAAACATGTTTTTTGTTTTCCAGAAAACGTCCAGTTTGCTAATCAGCTGAACTCCAATCAGTACTCTTTTTACTAACTTAACCATGCAAATACAAATAGTATCAACTGTAAAGAATCTATAAAGCATACAAAACATTCCCAATAATTAAAGTTTACTCCTCAGTCCCAAAACTAACTTTTAAAAATGACTTATCCTTGATTTAGGTTTGTTTCAATCAACATAAATTTTACATCATCTTACTATAAGAATAGCAACAGACTTGATTTCCAGCTCTCATCCAGCCATAATTAGCTTTATGACTTTAAAAAAGTCATCTAATTGTTCTAGACCCAATTTCTTTATTTGTAAAATAACAAAGTGAGAGCAGATAATTTCTAAGGTCAGCAAATTTAAGATTCTAGGGTTTTAGGCATACAAGAAATTCAAAACAAACCTCTCCTTGGTCAAAACATCTATATTAAAGGAAAACATAAAAAACTTCAGATTTTTAAACCATAAACTCAGGGGTATAATTTTACAGTAATATCTAAGCTTTACTCTGTATTTATGAACGTCTGAGTTCCAAGAACAGAAATGTTTCTTATAAGTAGCTATACTGCAGACAAAACTATACCCAACAACCCCTAAGATTCTCAAAACAAAACAAAACAAAATGGAAACAAAAAGGTTTCTGAATCTTACTATTCCATATAGTACTGGTTAAAACATTTTTACATAAGTTATTTGAGCTGCTAAAAAAAAAAATACAAATCTGATTATTTAGCAATAGTATCTCAACAGCAGTAATACCCACCAAAAGAGTATCATTATTGCACCAGAGATTTGAAAGGAGGAAGAATTCCCGGAAGACTACCTCTAAAATTATCAGGTGGCTGCCAGAATTAGGTTACTAACCCAAATTTAATTGAAATGGATACAAACTGAAATCTATATAAAACACCACTGAAAACTACTACACCAAACAGTATGAGCCCTTGCCAAAGTGATAAAAATTTGACTAATTCACAACTCCACTAATTTCAGTTTTGTGTTATTTATGGCCAGGGCTAAGTTAAAGATCACTTTTATTTAATAAATACTTTCTCAAAAGCAAGAGATAACAATAATTATATTCATCATTTCCTCCATCATTGACTCTCTTAAACAGTCACAAGAGAAGAAACTATCTACACTTACTATGTAAATATATACACATACATATCACTCTGATAATCACAAACATTCACCTAGCAAAGAGGAACACAAATAATTGCTTTGAATTATTCTATAATTCATATTTTATAATTATTACATAATTACTTTTGAATTATCCTATAATTCATATTTTCACTAATTTATACAAGCTTTTTATATTAAAGAAAATCAGCAAAATTTAACTACATTTATATTTTGTTTCAAGCATACAGCTTTACTTCCATTAACAAAAATATTTAAAATCTGTGACTTGCCTGATCAAACTGGGTAACTTCTTGGCCAGAAGGAATCTGCAGTCCCCAAAGCCTGTATTTTTTGGCAACACTAGAAAATTGCAGATCCAAAGGAATCTCAACTATATCAGATCGATTTAGAATTTCAGTATTTCCATAGTCAATGTATCTCACCAGACACTAGGAAAAAAATGAGACAAATACTAACACAAAACTTAGATTAAACATCTCCAAAGAAACTACGAATTTGCTTTCTGTTAATTACCTATAAATCAAAACAGCATTTTACCTCAAATTGACAAAAACAAGAGCTCCAACAATATCCTCAAAATAAGAAAATCAATAGTCTATGAGATCCCAGTAACTTCTGTTTAACTAGTTAACAAATGCCAAACAGTACTATTTCCAACAGTACCATTTCTTATTTTGGCTTTTTTTTTTTAAACAGCTAGTATTTCAATAAACATAAATCTGTGATGCTTATGGACTCTCCTAACTCAAATGTTAAAATCAATCAACATTCCTAAATTCAAGTTGGAAACAGTAAAATCTGAAAAGAAAGGCCAAACTATCAAACTTCCTTGGATAAAATTAAACCCACCCCAGGTGTCAGACCTAGGAAATGAATCAAATTCACCCTCACTTCCAGTTCTGTATGTAATTTAGAAAGTAACAAAAGAAAAAGAGTTTATATCACAAGGTCAAAAGCCATCTTGCCCCTTACTTTAAAAAAGTTAAAGCCCAGGCAAAAACAAACACAATATATCTCCAGTTGTCAAACAGTGAGGAAAACGTCTAATTAGGTCTATTTCACTAAGATAAACCATTAGCTAGGATGGTAATAAATCAAGAAACTTTTTTAAAGTTATTCTGAGCATTATTCAAATTGTTTCATCTTATCTCCTTATTACACTTAAAACAATTTATAAAATATATACACGAGAAAATATTTTTAAATCCAGTAAAGCAATACAAGAAAAAAAAAAACAGTAAAGGGAAGCCTACAGAGATGTTTTTACACAGGCTGCAAGGTGCAACTGCCACCAGCTATTCTGAATCTCATCTCCACAAATCTTAAAATCTCCCTTGAGTTCATAATGTAAAAAACTCAAATACACAAGGAAAAATCATTACATTCAACCAAAGCATGAGAAAGCAGCAAGCAAATCTTCATTAATAATATGCAAATCAACTAAGCAAAAGATAAAAAGTTCTTTTTTTTTTTTTTTTTGTAATTTTTTTTTAAATTTTTATTTATTTATGATAGTCACAGAGAGAGAGAGAGAGGCAGAGACACAGGCAGAAGGAGAAGCAGGCTCCATGCACCGGGAGCCTGATGTGGGATTTGATCCTGGGTCTCCAGGATCGCGCCCTGGGCCAAAAGCAGGCGCCAAACCACTGCGCCACCCAGGGATCCCTAAAAAGAACTTCTTAAGAATAGATCAAATGTTCTTTCCCTACTCAATCTTAATAGAATGAACTTTTAAAAGTTATTTAGCAAGGATCAAACATTAATGATTAAGAACCACTGGTCAGCAAATATCATCTACAAATTATGTAATCTACTCTTGGACAATCTGTGGTGATTATATGACAATTTAAATTCAGAAGAATATTCCTGAATCTGACCTGGATTTTTTTTAAGCTATTTATTTCTTTTCTGTTCACTAGGAAAAAAAACATGTTTTAATCAATTTATAAGTTCAATTGAACCAGATCTTATTACTACTATGTATAAGCAAAGAAGGGCTAAATAAGCATATTTTGAAACAAGATAATCATTACTCAGGGGAAAAAAAAAAAGCTGAACACTTGTTCCTGCCTTTTCATCACTGATGATTTTCAGTACTTTGCATCTGTACCAACATTTATCTTCAGAAAATAATCCACCATAAATCTGCAAAGAGAAAAAGAAAGTGAAATTACTTGGCATTTTAATGATTCAAAGCATGCTAAATAAATCAGAATAATGGTTAGCATTTATTAAGTACTTACTATACGGCAATAAGCACTTTATATACAACTTATTTTATTCTCACAAATGTATGAGGCAGATATATTGTGTTCACCATTATAGGCCCAAAGTCATAAACCAGTAAGCAACAGAATCAGAATTCAAAGTCAGGCAATTTGACTTCAGAGTCCATAATGCTATTCTGCTTCCAAAAACAAAGAGGAAAGACATAAAAACAAAATTCAAAAAGAAGCATAAGCATCAAAGTCTTAAAATCATGCTGTTTCAATATCTGAAGACATAACTGGTACAATTAATTGTTCTTAAAATATAAACATGCCAAGTACATACCACTTAAGTCTAATTCACAACCATGTGGGGAATCCATGTGTCCTACCAGCCAAGAAAGATTTTTAGACTTTTTACTTTTTATAAAAGACTCTAGTGCTATTAAATGAATAAAATTAAATTAGATATCCTTAATACTGAATTTTCATATAAGTTTATATGTTAATTTAATTATGTTTAATTTTTAAAAACAAAGGAAAATTTACATACTTCAAGACCTCAGCACTATTGACATCTCAAACAGAATAATTCTTTGGCAAGGAAATGGGTCACAGGCTCTCTGTCCTGTGCACTGCAGGATTAGCAGCATCCCCCTTGGCCTCTACCTACAAGATGCCAGGAGCATACCCTCCAGTTGTAGCAACCAAAAATGTCTCCAGATATTGCCAAGTATCACCTGAGGGTGGGAGTGAAGAATACAAAATCGTCCAGGTTGATAACCACTTTAAATCAAACATTTTCAATGCAGGAAATTTTATTCCCAAGGGAATGAAAACTGGTTCAGGGGTAGGGGGTGTCTTCAAATTTACAATGGTTTATATCGTTCCAAAGTTCAAACCTACCTGAAAACATAAACATACAATATGATTGTCAAGATGTCAATCTCCTTGAAGTAAGGAGAATCATTAGGGGAAAAAATGCCTTAGAAGGGCATAATGAAAAGTTGAGGAACAATGCTTTAAGTGAAATAGAAAATTACTTTTAGGTATATCACTCTGAGGTAGGACAAACTCAGATTCTGAAGCAAAAGACATATACAGTATGAAATACAAAAATCCTTAACTCCCCAAAGCAACAAAGTACAACCAATTCAGACACACAACAGATATCTAACAGCAAATGTTACAAATGATAGATGTGTTCAATAAGCACTAATTCTGATTCCCTCAGCTAACATTCAACAACTGGAGGTCAAGAGAGGGCACAAGCAGCATGGTACACTATCCCAACTATCCTACTTCATTTTTCAGCAAGCAAAAAAATCCTAAAAATTTACAAATTGCATTCCCTTATCCATTCTGATGTTCCATGCCAAGCTACATTCTTTCCTTCTAATTTCTTCTTTTTGCACATTTTTATATATGCCATCAGGATGTTAATTATTTTAAAATAAAACAGAAGCACATTATTAAAAGAAAATCAAAGTACATCAAAAAGGGTAAAGAGTAAGACTTCCTTCCCAACCCTCTTCACCATGCACCTCCTGAAAAGAATTTTACATTTACACTAATTTTACATATGTGCTAGAATATGTTTATGCTTTTTATTTACACAAATGGGCTCCTTTTACATACACTATTCTATACACTTAATTCCATATCAAAATATAATGTCTAGCCCTCTTATTTAAATAACCAGAGCTCTGAGCTGGGTGATGCAAACAAGGCATCCATGACACAATTTTTTTTTTTTAAGATTTTATTTATTTATTCATGAGACACACAGACAGAGGCACAGGGAGAAGCAGGCTCCATGGATGAAGCCGAATGTGGAACGATCTTGGGATGCCGGGATCATGCCCTGAGCCAAAGGCAGACACTCAACTGCTGAGCCACCCAGGCATCCCACATGACACAAAATTTAAATAGGCACTCACTCTGTGCCTTAGAGTGCCTCCTTTAATTTAAATACCTCCTCATCACTCTCATACTTTGCTGGTAAGAATGAAAACTAGTTCAATATTTCACCAAACTATTTGGCTAGTATCTACCAAAGTGAGGCTTGCCTACTGTATGACTTAGCAATTCTACTCCTAGGTATAAACTCAAAAGAATTAATACATCCAACAAAAAGCTATATAAGTATTTCACAGTAGCTTAATTGACAGTAATACAAACAATGCAAATGCCCATCAAAGGAGAACAGATAAATAATGGTGTATTTACACAATGAAATTTGCATAGCTTAAAAAGGAACTACCAAGACACAAATATGCACAATATGGAAGAATCTCAGAAACTGCTGAATGAAGCCAGACATACACAAAAGAGTACATGCTGTATTTAAGAACAGTCAAGTGAATCTATGATGACATAATTCAGAATAATTAACTCTTGTCAGAGGGACTACTGACCAAGAATTGACTGAGAAAGTGCCTGCAGGAATTTTCTGGGACGATGGACTGTATTTATCTGGGTGATTATATAGACGCATAGATACATAAAAATTCATTCAGCTATACAGCTAAGACATGAACACATTACTGTATGTCTTATGTTATACCCAAATTTAAAAAAAGAAATCATTAAACTACTCTATAAAGATAACTTTTACAGATTTTTTTTTTTGCCAATCCATAACAAATGCAAGGATTCTATCTTGTTCACCACTGTATACTCAATGCTTACCTGGTACATGGCATATAGTCCATAAGTATTTTTTAAAGAATAAACTTACTATGACTACAGTTGACATAAGTTCTAAAAATCTGCCCTTTCTGTTCAAAAAATTCCAACAATTATAAAATCTAAGACATAAAAAAGCTATCGAGAGAGATGAAATAATCGTATCCAAGAATATGACTCACCTTCTTTGGATCAAGATTCCCAAAAACTGAATTGGCATGGGGACAAACTTCAGAGAGTGAACAACCAATCTTCATAATATCCTTATTTCTACTAATACTCTAGAAGGAAGAATAGTGTATTATAAAATTCGGTAAACTATTATTTGACAGTGTTACATAATTGAGAGTTCTATTAGCTTAATACTTAAAAGATTTTGAAGCATTAGAAATTAAATCAAATTAGGGGTGTCTAGGTGGCTCACTCGGTTAAGTGTCTACTTTCAGCTCAGGTTGTGATCTTGGGGTCCTGGGATCGAACTTGCATGGGACTCCCTGCTTGGCAGGGAGTCTGATTCTCCTCTCTGTCCCTCCCCTCATTCATGTTCTCTCTCTCTCTAAAATAAAAATCTTAAAAAAAAAAAAATCAAATTCTTACAGCAGTATTTTTTGTAATTCAAATGAATTCTTGTAAGAAATGGTTCTAGGTAAGGAATTTTTACTTTGCAGTGCAGTGAGTTCAAATTACTTGGAATTCAAACTAAGAAATCAAATACTATTAAATCATGAGAAGAGGTAACTTCATATTTTTTTAAAGATTTATTTATTCATGATAGATTGGGGGGGGGGGGTAGAGACACAGGAGGAGTGAGAAGCAGGCTCCATGCTGGGAGCCCCACATGGGACTCGATGCTGGGACTCCAGGATCACGCCCTGGGCCAAAGGCAGGCGCTAAACCTCTGAGCCACCCAGGGATCCCCGAGAAGAGGTAACTTTAAACAACTATCTCTGGATTGTACTTCAGATCAAATTCTAATTGCTCAAAATGGACAGCATTTTTTAGTCAAATAACATGAGTTTTCTCTTATATTTGTTGCTGGGTAAAGGAAACAAATGTAAAAAATTTCAAAATGTAGGGGTGCCTGGGTGGCTCAGTCGGTTGAGTGTCTCTGCCTTTGGCTCAGGTCATGATCCCGGCATCCTGGGATCAAGTCCCACACTGGGCTCCCTGTTCAGCAGGGAGCCTGCTTCTCCCTCTACACCCCTTCCCCTGCTGGTCGTGCTCTCTCTGCCTCATGCTCTCTTTCAAATAAACAAATTTTTTAAAAATTTCAAAATGTATATGATTCACTATACACAAATACTGCAGTCTAGGTAATAAATTCATTTCTCATGGATATAGGCTAAAATTCTGAAACTCTTTTAAAATAGTTTAAGTATATACTACAATTGAACAAATAAGTATATATACCATAATGATAGCAGGGAGGAAGAAATTACAAACAAGGGGAGAAGGCTAGTATGATCTTGCACTGTTAGATGAAAACTGGAAGGTATTCGTATGAACTCATAGTAGGCATCGGTATGTGTATACGTATTTGTGTAGGTGTATATGCATACATGAAAAGAAGACACAAAAATATAGATGTGTATATGTGTAAGTTTTCATAAATATATATTTCCCAGCTCTTTCTGCTGAAAGGGCCTAAAAATCAATGACACTCCTGTAGCAATAAGCAAAAACCTAGTGTCCAGATCTTGATTTCTAAACATCATTCTCCAATAAAAAGAATCAGGGTTCCTTGGAAAGTGATAGATTTCAGGAGTTAGGAAAGTAAACGATGATCCTGGAACTTCTGGTGGTGCCAGAAAGTAAAGAAATACTCAAAAAAGAAATGGAGGCATGTTTAAAAGGCATAGCAGCCAATGTAAACAACCTCTTGATGCCTAAAGCTGGAACAATTCAAACAAAATAGTGACAGAATTGGTTTATAACCCATGGAATAAATAACCATGAGCCCATATTTCTTTAAATAATTGAATAAATGACTGAAGCAGATAGAGTTCTTCCTTACAGAAAAATTCCAATTAATAAATGCAGCTGGGAGAAACAGAAAATCTTTAGGCAAAGACCACAGTAATAAATAATAAAATTTGTGGATGAAAAGGTGGAAGAAAAACAAGATTAGATAATTTCAATGCATCTCCCTCTAAAACATCAATTAAAAAAGAACTTTAAAGTGAAGAAACTCAGCAGTGAACGAACACCTTAAACAAGTGAAGCTACCTCATTTTCAATAATGACATAGCAATACCATGAATCCCCAATATGATACACTAACAAGGACACGGTATCATTTCTGTAATATTATTGCCAATCTATTTATGAAAAACTATCAAATAAATCTAAACTGAGGAATATTCTATTAAATAACCAGTACTCATCAAAAATGTCAGTCATGAAAGACAAAAATAAATAAAAGAACTATCAAAAGTCAGAGGAGGGGATCCCTTGGCTCAGCGGTTTAGCGCCTGCCTTCGGACCAGGGTGTGACCCTGAAGTCCCAGGATCGAGTCGTGCATCCAGCTTCCTGCATGGAGCCTGCTTCTCCCTCTGCCTGTGTCTCTGCCTTTCTCTCTGTATCTCTCATGAATAAATAAATAAAATCCTAAAAAAATTTTTTTTTTCTTAATGTCAGAGGAGACTAAAAATACAGGACAACTAAATACAATGTGGGATCTTGGAAGAGAAAAAAAACGCAATGAAAAAATTCCTGAAATTTGAGTAAGGGCTGCAGTTAATAGCATGATACCAATGTTAGTTTCCTGGCTTTGATAATTATATTGTGGTTATGTAAAATGTTAGCAATAACCAAAGCTAGATGAAGGGCATAAAGAAAGACTGTACTAATGGCTAACAGATCCATGAAAAAATGCTCAAAATTACTCAGCATTAGAGAACTATAAATCAAAACCACAATAAGATACCATCTCATGCCAGTCAGAATGGCAAAAGTTAACAAGTCAGGAAACAAGAGACGTTGGCAAGGATACAGAGAAAGGGGAACCTTCTACACTGTTGGTGGGAATACAAACTGGTGCAGTCAAGCTGAAAAACAGCAACGAGGTTCCTTAAAAAGTTAAAAATAGAACTACCCTATGACCCAGCAATTGCACTACTAGGTATTTACCCAAAGGGTATAAAAATACAGATTCAAAGGGACATATGCACCCCTGTTTATAGAAGCAATGTCACAAAAGCCAAAATACGTAAAGAGCCCAGACGTACATCAACAGATGAATGGATTAATATGATGTGATACACATACATACACATACCTACACACACACACACACCGGAATATTACTCAGCCATCAAAACATGAAATCTTGCCATTTGCAATGATGTGGATAGAACCAGAGGATACTATACTAAACCAAATAAGTCAAAAAAGACAAATATCATATGATTTCACTCATGTGGATTTTAAGAAGTAAAACAGATGAACACAGGGGAAGGGAAGGAAAAACAGAATAAGATAAAAACAGAGAGGGAGGTGCTTGGGTGGCTCAGTCAGTTAAGTGTCTGCCTTCAACTCAGATCACAATCCCGGGATTCTGTGATCAAGCGCCACATCGGGCTCCTTGCTCAGCAGGGAGCCTGCTTCTCCCTCTGCTCCTCAGCCCACTTGTGCTTGCTCTCTCAAATAAATAACATCTTTAAAACAAAAACAAAGAAAAAATAGAGGGAGGCAAACCATAAGAGACTCTTAATCATAGGAAACAAACTGAGGGAGATGGGGTACCTAGGAGATGGACATTAAGGAGGGCACTTTATGTTATGAACCCTGGGTGTTCTACGCAATTAAGTCACTGAATTCTACCTCTGAAACTAATAATACACTATAAGTTAACTAAAATGAATTTAAATTAAAATATTCTTTAAAAAGGCTGTACTAATTTTATGACCTTCCTATAAGTGTTATTTCAAAATAAACATATACATATGTTCTTAAAAAATACATCAGCAAAATATTCAGTAAGGCTAGAAAGAACATGATTATCTCTGATTACTGAAAAAAAACTCGGAAAGAGCCATTCCAAAGACATCATGATGAGTATCAGTATTACTACAAAGGAAAAAAGGAAAAAAAAGGAAACTGAACTTAAACTGACCAGAAACACTATAGAAGAGCTGATAGGGTTGAATAGTTTCTATAGACTATATGGTCTACTATCCTTAAAATATTTACTATCTTATCTTTTACAGGATAAATTTGCTGACTCCTGGTTTAAGTAATACCTCCAAATTCAATCAACAGCTTCACATAATGGTCAACTGAAATCAAAGTCTACAGCTGCACTGACCATATACAATAGCCAATACCCACTTGAAATGTAGCTAGTCTGATCGGAGATATACCCTAAGTCTAAAATACATACCAGATTTCAAAACTTAATATGAAAAAGGGAAATGAAATACCTATACATATATCTGTGTGGACTGCATTTTGAAATATTTTAGATACACTAAGTTAAATAAAATATATTTAATATAATGTATTTCACCTGTTTCTCTCTTTAAAGTGCCTGCTAAATTTCAAATTATTTATGTGGCTCACATATTCCCACTGGGCAGTGATGATCTAAAAATCTTTATTTATATACTTTTTTAAGAGATGTTGGGGAGGCAAGGGTTAGGGAGAGAATTTTAAGCAGACTCCACATCCAGTACAGAAGCCAATGTGGGGCTAGATCTCACAACCCTAAGATCATGACCTGGGCCAAAATCAAGAGCTGGATGCTTAACTGACTGAGCCACCCAGGTGCTCCTAGAAAATCTTCTTTATGCTATCAGCTTAAGCATATTTATCACCTAAACTGGGACACTGTTGAGAGTGACACAGCTGTTACTAATACAGAGACAACTGGCATAGAATATATGGGCGTCCTTTAGAAAATATCTGCATAAGCAAGAGACACAAATTACCACAGTTTTCTATGAATATCACCCTT
Source organism: Canis lupus dingo (assembly GCF_003254725.2). Lineage (NCBI taxonomy): Eukaryota > Metazoa > Chordata > Mammalia > Carnivora > Canidae > Canis > Canis lupus. The sequence continues at coordinate 37,223,635 of NC_064256.1, read as the reverse complement.
CTACAATGTTTTCTATATTGATTTTAAAACTCTGGGCTAATCACATTCTTCTACAAGTTTTCTTCTCATAAATTCTATTTCCCACATTGCCAATTCACTCTACCCTCCACAAAAGAGTTCTCAGACTGCAGGAAGTATAGAAAAATGTCATTCTCTTCCCTCTCACATCATACGCAGTTTGCAAAGTTAAAAATTAGCAAGTAATTATGTGCACTAGGGGGATTTACCTTAAATTCTGGAACATAAGCATTTTGGTGCTATTATATTTAAAACTAAGAAAACTTATCTGACTTGAAGTCTGACAATAGAAAATTATAAATGTTCCACTAGTGCTTCCAATTTGATGATGAAAAAGTTATTCTATCTCAAATTCAAAACCAAGCCATTTAAAAAAAAAAAAAAAAGACACTTAAAAACGTAATCTTTTAAGAAACAATTTTATAAAATACCCCTAGATGGGGCTGTAACTTCACAAATACAAGTTTCTTAGCACATTCAGTAATTTTGCAGCCTAGCTTTTGGGTGTTCAATTGAGTGTAATACTGAAACCACAATTATAATCTTGCTTTCTTTTTTAACTCAGTGTATTATAAGCATACTACTCATAAGGCAGGTAGTAAGTCTCAGCTGTAGCCACTTGTCTTCTAATTTCTTGTGTTAATGCAAAGAATAATGAGGCACTGAGAATGACAAGGATATTTGTATTTGGGGGGTTTTATTTTTGTTTTTGTTGGGCAGAACGTGGGTTAGTGGAGGAAGGAGAGGGAGGAGGAAATCAATCAGGCTATTTACCTGGGCCCAAAATGTTACTGCATCTTCCACATGACTTCCAACCACATCTTCAACTAAAACCAAATCAAAATGCAATGAAAATTAGAAGTTAATCAAAACCATGTAGCTCTTACATCGAAAAATAATTTGGGGTCAGTACCTTTATTGTAATGCTTATCTTCCTCCATCTGGACAATTCCTGAAAAACTAAAACAATACCTTGAATTTAGTTCTAAAAATCTGTGCATTTACAATGAATAACGACTATATAATGTTCAAATTCATACAGGTATTTTTTTTTTCCTAAATAATCAAAATTCAAACTCTTACCAAAAAAGACCTCAGGGATTTTCTTCAATATTTAATTCTTTTATCTGAGAATATTGTATTCTGCATTTCACCATATACAATCTATCTTGGAAATTCTCTCTTCCCCTAAGCGTTAACAAATTTACACTGTAGTGGATATCTAGGCATATTCAGATCAGTTACATAAATCAATACTTCAGAACAATGTGCATATTGTTTCAAAGTAACCGATGCCCTCCCAGAAGGAGAGTATGGATTCTAGAGTTCAAACAAAAAGAAACACTACAAATATACAGAGAAGGAAAGCTTCAGACTGGTAATCAATCTTACTTAAAAGGTACAGTGGTCTCTACTTCTGAAGATACCCCCCGCAGCCAAAGACTGCAAAATGAATCAAATTTTGCCCATTACAACAAAACTAATTTTCATTACAGAATATACTTTCCAACTCCAAAATATTTCAAAACAAATGTCTACCCGTTTATCGTTTCATCATTAATGCACTAGACTACTGCACTTTAGACTCTAAGAGCTTTAAAAGTCAACACTAAAGTTTCATATGCTCTCTCTCAACTCTGGAAAGAGATAAATTAGCTGTCACAAGGGAAAAAATAAAATAAAAGTTTCATTTCTTCTGATTTGTTACACCTGAAAACGTTTCCCGTACATTAAGTGGCATGAATATATCTTCACAAGCACTGTTCTCCGCCAATGGGTAAAAAAATAATAAAATTTTTAACTGAGCAAAAAGTCGTAATACCAAGTTGGAATCTGTTTGAAGAGGCTCATTTCTCTAGAAGCCACCGATCCAAACTGAAAATGTCAGAAATCCCAAGTTCATCCTTAAGACCTTATTTTAAAGGCGGTCAAGACTTCACCCACGACGACTATGAAGAAACGGACGCCGCGCCCGCTTCCGACGGAACTGGATTACGGGTCGGCACTTCCCAAACTCGAATTCATGGCAGGAATCTGGAATGGGCAGCTCCCGGACACTCACTTTATGAGGTATTTTGAAGTTTCAATGGCACAGAACTTGCGGGCAGGGAAAATTCCACCCCACTACGGGCCCGAGAGACCCCACCTCCACCGAGAACACTCAGGCCCGAGTACCTGCAAGCCGGGTTCGCCGCCCAGCACCACCCGCAAAAGCTGGGGTGTCCTCACCCTCAGAAGTACGCGGCGATGCCAAGGCGAAGGCAGGCCAGGAAACGGGCCTCGCCCCATACGTGGGGCACCGAAACCGCAACGACGGGTGAAAAGACGGTCCCGTAGGTGGCCACTACCGAACCTACCAAAGTATCTACTACTGACCTCACACTTTCCGCCACAGAAGTTTTAGAAAAGTGTCCTTGGCCCCACATGCTGGGCCCTCGGCCCTCCACGCGCCACCGCAGCCAGCCGTCAGCCCGCCGTCGCGCACGTGCAGACACTTACAGCGCGTGCAGAGGCCGCTCCGGCTTCGCACTGCGCTTGCGCGCACGACGCTGCGCCTTCTGCCAAGCTTGCTGGGAGTGGCTGCTTCGTCCACGTGACAACAAGCCTGGGGCGGGGCGCGCGGGGGCGGGGCGCGCGGGGGCGGGGCGCGCGGGGGCGGGGCGCGCGGGGGCGGGGCCGCGCATGCGGGGAGCTGCGCACCGAGTCTGTCTCTGGGATTGTTTCTGGGCCTCTGCACCCCTCGCTGGGAGTCTTGATGGCGATTCATTCTACAAGGCTTCAAATAAGGACGATAGATCGTGGTTTGGATTCCATAGTCTTTGCTAATTTGCTCACAGTGATTTCAATTTTAAAAGGGCCAAATTGGGATCCCTGGGTGGCGCAGCGGTTTAGCGCCTGCCTTTGGCCCAGGGCGCGATCCTGGAGACCCGGGATCCAGTCCCACGTCGGGCCCCCGGTGCATGGAGCCTGCTTCTCCCTCTGCCTGTGTCTCTGCCTCTCTCTCTCTCTCTGTGACTATCATAAAAATTTAAAAGAGCCAAATTAGAAGTATCCCAAACATTCATTTTACACGATGGAAAGTGAGTTTGGTAAATGAGAACGTGATTTCTAGATTAGTGGCTTTACAAGCATTTCTTAGCCCCACGTTGGCACCAGATCATTCTCATGCTGCAGCCTTTTCACGACACTAAAGGACAAAAATTAATACAGCTTGGCTCTGCGGTTTATGTGCAGATCTTAACACTTCGTGGCAAACCTTGCTCAACAGTTAAAAATTGTCTCCGGCTTGATTAAGGTGTGATTGACACTCCGTAAGCTGCAGGTATTAACAGTGCACAATTGGTAAGTGAACATATGTGCACACATCCTCACAAGGTAACAATCATTTCCTTCGCCCGCCCCCCAAAGTTTTCCTCATGCGCCTCTAAAGTACGTGGCTCCCCGCACCTACCCTATGTGACAGGTTCTGCTTTCTGTCGTCCTACATGAGTTTGCATTTTCTAGAATTTGATGTTAATGGTAACCTTCAAATTTGCAGATATTTTCTCCCAGTTTGTAGCTTATCTTTTCATTCTCTAAAAAGGGTATTGGGGCAGCCTGGGTGGCTCGGTGGTTTAGCGCCGCCTGCGGCCCAGGGCGTGACCCTGGAGACACCGGATCAAGCACGTCGGGCTCCCTGCATGGAGCCTGCTTCTCCCTCTGCCTGTGTCTCTGCCTCTCTCTCCCTCTGTGTCTCTCCTGAATAAATAAATTTTTAAAATCTTTAAAAAAATAAAATAAAATAAAAAGGGTATTTCAAAGAGCAAAAGTTCTTAGTTTTGATGAAATCCAATCTATGTTTTGTCTTTAATGGAGCATACTTTTGTGTTGTATTTAAGAAATCACTAGCTAACCCAATTTACAAACGTTTTCTATATTTCCTTCTAGAAGTTTTATATGTTTAATTTAGCCTCTTTTTTTTAAGATCTATAATCCTTTTTGAGTTCATTTTCTGTATAAGATGCAAAGCATGAGAAGTTTGTATTTCTACATTTGGAAGTCTAGTTTTTCCCACACCATTTGTTGAAAATACCTTTATTCTTCCATTGAATTGCCTTGACGTCAGTGTCAAAAATCAATGGACTGTATTTGTGTAGGACTATTTCTGGATTCTCTATTCTGTTATACTGATCTGTTTGCTTTCTTTAGTCTAATACCACATCATCTTGATTATAGTAAGTCTTTTATAGTAATTTTATATTACAGCAGTTTTATAATAAGTCTTAAAGATAGGTACTGAAAGCCTTCCAATCTTGTTCTTTCTCAAAGTTGTTTTAGCTTTACAATTCTATGTGAATTTTAGAATTAACTTGTCAATGTCTACATACACAAAGTCTGCTGAGTTTTTTATTGGAATTACATTGAATTTATACATGTTTGAGAATTGACATCTTAATATGGAGTCTTATGATCTAAGAACATTCTATATATCCTCATTTATTTAGATAAATGAGCAATGTTTTGTATTTTTCAATGTAAAATTATTTTACATCTTTTGTCTAATTTATCCCTAACAATTTTTATACTATTGTAAATGGTATTATTTTAATTTCAATTTTTAGTTGTCTTATTGTTAGTATATAGTAATATAATTTTTGCATATTGATCTTATCTTCTGCACCCTTGCTAAAGTCATTTATTTCTAGTGAGTCTTTAAAATATATTTAACAGAATTATCTACCTATATAATGTCATATTCAAATAAAGACTTACTTTTTCCTTCCAATCTATCCAGATCTTTTATTTATCTTTCTTTATTGCAGTGGCTAGAACCTCCACTATGTGGAATAGAAGTGCTGAGGACAGTCATCCTTACCAAGTTCCTAATCTTAGGAGGAAAGCATTTGGCTTTCAGCATTAGGTATGATGTTAACTGTCAGTTTTTAGTAAATAGCCTTTATCGGATTGAAGAAATTGCTTTACTTCTTGAATTAATGTCTTGAATGTGTCTTGAATTTTGTGAAATGCGTGTACATCTATTGAGGTGATCAAGTGGTTCTTTTTTAGTTTGTTAATATGATGAATTACATTAATTAATTTTCAAATGTTAAGCCAAGCTTCCATCCCTTGGATTATACCACTTGATTATGATGTGTTTCCTTTTTATATATTCTCATATTTTTTTAAAGATTTTTTTATTTATTTGAGAGAGAGAGCACGAGCACCAGCAAGGAAAGAAGCAGAGGGAGAGGGAGAAGCAGACTCCCACCTGAGCAGGGAGCCTGACATAGGGCTCAATCCCAGGAAACTAGGATCATGACCTCAGCCGAAGGCAGACAACTAACCAACTGAGCCACTCAGGTGCCCCTATTCTTGTATTATATTTGCTAAAATTGTTAAGAATTTTTACATATGTATTTGAGAGGAATTAGCCTGAAACTTTGTTTCCTTGTGATGTCTTTGTTTTGTTTTCATGTTTGAGTAATGCTGGCCGCATAGAATAAGTTGTAAAGAATTCCCAAGTTCAATTTTCTAGAAAAGGCTACATAGAATTAGTAATCTTTACTCCTTAAATATTTGGTAAAATTCACAGTGCAGCCTGAATTTTCTTTGTGGGAAGGTTTTTAAGTACAAATTAATTTCTTTATTTGATATATGAGCTAATGGTATATAATATAGAGCTAATCGGGTTATCTATTTATTATTGAATGAGCTTCAGTTTTTGTATTTCAAGGAATTTATTTCAATCTGTCAAATTCATTGGCATAGGGATACCTGAGTGGCTCAGCGGTTGAGCGTCTCCCTTTAGCTCAGGGTGTGATCCCGGTCTGGGGATCTAGTCCCACATCAAGCTCCTTGCGAGGAGCCTGCTTCTCCTTCTGCCTGTGTCTCTGCCTCTCTCTCTGTCTGTCTCTCATGAATAAATAAAATCTTTTTTAAAAATTCGTTGGCATAAAGTTGTTTATAATATTCCCTTGTTGTACGTCTAATATTCTTATTATACATATAGTGATGTCATCGCTCTCATTCCTAATATTGGTGATTTGTGTGTTCTCTCTATCCTTTTCTGATGAGTCTAGCTATACCAATTTTACTGGTCTTCTGAAACAGTGTTTTGTTTTATTAATTTGCTCTATTGCCTTTCTGTTTCCCATTTCTGCTCTAGTCTTTACTATTCCCTTTTTCCTAATTATTTTGGTTTTCATTTGCCCTTTTTCTGCTTACTTAAGGTGAAAACTGAGGTTACTTGAGATCTTCCTTTTCTGATATAGCATTTGGTACTATGAATTTTCCTATAAGTACTATTTTAGCTGAATCACACAGATATTGTTGTGTTTTCATTTTCATTCAGTTAAACGTACTTTGAGTCCTTTATTTTTTTTCTTTGGTCCATGGATTATTTAGATAGGTATTATATAACTTTCTAATTTTGGAGATTCCCAGATATCTGTTATTGATATCTAATTTAATTTCACTGTGGTCAGAGAACATCATGATCTGAATCATCTTAAAGGTATTGAGACTTGTTTTGTGACCTAGAATATGGTCAATCTTAGTAAATGTTACCTGAGCATTAAAAAAGGGGGGGAGGTGGGTAATTCTACTATTATTGTGTTGAGTGTTCCATGAATGTCAATTACATAAAGTTGGTTAATAGTTCAAGTCTTCTATATCTCACTGACCTACAAAACACTTTGGTCAAGGGAGCCCCCTGGGTCATTAACTCTGACAAAAGCATGTAGAATCTAAAAAGTATCTGGGGCATGAAGCAAGAGCTATCAATGTAGGCCCAAGGATTCTATCAGCTTCTGAGTATATCTCAATTATGTATATTTAGGTACTTCAGAAATAAAGAGTGGGGCCAGACCCATTATACTTACTGAGATGGACTTTGGTCAGGACTCCATTTATCACTGGGCTTGCATAAAACCAGAGGACTACAATTGTGTTTTGGGTCCTTTGGGATCCATATTAGCTCAGACTCTATATCTAAAAATCCTTGGTTGAGAGCAGCCCCGGTGGCTCAGCCGTTTAGTGCTGCCTTTAGCCCAGGGCGTGACCCTGGAGACCCGGGATCATTGGGCTCCCTGCAGGGAGCCTGCTTCTCCCTCTGCCTGTGTCTCTGCCTCTCTTTCTCTCTGTGTCTTTCATGAATAAATAAATAAAATCTTAAAAAAAAAAAAAAAAAAAAGCCTTGGTTGAAAAATCTGAGTATTCCTCTTTCTCCACTGCATATACCCTGGTAAATGGCTGCCTCTTTGGGGTATCATATATACTTGAGGACCCTTCCTAAGGGAATCTGGGCTTTTCCTTCCATCAGTGGGCTCTAGATCTGACCTGCCTGAGACTGAAAACTGGGTGAGGAATCCAGGAGTTATAGAAGTGGATAAACAAGTCAAATAACAGGGCAGCCCGGGTGGCTCAGCGGTTTAGCGCCACCTTCAGCCCAGGGCCTGAAACTGGAGACCGGGAATTGAGTCCCACATCAGGCTCCCTGCCTGGAGCCTGCTTCTCCCTCTGCCTGTGTCTCTTGCCTCTCTCCCTCTCTCTGTCTCTAATAAATAAATAAAATCTTAAAAGGAAACAAGTCAAATAACATACTAATCAGCTGTCCTTCTGTCTTGCCCCTTGAAACATCATGATCTTAAACTCCATCACAGATCCATGTTTTGGTACCCATTAATTACGACCATTGGGGTACATCCTGGGTGGTTCAGCGGTTGAGCATCTGCCTTTGGCTTAGGGCATGATCCCAAGTCGGGGATCCAGTCCCGCATCGGGCTCCCTGCAAGAAGTCTGCTTCTCCCTTTGTCTATGTCTCTGCCTCTGCGTGTCTCTCATGAATAAATAAATAAAATCTTTTAAAAAATTATATCCATTGGTATCTGACAATTAGGTTCCACAATTTGGCCTTCAGCCCTTCTGCATCCCATCATCGATGCTGATATCAAGGAGCCCAGTGTCATGGCAGCATCTTCTACCATCAATTCTAGCCTATAGATAGAGATCAGCCATAGCCAGGCTTCTCAAAGTCGCCAGTATATTCTTCACCATTACATTTTTTATTGCCTCAGTTATGAGTGTCATCTGAGCCTTCCCAGGGAAAGCACTCAGTGGTAGCTTCTCAAGTTTCAAACAACAAATCCATTCTAACACTGTGACTTCCTTGAGCTTTGTGACCCCTTCCGCAATACCATGCCAAATAAATTCTAGCATTTCCACCATACCTTCCAGATGCCGTCCTAGCAATGTGTTAGGACGAACTCCAGACACCCAAGGTATTAAAACTCAAGTCAAGAGTTTAAGTGCTACCATGTTACATTCTCCTATCAGGCCTTATATTCCATCCCCTCTAACACCCTCAAGATCTACTCCCAGGCATGCTTCATGGGCTCCTGTCAATACATCTTAACCAGAACCTGCAGTTTATTCAGATTGTAACCTATCCTCCTATAGAAAGGACTGTATTTCCCCAGTTAGGGTATGCTGAGATCTGACCCTAGTTATCAGTTTGGAATTAAGGAGAGGTGGCAGGGACAAGTCTTAGGACGACAAGTGTCATCTTACAATGCAAGTCCCCCAGATAAATTCTTTGTAGGATCTCCAAGTAAGTGAAGGCTGCTCTCCATCCAAAAAAGTGGAGGAGGGGAGGCCACTTCTGCAGCTCAGAGAATCAAGGAAACATGAAGGCTCAAGATTCTCAGACTCACAAACACAAATGTTCCCACCCTATGATTCAAGGTTCCAGTCTTTTCCTGTCAACATGCTGACTTTGTTGGAGGAGATAATCAAGGCTGTGTCTTCAGTTTCCTTTACTATTTGGGTTGGATTGTCAGCACAGATTGCCAACATCTGCTGATTAGATTTTCCTTAAAGGGTGCTATAGAGACACTCTTTTACAGCATGCCTTGACTTAAATAGCTAACATGAATCTATGTCATTTTCTTTTTTCAAAGTTTTGTTAAAGCAGTTAACGATAACTAACCAACACCTCCATTTTTATAATTTCCATTAGTCCCATTCCACTGTAATGTCACAGCTACTATATAACCTAATACTTCACCTTCCACCCACACTCTACCCACATCTTTTTTTTTTTTTTTTTTTTTTTTTTTTTTAATTAGAGAGAAAGAGAGAGACAGGCAGAGGGAGAAGCAGGCTCCATACAGGAATCCCAATGCGGGACTCGATCCTGGGTCTCCAGGGTCATGCCGTGGGCTGAAGGTGGCGCTAAACCACTAAGCCACCGGAGTTGCCCTAATCTAATACAGTAACTGTGACACATCCACATGACAGGAGTTATCACTATGCCACTTACCTCTAGCTATGGGGTCTTTATTGTCATCTGTCCAGTGAATGGACCAGTCACAGAATCCCATCCAGAGGGTTTGCTTTCTAAGGCCATTCCTGGTACCCATCTTAGCTTGGGTTTACCCACTACCCAAAAGCAAGTCTAAGACAAATACTCTCATACAAGTGAGCATTCTTTGAGAAGTAATCTGAGAGAACCAGAGAGAGGGATCAGAAAGGGAGAAGTTAGAGAAAGCTAACATAAGAATGAATTACAGAGCTGGCCACTGCTATGGGTAACTGGTAGTCAATCCCACAGGATTTTCTGAGGAAGCTTATGAAAGGCATCTCAGAATTCTCTTCCCAGCAGAAAAAAGAGCATTTATCCATAAGTCAAGGATGGTCCCAAGGTCATTAACACTCCCAACATACAACTATGATGCAAAGGAGCTCCAGTAAGCATCCCAAGCCACACAATCAGAGGATCCCTGGAGAAAAAAACAAGAGAATCATGAGATGTTCTCAAGATGAAATGCCATCAAATGGCTTCCATGAGAAGCTGTCAGAAGCCTGCCTAGAATTGTTTCACAGCAGTCTTTGAGTAAGAGGTGGGGCCAAGAGGATTTGAATTGCTGCACAATAAGTTCAATACAATTACATACAATGCATAATCAACAAAACAACTTTTTTTTTAAGATTTTATTTATTTATTCATGAGAGACACACAGAGAGAGAGAGAGAGAGAGGCAGAGACACAGAGGAAAAGCAGGCTCCATGCAGGAAGCCTGATGCGGGACTCGATCCTGGGACTCCAGGATCATGCCCTGGGCTGAAGGCAGGTGCCAAACCGCTGAGCAACCCAGGGATCCCCTCAACAAAACAACTTAAAAATCAGAAGACACCACTAGGGCAGCCCCAGTGGCTCGGCGGTTTAGCACCTCCTGCAGCCTAGGGTGTGATCCTGGAGACCGGGGATTGAGTCCCACGTCTGGCTTCCTGCATGGACCCTGCTTCTCCCTCTGCCTGTGTCTCTGCCTTTTTCTCTCTCTCTGAATAAATAAATAAATCTTAAAAAAATATATTAGAAAAAAAAGAAGACACCACTAAAAAATGACTAAATAATTTTTAAATACAATTTTTATTTAAAAACATAAATCAAGATTACAAAGTTTGACAAATAAAAAAGAGATTTTTAACTTACTATTTTTAAACAGTGTTCCCTCCTTATATATTTGTTCAAAACCCCCAATAACATGTTTAATTTTTTAAATAGCCTCAAAAAGTTAAATTATGACAAACTAAAAACAGTTACTGTATTTTCAGGCTTTGACCAATATGAAAATAACCTCATTTGTTAGGAGAGATAAAAAATATATACAAAATATTAAATCATGAATGTTGACAAAAGTAATATAAAGTATTTTCACTTGTTTAAATAAAGGAAACAATCAAAATGACGTTTCTACATAGTAAGAGAAGTAAATAATTTGAGAGAAAATAAAGTGTATTATTATATTTAAATAAACACAAACAAGATCTATTTGGATGATGGTTTTAATTTTCCCAATAGTCTTCATGAAGGTTTTGTACTTGATGGCAATGGTGCTTTTCCTTTCTGCTTAGCAACCTTTTCCATCTTTATCTGTAAAATTAAAATATTTGTTGATAAAATAATCTGTAAAACATTCTAAAGAAAAAAAGGTTATACACACCTTATCTGGAATCATGTCTCATTTATCACAGCCATTTCACAGTTATTTAGCTGTGACTAAACTGTTAAATTCTTTTTTTTTTTTTAAGATTTTATTTATTTATGAGAGATACAGAGAGAGAGAGAGGCAGGAACATAAGCAGAGGGAGAAGCAGGCTCCATGCAGGGAGCCCAATGTGGGACTCAATCCCAGGACCCCAGGATCACGCGCTGGGCCAAAGTCAGGCACTCAACCGCTGAGCCACCCAGGCATCCCTAAGCTGCTAAATTTTAAAGCCAAAATCTAATAGTCAAGGGGACCTAATTGCATTTTTTAAATATGGTATGATTTTAGGGCGCCTGGGTAACTCAGTTGATTAAGCGTCCACCTTCGCCTCAGTCATGATTCTGGGGTCCTGGTATCAAGCCCTGTTTTGGGCTCCCTGCTTAGTGGAGAGCCTGCTTCTCTCTCTCCCTCTGCTGCTCCCCCTGCTTGTGCTCTCTCTCCCTCTCAAATAAATAAATAAAATATTTTCTTAAAAAATATGGTATGATTACAACTTTGCAGAAGCATTTTATAAAAATAACATATAGTGAATATTGCTTTGGAGAAAATTCATAAGTTAACTTTACCTGCCACTAAAAAAAATGTTTTACAAAAGCTTAAATACCTAACCTTACATCCAGTCTATGCACATTCCCTACAGAACATACCTAATGCAGCTGGATTATCTCTGGAACATGGACTGCTTTGAGGACAGATACCTATAATTCTGGATTTTACATTTCCACAGTTAACTCCTTGAAGGCTGCCTTCCAGTGTCAGTGAAGCAAAGACATATCTTTACATATCCTAAGTAGTGGCCTTCTGACCTTTTAAAAACATTTAAACCCTTTCTATGGGGAAAAAAAGGCCACAAAGAACACAAAGCCCACTGCCTCTTAAAATTTCCTGAAGCAGCACCTACTACCTTATCCTTCAAGGAGAAAGGGGTGGAAAGTATGGGGCATGGTAGGTGGAGGGCCTCCTACCTTTTAAGGTAACAGGAATAATATCAAGAAACCAGAAGGGATCTAGTCAAACCAGTCTACCCAATCATCAAATTGTAAATAATAACTTCCCAATAATAAAATTTATATATCTCACCTCTGTCTCATCCCCCGTTTTCCCCTCTCCCTCCTGAGTTGGTTGGGAATCTCATTCAAAAACCATACATTCATATCACTTGTACACTATATTAGTCAGCAGGTCATCTGCAGGACCTCCAAAGGCATACCCTTTACTAAGGCAAAGATTATAGGCTTTGGAGTCACATAGAAGAGCATGTGTATTTGAGTATGAGTATTTGAATCTTAACTCTACCATTTATTAACTACTTGAGGCAAAATATTAAACCAACAGTTTTCTCTCTTTTTTTTTTTTTAAAAGATTTTATTTATTCATGAGAGACACACAGAGAGAGGCAGGCTCCCTACAGGCAGCCTGATGTGGGATTCGATCCCAGTACCCTGCGATCACAATCTGAGCCAAAGGCAGACGCTCAACCACTGAGTCACCCAGGTGCCCCTTCTCATTTGTTTAAAAAAAAAAAAAAAGGATCATAGTAATAGATACTTCTCAGAGTTGTTCTAAAGGTATAAATGTGATCATATATACAAAATCCAGGTACTTAATAAGCAATCAACAAATGCTAGTCCCTTTTCCTTTCTCATTCATGGCCAAGTGTTAGATTTATAGTAATGTCAAAAAAGGGACAAGATGCTGAATGACCAAACAAAGCCAAAGCAGGGCATTCTCACTTAGTACTTAGCAAATACATCCACCTAATCTAGTGTCTGAAGAGCAAAGATACCTCCTCCTGCTCCTTTTATTCTTTTTCAATTTCCTGGAACTAATAGCCCCTTTCACCTAGTTCACCTTTGATAATTGTTTCCCTAATAAACTTCTCCTTTCTTAGGGATACAAGACCATCCACAATGGAAGAAAATAACTTGACCTAATACATAAAAGAAGCAATGAAGGGCAGCCTGGGTGGCTCAGTGGTTTAGTGCCGCCTTCAGCCCAGGGCCTGATCCTGGGGTCCCAGGATCAAGTCCCGAATCGGGCTCCCTGCATGGAGCCTGCTTCTCCCTCTGCCTGTGTCTCTGCCTCTCTCTCTCTCTGTGTCTCTCATGAATAAATAAAAATAAAATCTTTTAAAATAATAATCAAAAAAAAAAAAAAAGCAATGATGCAACTCTTCAATAATACCTACGCTTCAATATACCTAAAAGTAATTAGTACACTATGTTACCACAAAGGCTTCAATTATCAAAGCCAACTCACATTTATGGTAGATTCTTCCCCATACTACATGTTACCATTGTACCAGGATAGAAGCAAAACCAGATATGCATTGCTTTCTAAAGGGGCTGTGACCCATCAGATTTGGCTTCCTAATCATCTTTTCCCTCAGTGGTACATATCTTGTTTTTTTGTAGTAAAATCCAAGTACCAACAACACGTATAGTACATATCAGCTCAGAGGAAGTTGTTGAGGTTTGAGCTTCTTTGTTTTTATATGCCATTAATCACACAGGCTGGAAAGTTTATAAGCTGTGTCTCATAAATCCATAAATCACACAAGCTGGAGAGTTATAAACTACATCTTGTAAATCCATAAATTCTAGGTCTATTTATAATACTCAGTCTGGATTGGCCAGGTACATCTTCTAAAACAATCACTGCCCCCCATTATCCTCCCACAAGCAAATACTACAGACATGTTTTCAAGGCAGTCAACACAACCCAGACTTCTTGAGGAAAGGAAGTAATTCTAGAATCCCGTCCCTTCCCTGTGAAGGAAAAACTAAAATCCAGCTGTGAGCATGTGTATTCCAAGAGTGGAGATTGATGTGATTAAAAGTCTAGCCTTAATGATGTTGTAAAAAGTCTTTTTTTAACCCTCCCTCTGGCCATTTCATCTCCCTCCCTGAGATCCTACTACCTCCTCTTTCTCTTAGATGAGAGCTTTCCAGTAAGGTAGCCTCTGGCCACACATGGCCCACTGAGCACCTGAAATGTGACTGGTGTGACTGAGGAAAATAATTTTTTAAGTTTTAATTAATTTAGAATTATCTAGCCACATATGAATAGCTATAGCACAGGTATAGAACACTTTCATCACTGCAAAAAATTCTATTTCTAGCTCTGCCTTAAATCATCCAGGACTCTCCCCCTCTACTTCAAAATTCTTCATCAGGGAAACCAAGCTGATCTCTCTCCCCTACTCCCTTCCTCTCCTCTTGGAAGGTGAATTTATTTAATGGTCTCCTTTCTCCACACCTTCTGTTATTTAACAAGCTATAACAAAAAGTGACAAGAGTGTCTTTACTTTCATGACTCTTATTACCCAATTGGAGAGATAATAAACACCCACATAGCAACTATAAAATAATCCTAAGGAAAGCACTTTGGGGACTATACCACATGGTGGATACCACCCCCCATACCTTATCAAACATGCTTTCATCTGGCAACAAACATAAACAAAACTCTCAAATGTGAACATGGCCATGAAACACATCAAATATCTAAGTATATGATATGTTTGAAAGTAAGTATCAATTAATTCCTTTTTCAATTCTCCATAAATATTTATTGAAAACTTATTATGTACAGGTACTATAGTTAGTTCTGGGGAAAATATTAAGAATAATAAAATACTGTTTATCCCCAAGGAGGTTTTTCTTTCTTTTTTTTTTTTAAGATTTTATTTATCCACTCATGAGACACAGCAAGCTCCCTCCTTGCAGGGAGCCCGATGTGGGACTCGATCCCGGGACTCCAGGATCACGCCCTGGGCTGAAGGCAGACGCTCAACCGCTGAACCACCCAGGCATCCCTATCCCCAAGGAGTTTATAGTGTGGTAGATAACTGATGAAAATTATCACTACAGAAAGCCGGGAACACATCATATAGTTGTTGAGCCCTGGGAATTGCTAAAATACATTTCTATTTAGTGTCCAGTTCCTTAAAGGCTAATGAATAATTTTAACTTGAGTCTAGATATACCTGATATACTGAGAAGAGATATTACTTATAAAGAATTCAAGATCCAGGGGCACCTGGGTTTCTCAATTGGTTGAGCATCCAACTCTTGATTTCGACTGGAGTCATGATCTCCAGGTTGTGAGATCTAGCCCCACATCTGGCTCCTCACTCAGTGGGACATTTGCTTGAGATTCTCTCCCTGTCCCTCTGCCCCTCCCCCTACTCTCTCTCTCTCTAAAATATATAAATCTTTCTTTAAAAAGAATTCAAGGTACATTTAATTTAAAAGTCTGCTGAGCCACCTGGGTGGCTCAGTGGTTGAGTGTCTGCCTTTAGCTCAGGTCGTGATCCTGGAGTCCTGGGATCAAGTCCTGCATCAGGCTACCTAAAGGGAGCCTACTTCTCCTTCTGTTTATGTCTCTGCCTCTCTCTTTGTGTCTCTCATGAATAAATAAAATATTTTTTAAAAATCTGCTGATAGCTGATGTTTATTATTGACAATTTTATCTGTATATTTAATCTTTATGACCTTCATAAATTAACTACTGTATTATGTATCATATTATTCATTCATCCTGTTTCTCTCTGAATCATTCTAAGTAAGTCTCAAGGCCAACATCAGCTATAACTAAAGACTTTATAAATTATTTTTAATGATTTTCCACAATCAACATGTAATTGTGTCTTTGTCACAAGTTAAATGCCTAGTATAAGCAGATTTCACCACAGACTTACCCTTTCTTGGTATCGTCTTTCAAAGAAAGCCATATCATCCTCCTCAGGTCTCTTTATGGAAGAAACTTGACTACTTGTACCTGCTAATAAGGAAAATAATTCTGTAAGTAATATATTTATGGAACTATAAATTCTGCTGAAATAAAAAAAAAAAACAGAAATAAAACTTTCCTCTTACTGATGATAATGTTTTATTTTTCAAACCAGAATGATCTAAGTGGTAATTGATCCTACTACCTAATTATTTGGGGGGCCGGGGGAGGGACAGAGAGAGAGGAAGAGAAAGAAATCTCAAGCAGACTCCCAGCTGAGCACAAAGCCTAACACAGGGCTTGATCCCAGGACCCTGAGATCATGAACTGAGCCAAAATCAAGTTGGATGCTTAACCAACTGAGCCACCCAGGCACCCCTACTTAATTCTTTAGAATGCAGAGCATTGCAAAACAAAGTAATGTTTATTGGCAAACATTCCCCTAATGTGCAACTGGTTCATATCTCTTTCATATAAAAGCACACTTAGCTTTGTCCAACTACATTTTAAATTTTATAGCAAAACTAGAATTTCATGTAACACCATAACAGATAATATACAAAAGTAATTACAGAAGATTTGTGCCATAGTCTGAATGTTTGTGTTCCCCTCAAATTCATATGTTGAAATCCCAATGCCCAATGCAATGGTGTTAGGAGGTGGGGTCTTTGGGAGGTACTTAGGAGGGTGGAATCCTCATGAATGGGATTAGTGCTCTTATAAAAGAGACCCCACAGAGATCCTTGTTCAACTCTTCCACTGTATGAGGACAAAATGCGAAAGGGCCAGCTGTGCATCAAGAAAAGACCTTCACCAGAACACAACCATGCTGGCACCCTAATCTCGGACTTCCAGTCTCTAGCGAGAAATAAACCATGAGAAATAAATTTCTCTTGTGTATAAGCTACTCAGTCTATGGTATTTTGTTATAGCATCTGACTAGGCTATGGCAGTTTGTACAGGCAACCAAGATACTACCTACTTTGAAACTTTTCAAAACTAAAATAATTTTAACCATTTTCCATAGTATTCACTTTTAAAAATATATATGTATATATATTTTATTAAAGTTCAATTTGCCAACATATAGTATAACGCCCAGTGGGTATTCACTTTTTAAAGCTAAACAAGCACTAATTTGTGCTATGAAAGGAATTTAAAATTGCTTCAGGAAAGAAAATCACGTTTTCATTCTGACAGTCATTCTGCCAAAGTCAGGGGACAGAGTCAGTGACCCTCCTTCCCTGACCAGTCAGTAGTAATAAGGTCTAATCAGGTGAGTGGGGGGAGGTAGTAACTAGCTTCCATTTAGAATCTGTAGCTCAGGAATGTCTAGGTAAGCCGGGGCTGGACAGAGATTGTTACAGAGTCTGGAGACAAAGTGACTTACAACAGGCAAGTGCAAAAAAGATACAGGTTTCCTACTGGGGGACCACAGAAGGCAGCACCACCAGCCAGGGGTGGTCCTGTGCTTCTCTCTCAGAAGAGAATATACACTGAGAGGGTTCTGCAGTTTTCCTATAACGGGAATGATCCTGAACAAGAGGACAGTTCAATCAGAGTTTTGATCAGAAAACACTGATAGAACACTGTGGGCAAGGCAATGGGTCAAGTGCTGAAAAAAAAAAATCAAGCTATCTAAGATGTGATTCTGACCAGCAGGGACAATCTAGCAGTGGCCATCAGACCCCTGCACGCCACAGGGTGCTGTGTCCTCGGGGCCACGTGGAGGGAAGGATGGCTTCTGGCTGGCACCACCAGGGAAGGCATTTCCCAGTCCTCTCCTCCTGGGCCTCAACCTGTCCTCTGTGCCTCTATGTTACTGCTCGGCCTGGCCCATTCCTGGCACTTGTTTATCCTCCTTACCTTTCTTGGTGGTGGGAGAAATGCACATTTGAGAGGTTAAGATCCTGCCTCCCAGGTGCCTAGTATGTGTGGAATTGATGTGTTGTGGAAATGTCCCTTTGCCTTGGTTCAGAAAAGTGGAAAAAATTTGGGGAAAGGAGAGCTAAGATGGGGTGATAGGGGTAAGGTGTTCTAGTCAGAAGGTGGGAGCAAAGTTATACCAATAAGCAATTTTAGTACAGCTTAGACCAGATGCTAGAAAGAGCACCATCACCGCCAAGCACCTCAAGAAGGTAGCTGGAATCCCTCTGCCACATAGGTTAGTCTGTAGAATTGGGAAGCTTAAATCCTTTCCCAATTATCTAGTCAAGCTTAACCAGAGCATCTGAAAGAATAATGAACAACTAGAGGGTCTTACATTTCTGGAAAGTAGAAAGATCAAGTAAAGTCAACATCTCCCCTGCCACTAAAACAGTGAAGCTGAATGTCAAAAGTATAAAGAAAGCTTTTGGATATCTTCTTTTCGTGTGTTTTTGGCATTTTGGTCTGTAAGCAATCAAGATGGAAAGAGACCCTATCCCAAAGAGGAAGATTTGTAGGAACCAGAGTAGTTGAGGCCTAGTATTCGTTATGCCTTTTCACTTGCACAAAACCATGGCTACAAGGACTCTCCCATGTTGATCAGCCAGACAAGCCAACACCCATTGTGCAGGAGGGTGTGATGATGATGGTACACCAAGTCCTGAGTGAAGAGTCCCAGAGGCCCAAAGCTCTGATAAGGGATAATACTCTGTGGTCAGAAGACAACCCACAAAATAGCCCAGTGCCAGGACAATGACCAGTGACAATGACCAGCAAATATTTGGCTGGACGGAAGTAAGTGGAAGCAGCCCTGCCGGCCTCAGACTTCATCACCACCATCTTGAAAGATCTACATACTGAGTCTTGGGATGGGGAGCTGTCTCTGTCCCCACCCTTGACCCCATACAGAGAAAACCTGGGTAACCTGTGTCTTAGGACCGCAGGCTGAGGTGAAAGGTACAGGCAGGAGAGTGCACCTGTGTAGTCTTCTGAAAAAGTTAAGGACCTTGGGTCACTATATCATTGTCATATGATAGAGCCATCTTTAAAATCCAGCACTGGTATAACTTTAGAACCCATAATAATATGAGTATCTCTCTAACAATGAAAAGCACACCTTCCTCCGTACCTTAGCTGCCACTACACTCAGTCAAAACTGAAGCATCAGCAGCAATTATATCAACCTTAGAAGTTGACACAACTGTGTCCTTTTTCTTGGTTTTGATTTCCTCTATCTATATTTTATCATTACTTCGTTGGGTGTTGTTTGTATACGCAGCCCTAAAGCCCCTTGTGGAGACAGGGTATATGAAAAAGTTTTAGGAAAATACAAATAAAAAGAAAAATCCCATATAAAAATATTTGTAAATATTAAATACCTAATATATCATAAAAATTCCTTCTTCAATTTTTTTCTTATTTTAATAAGGGAAATAGAATACTAGTGCTTAAAAATGAATAAAATTAATATATATGTATAATGTTTATGTATAATTTATATGTACACATATAATTTATAAATGACAAAACTTTACTAACCTATACTTATTGCCAAATTACATCCTGCTTGGGAGAGCCACTAGAGGGCTGTCTTATTCAGACATCAAAACAAGAACGTGTAAGGTTTTAAAATTTCAAATTATTTTATTATTAGAATCCTCATAATTCTCAGATTTAACAATTTTCAAAAAAAAGGGAAGTTTCTTGCTTTTTCTCAGTATGGGTCAAACTAAAAGTAAAATGAAAACTAAATAAAAAAAAAAAGAAAACTAAATTGTGGTAATACTGAGGGAAAAAAATAAGATCAAGAAAACAAATCAATCTACATTCTTATTTACTACATCCAAACATATCTGTCAGTTTCATTTCATTACCATCTCTCAGTGTTTCTGGAGAAGAACTAGATGATGCTTGAAATGATTTTAGAAATGGGTGGTCCATGGTTGTAACTGGAGAGTCTAAAAATTCAATTGAAGGTGCACCTGAGAACAAAATAAAAGAATGGAAATTAAATCCTTATTTGTTAGGACAAAAAAAAGTTATTTCAATGCAAAATAAGTTAGAACTTCAGCAGAATAATTAGAAAAAAAATCTTTCTATAAAAAAGGAATTTTTATTTAGATGTTTATCTGCCATATAAAGTAAAAGGGAATTAGGTAAAAGTATGTTTGTATTTCTCAGATATCGTTTTCACAGAAAAAATTATGCATGAGTGGAACTATGACAAAGAAGTACAAAACCTTAATACAGTCACAAAAACACTATCAAGATAAAACAAGACATTCATGATAAAGAACCTGTAGTTGAAGAGGGCAAAATAAGTGTATTTTTACTCTGTTCCTCACTGGAAAACCATCTCAAAATGAAGTATGAAAAAGTAAAGAAAAATTCAATGAAATGAAAAAATATCCACAACCCCACACCACAAAATTACAAAGGCCAATCGCTAACAACATTGACCTTTGGACCAAAAGGAAGGAAGCTGTAAAGAAAACATATTAAGCACTCTGTCTTCTTCACAAACCACTACCTCCCCTACATTCCTCTCCCCATTTAGCAGAGAGGGAAGGAAATAAACTTTTAGTCCTATTCGGCTTTTAAAATGAGTCCTCTCTTATGACCTAAACAGTGTGGGACAATGCTCATTCTTTTAGATTCCTGCCCCCTCCTTCTCCAGTTCCTCTCTCATGTGGCTGGAGGTCCACTGAGGTCCTTATGCTGTCTTCTGGTTGCTGCATGCACTACTGATCTCAAATGCTCAAGGTTGGTTAAGTGGTAGTGTAGTCTCACAGCTCGGTAGGGCCTCACACTTGCTTTCTCTAGAAGTACAAATCCATCAATGCCTGCCACTTCTCTACTGAATCCCCCAGAGCTCAGAGGACACACCTCTAGCTCTGCTCAGGATCCCCTTGCCATGACAACTATCATGGCAGGTCCACTGCCTTAGAGCTCAGCGGCCTTCCAAACACCCACAAGGAGCTGGGTATTATGGGCTCCTACATCAAAAAGGAACCAAAGCAGCAAGTTGTCATCTCTGTCCAGGACTCTACATGGCTAATAGAGCAGATGACCCTCTGCCCCAGGCTCCCCTACATCTGAAATCAAGACAAAAACATCTTGCTTCCTCTCCTCACTCTCACCTTTCCTCACCCTACCTTCCCTCAGGGGCCAAAAAGCAGAGGTTTTCTCTCTTTCTGTTATAAAGAAGACTGACAAAATACCAGAAGGCACAAGAAGGCAAAGATGGCAGCTATTCCCACTATCACTTAGCACTGTTTGCAAATGCCAGCCATGGTAATTAGTCGAGAATAAGACCAGAAATATTGGAAAAGGCAAAAATACCATGATTTATAACAGCAACCATTTATTTTATTTTTATTTTTTTAGAGATTTTATTTATTCATGAGAAATAGAAAGGGAGAAAGGCAGAGACACAGGCAGAGGGAGGACCAGGCTCCATGCAGGGAGCCCGACGCGGAACTGGATCCCGGGTCTCCAGGATCCCGCCCTGGGCCGAAGGCGGCGCTAAACCTCTGAGCCACCGGGGCTGCCCGCAACCATTTATTTTAAACTCTAAGATTAAGTAATAAAGGATTGGTAACAAAAGCAGCATAAAACATTTGCTTTTCTATAAACAAATAATAATCAGCTAGAAAATATAAAGAAAGGGAAAAACCCTACATATGGTAGCTATAAAAAAATGGAATACCCAGAAAGAAAATTAAGAAAAAGATTGAGGACTTTCATGAAGATAACTTCAGAATTCCAATCAGTGGGAGGCCCAGGTGTTGAGTATCTGCCTTCGGCTCAGGGTGTGATCCCGGGATCCAGGGATTGGGTCCCACATTAGGCTTCCTGCAAGGAGCCTGCTTCTCCCTCTGCCTATGTCTCTACCTCCCTCTCTGTGTCTCTCATGAATAAATAAAATCTTAAAAAAAAAAAAAAAAAAAAAGAATTCTACTCAGCTACCCAGAAGACAAATGCAGAGACTCAACGTTTTAAAATATCAATTATTCCTACATTAATCTACATTCAGCCTGATAACAACTAAATAATTGGATGTTTTTGTAAAAATAGAATGTTTTGTAAATAATAGAATGTTGCCAAAAAATAATGCCAAAGTTCTCAAAAAATTAGTAAGAAAAAGCCAGGAAAATTCTTAAGTAATTAAGTCATAAATATTAATTTATTATAAAGTTTTAATATTGAAAACATCATGGTAGTTGCACACAGAAATAGGTAACAGTGAGGCAGACCAATTAGCCCAGAACAATTCTGGATTGAACCCAAGCCTACCACTTACTAACTAGGTCAATAACAAAGAACTAAGATATACACTTTTCTGTGCTGGGTTTCTTTATCTATAAAATAAGAGTAATAATAACACCAAACTCAGAGTTATTGTGAGAACTACATGAGTTAATAGATGTAAAGAGGCTGAGGGCACCTGGGTGGCTCAGTCAGTTGAGCAGTTGAGCATCTGCCTTCACCTTGGGTCATGATCTCTGGGTCCTGAGATCGAGCCTGCTTCTCCTTTCCTCTGAGCCTATCACCTGCTCATATGCTCTCTTTCTCTTTCCCTCTCTCATCATCTCTCTCAAATAAATAAATGAAAACTTAAAAAAAAATGTAAAGAAACTAGAAAGACTCCTAGAAGTACAAAGCTGCAATCATCATCAACATCATCATTATTATCATTATTTTTTTGCCATTGGGAACTGGATTTTCAGTAACTGTTCCACGAGCTTAATATAATCATGCACCCATGAAAATTGAAAAATGATTTATTTATGGAATTTAACAAGCTAGTTGTAAAATTACCTAGATGAGAGCATACATAGATAAATCAAGGGAATCTTGAAACACACACACAAACAGGAGGCATTCACCATATCAATATCAAAACACACTATGAAAAATAATAATTAAAAATAAGTAATATTGGCAAAAGATAGACAAATAGGTGAATGCCACAAACTAGTAAGTATGACAGAATGTGAGAAATGTAAAGTTTCAAATTATTTGGGAAAGAACGGAATTTGGATAACTTGTCATCAATTTGAACAAAAACTGAAGTTACACATACCTCACACTTTCACAAAAAAAAAAAAAAATGTGTTCCAAGTACATGAAAAAACTAAACATAAAAAACAAAAAAAAATTAAGTATTAAAGTGAAATAAAGGTGAACATAATTATAAAATTGCCTCCAAAATTTAAAAACTATACAAAAAAAATAAATAACAAAAGGACAGATTGGAAGAAACTATCTGCAAAATAAATGACAGATTAGTATACAGAATATATCAGACTTCCTATAAATAAATGAGAAAAGATAAAAACATAAAAGTGAGCAAAGTATATGAAGGTAAAATGGCCAATAAATACGAGAAGATTCTCATCCCACTGATAACCAGGGAAATCAGACTGAAATATCATTTTCACATGTCAGACTGACAGAAAATTAGGTTTGACAACATCAGTGACTAGCATAAATGTGAGAAATAGGGAAGCTAAAAAAATCAGTTGAGGAAGTATAAACAAATACAGCATTGTTGGAAGGCAATTTGACAGAGTGTATTAAAACTTCCCACATTTCAACCCAACAATTCTACTTCTCTGTGTCTACCTTAGGATCAGATTTTCGAAGCATATAAGGAAACAAGTTCTAGGATGTTTTTGGCAGGACTATTTGTAAAAGAAAAAAAAAGGAAATCTGACAAAGTGACATAATAGAATATTATGCAGGGGTTTAAAAGAATTAAATAGATTTGTGTGTTCTGATATGTTAAGCTCTCCAATTTTTTCCAAGTTAAAACTATAAATATGTATGCTAAAAAGAAAAATAAATTATCAATTGATGACACCAAATTACCCTCTGGGAAAGAATCTAGGGTAAAGAGAAGTGTTCAAGGGGGACTTACAATACTTCATTTCTATTATTTGAATCTTTTACAACAAGATAACATTCATTTATATTTATGTAATTTTGTACTGAAAAAAACTGAATACCAAAAAATCCATACACACAGAAGTATTTAAAGTAATTAGGAACCGGGATCCCTGGGTGGCGCAGCGGTTTGGCGCCTGCCTTTGGCCCAGGGCGCGATCCTGGAGACCCGGGATTGAATCCCACGTCGGGCTCCCGGTGCATGGAGCCTGCTTCTCTCTCTGCCTCTCTGTGTGTGTGTGTGTGTGTGTGTGTGTGTGTGTGTGTGTGTGACTATCATAAATAAATAAAAATTTTAAAAAAAAAGTAATTAGGAACCATATTCTTCCTAATCCTATTCATTCAACTCAGAAGAATAAAAAAAAAAATAGCTCAAGATCTATCCAACTGAACTTTTCCCTATATTATATACTTAAAACCTTCATGTATGCAAGCAGTGTGTGCATACATTATAAATGTGATAACATGTATACACATGCATAGGCATATGCACACATAGACATAAGCCTGTTTCTAAAATGAGATGGCTATAATGGCAAAAAATTGCATATAATTGGGCAACAAGTGAAGTGTATTATATCAAATAAAAGAAATACTCAGCCACTACAAAGACATGGTTATGGGTTGGGATTTGGGTCCTAGTATTGGGGTAGGAGTGATCTTTTCTCTTGTGTTTTCTATAAGGACCATACAGTGTATAGCGGCAATAAAACCTTTATTTAAAAAAATACAAATCAAATGAGAGAACGTTTTCTAGAAAAAAAAAAACTAAAGAATATAAAGTGTGAAACAAATACAGGACTTCACTATCGTCAGCACACATAAAAACAATATGACAAGCTCACTTAACAGACTGAGCCACCCAGGCGCCCTATATATATGACAAGCTCACATTCCGTAGATCACCACTTACCAGTCCCACTGTCATCTAATCGCATGTAGCCTTCTGCCAGTGAGCTGAAGCCAGTTAAGCCTCCCATCGCTGCATAAGGAACATCCTGTCCCACTGGTTTTCCCTGAGCCAGTCTTTCTTGCTTAGTTTCCACTACTGTGTCATGAGCATATGCAGGCTGACCACAAGCACAAGTGAAGCAACTATGGAATCCTGAACACTTGGAACCTGAATCAATACATAAAGGGAGTTAAATATGTCTCTAAAATAAGTACTGAGCTCTCTGCCCTAAAAATGCCCAGCTTAAAAAAAAAAAAAATGCCCAGCTTGGCCACAATCATCTGAATCTGGATCCCTTATATGCTGTCCTCTGGCCTCTACAACTCTAGCCTCCAGCCCCTGAACTCCCTCCCAGCCACTGCTCTTACTCCTGGAAGATGCTGAAATGAGTAAGATAAGGTAAGGAATGTAGCAGGAAAAAAGTATTCAAAAAACCAAGTGGGACTAAAAGAAATTGGGGTAACGTTAGAAAGCCAGGAAATACAGGCCTTCTCCTCAAACACTGAGTTAGAAGCAGGTATGGTGAGCCCAGTGGTAGGACCAGGTGAAGAGACAATGTGGAGGCCTCCCTGTGGTTGCCCCATAAAAGTCATATAGGAAAATCAACCCACAGACATAGAAAGGACACAATGGAATATTGTTTAACAATAAAAAGGAAAGAAGTACTCATGGATGCTACAACATGAATGACTCATACAAACATTATGCAAAGTGAAGGAAGCCAGTTACAAAGGGCTACCTTATTCCATTTATACAAAATGTCTAGAATAGGCAAGTCCATACAGACAGGAAGTATTTATTGGTTACCCAGGGCTGGGGAAGAGGAAGGAATAAAGAATGACTACTAATGGATATGGAGTTTCTTTTGGGGGTGATGAAAATGTTCTAAAATTGACTATGGTGATGGTTGCACAATTCTATAAGTATATTAAAAACCCACTAAACTGTACCCTTGAAATAAATGAGTTATATGCTATGTGAATTATATCTTAATAAAAGTTTTATATATATATATTAAAAGCCACATTGAAGTGGAGGCCAGAATTCACTATTAACAAAATTTTACACACTCACACTTCTAAAAAATGTGTATGGAAACCAAGGCACATAACTAAATTTTATCTAACTACTTCCATACTTAGCCAATGAAATACACTTATTCCTGCCACTGTCATTAAAAATGTTTTATGACATATTTAAATTCCAACTACTATGAAAACTAGAATAACTTACCTCCTGAAGAAAATACTGAAGTAATGTCCTATGTCAAGGGGTTTTTAAAAGGATGATCAAGTGAAAGGGCCTATGTGATAGGGGCTGGGATTTGGGTATAGGTATTGAGGTAAGGGTGCTATCACATATAATGTGCTAAAATTATGTTACTTTTTGCTTTTCCCATCAGCCTGTGTTTTAGGCAATTACATGATAATCTACCAGGAAATTATAAAATCTTTTTCAACTTTTCCGATCCTTTTTAAAAACCTCTCAGAATTTAGTTGATAAAATTCCCATTAAAAAATTTAAATCTGGGTCACCTGGCTGGCTCAGTCAGTAGAGCACACTACTCTAAATCTCGAGGTTGTGTAAATAAATAAACTAAAATCAGATCGCATCTAGGTATTCTTTAAAATCTATTGTTCTCATTAACTTATTTGAATTACATGAGATTACGGCTCTGATTGCAAAACATACAAATCAGAGGTTTTCCACAAAAATAACATTTTAGAGTAGTTCCATCAAGCTTTTCTGAGTTGTTTAATATTGACCACCCAGCTGAATAAAACTGGCAAAAAGGCATGTTAAATATTCAATAAAGAAATACAAACATTCTGTTGGTATGTTTATAATAATGTAACTCACAGACACTGCATATAAAGCCAGCCGCAGGGCTGTGCTGATCCGCAAAGTGCTTGCACCTGCAGCGAATGGGCTGCGTGCCATTCAGAGGGACGTAGAGGTAAGTCCTGCATGGGCAGCCTGTCACTCGGCAAGGGAGACTAATGGGGCGCTGCTGCAGAATCGTTTCAAAGTCAGTTTTATGTTGTTTATACCTAAAAGAAATAAATAAAAAGGAGGATATTAAAAAACAGTGCAAGTATTGCTGGAAATTACCATTTCTATTTTGTTAAACACAAAATTATTCTTTTTATTTTCCTGTTCTTGTTAGTAAGGCAAAAATAAACTCCCTTACAGTATTTCCGTCAGCTATGTCACAAATTGCGTTGGTCAGAAAAAAAACCTTCACTCTTTTAGATTTTCATTTTTAGTTACTTAAGAAGAATTTTCACAACAATATACAAGGAACTATAACTCCCTTAAAATACTTAGCACTAGTGTGGAAAGAGTTCTTTATCAAAATTCTTTTTATCAAAGTACACTACTTAAATTTTTCATAGGTTTGCTATTTAAAACTGAAATGAGTTCAATAAACATATATGAATGTAATTTAATTTTTAAATTTTAACTTCAAAATAAAGTGTCAACATTTTTAAAAGCCAAAGCTCTTTGTTAAAACACTTAATTTTCTTAAATAGGCCACTCACTTCTTGCTCTTAAGGAGATACTCAATAAAATATTAAGCTTATTATTATTAATATTAATATAATTGGTACAAATTAAAATAGCAATGAGATACCATTTTTCACTTAGCAAAGAAAAAACTATACATAATTCACAATGCTGTCAAGAGTCTTATAGAAGAACCTCTCTCACTTAATGTTTCAAGACAGTTAAGATCCATCCTTTCCATGGTGTATTCAATTTCGCATAAAGCATTTCCTAATGTATATAATTGTCATATCAGTGTTACACCCCTGAAACTAACATAAAAATCAACTGTACTTCAATAAACAAATAAAAATAAAACCATCAAATTTAATTGAAAAAAATCCTTCAACCAGATAGTTCATTTCTCAAAAATATACCCTAATAATTCTGTGTATAGAGATTTGTGCAGAAAGATAATATCAGCAACAGTACTTATAATAGCAATACACACACATACACAACATATTAGTAAGGAAATGAGTAAATAAATCACTAGACAACAGTTTCTAGAATTTTTAGCACTGGAACCTCTTCCGTAAATATAGTTTTTTACAGAACCATGATATAGAAAATAGATAAAAAGCAGAATTGGATAAAGCAAGGGAAAGAGCCAGAATTGGATTCTGTCCTTCCCTTAACCTGACCTTCCAAGGGTACCCCTGAGACTCCCTCACAGCTCTGGGGAACACACAATACACACCACCGGACTAGATAGCATATTGAGCAGGTATTAAAAATCTTATTTGTGATTACTACACAACAATGTGGAAACATACTTTGTCATACTCTGTCATTAAAAACTTGTTCAATATTTATATGTACACATAATTAGCAACTAAGAAAAACTGCATGAACAGAGTAAAAAGTATTGACGGTAGCTGCCTTTGGGTTGTGAGCCTTCTATTTTTCTATATATTCTTCATTTATCTCAATAATAATTACAATATTTGTAATAGGGAAAAATAATAGTTTAGACAGGGATCTCACTGAGTGATCAGTACTAAAGAACTTTTCGATTGAATTTAGGTTGGGTTAATTTTGAAGGTTAATTCCATGCAACATAAATATATATAAATGAGACTGGCACTAAATCTATACAAAGTAAGTGATAAAACCAACACAAATTTACCAAACTCCTCTTCAATTCTAAAAGATATCAACATAACCCTTATCCTCCATTTCTCCACACTGTTTTTAGTTGGGGTTGCTAAATAAGTTTCAAGTCAATCTATATACAACATTACTCATCCTAGCAACTGCTTAACAACCTTTGGCAGATGGCAAGTCTGTATGTAAATAGCAACTATACAAAGAGTCTCTCATGAAAGAGCCCCAGAAACTATCAGAACAGGGCGGTTCTCCTTCCATGGTTTCTTTGGAACAGAAAGTTAAAAAGTTGTTACCTGAAAACACATAATAGGTTCAGTGATTTTTCCAAGCAGCAACTCTGTCCTTTTGAGCTTTACAACTGTGACCTGTGACAGCAGTAAAATTTAAAGTAGAACACAACAAACACGGCCAAATGCAAACCTCAGGTACAGGCAATACACACTCAGTGACTGGAATCTCCTGCAATTTCTTTCCTTCTGTGTGCTTTACTTGGGAAAGGACCATTTGTAATAAAAAGCGGTGTGCTTGTATTTTTGTTTAAGAAAGGTATCAACAGAGGATCCCTGGGTGGCTCAATGGTTAGACCCCTGCCTTCAGCCCAGGGCATGATCCTGGAGACCTGAGATGGAGTCCTGCATCGGGCTCCCTGCATGGAGCCTGCTTCTCCCTCTGCCTGTGTCTCTGCCTCTCTCTGTGGGTGTCTCTCATGAATAAATAAATAAAATCTTTTTAAAATTTTTTAAAAGAAAGGTATCAACACATGTTTCTTAAAGTACAAAGGGAGATTAGTAAGTCTGAGGAGAAATGCTTCTTCTATCTATAGGTAAATAACCTGTTCAGTGTGGGTTAACTCAAACTCTTAAAAGCAGTTTGGCATTTTGATGGCCCATCCTTTACTAACTTATCTGGTAGTGGGTGAAGTAGACATCTAGCAAAGCTGCAGGGTCACCACTCATTTTACCAACTGCAAGAGAAGAGATGCTTAGATTGATGGACTCCAGAATAAGTTCTCATAGGATATAAGAGAAATTTTTAATTATAGCAAAAAAAAAAAAAAAAAAAAAACACTTCAGACAATTTCTAGGGTATTATATAAAGGCCTATTTTTAAATGTTTCTCAATTATCACAAATAATGTTATTTACAGAAGGAAGATACGCTGTGCTACAGTTTTATATTTTCTAATCACCAGAAAACAGAGCAATATCTTACCTATGTGTACAAAAACACAGTGTCTCTGGCCCCACAAGCTTACAATCCATTCCAGTCGGTGATCGCCAGCTCACAAATAACCTGTTCTGTAAGCGCATCGGTAATACTTTTTTTTTGTATTCTTCATATTCTTCAGGAGTAAAAAGTTTCCCTCCATCGTCATCACCAACAATTCTACAACAATAAAAACATCTCTTAAGCCTTGAATATTTATTATTCTACAACAATAAAAATTTATTTTAAGCCTTGAATATTTATTTTCTAGGTTAAAAACACTAAACTAAAATTAAACTATGCTTATAAAGTCAAAGGAAATGCTGCTTCAGCTTTGCTTTTTTTTTTTTTTTTTTTTTTTACATTAGGCTTATGTTAATAGCAAAATTACACACAATACTAGTAAAGCTTGGGACACCTGGGTGGCTCAGCGGTTGAGTGTCTGCCATTGGCTCAGGCTGTGATTTTGGGTCCCAGGATTGAGTCCCACATTGCAGGGGGCCTGCTTCTCCCTCTGCCTATGTCTCTGCCTCTCTCTTTCTGTGTCTTTCATGAATAAACAAAATCTTAAAAAAAACAAAAAACAAAAAACACTTTTTTAAAAAAAATAGTAGTAAAGCTTTTGCTTTCCAAGTAAAAGAGGATTATTAAAAAAAAAAAAAAAAAAAACTCTTGAACTCATGACATCTGACTTTACTGATCCAGGTTTACCACCGAACAATTACCGCAAATTCAATCTCATTTTCTCCTTTGATTCTGAAGCAAACATGTTCACACTTTTCAATAAAAACTGGAGCCTGGGATGCCTGAGTGGCTCAGCAGTTGAGCGTCTGCCTTTGGTTCAGGGCGTGATCCTGGGTCCTGGGATGAAGCTCCGCATTGGGCTCACTGCATGGAGCCTGCTTCTCCCTCTGCCTATGTCTCTGCTTCTTTCTGTGTCTCTCATGAATAAATAAAATTTTTTAAAAAATAAAAAAATTAAAGCTGATGCCTAACCTGCTAAAAAAAATCTAATATTTCCCTTCTTTAAAAATAGTACTCCTGGGACACCTGGGTGGCTCAGGAGGTTGAGCATCTGCCTTTGGCTCAGGGCATGATCCCTGGATCCCAGGATAATCATTGTTTAATTCCAAAACATCAACTTTAAAGTTTTATGGGAAAAATTAAGCTACCACTATTTCTTAATTTCTTAAGAAATTAAGAGTTGACATCCCTGGAGAAAAAGGAAGCGCAAGTAAAATAATTTATTCAGAATTGAAGAAATTTCTCCTTGAAAATATCACCCCTTAAAAGTCATGAAAGATGTTTGTTTGTAGGA
Source organism: Canis lupus dingo (assembly GCF_003254725.2). NCBI lineage: Eukaryota > Metazoa > Chordata > Mammalia > Carnivora > Canidae > Canis > Canis lupus. The sequence continues at coordinate 37,192,849 of NC_064256.1, read as the reverse complement.
TGCTACTTAATTTTTTGTGCAATCCATACTTTTTCCATACTTTCAAGCCTTTAGCTGAGGTAGATAAATAAAACCAATGCAGAAGCTACGAAGCCATCACAACCTTCTTCCTTACTTAAATAATTTAGAAACACAATAGTAAAAAGGGGGGGGGGATTTTATTCTGAGAAAAGTTTTGGGTCATCTCACATTATAATAGCTGTCATGAAGTTTACCAATAGGTACTGAAAAAAATCAAAATCAATACAGGTCTTTAAAGATAGAGATCATTTGTATTTGCTAAGCCAAGCCAGCACAGCTCAAACTTCACAGTAATTACAGAATCCCCGAGGGATCTAGTTCAAATGCAGATCCTGATTAATAGGTCTGGAGTGGTTCTGAGAGTGCGCATTTCTAGCAAGGTCACAAGTGAGGCCTACACCACTGGTCCATGACTGCTACACTTTGAGTGGCAAGGCTCTAACTTTTATAGTGAATTCTTCCAGGTAACTGTATTTGCAAAAATCATTTTCCACCAGGTCTTGACATTTTCTGAACCAGACAAGAGACCATATCTGGAGGCTGACAGTCCACTTATCTAAACTAATTATCTAAGTAATCAACCAACACCAAGGCCCAGCAACTTACTCCCAGGAAAAAGCCCTGGAGGCTAAAGGAGCCGGCCCTGCCCTTGGTGAGGACTGGGTGGAAACCGTTCTGGGCACAGGACTCACGGCCTTACCTGGACCCACCAGACCCGGGGGGATGAGCCTGACTCACCAAGCTCCTCATTCTTACTTATCTGGCTCAGAATTACCAACCGTTTCTAGGTGTTACCCAAAACTTCCACCGGGACCATCAGAAGGAGCGGAGGCCAACTAAGCAAGCCGTTTGTCCTAGCAACCCTGGGTGATTTGGGGCGGCCGTCTTTAAGCAGAGCACCCCCTCTTGCTCAGACTTCTCAGGCGGGGCAGTGATTGCCTCACTTCCCGTGTACACACACACACACACACACTCTCCTCCCTCCGACCCCCTCCCTGGCCAAACGGCCTCCCCTCTCCTCCTCCCCGACCCCGACGCCCCTGGCGCCTTCAACCGTAGCCATATGCTCCTGCTGGTCCCTCTCCAGGAACTCCCACTCACCCAGTCTCCCAACTGCCAAAAACCTTTCTTGGGGAGACCAGAAAAAATAACATGTCTCCGCAGGTGCATCAGCCTTGGTCAGGGCCCAGGGCAGTGAGTCGCATCCTCAAACCAAAGCGGCAGCTATGTTTCCATCTCCGTGAGAGGAGTTTCTCGGGAACCCCCGCACCACCACCAGTCTTTCTCCTAAAACCAGCACCTCGGGGTTGGGAGCATTTGGAAGCTCACGACACACCCTATTGCTAAACCACCATGCAAACGACGAGGCCCGAGCAGTCCAAGCGTAACTCGTCACAGGCCACTTAGAAAAACACAGTTGCACCTCCGCACAAATCTAAGAGTTAATAATCCCTCCTGGAAGGGGTCGGAGCGGGAGATCTGTTAAACAGCCTCGGGAGAGACTTATTGCAACTACGGTGAGCTACGTGTCATTACAATATTACAAAAAGACGAAACTCCAATGAAGGTTTGTGAGCCTCCCGCAACAGCCGGGGATCAGATTCCGGGAGCCTCCTCCGGCGCGGGGGACGCGGCCCGCCTGCCTTCTCCTCGCCACGCCGAGCCGCAGCCTCACCTCCGGTACTCCAGGTAGTCGTCCACGGCCGCGGCGCCGCCGGAAGGTAAGGTCAGCCGCTCCATCGTCCGGGGAAGCGAGAGGCGGCCATGGGCGCGCCGGCTCGCGGGCCTCCCGGGAGCGAGGCCGGGCCCGCCCCTGCCGGCCGCGCCCCCGGCAGCCCGCCTCCCGATTGGCCGCGCCCCTGAGGGCCACGCCCCCTGCCGCCCGCCTCCGGATTGGCCTGCCCCTGCCGGCCACGCCCCCTGCCGCCCGCCTCCAGATTGGCCGTGCCCCCTGCCGGCCACGCCCCCCGCCGCCCGCCTCCGGATTGGCCTGCCCCTGCCGGCCACGCCCCCTGCCGCCCGCCTCCAGATTGGCCGTGCCCCCTGCCGGCCACGCCCCCCGCCGCCCGCCTCCGGATTGGCCTGCCCCTGCCGGCCACGCCCCCTGCCGCCCGCCTCCGGATTGGCCGGGCCGAGGACCGCGGCGGGGCGCGGGGTGCGCGCTTCCACCTGGCCGTGGCATCCCGGCGGGAGAAACCCGTCCCCTAGAGCAGCCCGAGCCGCCCGGATTGCTCTTTACCGCAGGCTCCAACCTGGCGCGGGTGCCTCTCCCTTTCCCGGGTCTCGCAGCTCTCCTTGTAGGGTAACAAGTGACGAGGGAGTGCGATGCCTTGCATATCGCGGACGCACAGAACATGGCTTAGTTCTTTGTACAGAGCTTTTCGCTGATATTGTGGTTTCAAAATTGGCATTTAAAAAACTGCAATTTAAAAAAATTAATAATAAATAAACATTTTTAAACTGCGATGTGGGGCGCCCGGGTGGCTCAGAAGGTTAAGCATGACCTGCCTTCGCTCGGGTCATGATCCCTGCGCCCTGGCATCCGGCCCCCCATGGGGACCCCTGCTCAGCTGGAAGCCTGCTCTCTCTCCCTCTGCTGCTCCCCCTGCTTATGCTCTCTCACCCTCTCAAATAAATAAATAAAATCTTCAAAAATTAAAATAAAAATTTTTTAAAACGGCAATGTAAATCAGCTAACTTAACAAATATAGCAGAAAGTGCCAGGCTATGTGAGCTGATAAAAAATTGGCAGGGGAGTGTCTATGTAGGCAAGTACAAGTTAATGAGTCTAGAGGGAAATAATTAAAATAGACAATGCAGTTGTAGGCTCTTCCAGTCAACTCTGACCAAAGAAGTCACTGACAACACTATGGAACAAAATAGAAAATATTACTCTAACATTTTATGAAAATGACACCTTTTCATTAAAATACTATATATGGTTTTAACTTTTGTTGTTTGTTTGTTTGTTTAAGTGTTGGCACACCTGGGTGGCTCAGTGGTTGAGCATCTCTGCCTTTGGCTCAGGTCGTGATCCCCAGGGTCCTGGGATCGTCCTACATAGACTTCCCGCAGGAAGCCTGCTTCTCCCTCTGCCTAATAAATACATAAAATCTTTTAAAAAATTAAAAGTGCCATGGGACTATAATTTCCTACCAAAAGTTGTCTTAATTGATCTAGGAAATAGAATGGACAGAGAGACATGAAATAAAGACATTTGCCTTGGTAAGTATTAGATATTTTGCATATATAGTCTTCATAAAATAAGATAGGAATTATCACCATTTTGCAGTGATGTATATTTGGGATGTTTTCTTCTGCAAACAAAATAAGTCAACTAACAGTGTCTTAATTAAATATAGGGGGTTTTGTTGTCATTGTTACTCTGAAGAAATGTTGGGGTAGACAGTTACAGGCATTGGTTCAGGGCATTTTCCCCATGGTTACAAGAGATCCTGAAATCATATCCCAACTCAAGAAAAGAAAGAAGGGGCAGCTAACATCAGCTATTCCTTTTTATCAAGAAAGAGTTTTCCTAGAAAGCCCTCCAAAACCTTTTCACTTATGTGTCATTGACCAGAACTATGTCACATGCCCCACCCCCTAGTTATATAAAGGAGGCTGGGAAAACAAGTACAGTACTTAAATTTCCCAGGCTTTATGAGAGAGAAGGTCAAGGAGAGGGTGAAAAACATGCATTTGGGGGATGCCTGGGTGGTTCAGGGGTTGACTGCCTTTGGCTCAGGTCTTTATCCCAGGGTCCAGGGTTGAAGTCCTGCATTGAGATGCCCATAGGAAGCCTGCTTCTGCTTCTGCCTGTATCTCTGCCTCTGTGTCTCTCATGAATAAATAAATAAAATCTTAAAACACACACACACACAAGTACTTGTTTAGTCAGACCATAAGATCTGCCATAGCTCACCCCTTGAATTGCTTTTTTTTTTTTTAATTTATTTATTTACTCATGAGAGACACACAGAGAGAGGCAGAGACACAGGCAGAGGGAGAAGCAGGCTGCATGCAGGGAGCCTGACGTGGGACTTGATCCCAGTACCCCAGGATCACGACCTGAGCCGAAGGCAGAAGCTCAATCACTGAGCCACCCAGGCGCCCCCTTGAATTGCTTAATACCCAAGCATACCTTTCCTCGCATGCAGGCATTTTACATTGAATGTATTCATCAGACCCCGAAGGAAAGCAACCCAAATTTTCAGCCAGCTATTTTATTATTCATCCATTTTGAGATTTGGAATCTCTGCCATCTGCTCTGCCATTCACTCTTAAATAGTTTGGCAGCTGACAGCTGAAAGATGAGACAGTCGTTTGCCCCCCTCACCTTCCCCAAAGTACCCAATATTACACGAATAAGGGTTGAATAGGATAATTACAATAAAAACTCTCATTCAGAAAAGGGGAGAGTGGGAAAAACACAGAAAACCCTAGTCCATGGTAAATACCACATCCTGCCAGGCAGGAATAATAATGACTCCAAGTTCCAACAGTGAAGAGAGTTCCTTGCATGACCCACCAGATGGAGCAGACCCTGTTTAGCTCTCCGGAAGGATTTCCCTTAACCATCCCTTCCTAACCCCTGATGTTACCTCTTTGGTACCAAAGCCATCTATGGCAGCATCTGATGTGGGCATTGGAGAAAGTGACTTTTCTGCGGGAAATACACAACTTTCACAATCCACTCCCCATTGGTGCAAATGCAGGATCCAGGGGATGGTAAGGGTGAAAGAATCATGAATTTTCCAAACAGGGTTAAGATTTTGAGGATTATACAGTTTCCTCAAAAATTTAGCAGGCAAAAAAAAAAAAAAAAAAAAAAAAGCAGGCTTTAACTGTTTTTCTTTCTTTCTTCTGTTTTAAAATGATTTATTTATTTTAGAGAGAGGGAGCAGGTGGGTAGGGACAGAGGGAGAGGGAAAGAAAGACTCAGGCCAACTCTGCACTGAGCACGCAGAACCAGAGGCAGGACTTGATCCCAGAACCACAAGATCACAACCTGAGCCAAAATGCAATCGGAAGTTCAACCAACTTGCCACCCAGGCGCCCTGTTTTTCTTTCTTTTGATCAACTGTATGTATGAGTGACCACAGCCATTATGTAAAATTTACTTATCCATTCTACTATAATGGATATTAGGTTGTTTCCAGTTTTTTGTTATTCTATACATTGTTACTGAATGTCCAATGTACATCTTTCGTCATACAAGTGTTTTTCTAGGGTATGCTTAAAACAATTTTATGATATATAATTATACCTCAATACAGCTGTAAAATAAATTATGACTTTAAACAAGTTTCTCTGGAACAACTGTTCCTGAAATTTAATGTATGTTAATGTCACCTGGAGAGCTTATAAAATGGATTGTTGGCCCCATCCTCAGAGCTTCTGATTTTAGGTCTAGGGTGGTACAGAGAAATTTAATTTCTTTCTTTCTTTCTTTCTTTCTTTCTTTCTTTCTTTCTTTCTTTCTTCTTTCTTTTTTTTTTTTTTTTTTTTAAAGGAGAGCACAAGTAGGCAGAGCAGCAGGCAGAGGGAGAGGGAGTAGCAGGCTCTCTGCTGAGCCAGGAGTCCCTATGTGGCGCTCATTCAATAACTCTGGGATCATGACCTGAGCCAAAGGCAGATGCTTAACTGACTGAAGCACGTAGGTGCTCTGAGAATTTTTATTTCTCTGTTGTTGTCGTTTTTTTTTTTAAGATTTATTTATTTATTTATTTACGATAGACATAGAAAGAGAGAGAGAGGCAGAGACACAGGCAGAGGGAGAAGCAGGCTCCATGCCGGGAGCCCGACGTGGGACTCGATTCCGGGATTCCAGGATCGCACCCTGGGCCAAAGGCAAGCGCTAAACTACTGAGCCACCCAGGGATCCCCGAGAATTTTTATTTCTAATGCATCTTCTGGTGGGTTGGAAATTCTTCTATGGTATGTATAGAGGTGTAGAATTGCTCAGTCTTAATGATATGTGAGTGTCCTCCTTTCTATACAAGGTTGAATTGTTTTCCAAAGTGTGCTCCCAGCAGCAGTATAAAACATATTGTAACCAACATTTGAAATTTTCCACTTTTCGTTCTTGCCAACATTGTTGTTTTAATTGTATCTCCCTAACAATTAATGACACTGAACATCTCTTCATTTTTATTAAGCATCTCTATTTTCCTCTCTTGCAAAATGCCTGGTCATAAATTTACCCATTTTGTGTATTTCTTTCATTGATTTATAGGAGTTCTTTACATATATTGTATAATAATTTTTTGTTTATGCTATAAATATCTTCTCCAGGTGGCAGCACAAAATTAACACAAATTATTCAATGTCAAATTTTTTGTTTATGGTTTGTGCTTTTTCTGTCCTCTTTCAAAAATCATTTACTACCAAAGGTCATAAATAAATATACTATATATTCTGTTTTCTGCAATTTGTTTCTGTAATCTGCATCTATATTATTTTCTAAAAGGCTATATTTAGAATGTTAATTTAGCTAGAACTGACTTTTGTTTATGGTATAAAGTTAAGGACCTAATATATGTATTTCAGTTCTAATATCCAACTGTCCTAGCATCATTTATTGAAAACTTTCCTGTTTCTACTGATATATCAAGTGTCCAAATATGTATGAATCTCATTATAGACTCCTTATTATGTATCATGGTCTATTTGTCTGCACTTTACCAAAATTCCCCTATATTATTGCAGCTTCAAAACAAGTACTAATTAATGTATGGTAGTCAAAGTACCACAAAGCTTTGATTTTGATATCATATAATATTAGGAATTACTATTGTCTGAGCTCTTATAATAGTACTGTGGTTGTATAGAAGAATGTTCTGGGATGCCTGGGTGGCTCAGCGGTTTAGCGCCTGCCTTTGGCCCAGGGCCTGATGCTGGCGTTCCTGTGTCTAATCCCACGTCGGGCTCCCTGCATGGGGCCTGCTTCTCTCTCTGCCTATGTCTCTGCCTCTCTCTCTCTGTCTCTCATGAAAAAATAAATAAAATCTTTAAAAAAAAAAAAAAAGAAAGTTCTAATTCTCAGGAAATGCATACTGAAATGTGTTTAGGGTCAGGTCTCATAATGTCAAGCAATTTACTTTCAATGGCTCAACTACCATTGAATCTAATTCGTTAGTATACAGGTATTTATTGTATTATAAAGTTTCTGTGTGTTTGAAATTTTTCATAATATGATACAGGAAAATAATGTTATGATGATAATACTCTATAACCTGATAACTGTTTAATGCTTTTAAGAAGACGGTTTAATTTAAAAATATATATATTTTAGCTAACACTTTGTTGTTTTCAGCAGGAAGATTGGCCCAAATAGCCTAACTAACCTGCCATATTACCAGAAATGGAACTTCTCTTTTATTTTCTTTGGGATTTTCTGTTGTTCTCTTACCTCTTACATTGAATGCTTAGCTAAATAGGTTTCAGCATTGATTCTTGTCCAATATATACACTGAAGGCTACAAGTTTCCATCTAATTATTGTTTCATCTGGGCATGCATAGGTGCCATAGTCAGTTAAGTGTCCAACTCTTGGTTTCTGTTCACGGTTGTGATCTCAGAGTCATGGGATCGAGTCCCATGTTGGGCTCCACATGCAGCACTGAGTCAACTTCCTCTCCCTCTGCCTCTTCCCCCACTGCTTGCAGGTGTGCACTCTCTCTCAAATAAATAATCATAAAAAATAAAAGAAGATAGATACTCACATCTGCTCCTGTTTAAAAAATAATAATAGTCATTGTTTCATCTGTATCTCACAAGTTTTGCTATCTAATACTTCTATTATCATACATTTTTGACTTGTACTTTCCATTATGATTTTTTTATGTATGACCCATGTAGATGTTTTGATATTTTCCAAATATATGTTTTTTTAAACTTACCTTTTGTTACTGATTTAATTGCACTGTAGTCAGAGAATGTGGTCTGAATGATTCCTACTATTTGAAATGTGTTGAGATATGTATTATAGCTTAGTATGTGGCCAGTTTATGGATATGTTCAACATGTGCTTGAGAAGAATACATGTTCTTCAGTTGTTTGGGAAGTATTTTTATATGTCCATTAAAATAAGCTTATTATTTGTTCAGATTGTCTGTGTTACTGATTGTCTGATACAGCAGTTGTTGAAAGAAAAATGTTAAAAGCTTTCATTCTGATGATTCTGGCAATTTCCCCTTGTAGTTATATCAGTTTTTTCCATTAATATTTAATAATTGTGTTTTTTATAATACTTAAGTATGTACCTCTAAAAAATAAATATACTTATTTAAAAATATCCAGTGTTAAATTTCCTCAATTGTCTCAAATATGTTGGTTCATAATTGGTTACAATCAGAATCCAAATAAGGTCCACACATTACACTTTGATACATGGACCTCTCATGTACCATTTCAGATCTTGTTTTTTTTTTTTAAGATTTTATTTATTTATTCATGAGATACAGAGAGAGAGAGAGAGAGACAGACAGACAGACAGAGAGACAGAGACAGAGAGGCAGAGACACAAGCAGAGAGAGAAGCAGGCTCCATGTAGGGAGCCCGATGTGGGACTCGATCCCGGGTCTCCAGGATCACGCCCTGGGCTGCAGGCGGCACTAAACCGCTGTGATCTGGTTATTTTAGACCTTGCTGCACTGGCCAGGGGGCCTTCAGCCTGCTTCACACAAGTACAACCTGGACAGACCTCCACCCACCCTTCATGCCTTTCTCTCCCTGTTCCTGGGGTTCTCTGTTCATCGTGCTGGAAACTGTTTGCTCTTCATCCACGCACAAAAAATGCAGAAGTGCATGTTAATGCCCTGAGGGCAAAGTTTAACCAATGGGGAATGTGAGCCAATAAATATGTCCCTCTTTCTCCCCTACAGATGTTTCTGAGATGCATTTCATATGGCTCCACAGGAGTGGAGATGCATTTTATGTGGATCCCACAGGAGTGAGCAGTTTCCTGATCCATAACCTGTCCTTACACTGACTTTTTCCTTCTCTATTTTACTTCCTGTATCTCTGGATCCACACTGTCACATAAAATATTTGCACTTCCAAGAGAACCCAGGCTAAGACAGTGTCCTCAATCTATTTTAATCTATAGGTTTATCCTTCCCCACCCCACTCCCCACTTTAAATGAGAACATTAGGCCTGTTTTCCTATAGAATTTTCCACATTCTTAAGTGTCCCTGATCGTCATCCTTTGGTTATACTTGATCTATTCCTCGTACTCTTACCTTTCCTATGAAGTATCTAATCCTTGCTCAGATTGAGGTCCAAATTTTTGGCAAGAATACCTCATAGGTGGTGTGGATACTTCCATCTGGAATATACATATAAGGTTTGCTTGTCTCTCTTCATAATGCTAAGATTGATTGCTGGGTTCAGTTGTAAGCAGCCTAATCTATAATGTGCCCCTTCTGCTTTTATCAAATCACTTCCTTTACTTTTTGTTTTATACATTTTGAATCCTAAGCCTGTATTAGGCAATATAAGTTTAGAATTGGAGTTGTTATACTTGTTACATATTCCTGGTGCATTAACTACACGTCAATATGAAGTAAGTCCATTTCCAGTGTTGTTTTTGGTTTAAACTCTATTTTACTTGATATTAATAAAACTATATTTACATTATGTTGATTGTATATCTTTTCAATCCTCTTATTTTCAACAGTAACAAGCAGCCAACACACATCAAAAATCTGAGATTTGCCCAAACATTTCTCCTTGTTACTGTTACATATTCATGGTCCCAGAACATAGTCAATAATAATTTGACCAACCTTCCTACTATTACCACCAGCCTAGGTCCTCACTGCCTGCTATCCTAACTCCTCTACTCAGCCAAGTCTATATTTTAGAGTCTCTTTCTTTAAGCACATATGGAACTGAATTCTCTAGAGATAAGAATGCATTTTACTAAAAATAATAGAAAACTCAAATGGCTTAAACAAAATCTAGCTGATTCAGCAGCTAAATGACGTCATGGCTGACATCTCTGCTGGGCCCTTGGCCTTCATTATCACAAAATGGCTTACACAGCATCAGCCCTCCTCCTGGACATACGCAGCTATCAAACCCCTGTCCCCAAAACTCAGATCAAATTTCCCCAGCTCTGGAAAGGAAGGAATTTTATTTCCCAGCCGTACTGTATTAGGCCCTTTAAAAACACTGAAATAGCTAATAGTATGAAAACTCTTCATGAATATTCAGATAATTTTAGGTTTGCGGGTCTTAGTGCTTAAAATGGCTGTATTTCCAGAACACCTACCAATATCCTCCCTTGTCTGCTATGCAAATTCCTCACCTTTAAAATTCAGGACAAGCATCTCATCTTCTATGAAATCTTTGATTCCCCCACTTCCCAAAGACTGTCCTTTCCCAGAACCTTCTATCACAGAACTTAGCACTTAAACTGTATAACTCGTCTCTCCCCTCTAGATGACAGTAAAATCCTTTAAAATCTCACAGGTAGCCCCAGTGTTCTTCATGAGAACAAAAGAAGGTGAGCTTTGTATCTATGGCCACAGGAGAAGTCTAAGACTGGTCTACCCATGAGTTATTGGATCTCACTGACCTCTGATCTTCTGAACCAGCTTCTAGAGCAAGGGGTCTTTACTAATGAAGAATTCCAGGGGTGCCTGGGTGGCTTATTGGGTTGAAAGTCTGACTCTTGGTTTCAGGGTCGAGCCTTGATCTCAACGTCGTGAGATCAAGCTCCGAGTAGAGCTCTGCGCTTGGCAGGGAGTCAGCTTGAAATTATCTTTCTGCCTGCCCCTCCCCCACTCACATGCATGCTCTCTCTCTCTCTCTCAAATAAATAAGCTCTTAAAAAAAAAAAAAACACTCCATGAGGTGCCTGGGTGGTTTAATTCATTAAGTGTCCAACTATTAATCTCAGCTCAGGTTTTCATATTAAGGTTGTAAGTTCAAGCCCCATGTTGGGATCCACACTGGATGTAGAGTCTACTTTAAAAAAAAAGAAGAAGAAGAACTCCAGGGTGCCTATAACTTCACCTTCATTCTGGAAGGAGGCAATTGGAAAACAGCCTCCTGACAAGCCCCCATCAATATGAACATATTGGAATATTATTTGGGTGTAGAGTACCTTCACTTTCAGCATTTTATGGCCTGCATTTTGGAAGACTTCATACTGACATGGTTATTTGGTACCTGAACAGTACACTTTTTTCATCCTGACATATCATGAGTCTCTGATGGCCTATAGCAGCATCACTTCCAAACCAAACGTGAGAAACATGTCTCTCAGAGGTCCAAGTTCCTGAGTCTCTTCTACTTAGCTGAAGGTTCTAAGTTCTATAGTAAAGCCTTCCCTCTCTCTAGTCCATATGGGACATTGATCATATCCTATAATTCCTTGACTATTACAAAGTCTTTCCAAGTTAGGGAAAGCCTAGTCACATTCCAACCAGAGGAAGTAGTAAAATAGGGAGGAATGCCTCAAACAGGTCACCGAGGATGTCTTAACAAAAAGATCCTGGTTTGGGGCACCTGGGTGGCTCAGTTGGTAGAGCATGTGACTCTTGATCTCCAGGTTGTGAGTTCAAACCCCACGTGGGTATAGAGATTACTTTTAAAAAAATCAAAAAGATCCCACTTAACATCTAGCACTTCTGGGATTCCTTCCAAGTTCTATTTCCATTCCACTCTGAACCCACTAGCTGCATCTCGCTGGGCGGACTGAAACACAGCAGTAAGACAATGATTCTGGGAGAAGAAATCCAATGCTTCACTGGCCTTTACCAGTGCTGAGGATAAATACTTTATGCCAGTCCCCACTAAACAACTTTCTGATTCAAAATTTAGCTTCTCGGGGATCCCTGGGTAGCTCAGCAGTTTAGCACCTGCCTTCAGCCCAGGGCGTGATCCTGGAGTCCGGGGATCAAGTCCTGTATCGGGCTCCCTGCATGGGGCCTGCTTCTCCCTCTGCCCATGTCTCTGCCTCTGTGTGTGTGTGTCTTTCATAAATAAATAAAATCTTTAAAAAAAATTTAGCTTCTCAAGTATCTTAACACTGAAAAGGTAGAAGCTAGGAAACTCAAGCATCATTAGATAGGAACAAAGTTTATTCTAAAGGAACAAACTAGGGGCTCCTGGGTGGCTCAGGTGGTTAAGTATCTGCCTTTGGCTCTGGTCATGATTCCAGGATCCTGGGATCAAGCCCCGCATCAGCTCCCTGCTCAGAGGGGAGTCTGCTTCTCCCTCTCCTTCTGCCCATCCACCCCCCACCTTCTTCATGCTTGCTCTGTCACTTTCTCAAATAAATAAATAAAATCTTTAAAAAAAAATAAAGGAACAAACCAGCATTTCTGTTTAAATACCTGTCTCAAGTAATACTAGTATAATACTTACGTAGAGCTTTCTATGTGCCGGGCACTGTTCTCAGACCTTTATATGTATTAACTCCTTTTATCCTTATGACAATCCTATGATGAAGTAGGTTTTATTGTTGTTGTTTTCATTTTCTGCATGAAGATACCAAGGCACTAAAATGTTAGATAACTAGGGTACCTGGGTGGCTCAGTGGTTGAGCATCTGCCTTTGGCTGGGGTCGTGATCCTGGGGTCCTGAGATGAGTCCCACACTGGAGAGCCTGCTTCTCCCTCTGGCTGTATCTCTGCCTCTCTCCGTGTGTCTCCCATGAATAAATAAATAAAATCCTTTTTATTTTTATTTATTTTTTTAAATGTTCCTTCTTCTTTTTTAAAGATTTTACTTATTTATTACACTCAACCACTGAGCCCCTGAGCGTCCCAATAAAATCCTTTTTAAAAAAATAAAAATAAAATATTAGATAATTTATCCGAGGTCACATCTGATGATAAGAAGTGGCAGAACTGAGATTTCAGCCCGGGCAGTCTGGCACAGAGTTTCTTCTCTTAATCACTCTGCTATTCAGAGTGGACTCTGCCCCGAGAGACCTGCAAAGGTAAAGCCCAAGCCTAGGACGTGGAGTTCTCACCAATATGCTAATCCTAGCAAACCAGACCAACACTCCCAGACCTTCATCCGACTCAGATGATCCCTCATTGTCCAAGCCAGATCTTTGTTTAAGGAAATACCAAATGTGAAGTATGTGATGAATAAATCAAAGGCTTATTAGAAAAGTTTTCACTAATGCTCCAATCATTTCAGATTTCAGTGTCTTTCAATACACTAAATATTTTGCACTCTTCACCATGCATGCTCCTCCTTGCCTTTCCGATTTAGAACAAGCATCCTGTTCTCTGGAAGGCCTTCCTCATTGCCACCACCACCCCACCCCGCCCCAGGCAATCCTTCTGTACTGCCTACAGCAGCAGCCAGCACTTCATATTATATCCATTCTTGTTATCTCTCTAGCTCTTTGAAAGCAGAACTCTTTGGAAAGCCTCCGTTTCCCAATTTGTATATTGAGAGTAATAAAATTAACCACCACCCTCTCCATGAGAATTAACTAAAATACTCTCTGTAAAGCACTTACTTGACTTTCAGTTTTCAGTGAAGGATAGCCATGATGAAAATATAGTTTTGTAACCTTGGGGAGTTGGTGCAGTGTTGACACACAATATACATTTAGTAGAAGTTTGTTAAACAAGGATAAAATAATGTTCCAAAAAATCACTAAGGGTATACTTTTAAAGACTTAGTGAAAGGTCTTTCAATAGAGTGCTAGTCCTGATATGCCAGTTTTGCCTATGAAATTTTCATTTTCCAAATAGTCATATACCTTGTTGGTATCATTTCAGTTTTTCAGTTATAGTTAAAGGGATGCTGTGAACAGGACTATATGAAATTAAAATAGAGAAGCAAATATATTCAGATAAGGAAAAAATCTCCTTGCTTTTAAATTTTTTCATTACTACACTTAGTCATCTTACATTTTAAGATAAAGACAATAGGCTAAAAATAGTCCTTCTGCATTTTTCCTTTTTTGGTTCCTTTCCCTGCTTTGTAATTTTAGCTTGAAATAAAGAACAATGACTGTGGTCAAGTTATTTTATAAACAGATCAAGTTTTGTTATAATTACTAGCACCACAAAATTTCTGTGTACCCCCAAAAATGTTTAAGCTCCTTGGCATGACCTAGTTTACTGGATTACCATTTATACAGTAAAAATTCCAGACTAATAAGAGAATTTGGAAAATTCCTTTGAGAAATGGGATATCTTTTGGGTAAAATGGAAAATTCTTTTGAGAAATGGGATATCTTTTGGATAAAAACCATTTCCAACACTTTGGTAAGTTTTGATCTGTATTTTATTTACTTTATTGAATTCATCATAAGTATTTTTTAAATTTCTGTTACTAATTACACAAATATAGAGAAATTGATTAGTATTAGCTCTGAGAACAAACTGGCGATTGACAGAGGGGAGAGGGTTGGGGATGGGCAAAATAGGTAAAGGGGATTAAGAGGTACAAACTTCCAGTTATAAAATAAATAAATCAGGGGACCTGAGCGGCTCAGTTAGTTAAGCATCCAACTGGATCTCGGCTCAGGTCACGATCTCAAGGTTGTGAGATTGAGTCCCGAGTGGAGCTTCATGCAGGACATGGAGCTTGCTTAAAATTCTTTCTCTCCCCTTCCCTTTGCCCCTCAACCCCTCTCTTAAAAAAAAAAAATTAAAATTAAAAAATAAGATAAAGAGTCATGGGGATGAAAAATATATCAATAACGTTACAATAATGTTGCATGGTGATGGATAGTAAGTACACTTAGAGTGGTAAGCATTTAATAATGTGTAAAATTATCCAATCACTATGTTGTACACCTAAAACTAATATAATATTTTATGTCCAAATTAAAACTAATAACCAAATTGAAACTAATATATTTTATGTCCAAATTAAAAAAAAACTAATTAGTATAAGGTTATTTATTTTACCTTAATTCTTTTGAAAGGAACAGCCATCTTATATTATTTTATAAAGTATCTGTTTTCTTATGCAGGTAATTTCTTGTAGCTATAATTAAAGTTTATTTTACTCTAATAATTTTTACTCTTCATACATTTAGGAAACCTGAACCTTATTTTTGCAGAATTACAGAAATCAGTATAAAACTTGACATGATTATTTGCACAATCTATAGACATTCCTTCTGGAAAATGCTACCAAATATCAATGCTGTATAAGCATTATTCTGGATTCTCAGGATATAGGAACACAAATGAACAAAACTCAAAAAGTATGTAATGATAAGTATTGCAAAGAAAAAAGAAGGAAGATTAAGAGGAATAGAAAGAAGGGGATAAGGTTTTATATAGATCAAATAAGTATTGCTGAAAACTTAGGTGACTTGAGCAGAATCCTGAAAAAAAACAAGAGAGTGTGCCACACAGACACTGAGAAAGAGCACTCCAGGCAGCCAGATTAGCAAGTGCAAAGGTCCTGAGGCAGAAGTGTATTTTGCTTGTTCTTAGCAAAGAGACCAATATGGGTGGAGTCATGCAAGCAAGGGAAAGGGAAAAAAGCAGAGATGAGATCAAAGAGAAAATAGGACCCAGATCATAAGAGACCTTTTTATGGATCCAATGGAAAGATGACATGAGCCACAAATGTAATTTTAAATTTTCTACTAGCCATATTTTAAAGATTTATTTATTTATTAATTTTTGCGAGAAAGAGAGAGAAAGAAAGCAAGCACAAGCAGGGGGAGGGACAAAGGGAGAGGGTGAAGCAGGCTCCCGGCTCAGCAGGGAGCCTGATACAAGACTCAATCCCAGGACCCTGGGTCATTACCTGAGCTGAAGGCAGACGCTTAACCAACTGAGCTAGCCAGGTGCCCCTCTAGTAGCCATATTTTAAAAAGTAAAAAGAAACAAGTAAAATTAATTCTAATAATATATTTTATTTAACTCAATATATCCAAAATATTATCATCTCAACCTGTAATTAATATAGGAAAATACTCATGAGTTATTTTCCTTTTTTTTTTTTTTTGTGCTAAGTCTTTAAAATTCAGTGTGTATTTTATACTCACAGGACAACCAAATTCAGACTAGTACATTTCAAGTGCTCAATAGTCACACATGGCTAATGGCTACCATATGTTATTTATCAAATATATACAGAAATAAAGAGAAGAGTATAATTTAATGTCATTATCACCCACTTTTAATAAATAGCAATAAATGACCAGCCCTTTTGCACCTATTTCCATCCATTTTCCTTAAACCCAGATATTCGGGGGGGGGGGGGGGAGCAGTACTAAATTACTTTATTTGAAGGAATGGTACAAATGAAACAAGTTAAAAAGATGTTTTGGTACCCAAGTCCAGATTATTTTTGAAGGAATATATTGGAGAGTTTTGAACACAGGAATGACTTTTAACAGCTCGCTGTGACTGCCAAGTTGAGAATAGTTCGTGAAGGAGAAGCATGGGTGGAAACAGGAAGACCTGTTATGAAAGTTTTATAATAATCCTGGTGAATTTATAGCACCTTAGTTGGGGGCGGTGGTGGCAGTGGAGATGGTGAGGAATGGAGAATTGATTGGATCCTTAATATATTCCAAGGATAGAAGCTGACAGGATATACTGATGGAACAGTTATGGAATATAAGAGAGAAGAGTCAGGATGACTTCTAGGTATTTGGGCTGAGCGACACGATACTGAAATATGTCATTTACTGAAATACAGGAGGCTGCCAAGAGGAACAGTTGGATGGAAATCAAGAGTTCATTTTTGGACATGTGATATTTAAACTACCTATTAGATACCCAAGTACAGATAGTAGATGAAAACTTGGATATCTAAATCTGCATTTCAGGGAAGAATTCCAGGCAGGAGATATAAATTTGAGAGTGGTAAGAAAACAAATGGGGTTAAAACCATGAAACAGGGATGCCTGGATGGATCTCGTGATTAAGCGTCTCCCTTTGGCTCAGGGCGTAATCCTGGAGTTGAATCCCACATCAGGATCCCTGTTTGGGGCCTGCTTCTTCTTCTACCTATGTCTCTGCCTCTCTCTCTCTCTCTGTCTCTCATGAATAAATATTTTTTTAATTTCTTAAAAAAAAGACAAAACAAAACCATGAGACAAGATGTGTTCACTAGGAAGTGAACTTAAGTAGAGAGTAGTACACTCCAAAGTTTACAGCAGGAGGGGAGGAGGAACCAGGAAAGGAAACTGAATAGAAGCCCCAGCGAGGCCAAATAAATAAATAAATAAATAAATAAATAAAATTTAAAAACCCAAGAAAAAGTATTGTCCTAAAAGAAGTATTTCTTTTTTGTTTTTAAAGATTTTATTTATTTATTCATGAAAGACACAGAGACAGAGACACAGGCAGAGGGAGAAGCAGGCTCCACGCAGAGAGCCTGATGTGGGACTCAATCCTGGGACTCCAGGATCATGCCCTAGGCAGAAGGCAGATGCTCAACTGCTGAGCCACCCAGGCTTCCCCCAAAAGAAGTATTTCAAGAAGGAGGTAGGAAGCAAAAACACAAAACTAAATATAAAAAGAAAATAAAACCCAATACCTAGAATTTGAAAACAAACTGAAGCAAATGAACCTACTGGTGTATCAGTTTGGTGACAATGGAGAAAAAGAATTATTCCAACTGAACTTTGAACAAAATATTTTGACTTAACAGTTCTGAATGGGATATATTCTTAGGGCAAATGAATTAAAAAGGCAACTAATCTTAAGTTATCTAGTGTCATTTAGTAGTTTTATTGTTAATAGCAACAATTATATTATTATTTGGAAACCAATATATCCATATTTTAATATACTACTACTGAGAAACTTATGTTAAAGCTGTTAGGGACCTAATGTTCAGCATAAAGTGTCAATTTAGAAAAAGGAAAAAAGCCTTGTGAGGGGTCTGGATGGCTCAGTCAGTTGAGAGCCCAGCTCCTGATTTTGGCTCAGTTTATGATCTCGGGGACCTGGGATCGAGCCCAGAGTAGGGTTCCATGTTCAGTGGAGGGTCTGCTTAAGATTATTTCTCTCTCACTCATTGTGCCCCTCCTCGTTGCATGCTCTCTCTCTTTCTCTGTCTCTCAAATAAATAAATAAATAAATAAATAAATAAATAAATCTTAAAACAAAAACAAAAGCAGGACGCCTGGGTGGCTCAGTCAATTAAGCGTCCAGCTCTTGGTTTTGGCTGAGGTCATGATCTCCTGCTTGTGGAATTGAGCCCCACATTGGGCTCTGTGCTCAGTGTGGAGTCTGCTTCAGATTCTCTCTCCGTCTTCCTTCCATTCATACTCTCTCTCAAATGAGTAAATAAAATCTTAAAAAAAACTTGTAATTTTAAATTACAGTTATAAACATCAGTATAGGGACGTCTGGGTGGCTCAGCGGTTGGGCATCTGCCTTGGGCCGTGCTTTTGGAGTCCCAGGATCGAGTCCCACATCGGGCTCCCTGCATGGAGCCTGCTTCTCCCTCTGTCTCTGTCTCTCTGTGTGTCTCTCATGAACAAATAAATAAAATCTTTAAAAAATCAGTATAAACTTGTACTTTAAAATTTTTTATACTTATTTTCTAGGTCCTTCCACTGAAAAGGCCAAGAAGTAACAATAATTCAGTAGAAACAAGAATCCCATTTTGTGGTCTCAAAACACCATTTCACACTAAAAGGACTCGGGATTTTCCAGACAAACAGTCAATTCCAAGAAATATACCAGCTGAGCTTGGGATATCGTATTGTGCCAGAAAACAAAGAAGCTATCAAAAGCTAATATTGTCATATCAAACAAACACAGAAGCCTCAAAAGTTTCCCACTTGTACCCAAAATAGAATAATTTGAATGTCAACAACTGCAACTGAGAAAAACACATTGAATGTGTAAATCCGTGAATTCAGAGTGCTATTCAAAAAGGAAAAAAAAAAGGAAAAAGAGAGAGAAAGACTCTATGGACATCACGGAGGTTGCTAGGTAACTAACACATTACTGTAAAATTGGATAATTAAAAGGAAATAATTAAAGACCTGTCCTGCCTTCCTGGTATGAACAGTATTTTAGGATAACCAAATAATCCTCATGGATGTAAGGAAGTTCTTCTATACGCAAGAATTCTAGCTAATAAATGAAGGAATGATTGGATTGAAAAATCACCATCTTGCAACCCATAATTATTTTTTAAGTGAATCAGAGTGTTCATCAATGGATACCAAAATCATTAAGTGAAAGATTGCTGGAAAACTTTACAGTGAAGGAATCAGACTGTCACTACATAAACAACTGAAGCACTAGTTAAAGTGAAGCCATCTGTGCCATGGAGCCAGGGTAGTTGGAGACAACAATATGAAGAAAACTCAGTCTCACTGAATTTTAATCTGTGGGAGCAGGGGGACCGAGAACACTTAGACTCGGACCTGGAGGCTTTGTCTCATCCAACTTTTATTAAGAGAGCTAGCAGATTAGCTATGGGAATGATTAACTTTGGGGAGTACCTAGGTGGCTCAGTGGTTGAGCTTCTGTCTTTGGGATCACATCCCACATCAGGCTCCCTGCAGGGGCCTGCTTCTTCCTCTGCCTATGTCTCTGCCTCTCTCTGTGTGTCTCTCATGAATAAATAAATAAAATCTTAAAAAAAAAAAAAAAAAGAGTCCGTGCGCTCACTCAAGACCACAGACTCAGGACCTCACCTATCCCCAATGTGCTGAGGACTATGAGATTCAGTTCTCAAATAAGCTCTGCAGCTGGTTACCCACACATCTGACCCTATGTGGTTCTTGAGATGATGAAATAATATGAAGCCTATAACATTACCTGTAGTATATTCTAATCAAGAATCTAAAATAGAATTTAATCAAGTCTTTAGATCTAACTTCTAACTGCAGGTAATTCAGGGGGTGGGAAAGCAAATAAAGCAACATAAAGATGCAACTGAACATTGTACAGGACTACAGACCCAGTTTTTTCAAGAAGTAAATCACATGTGATGAGATGAATACTGGGTGTTACACTATCTGTTGGCAAATTGAATTTAAATAAAATATATTACAAAAAAAAAAAAAAAGGAAGTAAATCAAATGAGGGAGGAGGAAATGGACCACTTCTGCAAATGAAACTGTAAGAACTAAATGTGGACCTTGTTTGGATCCTGGCTGGAAAAAATAATAATTATAAAAGGACATTTTTGAGGGGATCCCTGGGTGGTTCAGCAGTTTAGCGCCTGCCTTTGGCCCAGGGCGTGATCCTGGAGACCTGGGATCAAGTCCCATGTCGGGCTCCCTGCATGGAGCCTGCTTCTCCCTCTGCCTGTGTCTCTGCCTCTCTCTCTCTCTGTATCTCTCATGAATAAATAAATAAATTTAAAAAGAAAGACATTTTTGAGATGATAGGGAAATTTGAATGGTTTGTTCTATAACCTAAGAGATTTTTATTTCACTTTGATAAATATAAAAATTACTTTGTGGTAATAGAAGAATTTTTTTTTTTTTTTTTTTTTTTTTTGTCTTTTAAGGCATAATGAAGTAGTCGGGATAAAATACCATGCCTTTTAAAATCTGCTTTTAAATACTCCAGCCAATAAATAAATAAATAAAATAGAAACCGCTCCAGTTTATCAAGATGCTGCCTTACACCAGCAAAGAGCCACTTGTTCCTCAGGAGCCACAGGAGCACACTGTTCTTGCTTCAGACACTCAGATGCACGTCACGACTCAAGGGTTGTTAAGTGGAGGCATGGAGGTCAGAACTGCATCAGGCAAAAGCAGCAACCTCATGTTTAAGAGCCAATTCCAGCTTTGTGGTACCTGCCACCAGCTTCATGGCCCTGGTTTGGGCACCAAATCTGATACAGGACACAGATAAACCAACATTAATGGTAAGGCAGATAATTTTGTAGAACATTTCGGTTTCCAAGAAGATTTGTCCATCAGGGCTGGACAAACTGGACCATAAGCAGACACATCACCAGCTGTGTTTCTGTGACTGGTCAAGCAGTCAAGGAGCCACTACCATAGAATCATTCATTTTGGCTGCTCTCTCCAACAAATGGGAGTGTAAGTACAACCTATCACCAGATAGTCTTCATGAGCGCAGAGACGTGACAATAAGCAACAGGCTGTTTAAACAGATAACTCACCATAGGTGACTGGAGCATGTGTGCCATTATCCTTAAGATATTCTCCTATAGGGACACGGGGGTGGCTCAGTGGTTGAGCGTCTGCCTTTGGCTCCGGGCACGATCCCGGGGGTCCTAGGATCGAGTCCCACATCGGGCTCCCACAGGCAGCCTGCTTCTCCCTCTGCCTGTGCCTCTGCATTTCTCTGCATCTCTCATGAATAAATAAACAAATATTTTAAAAATATTCTCCTATAGAAGAGCCAGAATAAAGATTCAGGTACCGATGTGGGGCAGCATCAGTAGCAGTAGTTGAAACCACGATGGGGCACTTCGTGGCATTTGCATCTGTAAGTCTCTTCACAGCTGGCCAACAGTGGATCTCTTTTGACCAACAGCAATGTAGATATAATATAGCTTCTTCCTTTCATCAGATCCATCACTGAAACATATCTGGTTAATGATTATGTCAATCACTGATGTTTTACCAGTCCGCTAGCCACCAATAACTAGCTCATGTTGACCAGGACCAATTGGCACCAAGCTATCCACAGCCTTAATGCCAGTCTCCATTGGTTCCTGCACAGAGATTGGGAGAGTGATCCTAAGCACTTTCAGGCCAACTTGCCTATGATCCTTGGAATCACCAATGGCACCTACTACACGACCTAAGAGCTTCTTGCCAACTAAAACATCCATAATGGCTCCCGTCCTCTTCACAGTGTCTCCTTCCTTAGTATTCATTTCCAAATGCAACACTACCAACATATCTGCTTCCAAGTTCAGACACATACACTTCAAGCTTGGAAGAAAATCCTACCATTTCTTCTGCTTGAGCATTCCTCAGCCCAGATATTCGAACAATACCATCACCAAAACTTAAGACACAACCAGTGTCTTCAAGGTCAGCAGAGGTATTAGCTCCAAGAATACATTCTTCAGAAACAGAGGACACCCCAGCAGTCCCAGTCTTCTGAGGACAAATGTTAGAGGCATGAAAGTTCCCAGCAACAATTAAGGATGATTTCAAAGCATTTTTGGAGACCAGCCCAGCCTTCTGCTAGAGGATGAAAGCCACAATGTACAGCCACATGCGCAGACAACATCTTTTTTTCTTAAAGTTTATTTACATTTTTTTAGTGAGGCTCAAACTCACAACCCCAAGATCAAGAGTCACATGCTCTTCTGACTGAGCCAGCCAGCCACCCCTAGACAGCATCTTTACAGAGCTCTTTAGAGCTCTCCTTACATGGTTCCTCTCTAGTTGCAGCCTCTGAACTGACCCCCAAGCAAATATTAACCCAAAGAAATTACACTAGTATTCCAGGATAGTATATTAGTATTATGAGATAATTACATTGATATCAGACAAAACACACTTTAAAAAAAAAAGATTTTATTTATTTATTCATGAGAGACACAGAGAGACAGAGGCAGAGACATAGGCAGAAGAAGCAGGCTCCCTGTGGAGATACTGATGTGGGACTCTGGGATCACACCCTGAGCCGAAGGCAGACACTCAACCATTGAGCCATCCAGGTGTTCCCAAAACAAACTTTTAAGAAAAAATTTTTTTTTAAATTATTTATTCATGAGAGACACAGAGAGAGAGAGAGAGGCAGAGACACAGGCAGAGGGAGAAGCAGGCTCCACACAGGGAGCCCAACGTGGGGCTTGATCCAGGGACTCCAGGATCATGCCCTGAGCCGAAGGCAGGCAGGCACTCAACCGCTGAGCCACCCAGATGTCCCAGAAAAAATTCCTATTATGGATAAGGAAAGTCACAACATAAGAATATAAATAATAATTCATAAGAAAGATAAAAATTTTATATAGTTTTTTAAAGATTTATTTATTTGAGAGAGAGAGGGTGCATGTGCACATGTGTGAGTAGGGGAAGGGGCAGAGGGAGAGAATCTACAAGCAGACTCCCCACCAAGCACAGAGCCCAGTGCAGGGCTTGATCTCGTGGCTCATGAGACCATGACCTGAGCCAAAATCAAGAGTTGGATGCTCAACTAACTGAGCCACCCAGGTGCCCCTACAATTTTTTATTTTTTAACTATTTATTATGAAATTTTCAAGCATATACAAAGGTAGGAAAAAAATCATAAAATGAACACCTATAAATCCACTACTTAGATTCAAACATTGTTAACATTTACATTTTGTCATATTAGCTTTATCTATCTATCCATATTTTTTATTATTATGGTTGAGCTGTTTCAAAGTAAATGTCACACCATGACATTTCATGCCAAAATACTTTACACATCTAAAAAAAAAAGACATTCTCCTATCTAGATACAATGGCATTACCACAACATAAAAAAAAAACTAATTTCATCTCATACCCATTCTATATTTAAATTTATCCATGTCTTCAAAATGTTACATATAGCTTATTTTTTCATAGCAGGAATCAATCAAGAATCATCTATTGTGGGGCACCTGGGTGGCTCAGTGGGTTAAGTGTCTGCCTTCAGCTCAGGTGGTGATCTCAAGGTCCTGGGATCAGTCCCGCCTCTGGCTCCCTGCTAAGTAGGGAGTCCACTTCTGTCTCTGCTTCTCTCTGTTCCCCCTAGCTTGCTCATGCTCACTCTCTCTCTTAAATAAATAAATAAAGTGTTTTTTAAAAGTAAAAAAACAAAAACAAAAAAACAATCAGGACGCCTGGGTGGCTCAGCGGTTTAGCACTGCCTTCAGCCCAGGGCGTGATCCTGGAGTCCCGGGATCGAGTCCCACGTCGGGCTCCCTGCGTGGAGCCTGCTTCTCCCTCTGCCTGTGTCTCTGCCTCTCTCTCTCTCTCTCTCTCTGTGTCTCTCATGAATAAATAAATGAAAATCTTTAAAATAAAATAAAAGTTTAAAAATCATGTATCATATTTGTTACATCTTTCTTTTATTATTTTTTAAAGATTGTATTTATTTATGATAGAGAGAGAGAGAGAGAGAGAGGCAGAGACACGCAGAGGGAGAAGCAGGCTCCATGCAGGGAGCCCGACGTGGGACTCGATCCCGAGACTCCTGGATCACGCCCTGGGCTGAAGGCAGTGCTAAACCGCTGAGCCACTCAGGGATCCCCTCTTATTTGCTTTTAATCTGTACCTATTACTTCTCCATTTTTAAAGATTTTATTTATTTATTCATGACAGACACAGAGAGAGAGAGGCAGAGACACAGGCAGAGGGAGAAGCAGGCTCCATACAGGGAGCCCGACATGGGACTCGATTCTGCGACCCCAGGATCATGCCCTGGGCGGAAGGCAGTGCTAAACCACTGGGCCATCAGGGTTGCCCAACTTCTCCATTTTTAAGAAATCCTATTTCTAAGAATTTACCCCAAAGATAACACCAGAAAAATTTCTTTAATGTATTTTTTTATTGAGGTATTATTTTTTTTTCATGATAAAAACTTTCATTTTATTTTATTTTTTATTTATTTATTTTTTATTGGAGTTCAATTTGCCAACATATAGCATAACACCCAGTGCTCATCCCATCAAGTGCCCCCCTCAGTGCCCGTCACCCAGTCACCCCCAGCCCCACCCACCTCCCTTTCTACCACCCCCAGTTCGTTTCCCAAAGTTAGGGTCCCTCATGTTCTATCTCCCTCTCTGATATTTCCCACTCATTTTCTCTATTGAGGTATAATTGACATACATTATACTAGTTTCAGGTATACAACATAATGATTCCATATTTGTATATTGTGAAATGATCACAATAAGTCTAGTTAACATTCATCATCATTCATAGTTACAAAATTTTTTTCTTGTGATATGACTTACTCTTAGCAACTTTCATATATGCAATATAGTATTATTAACTATAGTTGCCATGCTGTAAATTACATTGCCATGACTTATTTATCCTATTACTAGAAATTTGTACCTTTTGATTCCCTTTATCCATTTTGCTCACCCCCTAAACTCTGCCACTGGCAACCACTAATCTGTTCTCTATGAGCTTGATTTTGTGGGTTTTTTCTTTGTTTGTTTTGCTTTTTAAATCATAGATGTAAATGAGATCATAACCAAAACACAAATTTTAAAAATACATATATACTAAGTTATTCCCTTCAGAACTGTTACAACAGAAAGACTGGAAACAAACCAAACATCCATTTATAGGGGACTAATTGCATGAACAGCCATATTATGAAGTCCTATGTAGAAGTAAAAAAGAAAAAAAGGAAAATCTCTCAAATACTGCTATGAAATCATCTCCAGAATATATTGTTAAATGCACAAATCATGTCACAAACAATGTGTATAGAATCTTTCTTACCTTTTAACTAAGAAATATAGAACAAAGCATAAAAAAGAGCAAAGCAAAAACTCATAAAAATAAAAGACAACATCATTACAAATCATACTATAGATATTAAAAACAATAAGAAGATATTAACAATCATATGACAATAAACTTGAAAATTTAAATGAATGAGAAAAATTTAGGGAAAGATCAATTTATTAAAACTAACACAAAAATAAAATCTAAATAGGGGCCTGGCTGCCTCAGTTGGTAGAGCATGTGGGTTGTAAGTTCGAACCCCACACTGAGCATCGAGATAACTCAAAAATAAAATCTTATGAAAATAAATAAAATCTAAATAGCTCTATACCTATTAAAGAAAATGAACCCATATTTAAAGACCTTCCCCAAAAGAAATCTCAAGGCCACATCCTTCACTAGCAATTTCTTCTAAATCAACAAAGAAATAACATCCCTCTTACACACTCTTAAAGAGAATAATTCTCAACTTGTTTTATGACACCAGAATAAACTCAGTATCAAAACTATAAGGAAAATAACAGATCTATATCTTTCTCATAAATCTATTGTTTTAAAAATCCCTAAAACTGGGTCACCTGTGTGGCTCAGTCAGTCAAACGTCTGCTTTCAGTTCAGGTCATGATCTCAGGGTCCTGGGACTGAACCCCACATTGAGCTCCCCACTCAGAGGGAAGCCTGCTTCTCCTTCTGTTGCTCCCTTTGCTTGTGCTCACTCTCTCAAATAAATAAAATCTTTAAAAAAATGTTTAATTATACTACATGCTGTCGAATCGAACTTCAATAAAATATACATATATAATAAAAATTAAAAAATAAAAAGTAAAAAAATATTTTTAATTTAAAAAATCCCTAAAACAGAATAGTAGCATATTGAATACAATAACACATACAAAGAGTAATACATTACAACTTTGAAAGCAAACGTAGGTAATATTTGAAAATTAGTCAGTGGAATTCACCACATTGACAGAATAAAAGAAAACCATACAAACTGACAGGAATATGAAGTAGAAATTAAAAACCAATTCTAACCAAGTACCTGAGAATTGTATAATAAACCTATAATACAAGAAAAAAAATATGCAATTATCCCCAGGAGAATAGCTAGCAACTTGGTTTAGAATATTGCCAAGGAACAACTCTCTCCTCTGGGCTAGGCTTTACTTTCTGTATAAGTAGCAATGAAACAACTTTTGGGACATCAGAACAGCTACTAGTCAAGGGTCATTCCATGGGTCCCTTTATTCTCTGTCTCAAAGGCAATGCTTTTTCATCCCTCTGTTGGTGGAATATCCTTTTTTCCAGTGTACGTATGAGCAGTTCAGGACTCTCACATTATTTTACAAGTTTGCTCACCATCTACAGCTACGTTCTCATAGGAGCACAATGGGATGAACGTTTCAAAGGAATGAGGTACTATGACCCTTCTATTAGCTATTACCTACCCTGAGCACGAGGGAATGTGCACACATGCAATCAAAACTCTATCACCAGTGAGAATGTAAAATAGCACAACCACTTTAGAAAAAAATAGTATATCTTAATACACTTACCATATGACTCAGTAATTGCACTCCTAGGTATTTATCCAAAAGAAATGAAAACTTATGTTCACAAAAATACTTCTATTAAGAATGTTCCCCCCATAATGTTCATAGTAGCTTTATTTATAATAGCTAGAGACAGCCCAGATGTTCACAAAAGGGGAAAGAATATACACACTGTGTTACATTCATACAATGAAATACTACTCTACAATAAACAAATTACTGACACATGCAGCAGCATAAAGTGAAAATCAAAAGCATGATGATGAGCAAAAGCAGCCAGATTCAAGAGTACATACTATATGAAATTCTCAAACAGGTGAAATTAATCTGTGGTAGAAAAAATTTGCCTTGGGGGTGGCACAATGGGGGAAGATTTGACAAGGAAAGGTACTGAGGGGCCTTTGGTGTGAGGGTAATGCTCTATATAATAGGAGTTAGGGGGGTGCCTAGGTGGCTCAGTTGTTAAGCATCTGCCTTTGGCTCAGGGTCTTGGGATCAAGCCCTGCTTTGGGTTCTCTGCTTAGTGCAGGGTCTGCTTCTCCCTCTCCCTCTGTGATCTCCCTCTGTGATCTCCCTCAAATATATAAATAAATAAAATCTTAAAAAAAAAAGAAAAAAAACAAGAGTTTGAGGCAGGTTAATGCATTTGTTGAAACTCTTAACATTTGTGCATTTTATTGTATATAAATTTTACACCCAATGAAAAACCTTTAAATATTGAACCTAATGATTGATATACATGCTCAAGTACCTCTGGTGAAGTGTGCTGATAATTACAATTTGTTTCAAAAAGCAGAAACAAATAACATGGATTCATAGATAAATGTGGTAAAGTATAACACAAAATGGTACAATCTAGATGCTGGACATATTATTTCAACCTTGCTGCAGTTTTGAAATGTTCATAATAAAATGTTAAAAACAAATTTAAAACTCTGTTGCCTTTTTTGAAGCAGGTTCAGTGAAGAAGCTTTCTTCAAGTACATATATTAAGGAGCAAGCAAGAATATTTTGAAGAAAGAAAAGGACTTGTCACAGGGAATGGAAAAACATACATTTTCATTCCTTTTAAGAAAAATGTATAATTAGTCTTCAGGATAGGGCAGGGAGGTCCTATATGGCTTTTCCAGTATAGATTTTTATTTTTCTCCTTGCTGCTAGCGGTAAACTAGAATTCTATACAAATTATTTTTCTTATATCAAGCAAAATGAGAACGGCACCATTTCAATTATAATCTGTATAATTATACTATATTGGTGGCTTTAAAAAAACTTTTAAACCTCAACCTACCTAAGAAATACATTTTACATCTTGACTCAGGAAACACACAGAGAGATCTGAGTCAAAAATTTCAAGGGACACTTAGCCTCATTACTTATGATGGAATCTGATATTTCAATTTTGTTCCAAGACTTCAAAATGTTGGTCACAACCCACTAAATTGATATATCTTCCTAATGAATCATAACTTGTCATTTGAAACATTGTACTACATAGTCCTTAAGGTTTTTTTAAGAAAATAAATCCTGGATATACACTGCATTATGATTAAGAATTGTAGATATAGGGATCCCTGGGTGGCGCAGCGGTTCGGTGCCTGCCTTTGGCCCAGGGCGCAATCCTGGAGACCCGGGATCGA
The DNA here is from genome assembly GCF_003254725.2 of Canis lupus dingo. Taxonomy (NCBI): domain Eukaryota; kingdom Metazoa; phylum Chordata; class Mammalia; order Carnivora; family Canidae; genus Canis; species Canis lupus. The sequence goes on along the minus strand of NC_064256.1, from coordinate 37,164,302 downwards.
ATCCCACGTCGGGCTCCCAGTGTATGGAGCCTGCTTCTCCCTCTGTCTATGTCTCTGCCTCTCTCTCTCTGTGTGTGTGACTATCATAAATAAATTTAAAAAATTAAAAAAAAAAGAATTGTAGATATACAAAATATCTTTTTATTGCTTTCTATGTGCTGGTCCACAGACTCTTTTCTCGTGTTAAATTAACAAATTTTGAACACCTACAAGGCCTCATGCTAGGAACTCGAAATGAACAATCTGATTATTCTTTTATATATTTTCTTCTTAAGAACTCACAGGGTTTTAGGCACACTCTGTTTATTGTACCAAACCCCATGAGGTCACATAGGATGGCATCAGCTTTGGATCTGGATGCACTGAGTCAGAAATTACATATTTGCCAAAAGTCTAGCAATGGAAGCTAAGAATCAAATTTTCTCAACTTCAACTTTAAAAATCTCAAGTATTTTAAAACAATCAACTTCAAAATAATATTTATTTTCTATATTAAACTACATAATGACTATTTTTTTTTAAACAGAAATAACTAGGATAGGGGATCCTTGGGTGGCTCAGCGGTTAAGCTCCTGCCTTTGGCCCAGGGCATGATCCTGGAGGCGCAGGATCGAGTCCCACATCGGGCTCCCTGCATGGAGCCTGCTTCTCCCTCTGCCTGTGTCTCTGCCTCTCTCTCTCTCTCTCGCTCTCTCTCTCTCTCGCTCTCTCTCTCTCTGTATCGCTCATGAATAAATAAAATCTTTAAAAAAAATAACTAGGATAAAAGGTTCAATAACATCCTACTTAAAATATATCCACCTAACACAGTGTATATTCACTATTCACTATAAGCCAGGTACCGTCTACTCCAGGCTTTCGGACTGAAGCTCCCAGTATGGATTTGAAGAAAACAGTAAGAGGGGATGTTTCCCCCCTTTTCAAACTTACAAAGATGAAAATTTTATCATTCTAGAAACAGAGGGCAGAGCAGCCACCCGTGCAGGTGCTGGGGACCTGCCAGACTCTGAATATACAGAAAAGGCTCTTGCATTCGCAGAGGAGGTGAGGAGAGGCTTCTGTGGAGGTGTTGGTTCAGCTGAGACTCGAAGAATGAGAAGCCGCCTCTGGTCAAGGAGCAGAGAGAAGAGCATTCCAGAGGCAAGAGCGTCAATGGCTGACTGCTGAAACAGAGACCACAGGTGATAGGAGATCCCAGAGAAGAGGGACCGATCCTTTGAGGCTGGGAACCAGAAACTTGGAATCCTAAGCAGGTAAAACTAGAGAGTACATCAGAGAGAAGGACTGGGCATTCCAGGTGACAGGAGAGCGAGTTCACGGCCCACGGAGTCAGAGGATGAAATCTCTCCAACAAAGGAGAGTAAAGCCATACAGTTTTTATAAAGCAAAGATGAGTGGGGGAAAGAAGCTCTCGGGGGTAAGAGGGGGCCCAACAGGGTGCTTGGGACACTGAGGGCTTTTGAGGTAAGTCTTTTATTGAAGGCCAAGCAGGGAACTTAAATCTTTCCAATTTCTCTACTGGTGGCACCGTTGATTAAGGATGAGCGATGTCATCTTTAATGGCTTATTTCTTTTCAGGGTCTGGTTATTCTCTGTTGGACACAAGAGACTGTCATAAATAAGACTCCCTCCTCAGACACCTGGGGCGGGGTGGTCTGGAGTGTTCCCTTATCTCTGGTTTCTTTCCACTTCCGTCTGCATTTTGGGGATTTCTGTGACACCCCCCCACACACACACACACATACCCCTAGCTCTCCCTATCTAGCCCTGCCTGTCCCTTTACTGTTGGCAAGGAAATGGAAAGGTCTGGACTATATGATGTAAGAGAGGGCAGGCAAGCCCGACAGACAGGAAACAATAGGACTGCTTCATGGTCCTGACCAGTTCTGGGCTGGCCTTCCTCTGTTTGGAATTCCCGCATTACATTCTGAGATGGCGAAAGGGCTCCTTGTGCCTACCTTTGGAACACGCTTCCCATGTGGCCGGCACTCAGGCCTCATCACAAGGAAGAAATCCTGGTTATTTCAATTTTGCAGAAGCAAAGGAAAATACTTTCCATCTGGCCTGAGTTGTGAAGAAACCGATTCTCCCCACTTTGGCACCAGTGTATGTGAGGCATAGACTCCCCAAAGAAGACAGAGGGGAAGGAAGGTATAGCTTAAATCTTCCTGAGTGTAAAAGAAGGATCCAAGGCTGTCATTTCCCTGCTGAAGTTAACTGAGTCCGGGCAGCCCGGGTGGCTCAGCGGTTTAGCGCCGGCTTCAGCCCAGGGCGCGATCCTGGAGTCCCAGGATCAAGTCCCACATCGGGGCTCCCTGCATGGAGCCTGCTTCTCCCTCTGCCTGTGCCTCTGCCCCTCTCTGTGTCTCTCATGAATAAATAAAAATCTTTTAAAAAAATAAATAAAGTTAACTGAGTCCTAACCAACAAGAACAATTGCCTCCTTTTATAGTTGTGGCCTTGGCCTCCTTGTTAGCCTCAGGACTTTACCACCCTAGAAACACGGGCAGAGCAACTGCTTCGGTGGTCTCTCAGCTCGAGCTGAGGCTCTGTGTCAGAAGTCACTTGTTCCAATCAGACAAACAGCTACCTTCTGCTGTTCGCCATGGTTATTTAGTACCATATTAAAACCCAATATTGTTTTTAATACATATTTAGGAAAGAAGATAAAAAGAATTAAGTCATGCAGAGGAGACAGAAAGATTGTATCTTAAAATTCTTAAGTCATACCACTTTCCCTGGCAGACTTTACTTCCGAGTGCCACTTAGTTATTTTCCAAAGCAGAAAATGACAACACCCTGTCTGAGGAGAAAAAGAGAACTACATTCATATATCAACCCCCTCCACCCGCCCAATTTCTACCTGCCTTCCTCCTACAAGCGACTCTTTTGCCTGGAAGCTAAGGAGGAAGGGTATTTGTAGCTAAACAGCTAGCAGTAAGCAGGTTAGCAATAAGCAGTCTGTACATTCTTTACATTTTTAAATACATCAGGTTCAGGGGAAGACCAAACAGCTGCCCTTTTATTATATGGGGCCAATAATAATGGAGAAGCCTAAAAACAAGGAGGACTTCCATGTCACTTTTTACCTCACTTTATAGAGAGATCAATTCCAGTCTGATGACCTCTGTGTGGACCATGTGCAGCGGGCAGAAGTAATCCCAGAGAAAGAAAAGACATAGATCCAGACCTCCCACAATTTAAATGCTCTCAAATCTTGGGGCACCTGGCTGGTGCAATAGATTGAACATCCGACTCTTGGTTTCAGCTCAGATCACGACCTCAAGGTCTTGAGATCTGGTCCATGCTTAGCATAGTTTGCTTGAGATTCTCTTTCTCTCCTCTACTCAAAAAAAATATTTTAAAATAAAATGCTCTCAAATCAACAGGCAAGCTTTGGAGAAATGGCTAGAAGTTTTTAAGGCTCTGTTAGTATTTTAGAAATATGTGAAACTCTTAAATCAGACACTACTGAGGGCAGCCCGAGTGGCTCAGCGGTTTAGCGCCGCCTTCGGCCAGGGCGTGATCCTGGAGACCCGGGATGGAGTCCTACGTCGGGCTCCCTGCATGGAGCCTGCTTCTCCCTCTGCCTGTGTCTCCACCTCTCTCTCTGTCTCTCATGAATAAATAAATAAAATCTTTTAAAAAATCATACTCTCTCGAGTCATTACTGAGACAATCTCAGGCTTCTTCAAGAGTCATCAAGTGGTCCATCTATAAAACCTAAGGAGATTACAAGGAGGAAAACAGACCAAGGGAGTGTTGAATCCCACTCTGTCTAGCCTCTAGGAAGTAGAAAATGATAGAAATATTTTGGACCCAGAAAAATCCCTAACCTGAGCCTTGCAAATAAAATCTTAGTACTAGAGTTCACGGTGACAGAAAACTGCTGTAGGTGCATTAATAGTGCCCTGAATCCCATGGTGGGCACAAAAAAAAAAATGGCCTGGGGATAGTCTGAGAAGATTCTGTTCACCCTGGAAGAATCTGCACTAAGCCAATCCCTCTCTTCCCTTTATTCCAAGATTAGATGTAAGACACACTCTCAAAAACACTAGAGCCTGGTGCTCCCAACCAATTCCCCAGGAATGGGTTCACCTCCTATGATTCCCAAACCCTGGGCATACTGGGCATCAGGATCCTGAGTGGTGGGTTACCATCAATGCCTGGGTGTCAAATGTATATCGTGTGATGCCCTGCGGACTCCTCGCTGCTGACACAGGCCTTTAAGAGCAAAGCAAGGAGCGAAAAGAAGCAGATCTCTCTTTTGAATCAAAGGAAAGGAATTCCTATGTCATAGGATCAAGATGGAGTGTACTTAAGCCAAGATTAGAAGAATACAGAGTAAGACATGGTGACCAAGACCACAAACTCTGGAGACAGACCCTTTTGGGTTTAAATCTGTGTACGGTCTGTAAGATCTATACCCATATCGTTTCTCAGCACCATAGTCTTTTTATCTAGAAAACAGGGGTGATAGAACCTCACAAAATTGTTAGATTAAACATGATACTTACTTTACATGCAGAGCACAGTACAGGGCACAGTCCTTGGTAGATGCTCAATAATCATTATGACCATAATGATCCCACTGAATGAGGGGCATTATTAAAAACAAACCCTCCAAATTCTTCCTGCTGTAAAGCTTTCCTCCCAGAGCACATTCCAGTTTTGAATCATTTTAATATAGGAGGTATAGAGCTTCCAACCAAGAGGCAGGCAAGTGACCCTTACCTGGCAGGGGTCCCCTTTCTGTGCCCTCCTGCCTCAGTCATCCACTCAAGGCTTTTGGACTGAAACTCCCAATTCAGATTCAAAGAAAAGAGTAAAAGGGATTTTTTATCTCTTTTTTCAAACTCATGAAGATGAAAGACAAACAAGCAAACCAAAAAAAAAACCCCATTTATCTCAAAACTGAACATAACATTATGCGTAAATTTCCAAACACCAGTAGCTCAAAATGTTTTGTTCCTAAGCCTTGGTACCATTTCTACCACAGTACCCTCCCACCTAAAAAGACCCCTCAAAACCATAGTTTATTTCTTTGCCTGAAAATTGGTTAATAGTAAAGGAAAGGGGGAAGGTAGGTGGATGAGTTAAGCAGCTGAGAAAGTTAAATGAAAAATGATTTATTCAAATGATGCTGCTAATCAACAATTAGAAACAATGTGAAGTTATACTTGACCTAAGGACTCAGAGAAGGTCCTAAAGTCATTCTGGAAATATGTTTGAAAGATATGGACACTGGTAAAACCTAAAAAAAAATTTTTTTTTAAAGATCTTTATAGCCTAACTTCCTTAAGTACAGACTAAAATTACTGATTCATGTTAAGCCAAAAAGGTGCAAAAGGACTATCTTGATCTGATTAAGCACAGGTCAGACCCCGAACCAATCGTCTCCCAGATCTCCAACCCAATTATGAATTAGTCACTTCATATTTTATTCCTAGTCTTTTCCCTACTCTGCAAAACACTCCTAACCTGCTGTTTATAAAACAAGGTCTGAGGATGATCAGCCATTTTGGATTTTCTGTCCTTGTAATTTTATACAAATGGAGATATTTTATCTCCTTATTTTATCTCCCCCAAATGGCTATTAATCACACTTCGTAGTATCACCCACTACCACCTAAAGTAATGACAGCATGGAATAATGAAAAGAGAATAACCTTTAGCCTTTTCCCATACCTACGTCTAAATCCTTTGTCTGCAACCAAAATGTCTAGTAATTGAGTGAAAGATAAATCAGCTGTGATATAGCCACACAACAGAATAGCCATAAAAGTTATATACTTACTGACTTGAAAAGAAGTTCATACATTATACAAAAAGAATGTATGGTATAATTTTTTAAAAATATAAATACAGGTATAGATGCACAAAGCCAAAGTGTAGGATGGCTTAGTAACTACTTTTAACAAATATTTATCAGGCACCTGTTATGTGCCAGACACAGTTGCATATGCCCAGATTATGTATCAGTGAACAAAATGAAGTCCCTGTCCTCATGGAGCCTAGATTCTCAGAAGCATCAGAAAAAACCCAATACATTAATACACAATTTAATGTTAAGTATATCATCACTATGAAGAAAAGTAAAAAGGGTAAGGAGTGCTAGAGGCATGCTAATTTAGGTAGGTGGTCAGAGACAACTTCCCTTAAAAAGTAACGTTTGAGGGCAGCCGGGGTGGCTCAGCGGTTTAGCGCCACCCTCAGCCCAGGGCGTGATCCTGGAGACCTGAGATCGAGTTCTGCGTCAGGCTCCCTGCATGGAGCCTGCCTCTCTCTCTGCCTGTGTCTCTGCCACTCTCTCATTCTGTCTCTCAAATAATTTTTTAAAACATTAAATTAATTTTAAAAAGTAACATTTGAGCCAACATCTGAATTTGTGGGGTAGGGTGTGACTATATCTGGGAATTCAAGTTACAAATAGAGGAATACCAAGTTTCAAGTTGCTGAGGCAAAAGCATGCTTGGAATGTCCCAGGAAGAGAAAGTCAATATAGCTGAAGAGGAATTAAAGAGGAAGGCAGAGATGAAGTTAGGAGGCAGGCAGGAGCAAATTAGGGCTTTTCAGGCCACAGTAAGAATGCTGGATTTATTTTAAGTAGAAACGATAAGACAATAGAGAATGTGGGCAGGAGAGATGAGATTCTCATTTATATACTAAAATGTCAACAACAGTTATCTGTAGGTAGAAAAATTTCAGATTTTGGTTTTCTGTATTTTTTCTCATTTTCATATTCATTTCTCTTTTCTCTAGCTCTTTAGCTCTCTCAAAAGATGAACTCTACCATTTCCCCAATCAAAAGTTAAGAATCATTCAGGGCTTTCAATGATTTAAAACACTGTTTCAATTAACTCGCTCATTTATTCATTCATTCATTCAAGTCTCTTTCATTACATCATGTCCCTTTGCAAGTAAACACTTCTCTTAAAAAATAAAACAATAGGGGATCCCTGGGTGGCGCAGCGGTTTGGCGCCTGCCTTTGGCCCAGGGCGCGATCCTGGAGACCCGGGATCGAATCCCACGTCGGGCTCCCGGTGCATGGAGCCTGCTTCTCCCTCTGTCTGTGTCTCTGCCTCTCTCTCTCTCTCTCTCTGTGACTATCATGAATAAATAAATAAAATCTTTAAAAATAAAACAATATAACTAGATTAATAGCTATTCAGCTGAAAGTGTTTGGTTAAAAATAGAACACTATTTGCAATTAAATCAAAAGTACATGTCAGAGGTTCCCATGTAGGCTATTAACACTTTAGCCTTCCTTTTTTTTTTTTTTTAAGATTTTATTTATTAAAAAAAAATTTTTATTTATTTATCCATGAGAGACAGAGAGAGAGGGGCAGAGACACAGGCAGAGGGAGAAGCAGGCTCCCCGCAGGGAGCCTGACATGAGACTCCATCCTGGGACTCCAGGATCATGACCTGAGCCAAAGGCAGATGCTCAACCACTGAGCCACCCAGGGATCCCAACACTTCAGGTTTCTGAGACAGAATAAAATGAGATGGGGCAGATTCTATAAATTCAAAATAAGGAAGAACGTGATGTCACTAAAAAGGCAGACCTGAGGTGCTTTGTGGCACAGTCCACTGAGTGTCCAACTCTTGGTTTCAGCTCAGGTCATGATCTCAGGGTCATGAGATTGATAACCACATTGGGCTCCTGCTCAAGGTGGAGCCTGCTTAGGATGCTCTCTGTCAGTCCCTCCCCCCTACACACACACACACACACACACACACACACACACGTGCATGCGTGCTCTTTCTCTCTCTCTCTCAATTAAATAAATAGGGAACCTGGGTGGCTCAGTCAGTTGTGTCTGCCTTTGGCTCAGATCATGATCCCGGGGACCTGGGGTGGAACCCCACATCAGGATCTCTGCTCAGTGAGGATTCTGCTTCTCCTTCTCCTTCTGCAGCTGCCCTGCCTGAGCTTACTCGCTCTCTCACATACATAAAATCTTTAAAAAAAAAAAAAAAGCAGACCTGAGCCTCTATAGCCTACTAACTCCTGAGTCAAGGTCCTAAGTATTTCTTAAAGACAAATGAAACCCAAGTTATCATAAACTATGTGAAATAACATTTACTTTTTTTTTTCCTTAACGATATTCTGAAATAACCCAAAGGAACCCTGAAATAAATTTGAGTTTTTTGTATGTTTAGTGATGCCCTGTGCTAATGTTCTAATTAACTTAAAATATAAATAGTATGCTATGACTTTGAAAAACTCAAAAGTAGGGGCAGCTGGGTGACTCAACTAATTAAATGTCTGACTCCTGTCCTGAGATCAAGCCCCATGTCAGCCTCCCCGCTCAGTCGGAGTCTGCTTGAGGGTCTTCACTCTCACTCTCCCTCTGCCCCTCCCCCCAAGTAAATAAATTAATCTTTAGAAAAAAACCCCACAAACAATGGAAAATTGCTTTAGTCATGACAGGAGAGTCTGAGTTCAGGGATTGATGGGACCAAGTCTGGTGCTTATGATCAGAGGTGGTTCCTAGGTTTGTACCCTCAAGTTGAAGTTTACTGTTGAGTTTTTACTTTTTAAGGATTTATTTATTTAATTTAGAGAGAAAGAGAGCATGAGTGGGAGGGGCAGAGGGAGAAGGGGAGAATCTCAAGCAGACTCCACAGTGAGTGCAGAGTTGGATGCAGGGTCCAATCTCATGATCTCAACCAGGAGATCATGACCCAAGCCAAAACCAAGAGCTGGCCACCTAAGTGACTGAGCCACCCAGGCACCCCTTCATTGTTTTCTTTTGAAAAAGGTATCTGCAGTTGATAGAACAAAACCCAAAGTTATCTAAGATTCATTTCAATCATTTACCACTTATTAAATGTACAACCACCATGAAAAAAAAAACTTGTTACACTTTGTAAGTACAAATAATATATTTTATTTCATCCCTGAAAACAAATGAAAAACAAAAATGTCCACATCTATTAAGACTGAACAATTATTCCAAACTTCACCTGGCAATGGTATGTAATTAATTTCTTCACATAGAGTATAGAGAAAAGAGTTTAGAAAGCTACCTTTCATGAAACAATATTTTCTCATACTTATTTTAATAAAACATTTTAATTATTGCTACTATGTGTGGTAGCATATTATAATAACGAACAATATCCAAAACTAAATTCAATATAGTCTAAGTCTAGAAGCTAGCTGCACTTAAGCAGTTATTATAATAGAGAATAAATACTATGAAATATTGGGCATTATACGGCAATTAAATTTGCTACAACGGAAATTTAAATAAAGGTGTACTTTGCTCTATCCTAGAATTACCCAAGATTAGGATCTCTTGTGCTATATACAGTAGCTGTTTTCCTGAAGAGAGTCAATCTTCATAACTTAAATTATATTTTAAATGCTCTTAATTGTTTTTAAGTGGTCATTATATAAAATGAATACCTAATGTATCTGTTACACAAATCTACAACTTCATAAAGCCAGATACTCTTACATAATGTCAACATTTCCAAGCAATTTAATGCAACACAAATACCTTTATTATATACACCTGGCTAAAGACTTTAAATGTCCCAGTCTCACAAATATCTCACTCGCCCCTTCCACTGTCAACATAATAAAAGCAAAAATTACTCAAATAAGGAAATAATGTACTTTCCACATAACATAGACACTCAAAGGGTTAAACACTTAAATTAATATTCATGTATGTGAAAAATCATGAATACTTATGTTAAATTTGATCATAAAAATATCTTCTATTCTTTATGATACATGTAAGAAAATGTTATGTATGAGATTAGAGATTACTATTTTTATGTTATTTGTCTCAATGTTTAGAATGGGTTATGGACAGTGGCTGCTAACCATTTCAAGATTATACTCTTAGATATGTAATTTTTCAAAATATACAATAATTAACCTCCAGTTATTCTGAAGGATAGTGCAAATGAAGACATTCTTTGGGTCATGACTTCAAAATCCTATTTTCAACTTTATACTTCCTTTCTCTGCTCATAATCTGAGTAACAAAATATAGTACTGGAAGTAAGCACATTTTCTAATAGTCTTGGTTTAACAGTTAAATCTATTGAGAACAAATGACAAAATGATTCAACAACAATATTCTCCACTTGTCTAAAAAAGCATGTGATATATTTAAATAAATATTTTATAGAAATGAACCCATATCTTTCAGTGTTTTTGTTTCACCTTGATCTCAAACAAAAGATTTATACAAAGATCACCTACCTGCTTACTACATCAATAATGTTATCAAATTCCCTTTAAGGATATAATACAGCATTCAAGAGACTTGCCTGAAAGCAAACTAATAACTTTTAAAATATATATACAGAATTAGAGTTCTGTGAATCCAGCATATTCCTCAGAAATGCGTGGGGCTTTTATTGTACAGTATTAATCTATCCTAGCCAGCAACTGAAAGGCTTTCTGCCATAGGATATAATCCCCGGTGGATGTAGCAGCACAGGTGATCTTCAACTGCTATCTAATGCTGCCTGATGCATTTATCCTTTTATTTGTGGTTACTGGCACCAGGTTTCCACTGGTGCCATTGGTAGTGTTGGTTGCCGAGCCGTTCACAACAATATAGTCGACTTTGTTCTCCAGCTTTACCAAGCGTTGTAAAATGTCATCTAAAAGGACAGCAATTGTTCTTTTTAGATCCGCTAGGGGAAAAAATCAGAATAAACTGTATTAAACACTGATAGAGCACTTCATATTTGTATTTTCCTAGTTTGAGGGGAGAGGGAAAGTGAAACATTACCGAGCCATCTGAGAGAAAATATACTAGAGAGAAAGCACTCATACTACAAATAGGAAAAACCTAATTATTTTAACATAGCATAGCAAATAGCATCATATATAGAGCTTCCTAAAGGAATTTCAGAGTTATAAATGTAAGGGAAACTCACTTTTCTAGTGCAATAAAACACACTTAAAGTCTGGTTCAGAGTTGTATTCCCTCTGTAAGGAACCCCATTTATCTTGAGTTTCTTAAGCAGTTTGTAAAGATGACTGTGGACAAGGCAGGTAAGGTAAAAACTGGGTGAGCTAAGTAAGAAATTCAATGAAATGCAGAAACAAGAAACCTGGATCCTCCAGAGGCTGAAGTGTATGTGTGAGTGGAGAGCCTAGGATTCAGGGGAGATGCCAGAAAACTGATCAGTGTATTAGAGATACTAGCAAGTGGTACGGACTTAAATTTTTTCCAGAATGACCGGGAAGTTTACATCTCTTTGGAGGTTTAAGGGGTTTCAATAGGATTTACTTGGAAAGAATACGATTATGACTCATCCTTAGAATTATATTTTCAAGCTTCCTAAAGGTACTTAGTATATATGAGGTACTCCGTGTCAACTAATATTGCTATTTTATGCTGATACCGAAAAAAAAGCAACTTGAGCCCCAACAGTCATCTAACAGCAATTGATAGGTTTGCTGATGGTTCTGTTACAAAGAGATCAGAAAAAGCACAAGCAAAATAAAAAACAGATAAATTCGACTTCATCAAAATTGAAAACTTCTGGGCATCAAAGAGCATTATCCAGAAAGTGAAAATAACAAGTAGAATAGAACACAATATTTACAAATCATGTATCTGACAAGGGCTTAATCTCAAAAACATATAAAGAAGTCTTAAATTAAACAACAAAAGGATGAACAACCCAGTTTTTTATTTATTTTTTTAAAGATTTTATTTATTTATTCATGAGAGACATGGAGAGAGAGGCAGAGACACAGGCAGAGGGAGAAGCAGGCTTTATGCAGGGAGACTGATGTGGGACTGGATCCTGGGACTCCAGGACCACGCCCTGGGCCAAAGGCAGGCACCAAACTGCTGAGCCATCCAGGGATCCCGAACAACCCAATTTTTTAAATGAGCAAAGGACTTGAATAGACAGATATATCCCCAAATAAGATGTGCAAATGCGTCATAAGCACAGGAAACGCCCAACATCACAATGAGATACCACTTCAACCTACTAGGATGGCTATAATCAAAGAAAGGGAAAAACAGTACAGTACTGGCACAAAAATAGAAACATAGCTCAATGGAACAGAATAGACTCCAGAAATAAATCTGTGCTTATACGGTCAATTAATTCCTGACAAAGGAGGTAAGAATAGACAATAGGAAAAATCCCTTCAACAAATGGTTCTGGGGATCCCTGGGTGGCGCAGCGGTTTGGCGCCTGCCTTTGGCGATCCTGGAGACCCGGGATCGAATCCCACATCGGGCTCCCGGTGTGTGGACCCTGCTTCTCCCTCTGCCTATGTCTCTGCCTCTCTCTTTCTCTCTCTCTCTCTCTCTGTGTGACTATCATAAATAAATAAATAAAAATTAAAAAAAAAAAAACAAATGGTTCTGGGAAAACTGGACAGCTTCATGCAAAAGAATGAAATTGGACCACTTTCTAAATATCATACGCAAAAATAAACTCAACATGGATTAAAAACCTTTATGTGAGACCTATATTCCTAGGAGAAAACATAAGAAGAACTTTCTTTGACATTGGCCATAGAAACATTTTTCTAGATATGTCTTCTCCAGCAAGGGGAAACAAAAGTAAAATTAAAGTATTGGGACTACACCAAAATAAAAAGTTTTTGAACAGGGAAGGAATCCATCAAAACAAAAGGCAACCTACTGAATGTAAGAAGATATGTGCAAACAATATACCCAATAAGGGGTGAATATCCAAAATATATAAAGAACTTATACAACTCAACACCAAAAAAACACAAATAATATGATTAAAAATGGACAAAAGCAGGGGTGTTGGGTGGTTCAGTCAGTTAAGCATTTGCCTTCGGCTCAGGTTTTGTTCCCAGGGTCCTAGGATTGAGCCCTGCAGTCAGGCTCCCTGCTCATCAGGAAGTCTGCTTCTCCCTCTTACTCTGCCCCTCCCCTCCATTCGTGCTCTCTCTGGCCCTCTCTCAAATAAATAAAATCTTAAAAAAGGGGGGGGGGAGGACAAAGGACTATTATAGACATTTTTCCAAATTAGACCTACAGATGGCTAACAGATACATGAAAAGATGCTCAACATCACTTATCATCAGGAAAATTAATGCAAATCAAAACCACAATGAGAGGGGTGCCTGCGTGGCTCAGTTGGTTAAGCATCTGCCTTTGACTCAGATCACAATCCCAGAGTCCTGGGATGGAGTCCCACCTCAGGCTCCCTGCTCAGCGGGGAGCCTGCTTCTCTCTCTCCCCACTGCTCGTGTAATCTGTTTCTCTCCCTCAAAGAATTAAATAAAATCTTTAAACTAAAAAACACAATGAGATATCACCTTATACAGTCAGGATAGCCAAAAACAAAACAAGAAATAACAAGTGTTAGCAAGGATGTGGAGAAAAAGAAATGCTTGTACACTATCAGTGGGAATGCAAACTGGTGTAGCCATTGTGGAAAAAAGTATGGAGGTTCCTCAAAATATTAAAAATAGAATTACCATATAATTCAGTAATTCCACTACTGAGTATTTATCCAAAGGAAACAAAAACACTAATTTGAAAAGATACAAGCATCTCTATGTTTATTGCAGCATTATTTACGATAGCCAAGATATGGAAGCAACCCAAGTGTTCATCCATAGATGAACAAAGAAGTTGTATCATATACATACAATGGAATATTCTCAGCCATAAAAAAGAATGCAATCTTGCTATCTGCAACAACATGAATGAAGCTAGAGAATATAATCCTACGTGAAAAAAGACAGAAAAAGACAAATACCATATGATTTCACTCACATGAAGAATTTAAGAAACAAATGAACAAAGGAAAAAAGACCAAAAACAGATTCACAAATACAGAGAACTGGTAGTTGCCAGAGGGGAGGTAGATAGGGGAGACAGATAAAATAGAGGATTAAGAGTATACTTATCTTGATGAGAACTAAGTAACATACAGAATTGCTGAATCATTATATCGTATAGCTGAAATTAATATATTAACACTGTTAAGTATACTCCAATAAAAAAATTTCTTTTAGAAGAAAATAAGCCTTAGTAATAAGCATATGGAGAAACTGGAACTCCCATACACTGCTGGTGTGAATATACAATGGTACAGCCACTGTAGAAAACAGTTTGGCAGTTCCTCAAAAAGCTAAACATAAAATTACCATATGACCCTGGAATTCCATTCCTAGGTATGTATAAACTCCCCCAAATTGAAAAGAGACCCAGAGACACTTGTACACCAATATTCATAATATCCCAAAGGTGGAAACAACCCAAATGTCCACCAACAGACGAAGAGATTGACAAAATGTGGATATGAATGCAATGGAATATTATTTAGCCATAAAAAGGGATGATGTCCTTTTTTTTAGAGTGGGGAGGGTCAGAGGAAGAGGCAGAGAGAATCTTAAGCAGGTTCCACACCCAGCTTGGAGCCCAATGTAGGGCTCCATCTCCCAACCCTGAAATCATGACCTAAACCAAAACCAAGAGTAAGACACCAAACTGCCTGAGCCACCCAGGTGCCCCAAGAGGGATGATGTTCTGAGACATGCAACAACATGCATGAATTTAAAGGCATTATACAAAGTGAAATAAGCCAGATATAAAAAGGGACAAATATTGTATAGTTCCACCCATGTGAACTACCTAGAACAGACAAATTCATAAAAACAGAAAGTAGCTTAGAGATTACCAAAGGCCAGGAAATGGGGAAATGGCAAGTTCTTGCTTAATGGTCAGTTTCTTGTTTAGAATGATGCAAATTTTAGAAAGATAATAGTAATGGTTGTACAACACTGAGACTATAATTCATGCCACTGAACTATACACTTTAAAATGGCTAAAATGAGGGTGCCTGGGTGGCTAAATTGGTTAGGCATCTGCCTTTGGCTCGGGTCATGATCCCAGGGTTCTGGTATTGAGCCCCACGTCAATTGAGCAGGAAGCCCACTTCTCCCTCTCCCTTTGCTTGCTGCTCCCCCTGACTGTGCTCTCTCCCTGTCAAAAAAATAAATAAAAACTTTAAAAAGATAAAATAAAAAGAAAATGGTTAAAATGACAAATTTTATGTTATATACATAGTTATCACAATGTGTAAAAAGTGAAAAAAAAATCAGAAAGTAGTGAGAATAGTAGTGGTGGGTAATGGTAGAGAGTGATTAGAAATTGTTTATTAAAGGGACGCCTGGGTGGCTCAGCGGTTGAGTGTCTGCCTTTGGCTCAGGGCATGATCCCAGGATCCTGGATCCAGTCCCACACTAGGCTCCCCAAAAGGAGCCTGCTTCTCCTTCTATGTCTTTGCCTCTCTCTCTCTCTCTGTCTCTCATGAATAAATAAATAAAATCTTTAAAAACAAAACAAAACAAAAACCGATGTCCTAAATTGTTAAATGTACCCATTCAAATATTCTAAAATTAACTGTTTTGTTTTTTGACAGACAGCAAGGAGAGGAGGAGGGTCAGAGGGAGAGAGAATCCCAAGCAGGCTCCACACCCAACACAGAACCCAACACGAGGCTTGATCTCATGACCCTAAGATCATGACCTGAGCTGAAATCAAGAGTCAGAGAGGCGGGATCCCTGGGTGGCGCAGCGGTTTAGCGCCTGCCTTTGGCCCAGGGCGTGATCCTGGAGACCCAGGATTGAATCCCACATCGGGCTCTGGTGCATGGAGCCTGCTTCTCCCTCTGCCTATGTCTCTGCCTCTCTCTCTCTCTCTGTGTGTGTGACTATCATAAATAAATAAAAATTAAAAAAAAAAAGAGAGAGGCTTAACTGACTGAGCCACCAAGGTATCCCTAAAATCATCTGTTTTTAATAAAACATTACAAAAAAAAAAAACACAGATTTTAACTACTTTGCTCCATGATATAAAATCAGTTAGTTGACAAACAAAAATACTGTTTCCTGAACTTGAGATTCTTTTGAATATAACCAAAATTTCCTTTCTCTAATTCACAATATAAATTTATGTTTACATTTGATGGGATTACCTATTTACAGGAATTACATACATGTTTATATTATATGAGAGTCCACAGTATTTCTCCATAAAGCCCTATCACTGAAGGTGCTAGCAATAACTCCTTTCCTACCGTGGGCCTCTTTTCAGAACCCCTAAAAACTACTTGAAATCAGAGACCATATTATATCCATCCTTTTATTCTCAGCTCACCATTTTGATACCTATCACACAGCAGACACCCAACAAATGTTTGAAATAAACATTTCAATATCTGACTCGTGTTTAGTAGGTGATATCATTGTTGAGACTGATGTGAAGGATCAGATTTAGGAAATCTGATTTTTTTTTTAAGATTTTATTCATCTATTCATGAGAGACACAGAGAGAGAGAGGCAGAGACACAGGCAGAGGGAGAAGCAGGCTCCATGGAGGGAGCCGAATGCGGAATTCGCCTATTTCTCTGCCTCTGAGCCAAAAGACAGACACTCAACCACTGAGCCACCGAGGCATCCCATGAAGACCTTTTTTTAAAAAAAGTATTTATTTATTAGAGAGAGAGCACACAGGCAGGGGGAAGGGAGGAGAAGGAGAGGGAGAAGTAGACTCCCCACTGAGCAGGGAGCCCTACCAGGACTAGATCCCAAGACCCTGAGATCATGACCTGGAAGTCAGACACTTCACTGACAGAGCTGCCCAGGTGCCCCAGAAGTAAAGCCCTTTGATGCTGTTCTATTTCTGCTTTAAGCTTCCTATTCTGGAAGAAGAAATCAAATAGTTTGGAGGAGAGGGGAAGGAAAGAAAGAAAAAAAATTGAACTCTAACAAAAACACAGATACCATCAAAATAGTAGCTAGCCCAATTATTTCACTATACACAAAAACCAAAAGGAGGATATAATGCTATTAAATATACTAAAGATGGTGCATATAAAAAGATTATAACTACACTAAGCATAATCAGGACTGTGAGGCATAGTAGGAAGCCACTGTCATACCAAGACCTATGGAACGGAGGGAGAAAGCAGGGATGTAACCAGAGCCCAAATGCAAGGACACCCAGTGGCAAACAAAACCAAGGCACGCAGTTTGTAAGAAGCTGGGGCTACCAAAGAGATACCATCTGAGGCAGACGGAGAAGGAAAAAAATAGAAAATTAGAAATCAAGGCTTTCCCTCTTCCAACTTTCCAAACTACTGCCAATGCCCTCCTTTGGCTAAACCCAAGCAGAAGCTCACTGATTTGGGAACTTGGGGAACACCACCTACTCAAATCAGTCTCCCTTGAAATACAAAACAGAAGACAAAGGGTAAGTAACAAATCTGAAGACAACCAGGCACAAGACCAGCACAAACAGCAGGTATACACACCTTCAGGAACCCCAACTTATGTCTCTCTGCTTTATCTCTTATTTATAACTCAACAGGTTATTCTGTTTGTATTCTTACGAGCTGCCTCAAATCTGTCATATAGGAAAGGCAGATGTAAACAAAGATAACCATGTGTGTACACAAAAAAAGTACTAAAATGCAGTAAAACACAAAATGACTACTGAAAATAAAAGTATTTAATATAAAAGTCAAAAACGTTTCCTTATTATTTTTTTTCAAATTCAAATTGACATTTTACCACCAGTAACAATAGCTTAACGGTACAAGGAAGAAAGCTTAGAAGTCACTTCTTAGCTATCAGAGTGACTTACCCACTATAAAGTTTATTATGAAGCTAGCAATAAAATGTTTCCTAAGAAACTTGAACTAATTTAAATTGAACAAAGACAGTACTATTAGGTAAAAGTGGTTTCAAAAACCTCATAAACTCTACAATCAAATGTACATTGTTTAATCTTTTACATTTCTAATACAGCCACCTTCTCCCACTGACTACTGAATAAACTGTGTCATTCGATAAAAATTATATTACTTCTTTACTTAAGAGTGCAAGGCACAGTGTTTAGACCACATAAGTGGATCCAGACATGTTCCTGTCAAATTTTAAATACAAATTAAATGCCTAGGGACATAAAAGAAGCCTTATTTTTCTTGAATGAGAAAAGAAAAGCTGGAAAATGAACTTGACTAAATAATATAAACCATAAATAAGCTACATTTTAAATAGCCACATCAAAATCACTTCGAACAGAAATTCTGAAGTTAACTTTCCTTTAACATATTTAGAATATAAAAAACTACTCATTACAGGTTTGGTTTGCTTTTCTTATTTAATGGTAGTAAATTTTTAACTTTGAGATAAAATGATAGATTTACATATAATTGTAAGAAATACAGAAATTCCTGTACCTTTACCTAGTTTCTCCCAATAGTAACATCTTATGAAACTACATACACATTACAATCAGAATACTGACAATACAAAATGCAGAATATTTCCATTACCATAAAAATCCATTACCCTTTCATTTTAACACCCATTTACTTCTCATTAGCCTGTTAACATGATAGATTACATTGAATGATTTTAAAAATTGAACCAGCCGGGATCCCTGGGTGACGGAGCGGTTTAGCGCCTGCCTTTGGCCCAGGGTGCGATCCTGGAGACCCGGGATCGAGTCCCACGTTGGGCTCTCGGTGCATGGAGCCTGCTTCTCCCTCTGCCTATGTCTCTGCCTCTCTCTCTCTCTCTGTGTGACTATCATAAATAAATACAAATTAAAAAAAAAATTTGAACCAGCCTTGCATCCCTGGAATAAACACCACTTAGTCTTGAGGTTAAATTCTTCTTATGGGGCACCTGGGTGGTTCAGGTAGTTAAGGAACCAACTCTTGATTTCAGCTCAGGTCATGATCTCGGGTCCTGGGATCAAGCCCCACATCAGGCTCTGCTCTCAGCACAAAGTCTGCTTGTCCCTCTCCCTCTCTTTCTCTCTCAAATAAATAGTCTTTTTAAAAAAAATTTCTTTCTTGTTATATGTTGCTGAATTCTGTTTGCTAATATTTTCATAATTGTGCTCATGAGAGATATGGGAGAGAAATGTTCTCTCCCATTTTTTGGAAAAGACCGTGTGGAATTGGTATTCCAATTTAAACTTCTGATAGAATTCTCCGGTGAAGGCATCTGGGGCTAGAGAGGTCTTTTTTGGAAATTCTTAAACTATAAATTAAATTTCCCTAATACTTACAGAGTTCCCACAATTTTTATGCTATAATTTCATTTTCATTTAGTTCAAAAAAAATGTTTTAATTTCCCTTCAGATTTCTTTGATCCATAGATTATTTAGAAATGTGGTTTTTACTTTCCAATTACTTGGAGATTTTCCCTATTACTGATTTCTAATTTTAGTTCATTGTGGTCAGAGAACACGCTCTGTACAATTTCAAGTTTTTTAAATGGATTGAGGTTTGTTTTACGGCATAGGATATGATCTATTTTGGTAACTATTCGATGGACTCAAAAAACAAGTATTTCCTGCTGCTGTTGATGGAGCTTCTATATATGAAAGTAAGATCCCATTGGTTAGAACTTGTTCTTCAAATATCTGCCAAGATATAGAAGATCTAAGTAGTTCTATCAGTTCCTGAGAGGGGGAGTTTTTAAGAGCTCAGTTATAATTGAGGATTTACCTATTTCTCCTTTTAATTTCTACCACTTTACACATACAAATTTAGAATTGTTATTTCTTCTGGGCAGTTTAACCCTTTTATGATTATGCAATGTCCTTCTCTGACTTTCCTAGTTTTCTTCACTCTGAAGTCTACTTTACATTGTTTATATATCTTTTTCCATCCTTTTACTTTCAGCCAGTCAATATTATTAAATTTGAAATAAGTTTCTTGCAGATAGTACATACTTGGGTCATGTTTCCCAATCCAGTCTGCCAATGTCTTTTAACCAGTATATTTAGAACATTTATATTTAATGCAAATGTTATACATTAAGATGTAAGTCTGCCATTTAACTTTTTGTTTTAATTGTTCTGGTTTTCACTTCTCTGTTTTCTTTCCCCTGCTTTCTTGTAGGCCTGTTTGGAATATTTTTTAGAATTTTTAAAATTTATTTATCTATAGTGTTTCTGAATGTATCTTTTTGTAAAGTTTTTACTGGTTGCTCTAGATATTACACCATATACATAACTTATCACAGTCATTTTACCAATCTGAGTGAAATACATAAGCTTCACCTCTCTTTACCACCTCTGACTCATTTTATGTGAAGAAAGGTGTCATTTTTCCTCCAGTTGCATTTAAGATTTTTTTTTCTAGTAGCTCTTTAAGTTTTCAGAAGTTTATTTATGATATATTTTGATATATTTTAGGGGACTTGTCCTATTTAGGGTTCACTCAACTTCTTGAATTTGAGGTTTATGTTTCACCAAACTTAGGAAGTTTACAACCATTATTCTTTTTTTAAGATTTTATTTATTTACGAGAGAGAGAGAGAGAACAGAGGGAGAATGAGAGGAAGAAGCAGACTCCCCAGTGAGGAGAGAGCCCAACACGGGCCTTGATCCCAGGACACTGAGATCATGTCCTGAGCTGAAGGCAAACATCTAATCAACTGACCCACCCAGGCATCTCAGGTAACCATTATTTTTGGAGTACTTTTCCAGCTCTGCCCTTATTCTCTTCTCCTTCCAAAACTCCAATGACACAAACATTACATCTTTTGTTATAGCCCCACAGGTTTCTAAATCTCTAGGGGTTTTTTTTCCCAGTCTATTTTCCTCTTGTTCAGATTGGGTAATTATATTGTTCCATATTCCAGTTCACTGATTCTTTCATTTCCATTCTGTTAAGTCAATCTGCTGAGCTTTTTGTTTCAATTACTGTACATTTCAGTTAAAAATTTCCATTTTTTTTATATGTTCTATTTATCTGCTAAGATTTTCTATTCCTTTGTTGAGGCTACTTTTTCCTTTGTTCTATGTTCATTAATTCCTCACTGAAGCATTTTTAATGCCTGCTTTAAAATATTTTTCAGATAATTCTAACACCTGTCAATTTTCTTTTCTCATTCAGTTAGAGCTTTTCCCAATTCTTGGTACAACAAGCGATTTATATTTGAAATCTGGACACATATATTAGTTTATGAAGTCCTGGACTTATTTAAACATCCTATGTTAGTAGTCTGTAATACCACTGTGGCAGGGCAGAGGGGTGACCTCTTACTACTGCCAGATAGAAGAAACCCAGGTTCCCCATTTAGCCTCCATTGTCATCTGAGGGTGATGAGCTCCTCATCACTGCTGAATGGAGGCAGGAGTTCCAGGTCCCCATTGATACTTTTCATTGATATTGTTGTAGGAATGGTCTCCTTATCCCTGGGCAATAGTGAAAGTCCTGACACTCCACTAAGACTCCTCTGACATCACCCCAAGGGTGGGGGATGGGCACCTCATTACTTGCCAGTGGGCATGGAAGTCCTGGCTCCTCATGTGGTCTCCATAAGGGAGGTCTACCATAAGGAAGGGAGATGTGGATGCCTCATTATAGCTCACAAGGGTGGAAATATAGGTTTTCCATTTGGCCTTTGATCATGCAGGTCCTGGTGCAGCCACAATATTTTTCTGTGATATTTGGCTGGAGAAGTGTTACTGTCTAAAAGTTTTCTATCTTGCCAGGCTGCCCCTTTCTTGGGCTACAACAGGCTTCTGTTGGGGAGGTTACTGGCTTCTTCAGCTCAAAGTCTGGAATACATGAGATTAAAACAAAACAAAACAAAACAAGGGATCCCTGGGTGGCGCAGCGGTTTGGCGCCTGCCTTTGGCCCAGGGCGCGATCCTGGAGACCCCGGATCGAATCCCACATCAGGCTCCCGGTGCATGGAGCCTGCTTCTCCCTCTGCCTATGTCTCTGCCTCTCTCTCTGTGACTATCATAAATAAATAAAAATTAAAAAAATTTAAAACAAAAAAACAAAACAAAACAGGGATCATACATGTCCTCGCATCCGTAGCCAGTCTTATTTTTTCTCTTCCAGATCCTTACGTTTGTTTTACATAAATGTTCAGAGTTTTCAGTTGTACTTAAATGGGTATTACAAGAACAGGGAAAAGAGGGATGTCCGTCTTCCCAAAGTCCCCATCTCTAGGGGTGCCTAGATGTCTCAGTCAGTTAAGCATTTGCCTTCAGCTCAGGTCATGATCTCAGGGTCCTAGGACTGAGCCTCACCTTGGGCTCCATGCTCAGCAGGGAGTCTGCTTCTCCCTCTCCCTCTGCCCTTACCCCCACTTGTATGCACTCTCTTGCTCTCTCTCAAATAAATAAATAAAATCTTTAAAATAAGTAAATAAATAGATATTAACATTAAATTGTTCTCCAATTCTCCCAAAATGTTTTTGAAGTCTATCTTTTAAAAATGTTTAGTCACATTGGCATACAATAAATAAAACCAAAACTCTTAAAAGACAGGTCAGTCTTTGGATGGAAAAAGTCTGTACTGATAAACACTGGTATTGTTATAGATAGATTCAGAAACAGTATAGGAAACATTGCATCAACTGCAAAGCATTCCATGAATAGTCACTGTGAAACTCAGATCAAGTATCCCAAATTCATTGTTCTAGGCTAAACCCAGAATCCAAGAAATAATGTTATATGAGAAGAAACAAAATTACATCAGACAGTGATCTATAAAGCTGAACTGATCTGCCTATGACCTCTGCAATAGTTAACAATCCACTGTAGACTAACATTTTTTTTTAAAAATTAGCTTAGGGGTGGGTGGCTCAGCCCGTCTGCCTTCAGCTCAGGTCATGATCCTGGGATTAGGCCTCACACTGGGCTCCCTGATCAGTGAGGAGTCTGCATCTCCCTCTTGCTCTCTGTCCCTTCCCCCAACACATGCTCCCTTCTCTGGCTGATAAATAAATAAAATCTTTTTTTTTTAAGTAGCTTATGCAAAAAAATAAATAAAAATAAATAAAGTAGCTTTTTTTTTCCCAATTGGGAAAAAAAAGGTTAAATATTTCAAGGGAAAAGAAATAAATAAATAAATAAATAAATAAATAAATAAATAAATATTTCAAGGGAAGACCATTCAATAATATTTTTGATCAACTATAGCTTTTTTGTGTAACAACAGGAAGTGAAATAGTTTCTATAGATGGTTAAAGGTTCGAGTACTCCAGAACTTGTAAAATTCTCATTTTATTGTAATTTACACTGCCATGTCAAATTAATGAAGCAGAAGATAGGATTCAAGTAACCAATCTAGAATAACAGGCTACCTAATTTGTAAAAAAGAACCTGCATCTCTTCCCACTTACACCAGAAATCTCAATTACATTACATAAATGTAAAAGCAAAAACAAAAAACCCTACCATATTAGAGTGTAAGCTTTGAAGGAAAAATTTTAACATAAAACTAAAACATAAAAAAAAAAAAAAAAAAAAAAACTAAAACATAAAAAAAGATACATTCTACTACATGAATTTTTAAATAATATACCAAGTTATTAGGCAACTGAAAAACCAGAGGAAAAACATCTGTAACATTTAATAACAGCATTAATGTTTTTATAAAGAATCAGTTAATTAAGAAATTTCTCAGCAGAAAAATTGGCAAAGGATACAAACAATTCACTCACACAAGCAAGAAATACAAATAGCTAACAAAATCTTTTAACCGGTCCTGTAAACAAAGAAATGCAAAAGCAAACATGTAGAGGTCATTTAAAATTAAATTGTCAGTGTGGAAAAACTGGCACTTTCATACTGGTGGGAAAGTGGTAATAGGAATGTATACTGGTGGAGCCATTCTGAAAGACAATCTTACAGATATCTATTAAATTTAACATACATATCCTTGGCCAAGAAATTCCACTTCTAGCAAATTTATCCTTCAGAAACATTCACATAAACATGAAATATTTTTTAAAAATGAAACATTAAGTCACTGTACAAGATAATAGACCTATATGTAATAACATGGAAAGATATTCACAGTAATTAAGTGAAAACAGATAAGCTGCAAACTACTATCCACAGTACAATCCTATTTTTGTTTGAAATAAAACAATGTGCTAGATAGTGTGTAGGCAAACTACAGCTGGTTGGCTGCTTTCTTGGTAAATAAAAGAGATTTGCTGGAACACAGCCATTCTCATTTATTGCAATGGAGACCATATGACCCACAAATCTGAAAATATTTACTATTTAGCTCTTAAAGGAAAAGTACACTCCCCCAATACGGGTAAAATTAACTGACATTCTCTCTGCCCTACTTTTACTTATCTATGTTGTATATTTCTGCAATATCTGAATGTTCATAATAAACATATATTTATAATCAGAAATAAGTAAAGCCTTATTTCAGGGAATTGGTTAAATACCACGTGGCCATTAAATTATATAGGTATGTATTCAATGGCAGAAATATTTTTACCTTATATTAAATTTTAAAACATAGTTTATCAAATACCATATGTAGATAGGTCTGATGATTGCTTTAAAAATCGAGTGGTTATGCACAGCTGGGCAGCATAGCACAGATGGCTGCTACCCTTTAAAATATAACAGTTATTTTGCTCAAGTAGAAGGAATTTATTTTCAAGCATTCCTCTTGTTCTAAAAGGTTTGTATCTTTGTTGTTTCTATCAGTGTCCTTGGACTAAGCAGAAAGCAAAACAATGTAATTTCTGCATCTCTATCTGCCACAAGTACCTCCATCTCAGTGTATACCAACTCCTTTATCACTAAGTCATCTTAATTTGATCCTCAAGAGCCAATGCAAGCTAACCCTCATCAATTCATAAGAACCATCATAAAGGGGAGAAGAAAAAATAGAAAGTGTCCAGGGCATTTCCAGATAAAGATAAATTCAAAAGATATTTAACCTTTGCTGACTCTGGATGAAAAGAGGACTTCACCCACCTTCATTTTGACCTCAGTCTGTACTTTCTAATTGATTAAGGTCTTCTTTCCAGCTTATCTCTTAATTCAAGATCTTGTGGACAAAGCATCCCAAGATGGGAACCCAAACTACCCCCACCAAACTACCAACCTTTGTCCCACATTTTCTTTACATAAACCTAGAAGCATTTTCAGCACTTTGGAGACAGTCTTTGGAACACACTAGTCCACTGTCTCCCAGGAGTGGCCTCACTGAAATCAATTCCTTTCTTGTTTCACCACTGCCCACGTCTCTGCCTCTGGATTTTGTCAAGGCAAGGGCAGAACCTGTTCCATTTCAGTGCCCCCAGAGCCAGATGCTCTTACATCCCTGCATCCCAGGTATGTGGATACTCCACCAAAATAGTAAGGGCGCTTTTTGCTCTTTTTCTTTCTTTTTTTTAAGCATATATCCAGGGATCCCTGGGTGGCACAGTGGTTTGGCGCCTGCCTTTGGCCCAGGGCGCAATCCTGGAGACCCGGGATTGAATCCCACATCGGGCTCCCGGTGCATGGAGCCTGCTTCTCCCTCTGCCTATGTCTCTGCCTCTCTCTCTCTCTCTATCATAAATAAATAAATAAATAAATAAATAAATAAATAAATAAATAAATATTAAAAAAAAAAAAAGCATACATCCATGAGGCCAAAGATAACAGAAGAGGAGACAATAGTAACACAACTCCAGAAGTTGGAAAGCAGGATGAGTGTTCACTGACTTAGCAAACCTGAAAAAGTTGGATCTTAGAAGAAAAACCAAGAAGCAATTTAATTATCTCACAGAACTGTGGAGTTCTTTTTTTTTTTTTTTTGAACTGTGGAGTTCTTAAAAGGCCCAGGAACTCTTATAGAGGGTACCAATGAAAATAGGGGTTGGAGCACCTCAGTGGCTCAGTCAGTTAAGGATCCAACTCTTTTTTTTTTTTTTTTTGCAAAGATTTTATTTATTTATTCATGAGAGACACAGAGAGAAAGGCAAAGACACAGGCAGAGGGAGAAGCAGGCTCCCCACTCAATCCCAGGACCCCGGGTTCACGACCTCAGCCAAAGGCAGAAGCTCAACCACTGAGCCACCTAGGTGCCCAAGGATCCAACTCTTGATCTCACCTCAGGTCTCAATCTCAGGACCAAGAGTTCAAGACCCTCAATGTGCTCCATGTTGGGCGCGGAGCCTACTTTAAAAAAAAAAAGAAAGAAAAGGAAACAGGTAAAGATAGGACTAAAACAGGAGAATTGAGTGAAAATTTACATATAATGATATGTGATTCCTAAATTATCTAGAAGACTCCCTAACTGGGCAATAGCCCCTTGCTCATTGCAGAAAATCTAAGATACATTTTTTTTTTAAAGATTTTATTTATTCATGAGAGACACACACACAGAGAGAGAGAGAGAGAGAGGCAGAGACACAGGCAGAGGGAGAAGCAGGCTCCATGCAGGGAGCCCAATGTGGGAATCAATCCCGGGTCTCCAGGATCACGCCCTGGGCTGAAAGCAGGCACTAAACCACTGAACCACCCAAGGATCCCTAAAATACATTTTCTGAAGCCAGTAAAACAATTGAGGGCCTGGGGACCACACTGAAGACTCAAGGAGTAAGTTAACATTTACATTTCATTCACTCAGTGAGGCTGAGACTACCTCTTGCTGCCCAGCCTTTCCTCTCATTCAGATCCTAGAACACTTGGGAGGCCTACACTCTCCAGCAAGAGATTGGAAGTCCTTCTCTAGGGAATCTGACCAGCTCAAGAGGAAAGACCTAAATACACTGATATTTGGGATACCACAAACAGCCACTGAGATTATATAATAGAGTTCCTCTGGCCTTTGCCCCTAGTTCCTGGAAGGTAGCCTCCAACTGTTTTAAATTTCTTGAGTGATAAGAGAGTCTGTTATTCACAGTTAAACCCTGGGACCCAACCTGATAGTTTACATTAACAAGGTGACTCAGACTGGGCCCCTAGATAGTTTATGCTAATGAGATTATTCAGGATGGGGGCTGGCATGCGAGAAAGATCAAACTCTGTGATTTGGGATTCCGGACTTTTCAGTAATCTCAAATGAGAGAAGGGCTGGAAATCAAATTCGACCATCTGATCAATAATCCAAGCAATCACACCTACACAATAAAACCCCAATAAAAATTCTGTATACAAAGTTCAGGTGAGCTTCCCTAATTTACAGTACTCTTAATATGGTCACACACTGCGGTAATGCAAACTAATTCAAGAAAGAGAAAACAACAGAAAATTTGCATTTGAAACCTTCCAAGACCTTGCTCTATGTGTATCCCTTTGGCTAGTTCTAGTTTTCTTTTTGCTATAATAAAACAATAATAGTAAGTATAGTGCTTTCAGGGAGTTCTTTAAGGTGATCTAATTCATTATCAACCCTAAGGGGGTAGTGGGAACACTCAAATTTCTAGTCAACTGGTCAGAACTGAGAGTGGCCTATAAACACCCAAATTTATGGCTAACGTGTGAAGTGAGGGCAGGATTGTGGAGGATTATGCTCTTAACCTGTGAAACTTGACCTAACTCCAGGTAGTTGGTATCAGAAGTCATTACAAATATTACAGATACTACCAAGAAAATGTCCCAACCAGATCATATTATACTGAATGCCACACGACAACTCAACACGTCCTATTAAACTTTTAGTATCTCACTCTTTAAAGAAGCCTCAGGGGAGTCCAGCTGGCTCAGTTGATAGAATGTGGGACTCTTGATCTCAGAGTTGTGAGTTTGAAACCTAAATTAGGTGTAGAGATTACTTAAAAAACATAAAATCTTGGGGCATGTGGATGGCTCAGTCAGGCATCTGACTTCTGATTTCAGCTCAGGGCATTATCTCAGGGTTGTGAGATCAAGCCCCATGACAGGCTCTGTGTTCAGCATGGAGTCTGCTTGTCCCTCTCCCTTCCCCTGTCCACTTCTCCTCAATCTCTACAAGGGTGCAAGCCCTGCTCTCGCTCTCTCTTTATAAAGTAAATAAATAAAATCTTTAAAATAAATAAAGTTGCAAAAGGTTAAGGATCATCAGATATATTTTGATGAAACAAAGAGGGATGCCTGGGTGGATCAGCAGTTGAGCATCTGCCTTCAGCTCAGGTTGTGATCATGGTCCAGGAATCGAGTCCCCACATTAGGCTCCTGCTTCTCTCTCTGCCTATTTCTCTGCCTCTCTCTGTGTGTCTCTCATGTATAAATAAATAAAATCTTAAAAAACAAAAAAACATTTCAAAAAGCCTACCATTGGGGTGGCTTAGTGGCTTAGTCAGTTAAGTATCTGCCTTTGGCTAGGTCATGATCCTGTGGTCCTGGGATCAGGCCCCATGTCAGGCTCCCTGCTCGGTGGGGAGTCTGCTTCTCCCTCTCTGCTGCTCCCCCTGCTTTTGCTATCTCTCTGTCAAATAAATAAATAAAGCCTTAAAAAAAAAAACCTATCACTGATAATCTTTGAGAAATAAAAAAGCTCTTAGATATTAAAAATATAAAAAAATTAAAAATATGAGAGAAAATGAAAAGCTCCATAGAGTTGAAAATGGTAAATATCTCAAAAAATAAAGCAAAAAGATAGTGAGATGAAAATTGGAGAGTCAATAAAGGAAAATTCAAGGATCAGTTCAGAAGGCCCAAATGCTGAAAAACAGAATTTCAGAAAGAAAGGATGAAAACAATAGGGCAGAAGAAGTCAAATAAATAATTTAAGAAAAATATCCCCAAATTGAAGAATGTAAGTTTCAGGATTTAAATTTAAAGTACCCACTGATGCTCTCTCCTCATCTCCAAAATCATGGCAGGTGGGACAGGGACATTCCAAAGATTTTCATCTTCACTAGTGCCCAGAGTTACTTTGGACCCTGGGACTGGCCACTGATATACAACTATACTGAAATCACAATTTTTTGAATGACAGGAATCAAATGCCCCTTAGGGTACAGTAATCCAACACTGGAATCTTCTTTTCCAACATGATTAATTTTGATGACACAAAAGATAAAGTGCTGGTGTTTCTCAAGCTGCAACCTGAAATAATTGCCAATCAGAATCTACATAACAACATTCTTTATCTATGTTAGAATCACCTATAAATTCCTTTCCCAAGCAAGCAGCAAGGTAAGTATTTGCACCAATGTTGTTAGAGGATCAGGAATGGAGCAGAAATTTTAGTCCCAAACAACAGAATCTTTTGAGTAATCTAGAAAGCTGGGTTGGGTATAGTTCTATGAAAATCAGACACTAACTTGTCAAAATTGAATCATAAGAATATAACATAGTCAGTATTCCTACACAAATTAATGAGTTCCAGTTTTGGATAAAACAAGCACATCATGGAAATAAATAGATTAGTGAAGAAAGAACCAATTATTTTAAAGAATTATTTGAAACAGCTCCAAGAGTTGTAATTGATAAGTAGCTATATATCAGTCTTTTGATAAAGGTACTTTAGGATTCAATTTTCACGGATTTAGTTCCATTTAGTTCCATCATGACTTGGAAAATAAAGAATCATGATTTGACAAGCAGAGTCCCAGAGAGTGAAAGAGTAGGAGACTGTATTTTGTCTGGTCCCAGGAATTCAGCTAGATAGCTATCAAATTATTCTGAACACCTGCAAACTCAACGGGAGATCTAAGAAAAAAATTGCTGCAATTCTACAAATAGGAAGGCATCCACTTTCTGCAAAGTCTCTTTTCATTTGTTTAGTGTATATTTCTCTGGGGTCGCTGTTGCCATTTTAGTATTTTGTTCTCTTGTTCATCTATTCTTCTCTAGACAGAATGACAGGACAGAAACACTCCCCTCAAAAAACAGAATAAGAGGCAGTACTGACTGAAGGAACTAATCAGTATGGACATAAGATATCAGAAGTAGAGTTCAGAATAACGATTATAACAATTATTTCTTCAAGCTGGGCTTGAAAAAAGCATAGAAAACACTAGAGAATTCGTTTCTGGAGAAATAAAAGAACTAAAATCTAATTAAAGTGAAATCAAAAAGGCTATTAATGAGATGCAATAAAAATGGAGGCTCCACCTACTAGGATAAATGAGGCAGGAGAGAGAATTAGTGATAAAGACAAAATGATGGAGAATAAAGAAGCTGAGAAAAAGAGAGATAAACAACTACTGGATCATGAGGGGAGATTTTTAGAGATAAGTGACACCATAAAGCAAAACAATATTAGAATAATTCGGACCCCAGAAGAAGAGGAAAGGAAGGAGGGGAGAAGGTATACTAGCCCAATTTATAGCTGAGAACTTCCCTAATCTGATGAAGGAAACAGGCATTTAAGTCCAGGAGACACAGAGAACCCCCACTTCAAAATCCATAAAAATAAGTTAACGCGGGACACCTGGGTGACTCGGCAGTTGGGCGCCTGCCTTTGGCCCAGGTCGTGATCCTGGGATCCAGGATTGAGTCCAGCATCGGGCTCCCTGTGAGGAGCCTGCTTCTCCCTCTGCCAATGTCTCTGCCTCTCTCTCTATCTCTCATGAATAAATAAATAAATCTTAAAAAAAAATAGGTCAATGCTTCAACATATGATAGTGAAACCCACAAATCTCAGAGACAAAGAGAAAATCCTAAAAGCAGCTCTGGACAAGAGGTCCATAATCTACAAGGGTAGAAACAGTAAACTGGCAAGAGATCTATCCACAGAGATCTGGCAGGCCAGAAAGGACTGACATGATAGATTCAGGGTGCTAAATGAGAAAAACATGCAGCTAATATACTTTATCCAGCAATGCTATCATTCAAAATAGAAGGAGAAATAAAAAGCTTCCAGGACAAACAGAATCTGAAAGAATTTTGTGATCACTAAACCAGCCCTACCAGAAATATTAAAGGGGGTCCTTTAAGCAAACAGAGAGCCCAAAAGGAACATAGACCAGAAAGGAACAGACACAATATACAAAAACAATGACTTTACAGGTAATACAATGGCACTAAATTCATATCTTTCAGTAGTTACTCTGAATGTAAATGGGCAAAGACACAGGGTGTAAGATTAGATAAAAAAAAAAAAAAAAGCAAAAGCAAGACCCAGGGGCACCTGGATGGCTCAGTCAGTTAAGTGTCTACCTTCAGCTATGTCATGATCCCAGGATCTTGGAATCAAACCCCATATCAGGCTCCCTTCTCCCTCTGCCCCTCTCCTGGCTCATGCTTTCTCTCTCTCTCTCAAATATATAAATAAAATATTTTTTAAAAAGTCAAGACCCATCAATATGCTGACTGCAAGATACTCATTTTAGACCCAAAGACACCTCCAGAGTGAAAGTGAGGGGGTGGAAAACCACACATTATGCTAATGGACATCAAAAGAAAGCTGAGGTAGCAATCCTTATATCAGACAAATTACATTTTATTTTTAAAGATTTTCATTTATTTATTCGTGAGAGACACAGAGAGAAAGAGAGGCAGAGACACAGGCAGAGGGAGAAGCAGGCTCCATGCAGGGAGCCCAACACAGGACTCGATCCCGGGTCTCCAGGATCACACCCTGGGCCGAAGGCGGTGCTAAACCACCGAGCCACCAGGGATGCCTGACAAATTAGATTTTAAACCAAAGACTGTAATAAAAGATGATGAAGGACACTATATCATAATTTATGGGCCTATCCAATAAGATCTAACAATTATAAATATTTATGCTTAACACGGGAGCACCAATTATATAAACCAATTAATAACAAAATTAAAGAAACACATTAATAATAATACAGTTATAGCAGGGGACTTTAACACCCCCCTTACTCCAATGGACTGATCATCTACACATAAGATCAACAAGGAAACAAGGACATTGAATGACACCCTGAACCAGATGGACTTCAAATATATTCAGAGCATTATATCTTTTTTTTTTTTAATATTTTATTTACTTATTCAGGAGAGACACACACACACACAGAGAGAGAGAGAGAGAGAAAGACAGGCAGAGGGAGAAGCAGGCTCCATGCAGGGAGCCCAACGCTGGACTGGATCCTGGGTCTCCAGAATCATGCTCTGGGTCAAAAGCAGTGTGTTTATGCTGAGCCACTCGGGCTGTCCCCAGAGCATTCCATTCTAATGCAACAGAATACACATTCTTCTCAAGGGCACATGGTACATTCTCCAGAATAGATCACATACTGGGTCACAAATCAAGTCTCAACCAGTACCAAAAGATTAGGATCATTCCCTGCATATTTTCAAACCAAAATGCTTTGAAACTGGAACTCAATCACAATACATGGAGGTTAAAGAGCATCCTACCAAAGAATGAATAGGTCAATCAGGAAATTAAAGAATTTACAAAGTTCATGGAAATAAATGAAAATGAAAACGCAACTGTTCAAAACCTTTGGGATACAGCAACGGTGGTTCTAAGAGAGAAGTATATAGCAATATAAGCCTTTCTCAAAAACCAAGAAAGGTCTCAAATGCAGAACCTAACCTTACACCTAAAGGAGCTGGAGAAATAACAGCAAATAAAGCCTAAACCCAGCAGGAGAAGAGAATTAATAAGGATTAGAGAAGAAATCAATGAAATAGAAACCAAAAGAATAGTACAACTGATCAATGAAACTAGGAGCTGGTTCTTTGAAAGAATTAATAAGATAGAAAAACCCCTTGCCAGACTTATAAAAGTAAAAGAGAAAGGACCCAAATAAATAAAATCATGAATGAAAGAAGAGAGATCACAATCAACATCAAAGAAATACAAACAATTATAAGAACATATTATGAGAAACCACATGCCAACAAATTAGGCAATCGGGAAGAAATTGATGCACTTCTAGAGACTATATACAAACTACCAAAGCTGAAACAGGAAGAAATAGAAAACCTGAACAGAGCCATAACCAGCAAGGAAATTGAAGCAGTAATCAAAAATATCCCAACAAGAGTCTAGGGCCAGATGGCTTCCCAGGGGAATTCTACCAAACATCGAAGAAGAATTAATACCTATTCTTCTGAAGCTGTTTCAAATAATAGAAAACGAAAGAAAACTTCCAAATTCATGAGGCCAGCATTACCTTGATCCCAAAACCAAAGACACCACCAAAAAGAATTACAGATCAATATCCCTGATGAACATGGATATAAAAATTCTCACCAAGATACTAGCCAATAGGATCCAACAGCACATTAAAAGGATCATTCACCAAGACCAAGTGGGATTTATTCCTGGGCTGCAAGAGTGGTTCAACATCTGCAAATCAATGTGATATACTACATTAATAAAAGAAAGGACAAGAACCATATGATCCTCTCAACAGATGCAGAAAAAGCATTTGACAAAGTACAAACCTTTCTTGATTAAAACTCTCACAGTGTAAGGATAGAGGGAACATACTTCAATATCATGAAAGCTATATACGAAAAGATAATATCATTCTCATTGGGGAAAGACTGAGAGCTTTTCCCCTAAGGTCAGGAACATGACAGGGCTGTCCACTCTCACCACTGTTGTTCAACATAGTACTAGAAATCCTAGCCTCAACAATCAGACAACAAATAGAAATAAATCAGCAAAGAAGTCAGACTCTCTTTGCAGATGACATCATACTGTATGTGGAAAACCCAAAAGACTCCACCTGAAAATTGCTAGAACTTATACAGGAATTCAGCAGTGGCAGGATATAAAATCAATGCACAGAAATCAGTTGCATTTTATATACTAACAATGAGACAAAAGAAAGAGAAATTAAGGAGTAGATCCCATTTATAATTGTACCCAAAACCATAAGATACCTAGGAATAAACCTAACCAAAGAGGCAAAGGATCTGTATCCAGAAAACTATAGATCACTCATCAAAGAAACTGAGGAAGACACAAAGAGATGGAAAAACATTTCATGCTCATGGATTAAAAGAACAAATATTGTTACAACGTCTATGTTACCTAGAGCAATCTACACATTCAATGCAATTCCTATCAAAATACCTTCAACTTTTTTCACAGAGCTGTAACAAACAATCCTGAAATTTGTGTGGAACCAGAAAAGACCCCAAATAGACAAAGGAATGTTGAAAAAGAAAAACCAAAGCCAGTGGCATAATTCCAGACTTCAAACTCTATTACAAAGCTGTAATCATCAAGACAGTATGGAACTGGCACAAAAACAGAAACACAGATCAACAGAACAGAATAGAGAACCCAGAAATGGACCCTCAACTCTAGAGTCAACTTATCTTCGACAAAGTAGGAAAGAATATCCAAAGAAAAAAAGACAGTCTCTTCAACAAATGGTGTTGGGAAAATTGGACAGCCACAGGCAGAAAAATGAAACTGGACCTCACACCATACACAAAAATAGACTCAAAATGTATAAAAGACCTAAATGTGAGACAGGAAGCCATCAAAATCCTACAGAACACAGGCAGCAACCTCTGTGACCTCAGCCAGAACAACTGCTTGCTAGACACATCTCCAAAGGCAAAAATTACTACTGGGGCTTCATCAAGATAAAAAGCTTTTGCACAGCAAAGGAAACAGTTTACAAAATCAAAAGACAACAGACAGAATGGGAGGAAGTATTCGCAAATGTCTTAAAGGGCTAGTATCCAAAATCTATAAAGAACTTACAAATTCAACACCCAAAGAACAAATAATCCAGTCAAGAAGAAATAGGCAGAATATACGGACAGATATTTCTCCAAAAAAGACATACAAATGGCCAACAGACACATGAAAAAATGCTCACTCAAAATCATTGGCAACAGGGAGATACAAATCAAAATCACAATGAGATACCACCTCACATGGGTTCAAATAGCTACAATTAACAAGTTGGGAAACAACAGATGTTGACAAGGATGTGGAGAAAGGGGAATCCTCTTATACTGTTGGCGGGAAAGCAAGCTGGTGCAGCCAATCTGGAAAACTGTGTGGAGGTTCCTCAAAAAGCTGAAAATAGAGCTACCCTATGACCCAGCAATTGCACTACTGGGTATTTACCCCCAAAGATACAAATGTAATGATCGGAAGGGGCAGCAATGTCCACAACAGCCAAACTATGGAAAGAGCCTAGATGTCTACTGACAGATGAATGGATAAAGAAGATGCAGTATACACGCATGCACACACACACTGGAATATTACTCAGCCGTCAGAAAATGAAATCTTGTCATTTGCAATGACACAGATGGAACTAAAGGGTACAACATTAAGTAAAATAAGTCAGTCAAAGAAAGACAATTATATGATCTCACTCATATGTGGAGTTTAAGAAACAAAACGAGAAAAAAAAAAAAAGAAACAAAACGAGGATCATAGGGGAAGGGAGGGAAAAATAAAACAAGACAAAATCAGAGAAGGAGACAAACCATAAGAGACTCTTAACTATAGGAAACAAATTGAGGATTGCTGGAGGGTAGGGAGTGGGGGGATAGGGTAACTGGGTGATGGACGTTAAGGATGCCATGGGATATAATGAGCACTAGGTTTGTTTTGTTTTAAGATTTTACTTATTTATTCATGAGAGACACAGATGCAGGAACATAGGCAGAGGGAGAAGCAGACTCCCTGTAGAGAGCCCAATGTGGGACTCGATCCCGGGACCCTAGGATCATGCCCTGAGCCCAAGGCAGATGCTCAACCACTGAGCCACCCACATGCCCCAAGCACTGGGTATTATATAAGACTGATGAATCCCTGAATTACTTCTGAACCTAATAATACACTAAATTGAGTTTAAATTTTAAAAAAATTTTAAATAAATTTTAAAAAATCAAATCAAATCATGACTTGATGGTTACAAACAAAATATATCCTTCACAAGTAGCAGGGTTTACTTAAGATGTATATTTAACATGGATACATCTTAGAAATACAAACTTTTAAGAAAGTTAAACTTTCATCTCTAGTAAATACTTTTCTCAAAACATAATTACTAAAAAAAAAAAAAAAAACATAATTACTTTTGCAGGCGGACAGGGAAAAACAAAAACCTAATACACTAACAGTTTATCTACGTAGAGGTAATGCATTCTTTTGAAAGAATGTTCATTTTATTCAAATTAGCATATTAAAGTAATTGAAATAGAAAAAGTCTTAGTTCTATACTTGATTATTCTTTGACATCTACAGAGAGGTTAAGTAAGTGACCATTTTTAGTAGTTCCAAAAAATTCTATTCTAGAGGAACCTGGGTGGCTCAGTCAGCTAAGTGTCCAACTCTTGATTTTGGCTCAGATGACCTGATGATCATGACGATCTCAAGGTTATGAGATCAAGCCCCAGATTAGGCTCCCAGCTCAGTTAGGAAGTCTGCTTGAGATTCTTTAAATAAATAAAAAAGAAAAAAAAAGTCTATTCTTTTCAAAATATATAGTAATTTTCTATTTGTTCCCAATATTATTTCAGTATTAAACTTTTTTGTAACAATGATGAAATGTAAAATAAACCTTGTACTATGATTACATCACTGGTAACATCATGCAACACACTAAATGAGTGAATAGATATGAGAACCATAATTGATAATATTTATATGGCATTAAGGCCACCTCTATTAGATAAATATTAGGCCAAGGGTAAAAATAAAATAGACTTTCTGCAATTCTTATTTTTTCTTCTACTAATTTTCATGAAATTTATATTTGCAAGGTATCTGCATAAAGGTGTAATATATCATCTGGTAGAAAAAGTGAAAAAGTGATATAACAGGTATTATTAGAGTTATAGCAGTTGAAAAGTCTGAAAACATTCTGGCTATATTGCTAAGGTATAATTATGTTTTAAAAATTGATATATTTTGGTTTTAGGAATTTCATAACAGGAACAGTATATCCTTATTGGAAGCAGCTGACTTGGTGGAGACCACTCGGGATGTTGTAGGTGATATGTGGAGACAAACATAGCATGATCATTATCCCGAGTCATGAATGTTACATCTCTTAGATATCATAAGTACTGGTAAAAAACAAACAAAACAAACAAACAAAAAAAAAACTTTTGAGATTTGGGGGAAAATAAATAAAGTGCCCACTGAGGTCCCGGCACATGTATGAAAGAAATCCATACCAGGGACATCATCTGGAAAAATTTCAGAACAGTATTATGGGATAAAGATCACACAAACTTCCAAAAAGTAAGTCATATAAAGGATGAAGAATCAGAACAGCATTAGAGTCTCAAAAAGAGCACCAGAAGCTAAGGAGGAAAAAAAAGAAAAAAGCCTTTAAAAATCCAAGGGCGGGGATCCCTGGGTGGCTCAGCAGTTTAGCGCCTGCCTTGGGCCCAGGGCGCGATCCT
The DNA here is from genome assembly GCF_003254725.2 of Canis lupus dingo. Classification (NCBI taxonomy): domain Eukaryota; kingdom Metazoa; phylum Chordata; class Mammalia; order Carnivora; family Canidae; genus Canis; species Canis lupus. Next base: position 37,127,270 of record NC_064256.1, on the reverse strand, counting down.
GGAGTCCGGGGATCGAGTTCCGCGTCGGGCTCCCGGCATGGAGCCTGCTTCTCCCTCCTCCTGTGTCTCTGCCTCTCTCTCTCTATGTCTATCATAAATAAATAAATAAATAAATAAATAAATAAATAAATACATCTTAAAAAAAATAAAAATCCAAGGGGAAACTATCTCCAAACTAGGATTCTATACTCGGTCAAATTTTCAATTAAGCATGAAGATAGAAGGATAAAAAGATCTTTTCAGATATACAAGGAATCAAAACTTTGACTTCCTTTATACCTTTCTGAGGAAACTACAAGGATCTGTACCTCTAAAATGTGGGAGTCACTAATAAAGAAGAAGCCACAGGATTCTAGGGAATAGGAGATCCAAAAACAAGAAAGGTAAAGGGAGGTCCAGGATGATTGTGGAGTAAGATCCCGGAATAATTCATCTCCACAAGCCTAGAGAAGAAATAGTCCAAACAAGAACAGAACAGAAGGCTCTAGGAAAGATTTCAAGATAAAGAATGTGATGAAATAGCTAATGTGTCTGAATATACTGGGAGAAGACTGAACTGTGGGAAGTTAGGGTAGAAAACTAGGCAAAGAAACAAAAATCAGTACTTACTAATTCTAGAGGGGAAAATAAAGTTATACATGAAAAGAAAAGTAATAATGTATTACATGGCTCAGTAATGAACATAATTAATACTAACAATGCAAATACTGAATATTGTTCTAACAAAATTATTATGGGAAGATGGCAGGACTAGAAGGACGTGTGTGTGAAAGCAGCCTCAGGTGGGTGGGATACAATTTTGGATTAAAAAAAAAAAAAAAAAAAGCTGGGCAGCCCCAGTGGCGCAGCAGTTTAGCGCCGCCTGCAGCCCAGGGCATGATCCTGGAGACCCTGGATCGAGTCCCACGTCAGGCTCTCTGTATGATGCCTGCTTCTCCCTCTGCCTGTGTCTCTGCCTCTCTCTCTCTCTCTCTCTCTCTCTCTCTGTCTCTATGAATAAATAAACAAAATCTTTAAAAAAAAAAAAAAAAAGCTGAACCCTCACCCTGCACAGTGGGGAAATAATTGAAAAATCAAGAAGCAGCTCATATAGCATGTTATTTAGAGATATAAATAAGTCAAATTAAATAATTTTAAATGACTGGCTCTAAGGAATGGGAAATTTAAGGACTGTTGGGGATGGGAAGAACTACCCTTTTAAATTACCAGACTCAACACATTTTTAGTCTTTAAATACGTACATGTATAACAAAAAAAAAAAAAAAAAAAAAACAAAACACTGAAATAGAGAAAATGCCCACACACTCATATACAAAGTGTTCTCTTGTCTCTCTCTCTTTTTTTTTTTTTTTTTAAGTCTTGAAGGCAAGAAAGAACTTCATAACATGCATAGAGACCTTAAAACACAGCAGGAAGGGGCTCCTGGGTGGCTCAGTCAGTTAAGCATCTGCCTTTGGCTCAGGGTCCTGGGATCAAGCCCTGTGTGGGGCTCCCTGCTCAGCAGGGAGTCTGTTTCTCCCTCTTCCTTTAACCCTTACCCTTACTCATGCACGCATTCTCTCTCTCTCAAATAAATAAATAAAATCTTTAAAAAAAAAACCCCAAAATACAAAAAATACACAGCAGGAAAAAACACAGCAGGAACTCATGATGTGAAGGGGAGAATGGCAACTAAACAATGTTTAAGAAACAAATCAACTAAATGTTGATACAGGTAAATGTTGCTTCTTAAGAACTGATAAATGTTATATAATTGCTGGTCTATATTGGCACAATTCGAAAAACGTAAATAACAGCTAGGTTTTTTTAAGATTTTATTTGTTTATTTGACAGAAAGAGAGCATAAGTAGGGAGAGTGGCAGGAAGAGGGAGAGTTGGAGAAGCAAGCTCCCTGCTGAGCAAGGAGCTTGATTCGGGGCTTGATCCCAGGACCCTAGGATCACGACCTGAGCCAAAGGCAAGCACTTAACCAACTGAGCCACCCAGGCACCCCTGAACTAGCTATTATTATAATGCCTTTATAATTGCATACTAAAAGGTCATTTTTTGAGAGATACATATGGAAATATCTAGCAGTGAAATGTCACAATTTCTACTATTTAACTGGTCTTTAAAAATTAGACAAAACAAATTTTGTAACATGTTAATAATTGTTAAATCTAGGCAACAGATATATGGGTATTTATCATAGTTTCTATTTTTCCATACATTTTAAACTTTTCATAATAAAAAGTCAAGAAAAATTTGCTTTGGAAAGACCTATGCATGAAGTAACGAACTAGATTTCCTTCCATAACTATCTTTAAATGGGGTAGGTTGATGAGGAGAAAATCAGGAAGATTCTATGGTTATCTTACCATATCCTGCCATAGAAGCACCATTCTCAGCATCCACTGTGTTCTTATTTTCCTCTGCTAGAGCTTTAACATATCTTTTGCTCAAGTCTAGTATTTGTTCACGTAACTTGACACTGCTTTGATGTCTTGGTTGTTGAAAAGTATAGTGCAGTAACATCAATCCCCAAATGAGTCCGAATACAAGCAACAGTAAACTCAATTTCTGGGACATGGTTTTTCTTGAGATTGTAAAAATCATTTCTGATGAAGCAAACACACTCAACTGAAGAACGATGACTAGATGTATGCCGTCAATCAAGACTTTTGAAAAAAAAATCTCCTTCTCTAATATTGTATATTCTTCATCTTCAGCAAGTTTGCTCCAACTCTCAATTAACTCTGTAAAATTGAGGAGAGAAAAGGTAATTAGTCCTAACCTATACTAGTAACAGGACAATGACAAACTTAAGAAGATAGTCTATAAATCATTGTGATTTGAAACTGTATGATCTTCTTTGACAACTTGCTCTCCAGCACTATGCAAGCTTCTAGGTCTTTTATTAGTTTCATTTACATTGCTCTTCAACAATTTAAACTAGACATAAACGCCAATGAATTGAAGTGTGACCGTGGTCACAAAACTCTTTGAATGACTTGTCATTTGTAACTAAATCTTATTTGTAATAAGATTTATAGGAGTCTATTCAAATACAGGTTTCCAACCTAAATGTCTAAAACCTATTCCTCTTCCTCCTCTTCCTTTAAAAAAAAAAGGAGATACCAAAGTGAAAGTTAGAATATGAGGAAAGGTGAAATAGTCTGGGAAATCAAAATCCCACAATATAATTAAGTGTGACAATATTTGGAAATGTCACTAGATAATATTACTAATGGCAACAAGATCATCTCGAGCATCCAACCTAAAATGAGAAGTTACAGTCTCTAAGCTTATACTTCTAAATTTATGCCAGACATAATGAGAAGTGCTAAAACAGTTCAAAAAATTTCCCTGTATTTCCAAATCTGCAATTCTAAATTTTAAATGATACCAGAATGTACTTTTATAATTTAAAGAAAAATTGAAAGATTATACTTAAAAAAAAAAGATAAAGGTGATGACAATCATGAAATCTAGAAAGACCTAGACAGTAATGTATATGGATCACTAAAGTGTCCAGCAAAGAAAACTCTTCAATTATACCCAATGGAGTTAAATTCTTTATGTAGAAATACATCCAGAGTCAAAAATTGCATTTCATAGCTTAATAAAAATAATCCTTAAAATTTTTTTAACTTCCTGCAGTATGAGCAAATTAAAGATATACTGATTTTAATCTGCTTAATAGGGTATAATCACATAGCCAAACTAGTAAAATCTAGTTTGAGGATAAGACCAGAAATGAATAAAGGCTAACTGTGCAGAGCATTTAATCACTTTTAACAGATGTTTACTGAGCTGACATATAAGCTAAGCAAGAGAGAAACTAGGGTTCCATGGTCTAAAATTCTGCTTTATAGCACAGGTGCTTTTAAATCTTTTTTTAAACAAAAAATAAAGAGTATCTTTTAATATCTTACGTGAAAAATCAAAATACAAAATTTTGTAATGAAACTTCTCTAGATGTGTTGAGATATGTGTAAACAGGGGATCTTCTACCCTGGCAATTCACTTGTCCAGTTTAGAAAAGTCCCTCTCTTTCTTCCACCTACCCTGCCATCCAGTCCCTGATATACTAGTAATAAATTCTGGGTCTCAGAGGTTTGAAGAACACCCATCTACTCTTGTTGAAGTGCGCCCATCCTCACTACACTAACGGAATATATTAATTACTATAATAAAGTAATAACTATATTAAAAAATAAGAATTAACTGCCTTTTCAATTTTTCTTCTACTTCTACTTATTTCTTTAGTTACCATACAATGAATGATGTTATTGAAATACTACTATTAATATCAATACTGTATTACTGAACTTTACTTAACAAAGTCAAGTAAACATAACCTAGTATTTTTTCTACAGATATTTTGAGTTCAGAAAATGGAAGTCTGGAAGCCCAAGAAAATTTTAAAAGAGTTATTTTGCATAAGTATATTAAATATATTTTTCCTTTAGAAATACTTTACTGGCTCCTATGTCTTTTCAAGTCTGACCTGTGTGCTACATGATCTGACCTAGCGCCCAGTAGATGGACCAACGGGGTATCTGCCCTGAAGCTGTCACAACAGAGTTCTATAGCTGGCATGACAACAAAACCAGAATAGTGACATTAAGAACACAGACTCCTAGGTATTTTGGCAAATAAAGGTTAAAATCATGGCCTGGAAAGTTTTAGGTCACTATATATATTCAAGGCCAAAACCAGAGGCAAAGAGAGTACTTTAGTTAAATAACAGCCTTACTACAATCACTTACTTCGCACCAGATTCTGGCTTAAGCTCCTTATATGAATTAACTCATTAAATCTTCACAACTCCCACATTAATAGTGTTTTCACTCAACAAGTGAAAAAAACTGAGGCAAAGAAGTTAATTTGTCCAAGGTCATACAACTGGATAGTGGTAGAGATAGGATTCAAAGCTCAAACCCTGAACCTCTGCTCCTCTTTTGTAGCAATAGCAAAAAAACAGAAACAGCAGAAACTATAGCCATAAACAACTACTGAGTTCTTATCAAATGAAGGAAATACTTCACAACAGCTATTTCATTCACTATTTGCAATGACCTCAAAACCTGGAAAAACCTGCCTAAGAGTTTTACCTAGGCCATGGACCTCACTTGCCTGAACTCTGGCAAGAGCTACAAGCCCACAAGCTCGGAATCTATAACTCCATTCAGGGTCTGCCTATTTCTTTAGAAAAGGTCCTTAAACCCAGCCCTACTAGAATTCATAGGTTTTACAAAACTCCAAATGACAAACCCCCAGACTGTAATGGCTTTAGACAGAGAACAAGAGATCCAGGAAGGGAGGTGGGTTGAGACAGGGAGTGTTTCTCAGGGTGGGAGGCCTAAAAATAAGTAACGAGCCCCTTATTGCTCTATATTAACTATATACTAGCTGACTATTAAATTCAGAAAAGAGGCCTACATGAAAGGTTTTCATAGAGGTGCCCACGTGGCTCAGTTGGTTAAATGTCTGCCCTCAGCTCAGGTCACCATACCAGGGTACTGGGATCAAGCCCCATGTTGGGCTCCCTGCTCTGCTTGGAGCCTGCTTCTCCCTCCACCCTCTCTCTCTCAAATAAATAAATAAAATCTTAAAAAAAAAAAAAAAAAAAAAAAACAAAGGTCTTCATAGCCTTGACTCAAAATCAAGAGTCAGATGTTTAACTGACTGAGCCACCCAGGTACCCCAAGAAATTAAGCGTTTAACAGGAAAAGGGTTTGTTTTTGAGAATAGCAAAGAAGTGAGAAGTTGGGAGCCATTATCCCTCTCTATACTAGGGAACTATAAAAGGACACCAAGGAATAAAGTGAGCTACTAAGGAGAAAAGGCACCCTGGAGCCTTCTCCAAGTTAAAAAGATGGCCTGGAGCCAGCAGCTAATACCTGACAAAGGGCTGAGCAGTTCAAAGGCCCATGAGGGTTCTCTGAAGCAATCCAAGAGGGTCTGAAAACTATTATAAAGGTTCATTTCCACAAGTAATTCCAAGCAAGACCAGCAGAGGTGACTAAGATTCCCAAAAGGATATAAACATGCCTTTGGCATCTTCTCAGAATGCTTCACATTAAACTCACCTGAAGAGTTTTTTTTTTTTTTAATCCCCATGCCAGGTCATACCCCATACCAATTAAATTAGCATGTCTAGGGAGAGGGAGCCAGGAATCCATCTTGTTATGCTTTTGTTTTGTTTTGTTTTGTTTTGTTTTGTTTTGTTTTTAAGAGCCCTAAGTTAGGGGCCCCTGGGTGGCTCAGGTCATGACCCCAGAGCCCCACGTGGGCTTCCTATTCAATGGGGAGCATGCTTCTCCCTCTCCCGCTCTCTCATGCTCACTCTCTCTCTCTCACATAAATAAATAAATAATAATAAATACCTTTAAAATGCACCCTAGGTTATTTTAATGTGCAGCAAAAAATGGGAACCCCTCGCCAAATCTCAAATTTCTTCATGAAGCAGCAATGAGAGTTACTGGTAGGACCACTAAATTCAATGGTACAAGTCAGTGCATCAGGAGTGACAGAGGCTTCTTACCTGGACCTACCTATAATGACCCTAAAGGGAAGGAAAAAGGAGCAGGAAAAAACAGTATCTTTGCCATAACCCAAGTCATTCCTGCCAGGGTAAGTAAGCTAAGCCCTACATTTACTAGACAGAAGTAGAAGGAGAGTGAAAACAATTTCTTCTGGAATCACTTTAGTCCCTGCGATCAATATGAATATATTGTTGTGTTCCCTGAAAGATATTTTGTTATGCCACATAGAAAGAAAAAGGCAGACAAGATTTTAATTGTTTAGCAACTAAAGGCAAGTTATTTTAGTATTTTTAAAGAGAAATTATTCTTAGACTCAATCTCTACAAAAGAAAAAGAAAAAAAAAGGGAGGGTTTAATATCTCCTTTCTGTGCAACATTCAAAGCTGCAAGTGAGAGAGGAACTTGTACTCTGAACTTCCCATTTTTTCCTTCAGTTTCAAGTACTGGTTCAAGCTCCTGGAAGGCCACCTAGGTCATCACAAGGGAAATAACAACTAGACCTAAAAGATCTTACTGGTCCAAGCTCCTGGAAGGCCACCTAGGTCATCACAAGGGAAATAACAACTAGACCTAAAAGATCTGCATTGTCGCCCATGGCTTATGGCTACAATCGAGCACAGTATTTATTAGAGTCCTTGCTCGACCAAAATAGTGTACAATCTGAAAACTTTTAATCCCAATTTCTAGACCACCATATTAACTGTCTATTACTGACTAAAAAGTCAAACTTCAAATTTGGCCCAAGTAGTTTTTAAAGGCCAAAATCAAATCATCGATACCTTCATCATCGTTACTTTGACCTAAGATACACTCTTAAATATATACATTTTTAACGATTTATTTATTTGACAGAGAGAGCGCACGCACAAGCAGGGAGAGTGGCAGAGAGAGAGGGAGAAGCCAGCTCCCTGCTTAAATGACTGAGCCACACAGTTGCCCCAGACTCCTAAATATATTTAGGATTCCCAGGGGAAAGCTCTCATGCAATGGCAGAAATTACAAATGATATTAATGTATATGGCCCAAAACAGAAGAATGAAGGAGAGGAGACACACTTAAGATGAAGTTATCTATAGAGCACTAGATCTTCTGAAGAGGCAATGGAGTGTGGTCCAAGTATCATCATCTCCAATTGGATTCCTGCAGCTGTTTCAAGTGGTTTCCCAGATTTCTCTCCAACCCCACTTCAAGCCACTGTCCTCAGAGCAGACAAAATATTCTTTTAAAAACAAGCCACACAAAACATGAGAGACACCTAACTCTGGGAAACAAACAAGGGGTAGTGGAAAGGGAGGTGGGCAGGGGGGTTGGGGTGACTTGGTGATGGGCACTGAAGGGGGCACTTGGCGGGATGAACACTGGGTGTTATGTTAAATGTTGGCAAATTGAACTCTAATAAAATAATTTTAAAAATAAAAATAAAAACAAGTCACAGGGGTGTCTGGTGGCTCAGTCACTTAAGCATCTGCCTACAGCTCAGGTCATGATCCCAGGGTCCGGGGATGGAGCCCCCGAGTTGGGCTCCCTGAAGAGCGAGGAGCCTGCTTCTCTGTCTCCTCCCTGCTTGTGCTCTCTGTTGCTATCTCTCTCTCTATCTCTCTCTCTCAAATAAATAAATAAAATATTTTTTAAAATAAATAAAATGGATCCCTGGGTGGCTCAGCGGTTTGGCGCCTGCCTTTGGCCCAGGGCGTGATCCTGGAGACCCAGGATCGAGTCCCATGTCGGGCTCCCTGCATGGAGCCTGCTTCTCCCTCTGCCTGTGTCTCTGCCTCTCTCTCTCTCTCTCTCTCTCTCTGTCTACCATGAATAAATAAATAAAATTTAAATAAATAAATAAATAAATAAATAAATAAATGTCACAATTTCAATAGTCACAATTCCAATGGTTCTCAGAGGAGATATGTAAATGAACAACAAGCACATTGAAAGATGTACAAATTACTAGTCATTAGGGAAATACAAACTAAAGCCACAATGAGATACCACTTCATACCCATTATTAGGATGATAGAAAAGGCATCAGAGTATACCACCCCAAAGTATGTATCCCACTGTGGTTTAAGGATTATTTGGAACTGAAGATAGCTAAGAAACAGTAGACGCAGGAAGCATTCCTTGCCTTGCTCTCCCCATTTCCACCTAAAACCAAGATATGAATTTCCCATCAGAAAGGTGATAACTAAAAAAAAAAAAAAAAAAAGTGACAACTAAAAAATAAATAAATAAATAAAATTAAAAGAAAAAAAGAAAGGTGACAACTGGGGATCCCGGATCCCTGGGTGGCTCAGCGGTTTACTGCTTGCCTTCGGCCCAGGGCATAACCCTGGAGTCCCAGGATTGAATCCCACATCAGGCTCCCTGCATGGAGCCTGCCGCTTCCTCTGCCTGTGTGTGTCTCTGACTCTCTCTGTGTCTCTCATGAATAACTAAATAAAAATCTTAAAAAAAAAAAAGAAGAAGAAAGAGAAAGAAGAAAGAAAGAAAGAAAGAAAGAAAGAAAGAAAGAAAGAAAGAAAGAAAGAAAGAAAGAAAGAAGAAAGAAAAAGAAGAAGAAGAAAGAAGAAGAAGAAGAAAGAAAGAAAGAAAGAAAGAAAGAAAGAAAGAAAGAAAGAAAGAAAGAAAGAAAGAAAGAAAGAAAGAAAGAAAGAAGGAAGACAACTGGGGCACCTAGGTGGCTCAGTGGTTGTGTGTCTGCCTTTGACTCAAGTCATGATCCCAGGTTCTGGGATCGAGTCTCACATCGGGCTCCTGGCCAAGAGGCTGCTTCTCCCTCTGCCTATGTCTCTGCCTCTCTCTCTGTGTCACTCACGAATAAATAAATAAAATCTTTAAGAAAGAAAGAGAGAGAGAGAGAGAGAGAGAAGGAAGGAAGGAAGGAAGGGAGGGAGGGAGGGAGGGAGGGAGGGAGGGAGGGGACAACATTCTCATCATGGTAGACAGGGAGTTGATGTTCAGACAAATCCGTACAAACACATTTTAAACAACCCTTACCTTCCATTAGTTTCCTCCATAAATTACCTTCTCACAATTTACTGCCTCTAGAAGCTAAAACTCCTTTTCTTTTGTCTTATCAGATCTTCACAATTTACGGCTCTTTGTCTAAATGACATATAAGTTCTCATGCCTACCTGCTTCTTTAGTTTTCATTTCATTTTCTGTAATGCCCCTCATTTGCATATGAAATAAACCTTTTCCCCCAGTTAATCTGGCTTTTGGCAGTTTAATTTGCAAAGCCCCAGGTATTGAACCTAAAAAGGTAGAGGATAAAAAAATTTTTCTTTCCTCTATAACATTTATCAAAAAAACAAAACAAAACAAAAAAACAAGTGTATGGTAGATGTGGAGAAATTCAAACTCTTGTGGACTGCTGACAGGAATGAGAAATGGTGCAGCCATTATGGGAAACAGTATGTCCTCAAAAAATTAAACACAAAATTACCATGATCTCACAATTCCACTTCTAGGTATAATCAAAAAAGAATTGAAAGCAAGGCCTCAGAGGTATTCGTGCACCTATATATTCACTGCAGCATCATTCAACAATAGCCAAAAGGTAGAAACAACCCAAGTATCCAAAAAATGAACAGATAAAATGCAGTATATACATACAATGGAATATTATTCAGTTTTAAATGAGAATAAAACTCTGATACAAGCTACAACATTAACTTTTAAAGATATCAATATTAAGGGGTGCCTGGCTGGCTCAATCGGTGGAGCATGTAACTCTTAATCTCGGGGTCATGAGTTCAAGCTCCATGTAGGTCATGGAGCCTACTTTAAATATATGTGTATGTGTGTGTATATATATCATAATAAGTTAATAAATCAGACACAGAAAGACAAATATTGTATGATTCCACTTAATATAGGTACTTAGAACAGTTAGATACATAGAAACAGAGAGTAGAATGGTAGTTACCAGGGGCTAGGGGTGAGAATCGGAGAAGAGAGCTATCGTTTAAAATTTAGGGTACAGGGCAGCCCCGATGGCGAAGCGATTTAGCGCCGCCTGCAGCCCAGGGCGTGATCCTGGAGACCCAGGATCGAGTCCCACGTCGGACTCCCTGCATGGAGCCCGCTTCTCCCTCTGCCTGTGTCTCTGCCTGTGTCTCTGCCTGTGTCTCTCTCTCTCTCTCTCTCTCTCTCTCTCTGAATGAATAAATAAATAAATCTTTAAAAAAATAAAAATAAAAAAAATAAAGTTTAGGGTACAGAGTTTTACCCTGGGATGATGAAAAAGTTCTGGAGATGTGTAATAGTGATGGTTGTACAAGAATGTGAACATACTTAATGCCACTGAACTACACACTTAAATATGGTTAAATTGGTACATTTTATGTTTGTATTTTTTACCACACACAAAGTCATATATCACTCTCCTGCTTAAAAACCTTTCAACAGGGGATCCCTGAGTGGCTCAGCAGTTTAGTGCCTGCCTTCGACTCAGGGCGTGATCCTGGAGTCCTGGGATCGAGTCCCACATCGGGCTCCCTGCGTGGAGCCTGCTTCTCTCTCTGCTTGTGTCTCTGTGTCTCTGTGTCTCTCATGAATAAATAAATAAGTCTTTAAAAGAAAAAAAAAAAACCCTTCAACAGTTTCCCACTGCACTTAAAATAAAATGAAAAGTCTTCATCAGGCCACAAGGCCCTGCAAAACCTGACTTTGGCCCTTATCTCTTGTCCTAATCTCACACCACTTCCACCTTGCTCACTGTGCTACAGCCACACTACGCAAGACAAACCAAATTCTTTCTGACCTCAGGATCTATATACCACTGCTATTCACCTGCCTGGGGTGTTCTCCCTGTACCTAGTTCCTTTTCATTTTTTAGTATTATTTAGCTCAAATGTTGCCTCTTCAAAAAGAAGAAGCACTCCCACTCCTGCCCCACCTCCAGCCTCAAGGTACTCCATACGAAATTACATATTCTATCTTTAAAACCTTGAGCAAGTTATTTTATCTCCCTAGACCCCGATGTCCTCATTTATATAATGGGGACAAAAGTAGCTACCTAATACTGGTAAAGATAAATGACACCTCACACTATTCAATATACACTCATCTTTATTATTAGTGTCAGGCACTACTGCAGCAATGCCAGTAATTCTTGATAATCTGAGTTAACACAGATGTTTTATTAGACCCAAATAAAACTCCTCTGATTAGCTCTCATGGCCCTCCAATAATCCAGTCCCCAAAGGCAAATTTATTTCCCATCAGTCACAAAAATATCTCCCCAGTCAAGCCAGCCTTCTCACTGCCTTATATGATAGTAATAACATCTTACATTTATATTATTTTTATTTATGAAGAATGTTTCCTTACATTCTCTTATTCAGTTAGTTAATAGCTATCAGCAAGGTCTGAATAAGTTTCTCAGAATTTGCAGAAAACATGAAATATTTCATTGGTACTAGTCACTGAAGAATTATCCAGTCCTAAAAGATGATATAATGGCATACTGTTGATGAGAAGAGTCCATCTTCCAAATAGCCTAAAATGAGACTAGAGTATCTGTTTAAATGTTACCTTAGCCAGAAGGATTACAAAACCTCATCACCTTACCCTAGTCCACACTCATTCTCTCTTACAGCACATTACTTTATATGAGCTGATTTCACACATCATCTTCTCATCCAGTCATGAGCCCTGTCTCCTCAATCCCATGTTCCTAAGGGCAAGAGTAACCTCCCCTACACTACTGCCACAACTCCCACAGAGCTCTGTGGGCAATCAGTAAGGATATTTATAGTTTACTTTAAGCACACTCCCTGAGTCTAACCCCACCTTCTCCCAAGCAACAATGACTTCCCAGCAATGTTTTGGGGTGGGGGAAGGTAAAGAGGCAGAGAGATGGAAATTTCGAGATAAAATTAAAGTATCTTTAATCATCCATTTTGGGGCTTGATGAACCTAAGAAGATATCTAATCCAATCCCCTGACATATCAAATGTAATAAAACCCGGGTATCTTGACTAAAATGAGACAGTTAATGGCAGAAACTATATAGATCTAGAAGACAGATCCTGACTCACTATTTAGGTTTTTCTCTATACCATACTACTTTCTTTACCTCCACTAGGAAGGCTAGGTTTATAAATACTGGATTAACTATAATATTAAATGAAGCTTATTCTCTTTTGCTTTAAAAGAACATAACCAGAGGGTGCCTGGGTGGCTTATTTAGTTAAGCATCTAAGGCTAGGGGAGGAGGTAGGGCATGTCTTGGAATCCAGCCCTCCATCCTCCCCCTTCCCCCACTACTCAGCAGGGAGTCTGCTTCTCCCTTGCCCCTCCCCCCAACCTATCTCTCACTCTCTCTCAAATACATAAATAAAATCCAAAAAAAAGGAAAAAAGAACATAACCAGAAAACAGTAATAGCAGTTTAGAGCTATGATCTTAAAATTCTGAAAATATATGCTTGGACTATTGATTAAATTATCAAGTAGGCACATTAAAATTTCAAATACACTTTATTATCATAAATCAAAGTATTACACAGTTGCTACAATAAGTTTTTAAGAAATCTTAAAAACTTAGCTTAGCTTTTTTTACATAATAAAAAAAACAACACAAAAATATGAAGTAAAGCAAAGATAAATACAAGATCTTCTAGATGAAGACATCTTCACAATGATCAGCAGGCACTGATAAGAAAAAACATATTTCCAGAAAAAAGAATTTGGGGGTAGGGGAGGGCTACATAAAGGCCTAGGCTCAGGAACAACCTTTACTATATGAAGTTTCATTTAAAGCATAAAAGAACTCAGTTTATTCATTCATTTGCTCACTTATTCATTCACAATATTTATTGCAGTACCTACTATGTGCCAGAAACTAGAGATGTGCAAGGTGAAAACAAGACAGGATTCTTTTTCTTAATGACAATTATGTTTCAGCCAGAGTGGGACAATAATCAAGCAAACACAGAAACAAGCTCATTTCAACTTGTCATAAACTGCTATGGAGAAACTAAACAGGGTGACATGAGGATATCTGAGGAGTCTACGCTGAAATATCAGGTCAAGGAAGGCCCTCTAAGGAGGTCTGATCTGAGAAAGAAGAGGAAATAAAGTCTGGTTCCAATTTCTCTCCAACTAAAACCTTTAGAATTCTTTTCTGACCAGAATCTTGGGAGCAGGCAGTAAATTCCTTATTCCTAGGTCTTCTTAGTACAAATAAATGGAAATGGGAGGGGATCCCAATCCCCAGCATGGAATGGCCTGGTTTGGAGAAATCGTCCAAAGTGAACAGAAGGAAATCCACAAGCAAAAAGTTTTGTGTTCCCTTTTCTTATGAGAATGGCAGTTCACTGTTCAGTAATATACAGGAATAGTAATAATCTGATATGGTGATCCTTGCACAGAAAAATATATAAATATTTTCCTATTAACGTTTTCTAATAATACGAAGAAGGTAATGTGGTAAGATGGGGTATCGGATAAAATCTAGGTAGTTCTTTAATGCCACTTAACAAATAGCTAACATGCAAACAACTAGGTATTTAAGCTATTTTTCAGTGGTTTCTCCCTAGCCAGGAATGTGAAGACAAATAGTTTAGTTCAACATTATTACTATAGTCAAGGCAGAGGTTCACCCTCATTTTAAAGAAAAGGAGAGTGAAGGACAAAGAGGATTAATGACTACCTGGTGGCAAACAAATGGGGGGAATTGGGCATCCCAAACTTTCAGCACAGGACTCCTGTGTTTTTCTAAAGCAAAGAACAAAAATCAACCTAACAGTCTGCAAATGGCACTTAAAAAAAAAAAAAGGTAAAATAGAAACTATCAAAGTAGACTGTACACACTACAGATTTTGTTTTATGTCAGTTTTCTTTCAGTTATATACCTATATTTTTTTTCTTACACAGACACATGCGTGCACACAAACACACTTGTGTTATCTATGGAGTCTTGACATAAAAATATCTCTTGCTATGGGTTGCAGTCAAAAACTTTAAAAACACTTTATACCACACTGCCTGTCTTGAAATACTTGGGTTTTTCTTTTAATGCAAACATTGCAATTAGCAACATGAAAAATATTAATAATAGATAGTAATCTATCTAAAAAAAATTTTCCCTTCAAATCCTGTTTTTGCATTTTTCAGTGCTGCTTCCTGTGCTTGTTCATGACTATAGTTAAAGTAGCTATTAAACAGTGTGCTCGCTTTGGTGGCACATATACTACAGTAGCTGTAACAGCAAAAGCAGCAACTAGCAAGGAGAGAAGCTCTCACGCAGCCAAAGGTCCTACAGGAGATCAGAGCCTAATAGTCTCCCAAGGAATTTACAGTTAGAGAAGCAGATATTCTGTACAAAAAAAAACCACAGTATGTTCACCAGAGCTCAGAGGTTCAGACAGTTCTCTACAAAAAAAATTCAGAAATAAGTCCTCCACAGACTTGACCTCGGAATGTAATTTCAGGGAGAAAGGCCCATTTTTAAAATATTTTTTCTACACAATATTGCCCAAAGTTAATATCTAGGGGGAAAAAAATAACAGATACAGCCATTCTCTCCTAATTAGGTCTAAGATTTAAAATGTGAACTGCCTTGAGAGAAACTACACTAAAATTCCAGCTAAGATACAGAAACATATATTGAGATATCAGATCATCTTTAGATGGTATACTTGGGAGAAAAGAGAGAAGTTAATAGCTCTAGAGAGTACAAAGATGTAAGAAAATGGGTAAAGTAATTCAGGGTTAAGAAAACAAAATTTTAGGGCAAAAGGGAAACTATTCAATCACTATGCCACAGAAAAATTTAACCTAAAATATACTGTGTTGTACCAGTTATCTCAGTCACCTGCCTAATGCCTCAGCCAATCACGTTTTGTGCCCCATGAGCCCACCTCCCCTTCCATAGCTGATTAGCACCTGGCACCTCTGCCCGAGGTCTTGGGAAGAAAAGAGCCCCTAAGAACACCAGGATGTTGTGAATTGAAGCAAAAGGGAAAGAATTCACAAAAAGAATGAAGTTTGGATTAGGGGACTGACAAACTAGAATTACGAAGAAACGGGCACAATAGGTAAACAGAGGCTATGAGCAAAATAAAAGGGATACACAGTAGAGAGAAAGAGAACTAAGCATGTCAAGAATGTAGAAAAAACAGGGGGAATCCCTGGGTGGCTCAGCGGTTTAGCGCCTGCCTTCCGCCCAGGGTGTGATCATGGAGTCCCACGTCGGGCTCCCTCTGCACGGAGCCTGCTTCTCCCTCTGCCTGTCTCTCTCTCTCTCTCTCATGAATAAATAAAATCTTAAAAAAAAAAAAAAAAAAAAAAGAATGTAGAAAAAACATGTACAATTCGTAAAAGAGGAATGAACCCATCAGTAGATTCTAGTTTGTAGCAGCTTTCTAGTTCCTAGTTGTGTGTGCCCTTCCTCCAGGTGGAAAGAAAAAAACCCTGAGACACAAATAAATGAATAAAAAGGCTTATATCCATTTGTTCCATGTTAAAAAGGAACATCCAAAAAAACTTCATCATTGAAAGTCTGAACTGGAAGAGTCCTTGGGATCAGATCAATTCACTAGGTTAGGCATGAGGAAAAGAAGGACACAAAGGAACATTAGGGTACAGACAGTGACCGAGATCTAAGACAAAAACCAAGGGCTCCTATTTCCACAGTCCATTACCCTGTCCTGTACAGCCCTAACACCAACAAGGAAACTTTTTTTTTTTTCAAAATGAGAATTTCTGCTACATAGTTTTAAGAGAATCAAAAATCTTTATATGCACCTGTCATCTCCCACAGTTTAAATAGGTTTTCCCCTTATTTATTTTCTTGCTCTCTATGATCCTCATGAAACACATTCATCCGACTTCATCTTTTCTTCTTAAAATTTTCTTAAATGCATCAGTCACTGAAGACAGGACATAGAAAATTCATCAGGCCCTACTGGCTTTTCTCCCACTGTAAGCGTACATTTAAAAACAGCGTTACTTGGGACATGTTATTTCACATAGTACACGATAGTGATTGACCCTAAAGTACTACAAAACAGACATTTTCAATGAAAAAAAAAAAAAAAATCACCTAGGGGCCATAAGAATGTCCTTAAAGAAAAACTCATCACCAAGGTCAGTGAATATCAGGAGAGAACAGCGCAAGAATCAAAACTACAGAGGAACTAATGTGAACTGTTTCAAATCATTCCTCCTAAATTTTATTGCATTCACTCAACTTGTTCTGGGAACAAAACTATCACTGGCAAACAAAAATCCCACAGGGGCAAAATTACTAACCAGTGAGAAAGTGTAGAGACCGGTGGGGGGGGGGGGAAGTTGACATAAGGTAAAAGATGGCGAAGCCCTACATCAGGAACTGCAGAACACCTAGATGCTTACTCTGCTAAAACAAACACTTAAGCTCCTCTAAAGATTCTCCCAAAGGGCACGGCTGGGGGGGGGGGGGGGGAAGGACGGTGTATAAAGTCCTTGTATCTCCAGAGCTGATCCTCCGAAAAGCGGAGTCATCAGTTTCCTAAGAACATTCTCAGCCATCTTAAAGCCGTTGGAAATTAAGAAGAGAGCGTATTTTAAAGGAATTCCTTCCTTAGGTTTAAGGTTGAACAAGGTACGAGGGGAAGAACACACAACCTAATCGCGCTAATCATTAAGCAAAGAAAAGCACAAAACTCATAAATCCAGAAGAGGCCACTTCAGCATAACTAAGGAAAGTAATACTCGAAGGATATTATTTCATCAAAGGAATTAATGGCGTTGTTGGCACATTAATTTTTATTATTATTATTATTCCAACGACTTAAAGGTGTGTACTGTTATCTCCCTCTGATGGACGAGAAAACCCCCGGCTCAGAGCCTTTTAATGAACCAAGGTCACGAAGCCAGGCAGTGAGTGAGTCGCCCAGGATGGGAACCCAGGCTGCCTGAGCCACTCTCAGTGCCGCTTTCCAGAGTCTTAAGTCACAGTCGACGAGCAGTTTAAGTTCATCTTTACCAGGCACCCGGGAGCGGAGTTTGAAGGGGGGGGGGGGGGGGTGGGGTGAGGGAGGGGGGCGTTTGACTTTCTCCCTCAAAGTGGAACAGGGCTGAGCTGTCAAGAGCAGAACAAGTGAGCGCGGCTCCGCGCGGGCGCTCCATCCATCCCTGCGCCGGGAGCTCGCTCCCCCGCGCCCGCGGCCACCGGGCTGAGCCCGCCCCGCTCGGTTCTCCGCCCCGGGGCCCACGGGGCCACGGCGGTCACACCCGGAGGGGCAGGGACACAAAGAGGCTGCTCCGCCGCCGCGGGCGACCGGCCCATCCCGAGCCGGCTCTCCGCGGACACCTGGGGGCAGCGGCCCGGTGGGGCGGGGGGCACGGGCGGGACCCCGCGGAGGCAGGGCGGCCGCCGGGCCTGAGGGGAATACCGGAGAGGCGCGCGGAGGGCGAGCGGGCGGGCGGGCGAGCGGGCGGGCGGGCACAGTCGCCTCCCCCCCCCCCGCCCCGTTTCCCTCTCGCCCCCTCCCCATTACCTTGCCCGCGGGCTTCTTGTCACTGTCGCCGCCGCCAACGGGCTCCCGAGCCGGGGCGGCGTAGCGAAAGTCGATCAGCGGGCGTCAGTGGCGTCCCGCGCCAGCGGAGCAGCCTCCAGGTCGGGAGGGAGAAAGGCCAAAGACGGAGAATCACGGACGAGGTGGTTCCCAGCTCGTGGAGATTCTACTCTTCTCGTCCCTCGCAGTCCGCTTCCGCTCCGCCTCCCGGCCCGTCCTGGCCCTTCCCCCACTTCGGAGACCAGCCGGTCGCGGCGCGCGGCATTATGGGGGATGTAGTCCAGGAATGCGGAAGAGGCGGCACGTGCTTCTAAGCCCGACAGCTCCTACTGCTGGGGCCGGGCGACGCCGTTGCGTAGCAACCACAGGAAGCTGCCGGCTGCCACTGGATTGGAAAATGAATTGACCCGAGGCTGGCGCTCGGTCTCAACATCCTGCAGTAGCTGAAAGGAGCGTGTGGGCGTCCTACTCCTGACCCTCCAGCAGGCGACTAACAATTCCAAGGTTGTGAGCCGCAGGCAAAGGGACTTAATAGTGATTATAAGTGTGCTGCAGGGCAGCCCGCGTGGCTCAGCGGTTTAGCGCCGCCTGCAGCCCGGGGTGGAGCCTGTTTCTCCCTCTGCCTCTCTCTATCTCTGTGTGTCTCTCATGAGTAAATAAATAAAATATTTAAAAAAGATAAAGTAAAAGTGTGCTGCAGACAAGAATGTCTGCTATTGCCCCCAATGCCCTTGGTCAGTGGAGTGAGGCAAGGAAAACAAAAGGACTAACGATTAAAAAACAAATTATTTTTCATAGATCATCGATGTCATTATTATGAATGTGGCAAATCTAAAAGAATCTACAGATGAATTGTTATAATTAATAAGAGTTAAACAAGTTAATTTTAAAAAATCACATTTAGGGCCCCTGAGTGGCTCAGTGGTTGAGAGTCTACTCTCTGCTCCCCAAGTGATCCTCTGGTCCTGGGATCGAGTCCCACATTGGGCTCCCTGCATGGAGCCTGCTTCTCCCTCTGCATATATCTCTGCTTCTCTGTGTGTCTCATGAATAAATAAAATCTTTAAAAAAATAAAATCACATTTTAAAAAATCAATACGTATTTTGATATTCTAGGAGAAAAGAATTTTGTTAAAGATACCACTTAAAATAGTTTCAAATTAAATACTAAGCACCTAGGAATAAACCAAAGGGCAAGACCTACATGAAGTAATTAAAAAACATTGAAGAGGGGTGACTGCTCAGGCAGTTGAGCAGCCAACTCTTGATTTCAGCTCCAGTGGTGATCTCTGGGTGGTGGGATTAAATTCCACTGGGCATGGAGTCTGCTTAAGATTCTCTCCCTCACCTTCAGGGGGGCCTTCCTACCTTGCCTAAAACTTGCATGCCTGGGCATTCTCTTAAAAAAAAAAAAAAAAAAAAAAAGGCCATTGAAGAAAAAGTGCCTGCCTGGCTCAGCTGCTCTAACATGCAACTCTTGATCTCAGGGTCATGAGTTCAAAGCCCCATGATGGTCATGGAGTCAAACAAACATTGAAGAAGACCTAAACAAGAGATATGTTCATAGGAGTTTCAACACTGAATGAGGTCAAGTCTCCCCAAATTTTCTGTAGATATAATCCAGTTCCAGATAAAACTTGATAGGTGTTTTGGGGTTTGTATGTGTGAAACTTAAGCCAATTAGACAATTTTATGGAAGAGCAGAGGTAAGCATTCCTAGGAAGCGAAGAAAGTAAAAGGAAAAAGAGGAAGAGGAAGGCTTGTGCTACCAGATAGTAAGTTTTATCATAAAGCCATAGTAGGGATCCCTGGGTGGTGCAGCGGTTTAGTGCCTGCCTTTGGCCCAGGGCACGATCCTGGAGACCCGGGATCGAGTCCCACGTGGGGCTTCCGGTGCATGGAGCCTGATTCTCCCTCTGCCTGTGTCTCTACCTCTCCCTCTCTCTGTGTGACCATCGTAAATAAATTAATTAATTAATTAAAATAAATAAATAAATAAAGCCATAGTAACTAAAACATTGTGATACTGGATCACGAATAGACAGAGTTACTAGTGGACAGAATAAAGACCCCAGAAAGTCTCACCCATACATAGAATTTATGTTGTCATGGTGGTGATGCATAGCAAAACCTAAAAAATTGTTTTCAATAATTGGCGCTAGGAGAAATATATTCTCATTTGGAAGGGGAAAAATGAAATTGGGCCCTTTGCAGCACACACAAAAAGCAATTCCGGGTGGATAATAGACATAAATTTGAATGGCAAAACAATAAAGCTTTTAGAAGATAAAATAGAAGCATATATTCATGATCGTGAGAGTAGGGGATAGACTTGTTGGACTGCCTGCCTGGTTCAGTCCATAGAACATGAGACTCTTGATCTTGTGCCCCACATGGGGGATAGAATTTACTTTAAAAAAAAAAAAAAAAGACTGGAGGACAGACTTTTTAAACTAATCCAAAAAATCCTAGCTACAACAGATAAACTGATCAATTGGACTACATTAATATTTAAGACTCAGTTTCATCAAATGACACCATTAAGGAGTCAAAAAGCAAGCTTTAGAGTCTAATAAGAAACTTACAGCATTATAGTATACATCTTAAATTTATACAGAGCTGAATGTCAATTATAGCTCAATAAAACTGAAAAAAAAATGTATAGCACCTATAACCAAGAAGTGTCTTGCATCCAGAACATGTAAAGAACTACAATCATAAGAAAAAGATTTGAACAGGCACATTACTAAGAAATAAATCCAAATAATCAGTAAACATGTGAAAAAGTGTCAACTTTCTATGAACACAGGGAAATTGAAGCCACATTAAGAGAATACTATACCACCCAGTGGCTAAAATGAAAAAGATGGAAAAAAAAAAAAAAAAAAGATGGAAAACGACAAGGTGTCAACCAGGAGTAGAGCAATGGGAATTTTCACTTCACTATGGGGAGAGTAAATTAATAGTCCTGTTTGGAAAAATCTACTGGCCCTATCTACTAAAGTTGAACACAGGCCCATATGTGAGCCAGGATGTCACTTTCACGTATATACTCTTAGAAGTCATGCTAGGGCAACCTGAGTGGCTCAGTGGTTTAGTGCTGCCTTCAGCCCAGGGTGTGATCCTGGAGACCTGAGATCGAGTCCCACGTCAGGCTCCCAGCATGGAGCCTGTTTCTCCGTCTGCCTGTGTCTCTGCCTCTCTCTCTCTCTCTCTCTCTCAATCTCTTTCTCTCATTCTGATGAATAAATAAATAAAATATTTAAAAAAAAAAGGAAAGTCATGCTATGGGCACTAGGATGTATGTCAAAGAATGTTAATAGCAGTACTATTGTTCCAGCTAAAAATGATAAACAATCCAATGTCCTCTACCAATAACAATGGCTAAATAAATTATGGCATAGTTGTATTATGGAATATAGCAGGAAATGAACAAACTATATGCAACGATATCTATGAATCTTAAAAATATAATGTTAAGGGAGCACCTGGGTGGCTCAGTAGGTTAAATGCCTGCCTTCTCCTCATGACCATGATCCCAGAGTCCTGGATCAAGCCCTGAGTTGGGCTCTCTGCTCAGTGGGGAGCCTGCTTCTCCCTCTCCCCCTGCTTGTGCTCTCTTTCTCACTGTCAAATAAATAAAATCTTTAACAAGTATATATATATATATATATATATATATATATATATATTTTTTTTTTTTTTTTTTTTTTAAGTAAACTCTACACCCAACTTGGGGCTTGAACTCACAACCCTGAGATCAAGAGTCACACATGCTCTACCAAGGGAGCCAGCCAGGTAGTATCCCTAGCATACTTGTTAAGGGATGCCTGGTTGGCTCCCTTGGTAGAGCATGTGTGACTCTTGATCTCAGGGTTGTGAGTTCAAGCCCCAAGTTGGGTGTAGAGTTTACTTAAAAATAAATCTTTCGAAAAGAGATATACGTATATATAATGTTAAAAAAAAAAGGAACCGCTCACAATAAAATATACAGTGTATTATTCCATTTTTATAGTTAAAAAATATGAATAAAGTGCATACTTAAGGAGTGCCTGAGCCTGAGTGGCTCAGTAGGTTGAACATCTGACTCTTGATTTCAGCCGGGCTCATGATCTCAGGTTCCTGCTGGGCTCTGCACTCAGCAGGGAGTCTGCTTCTCTCCCTCTGCCCCTCCCCCTACTTGTATGCTCTCTGTCTCTCTCACGCTCTCAAATGAATAAATAAATCTTAAAAAAAAAAAAAAAAAAGAATGCCTACTAGGTGTTAAAACTGTGAAGAAGAGTAAGGAAATAGGTTAATGGCTACCTCTAAGAAGGAACTCTATGGAGACTGGGAAGAAGCAATGGATTGGAATTCTACAAATCTTCTATTTCTTTTTTCTATTATAATTATTTTTTTATTTTAGAGGGGGGGGGGGGTGGGACACAAAGGAAGAGAGAGAGAAAAATTTAAGCAGGATCTACACCCAAGGGAAGCCAGGGATGGGGCTCAATTTCACAACCCTGAGTACCTGACCTGAGCCAAGATCAAGAGTTGGACACAATCAACTGAGCCACCCAGGCCCCCTCAAATCTTCTGTTTCTTGATATGCATAGGGATTACACTGTTATGAGCTTTATAATAATTAGACTATACATTTATTTGCATAATTTATACATTTTTCCATGTATGTATCATGTTTCCCGATTTAAAAATAAAAGAGCATAAGTCTGAAGTCAGATTGCATTTTTTCAATTCTAGAGCCTACAACTGTCTGATCCTGGGCAAGCTCCTTAACCTTTCTAAGCTTCAGTTTCACCATCTGTAAAATGGTAATAGTAATGGTACATCAAAGAATGTTATGAAAATTAAAATGAGAAAATGAATTAACATGTGTAAAGCAGGTTGCATAGTGCTTAGCACAAGACAAGCCCTCAGGAAATGTTGTTTGTTATCACTGTGATCACGTTAAAGTATTAAAGATATGGAGGCAAGTAAAATCATGAGATGGTCCCTTATGGTAGGAGGTAGGGAGGAGAAGGTAAATATACAAGCAGCCACAATGGACTGTACCTGCTACATAGAAAGTTTTCTCCATTTCATGCTATCTAATAGTCTGCATGATAGCCAGGCATAAAAGAAAAGAGACAATATAGGTCATGTGTATAAAACAGGGTAATCTGGATTACCTGAGCTATCCAATATAGTAAGCTCATGTGGCTTTTCAGAATTTGCAGTGTGCCTGGTCTGAATTGAAATGAGCTGTAAGTATAATCTATACACCAAATTTTGAAGACTTAGTACAAAAAATGTAAAATATCTCTAATAGTCTTAAAATATTAATTATCTGTTAGCATGGTAATATTTTCCGTATATGCAGTTAAATAAAATGCATTATTCAAACTAATTCACTTGTTATCTTTTACTTTTCAAATAAGACTATAAGAAAAAATAAAATTGCATATGTGGCTTGCATTATATTTCTATTGGATAATATTGCGAAGGAGATATGTGGGGAAAGAAAAGAAAAAAGTAGGACAGAGCAAGAATTTGGTAGAACTTAAATGCCAAATTAAGGAACTTTTACTTACTTTGCAAAGTTCTAAGAGGAGATAGTTATGTATTTGTCTATGAGACTCTTTCTTGTTATGTAATGTTTAGGTATGTTAAATCAATCTCCTATGTTAGATTAATAAAAATAAATAAAAAGATAGATTATTATCCACTGTTACCAGACACCAGTAGTAGGCACTCAATAAATTCATGGTGAATGAATGAATCTTTCTGCGGACCTCATATACAGATCTCTGGACATCATTTATATTTAATAAATGCTGTTTGACTCTGATAGAGATTTCCTTGACCAAGAGATTAATTCAATGCTATTTTTAGATTTCTTATCACCTCTGTTCTATCCCACATCTTGGTGGACAAAAAGTAAATTAATTTGGAAGGTTTGGGAGGTTATAATAATAATCATTACCTTTTATAGCACTTTGCAACTTAGAAACCATTTTCTTAGATGGAGTGAGATGTATTACCAAACTCACTTTCACCTATCAAAGCGAGACCTACAAACAAAAGATTGTAATCAGTTGTTCAAATAAATGTAATCAGAGTTGAAGTCTCAGATAGGCAAAGTGCCTTGTTAGCAACGTAATAGTAAAGAAGGTAGTCTAGTCCTAAAAGATAAGGCTACTAATATTATGCTACTAAAAATATAGCCTTTCCAGAAGTTAACCATACTGTCCCACAATAAAAGAGTTAGAAACCCAACTGAGAGAAAGAATTGGAATTGGAGGACCTATTTCTACTCTTATTAGTGAAACAGAGGAGGACACAGCTCAGCCTGAAATATTGCTCAGATTTGGTGAGGCCATAAGAACTCTGGACTAAACCTATAGGGAGATGTGGCTCTTTCCTTAGAGTATGAATAGGAGGAAGGAAACACAGATGAGAAATGAATACAGCCTCCCTGAAAGACACCACTGCTGGTATGGCCTAAAACTAGAAGCATCTTCCACTGGGCTTTGAGGGGCACATTCAAGTTAATGGAATCTTTGTACCTCCTACATCATGATGTTCTGGTGATTTGGCTGACCCTTCATGGACAGTGTTATTTTTCCACATAGTGTTCCAAAGGTTTTATCTGGGGAAGTCTCCATGCCAGGAGAGGGAACACCCTTATCTGCCTTTCTTCTTTGGGGTTTGGGAATGTGAGAGGACCCTGCTAACTAGAGGAAAGCTCCTAATCAAAAATATAAGAAAACATGGCCAACAGACACATGAAAAGATGCTCAACATCACTCATCATCAGGGAAATGCAAATCAAAACCACAATGAGATATCACCTGTCAGATGGCTAAAATCAAAACACAAGAAACAAGTGTTGGTGAGAATGCAGAGAAAAAGGAACCCTCTTGCACTGTTGGTGGGAATGCAAACTGATATAGCCACTCTGGAAAATAGTGTGGAGTTACCTCAAAAACGTTAAAAACAGAACTACCCCATGATCCAGCAATCATACTACTGGGTATTTACAAAAAACACGAATTTGAAAGGATATATGTCCCCTCCATGTTTATTGTAGCATTATTTACAATAGCCAAATTATGGAAGCAGCCCAAGTGTTCACTGATGGATGAATGGATAAAGAAAATATGGTACACATGCACGCACACACACATACACACCCTGGAATATTACTCAGTCATAAAAAAGAATGCCATTTGCAACAACATGGATAGAGCTGGAGAATATTAATGCTAAGCAAAATAAGTCAGAGAAAGACAAATACCATATGTTTTCACTCATAAGTGGAATTAAGAAACTAAACAAAGGAAAAAAGAGACAAACAAAGAAACAGACTCCTAACTACAGAGAACAAACTGATGGTTACCAGAGGGGAAGTGGTTGGCGGGATGGGTGAAATAGGTGATGAGGTGAAATAGGTGATGGGCGAAATAGATGATGATCACTCATCATGATGAACACTGAGTAATGTATAGAATCAGAGGTGCCTGGGTGGTTTAGTCAGTTAAGCATCTGCCTTCAGCTCAGGTCATTATGTCACGGTCCTGGGATCCAGCCCTACAGCTGAGGAGGGAGCCTACTTCTCCCTCTTCCCCTTCCGCCTGCTCATCCTTTCTCTCTCTCTCTCTCTCTCTCTCTCTCTCTCTCAAATAAACAAACTCCCAGATATAAATTGCAGAAAAAGGCAAAGATAAACATCCAAATTATCAAGATCATAATGACCACTATATTTCCCAGTCATCTGAAGGTCATGCTCACATACACTCAGTGGGTTAGATTTTAACCAAAGAGAAGATGCAAATATAAATCTTTTTAGCCACAAAATTACCTACATTTTGTTCATTATTTTAAAATTCAGAATGATTACTCATGTAAAGTAAATGAGATGATGGATGCTATTGCATTTAAAACTCATTACTGGGACGCCTGGGTGGCTCGAGCGATTGAGCACCTGCCTTCGGCCCAGGGCATGATCCTGGAGTCTGGGGATCGAGTCCCATGTCGGGCTCCCTGCATGGAGCCTGCTTCTCTGCCTCTCTTTGTCTCTCATGAATGAATAAATAAAATTAAATAAATAAATAAATAAATAAATAAATAAATAAATAAATAAATAAATCTCATTACTATACCTTCTTTCCACATAAGGAACTAGATTTAGAAATTAAATCCTCAGGCAGCCCCGATGGCTGAGCAGTTTAGCGCTGCCTTCAGCCCAGGATGTGGTCCTGGAGACCCGGGATTGAGTCTGACATCAGGCTCCCTGCATGGAATGGAGCCTGCTTCTCCCTCTGCCTGTGTGGTGCCTCTCTCTCTCTCTCTTTCTGTCTCTCTCTCTCTCTCTCTCTCTCTGTCTCTCATGAATAAATAAATTAAATCTTTAAAAAAAAATAAATCCTCCAAATATTCTAAATTAGATAAAAAGGATTCAATTTTTAATAACTGCATTTTCTAAATCCCAAAGATTAAGCTGCTTTCCTAGGCAATGTCTTAGTTTACCCATTTGTTAAAAATGCATAGGTATCAGGTGAGGGAATGGGTTAACTAGGTGATGGGGATGAAAGAGGGCACTTGTGACGAGCAGAGTGTTGTATGGAAGTGTTGAGTCACTGTATCGTATGCCTGAAATGAATATAACATATGTTAACTAACTGGAATTAAAATTAAAACTTAAAATTTTTAAACTTAAAAAAAAGTTAATATATAGATATCTCTACTTTTTCTCAAGCAGATTATGAGATTTAGTCAATCAAGATGGATGACACTGTCAATTTAGAAAAAAGATGTTACATAGTGCAAAGTTGTATTAACATTTTGGTCTAAGCATCACCCAACTTCATTGTATTTAATTTGTATAATCCCAAGAGCTTTGTCTGTCATACATTCCACTTTAACATGTTCTATAAAATTCACACATTCTGATACATTCCCCTTGCACACTACTCAGATCAATTCTTTAGTAGAACAGATAGATGCAGCTTTGAAACTCTTAGTCCCTGTCGGATCCATCTATTCCCACCCACATCCTGTCAGCCGTCTCAGATTCCACTAAAAATGAGAGGGAGGGAATGAAGAGAAAAATTGGCAGGCATTAACTATACTCTCTCCTCACTTCCTGCCTCCCTGCTCTTATAGCTGATGATAACAAGAGGGCATATATTCTCAGTTATTGTACAAATAACTATCAAATTCAATCACTCTATCAACAAGTATTTATGGAGCACCAACTACCCAGCTTTATGCCTAGTGACTTGGAGAACAGGCGGCAAGCACAAAACAGACCCTATGCCTGGTGATTTTATGAGGAGGTTGGGAAAACGAGCCCAATAAGGAAAGTAATTAAAGAGTAATATAGATATTACTAAATCATATGATTCCAGTGATAAATATTATAATTATAATTAAAATTATAATTTTCAATTTTGCATTATCTCATCTAATTGTTATAACACTTTGAGAGGTACAGAAAGGAGATATTATCTCAGCTTTTTTTGTCGAGGAAGCTAAGGCCCAGAATAGAGACTTGCCCAAGAAAACACAGACCATTGGTGGCAGAGGCAAGATTAGAAATTGAACCTTTTGACATCCCATCTAGGACTCTACTCTTTTAATAATTGTTGAAGTCTGAATACTTGTGTGATGAGACAAAAAAAATAAAAGTATTTCTTTCCCTTTTCCTATATATGGGATTGATCATAAGTATATTAGAGACTTTAGAGGCACCTGGGTGGCTCTGTAGGTTGGGCGTCTGCCTTCAGCTCAGGTCGTGATCCTAGAGTCCCATGATAGAGCCCCGCATTGGCCTCCCTGCTCAGCAGGGAGTCTACTTCTTCCTCTGCTCCTCACCCCACTTGTGTTCTCTCGTGCACCCTGTCTTTCCCAAATTAAAAAAAAAAAAAAAAGAATACTGGAGACTTTGGTGTTGTTTGTTTGTTTTTTTTTAAGACTTTATTTATTTATTCATGAGACACAGAGAGAGAGAGGCAGAGAACAGGCAGAGGGAGAAGCAGGCTCCATGCAGGGAGCCCGATGTGGGACTTGATCCGGGACTCCAGGATCATGCCCTGAGCCAAAGGCAGACCCCCAACCACGGAGCCACCCAAGCGCCCCTAGGTTTTCTTTCCTACAGTTTCCTAGCACCTA
Organism: Canis lupus dingo; assembly: GCF_003254725.2. Lineage (NCBI taxonomy): Eukaryota > Metazoa > Chordata > Mammalia > Carnivora > Canidae > Canis > Canis lupus. The sequence goes on along the minus strand of NC_064256.1, from coordinate 37,099,083 downwards.
CATCAATGCTTGGCTCATATTAGGTATTCTCAATAAACATTTGTTAAAATCAACCCCATATAATATTCTGGGGAAATAATAATTTGCTGGGGGCAGATGTTCTCAGAACTATAATTCAGTACCTGGCTCACTAAATATGGATTTTAAAACTATTCCAGAGCCCCATTTATGGAAATTTTTATTCAGGGGCTCTTGAGTGAGGCTCAGGAATTAATGTTTTTAAAATAATCCCACAATGATTCTAATGAGCCACCGGGATTGGAAACCTCTGGTTTAAAGCATCTTGTTTCTCATTATTCCTCCCTTCCCTCAGATTAGTCTGTAAAGAGAAATAAAAGAGTAAATGAGAAGGAGGTGGCTGGCTCAGTTGGTAGAGCATGCCACATGTAATTCTTGATCTTGGGGTCATGAGTTCAAGCCCTATGTTGGGCACAGAGTTTACTTAAAAAAAATAAAAATAAAAAAGCAAATGGGAAGAGAAAGGTAGAGAAAAACACATGGGCCTAAAGATTAATCCTTGGGAGAGAAACTGCCCCATTCCTGATGGTTTTCCTATTTTTGATTCCAATCCTTTGTGAACCTCAATTCTGTTTCAGCCTTTGTATTCATTTATTTAAGCATTCCTTCAGCAATGAACCAGATGTTGGGGGAAATAGCAGCCCCTGCTTTCCTGGAGTGACAGTCCAGTGAAGCCAATACACAAAGGAATCCTAAGTCAGATGATAAATGCTAGAAAGAACAGTAAATCAAGATGGAAATCAAGATAAGATAGAAAGTGGCAAAGGGCATCATAGCTATTTTATGCAGAGAGGCCTATCTGAAATGAGTTCTATGAGATACCTCTCTATCCCTATAATAAATGTGCCCTTGTCTTAAGCCATCTTGATTGAAGGGATCAGTAGGATTTCCTGATTGCAGGCAACAGAAACTGATCTTAAATATCTTAAGAAAAATAAAAGGAAGTATGTCAGGGTTTCAGTGAATCAACAAGACACTCTAAAACCAAAGCGAGAAGATGGATAGGAATTGAGCCTTCACTGGAGTGTTCAGTGGTCCAATGACTGTCTTTTAACAAGGCTAATCTGGTCAGAATACCTTTACCATTGCTATGTGACACTGCTCACTTCACAGGTACGTTTCATGAATCTTAACAGTCTCTTCACGCATGCACCATTTGCTCCAGACTTTAAAGGCCCAGGTGGGAGAGGCTGAAGGGTCAGGCCTAAGGCTACTTACCAGTGTTCCAGCTGCAAAGAGTAGGAGAGAAAGGAACTCCCTTCAGCAGAAACCAAGGAGGGGAGCACAGCACAGTCTCCCCAAAAGCTGCCATCTTAATAAGATGTTCCCCATACAAGAAGGCCTCGGATGCTAGATAACCAAAAAAGGTGAAAATTCTATAGTTTCTGTTTCTTGCAACTAAATTAGCACTGACATAGCCCCTGGAAGAAGGCTGTAACCTAAGACCAAGTCAGAACACAGAATGTAAAATTCTGCTCTGTCTCTGGATATTTAATAAGCATTAACTGGGCACAATGCCAAGGTTTTGAAGACCCAGATGTGAGGTAAAAAAAAAAAAAAAAATCTTGGCTGAATGATCCCTATGGTCTAGGTGGGAAGACAAAAAATATAAGAAATTTCAAAATAAGAGAGCATATGCCATGGGCCAAACAGTACTAATGGGAAACAATTCAATGTAGTGCTTTTTAAAACCCTTCTGGGGATCCCTGGGTGGCTCAGCGGTTTACCATGTACCTTCAACCAAGGGCATGATCCTGGAGTCCCAGGATCGGGTCCCACATTGGGCTCCCAGCATGGAGCCTGCTTCTCCCTCTGCCTGTGTCTCTGCCTCAGTGTGTGTGTGTGTGTGTGTGTGTGTGTCATGAATAAATAAATAGAATCTTTTTTTAAAAATAAAATAAAATAAAACCCTTTTCTACAATTAGACTGCCTACATTTCATTAGAATCTTGCCTCCATCCTTCACTAGGGACAAAACCCTAGGAACATCAGCTTCTCTGGGCCTCACTTTCCACATTTTAAAAAATTTGGATAATAAACGTACCTACCTTGTAGAGTTCCAATGAAGACTAAATCAAGATAACCCATTTAAAACCCTTCCTACTATGCCTGGCCAGCATGTAGTAAGTGCTAACACTGGTTAGCTAAGTTAATCGCTACTGTATTTTATCAGTATCAATTGATGCCACCGGTTGTAGAATATATCCTTATTTTATGAATTATAATAAAAGAAAACGACTTCTAATCAAACTCTGACACAATGCTTTTCTATAAATTAGACTTTTTCTATACAATCTCATCCTCCATACCATCAGGAATGTTGGTGATGCAGCATTGCTTAAAAGAACACTCCCTGGGGCACCTGGTTGGCTCAGTCAGGAGAGCATGCCACTCTTGATTTGGGGTCAAGTTTGAACCCCATGTTTGGTACAGAGATTATTTAAAAAAATAAAATCTTTTGGGGCACCTGGGTGGTGCAGTCAATTAAGCATCCAACTCTTGGTTTCAGCTCAGGTAGTAATCTAGGGTCATGAGATCAAGCCCCACATCAGACTCCACTAGGAATTTGTTTAGGACTCTCTTTTTCCCTCTCCAAGTGCCCTCCAACCCCGCCCCCTCAAATAAATTTTTAAAAAATTTTAAGATTTTATTTATTTATTCATGAAAGACAGAGAGAGAGAGAGAGAGTAAGAGAGAGGCAGAGACATAGGCAGAGAGAGAAGCAGGCTCCATGCAGGGAGCCCAGTGTGGGACTCAGTCTCAGGACTCTGGGATCACGCCCTAAGCCAAAAGCAGAGGCTCAACCACTCACCCACTGAGCCACTCTGGCATCCCTAAACATAACTTAAAAAAATAAAAATAAAAATAAAAAGCACTACAAATTATCTCTGGGATTATCTATCAAACTACTACCATTCATTCTGTAAGTCATTCAAAACATCAATTGCATTCAAAATATGTGTTACCCATAATACATTTGACTCAGCTGAAGTGATGACAGTTTAAACAGCCATGGCCATATTTACATCTAATCTGATAATTATATCTATGTCATAACTACCACCTGGTTGATGGTGATTGCAGATACATCCTGATTTTACAGATGTCAACATGTGAAAATGTCTTATAATTTATAAAATTATTAGAATTTATAAAATTTTAAGGGACTCAGAAGACTATAGGAGCTCAAACTCTGTAGTTTTATAAAATGAAAGGACGAAAAGGAATAGCTTTGACAGATGTTTGCAATGAATCATCTTTGTTACTGTAAACTTGTAGAAAACTGTTAAAATTGTTACTATAGTGAATACTAAAAAGAAAGTATTTTCAGAACTGCCAGGCCAAACCAATGTGCAGAGTTTTCTCAGAATTCAAGAACTGGGGATGCCTGGGTGACTCAGCGGTTGAGCGTCTGTCTTTGGCTTGGGGCATGATCCCAGAGTCTCAGGATCGAGTCCATCAGGCTTCCTCAGTGGAGCCTGCTTCTCCTTCTACCTGTGCCTCTGCCTCTCTCTCTGCGTCTTTCATGAATAAATGAAATCTTAAAAAAATAAATAAAGAATCCAAGAACTGTAAGGGTGGAAGGGAATCACACAAGATTTTAATCCATCCATTCTACAACATCCCCAACAGTAGGGATGACCATCCCTGAAGGTCACCCAGTTCTTTTTTAAAATTCTTGCAGTGATATTAAACTCACGACTTTCAAAGGAAGTTTATCTCAAGGAAATTCTGCTTAAATTTCTCCCATATTTTTTTAAAGATTTTATTTATTTATTCATTAAAGACACACACACAGAGAGAGAGAGAGAGAGAGAGAGAGGCAGAGACATAGGCAGAGGGAGAAGCAGTCTCCATGCAGGGACCCTGATGCGAGACTCGACCCCGAAGACTCTAGGATCACACCCTGGGCCAAAGGCAGACGCTAAACCGATGAGCCACCCAGGGATCCCTCTTCCATACTTTGAAAAACAACAACAACAACAAAATACTTCCTGTGCCATCCACCTCTTGGCCTAAGTCCTATCCTTTAGGACTATACTCTCAAACCTAATCATTCTTCATTCCACCTGTGGCCTGTCCCATCCACACCCCCCACATTGTGCCTTCTCTTTTCCAAGGTCCTTCAGTCCTGAGGGTCAACAATTTGAGCTTAGCTCAACCGTATGGCTCTTCTACTAGTCTCACCTGGAATCACTATGAATCATCTGACACCTTGACTGTTGTTGCTGGGTGGTCTAAGATGGCCCCACTGACATGTTTGTCCTGCCAGTTCCAAGTCTCTCCACATGGTCTCTTGTCCCCAGAGGGTCTAGACTACTTTACCAATAGTGTCAGGACAACAAGAGAGTGAAACCAGAGGTTGCAAGGCCTTTTAAGACCCAGCCTATGAACTTCCACCATGTTGCTCTGCCACATTCTGTTGACTGAAACAAAAAACAGGCCAGCTCAAATTAGAGGTAGATACCTAGACTCCACTTCTTTTTGGGAGGAGGAGCAAAGTCACAATAAAAAGGGGTATCATACCAGGAGGTGCTCAGCATTTGACTTAAATTAGCTCACCTACTTTCCTCAACAACCATTTTAGTAGGCACTATTATTATGTCATATGAGGTATGAGGATGGCCAATACACTAGATGGGTAGGACTCTCATGAGTTATAATTGGAAAAAAACTGTCATTCTTTTCTCCCCTTTCCATTCAAACCAGTTCTTTAGGGATGAAATCTAAGGCAAGTCCTGTTATTTTCTGGTCACTCAGAAAATAAAAAGTCTGTTTCTAGGCTTCTAAAATAGTCTTAGTTCAATAATTAAAATGTCCAGTCTCATGTAATAGGTTGACTTCCAACTTCTCATTCTACAATTGTCATTGCGCTAATTGATTCAAGCAAGAATCATCAATGAGTGTTAAACATAGTTGGTGGAAGTTTGATGAAGAAAAAGGAAATTTATGTTGTCTCAACATATCTTCCTTCAAAATAGTTATTCATTATAAATGGGAAAACTGCAACTTTATGGTAATCTAGCAGACATCATATTATCCAAGCAATCAAAGTTAACATGAGAGGCCCCTCATCGATTTAGTCTGTGGAGCATTCAACTCTTGAATTAGTTCAAGCCCTACATTTGGCCTGGAGCCTATTTAAAAAGAAGAAAAGAAATAGTTAACATGAATAATGGAGCAAACTGACACCATGTGCCACTTGATGTAAAATGTTAAGAGGAACACAGAGTCAGTTATGAAATATTCCTGCTAAAATGCAAAATTTCAATCCAATCATAGAGAACATCTAATAAAATCACATTTGAGAGATGTTCTACAAAAAAAAAAAAAAAATGACCTATAATCTTAAAAATACCAAAGTCATAAAAGACAAAAATGCCGAAGAACTGCCCAGATTAAAGGAGAACAAGATACATGACACTAAATGTAATACATGACCACTTCAGAGTCAGGACCTCACAGGATACCTAGAGAGATAGTTCTCTCTAAATATGCTATTCTCTTTCCAGCCTTCCCCTCAGGATAGGGGTGTGGTCAGTTAAGAGTTGGGAAACCAACGTTCAGCCACCTCACTTCCACTTCCAATTTGGTGCTTACCCATCACTTTGGAATTTGGATAGTTGGTAATCATTTTGGGGGAACTCATTCAAAATGGGGATAAGAGGGACGCCTGGGTAGCTCAGTGGTTGGGCATCTGCTTTTGGCTCAGCGCGTGATCCCAGAGTCCCGGGATCGAGTCCCACATCTGGCTCCCTGCATGGAGCCTGCTTCTCTCTCTCTGCCTCTCTCTGTCTCTCACGAATAAATGAGTAAAATCTTTTTTTTTTAAATGGGGATAAGAAGAGTCCTATTTTAACATTCTATTACACAAGGAAACAGGCTTTACCAGTTTAAATAACTTGCCCTAGGTCACAGATAATAAAAAGGAGAATTGAAATCCCAAAATGAGTGTCTTAAATGTATGTTTACAAATTTCACATTGGTAGATACAGCCTGTTGCTCTGGGTATTTGTGTCTTTTTAGATTCTGATCAGGTTACTTAAGGAATTTGCTCTATTTGTTTATCAAGCACTTACTATGATATGCCTTACATACATTGCCTCAGTTTACTTTTTATCACTGTATCATTTAACAGATGAGAAAATTGAGGTTCAGAAAAGTTAAATGGCATCCCCAAGATCTGACAGCTAGTAAGGTATAAAGCCCAGACTGAAAGCCACCTGTATTTTAACTCCAAGCTCATGCTCATAGCCACAATGCTTTCACTTCCCCATACTCACTATATAAATTTATCTCCAGCTTTTACCTTGCTCTTGGACAAAGGATCGGAAACAATATTTAGCTAAATGCAAGGATTCATATCAGCCACAAAGTGCAAAGGACAGAAACACTCAACCCAGAAGTGGGAGGGCAGTGGCCAATTGAGATCATGGAGGTTAAAGAGAGGATGATTACACCAAAACAAAACAAAACTTCTAGAAAACAATGACAACAGCAAAACTCAAACCTTAACAGAAGGAAGAAACTCAAAATGAGTACTAAAGGGTTCTAAGTTTCCGGGAAGTGAAGGTGGGAAGGAAAATCACAGTGAATCACACAGTTCTCACAGTAAGGAAAAGAAGAAAAGGCAACATTCTTAACAGAGCATAAGGAAATAAGTCTATTACTGCCTAACAAACCACTCTAAAACTTAGTGGTTTTAAACAACAACCATTTAATTATGGCCCACTTACGATCCCATGGGTCAACTGGGCTAATCAGCTGGATGCTTTTAGTGTTCCAGATCTGGGAGCTCAAACAGCTTGGAGAAGTTCTAGATGACACTCAGAATTGCTGCACAATGGTGAACAGCTGGGAGAATTGCTCAGCTGGGATACTAGGAGGGTTGGGCCTTCCTATCCATGTAGTCTCTGGGCCTCCATCTCTTCTTCCCCATGTAGACTTGGTCTCTTCTTGTTGCCTCTTCAGTAGGGTAACTGGACTTCTGACTTGAGTTCAGAGTTCCCAAAACTAAGTGTTCCGAGAAAACAGAAGTAGAAGCTACAAGTCTTTTTATTTTATTTTTTTTTAAGATTTTATTTTATTATTTATTTGACAGAGAGAGAGAGAGAACACACAGCAGGCAGAGGGAGAGGGAGAAGCAGGCCCCTCCTGAGCAAGGAGCCCGATGCAGGGCTGGATCCCAGGACTCTGGGATCATGACATGAGCCGAAGGCAGACCCTTAACCGACTAAGCCCCTCAGGTGCCCTGTTACCAGTCTTTTTAAACAGTAGGCCTAGAATTGACACAGTGTTACTTTTGCCACATTTTGTTTGTTAAAATAAGTCATAGGGCAGCTGGATTCCTTGTAAGAGGAACCACTACACAAGGGTCTGAATATCAGGAAAATTCGTTGGAGCCTTGGAGAACAGCTACCACAAAGAGAGTCAACTTTTTTCCCTAGCACTTTACTATAAAGCATTACATATATATATTTCTTTAAGATTTTATTTATTTATTCATAGAGACACAGAGAGAGAGAGAGAGAGAGGGAAAGAGAGAGAGAGAGGCAGAGACACAGGCAGAGGGAGAAGCAGGCTCCATGCAGGGAGCCTGATGTGGGACTCGATACTGTGTCTCCAGGATCAGGCACTGGGCTGAAGGCGGCGCTAAACCACTGAGCCACCAGGGCTGCCCCACCATTACATATATTTTTATAAAAATTTTATAGAAAATACAAAGGTATGCTACCTTTGACCATGATTTTATGTGACCCTCCTTTTTTTGTAATCTGACTCTTAAAGTCAAAATACAGTGTAAAATGAGAGAAAGGTATTTCTTAGGAAACCCAGGTAACACATTGCAAACATATTGCTTAATGATAATTTGATTGGATATAGGGGTAAAACAGAATTTATAGAAATAGATAGTTAACATTTCTCTTGGGTTGTCCCACTTGAATACCTATTGCTTTTGCAGGGAATATTTTTTGCAAGTATAATATAGCTAATAATTTGAAAACTAGGATGACTATACCAATGTTCTCCAGCCAAAGGATCATCAGAAACATATCCAGTGCTGGACAATATTAGGTGATACCAAGAAACTGAAACAATTATATGATTTGTTATCTTAATAAGCTTTATCTAGGTGTAGGAAAGAGGCTAAAGCTAAATTGAGGCTAAAGGTGGAATTGCTAAACAAGCAACTCATATTTTTCCAGGATAGGGAGTTGGTTGGTCATTTTCATAATTCTGGACAATGTACTATATGTGTTTGTCTGTGTTCAGACAGGTGTCCATCCTAATCACAAAGCAGCCTTGTCTAATACTGGCTTTCTGTGAAATTATTTACATTAACAGGAGGACATCAAGGCATAGCTGTGAGTGCCAGGCCAGGTCATAGTAGCATCAAGGTGCTGATAGTACTAATATCACCAGCTGATAGTACCAAACCAGCACCCAGATATTAGGGGCTCTTTTCCTGTGTCTCAAGTGTAATAGCAGAGAAAGAGAGGAAATAATCTTAACGTCTAGTTGTAGGGGACTGCTAGAATACGTTAGGGTATTGTGCATCCATAAAATGGAATGCTATGCAGCCATTAAAATGATGCAGTAGCAGAATATTTAATCATATATAAAAATGTTCTCAATACATTGTTAAGTGAAAAGACTGATTATAAACCAGTATTTATAGTGTAATTACAGCTTGGTAAGCTATATATAGGCTTGCAAAAAAAAAAAAAAAGACTAGGAGAATATAAACAGCAATATTAACATTGGCATATCTGGGGGAACCTGGCTGGTTTAGTTGGAGGAGCATGCAACTCTCAATCTTGGGGTCATGGGTTCAAGCCCCATATCAGGTATAAAGATTACTTAAATAAACTTTTTAAAATAATAATAAATAAATAAAATTGACATATCTGGTTGCTGAGATTATGGGCAATTTTTTTTCTGCTAATCTATATTTCCCAAAGTTTCCTGATAAAGATGTATTACCTTTAAAATGAGAAAGGACAGTGTTGTTGGTTTTTTAAGTAGGCTCCACACTCAGCATGGAGCCCAACCTGGGGCTTGGACTCATGACCCTGAGATCAAGACCTGAACTGAGATGAAGAGTTGGTTACTTAACCAACTAAGCCATCCAGGTGCTCCTGTTGCTGATGTTGTTTTCACAAGGCTCACAACATGAGTGAAAACCCAGAAGCAGAGATTCATGGGGAGACCAAAAGGACATTCAAGCGTTTCAGCACCAGCATATATGGAGCAAGATTTACATTCCAATGTGCGAATTAAGGATACTGACTTGCATTTCTCTGCAGATAAGGGTAAAAAAAAAAAGAAATATCTTGGGATTAACTCAAAGGATTGGCTCAAAGTCCTAGATTTCTGCATCATTAAGCAAAGAATAAATGATAAATTTCTGCTTTCCAAATACTGTTCTAAGCATTTCACATGTATTAAATCAACCAATCTTCATAATAACGCAAAAGATAAATACTACTTATGACTCCCATTTTACAGATGGGAAAACTCAAGCAAAGAGATCAGTCAAGTAATTTTCCCAATGGCCTATAGCTAACAAGTGGTAGAGAGGAATTTGAATCCAGACCTTCCATTTCTAGAGTCTGTGCTCTTAACTTTTCCTTGAAAAATGAAGGCAGAATTTAAACATACTTGTCACAAAATTACATAAATATTCCTGTACTCCCCTTAGACTTTTAAAAATCTGTATGTCATCTCAGTGGACCAGCCATAAATTTCTTAAGCCAAGTAACCAATGAAAATTTTAGGCAGCCTCAAGGACAGAGCATGGTGGATTTAGAGTCAGAAACCTCACTTCAGCTTAGTAGTTTCATAAACACTATAGTTGCATATACATGTATATAACCATATGCATGCAGTTTTCTTTATTCCAAATATAATACCCACTGATTGGAAAAAAAATCAAGCGTGGAAAAATAGAGTACGGAAACTGAAAATCAATACCATAGATTTGAATGATTGTGTGTCCCCACCCCCACTCCAACTGCCTCAAAATTCATATGTTAAACCCAATCTCAGTGGGTTAAGCAGTTGCCTTAGGCTCAGGTCCTGATCCAGGGTCCCGGGATCCAGCCCCACATCAGGCTCCCTGCTCAGCGGGGAGCCTACTCCTCCCTCTGCATGCTACTCCCCCTGCTTGTGCTCTCTCTCTTTCTCTCTGTCAAATAAATAAATAAAATCCAAATAAATAAATAAATAAATCTATCTGATCCCAGTGTGATGAAATTTGGAAGTGAGGCCTTTCGGAGATGACTAGGTCATGAATGATATTTGTAGCCTTATGAAAAGACCCCAAAGAACTCCTTTGCCCCTTCTGCCAAAGGACAACACAGGGAGGAAGGCTGTCTGTGAACTGGGGGAAGCAGGCTTTCACCAGACACCAAATCTGCCGCCACCTTGCTCTCAGACTTCCCTGCTTCCAGAACTGTGAGAAATAAGTTCCTGCTGTTTATAAGCCACCCAATCCATAATATTTTGTTATAGCAGTCCTAACATCTCATAATCACATGGGTCCATGCAAGGCTCATCTTTAGGTATTAGCGCCTTTACTCATTCCTTTACTTCCAATCCTATTCCCCTCCCCTCACAGGAACCCACTCCAATGTAATTAAGTGGAGGTTCTTCCCATATACTTCCTTACATTTATTTAGGTAAAAAGTACAGAGTACTGGTTAAGACTCTGGAGCCAGGGGTACCTGAGTGGCTCAGTGATTGAGCATCTGTCTTTGGCTCAGGTCGTGATCCCAGGGTTCTGGGATCAAATTCTGCATCAGGCTCCCTACTGGGAGTCTGCTTCTGCCTCTCTGTGTCTCTCATTAACAAAAAATAAAAATAAAAAAAATAAAGACTCTGGAGCCAGACTTGAGTACACTACCAGCTGTGTGAGTGTGGGCAAGCTACCTAGCCTAGGCTATGTATCACAGTTTTGTCATCTAAGAAATGGAGAAAAAATAGTACTTACCTCATAGGACTGTTATGAATATTAAATGAGCTAATATTTATTAAGTGCTAAGAACAGTGTCTAGCATATATCAGGTGCTGTGTAGATGCTAAATTAATGTTAAGTAAATCTGCATCATTGAAAATCCTAACTAGTACTCAGCTTATTTCTCTCAATGTTATTTTTTTATTAATCAACCATATCATGATATATAAATCTAACCACATGCCACATTTTACCTGTCCACTCCCTTTATCAGCCTCATCCTTAACATTTCTGGGGCCTAAGGCAAAAGACCCAGGAGGCCTATATACCATATGTCTAAATATTTTACATAACACTGTAAAATTATTCTCTTTGACAAATATTCCTTCATAAGCACAAAATAGAAACATAGTTGTACAACTCTGATTTTTACATGACTTAGAATTGGCAAAAACACCTAAGAGGACTAAATTTAATTCTTTTTGCACATGTCTGGTTATTCTGTTGATGGACTGGTGACACCTGGATGAGTAATAATGACATACGTAATTTTATTTTATTTTTTTAAAGATTTTTGAGAGAGAGAGAGGGAGCAAAAGCAGGGGAAAGGGCAGAGGGAGAGGGAGAAGCAGGCCCACCGCTGAGCAGGAAGCCTGATGTGGGGCTCGATCCCAGGACCCCAGTATCATGACCCAAGTTGAAGGCGTAACTGACTGAGCCCCCAGGCGCTGTGACATATGTAATTTTAAAATGAGATATTTATTCCAGAATTTTTTCTCTCCTTCATTCCATTAAAATCGTTATAATCAAAATGTCCTCCCACCATCATTGGCAGCAACAAACTGGAGCCGGTTGCCATCCGAGGAAGAAGTCATTGAGTACTTTATGAAATCATATGAAGAGAAAACTGGGAATGCCTGGCACGCCAAGAACATAATGAAGCATCCTCAAAAATTCTACCTTCTGGAGATTGACTTCGGCCAGGACAAAGAGGCAGTGAAGAAGCTGACGGTGAAGTCTAGCACCAAGTCCAAGTTCCCCAAGCTTGTGCAGGACCTCATTAAGATGATCTTTGACGTGGAAAGTATGAAGAAAGCCATGGTGGAGTATGAGATTGACCTTCAGAAGATGCCCTTGGGGAAGCTGAGCAAACGGCAGATCCCGGGATCTCCATCCTCAGTGAGGTGTAGCAGGCGGTGTCCCAGGGCAGCAGAGACTCCCAGATCCTGGATCTCTCAAATCACTTCTGCACCCTGATCCCCCACGACTTTGAGATGAAGAAGCCCCCATTCCTGAGCAACGCAGATTGCGTGCAGGCCAAGGTGGAAATGCAAGACAACCTGCTGGACATCGAGGTCGCCTACAGTCTGCTCAGGGGTAGCTCTGACGACAGCAGCAAGGACCCCATCAACATCAACTCTGAGAAGCTCAAGACTGACATTAAGGTGGTGGACAGCGATTCTGAGGAAGCCAAGACCATCAGGAAGTAAGTTAAGAACACTCACGCGACCACGCGCAAAGCACATGACCTAGAGGTAATTGATGTTTTTAAGGTCGAGCGTGAGGGCAAGATCCAGCGCTACAAGCCCTTCAAGGAGCTGTGTAACCAGAGGCTGCTGTGGCACGGGTCCAGGGCCACCAACTTCACGGGGATCCTGTCCCAGGGCCTCTGGATAGCCCCACCGGGGGGCACCTGTGACAGGCTACATGTTTGGTAAGGGATCTATTTCGCCGACACGGTCTCCAAGAGTGCCAACTATTGCCACATGTCCCAGAGAGACCCAGAAGCCTGATCCTGCTAGGAGAAGTTGCCCTTGGGAACGTGTACGAGCTAAAGCACGCTTTATCATATCATATCAGCAAGCTACCCAAAGGCAAGCATGGTGTCAAAGGTTTGGGCAAGACGACCCCTGACCCTCCTGCTAGTATTACTCTGGATGGCGCAGAAGTCCCTCTTGGAACTGGGATTTCCTCTGGCATCAACAACATCTGCCTGCTGTATCCAACCAGTACATTGTCTACTGACATCGCTCAAGTCAATCTGAAATACCTGCTGAAGCTCAAGTTCAACTTCAAGATGTCCCTGTGGTGAGCTGGAGTGAGAGGCCAGGGCGCAGCCCGATGCAGGGATGAGGGTGCCCAGCGCCCTGCACTGCCTGACCCGGCCAAGGCCACCACCCTGCCCCCAGAGATCCACCTCCACTCAGTCTCCTTAGGAAGGATTTTCTTTCTTTTCTTTTCTTTTCTTTTCTTTTCTTTTCTTTTCTTTTCTTTTCTTTTCTTTTCTTTCTTTCAGATTTGATTTATTTATTCATGAGAGGCAGAGACAGAGAGAGGCAGAGACATGGGCAGAGGGAGAAGCAGGCTCCATGCAGGGAGCCCCACGTGGGACTCGATCCCGGGTCTCCAGGATCACACCCTGGGCTGAAGGCGGCGCTAAACCACTGAGCCACCCGAGCTGCCCTAGGAAGGATTTTCTGCCAATGTTTGCTCACTTGTTAAGCGATGTCCCCCCACCCCCCTCCGCGCTTTTCAAATCCCTTGTTTGTGTGGGTCTGGGGGTGGGGTGGGGTGGGGGTGGGGTCCCCCTGCGGCCAGCACCCTGGTGGGGACGACTGACAGTAGGACAGGAAGGGGGTTCTATTCTAGACTAGTCCTGCAGGAAGAACCACTAAAGTCACGATGTCTGCCTTGCTCACTGGCTTCCGGGGCAGGGGTCCTTTGCCCTTCTTTCCACATTGAGTTTCAGTTTTGGAAAAATGTTAAGCATTTATTTTAAAGTAAAAATAAAAACTAATTTCATACTATGAAAAAAAAAGTCCCCCTATTTTGTTTCCTAGTGGCAGTAATGCCAACTTAAACTTTCTTGATTATAGTTGTTATATAGGGTTTTTTTTTTATTAATTTGCAGAAATCTTGCTCAGCCGAGGTCACACCTAGAGTCAAAAATAAATAATTCAAAAATTATTCACAAATAGATGAAGGATGCCTGGGTGGCTCATTTGGTTAAGCGTCTGACTCTTGATTTCAGGTCAATACCTTTTTACTCGCTTATGGTCATGTAACCATCATCCAGATCAAAATATAGATCAGCTCCTCAGAAGGTTCCCTAGTGTCCCTTTCAGTCTGTGCCTCCACAAAGGGACCACTATTCTCATTGATGTAGGAAACAAAGGCAAAAGAAAAAATTAAATTTCCTTGCTACTTACAGCCCATTGATGAGTCCTTGAAACAGGTATAGCAACCTTCCTCTGGGAGCTCAGGTGCCTTGATGTTAATACTTTGCTAAGGGCAAAAGGCAATCTCAGTTTAACCCCCAGGATTCTGTAAGTCTACTTCAGCGTGTAAAAATTCCTTGGAAACTTCCTTTATCTCTACCCCTCAATATATATATGTTGGCTGTGGATGGAACTGGAGGGTATTACGCTTAGTGAAATAAGTCAGAGGACAAACATTATATGGTCTCATTCATTTGGGGAACATAAAAAATAGTGAAAGGGAATAAAGGGGAAAGGAGAGAAAATGAGTGGGAAATATCAGAGAGGGAGACAAAACATGAGACACTCCTAACTCTGGGAAACGAACAAGGGGTGGTGGAAAGGGAGGTGAGCGGAGGGTTGGGGTGACTGGGTGACAGGCACTGAGGGGGGCACTTGACGGGATGAGCACTGGATGTTATACTATATGTTGGCAAATCGAACTCCAATAAAATAAATTAATTAAATAATTTAAAAAGATATATGTCAGCAATCATCCCCTAAGCATATGGTCTGCCAATAAATATCTGAAGGGTCTCATGTTTAAGTTTTATTAGATGGTAATAAATGACCTTTTCCTAACCACAGCTAGCCCCTCAAGGTTCTGGAAACCTTGCTTCCAAAATTCCTTAGAGATTTATGCTCTTCCTAATCCCCTCCCAACTTGAAAGTCTATAATTGGCCACTCCTCAAGACCCCCAGGGCAGCTCTTTCTGCCCATGGATCTTGTCCCTATGCTTTAATAAAACCACTTTTTGCACCAAAGATGTCTCAGGAATTCTTTTTTGGCTATTTGCTCCAAACCCTAACATTTTTCTGCATCATTATCTCTAACCTTATATACCATGATAATAAAATGGTGCCATCACATTGCAATATTGTAATGCATATGATAAATTATTGTAACAAAATATTACAAATATTCTCACTTTACTAGTTTTCAGTTATATTGCCACCTCATTATCTCTTAAAATCACGTAGATCCTTAGAATATTTAAGTTATTTATTTATTTATTTATTTATTTATTTTTAAAGATTTTTTTATTCATTCATGAGAGACACAGAGAGAGAGAGAGAGAGAGGCAGAGACACAGGCAGAGGGAGAAGCAGGCTCCATGCAGGAAGCCTGACATGGGATTCAATCCCAAGTCTCCAGGATCACACCCTGGGCTGAAGGCGGCGCTAAACCACTGAGCCACTGGGGCTGCCCTTAAGTTCCTCTTTTAAAACTCTCAGTGTTGTAATATTATGAAGCAAATCAAAACAAGTGTACTAATCAATTTGTTTAAAGTCTCTTCATTTGAGACTCTATCTGAACCTATCACAGCCAGAAAATGTGCTGCATGGAACTTAGTTTGATGGTTATTGATACCTGAATCTTATTTATGAAATTTATATAAAACCTTTTTGTTTCTTTGTTCTAATTTCCTTATATTTTATTTGAATGGCATTGTTGTTGAATATCTTTTTATTTTGAAAAACTACTTTCTCTAAAATTAAAAAATTCATTATTTTCAAAAGTTAAACAGCTGTGTAATTTTTTTTTTTGTAAAATTTTGCTAACATTAGTAATAACAATGAATAGTTTATACCAAATAATTGTCAACAGTGCAACTTCAAAAAAATTTCATTTTCCTCCAAAGGCCACAAATTGCTCTTGGCTTGAAATCTTCTATTTTTTAAGCTTTTCTAATGCATCTTATATCTTGTCTAAATTAAATCCAATTATTTTGACAAAACTTAATGTTTTGAGGGATCCCTGGATAGGTTGGCGCTTGCCTTCAGCCCAGGGTGTGATCCTGGAGACCTGGGATCGAGTCCCACGTCAGGCTCCCTGCATGGAGCCTGCTTCTCCCTCTGCCTGTGTCTCTGCCTCTCTCTCTGTGTGTCTCTCATGAATAAATAAATAAAATCTTTAAAAAAAAAAAAAGTGTGTGTATATACATGTGTGTATAATTACTCAACAAGACTGTACAATCCAGTTGAAGTTGATAATGTAAATATTTCAGGGTTTTTTGTATATGATTTCTTTTCTTGCTTTACTAGCCATTAAATTAATAATCTTATACTTAATTTTCCCCATCCTAGATAGTGATCATTATTTGTCTTAAATGTTTATCTATTCTAGCTTCAACTTTCAAAATCATTTATTCTGAATTTCGAAATGTTCTGCTGCTTTCTGTAAATGTTGCACCATTAAAATAATATTACTTTAAGAGTATTACAATAATGTCCTATGTCAGTGTTTACTTGCGTTGATAAATGCTACCATTGTTTGCTGATTACTCAGTCTTTTCTTTTCCCGGCTCCATAATAGCATGTGTGTGCCAGTGACATTTCCGTTCTTTTAATAAGAAATCTAAATATTTCTAGTCACAAATACTTTTGTTGGCCAAAACTGACCTTGAAAATTGGTTGTGAGATATGTAACAGTAACAGAATACATAGCTTTAAACTTAAAATATAAAATATAAATCCTATAGTTTTACATTCCATTTGAAAGCATTTTGGTGCAAAGGAAATTACTAAATTTTTGCTGAATGAAAATAAAAATTAAAAATTGTAATCATTCAGGTGAAACAGAAGAATATGATAATCATTGTCCAGGATCATTGTTCAACAAACATTGAAAACCTCAGGGTTTCTCTTGCTCACTCACCTGCTGATTTCATGTATAATTCTCTATTAATTCTAATTGCTTCAGTCAAATCCTACCTTAATCAGTAAAGAATGTGAAATTATTAAGATTTCATTTGACCCATTCAAGTTGTGTATTTGAAGAGAATAATTTTCTTCCTGCTTTTATTGCATTGATTGGTTATTAAATCTCCATTAAAGATACAATCTCCAATCTCCTATTCAAGAATCTTAAGTGGATCATTCTCAACAGAAGTCTGCTTGCTATCATTGTTTCAACTTTTAAAATTTTAAGCAGACTAGTTCTTCCAAAGACTTCCTACTTTAGGGTGCCTGGCTGGTTCTGTCAACAGACATACTACTCTCAATCTCAGGGGATCATGATTTCAAACCCCATGATGGGCATAGAATATGTTTTTTTTTTTAATTTTTATTTATTTATGATAGTCACAGAGAGAGAGAGAGAGGCAGAGACACAGGCAGAGGGAGAAGCAGGCTCCATGCACCGGGAGCCCGACGCGGGATTCGATCCCAGGTCTCCGGGATCACGCCCTGGGCCAAAGGCAGGCGCCAAACCACTGCGCCACCCAGGGATCCCAGAATATGTTTTTTTAAAAAAGACTTTATTTTTCATTTCTCTTCAGCTTTTATTATTTTTGAGCTCCATTTTTGTATTTTCTGTATCTGTGATGACCTTGACTTGTATTTATTCTCAATGATCTAAATTAAAAATAATCTGTAATATATTCAGATTTTACACAACTTAAATATATTTTCATTTTAAAAGTTAATAGAGGGGCACCTGAGTGGCTCATCTGAGTCTGACTTCAGCACAGGTCATGATCTTAGGGTCCTGGGATGCAGCCCCAAGCCCCTTGTCATTGAGCCCACTGATCACCTCCTTGCTCAGCAAGGAGTCTGCTTCTTCCTCTCCCTCTCCCTTTGCTCTCTCTCTCTTTCTCTGTCTCTGTCTCTCTCTCTCTCTCACACATAAATAAATAAAATTTTTTAAAAAGTTAAAATACATGTAAAATAAAAATTAAAATGAAATTTCATATATTACTTTCAAAGAAGTCTTTTTTCTTCTAAAGTATCCAAAATTATTTATTACGTTAAAATGCAATACACAAATTATAATTAATAGATATTAGAGTATTCAGCCAAAATTGTTTAAATAAAGCTGAATTTTAAATTCAGTTTTCTGAAAATTTAACTAAGCCTTTTAACATTTTTATGAAAGCAAAACTATTCTTAATTCTATCTTTCAATGTCCAATTTAAAGCATCAACTTTCCATTTTAAGCATGTTATGTCTAAACTACACATACACATTTGGTAATATGAATTGTTCGTTATTGCAAAAGTTCCTCAGCTGCTACATTTATCTGTCACAAACAGTGCTAATGTAGGAGTCCTGCAAACTGAAATAGAGAGCAGCAAAGAAATGAATGCTCAGTGATACTGAGAAAGGACACTTCATTACGCAATAATCTATTGCATTTGTAGCATCTGAAAGGAAGGATTTGTCAAGTAATTAATTCATTTTCTCTCTCACCTAAGCGTTTTTGCCATCCAAGTGCTCCCTGTCCTCCAAAGTCACGTCCACCTCCAAGGGTGGCAGCAGTGTAACCTACAGACCTTCACAACCATGAAGGGGTTCATACCTATTTTTAAGGACATAGGACAACACAGATATGCGGAAGTGTTTCCCTGAGGCCTAAATAGCATGAGTTCTAACCTAGGATGCAAATGGTTACAGGTCAAGCCATGCTAGCCCTAAGTACCAAGTCAGTGACCAAGGTGCCCATGTATACTTTAAGAAATGTACTTTTTGTTTCTTTGTGATATGTGAAGACATCTAAAGTGCAGAGTCCAGAGTAGAGGTGCCTTCACCCAGGTCTAAAGTACCGCACCTATATGGCCTCCCGTCCTTTGCTACAAACAAAATTATGATAAACATTCTCATTTCTGTCTCCTCAAGGATCTGTGAAGAGTATCTCTGAGATACAAACTCAGGAATCAAATTTTTAATTTCACTAAATATTGATTGCTCACTAGAACAGCCATATTAGTCATACACTCCCTTCTGAAGTACATATTTTCTCTATTATTCCACACAAATATATCATTTTCAAAACCAAGTTGGTATTGTACTTTACCTATTATTTCACAGTTTGAACTTCTCATTTGTCTAGTTTGATATTGATCCATTGGCTGGATCCTTTAGGCAAGATTGTCTACCTGGTAACCACTCAATTGTACCAGCATCTGAGCTGTATTTTTGTATTCTTCACTCAATTAATATACTTCTTTATCCAGAGCACAGACTATAGCAGATTATTAAGAGCTGTTTCAGGCATTGGGGACACAAAGACAAATGAAGCATAATCCCTTACACTCAAGGACCTTGGAGTCTGGAAGATGCAATAAGAAAACTGTTCCAAAACCTTGTAGAATTCAGTACTTACTGTCATTTTCACTTCTTCTTTCACAAATTCATTAATCCTATCAAAAGAAAGAAATGTTAATCTTAAAATACATGTCCCTAGCAAACTCTCACTTGCAATAATGTGTTTATTTGGTAAGAGCACATAAATGATACTTTGATCCTTTCCAGAATCTTGCCTAGAAGCAAAATCAGGTTCGAGTACTCCATCTTCCCCTTCTTTTTTAATGGATTGGTTATTTAATTAGGTTCTTTGTAAGAAATTTATTTATTTTTAAAAAGATTTTATTCATTTGAAAGAAAGAAGATGCACAAGGTGGGCAGGGAGTGGCAAAGGGAGAGGGAGAAGCAGACTCCCCACTGAGTGCAGAACCTGACAAGGGGCTCTATCCCAGGAACTGAGATCATGACCTGAGCTGAAGACAGACACTTAACCAACTGAGCCACTCAGCAATGCCTCTTTGTAAGAAATTTAGAACACCAATTTGTGAGGGTAAATTCCATTTGTGGGAGAAAATTCAGAATGGAGGTAGCCCTGAAGCTGAGGAACAGCTCTGATTTTTGGCAGAATTTGTAAGTCTATGGCTTTCTGATCAACCTTGCTGTGCTCTGTAATCTCACGTTTCTCTTTCTCCATGTTGAAGATCTCACCTTCCTGGTGTCTGAATTTATGCAGCTTCTTCTTGAAGTAAGCATCAGCAAGGTGTTTTAGGATTTTCACACTGTTGATATCAATTTTGGTGGAGGTGGCAACAACAAATTTCTAGTGTTCTATGCAGAGAAATCCAACTGAGAGCCAGAGGTCTGGTCACAAGTAATAAGCCACTGCTCAGTTCGTTCAGGAAAACCACCCTCTTGCCTCTGTGGCACCTAATGAGGATAATCAAAATGGTGCCTCTTTCTTTGTGTCTCTCGTGAATAAATAAAATCTTAAAAGATAATAATAATAGACAAATAAATAAATAAAATTATGTAATCAGAATTGAATATTTAAAGGCAACCCAATCCTCTTGATCATTGAACATCTAGCACAGAACAGGGCAAATATATATTTAATGAATGATAATAAGTGAATGAAAATATCTTCCATGGATTTATGCTTGTTTTTTCTTTGAACTTTATATAATCTGAACATTTTTGTACTTTTTTTTTTAATTTTTATTTATTTATGATAGTCACACAGAGAGAAAGAGAGGCAGAGACACAGGCAGAGGGAGAAGCAGGCTCCATGCACCAGGAGCCCAACGTGGGACTCGATCCCGGGTCTCCAGGATCGCGCCCTGGGCCAAAGGCAGGCGCCAAACCGCTGCGCCACCCAGGGATCCCCATTTTTGTACTTTTTAAGATATAGTTGGATATTCCTATTGTTATAAAAATTTATAACTTAGGTAGTCACTCTCCCCCTACATCACTGTCATTTTTTTCTTCCGTTAATTCCAATTTTTAAAGCATATACAAAAAAAAAAAAAAAGCATATACATCTTTCTGTGTTTGTAACTAGTAAAGATGTTAACTCAAGGCTGTGGGAGCTGCTCAGAAAAACCTTCTTGGGCCTGACACCCCTCACACCTACATGTAATGATTTTCTTTTTCATGGTCAGCAGAAGGACCAACAGCCAGTGACAACTACTTTATTTATTTTTATTTTTTTTACGATTTTATTTATTCATGAGAGATACAGAGAGAAGGCAAAGACATAGGCAGAGGGAGAAGCAGGCTCCCCACAAGGAGCCCAATGTGGGACTCAATCCCAGATCCCCGAATCATGCGCTGAGCCGAAGGCAGACGCTCAACCGCTGAGCCACCCAGGCATCCTGACAACTGCTTTAAAGAAAGATCTATGCCCTTTGCAAACTGAGAAGGTGATATTCCATATGACAGAATTTGAAGCATCTTTTGTTTTTGATAGTCTATAAAAACACTACAAGATATTCTGTGTATCCCAAATAAGATGAAAAAAAGGTGTGATAAAGCGTTGCTGTTAACCTAAAATTTCTACCATTGGGAAAGTTATAAAAGGAGGACGAACCCTTCTCCCTGTTTCCCTCAACTGTTGCTGATAATAGCTCAAAAGTTCCCATAGTGTCAGTGCTGTTGGCTGTGGGCAAAACCCATGAGGGACTAACTGCAGCCAGTCTGGCCTAAAGCTATGAAGACTACTAAAAGAATCCTGTCTTTAGCAGGAGCCTGAATATATGGTGGGTAATGTCTGGATACTGCTTTGTTTTGTTTTTGTTTTTGTTTAAGATCTATTTATTTGAAAGAGAGAAAAAAATAGAAAGAAAGAGCAGGAGGGAGGGGCAGAGGAAGAGGGAGAAGCAGACTCCTTGCTGAGCAAGAAGCCTGCCTAGGGGCTCAATCCCAGAACCCTGAGATCATGACCTTAGATGCTTAACAGACTGAGCCAGCCAGGAGCAGGTGCTTTGCTTTTTATTTGCTAAGAAATTAAGGGGACATGAACCATTAATCAGTCTTTGTTGTTTCTATCCTTTAGTCTCTATCTCACTGTAATCAAAAGAATTAAAGTGTGTTCCTGCCCAAGAAGTCAGGCAAATTCAATTTGGGTAGGCACTAAAACTCTATTATAAAATATTAAGGCAAATTAGAGTTACTTATTATTTCAAAACTGTATGCTTTTCCTATCCTGTATAAACTCTGATATTTTAGATGGAACATAGCCTTATTTTGACACCATAGATAAATCTTGCCATTAAAAAATATGTGCTACAAGGGTGCCTGGTTGGCTCAATCAGTAGAGCATGCAACCCTTGATCTCAGGGTTGTGCATTCAAACTCCATGTTGGGAGTGGAGCCTATTTAACTTTTTTTTTAAAGTGCTACATATTGTATAATTCTATTTATATGACATGCCCAGCATAGGCAAGTCTAGAGAGACAGAAAATAGATTAATGGTTATTAGAGGATGGAGGGAAGGAAGGTAAGGAGTGACTACATAATTGGTACAGGATTTCTTTTTGAAGTAATAAAATACTCTGGAATTAACAGTAATAATGGGGGATCCCTGGGTGGCTCGGCGGTTTGGCGCCTGCCTTCGGCCCAGGGCGTGCTCCTGGGGTCCCGGGATCGAGTCTCGCATCAGGGTCCCTGTGTGGAGCCTGCTTCTCCCTCTGCCTGTGTCTCTGTCTCTGTCTCTGTCTCTCTCTCTTTCTCTCTGTGTCTCATGAATGAATAAATAAAATTTCTTTTAAAAAAAAGTATTAATGGGAGCATCTGGGTGGCTCAGTTGGTTAAGTGCCTGCCTTCAGCTCAAGTCATGATCCCAGGGTCCTGGGATGGAGCCCTTGCATAGATATCCCTGCTCAGTGGGGAGCCTGTTTCTCCCTCTCCCTCTCAGTGCTGCCCCTCTGCTGGTGCCCTCTCTCTTTTTTAAATAAATAAATAAATAAATAAATAAATAAATAAATAAATAAATAAATAAAATATTCTTCAAAAAATAGTAATAATGGTTGTAGAACATTGTAGTTATACTAAAACTCACTCAATCATGCAGTTTAAATGGTAATTTTTAGGTTATGTGAATTTTATCTCAATAAAAAAACTGGAAGGGGGCACCTGGCTGGCTCAGTCGGACAAGCATACAACTCTTGATCTCGGGGTTGTAAGTTCAAGCCCCATGTTGGTTGTACAGATTAGTTGGAAAATGAATAAATTAATTAAAACTTTTTTAAAAATGTTTTTTAATCTGGTTTCTTGTGCTCCGGTATTTTAAATTTAGTTTTGTCAAATGTAAGGGGACATATAAAACAACAACTTATATAAAGCTGCAGAAGACTAATATTAATAAAAGATGAGTTGGCCAAAGGGAAGAAAGAAAAAAAAAAAAAGAAGGAAATGTGTATCTTTGAGACGCCTACCTGCATTCAGGGACCCATGTGGCCTGGAGCCCTACCCTTGGCTTTCTAGCATGCTCATACTGCCACCTGGTGGCATTGAATCCCCAAAGCAGTCTACCGTCCTACCACCCTGAAGGCTGCCCTAGCTCATCTGAATTCCCACATCAGAGAGGATCCCCACACTTATGATTGGCCATCTCTTACCTATTCTTCCCTCCAAGCTTGTCCTCTTCTGGTTGTAAAGGACATGCAAAATGAAAACCCAAGTGAGTAAACATATTAAGATCTAAATTCTGGGATGCCTGGCTGGCCTGGGCATGCAACTCTTGATCTCTGAGTTGAGTTCGAGCCCATGTTGGGCATAGATTTTACTTTAAGAAATAACAAAAAGATTACTAAAATCCCAAATAACTTATAAACATATTAACTCAGAGAGGTGGCAGAGGTAGAACTGCAGACACACCCCCATTTGTTGCATCAAATAAATATGCATTGAGCCTGCTTTGTGCTGGGTATTGCTCCAAGCCTAGGAATATACCAGAGAATATAATTGATGAAAATGGAGCTCATGTTCTTGGGGTGTGGGCAGGACAGTAAAAATGAATGAACATATTAACATGGATGGATCTCATCAACATAATTGTGTGTGTATAACTTAAGTTACATTATATGAACAGCCAAGGAGTACAGGTTAACCACATGTTAACATGAGGAAAAGCACCAATTTGTAGCATTTGCTGATTTCTATAATATAAATACTCCTGTTGTGGCTAATTCTCAACTATTGGTGGTTTAATAACCAGCTCACAATATTCCTACAATGTTTTTTTTTAAGATTTTATTTATTTATTTATTTATTTATGATAGACAGAGAAAGAGAGAGAGAGGCAGAGACACAGGCAGAGGGAGAAGCAGGCTCCATGCCGGGAGCCCGACGCGGGACTCGATCCCGGGACTCCAGGATTGCGCCCTGGGACAAAGGCAGGCGCCAAACCGCTGAGCCACCCAGGGATCCCTATTCCTACAATGTTAACATTCAGTCCTTGCAAGCCTGTATGAGCAAGCTTCAGCACCCACTGCTGAATCAGTTGACCCTGCATAAGAGCATGGATGATTCATTCATAATAATGGAAGGGAAGAAACAGTAGTTGGTAGAGCTTGCTGTTAGGTGAGTAGATAAGGTAGTGGGAGCTTATAGAAATTATCTTGTTTTCGGGATCCCTGGGTGGCGCAGCGGTTTGGCGCCTGCCTTTGGCCCAGGGCGCGATCCTGGAAACCCGGGATCGAATCCCACGTCGGGCTCCCGGTGCATGGAGCCTGCTTCTCCCTCTGCCTGTGTCTCTGCCTCTCTCTCTCTCTCTCTGTGTGTGACTATCATAAATAAATAAAAAAAAAAATTAAAAAAAAAAAGAAATTATCTTGTTTTCCTAGTGATAAAGGAAGCAAATGAGTTGAAGAGGGATAAGTTTTGAAAATAAAGAAAAAGGAAAGAGGAGGGAGGGACCAAGATGGTGACATAAGAGGCTCCTGAACTTTCTTTTTCCCATGGTTGCATCAGATATATAGCTATATGTGGAGCAATTCCCTCTGAGGGAAATCAAGAAATTAGCTGAGTGATTTTTACACATCAGGCAAATGAGATACACTCTTTCCATAAACTTCACCTCTGGTACAGTACCACACAATCAAGAGAGAATCCCCAACTCCATTTCATTAAGATCAGTCCTCACTCAGGAGAACCAGCTTCTCTCTGAGGATCAAAGGTTTTGGATCACATATCTAGTGTCCCAACTTGTAAAGCTTCTACCTAAGGGATGGGCCCCCCAATCACCTTGCTTTGATAGTCAAGGGGGCTTGTATTCACAGCAAACAAAGAAGTAGTTTTTAAATAGGCATTGGTGAACTTTCCCTGCCCCCACCCCTGAGCCCTACATCTGGGCTCAGCATAGAGGGAACAGATAAAAATGCCAGTTTTTTCTCCCAGTTTCTCTCCAAAAGAGGTTTAACTCCCAACATTCATAGCTACTGCCTGAGAGTCCAGCTTCTAATAAGCCTTCATCTAGGTGCTAACTGTGATCCTTCCTTTTGGGACACTGTCAGGTCTTGGCACACCTTAAGTTACTGGGAGCCATTAAGAAGAAAAATGGTAGTTTGGATCATCACAGTTTTGAGAGGCAACTAGGAGCTCAGGTCAGGCTGATTGGCAAGGTTTATCTCCTGCAGAAGTCATGCCTCTCAGATGGGAGATGCGGCTATCTCATATAATGTACAGAAACCAACACAGAGAGTCAAGGAAAATGAAGAGGGAAATATGTTCCAAACAAAAGAAAAAGATAGGGATGCCAAGGTGGCTCAGCGGTTGAGCATCTTCCTTTGGCTCAGGTCATGATCCCAGGGTCCTGGGATCGAATCCTATATCAGACTCCCCACAGGGAGCCTGCTTCTCCCTCTGCCTATGTCTCTCTCTCTGTGCGTGTGTCTCTCATGAATAAATAAATAAAATATTAAAAAAAAAAAGATAAATCCCGGGCAGCCCAGGTGGCACAATGGTTTACTGCTGCCTTCAGCCCAGGGTGTGGTCCTGGAGACCCGGGATCAAGTCCCACCTCAGGCCCCCTGCATGGAATGGAGCCTGCTTCTCCCTCTGCCTGTGTCTGTGCCTCTGTGTGTGTGGGGGTCTCTCATGAATAAATAAATAAAATCTTTTAAAAAAATAAATCCCTAGAAATAAATTGTAATGAAATGGAGACAAGTGAGAGAACCCAACAGAGAGTTCAAAGTAACAGTCATAGTAGGGTGCCTGGGTGGCTCAGCCAGTTAAGCATCTGACTCCTGATTTCAGCTCAGGTCATGATCTCAGGGTCATGAAATCAAGGCCTGAGTTGGGCTCTGCACTTGGTGTGGAGCCTGCTTAGGATTCTCTCTCCCTCTGCCCCAACCCCCACCATTCTCTCTCTCTGATAAATAAATAAATAAGTCTTTTTAAAAAATAACAGTCATAGGTCAGAACAATGCATAAACCAACAAAGAATTTCAATAAAGAGATAGAAAATATTAAAAAGTACCAAATAAGGGCACCTGAGTGGCTCAGTGAGTTAAGTGTCTAACTCTTGGTTTTGGCTAGGGTTGTGGTCTTGGAGTCATAAGATCAAGCCCTGTGTTAGATACCACACTCAAAGTGGAGTCTGCTTATTCCTCTCCACCCTTCTCTGCTCCTCTCCCCACGCTCTCTCTCTCTCAAATTAATACAATTTTAAAATATTTTATTATTTATTTGAGAGAGAGAGAGAGCCAGAGAGAGAGCACAAGTGAGGTAAGGGGCAGAGGGAGAAGCAGACTCCCCACTGAGCAGGGAGCCTGATATAGGGCTAAATCTCAGGACTCTGGGATCATGATCTGAGCTGAAGGCAGTTGCTTAACCAAAAGTGGATTTTTAAGTCACCCAGGCGCCCCTTAAAAAAAAATTTTTTTTTTTTAAAAAAAGATACCAAAAGGAAATCACAAAGCTGAAGAATGCAATGACTGAACTGAAAATTTTAATAGAAAAAAAATCATCAAATCACAAAGGAAGAGAATGAGAGAGGAAGAAAGGAACAAGGAGACTATAAAGCATCTGGAAAACAATTAACAAAATGGCAATAGTGCAGTTTGCAAGTGCATATTATCCATGATTACTTTAAATGTAAATGGAATAAATTCTCCAATCAAAAGACATAGAATGGCTGAATGAATAAAAAAAACAAAACTCAACTACATACTATCTACAAGAGACACGCTTCAACTTAAAGGGCACACATAGACCAAAATCAACAGGATGGAAAAATATATTCCATGCAAATGAAAACTAAAAGAAAGCAGCAGTAGCTATACTTACATTAGACAAAAGAGACTCTCTCTCAAATAAATAAATAAAACCTTTTAAAAAATAAAATAAAAGCACAGATTCCGGCCACTATAGCTCCCATTCCCAATATTATAAAGATGATAGATGACATCCAAAGAACCCAGGGCCCCTACTTTGCTGTCCAAGATTTAGTCAGACATGTTTTACCTGGTCCTAATAACAGAAGACCCACACTTCAATTTTCTTTCAGTTTTGAGGGTACCCGGTATACCTTTACTGAGCTTCCCAGGAATTAACTAAATAGCCCTGCCATCACACATACCCTATGCAAACAAGATCTAAATTCACTCAAACTAATCCACTGCTGCCTTCAACATCATATAGATGACATTCTACTGTGGAGGTCCTCTGAGGATGTCATCAGGAAGACTTACACCTAGTAAGCCAACATCCACAGCAAAGAGGATGGACCCTTGCTCCACATAAGATCCAAGGACTGGCCACTTCTATTCAGTTTCTTGACATGGTTGGTCAGGTGAGAGCTACAAAATTCCTCTTGCTATAAAATATAAAATATCAACTCCTCACCATTAAGCCTCCCACTACACTATGGCACGCACAGCACATATGATGTCTTTTCATCTTTGGACTACATGTTCCACACTTAACCATATTACTTAGGCCTATTTATGCCATTACATGAAAATCAGCTTTCTTTTCTTCTTTTTTCTTTTCTTAAAGATTTTATTTATTTATTTATTTATTTATTTATTTATTTATTTGAGAGAGAGAGAAAGTACATGAGCAGCACAGGAGGGGCAGGGGGAAGAGACTATGGGGAGACACAGGGGGGCAGGAAAGGGATAGCCAGACTCTCCACTAACACAAAGCCCAACATGGGGCTTGATCCCAGGACCCTGAGATCATGACTTGAGCTGAAGTCAAACACTTAACCACCTGAGCTACCCAGGTGCCACTAAATCAGCTTTTTCCTATTGAGGAGTACCTCAATAAACTGCATCATGGCTGGCCCAACAAGATATGCATCAGGCCCTGCTTTAGTCCCTTGAGGTTCAGACTTCTGAATTGAATCACTGGTGATGTTTCATTACCATGGAGTCTCTGGATGAAGCATAGCTCTACCTGGCTGTCCATGGGGTTCTGGACCAAACATCTGCCCCAAATAGCAGTCGTATATGACACTTAAGCACCACAAGTTGGTAGCTTACTGGACCCTTTTAGAGAAAAAGATATTAACAGGCTTCCAGCTTCACACACCAAGTTCCCATCTTACCTTGGTTTAGGGTTTCAATGTAAAAGAGACTCAGCAGGGCCACTGAGGCCACACTGTTAAATGGGAACTCATACCTTTAGGAAAGGACTAACCCTGATATCAAGGGTTCTTCCAAAATACAGAAGGATGTGGCTTCCCCCATGCTTGGCCCCTTGTCCACTGATATTGAGGTGCAGCGAGAAGCACCTTCACTGCGGGCCCCTCTAATAGTTTGGATGGACCTGCTATGCTATGCTATGCAACCTGCTTGGAGGCTGGAGCATATCATCAAGCTAAGCTGCATATCCCTAGTCCAGGGGAGCTCTCCTGGCTCAACCCAACTGGCAGAGCTAGTGACCGTGTGCCTGACTTTACAATGGGCCATGAAAATGAGACTCCCAAGGGCACACATTTTTACTGACTCCTGAACAGTAGCCAATAGGCCCACAGTCTGGTCTGGACAGTAACAAAGGAATAATTTCATGATTCAGGGAAAGCCTATCTGAGTTATCTCTACTTGGAAAGAGAGCCAACTCACATATGCCAATCATGCTTGATCATGTCTCTATACACATGCCAGCAAACACCAGAAATACATTATAATAACATTGTAGCTGCCTTATCCAAATTACACACCTGTTCCAAGGCTCTGTGTGGGCCACTTCCCAAAATATTGAACACAGTTCCAGACACAACTATTCCTCCAGAGATGTCATATCCACTAGCAGGATGGGCCATATCCTCTCAGGCCATAGGGGAAGTGATGGCACTCCCTTATTAGGCCTACTGTCATTGCGTCCCCCTCACCCTGGTTCTAGCTAAAGTGATGGTAAATAACCGCCCCTCTTTGGTCCTAAAGAAAACTCTACAAGACTCTGGAAAACATGTACTTCCTAGGGTAACAGACCTTATTCACAACAGCAAATTGATTTTTTTCAAGCTGCTGCCACCCTCTGCTGAAGTTGGTAAGTACATAACAACCATAATTGATACCTTCACTAGACTGCTGCTAACCACTTTTCAGCATATCACTCTTTCTTAACCAGATATACGCTCATCTCCTTCAGCTCACCAGACATCATAGATTTAGATCAAGGAACCCATTTCTCCTCCCAAGTTGTTTGGTCACAGGCTTTAGAACATAGAATCTTGTGGAATTTCAACCTAGCTTACTGGTCCCAAGAGGCTAGACTTATAGAGAGACAGGCACAGTGACCTGCTCAAAGACTTGCTTTCTAAGCTTTTTAAACAGTAAGGGGTCCCCAATTGGATAGTAATTTTATTCCAGGCTCTTAAACTGCTTAATTCTCAGACCTCATGTCTCCAAATTTCCCACATCAATCATCAGTCTCCTCCAAGGACTCCCCTGATAGCATTTCCAGGGAACCTCTACCCCTTTCATTTCAGAGAGGACATCACTCATCTGCTCACCAGGAGAATGCTCCCTTTACTGTGTTGACTTTTCCACCATCTCATCATCTTACATATGCTAGCAACCTGACCAAGGGCAGATGGTGCAAACTCACGCTCTTATAATATATAGAGCCCAAGGAGACAAACCTCTACCAAATTGCTTA
This sequence comes from Canis lupus dingo, assembly GCF_003254725.2. Classification (NCBI taxonomy): domain Eukaryota; kingdom Metazoa; phylum Chordata; class Mammalia; order Carnivora; family Canidae; genus Canis; species Canis lupus. The sequence goes on along the minus strand of NC_064256.1, from coordinate 37,069,222 downwards.
GCAATCGCGATTATATAAATATCATTGGCCCAGTCTGGTTGGCTCAGTCAGTAGAGCGTGCAACTCTCAATCCCAAGATTGCAAGTTCAAGCCCCATGTTGGGCATGGAGCCTACTCTAAAAATAAACAAACAGGGATGCCTGGGTGGCTCAGCGGTTGAGTGTCTGCCTTCGGCTCAGGGTGTGTCCTGGGGTCCTGGGATCAAGTCCTACATCAGGCTCCCTGCATGGAGCTTGCTTTTCCCTCTGCCTATGTCTCTGCCTCTCTCTCTCTCTCTCTCTCTCTCTCTCTGCCTCTTATGAATAAATAAATGAAATCTTTAAAAAAAAATTTTATAGAAGATTGAAGTTATAGCTCTAGGACCCACTAGCAGAACAGTGTAGATCTCAGAGAAAGGAAAAGAGGCCTTCTGCCTGGTGGATGCCAGTCACATTAGGAAATGAAATCCAAACAGAAATTCTGGGATCTATAACCCTTATCAATAGACTGAGACAAGGCCCCTATCCCACCTTAGAGAAAGAGGTTAATGGTCTCTTGTTCCAAAGCAAGTACACTCCTCTTTTGGTCAGTATTCAGATTGTTCAATGGAAGAAAGCCCAACAAGCTAGTCAAATGCAAATGTTCTCTGTTGTGGCTGTTACTGGTATTATGCACAGCCTTGATAAGAGGGTTGCTAGTAGACCCCAGGACCTAACCCTGTTTCAGATGTGCTGGAACATTATCAGCCAAGTGTACGACTGCACCACAGAATGACTGTGTGGGCCCTGTTAGAAAGGCTTTAGCCAGCATGTTGTGGAGCCCTGATCCTGACCCAAAGCTCACCTCCATCTACACTAAATGGTGCCAATGAAAGTGATACTTAAATGGTTACTCCCTCCTTATCCTATGTCTCAAATTATTTCCCAGGCAGAATGTAGCCAAATTAGACTCATCTGGATGGCAGATTTGTGCCCTGATGAATTTCCAATAGTTGTAATGGGCTAGTCTCTAGATTGTAAAACTGCTATCCACAAAATCTCCCTACAATTAATGTATTAATATGCCCATTATCTATATACATTGTGGATGGAGTCTCCACAAATCTTGGTCATGGACATTGCATGCTCCTTGCAGGTACATCCTTAATGACCTGATGGAGTTCCCTCAGATCTTCTCACCTAATAGCAGAGTGCATACTTGTAGTTCCATCCTGAGTCAAGCCTCTAGCATATACACTAGGAATTATTTTTTAAATGTTTAAAGTTTATCTATTTATTTTTTTTAAAGATTTTATTTATTTATTCATGAGAGACACACAGAGAGAGGCACAGACACAGGCAGAGGGAGAAGCAGGTTCCATGCAGGGAGCCCGATGTGGGACTTGATCCCTGGTCTCCAGGATCACGCTCTGGGCTGAAGGCAGCGCTAAACCACTGAGCCACTGGGGCCGCCCTAAAGTTTATTTATTTAAGTGATTTCTACACTCAACGTGGGCCTTGAACTCAGTACCCAGAGATCAAGAGCTGCATATTCTACTGACTGAACCAGCCAGGTACCCCTAAAGTTTTTTTTTTTTACAGATTTTGTTTATTTATTAGAGAGAGTGCAAGAGAGGGAGAAGCAGGCTCCTCACTAAGCAGGGAGGGGCTCAATTCCAGGACCCAGGGATCATGACCTGAGCCAAAGGCAGATGTTTAACCGACTGAGCCACCAGCTGCCCCTAAAATTTTAATTATTAAGTAACCTCTACGCCCAACATGGGGCTTAAACTTACAACCCCAAGATCAAGAGTCACATGCTCTTCTGACTGAGCCATCCAGGTGCCCCAAAATAAGAGTCCTTTTTTAAAAAAAAATATTTATTTATTTGTTTGTTTATTCATGAGAAACACAGATAGAGAGGCAGAGGCATAGGGAGAGGGAGAAGAAGGCTCCATGCAGGGAGCCCGATGTGGGACTCGATCCCCAGACCCCGGGATCATGCCCTGAGCCAAAAGCAGATGCTCAACCACTGAGCCACCCAGGCGTCCCAAGAGTCCTTTTCTTATTATATACACTTGGAATTTAACACCAGCCAGCCACTCATACCCTTCATGGATCTCACCTGGGAAGGCCATCCTTCCCCGGGCTGGTCTCTGCCATCCCAAGCACACAAATATCTCAGATGACATGGCCCCAGACTGAGTGAGAGCTCACTGCTGGAGACGACTGTACTTCAGATGACAATGCCACAACCCAAGAGACAGATGAGGAAGACAAAGCATTCCAGCCTTGCTGGACATGGGGACATTCCCCTCCCAGATTGCCTCCATACCAAGAAAGAAGTGACTGTGATGACTATTAGCCTCAAGACCAAGTTGCAAAAATACCTCCAGTTGATTAACATCGAGAATCCCAGAGTTCTACTTTTCTGAAATAGCTAACTACTTGCCTCATGAATTTTGCATCTATCAAAATGCTTGCAAAACTGTAAGTGCCCCTGGCAACACCGGACATCACTTCACATCAGGCCAAACATTCTAAACAGCACTAGCCAAAAACACTTGGTTACAACATCTCTAACATGACTTGCTTAGATTCCATGGTTAGGGACCTCCTGCTGCTGTGTTCACCGCTCAATGTACTAGATTACAGCTTTTATTTTCTACCCTCTGCCTCTATGACAAACCCTACTACTCTCATTATTCCCACCACAATCACCAACATCTTCTCAACACCTGAATTTGCTACCTACACTCCTCTACTCATCTTATCCAAAAGCTCTTCCCTGTTGTACGCAACAACCTTGCCCCACACCACAACAAGTGAGCCAGATCTGACATGATTACATTCATAGAAACTTCCAACACAGCAACCCAGGCCTTACAAGTAAAATGATATTGGATCTGGGGGTCCCCAGATGGCTCAGCTGGTTGAGTGTCTGATTCTTGGTTTCGACTCAGGTTATGACCTCGAGGTTGAGATCGAACCCTGTATTGAGCTCTGTGCTCAGCACAGAGTTCACTTGGGATTCTTTCCCTCTTCCTCTCCCTCTTCCGTGGCCTTCACTCCCTCCTCCACCCATCTTGCATGCATGCATGTGCACACACACTCTCTCCAAAATAAATAAATACATAAAATCTTTTCTAAAAATTATATTAGATCTGTTACCATTCAGGGTCAGACCTACAGCCCCATTTCACTATCTATACCACTGTTCTTCCTAGTGATCAGGCCCTTGTCCTAATCCCCACCCTCTCAAACACCATGAACCTCATTAAGGCTAAATAAAACCCCTAATCTAGACCCCAAACAGGGCATGTGGATAAGCATCAAAATAATTAACTCCCTACAGTGGTACTTTATAAAGGCTACCAACTACATTGAAACAGAAAATGTTGGACCTCACCCTATATACTCAGAGCCCCTTAATAATAAATAATGTCCCATTCAAACTCAAATTCTACTGTGTACCCAATTCAAGAGGCCAGGAGCAAGTTCACTTGGCTCTGCCAAGGCTACAAGCAGTCTACAGAGATGACCCTTATTACTGTAATATTGTTACCTCTAATATTCCAGCTACCTTTTATACTCCTGGCACCTCTCCACTAGAGATGTCCTGCTAGTGTACCAAGAAAGCCATTCTTATCCCTATCCTGCTGGGACTGGCTATTACCACTGTTTGACAGACATAGGAACAATACTTCCACCCTAGCCAAATTAAGATAAAATATTAAAAACCACTCAACAATTATCAGCTACCCTAACTAACCACATGCAGACGCTGAGTCTGCATACTGAGTCTGACGCAGCAATAATGCTCACTACTACAAAATGGTGATGAATAATCAACTGGCATTAGATTTCCTATTGGCTGAATGGTGTGGAATCTGTTCTTTACAGGGAACTTCTTGCTGCATGTACATTAACAACTCAGGACAGGTACAGACCAACCTCTAGAAGATGTGTCAAGATTTACATATCACTCATCATATATCCAAAATATTTCAACAAATTCCCACACTCCTCAAGTTCCCTGGTTTGTTCTCATGGCTTTCACCATCGACCTGGGAGGATAAATAAGAACTGGATTTCAAACAGTAGCATGTTAATTAATCATAGGCTTCATCATTATTGCCTTGGTTAAATATGCTTTACGATGGCTTCAGAAAACAGTAGCTATTCTTTGAACATATCTGCCACACAAGTGATTGTTATTCCTGATGTTGAAGCATCACAAGATGGATTGCTGAGAGTTTAGCTAAGCTACTCCACAGCATTGCGGCCTTGGCATCCATTTTGTTTGGCTAACTGACCTGTGGGGACTTTAAACTGATGCTAAAAAATAAAAAAATAAAGTAAAATAAAATAAAATAAACTGATGCCAGCCCATCATGCAGGTAGATCTCCCAGATGACAAACATATCCTGTCTCTCAGGAACACAAGTAAATGTAAATTCCCAATGTGACTCTTCCAATAGCCTTTGTGATAAAGTTTCTCCAATCTCCCAGGGCCTACCCCTTGTGCACACCTTAGATGAGACCACCCCCCTCCCATAGAGTTTACCAAAACTCTACTGTTTTTTGTTTAAATCCAGCCTCAGCCCAGGAAGCACTCCATCCTCAGACCCTAATAAGGGCATGTGCTCCAGGTCCTGTAATTCTCTTGGCCTATACCCTGCCTTGACCTCCCCATGTGGCTTTGTGAAGCATCATGGTACATATCTCACCAGGACTGTGAGTTATTATAAGCTTCTATATCTCAATTTCTCTTGTGGTCTTTTATTGAGCCATATGCACCACAGGGCTCTACTTAACAAATGTTGATTTAACAAAATCATAACAAAGTTCTGCACAGTAAAGGAAACCATCAACCAGACGAAAAGACACCCTATGGAATGGAAGAAAAATTGCAAACCATGTTGCAATTATCTCTTACCAGATAGATAAGAAGTTAATGTCTAAAATATACAAGGATTTCATGAAAAAAAAAAAACCAAATAACCCAATTTTAAAAGGGGCAAAGGACCTGAATAGACATTTTTCTGAAAAGAAATACAAATGGCCAACAGGTACATGAAAAGATGCTCAACATTACTAATCATAAAGGATGCATAGCTTATGCAAATCAAAACCACAATGAGATATTACCTCATATGTGTTAGGATGTCTATTACCAAAAAAGGTCAAAAATAACATATGCTGGCAAGGATGAGGAAAAATGGAAACACTTGTACACTGTTGGTGGGAATATAAACTGGTATAGCCACTACGGAAAACAGTAGGAAGGTTCCTCAAAAAATTAAAATTAGAACTACTGTATGATCCAACAATCCCACTTCTTGGTATATACCTCACGTCCACTGCAGCACTATTCACAATAGTCAAGATATGGAAACAACCTAAGTCTCCATTGACATATGAATGGATAAAGAAAATGTGATATATATATAAATACATAATAGAATATTATGCAGCCTTGAGAAAGAAGGAAACTTGCCATTTGTGACAACATGGGTGAAATTCAAAGGTATCATGCTAAGTGAAATAAGCCAAAGAAAGACGTATTACACAGTATCATATTTATGGAAACTTTAAAAAAAAAAAAAGGTGAACTTAGAGAAACAGAGTAGAATAGTGGTTGCCAGAGCTGAGGGATGGGGAAAAAAGGGAGAGGTTAGTTAAAGGGTACAAACTTTTAGTTATGAGTAAGATCTAAGGATCTAATGTAGAACATGGTAACTATCATTGATAACACTATATTGTATAACTGAAATTTGCTGAGAGAACTTAAGTGTTCTCATCCAAATCCATCAATCAATCAGATGGACTGCTTGAATTGAGATGATGGAGGGGTTGCAATTGGAGTCAAGGCCAATCTCCATAATAAGTGAGTGAGTGACTAGGAGGGGGAGAGCAAGAGCCTTGCAGGAAGGGACCAGGATGTTGGAAAGTGCATCTACATGGAGAGGGAGAGCACCCAGATTTAAGACTGGTGTAGTGTTGAAGAGAAGGACAGAAACGGAGCTAAGTAGGCAAATGCAGTAGGGAGAGGCAGTGAGTGATAAGGTCTGATCTGGAATTCAAAACTAAACTTTTCTAGAAAATAATTCAGGGAGGGAGAATAGTTTTGAAGCAGTGATAAGGAGGAAAGAAGCCTGCCCCATCTCCAAGTTCCCATACAAGACAACACTGACACAATTTGAGAAGGCTCCAGAAAAAGCAGTTCCTTCAGGGCAGAATCAGTGTTTCTCAACCTAGCACTACTGAGGTTTGAGGCCTGAGAATTCTTTCTTTCTTTCTTTCTTTCTTTCTTTCTTTCTTTCTTTCTTTCTTTCTTTCTTTCTTTCTTTCTTTCTTCTTTTTTTTTTTTTTTTGGTTTTTTTGTTTGTTTAAGATTTTATTTATTATTTGAGAGAGAGAGAGCATGAGTGGAGGGAGGGGCAGAAGGAGAAGCCGTCTCCCCACTGAGCAGGGAGCCTGATGTGGGGCTCTATCCCAGGACCCCAGGATCATGACCAGAGCCAAGGCAGACACAACTGACTGTGCCATCCAGGTGCTCCAAGCCCAAGAATTCTTTAAAGTGGGGACTGCCCTGGGCATTGTAAGATCTTTAGCAGCATCCCTGGCTCCTGTCCAATAATTGCTGGTAGCACCATCTTCAATTGTGACAATCAAAAATATTCCAAAGCTTGCAAAATGCCCTCTTAGGAGCAGGGCAAATTACTCCCATTGACAACCAATGGGCTAGCACAAGAAGATAAAGGAAATACTCAGAGATTTAGAACATAGAGGGTTTTGCAGATGACTAACCATGAGCCCTAGAAGGCATGGTGGAAAAGGTGGAGATAAATTTAAGCTGAAAGTTCTTCTGTACACCACCCAAATTATATCACTATAACAACAAACAGATCAAGGTCAGTCCTATTGAGGTGTTTATAGATGCAATGAATATTCTCTGTTTTCTGCAAAGGTGTCTCTCTGCTTCTGAAGTTGTTCTCCCTGATATTATCATCACCCTATGAAGGTTGGACTGATGCTCCCATGTGACAGGGACAAAAAGCTAACAGACTTGGCTATCAGTGCAGGTCCGATTGACAGTAACAAAATTCCATGGTACAACGAGGTTGACATATTTAAGAATGTAATCACGGAAAAAAAAAAAAAGAATGTAATCACGGGAAGTTCTGAAAGCTGGAAAAGAATCCACAAATTGGACTTAAGTTTAATCAATGATCTTGTATAAGTAATGTCGGTGATTTAAGATATTTTTTGAGTAATCAAGATAGTTACGTGATTCAAAATTCAGAAAGTACTGAAAAGTTTGTAGTAAAAAATATTCCTTATCTGCAGGGAGGAGAACTGAAAGGCTTAGGTGAAGGGAGTAATACCAGTTCTGTTTATATCCTTTCAAATACTCTGTGTGTATACAAGCTAATATGGATCCTAAATAGATCTTTTTAATACGTTATATGTTAATATTCTTAGACAAATGCAAAACATCATATTCAACTATAAATGATATTGTTACATTACATAAAACTTCTTATACTTTCCCTGAACCTAATATAACATTGCATGTCACTAATATATATATAACTGCATTATCAGTTTGTATAATTAATTATATTTAATGCATCATACAGCATCATAATTTTTCTTTTTAAAAAAATTTTTTGCACCATAATTTTTCTATAGGGTCCTTCTATTACTTGAACATAACATCTGACTCTTTTTTACTGCTGCAATAAATTGGAAAGAAAAAAAAATCATCACCATCATGGATTCACATTGCTTCATTGGGGCAATTTTGTTTGGCATCATTTTGGAATTAAAGCAAGTAAGAGTTGGGACGCCTGGGTGGCTCAGTGGTTGAGCATCTACTTCTGTCTCAGGGCATGATCCAGGGGTCCTGGGATGGAGTCCTGCATTAGGCTCCCTGCAGGGAGCCTGCTTCTCCCTCTGCCTGTGTCTCTGCCTCTCTCTATATATCTCTCTCATGAATAAATAAATAAAATCTTTTTAAAAAAATTAAAAAATAAAGCAAGAGTCAATATAATGGTTTTATATTCTAGGTAGATTGTTTGTTTGTTTTTAAAGATTTTATTTATTTTTAATTTATTTTTATTTATAATAAATAAAATAATTTATTATAATAAATAAAATAAATAAATTTATTTATTAATTTATTTTTTTGAGAGAGAGTGAGAGAAAGAGAGATGAGGCAGGTGGAGGGGGGCAAAGGAGGAAGGGAGAAGCAGACTCCCTGCTAATCAGGGAGCCTGATTCAATGTGGGGCTCTATTCCAGAACTCCGATCATGACCTAAATTAAAGGCAGACACTTAACTGACTGAGCCACACAGGTGCCCCCAGGTAAATTATTTAGATGCCTTTTTTCTCTTTGTTGATTTTTCCATTTTTACTTATAGCATGCTTAAATTTGAGATATAAAATATAAAATTCCCTATTTTTTAAAAAGATTTTACCCATCCACTTGACTACAGAGAGAGAGAGAAAGCAAGCACAAGCAGAGGGAGCAGCAGACGAAGAGGGAGAAGCAGGCTCCCCACTTAGCTGGGAGCATGACCCTGGCAGGATCATGACCTGAGTTGAAGGCAGATGCTTAATTGATTGAACCACTCAGGAGTCCCAAAATTCACTATTTTAAAGTGTACACTTCAATGGGTTTTTGTATATTCAGTATGTTGTGCAACAACCATTTCCACTATCTAATTTCAGACCATTTCCATCACCCCCAAAAGAAACCCCGTACCTATTAGCAGTTAGTCCCTATTCCTCCCCTCCTCATCTCCTGAATGATTACTTATCTACTTTCTATTTCTATTGATTTGCCTACACATGACATTTCACATGAATAGAATCATACAATATGTGGCCATTTGTGTCTGGCTTCTTTCATTTACCATGTTTTTAAGTTTCATCCATATTTTAGCATCTATCAGTATTTCTTTTCTTTCTTTCTTTTTTTCTTAGGTAGGCTCCACACCCAGTGTGGAGCCCAACACAGGGTTTATTTATTTATTTTTTTTTCCAACACAGGGTTTAAACTCATGACCCTGAGATAAAGACCTGAGCTGAGATCAAGAGTTGTGCACTTAACCAACTGAACCACCCAGATGCCCCCAATATTTCTTTTTTTGTGTGGCTAAATAATATTCTATTGTAGGGATATACCATATTTTGTTTTCTTATCAGCTGATGGACATTTAGGTTGTCTCCACCTTTTAACTATTAGGAACAGTGCTGCCATAAACGTATGTGTACAAGTTTTTATACAAACATGTTTTCAGTTCTCTTGGGTGTACACCTAGAAGTGGAATTGCTGAATCATATAGCAACTCTGTGTTTAACTTTTTGAATTGCCAAACTGTTTTTCACATCAGCTGACTATTTTATATTACCATCGGCAATGTATAAGAGTTTCAATGTCCTATTTTTCCACAGTCATCAACGATTATTATTGTCCAGTTTTTTAAAATTATCATCATAGCCATTCCAGTAGGTGTGAAGTGGAATCTCATTGTGGTTCTGATTTGCATTTCCCTAATGACTCATGATGTTAGACCTCTCTTCATGTGCATATTGGTTATTTGTATATTTACTTTGGAGAAAGATATATTCAAGTCCTTGCCCATTTTCTTTTTTTAAGATTTTATTCATTTATTCATGAGAGACACACAGAGAGAGAGAAAGGCAGAGACCAAGGGAGAAGCAGCCTCCATGTAGGGAGCCTGATGTGGGACTTGATACCAGGATCACGCCCTGAGCCAAAGGCAGATGCTCAACTGCTGAGCCACCCAGGCATGCCTCCTTTGCCCATTTTCAAATAGAGTTGTTTGGGTTTTTCTGTTGTTGAAATGTAAGAGTTATTTATATATTGTAGATATTAGACTCTTATCAAAGATGTAATCTGCAAATACTTTCTATTACATGTTTTTTCACTTTGTTGATAGTGTCCTTTGACACACAAAAGTTTTAAATTTTGATGAAGTCTAATTTATCTATTTTTTATTTGATATTGATCTCTCTTTTACTTTAAAGTATTAAAGTTACAGATTATAGGTGAATGTGGCAGTCACCTGCTATGAGTGCTCTAGGTGATATGATGTATGTAAGTGGAAAAACACTGTAAGTGGGAATCCCTTTCAGATCTATCATTGAAAAACTTCTAAAAAAAAAAAAAAAAGAAAAACTTCTATGCCACCTTTAGAGGTAACTATCATACCAACACCTTACTTTGAAATTGACATTAAAGGGAAAGAATTAAACATTTATCCTTTCTAATAGGAACCATATTTCAGAGTCATCAATTTTTGGGTGATTAAGAAAGGTCTTCCAAAATATCTATTGTTTTGACAGAAGATTGCCAGTTGGTGAATATAGAGATAAGACAGAGGTGGTAAATCACCATTTTGAATAGAATGATTGATTCCAACAGAGATTTTCAATAGGTAATGACATACTAAATGAAGAGTTGGTAGGAAATTGCATATTCACATGGTGTGGAAATACCATTCCCTGATTGCTTGTTGGTAGAATGTAGCTTAGCAGGGAAGGGACCTGTCTATTGCAACCTTGACCCAGTGATTTGTCTTGGCATCACTGCCAGTATGATCACCTGACATCATGTAGCTTCTGATATATACTGTACAGCATCACCCATGAAGTATTCTTGCCAAAAATATTTAACTTGAATCTAACAAGCCCTTAAAATATAGGAAACATAGAGAATAGAGGAGCAAGTGAAATGACATTATGAGGAAATAATCAAATATCTAGGAAGAGGGACATAATACACCTCTGTTGCCAGGTCTCTCCAACAAGCAAATGTCACTTAAAAATAAAGAAGAAAGGGAAATAAAGAATGAAAGAAAAGGGGAAAGAAGAAGAAAAAAAAGAAGAAACAGGGGAGAGGGGTGCTGGGTGGTTTAGTTGGTTAAACAATCAACTATTGATTTTGGCTCTGGTTATGATCTCATGGTCGTGAGATCAAGCCCTGTGTAGAGCTCCAAGCTTAAGATAGAGTCTTCTTGGGATTCTTTTTTTTTTTTTTTTTAAAGATTGTATTTATTTATTCATGAGAGACACAGAGAGAGAGGCAGAGACACAGGCAGAGGGAGAAGCAGACTCCATTCAGGGAGCCTAATGTGGGACTCAATCCCGGGACTGCAGGATCACACCCTGGGCGGAAGGCCGCTGAGCCACCCTGGTGTTCCTCTGCTTGGGATTCTTTCTCTCCCTCTCCCTCTGCTCTTCCCCTGTGCTTGCTCACTTGTGAGTACACGCTCTCTCAAATAAATAAGTCTTTAAAAAAGAAAGGGGAGAAGGCAGAAGGGAAAGAGAAAACTAGGAATTTTCTAGATTAAAAGGGATTTAAGGGCAGCCTAGGTGGCTCAGAGGTTTAGCACCTGCCTTCAGCCCATGGCGTGATCCTGGAGACCCGGGATCAAGTCCCATATCGGGCTCCCTGCATGGAGCCTGCTTCTCCCACTGCCTATGTCTCTGCCTCTCTCTGTGTGTCTCTTATGAATAAATAAATAAAATCTTAAAAAAAAAAAAAGATTTAAGAGGCAAAACCAGCAAAAGCAATCATGATGCTTGATTAGATTCAGATTTCAACAAAAAAATTTGAAAGTTTAGGGACAGTAGTGGAAATCTGAATATGGACTGAGTATTAGATAGTACCAGAGAATTATTGTAAAATTTTTGGTGTGATAATGGTATTGTAGGTTGTTGCAGTTATTTTTTTTAAGATTTCAATTTATTCATAAGAGACACAGAGAGAGAGAGAGGCAGAGACATAGGCAGAGGGAGAAGCAGGCTCTATGCAGGGAGCGCAATTCGGGACTCAATCCCAGAGCCCAAGGATTAGACCTGAGCCAAAGGCAGACATTCAACCACTGAGCCACCCAGGTGCCCCAGTTATATAAGAAAAGTCATTTTTTAAGAGATGTATATTGAAAGTCACACAATATCAGGATATTTCAATTTCATTAAAACACTTATGCATAACAGTCTTTTTTGTATGCATGTTTAAAGCAAACACTCAAATTAAAAAAAAAACTATCACTGCAAAATAATGACTTCTTTGGACCATCTTGCTGCACTGTCAAATCATTTGTATAAACTCTTTTGTATATTTGCTTTTACTTTACTTTTATGAATGAGTGTACAATTTCAACACTTCCATTCCTGATAAACAAGTAGGATTTGAATGATTAATTAATTAATGATTGAATGATTAATATAAATCTTGGGTCTACTCACCTGAACTCTGTATCTGAGGTGCTAGAGGCATGCTGGGAGCACTGGAGCCTAACATTTAGGAGTATAAATCCACCCAATTTTATTTATTTTTTATTATTGATTTTAAGTAAACTCTACCCTCAATGTGGAGCTCAAACTCATGACCACAAGATCAAGAGTCACATGTTCTTCTGACTGATCCAGCCAGACACACTAAAACATGGCTAATTTATTTTTATTTTTTTTAAAAACACCTTATCTATTTATTCATGAGACAGAGACACAAGCAGACTCCACACAGGGAGCCCGACATGGGACTTGATCCCAGGTCTCCAGGATCAGGCCCTGGGCTGAAGGCTGCACTAAACCATTAAGCCACCAGGGCTGCCCCATGGCCAATTTTAAATCCCAACTCTGCATTGTGCCAGCTGTCTGACTCATCTTGGACGATCTACTCTACCAACTTTCAGCCTCAGTATTCCTACCCATGCAATAGAGGCAACAATATTTTTAACTTTTTATTAGGTTGTCATGGAAATAAGGTAAACTATGTAGGATACTTAACACAGTGCCTGATGCAAGGTGAGGACCCAAAGCTGTTTTAATTACTACATGATCTTGGGTGGGTCACTCAAATTCCACCTCTGTAAAATCAAGACAGTGGATTAGATTTTTCTTCTAAACTATCTATTGGTGTAAATGACTTCTCCCTGAGCTTTCATTTCTGCATTTGAAATGAGAAGACTGGAGATACCATCTATTTCTAATATCTCTGATCATGAACGGTCCTACTAAACTTTCACTAACATAGACGAACAGGGAAGTTAGCCTCAAATAACCAAAACCACCTCCTGTGTCAGGAGTGAGAAGTTGAGCTTGGGGAAAGGAAAGACACTTTACCGTATTTTCAACATCTCCCAAGATCTGCCTGGATATTGATGCTTTATTAAATGAGAAAATGTATATAAAATGATTCATAATAGGGGGTATAAATAGTACAGATGGCATCATGATCATAGAAATGTTATGATGATGATGATAATGAGGAGAGAATTAAGAAGATAGTTCTTTTCCTTTGTTAGGAAGTCCATAATGAAATGGTACTATTTTTCCCATTAAGTGGATTGTGGCTATTAAGTAATGAGCCTTACTTAACAATATACAGAAAGGACTTGAGTAGCTCAGTTGGTTAAGCATCCAACTCTTGGTTTCAGATCTGGTCATGATCTTGGGGTCATGGGATAAAGCCCTGCATGGAGGTCTACACTCTGCTAGAGCACCTGCTTGAGATTCTCTCCCACCCTCCCCCTCCCACTCCTGCATTATGTGCACTCTCTCTCCCTCTCTCCCTCTAAAATAGAGAGAGGGAGCATGCAAGTGAGAGGAGAAGCAGAGGGAGAAGGACAAGCTGACTCTTCACTGAGCACAGAGCCCTTATAGATCAAGGGGCTTGATCCCAGGACCCTGAGATCATGACCTGAGCTGAAATCAAGATTCAGGGGCGCCTGGGTGGCTCAGAGTTTGAGTGTCTGCCTTCGGCTCAGGGTCTGATCCCGGGATCTGGGATCGAGTCCCGCACTGGGCTCCCTGTGAGGAGCCTGCTTCTCCCTCTGCCTGTGTCTCTGCCTCTCTCTCTCTCTCTCTCTCTCTCTCTCTCTCTCTGTGTGTGTGTGTGTGTGTGTGTATGTCTCTCATGAATAAATAAACAAAATCTTAAAAAAAAAAAAAAAAGGAAATCAAGAGTTAGACAGCCAACTGAGTCACCCAGGAGCCTCAGCAAATAAATCTTAAAAAAAAAAAAAAAAAAAAACCAATATATAGAAAGAGGATTTGCCCTATCAAATATTAAAACTAAAAAGCCTTTACAATTAAAACAGTATAGGTGGGATGCCTGGGTGGCTTAGTGGTTGAGTGCTTGCCTTCGGCTCAAGGCATGATTTCAGGGTCCTGGGATCAAGTCCCACATCAGGCTCTGCACAGGGAGCCTGCTTCTCCCTCTGCCTATGTTTCTGCCTCTCTCCCTTTCTCTCTCATGAGTAAATAAATAAAATATTTTAAGAAAAAGACAATATGGTACTGGAGCATGAACAGACCAGGGGAATACCATAAAAAACCCAAAAACAGATTCAAGTGCATAAGGAAATTTAGTATATGATAAAAGTGGTATCTTACTTAACTGGGGCAAAGACTTTTTTTTTTTTTTTTTATAAATAGTACTTTGACAAATGGGTAGCCATTTAGTAAAAGGTAAAATTAGATCCATACTCCATAATATACGTAAGAATAAACTCCAAGTGGATCAAGAATCTAAATGTAAAATACAAAACTATACAATGATTAGAAGAAAACATGAATGAACTCCTCTTTAACCTCAATGTAGAGAAATGTTTTCTAACTATGATTCAAAATCCAAAGGCAATAAAATAATAAAAAGATTCAGAGGCACTTGGCTGGTTCAGTCAGTACAACATGTGACTCTTGATCTCAGGATGGTGGCTTCAAGCCTCACGTTGGGTGTAGAGATTACTTAAAAATAAAATATTTTAAAAAATAGATTCAAACTAATTCATAGAGAATTACTTAGAGATTCTTTATGGCCCAATCTGAGACAACTTGAGCAAAAAAATAATAGCAATAGATTATAACACATAGAATAAAATAAATATCTATGAGCTCATACTGATAGAAATAAATAACTGAATAAATAAATTGAGCGAATGAAAGAAAGAGAAGAGAGAAAGCTTTTCCTTAGAGTAGAATACCAATTAATAAATGTAGAAGGAGGGGATGCCTGGGTGACTCAGCAGTTTGGCACCTGCCTTCAGCCCAGGGCCTGATCCTGGAGACCCGGAATCAAGTCCCACATCAGGCTTCCTGCATGGAGCCTTCTCCCTCTGCCTGTGTCTCTGCCTCTCTCTCTCTCTCTCTCTCTCTCTCTCTCTCTCTGTGTGTCTCATGAATAAATGAATAGAATCTTAAAAAAAAATAAAAATAAAAATAAAAAAATAAATGTAGAAGGAATGATGGTTATAGAAAACCACCACTTGGCAAATTCTGTGGTAATAATTCCTGGAAGCAAGAAGGTATTATGAGAAGCAGGATATTTACATAGTCTCAAAGAATTGCCCCACAAGATACTCTTTTATTACAAAGACAAAGAAAGCAATTTTACACTGGAGAAATCCAGCAAACACTACTTGATAAATAGTGATTGAGGTTAATTTCACCAGTAATAAACATTGACATCAGGTTCCTGTAGATATTATGCATCGAGTAGAATACAACACCACTTTTGTGATACTCTTGCCAAAACACACAACCTGAATTTAATCAGGAGACACATCAGAGAAACCCAAATTGAAGTAGGTCTACAAAAAGCTGGCTAGTGCTAGTACTCTACAAAAGTGTGGAGGTCATAAAAGACAAAGACTGAAGATGAAAGACAAAGACTAAGGAACTATTCTGAAGAAAGGGCGAGGACAATTAAATGCAGTGCGTAATACTGGATTATATCCTAGCCCAGAAAGGGGATATTAGTGATGAAATTGAATAAAGACTGCAGATTTGTCAATACTATGTCAATTTCCTGGTTTTGACAATTGTACTGAGGTTTTATAAGACATTAACACTTGGGGAAGCTGGATGAAGATAATCGTTTGAACTATTTTTATAATTTTTTAAAATGAGCTTGAAATGATTTCAAAACAAGGAGAAAAAATAGAACTTGTCTATTCAAATAATTATCTTTCAAAATACTGTCTCTGAGATGTTTATTGTAAAGTTGTGGAAAGTGCTTTTGTTAGCAGTTTAACATGACATAAGAAAAGTAGTTTCTTGCAATATATTGGGTTTTTATTTTAAGATTTTATTTTTATTTATTCATGAGAGACACAGAGAGAGAGAGAGAGGCAGAGACACAGGCAAAGGGAGAAGCAGGCTCCTCGTGGGGAGCAAGAGGTAGGACTCCATCCTAGGACCCTGGGATCATGCCCTGAGCCAAGGTAGACGCTCAACCCCTGAGCCACCCAGGCGCCTCAGTCTTGCAATATATTGTTAAAAAAAAAACTTGGCAGTGCCTGGGTGGCTCAGTGGGTTAGGCAACTGCCTTGGGCTCTGCCTCTGCCCCTCCCCCCATGCACATGCACAGGCACCGGTTCTCTCTCTTAAATAAACTCTTTAAAAAATTAAATAAACAAAAGAGTTTTAAGAGACATAAATAAGTACTTCATGATCTTGATTCAAGAAAACTATTCTGAGACAGCAAGATTTGAATGAGGACTAGACATTTGATGATATTGAGGAATTAATTTTATTAGATGTGATAAGGGTGTGGTGGATATATTTAAAGAAAAAAGTTTTTACCATGAAATGACATACCTAGGATTTGCTTTATTTATTTTTATTTTAAAATTTTTTTAAAGATTTATTTGAGAGACAGAAACCACTTGCATGTGTCCACCTGTGTGTTCTATAAGGGGAGATGAGGGGTGGGGTAGGCAGAAAGAGAGGGAGAGAGAGAAATCCAAGAAGACTCTGAGTTGTGCCTGGAGCCAATGAAGGATTTGATTCTGCAACTCCAGGATCATGTCCTAAACCAAAACCAAGAGAGTTCCCAATTCAGTGGGCCCCCACGGTGCCCCTATATTTTTTTTGTTTTGTTTTTAAAGATTTTATTTTTAAGTAATCTCTACACCCAGTGTGGGGCTCAAACTTACAACCTTGAGGTCAAGAATCACATACTCTATGGACTGAGACAGCCAGATATCCCTCTCTGGGATTTGCTAGGGTTTTTGTTGGTTTGGGAGAGGGAGGTGGGGAGGGGCAGAGGGAGAGGGAGAAAGAGAATCCTAAGTAGGTTCCACACCTAACACAGAGCCCAATTCGGGGCTGTATGTATCTCACAACCCTGAGATTATGACCTAGGCCCAATTCAAGAGCCAGATGCTTAACCAGCTGAACCACCCAGGCACCCCTGGGATTTGCTTTAAATTATTCCAGGAAAAAAACCGGATTAATAAATACTATACAAAATAATAATAATAATAAATAAATAAATACATACATACATACTATACATATGGGGAAGAAACTATTTGCTAAAATTAGGTAATGGGGAGGTGCCCAGCTGGTTCAGTCAATAGAACATGTGACTCTTGATCTTGGGGTTGTGAGTTCAAGCCTCACATCGGGCATGGAGCCTAATTAAAAGCCAAAAAATAAATAAATAAAATCTTTTTTTTCTTTAAAGATTTTATTTATTTTAAAGAGAGAGAGCACAAGCATGAACAGGGGGAGGGACAGGGGGAGAAGCAGACCCCTTGCTGAGCAGGGAGCCCGATGTGGGACTCGATCCCGGGTCTCCAGGATCACGCCCTGGGTTGAAGGCAGGCACTCAACCGCTGAGCCACCCGGGCTGCCCCACATTCTGAAATCTTGCTCAGGAATAGTAATCTCCATAATACTGTTCGTTTAACTTTCCTAACAAAACTGTGGTTCAAAGTCTAGGTCAACTCTTTTATCACCAAGTATTATGGGAGGAAATTTTTTAGGAGGAAACTAATTTTTAAAATTGTGAAATACAGATAAAGCTCAGAATCACCTCACACATTATTACCCCGACTGAGAACCAAGTGGATAGGTCTGGGGGGGGGGGGCGGGGGGGGGGGGTGGATCTTGGCTCCAAGGCTGTAAGGAAATGACTCAAAGAGGAAAAAAACAAGTTGATTGAGTTATCTCTGGGTGGAAGGACTGGGGACAGCCAGGAGTGAGGCAAGAACTGTGACTTTTCATTAAAATCCCCCTGCGCAGGTATTATGTTGATAGCCTTACAAGGGGCAAAGGTTGAAGGGTAGGAATAGAGCATTGAGAATACCCCCAAAAATAAGAACATACTAAATTTTATCCTGTATATGCTTCCAGTTTTTTCCGTTCCATCAGAATCCCTTTGGAAAATATTTAAAGGGGCCAAGGTCAATAAAAGCCCACCTGGTGACTCAAAATCTTCAATAGAACGTGTTAGAAAGGTCACTCTGGGGCAGCCCAGGTGGCTCAGCGGTTTAGCGCCGCCTTCAGCTCAGGACGTGATCCTGGGGACACAGGGTCGAGTCCTAGGTCGGGCTCCCTGCCTCTCTCTCTCTCTCTCTGTCTCTCATGAATAAGTAAGTAAATAAAACATTTAAAAAAGAAAGAAAGAAAGAAAGGTCACTCTGCTGGGGATTCTGAGCCCAGGCGCCTCGGCGCCCCGCACACGCCATCCGCCGCCCGCCTCCCAGGTAGGCCGGTACCACCACAAAGCCTCGCGGGAGGCGGGGCTAGTGACGTCACAGGAGCGCCCGCCCCCTTACGTCGCGCACTGGGAGGCCAGAAGGTTTCTGGCGGGGCCGGCGCCATTTTGCCGGAGCCTGCGACCGAGTGGGAGTGGAGTGGAGCGGCCGTTGTTGCCGACTCTTTCCTCCTCCCCACGGTCCAGTCAGCGGTTGATTAGGCCATCGGCTCTCAAGCCGAGACTTGTCTCTTATTTAGTTCTGGGGAGCGCCTGGCCGACATGAGTGATGTAGAGGAGAACAACTTCGAGGGCAGAGTGAGTACAAAGCCGCGGGAGCCGTCTTCGGCGGCGGCCCGATGCTCGGGGTTTCACGGGGACGAGCGCGGTCGGGCGGGGTTGCGGGGAGTCCTGCGGGGGCCCGCGGGGAGCAGCCTCTCTGGAGCCATCGCGGTGGTTTCCTCACATACCAAGATGGCTTCTGGGTTCCACTCTTTCCCCCCAAACACCGCGGATAACCCCCCCCCCCCCCGTTTTTTGGAGACTGACTGATACCTGGACTCCTGGGTCCGATTCCCCCCCGCAGTGCGCCCTCCCTTCTCCCCAACCCCTGAGGCTTCCTCACCTCTGTTCCGAGGAGTAGGTCCCCGTCGCGGTGGGGCGGGAGGAGACGGCAGGGAGTTCCCCTCCGGCCGGATAGTGGTAGGTGCTTCCTGCGGTGGCATTTGTGGCGACCCCCGAGCATCGTAGAGGGTCTCGGGGTCGAAACTGCGCGGGGCTGTTGTCCGGGCGGGGAGAAGCTGGCGTGGGACTAGCTGGGGCCTGTGTCTCCTTGGCTCTCTATTGCAGTGAGCGGCCGCGTCTCTGTTGGAACCGGCGGCGTTGCGTCTATAAAGGCGAAAGCCTTGAGGTTGAAGGTGGGACGAGCCTAATGAAGTGGTTAGTCAACGACCGCACCGACCCTTAAGCGTTCTTAAGACGAGAGCTGTGAGGGGAAAACTACGCGAGGAGCCCTTTTCCCTTAATGTCCCCTTCTACTTTCTTTTCACTTCAAAATGAATGTGGAAATGCTATAACGCCTGAATTTTCTAATTCCTTGATGTTGGGTTTTTTATTTTTTCCCCCCCTCTCTCTCTTTATATCTCACCTTCTAATGCATTCCTTCCTGTGATCTTTCATCTAAAAACCACTTCTTTGCAGGTTTTTACGGTAAAAAAAAAAACACAAACCTTATTCTTACGTAACTGAACAAATTTTGTGGCTCAGTGTTTTAAAAATACCTAGTGAGTTTTAATACTATTCTGCAACTCGGAATGCTACCTGAAAACTAAAGTCCCTCTCCCTATTTTCTCTTCTTAATCGCATCCAGCAAAGAGGGCTCAAGGATTTCCATTATTTGGGGGTCAGTGACTATAAAGATCACAAAGATAAGTCATCCTCAGCCTAGGTGTAGTAGGACATTGATAATTTGAATTCTGCTTCCGAAGTTACCCTCGTTAGTGGTAATTGGTGGAAGTGGGTTCGTGTGAAACCCTGAAAAGAAAATCCCCAGGCAGCAAGTTCTTGTTTTGTTGGTATTGTAGTCACTAGGGGAAACGCATAAAAACACTGATGGTGTGTGGTGGATGGCACGAATTTTATCATTTGTAGAAGCTCGTAATAAAAGTACTCGAAACCAGTTATATCAGAAGATCAATTTGTTGTGAGGAAAGAGATTTAAATAGGTTAGAAACCAAACAACTTTGTAGTGCCTTTAAGATTGGATTTTTAAAATCTCTATCAAAGGTATAGTGAGTAGTTGAGCCTGCTTATTTCTTAGGATGGGATATTGATTGTCCCAACTAAACTTTTAAAAAATCTTGTAAGAAAAATATTTGGTGTAAGTTGCTTGTTTTGATCATGTTAGGTAGTTATGGGAAGTAATTTTTGCTGTCCATTAATCTTTTCGTCCGTTGACTTCAGTACAGAAATTTATTTTTTGCTAATGTTTGTTTTGGTTTATGGGAAAGTGAAGAGGACTATGTGGGACCTTCTTTTCCTTTAAGTTCTTAATGTTTTAATTACTCATCAAGTCAAGGAATGGAACAAGTTCTAGATAACTGTCACCCACTTAAGAAAGCAGTGTATGTAAGATTCCCACCCAGTATTATGCTAAAATGTATGTAGACATTAACATTTTACTTTCATAGAAAAAGGGTTCTCCCACCTTACAGTGTTTACGGTCATAGAGCAATATTTTTGTCAGGTGATATCTGAGGGTATTTTAGTGGAAATGAACTCAGCAGATTGAATAATAAATATGCGCACCCTTACCTGTTACATCTTTTTTTCTTTTTTGTAGGTTGGTTATAGAAATTTTAATTGGTTAAAGAATTAGGAGAATGCCAGGAGCTTTTCTAAGGGTGTACCTTTTTAAAAATTGTTTCAACAGTTTAGTATTCACTAGTGCTTTTGGTTTTTAAACTACTCTGATCTCTTATCTGCTAACCACAAACCAGTTTTTAAAAGTTTTTATAGAATACAGTTGTGTTGTCATTTAGAGAGGCTCAAAACAGGATTTTCAAATGATGTCTTTGAGGTTTTTTTAAGTGGTTCAAATTTTATAAGTAACAGTCAACATTGACAGGTCAGATTTGTTTGCTGTATCTATGGGATAAATAGTACAACCATTAACCCCATCTTACTGAAAAGATACTTAGAGGGTAATTTTCTGTGGACTGTAGAACACATTGAAGAAACAGGACTAATAGTTCTGATATTTATAGCATTTTAGAATCTTGCCACACCCCACCCCACTGCCAGATTTTTCACATATTTTTGAATGTACTGCTTACAATCTTTTTACAAGTACTGGAATATTCAAATCGTTTTAGAAATTAAAAACTTGAGGCCTAGAAGATCTTATAGTCACTAATCAATTTTACAGGTCCCAGTCCATTGCCATTATTCCTCCTGTCATCCCAATGCCATTGTTCATTGCATACATAGATTATGATTATATATAATGTCTCTTCCAATGTAGAGGACTGGAGTAAAAGAACTTTAGGAAAGAAAATGTAATTGGCTGCATTTTGTTGTAAGTAACCCTAATAGTTAACCCTGTCAAAATTCCCTTCTGCCCGAGGTAGAACTGTTAAGCATCTACTACTGCCTTTTTAGTAAAGGTCAGGTGTTCTTGAGGGAAAAAGAACTAGGAATCTAATTTGAGATGACTGACAGCTCAAATGTAGGTAAAAGTAAGTATATAATCGAGTGCCCTGTTCTAGAATTAATAGAATTTAGAAAACGGGGCTGAGTAGTTTTGTGAGCTGGGGGAAGAGAAAGTTTTACCTAATGTGTAAAACTCACATTGGATTTTATGGTTAGGGAATAGATTGTATGGATATGACAATGAGGAAGTTACTGAGGTAGTGAGAAGGTAGATTTGCCTTACTATGCAGATGACGGAGGGTTTTGAATTCTAGATACAGGGATTTGGACACAATCCGATACGCAGAAAGAAGGCATGTATTAATTCTTAATTCTGGGAGTGGCATAATGAAAGGAATTTTAGTAAAGAGCAGAAGAGAAGTACAAGAAGAGTAGTAAGGCCCACTTGAACTATTTAAAGAAGGAAACTATGAAAACTGGTCTAAACAGGACAGCAGTGGGATGTAAAGAATGAGTGAAACATTTACAAGGGATCCAGGAGAATAGGGGTGCCTTTAAAATAAATAGGCTGATTAAAGCAGTTTACTTGGGGTATGTATATCAACAGAAATAGTTTAAGTAGAAATGGTTTTTGGAGCTGAGATTGAGGTTGGCACTTCAGCTATGACTTTGCCTGTCACCTTCCTAAAGAGTTTGCTTCACACAGCTTCACCTAAAATTAGTTTAGGGCTCAAAAAAAATCTTAGTCTCCTTCATAGAAATTAAGGGAAATGAAAATTAAGCTTTTCTTATCATTTTACTTTATTCACCCTCTATCCCTAATTTTTTTTTTTTTTAGACAAATCTTAGGAAAATGTTAAGCCCAATTTTTTTTCTCATACAGTGGCCCATTGTTTTTAATAGAGGTTAATGATTCTCATGTAGGAGTCCATCTTACAATTCCATATTGTCTATACTTTGCAGTACAATTAAAGAGGAAAGATAATACTTATTCCTGTCTCCTTTTCAAAGTTCATTCTGACAACAACAACAACAACAAAAAAAACAAAGTTCATTCTGGCATCTTTAGTAGTTAGAATATTTTTAAGCAACTCCTGGTGTTCGCCTTCTTAATATACTAGATGGTTTGACTGGATGACAGAAGTGAAAAGCAAAATAAATACAAATTCTGTACCCATTGGGAATTAAAATGTGTTAAGATATTTCATTAAAGAATAGCAGAAATAGGGGAAGCTTTTATTTCTTCCCTGAAACCTGACATAATTGGAGTGATGATTATGCCACTCAGAACCCATCTTGGTGACTGGCTTTAAAAACAAAACAAAACCCTTAAGCTAGGTTTTACTTTTTTTTTTTTTTTTTATTGATGAAACTTAAGTAAATGTGAGAGTACAAGTGAAGTTTACCCTCTTCCTTAAAAAAAAAAAAGACAAAATCTCTTTTATAGATAAAAATATCAGGTCAGCAATTTATCTCTTAAAAAATACTTAGTAAAGGGATCCCTGGGTGGCTCAGTAGTTTAGCGCCTGCCTTTGGCCCACGTCAGGCTCCCGGCATGGAACCTGCTTCTCCCTCCTCCTGTGTCTGTCTGTCTGTCTCTCTCTCTCTCTCTCTCTCTGTCTATAATAAATAAATAAATAAATCTTTAAAAAAATAGTTATTTTGGCAATTCAATGTCATATATTATCATCACATCCACCTATTACAAAAGGATAAAATTTTTCTCGTAATACTATTAAAACCCAAGACAGGGATCCCTGGGTGGCGCAGCGGTTTAGCGCCTGCCTTTGGCCCAGGGCGCGATCCTGGAGACCCAGGATCGAATCCCACGTCGGGCGCCCGGTGCATGGAGCCTGCTTCTCCCTCTGCCTGTGTCTCTGCCTCTCTCTCTCTCTCTCTCTCTCTGTGACTATCATAAATAAATAAAAATTAAAAAAAAAAAAAACCAAGACAGTCTCGTCTTAGGTTGTTAAAGTTCCATCATTTATCCAATTTTAATGCTTTTTTATTCCTCCTGTCATATTTTAAGCAAAGTATGTGTAAACTTAAGGAAACTTTTTAATGCTCGATTTTTTAATATTTGTGACTATTGCACTGAAGGGTGCTAATTTACTTGATATAAGAAGAAGGTGGGATTTTTAAAAGGAGCAATGTGACTTGGGTCCATGGTGCACAGATTTGTTAATAGATGCTTAATGACTTGTGCCATTCCTAAAGATAATAAAAATCATGAGATCTGAAAGAATGCAAAGAGATTTAAATATTTAGGAATGAGAGTCGTAAAAAAATACGTGTGAGTTTTCTTTATGGATTTAATTTTGAAAACTGAATTTATTCACCCATGGTATGTGTAGTGGAACAAGTTGAGATGGCCATGGATAATCAACGTGATAATTTCTTAAAATCTTCCCGATAGCTTGAAAACCTCTTTGATACTATCAGTGGGTGCTCAGGCATCAAATAACTAACCGTGGAACCTTTGTAAAAAGTATATATTTGTATGCTAAATGAGTTAATACTGATTGTTATTTATTCACCTGTCCTAACAGATTTAGCAGGACAGAAGTGCAGGTGAGAAAATGGTGTAATGATCAGATAACAAAAAGAATCAGTAAACACTTAAAAAAAAAAAATTCTGAGAGGAATAAGGAAAGGAAATGTAGTTTCCCTTTCCACCTCTAAATTACTATCAGTAGGTAGTTGTGTATAATCTTTATTGTCTCATGATTTTTCACCGAAAGTATAAGTGACTAGGGCTGCCTGACCAATCTGAGGTAGAAGTTTTGTTGTTGGTGTTGTTGTTGTTTTTAAACTAAGGCCCTGTAGTCTGTCTTACTCAAGATTCATAAATACTCCTATGATCTTAGAAGATGAGAATCTAAGTAGAAAATTCTATCACAGGTTCTTAGTGAACAATTTGGTTTTAGCTGTTATTTATTGGCTTTTAATATAGCTAAACCTTTTGGACATTACAATTGATCATGACAAATAAGCTGGCCAGTTTATGAACCATATTTAAAATTTGTACAAAAGATAAATTTTACAGGTAATTTTGCACTTATGACTAGTTTAAATTTTATTATGTATGCACAAGTGCCAATTCCTACGTAATTTCTTTAAGCATTTCCAAAATTATTCCAAATTTCAGAGAATGTAAAGACACAGTGTTAGAATATCTGTGAGCCTTTGCAGATGGAAAGACTGCTTTAATCTCACTTAAAATGCAGTATACACAAAAAAATAAAAATAAAAAAATGTAGTATACAGGTATTTTTAAGGAATTGCTTTCATAGCAGTTATGGGTTAAGAGTGGATTTCTTTTATAAGCTTAAAGAGTCCAAGAGAAGCAGCCTATTGTACTCAGGAAGTAGGCAGAACTGCTATTTATGTAGACTGAAATTAAAGAATTGAATAAACAGTGGTTTCCCATAAGCCCCAAAGAATGAAGTTCTTAGTACAATAAATATTATAAGCTATTGGAGTAATTTTAAGTACCACCCCCCTTGGGACATAAAATTTACCTAAATGCTCTAGTGGGTTTTTTTTTTAGAGAAATAGATCTCTTGATTTCATAAAGTAGTGGGAAAATGTTTTGAGATAGTTTGTTTTAAAAGTTTATGCTATTATAGATTTGAATTTGTATAAACTTGGCACTATGACTTGGCATAGAATTTTCATTACCATAATATTAGAATAGGATATAGTTCAGCATCTACATGTTATATGTTTATTTTAATGGGCTTTAAGTACTAAGCATATATGTTGGAATTTTTTTCTTCCACCCATTATATAATACTAGTTGTATTAAAAGATATACTGCAATTATTGCTTACCATAGGAATTGTTCATGTTCTGCAACAACTTGTGCATATACTTAATAACCCTTTGTCTTGATTGAAAGAATAGTACATGGTTGTTGTGGTTATTTACAGTGTGTAAAATGCAGCTGTATTTTTTAACACAGATTGCTTGAATTGGATACTGTGGTACTCTCTTAGTATTCATGGTTAGTTCTTTTTTTATTTTTGGCTGTGTCCTTCAGCTACCACCAGAGGTACCTTGATAACAAAGAATAGTTATAAGAACAAACACACACTGTTTAAGCATGTTGTACCGTGAAAACTTTCTGCCTGGCATCTGGTTTATAATAGGTAAGGTAGACTGGAAGCCTGTTTGATTCCTATTGAAAACTTGGATATGATTTGGTTGAGTCAATCTGCCCATTTCAACTAGACAGTGTATTTTTGTTTTTGTTGTTGTTGTTGGATTCAGATGCAGGTTACTGAGGAATTTGCAGAATTTGAACAGCTTTAAGAGTAGATTAAGTATAGGCTAGTGAAACAGGACAGATAACCATCCTTTCTCAGTATTTTATTTTGCTGTTTGCAATTTCAATTCAGTTTCCAAATTTTGAATAGTTGTGTGTATTTCTTTGAAAAAAAAAAAGAAGTTACCATTTCGTAATGAAGACAAGTCAAAGGTAGAAAAAGATAATCTAGCATTTGTCCATAAAGGGCTTATTGTATCTTGGTTTCTAATGCACAGTTTAATGAAAATGGTACTTACTTGGAACTGCTTTTGAAAAATAAAGTTACTGAAAAATGGCAAATATTCATATGACCATTTTTCTATGCATGAAGACTTTACCAGTTCTTAGAATGATGCGCGCGCCCCCCCCCTTTTTTTTGTATTATAGCAAAAGTAATTCTGAAGAATTAAAAGTTTATTTTATGCTTTGTAGTTCTTCAAGTTAAGTTTACTGACAGTTAATTGATTTACCTTTTGAGAGAAGTCTCTAAATTGTTTTTGGAGATTAAAATGGTAGTGACAACTTTATAACTAGGTGTTGAAAGGGAATTAAGAGGACTCTTTCTTAACCTTGAATGATTTTGCAAAGAAATGAAGGCCGATTCAGGTTTCCCTGGTATATAAAAACTGAAGGATAGGCAACAAAGGAGTTGTTAGGTATTGGTGATACCTTAGGTAATTAAAAAGCAGGATTGTTTTAGAATATTCTAATGTCTTTTGAAAAGATACTCTTATATCTTAATATTTTGTTAAACTATTTCCAATGAGTTGCTGTGCCAGAACTGAAATTTAAACTTTAAGGTGCTACGAAGTTTCCTAGTTTATATTAATTCCTAGGAAGTGGCATTTTCATCACTTTTGAATAATTTTCAACTGTTACATTTATGAGGGAAGACTTGGAAATCGAATGTACACATATTTGGACCATAATATTTTTATTATGCACTAGGAAGCTTCACATAAGCTTCTAAGAATAAATTTTCAGTTTTAATATAAGACTTTGATTTTTATACTTGTAAAATTAAAGGTTTTATAGTGTTACAGAGTACATTCTGATATGTATGTATAACATGAGCTGTGGTGATGTTCATAGGTAATATTCCATCTACTGCTGTTCTACAGTAAGATAAATGTTATACCACAGGATTTGTTTTATAGAAGGGAAAGCCAAGAGAGAGGGGAAGATCATTCTTTTCAGTTTAATGAACCAGTCTATGTGATGCTTCAATTACAAGCAAATTAGCTATTACTTTTTTTTTTAGTACTGAATATGCTGCTTTTACAGTTTCAGTGAATGAAAAAGCCTAAATTGCTGCTCCAGGCATCTGTCCAGGAATTTAGAGAGTATCAGAGATGTGCTTGAAAGACTTACTGTAGTAGGTAGCTTAAATGGGAAAGGTTGATAATGAATAGAAAGGTAGCTATCTATATATTTCACTTTTGTTTGCATCTAAAAAACCAAATAGGCGTAGCAGCATTAGTACAGTTCTTGATAAGTAAGTCTTTTGACATTAAACTCCAAATAGGGGGAAATTTTTAAGGAAGTTGCGTGGTAGTCTTGTGGCATAAATGAAAATTGGTGTGGAGTTGCGGTGATTAATTTTTATTATTATTTTTTTTTAACACTAATAATCAAGACTTAAAAGGACAGAGAAACCAAACTGTCCTACTTTGGTCATCAGTGCCTCATATATCTGTCAAATTTTTTAAATCTCTTAATCAATTTTAAATCATTTGATTTGGAGAGTTGATTTATATCCAGCTTTTCAGAAGCCAGTTTTCTACAGAATATAGTCATTGGGGGGGATATATGTATATATGTATAACTGCATAAAATATGCAAAACTATGAGTAAAATTGGTGTAACTAAAAAATAAAGACCATGATACTAATTTTGTAACTTTTGTACGTTATGATACTTCATGGATAATATAGAATATTAAAATGGCACAGTTGCAAAACTACATGTAATAGTAATTTACAAACCAAAGGGGGAATTTTAAGAATTTCATGCCCTTTTCCCCTTTGTTTTTTCTTTATACTGCTTTTACATCAGACCATATGTTTCTGATTAAGTCCGTGTGCAAAGATAGTGGTCAAACATACTTGGAAGAAGATGTTAGTAATTTCACCAATATAATTTTTTTTACTTCTTTGAACCTCAGCATGTGTCCTGTAATATGTGAGTTTTAGGTGGGTGTGTACAAATTTCAGCCAAGAATGCTTTGCTTTAATTGTACCTTGGTATCTTAGTATGGCTTAGTGAAAGCTTATTTTAAGATGATTAAGAATCTTCAAGTTACAAGTTAGTAAAAACGTAAGACATAGGTGGGGGGGGATTACAGATAATGTTAGATTTATGCTTGGGTTAAGTACTTATATTAAAATTGTTCACGTTTTAGGAACTAGGATGAAACCTGAGAGGGGAGGAGGGTGAAGAATATGGTAAAAACATTTAGATAAATTCAGTAAATTTTTTAATTGTTAGAAACTAGACTTTGGACAATTTTAAAGATTATAAAATTGTTTTTTAATAAACTAGTTATTTGCACTTTACCTGCTGGCTTTTCCATTTGGTAGATAACATTCTGAACTCCAGCAGAGTTTTATAATCCCCACGTGCTTAAATATACTAAATGTTCTTTTTCCATTAAGGTTAATGTTCGTGAAGAAATTGAAGAGTTTTTTCCAAGAATGTGGAAGATAAATCAAGATAAAAGAAGGCTAATGAAAAGTATTAAAGATCAGAAAATTAAAATTGAATGGGGGAAAAAATTGAACAGAAGATTGGTCAGATAGAAGCACTTGAATATTTTTTTTAAGGCTATTTTGAATTGTTTGAATTGGGGAAGAATACACGAAGTATGAAAAATGAAAAACTCAATGAAGAATGAAGAGAAGTAGAAAGCAAGAGTGAAGTAGAATTAAAAGAATCTGGAAGAATGAATGGGTCCTAGGTTAAGTAAATGTATGGTTTATGTTCCAGTGTCTGTATGATCAAGTTGTAGATGAATTTGCATGATTTCTTAGTTAATAGAGAATTGGTGATCTGGTTCAAGTAGGGAATTATTGAGGACAGTTAGCAGTATTAACAATGGGTTATTAATGAGCTGAAATTTTTTTCTGGAGGGTGTTGCCTAACCATTTGTTTTTCAGGAGCAATCAATATAAATAATTACGGTACATTAAATGTTAGGTGTTAGGCATCTACGTGACCAGTGCCATTTGTAATACTGTCTTCTTTGTTAGGAGTCTCGCTCTCAGTCAAAATCTCCAACGGGAACTCCTGCTCGTGTAAAATCGGAGAGCAGGTCAGGATCTCGTAGTCCATCAAGAGTTTCCAAACACTCTGAATCCCATTCTCGATCAAGATCAAAATCCAGGTAAGTGTGCTTAAAATAATAATAAAGATACTTAACTTGGATTTTTTTAGAGCAGGGTGGTTTTTACCAAGTCCCTCGGTTTTGCTGCATTTTGTATAGAAATTTCACAAAAATAATGTGGAGTTGAGAAATAAATGTTCTAGGTGTGCCTGGGTAGCTCAGTTCATTAAGCATCCAACTCTTGGTTTCTGCTAAGGTCATGATCCCAGAGTCTTGAAATTGAGCCCTGCATCAGGCTCTGCTCTTCAGGGAGGAGTCTGCTTCTCTCCTTCTGCCCCTCCTCCCATTTATGCTGACTCTCTTGTGTGTGCACGCGCTTGGTCTCTCTCTCTCTCTCTCAAACCTCAAAAAATAAAGAAATGAGGGGTGCCTGGGTGGCTCAGTGGTTGAGTGTCTGCCTTCGGCCCAGGGTGTAATCCTGGAGTCAGAGGATTGAATCTCACATCAGGCTCCCTGCATAGAGCCTGTTTCTCTCTGCCTATGCCTCTCCCTCTGTCTCTCAAATAAATAAATAAAATCTTTTAAAAAAAATAAAATAAAATAAAAAATAAAGAAATGAATGTTCCAAATAAGATTTAGATAAGGCAGAGTTGAGTCATCTCTTACCCAATTAGCCTATCTAGCTATTATAGCTAGCTATTTTATTTATAAATGTATATACACACACATATATATATTAAAAAAACTGGCTTTAGGGCTGCCCTGGTAGCTTGCTGGTTTAGTGCTGGCTTCAGCCCAAGGGACCCAGGATCAAGTCCCACGTCGGGCTTCCCTGCATATGGCTTAGTGGTTTAGTGCCGCCTTCAGCCCAGGGGACCCGGGATCAAGTCCCACGTCGGGCTTCCCTGCATATAGCCTGCTTCTCCCTCTGCTTGTGTGTCTCTGCATCTCTCTCTCCCTCTCTCTCTCCCCCTCTCTCTCTGTCTCAAATAAAATCTTAAAAAAAAAAAAAAAAACTGGCTTTATAAATTAAATATGTTAATTGATGTAAATGTACTTGGCTATTGAGGATTGGAGTTTGATTTTATTTCAGCAATATTTGTACAACAAAAACGTAATTTTCTCCGTTGGAGACTTGGTATGTGATTTAGCTCAGTAAAGATTTTTAAGATTCACATTCCAGGACACCTGGATGGCTCAGTGGTTGAGCAGCTGCCTTCAGCTCAGGTCGTGATTACATAGATTAGATAGATTAGATTAGATTAGATTAGATTAGATTAGATAGATAGATAGATAGATAGATAGATAGATAGATAGATAGAGACTCAACAGGTCCAGAGTGGAAATCTGGCCAGATGTAATTGGGGTGGGGAGTGGAGGAGTCTCTGGGTGATTCAGAAGCCCCTACCACTGTTGTTTCCACTGACAGTAAAGACTAGTGAACACCACAAAGTTCATTGTATCAGATGTCCCAGCTGTGCGGGAATAGATGAAAGTTTAAAAACAACCTGGATGGTTAAGTCATAAATAATTTCTTGATTAGAGACATAATGTGTCTTTGTGTAGAGTTTGCTTGATGGTGGAGCATGAGACAATTGGTTAAAAGGCTGTACTTTTTTTGAGTCCACAGCTATGTCTTTTTTTCTCCATCATAGCCAGGATCCAACTCAATTAATAACCATTCTTGTTAAATATACATGTGACAGAATAGCACTGTGTAGAATTTGGATGTGCAAACAGAAATAAGCATATTTTCATTTTAGGACCGTTGCACATGCTGCTCTCAGCCTAGAATTCTCTTCCCTCAAGATATTCAGTCACTTAATTCATTCTCTGCTTGAGCATCACCTGAAAACATTAAAGAGCATGCATGCTCTCTATTCTCTTACAACACTTAATCATTATCCGATTTAGAGGAAAGTTAGGCACTCCACAAGGGTTTTGTGTTTTTTTGTTTTTTTTAACATCTTTTTTTTTTTATTTATTTATGATAGTCACAGAGAGAGAGAGAGAGAGGCAGAGACACAGGCAGAGGGAGAAGCAGGCTCCATGCACCAGGAGCCTGACGTGGGATTTGATCCCGGGTCTCCAGGATCGCGCGCTGGGCCAAAGGCAGGCGCTAAACCGCTGTGCCACCCAGGGATCCCTCCATAAGGGTTTTTAATTAATGTCTCGCTTTTCATTACTATTTAAAAATAATGATATTTTCTTTTTCAAAGAGTTTATTTATTTGAGAGAAATAGCAAGAGAGAGCACAAGCAGGGAGGAAAGGGAGAAGCAGCTTCCCTGCAAGCAGAGACCCTGACATGGGGCTCCATCCTAGGTCCCTGAGATCATGACCTGAGCCAAAGGCAGGTAGGTGCTTAACTGACTGAGCCATGCAAGTGCCCCAAAATTGATATTTTAAATGACAGGTTTTCTTATTAATGTTTGTTGTTGTTGTTGTTGTTTTCATTGAGACTATAAAATAATGCTAAGGAAAATGAAAAATACCTAAAACTATCCTAAATTTGCCAGGAACCATATCTCCATGTCTTGCCAAAGAACCTTTGCTCTTGATATTCCTAGAACACTTTTCCCCTGTCTACCTAGTAAAATTTATATCTCTCAGCTTTATCGTTAGCCTTCTTTGTTTTGAATAAACTGCCCTCCTTAGTTTATTCTTTTCACCCATGTGTTGTCTTTTTAGACTTTCTGGCCCTTAACATGTATAACATTTATTGAACATCTTAAACAAGTTATTTTGTAAGACTGTGATCACTGCTGATCTGGGTGTTCTATTAGGGATGAGTCACATGAATAGTAAAAAAGAAGTTGTTGCATTAAGAGGCAAAGAGAGGGATCCCTGGGTGGCGCAGCGGTTTGGCGCCTGCCTTTGGCCCAGGGCGCGATCCTGGAGACCCGGGATTGAATCCCACATTGGGCTCCCGGTGCATGAAGCCTGCTTCTCCCTCTGCCTGTGTCTCTGCCTCTCTCTCTCTCTCTCTGTGACTATCATAAATAAATTAAAAAAAAAAAAAAAAAAAAAAAGCAAAGAGAATCAGTGACCGGAAATAGAGATAAGAGTTGAACTAGGGAATCAGCAGTGGAAGGAATGGGTGAGATGCTGTAGAAAGCTTGAGGAAATGAAGACTAAGCTTGAGGAAATGAAGACTGTTACATGGGCATTTGGGTTGTTGAATTAATTTAGTAGATGCTAGATTGCAGTGAGCTAAGGAAAGATTAGAAAGGAAACGGTATTTAATAGTGAAGGGAGGGGCAGCGGTTTAGCGCCGCCTGCAGCCCGGGGTGTGATCCTGGGGACCCGGGATTGAGTCCCACATCAGGCTCGCTGCATGGAGCCTGCTTCTCCCTCTGCCTGTGTCTCTGCCTCTCTCTCTCTCTCTCTCTCTCTCTCTCTCTCTGTGTCTCTATGAATAAATAAATAAAATCTTAAATAATAATAATAGTGAAGGGAGTTTAGAACTATATTGAGAAGATGGTAAGAATCAAAGGATTTTACTATGGTAGTTGGTGGTTTGTGTTGTTTTTGTTGTGGTAAGATACACATAACATAAAATTTACAGTCTTAATCATTTTTAAGTATATGATTCAGTGGTGGAGAATATATCCACATGGTTGCACAGTGTGCATCCACCACCACTGTCTGTCCCCAGAGCTCTTTTCATCTTGTAAAACTGAAACCCATTAAGTAGTGGCTCCTTGTTTTCCTGTCCCCCCATCCCTTTTTCTTTTTAGAGAAGGTAGAGTTGTAACATGCTTGTAATATAAAGTGAAAAGAGTGAACATAGAAAGGACAGACTGAGAACATGAATAGTGATGAGGAGAACAAGAAGAATATTCTTTCCTTAGGAACTGGGATACATGTATAGATCCGTGGCACTAGCCATCTTGCTTCAGTATACTTACCTAAATTTATTTCTCTCAAAGGTCGAGGTCAAGGAGGCATTCTCATAGACGTTACACTCGATCCAGATCCCATTCTCACTCTCACAGGAGACGCTCTCGAAGTAGGTCATATACACCAGAATACCGGCGTCGAAGAAGCCGAAGTCATTCTCCAATGTCTAACCGGAGAAGACATACAGGCAGCAGGGTATGTGGTTTTGAAAAATTAATGAACTTGTCTTTTATATGTTTAGTCAGAGCATAATATCTTGCTTTCATGAGACTAGACCATTATTTTAAAGTGGTACTACAGGGGCTCAGTCAGTGGAACATGTGACTCTTGATCTCAGGGTGGTGTGGTTGAGCCCCTCATTGGGTGTAAAGATTACTTTAGGAAATAAAAAATAAGGTGGTACTCCAAAAACATCCTTAGGCATATGAATATTGTTTTTATACATTTTAATATATTTTCTTGACTTTGGAGTAGTTAAAAGATGGAATTTGGGGGGAGGGAAATACATGCTCTGTGAATTAAAATGAAAAGCATAGGGCGGCCCTGGTGGCGCAACGGTTTAGCACTGCCTGCAGCCCGGGGTGTGATCCTGGAGACCTGGGATCAAGTCCCACGTCTTCCCCTCTAGTTCCGAACCTGCTTCTCCCTCTGTCTGTGTCTCTGCCTCTCTCTCTGTATGTCTCAATAAATAAATAAAAATCTTAAAAAAATAAAAATAAAACATAAACTGAGTTGAAGATTATTGAGATTAGGGACACCTGGGTGGCTCAGTGGTTTAGTGCCTTCCTTTGGCCTAGGGCATCATCCTGGGGTCCCAGGATCGAGTCCCATATCAGGCTACCTGCATGGAGCCTGGTTCTTCCTCTGCCTGTGTCTCTGCCTCTCTCTCTCTCTCTCTCTCTCTCTCTCATGAATAAATAAATAAAATCTTTAAAAAAAAGAAAAAAGAAAATATTGAGATTAAAAAGTTTTGGTGAGGAGTAGGGGAAGCTGGCAAAGAAATACATGTAGTAATAATAGCTAACACATACTGAGCACTGTACAGGTTTTCAATACATTTAATGGATAAGGAAGTTGAATCTTGGATATGTGACGGTCAGGTTTGGTTTTTGGCTAACTGGCAGAGCCCAGGTTTCAGCCAAGCTGCTTGACTCTTAAAGTTCCTATGCTTAATGGCTGTGCTGTGCTTTTCCCTCATGTGATACCAAATTATTGAACTGTGATGGAGTCCGCTATTCAATGATGTTTTGAAATTTGTACATAGATTTTTCAAATCTGAATTGTGGGAAAATTGAAATATCCTTGGTAAGAATGAAAATGAAGGAATGTCTGATCAGCGCTTAATGGATACAGTCGTATTAAGTACAAAGCTGTAAGCTAGAAAACATTTGAATAAACCACAAATATGGCTTTAAGCTATGGTAGATTCTTAGTCTAATTCTGAAAGTTGCTGGACTAGAAAGTAGGAATGTGGGGTGCTGCCTGGGTGGCTCAATGGTTAAGCATCTGCCTTTCGCTCACATTGTGATCCCAGGGTCCTGGGATCAAGTGCTGCATCGGGCTCCCTGCAGGGAGCCTACTTCTCCCTCTGCCTCGGTCTCTGCCTCTCTCTCTCTCTGTCTCTCTCATGAATAAATAAATAAAATCTAAAAAAGAAAAGAAGTAGGAATGTTTTTTATTCAGGCTACAATGGAAATATACTCCAAAGAAGGCTTGAATGTACTGTGAACTGTAAAATATGACTCATCTGGTTTTTTCCTCTTTAATTCTTCTTTCCCAAGTGACTTGAAACAGTATACTTTGTGTATTAGATAAGGTGTTCTAAGCAAAGTATTTTCTGTATGTTTTAATTTTTATTTCAATTTGGAACTTGAAATTAAATCACATCTTTATTCAACAGGCAAATCCAGATCCCAACACTTGTCTTGGAGTGTTTGGCCTCAGTTTATACACAACAGAGAGAGATCTTCGTGAAGTATTTTCCCGATATGGACCATTGAGTGGTGTCAATGTGGTTTATGATCAGCGAACTGGACGATCACGAGGATTTGCTTTTGTTTATTTTGAAAGAATAGATGACTCAAAGGAGGTAATTTTGTTTTTATAATTATTTTTCAGTTTGAAATTTTTCTCATGTGCGTGATTATGTTGTTAAAAGTTGACTAAGAGTTTCCCAGTTCCATAACCTGTTCTCTTTCATTCTGTGACCTGAGTTTGGTTAAAACTCTTCCTCTCAGTATTATAACAGGAAATTTCCAGTTTCACTTTCTAGCTATTTATTTCCTGATGTAAGCATATCCTGATTGAAATCTGATTTTAGGGGGGACGCCTGTGTGGCTCAGCAGTTGAGCATCTGCATTTGGCTCAGGGCATGATCCCAGAGTCCCAGGATCGAGTCCCACATTGGACTCCCTGCATGGAGCCTGCTTCTCCCTCTGTGTCTCTGCCTCTCTGTGTCTCTCATGAATAAATAAAAAAATCTTGGGAAAAATCTGGTTTTACACACTGAGGTATATGTGTTTGAATTAATGGGAAAAGTAAACTACATAAGTATTCTCTTTTGATTAAGTCTTATTCATACTCCAAGCAGATGATTAAACTTACTTTTTAAAAATTAAATTATATTTTGGGGCACCTGGCTTGCTCAGTGAAGGAGAGTGACACTTTATTTCAGGATTGTGAGTTCAGGCCCCACATTGGGTGTATAGAATAACTTTTTTTTTTTTTTTTTTTTTTTTTTTTAGAATAACTTTTTTTTAAGAAAAAGAAATTATATGTTATTTAGGTTTAATCTGTTTAATTTTAGGTGGAATTAGCTGCCTGTGTATAGATACAGAGCTTTGCTTATCCATTTTCATCTGTTACTCTGTTTTATTATTTAACATATAATACATAGTATTGGTCCTTTTTCATTTTTGTTTTAGTGCTGCTGTGTTTTGTTTAAGATTTTATTTATTCATGAGAGGCAGAGAGGCAGAGACACAGGCAGAGGGAGAAGCAGGCTCCCTGCAGGGAGCCCGATGCGGGACTTGATCCCTGGTCTCCAGGATCAGGCTCTGGGCTGAAGGCAGATGCTAAACCACTGAGCCACCCAGAGATCCCTGTTCTTTTCCTAATAGTGATCCTTATCAACATCAATGATTTGATATTGTGGTGGGTTGTTTTGTTTTGTTTTGTTTTTTTATTTTATTTTATTTTAGATTTATTTATTTATTCAGAGAGAGAGACAGAGAGGCAGAGAGAGACACAGGCAGAGGGAGAAGCAGGCTCCATGCAGGGAGCCCCACGTGGGACTCGATCCTGGGTCTCCAGGATAACACCCCAGGCTGCAGGCAGCACTAAACCACTGCGCCACCGGGGCTACCCTGTTTTGTCTTTTTAAGATTTTGAGAGAGAGCATCCAAGCAGGGGAAGGGGTAGAGGGAGAAGGAGAGAGAGAATGTCAAGCAGACTTTGCTGAGCCTTGACACTGAGATCATGACCTGACCCAAAATCAAAAGTCCAACACTTGGGGATCCCTGGGTGGCTCAGCAGTTTAGCGCCTGCCTTTGGCACAGGGCGCTATCCTGGAGTCCCAGGATCGAGTCCCGTGTCGGGCTCCAGCATGGAACCTGCTTCTCCTTCTGCCTGTGTCTTTGTCTCTCTCTCTCTCTCTCTCTCTCTATCATGAATAAATAAATCTTAAAAAAAAAAAAAAAAGTGCAGTACTTAACTGACTGAGCCACCCAAATGCCCCTGAAGTTGTGCTACTTAACATATTACATACTAGATTATAAAGGGAGCAGTAGGCTTGCTTTCTATGCTAAAAGTTGATTGTGATTGGGTTAGAAGATTCCATTTTAAAGAATTTGAAGCCCATTGTTAAGTTTGTATCAAACCCTTTTTAGGGTAACTGGGTGGCTCAGTTAAATATTCCTCAGCTCAAGAAGTAGGTAGTGGTGGTATTTAAATCAAACCTTAATGAATGGTGGGGCACCTGGCTGGGTCAGTTTGTAGAGTACGCAACTCTTGATTTCAGGGTCATGAATTTGAGCCCCACATTGGGCATAGAGTTTACTTAAAAAAACAAACACAACAAACTAATAAATGGCAAATACTGCCATTTCTTGTTTGTACCATTTTACATGTGGTAGTAGTTGGACATAGGCCATTGATATCTGCATCAACAACATTTGATTGCAACATAAACAGTCATAATAAAAGTTAGCTTATCTTTAAAAAATTGTAGATGCTAGTGGCATCTAGTGGATGGAGGCCAGGAATACCAAACCTCTCACAATGCACAGGATAGGCCCCCACGATATAGAATTAGTAGTCCAAAAATATCAATAGTGTGTAGGTTAAAAAACCCTAGGTCATTCTAACAAAATAACACCTAACAGTCAGGTTGTAAATTACATATTACCTAATGTAATAGACATTCTAATCAGCATTCTCTAATTTTCTTTTTATTGAGAGCTTGCATGCGCACCAGCAGGGATGGGGTGGGGGTGAGGGAATAAGAGAATCTTAAGCAGGCTCCACACCCACTGCAGAGCCCAGTGTGGGGCTCGATCTCACAACTCCAAAATCAAGACCTGAGCCAAAATTCAGTTAAGACACTCAACCAACTGAGCCACCTAGGTTGCCCCTCTAATGTTTTAATCTATCACATAATATGACTTTTTAGGTTACATATTTGTGATTTATTTCTGTTCTCAATTAAGAGATAAAGGTATAAATTTTTTAAAGAGTAAGATATCTGACCTGAAATAAAAGTTGTGAAGTATAGGAGCACCTAGGTGGCTCAGTGGTTGAGCCATCTGCCTTTGGCTCAGGTCATGATCCCAGGGTCCTGGGTCCTCCGGGGAGCCTGCTTCTCCCAATGCCTATGTCTCTGCCTCTGTGTTTCTCATGAGAAGCCCGATGTGAGACTCAGTCTCTGGGCCCCGAGATCACACCCCGAGCCAAAGGCAAATGCTCAACTGTTAAGCCACCCAGGCGTCTCAATAAATAAATAATCTTTAAAAAAAAAAAAAAAAAAAAGTTGTGAAGTATAGATTGCTACAATTAAAATTTTTTAAAAATGTATTTGTCCTAGCTTTTGATTGCTCCCATAACCACCCTGCCAGGTTTGTTTCTTTATAAAATAAAATGAAAATGGCAGCTTTAATTTTAGTTCCAAGAACTTGCAAATTTGGTGAAGTAGTTGACTTACTATCCCATTTATTGGTATTAGTGCCTAGGGGCAAATTTTTTTTTTTTTTTTTTAGGGGCAAATTGATAGGGAAAGTGAGTGCAGATAAAAAGACAGCAACTAGTTGGCAGGTTTAGCGGGTTTAGAAGTTCTTTTATATTTGGAGTTCACTAGGTGGCGGTGTGTTACCTAAGGAATGGTTTTGGCTAACCGAGGCTTGTCACCTGAATTGCAGTATTTGGTTGGAGTTGCCTAGACATGAGTTAGCCAAGTTGTGTGGTTCTTTCTCAGCAGCTGCCCCTGGTCTTTCAGCAGAGGCCTGTTTAAGTGTCTGTGTGTACATTAGAAAACTCAATGCTATTGACATGCACGTAGCAAGGATTAGAATGTAAAATCTTGGTCTGTTTTTTGGGAAAGAAGTTTAGAGAATTTTAATTTTTTCACATTTCAAATGGAAAATGTGTCTAATTGCAGTTTTAGTAGTTTCTCATTATTGAATTATGCATGATTTTCTGTGCGTATTCTCCTTTACAGGCTATGGAAAGGGCAAATGGAATGGAGCTGGATGGTAGAAGAATTCGGGTGGATTATTCTATTACCAAAAGAGCACACACACCTACACCGGGCATCTACATGGGCAGACCAACTCAGTAAGATTTCAAGTTGTTTTTGTTTTTGTTTTTTGATATTTTATTTGTTTATATATGAGAGAGAGAGAAAAGCAGAGACACAGAGGAAGAAGCAGGCTCCATGCACAGAGCCTGATGTGGGACTCGATCCTAGGAT
Organism: Canis lupus dingo; assembly: GCF_003254725.2. NCBI lineage: Eukaryota > Metazoa > Chordata > Mammalia > Carnivora > Canidae > Canis > Canis lupus. Next base: position 37,030,091 of record NC_064256.1, on the reverse strand, counting down.
TCCAGGATCATGCCCTGGGCTGAAGGCAGGAGCTAAACCGATGAGCCACCCAAGGATCCCCAGATTTCAGGTTTTTAAAGCTAAACTGTAAGAGGCAGAAATGTACACAAATTTTTTATTAATAAAGAGACAAAATGATTTTCATAAAATTAGAATTGAAAGTTATTTGTGTATATTCTTACATCTATTTGAGGAGAGAGACAAATTAAAACCATCAAAGTCATTCCTGAGTCCTTTTTGGTGCCATACAAATAGAAAAATTAGTGGGCTTCTGGGTGGCTCAGTAGTTGAGCCTTTGGCTCGGGTGGTGATCCTGGGGTCCCGAGATTGAGTCCTATATAGGGCTCCCCTCAGGGAACCTGCTTCTCCCTCTGCCCATGTCTCTGCCTCTCTCTCTGTGTATCTCTCATGAGTAAATAAAGCCTTTAAAAAAAAACAGAACGATTATTAAATACTGGAAAAGCAGTGTGTGTTTTTAAGTATTCTCTTTCTATTTTTAATGTGACTTTAGAAGCCTTGTGGATAGGGAAGGATTTTACAGATAGTGGTGTGTATTTTTTTGTTTAAGCCAGTTTTCACATCATGCAGGAAATAGAGGTCTTTTGTAAACGTTTTTAATATCGTACAACTATTTCTTAAGAGTGAAAGAAGGTGTTTGATTACTTTGAAACCTTAACTGGGGAAAATGTAAGGTTTGGCAAGGAGAGCCTACAGAAAGCTAAAATGAAAATATTGTCCCTGTGATTGGGAGTTGGGAAAAATTATAGAAGAAAGTATTTAGTTTAATTTTGCTGCCAAAGACTTAAAAATCAGACCTTGAAATTGTTTTAGTGCTGGGCCTCAGTGTAAGGTAGTTTTAGTTCTTTTTGCTGTTCAGGGTTGGTTAACAACCTTTTTTAAATCTTGATGTTTATTGTTTTTTAATTCGTTCTAATGACTCACATCTTAGCATTTTGATACTGTTTGCCAGCACAGTGCTCCATTTCATCTTGTTCAGAAGCAAAAGGTCCTACTGATTTGGGTAGTGCGTTAATAAAAGAGCAGTTTATAGTTTACAGAGTTTTGTGAAATCATTCCTGATTACTTATGTAATGAATAGGAAATCAAAGCAGAATAATACCATGGGAGTTCCGCAAAATGAGACATGGGGTTGCTGACATGAAGAGAGTTATTTCTCTTCTCTTATCTTCCCTCCTCCCTCCATTTTAGTTAAGTGCCGGTTGGTATTAAATAATACTGGAAAATAATCACATTGTTGTAAAATTTTTACATTTTTCTGTAGTAGTGGTGGTGGCGGTGGCGGAGGCGGAGGTGGAGGTGGAGGAGGTGGCAGGCGTCGAGATTCTTACTATGATAGAGGATATGATCGTGGGTATGACAGATATGAAGACTATGATTACCGGTACAGGTAATGTTTTAATTTGTAATTTCTGTTCTAAATTAGATGATAGTTGTATTATTTGGTACTTTTAATTTGTGTTTTATATATATTTTTATATATACGTATAAATACAAATATTTAATATGGTGGTTTCTTGAGAAAGTAAGAGGGAGATTATTTTCTCATGTTTGAGGGCAAAGATTATCTTTGCCAGTATTTTGTTGTACCATATGGTCGTTGTTCTAATATTAATTGGCACACAAAGAATGTATTTGAATGATGGGAAATTTTTATTTTCACCTGCTTCAATGAAGTGATTATGTGGTATACTAAGTAATCTTCTATTTCCTACAGAAGAAGATCACCTTCTCCTTACTATAGTCGGTACAGATCACGATCGAGATCTCGTTCCTACAGCCCAAGTACGTATACTTCTACTTTTGTGGCATTAGGAACCATTTCTGATTAATGGTTTATTTTAGAAAATTAGAGTGTATGGAGATTGTTAATAGGACAAATACTAGGCAAGTCAAACTATAATTGTCATTTTGACTTTCGTTTTTTTGTTCTCTTTCAGGACGCTATTGATAAGCAGAATGATTGCAGATGAGGACAGCTTTTTCTTTTCTCTTTTTTTTCGTGTGTGTGTGTGTGTGTGTGTGTGTGTGTGTGTTGGTTTGGTTTTGGGGGGTTTTTGTTTGTTTTGGTTTGGTTTTGGGGTTTGGTTTTGTTTAATTCTGGATTTCCCCAAGCTTCTAATCCTTCTACTTGTTAAAAAGAACCCTTACAAAAAATCTTTGGTTTATTCACCATCTATACTTTGTCAGTTGTATTGCTCTTCCCACCCCTTTTAGTATACTAAACTCTTAAAGATGTAATTGTTGTCATTTTGAGCAGTTAAACATCTAAGTAAAAAAAAAAAAGGATCCCCCAATGTTATGCCTTGTAAATGTTTTTTTTTTTTTTTTCTTTTTCTTTCTTCCTTTTTTTTTTTTTTTTCCTCTTTTGGTTTGCTTTGTTTGCTTTTACAGAAAATTAATTCCTGACTAATCAAATGAGGAAAGAAATTATCTTAAGACTTCTTTTGTGTTAGATATTGAATTAGACATCGTACTAGAGCTCCATTTATGACGAACTCCTTTTTTTAACTTTCTTTTGGGGAAGATAGTAACACAAAAACTAGTTCAGTCATGTAAAGTTTGGGGTGGCATGGAGCAAATAGTTGAGTATAGAAAGTTTGAAGCTATCAAAGAAAACACTTGGTCATTTCTTTGGAAGAACGAAATTTTTGAACCCTAAAAATGATGTCATTTTTTTTCTTCTTTTTTTTTTTTAAGAAATGAAAGCTTGTGGGCTCCTACAAAACATGTTGTATTTAAAATACATCTGTTAACATTTAAAGTGTGATTTTTGTGTTGAATTTATTGAAATTTAAGTATTCCCTTAATCAGTGAAGGACAACTCTTATTATTTATTACATAGAGCAATTGTATACTTTGCTGTTAGAAATTTTGGTATTGGGACAATGGTTAAGCAGGCTATTATTGTATAGTATAGAGTCTTTAGAAGATATGTGTGAGGAAAAGTAGTCTCCTTTCAAATAAAAGTTAATTTCTTTGAAAATGGGACTGTCTCTTTATTGTGGTAGAATGGGAAAATGTAACTGGATTGATTTGGGAACCAGTCCTTTTCCTAACATTTTTGCTTATACCTAACAGTATAATTCTTTCTCTTCCTCAGTCTTTAAAACTCCCTTTTTCTTCCCTCCTCTCTTCTGTCAGCCAAGTTGTCAGTAATGAGAAACTTCAGTACCAAGCACCATGGTGAAGAAAAGATAATAATATGGTTTATGTCTTCAAGGAGCCCCCATTCTAATAGAAAACATACTCAGACAACTGTAATATAATGTAAGTGAGGGTGTAAGATGGATTATGTTTCAGGTTACTTTTTTTAATTTTTTTTTTTAAGATTTTATTTATTTATTCATGAGAGACACAGAGAGAGAGCGAGAGGCAGAGACACATGCAGAAGGAGAAGCAGGCTCCATGCAGGGAGCCTGACGTGGGACTCGATCCTGGGTCTCCAGGATCCCGCCCTGGGTTGAAGGTGGTGCTAAACTGCTGAGCCACCGGGCTGCCCTCAGGTTACTTTTATAAGAAGGTATAGGAGCATGAGCTCCTTTGTTTTCTCCCTCAAAGCAGCGGGGATAAAATTAGATTATTATCATTTATGTAACAGATGAGGGATCTATGAGATTGAAGTGCCTCAGGTATCTATTTGTAAAATATTTATTTAGAGAGCATCTCAAGCAGACTCTTTAGTGAGTGCAGAGCCTGATGTTTACCTCAGCCTTACAATCCTGAGATCATGGTCTGAGCCGAAATCAAGAGTTGGATGCTTAACTGAGCCACCCAAGCGGCCAGTATTTTTTATTTTTTAAAGATTTTATTCGGGGGCACCTGGGTGGCTCTCTTGGTTAAGCATCTACCTTCAGCTCAGGTCGTGATCCCAGGGTTCTGGGATTGAGCCCTACTTCAGGCTCCCTGCTTGTATGCTCACGCTCACTCTCATGCTCTGGATTTTGTTTATCCATGAGAGACAGAGAGGCAGAGACACAGAGAGAAGCAGACTCCATCCTGGGACTCCATGGTCACAACCTGGGCTGAAGCAGATGCTCAACTGCTGAGCCACCCAGGCGTGCGTCCCAAAAGATTTTATTTTTAAGCAATCTCTACACCCACTGTGGGTCTCAAACAATCCCATGATCATGAGTTCAAGCCCCACACTGATCATAAAGCCTACTTAAAACAAGGCTGCCTGGATGGCTCAGTCGGTTGGCTCAGATTGTGATCCCCAGGTCCAGAGATTGGGCCCCAGGTTGAGCTCCCTGCTCAACAAGGAATTTGCTTCTGCCCCTCCCCTTGGTCTTCTGTGCTCTCTTAAATAAATAGATAGATAAAAATTATTTTTAAAGATTTTTTTTTTATTTTATTTATTTGTGATAGTCACAGAGAGAGAGAGAGAATGAGGCAGAGACACAGGCAGAGGGAGAAGCAGGCTCCATGCACCGGGAGCCTGACGTGGGACTCGATCCCGGGTCTCCAGGATCGCGCCCTGGGCCAAAGGCAGGCGCCAAACCGCTGCGCCACCCAGGGATCCCAAAGATTTTATTTTTATATTCATGAGAGACACAGGCAGAGGGAGAAGCAGGCTCCCTCCGGGGAGCCTGATGCAGGACTCAATCCCAGGACCCTGGAATCACAGCCTAATCCAAAGGCAGATGCTCAACCAGTGAGCCACCCAATAAATAAAATATTAAAAACAAAATCTTAAAATCTTCAAAACAAAATGTCTTTTAAAAAAAGTTTTTGCCAATAAAGAATATCCAAAGAACAAAGCAGGCTCTTGCTGGTGCCTAGAGAATTTAGTTCCTAAGCTAGGTTATTAAAATACTGGGAATTGGGATCCCTGGGTGGCGCAGCGGTTTGGCGCCTGCCTTTGGCCCAGGGCGCGATCCTGGAGACCTGGGATCGAATCCCACATCGGGCTCCCGGTGCATGGAGCCTGTTTCTCCCTCTGCCTATGTCTCTGCCTCTCTTTCTCTCTCTGTGACTATCATAAATAAATAAAAATTTAAAAAAATAAAGTAAAAAAAAAATACTGGGAATTGCCCAAAGAGAATATTAATCTGTTGACGGTGAAAGTACTTAAAGATTTAAGCAGCATATCACCAACAAAAAAACATTTGTCGGGATCCCTGGGTGGCGCAGCGGTTTAGCGCCTGCCTTTGGCCCAGGGCGCGATCCTGGAGATCCGGGATCGAATCCCACGTCGGGCTCCCGGTGCATGGAGCCTGCTTCTCCCTCTGCCTATGTCTCTGCCTCTCTCTCTCTCTCTCTCTGTGTGACTATCATAAATAAATAAATTTAAAAAAAAATTTGTCATTATCAGAGAATAGCTATATGAAGAGGTAGTACACATAATTAAAGACAAAAATACATATGTTATATATATGTGCTAATGGAAAGGAGAATAGGGGAATAAGGGAAATAGAATTTAAATAGGGTAGTCTTTGAAGGCTTCCCTGAGAAGGTGAGATTTGAGTAAAATCTAAAGGTGATAAAGGAGGGATCCTTGGGGCACCTGGGTGGTTTCAGTTGGTTGAGCCACCAACTCAAGTTTTGGCTCAGGTTTTTGAGATTGAGCCCCAGGGTTCCCCACTCAACCAGGACTCTGCTTGAGATTCTTTTCCTCTCCCTATGCTCCTCCCTCACTCATGACACACACACACACACACAAACGTACTCTAAAGGCTTTAAAAACCTTAATGATATGTCAATAAATAGAACTATATGGAACAGGGCAGCCCGGGTGGCTCAGCAGTTTAGCGCTGCCTTCAGCCCAGGGTGTGATCCTGGAGACCCAGGATCGAGTCCCACGTCGGGCTCCCTGCATGGAGCCTGCTTCTCCCTCTGCCTGTGTCTCTGCCTCTCTCTCGCTCTCTCTCTCTCTGTGTGTCTCTCATGAATAAATAAGTAAAATATTTTTTAAAAAACTGTATGGAACAAATTAAAATTGAATTATTTTTTTTAAATTTTTTTTAATTTTTATTTATTTATGATAGTCACACAGAGAGAGAGAGAGGCAGAGACACAGGCAGAGGGAGAAGCAGGCTCCATGCACCGGGAGCCTGACATGGGATTCGATCCCGGGTCTCCAGGATCGCGCCCTGGGCCAAAGGTAGGCGCCAAACCACTGCCCCACCCAGGGATCCCGAATCATTCTGTTTTTAAAAAAGGGAGGGGGACACTTGAGTGGCTCAGTGGTTGAGCATCTGCCTTTGGCTCAGGTCCCACTTTGGGCTTCCCACAAGAGAGCCTGCTTCTGTCTGCCTCTCTTGTGTGTCTCTCCTGAATAAAATCTTTAAAAATAAATTTTAAAAAGGGAGCCTTGTAGATACCTGGAGGAAGAACATGTTCTTCTTTATTAATTCTTTATTAAAAGGAGAACTGGGATCCCTGGGTGGCGCAGCTGTTTAGTGCCTGCCTTTGGCCCAGGGCGCGATCCTGGGGACCCGGGATCGAATCCCACGTCGGGCTCCTGGTGCATTGAGCCTGCTTCTCCCTCTCCCTGTGTCTTTGCCTCTCTCTCTGTGTGTGACTATCATAAATAAATAAAAATTAAAAAAAATAAAAGGAGAACTGCTATCAGAAGTAGTACATAGGTGTAATGTTACATATTAGATATTAGGATAGATACTAAGCTTAAGGACTTGAAAAATTAGATGTGTTGGGACGCCTGAGTGGCTCTCAATAGTTGAGTGTCTGCCTTAGGCTCAGGTCGTGATCCCTGGGGTCCTGGGATCCAGTACCTGCATCCAGTTCTTTGCAGGAAGCCTGCTTCTCCCTCTGCCTAGGTCTTTGCCTCTCTTCTCTCATGAATAAATAAAATTTTTTAAAAGGTAAATTTTAAAATTTTGATGTGTTAAATTTGTTGTGAATGTCCACACTAGTTGTGGAGCCTACTTAAAAATGGTTGTCTATCAATGTATGAATTTTCTTTTTCCCACGATAATTTAAGAAGATTGGTCAAAATCAGTACATTTTTTTCTTTTTTTTTTAAATATTTTCTTTATTTATTTGTTTATTCATGAGGGACCAAGAGAGGCAGAGACACAGGCAGAGGGAGAAGCAGGCTCCATGCAGGGAGCCCAATGTGGGACTCGATCCTGGGACTCCAGGATCACATCCTGGGCATGAAGGCAGGCACTAAACCACTGAGCCACCCAGAGATCCCTAAGTGCATTTTTCTATTACAAAGTATACATTGAAAGGTAAGATGAGAGGTGCCTGGGTTAGGCATCTGCCTTCAACCAGGCCATGGTCCGGGGGTCCTGGGTTTGAGCCTGCCTTGGGCTTTCTGCTCAGTGAGGAACCTGCTTCTATCTCACTCTGTTACCCAGTCGTCCTCTCACTATCTCAAAATCTTTCAAAAAAAAGAAAGGTAATACCACCGATAGGAGTCATGAATATAGAAAACAAAAAAACTTCCAAGAAAGCAAACATGCACAAGTGGAATAACAAGCTTGCCAATTCAACCTCCTACCAACAGTATATGGGAGGGAGGTCTTGAAACAAAAAGTACTGAGATTTTACTAAAGGAAAAAAAGCTATATTCTAAATTATTTACGGCACGAAATTATTTCACAATGAAATTAAGGTACCACTTTACAAAAACAACATGGCAACATAACTACTGGAGGGACTCTTGGCTGGCTCAGCTGTTAGAATATGTGATTAGATCTCAGGGCTGTGATTTCAAACCCAATGTTGGGTGTAGAGTTTACTTAAAAAAAAAAAAAAAAAACAATGGAACTAAGACTACGTGATGTTAATACAAAGATGGATACTATGGGATCCTGTTTACTTAAAATGATTCTCGGGATCCCTGGGTGGCGCAGCGGTTTAGCGCCTGCCTTTGGCCCGGGGCGCGATCCTGGAGACCCGGGATCGAATCCCACGTCGGGCTCCCGGTGCATGGAGCCTGCTTCTCCCTCTGCCTATGTCTCTGCCTCTCTCTCTGTGTGACTATCATAAATAAATAAAAAACAAAAAAACTTTAAAAAAAAAAAAAAAGAAATGATTCTCTAATTCTTCTGTATACTTGTAATTGATCCCCAAAAGCCTATCTCCACTTGAGAAACCCACAAGTGGTGTTCATAAAAAGAAAGCCGTTGCTTAACACAAACCAGTCATGAGTCCCCGTGGTATACTGTGCTGTGCAATCTAATTTAATCCAGGGATAGATTTTCATGGTGTAATTTTCAGATTTCTACAAATATTTCTTTGTGTGTAAATCTGAGAAGATAACTCCCTTGATGCAAGAAGCATAATTGGCATGATAATTTTAACGAGTTGGGAATAAAATTGACAAACTTGGGGAAAATGAGACAATCAAAAAGAGGGCCTAAGCACCTGGCTGGCTCTGTTGGTGGAACATGCGGCGCTTGATTTCAGGATTGTGAGTTCAAGCTCCATGTTGGGCATAGAGCCTACTTTAAATCTTTTTTTTTTTTTTAATTTATGATAGTCACAGAGAGAGAGAGAGAGGGGCGAGCAGAGACAAAGGCAGAGGGAGAAGCAGGCTCCATGCACCGGGAGCCCGACGTGGGATTCGATCCGGGGTCTCCAGGATCGCGCCCTGGGCCAAAGGCAGGCGCCAAACCGCTGCGCCACCCAGGGATCCCTAGAGCCTACTTTAAATAAATGTATAAAGAGGTGGATCCCCCCCAAAAAAAGGAAAGAAAAAAAAAAGAGGTGGCTCCCCGGGTGGCTCAGTTTAGTGCCTGCCTTCGTTCAGCCCAGGGTGTGATCTTGGAGTCCGCGGATGGAGTCCCACATCAAGGTTCCCTGCATGGAGCCTGCTTCTCCCTCTGTGTCTCCGCCTCTCTCTCTCTGTCTCTCTCATGAATAAATAAAATCTTTAAAAAAAAAATGTATAAAGAGGCCTAAGTAGACTATCCTCTCCTCTCAGAGGTGAGCATGAGTATATATTTATGGGTATAGGTGCCACAGTTTTGTAACACAATGGGGCTCTGGTCACTTTATTAAAAGATTTTGAGAAAGCAGGAACAGGGGTAGGGGCAGAGGGAAAGGGAGAAACAGATTCCCCCCTGAGCCAGGAGCTGGCCTCTGGGCTCTATCCCAGGACCTGAGATCATGATCTGAGCCTAAGGCAGATGCTTAACTGACTGAGCTACCCAGGTGCCCCTCTGATCACTTAATTTGAGAAAATTCAAAGTACGGATAGAGGGGAGAATGGGGTGTTTGTGTGTTTGAGATGGATGGTAGTGAAGTTTGCACAATGCCAATGTACTTAATACCATACATCTTTGCACTGTTACAAATGGTAAATGTATGTTTACCACACACAAAGACATAGTAAAAAATCAAAACTTCCTAAAATAAAGATCCTCGGGCAGCCCCGCTGGTAACCCAGCGGTTTAGCGCCACCTTTGGTCTGCAGTGTGATCCTGGGGACCCAGGATCGAGTCCCACGTCGGGCTCCCTGCATGGAGCCTGCTTCTCCCTCTGTCTGTGTCTCTGCCTCTCTCTCTCTCTCTCTCTCTCTCTCTCTCTCAGTCTGTCATGAATAAATAAATAAAATCTTTAAAAATAAATACATAAAAAAGATCCTCACATATCTAATTTGGTATTATTTCTTCCCGGTGTATCCTGTCATTTGATAGTTGCCAATTGATTAGGTAATCAGTGAGGTAACTTGCTTCATGATCTGCTATGTGGTGGGTGCCTAAAAACAGTATCTGGCATGGAGTAAATGCCCAATGAATGTTTGTATAAATGAATGAATGAAAATGAATGAATGAGGATAGTAACAGGAAAAAGATTGGTAAGGTCCATAAACTAAATTCCCAATCAGAAATTTCCAACAAGTTAAACTAAAGAGCTAAAGTATACTCCTCAAGGAAGTATACAGAAGGGATCTAGGCTGAAAGTATATTCAATCATTATGACCCTATAAAAGGATTGAGAATTACTTAGAAGTCCATCTAATGAAGAGAAGTGAAAATATAATTATAAAAGGATTGGTGCTTAAGTCACCTTGAAAGTTCATTTATATGGAACACTGAGATCCCTGATGTCAGATAAGTGAAGTATTCTGATACTTAGAAAATCAAGTGCAGAGAAGTCACAGTGGAAAATATTCTTGTTTTGAAAGGCATGAATTTTGTTTTCTGGGTACTGTACATTAAAAGTTATTTTTGTGGGGACACCTGGCTGGCTCAGTTGGTAGAGCATGTGACTCTTGATCTCGGGTCCATGAGTTTGAACCCAACAGTGAATGTAGGGATTACTTTAAAAATCTGAGTTATTTTCAGGGGGACTGGCTGGCTGTCAGTGGAGCATGGGATTCTTTTTTTTTTTTTTTTTTTTAAGATTTTATTTCACAGCACAAAGCAGTGGGGGGAGCAGGACTGGGAGAGGAAAGAAGACTCGCCACTGAGCAGGGAGCCTGATGACGGGTTCGATCCCAGGACCCTGAGATCATGACCTAAGTTGAAATCAAGAGTCGGATACTTAACTGACTGAGCCACCCAGGTGCCCCAGTAAAGCATAGGATTCTTGATTGCAAGGTTGTAAGTTCAAGATCCATATTGGATGTAGAGATTACTTGAAAAAATAAAAATCTTTTAGAAGTTATTTTCACTAATCTCTTTGTAAAGGTACAAATGTAATTAAACTTTTAATACAATTTAAAATTTTTTTGGGTGCCTGGGTAGCTCAGTTGATTAAGTGTCTGCCTTCAGCTTGAGTCATGATCACAGAATCCTGGGATCAGGCCCTGAATCGGGCTTCCCTCCTCCATGGGGAGTCTGCTTCTCCCTCTCCTTCTGCCTGCTGCCCCTCCTGCTTGTGTGCTCTCTGTCAAATAAATAATACCTTTTTAAAAAATTAAATTATTGTTTATATGCTCTGGTTCCTCAGGATTATTTAGAGCTTTTTTGCTTTTTTTTTTTTTTTTTAAGATTTTACTTATTTGACAGCACAAGCAGGGGGAGCAGGAGTGGGAGAAGCAGGTTCCCCACTAAGCAGGGAGCTGGATGAGGGCTTAATTCCAGGACCCTGGGATCATGACCTGAGCTGAAGGCAGACACTTAACTGACTGAACCATCTAAGCACCCTACACTTATTTTTTTGTTAAGTTTATTTAATTTTTAAGTAATCTACAATGTGGGGCTTGAACTCATGACCCTATCAAGAGTTGAATTCCATCTGAGCCAGCCAGGCACCCCATTAATACCATGAATTTAAGTACAAGACTCAAAACAGTATTTGTTGTTTTGTATGCATGGATCCTGAATCTATTTGTACACTACTGAATGGGAAGCCTAATATAAACATTCCAATCCTTACCTCAAACTTGTTTATAAATTTCAATGGAGTTGGGACCCCTGGGTAGCTCAGCAGTTGAGCGTCTGCCTTAAGCTTAGGGCGTGATCCTGGAGTCCTAGAATCGAGTCCTGCATTGGGCTCCCTGCATGGAGCCTGCTTCTCCCTCTGCCTGTGTCTCTACCCCCCCGCCCCGTGTTTCACATGAATAAGTAAATAAAATCTTTATAAATAAATAAATAAATAAATAAATAAATAAATAAATAAATAAATAAATAATATATCAATGGAGTTTCAGAATGCTCTGCTACATCCATCAAGGTGTCCTCTTAAATTCCAAAAAATAAGTGCCTGGGTGGCTTGGTTGGTTAAGCGACAGACTTGATTTGGGCTCAGGGAAGTGATCTCAGTGTCCTAGGATTGAGCCCCGAATCAGGCTCTGTGCTCAACGGGAGTTTGCTTCTCTCTTTCCCTCTGCCCTGCCCCCTGCTCATGCTCTCTCTGTCTGTCAAATAAATAAAATATTTTTTAAAAAATTACAGCAAACATTCAGGGGTGCCTGGGTGGTGCATTCAGTTAAGCTCAGATCGTGATCTCAATGGGTGATGAGATCAAGCCCCACATCAGGCTCTGCACTCCACTAGAGTCGGCTTGAGATTTTCCTCTCCCTCTGGCGCTCCTGCTCATGCTCGCTCTCTCTCTCAAATCTTTAAAAAATTTTAGCAAAGATTCAGACATAGAAAATTATATTGATCCACATTTGGCATCATATTCACTTAGGAAACTATTGGGTGGGAAACAGCATGCCGTGGGGCAGGGTCAGCCATTCCACAAGTTCATGTAGTCCTCAAAGCAGTACTACTTGGTGCAAGATGATGAAATCCACATTGTGCAAGTGCAAGACTCTCCTGACTTTGAAAGTTTTATGCTTCAGCACCCAGTATCTCATGAAAGGACACTGTAGTACAGCTCCCAAAGTTCCTGGAAGACCTGCCTAGTTTTGTTACTGCACTTGGAAGCTTCCAAGTATGGTGTCCCCATCAGCTACAGTTTCTTCTGGTCCAGATGCATTTTACCAATCAGGTCATTTTTACCATAAGCAAATGTAACAGAGTTGACATAATTATCGGGGTGCCAGAGCAACAAATGTAAGAAAAGGTCAAATTCTAATGCAGAAGGGGGCAGGGTTCTGTTAAAGGAATAGAGTCCAGAATAGATGGAAGTACCTGTAAGAATTTATATGATAAATGTGACATTTCATTTTGGTTGGGAAAGGACAAAAGATAGTACAATTGCCTCTTTGGAAGGAAATAAATTCACACCTTTGCCTCATACTACATTAATATAAATTATAAGTGGATTAAATATGTAAATGTAAAAATAAAGCTATGCTTCCACCATTTGACAAGCATGATATCAATAAGTAACAAGCAAGACTCTTCAATGGTTGCTAAAACTAGTAGACAGGTAAGTTTCAAGGAATGAGGAGAAACAGTCTGAAAATCTCTCCCTGCAAGCAGCTTGCTAATTACAAAGGGAAAAAGTGTGGTTTTACACCGGGGAAATGTGGAACACACCCCTTACCTAACTGTTCAAAATTAGCATCACCAGTAGTGGGATTAATGGGCATTATATGCTTCCTGATAGGATGCGCTAAGGCAATATCACTTGATTTTTCTTCAATTGCATAAAAATATATAATGACTGGGGATCCCGGCGTCCCGGGATGGAGTCCTGCATTGGACTCCATGAACAGAGCCTGCTTCTCTCTGCCTCTCTCTCTCTCTCTCTGTCTCTCATGAATAAATAAAATCTTAAAAATATAGATAGATAGATAGATAGATAGATAGATAGATAGATAGATAGATGATAGATAGAAAGAAAGAGAGAGAGAGAGAGAGAGAGAGAGAGACCGTATCATAAGGAAAACCAGCTAACCTCCAGTCAAGAGACATTCTATAAAGTAACTGGTCTGAAAATAAGAAAGAAAGAAACTGATCTGAGTGCTTCAAAGATTCCAATGTCATGAAAGAAGAAAGAGGAATATTCCAGATTTAAGGAGACTGAAAAGACATGAATGCAAGCCATGATCTGAGGTTGCTTGCTGTTTTAGTTTTTAATCTCTTTTTTTTTTTTTAAGATTTCATTTATAGAGACACAGAGAATGAGAGGCAGAGAGACACAGGCAGAGAGAGAAGCAGGCTCCATGCAGGGAGCCCGACATGGGACTCGATCCAGAGTCTCCAGGATCACGCCCTGGGCTGCAGGCGGCGCCAAACCGCTACGCCACCGAGGCTGCTCTTATTTATTTTTAAAATATCGTTTTATGGGCAACCCGGGTGGCTCAGCGGTTTAGCGTCGCCTTCAGCTCAGGGTGTGATCCTGGAGACCCTGGATCGAGTCCCACGTAGGGCTTCCTGCATGGAGCCTGCTTCTCTCTCTGCCTCCATGTGTCTCTCATGAATAAATAAAATTTACAACAACAAAAAAAGTAAATCCACAACTCCTTACTTATTTAAATAAATAAAACAATGTTTTTGTTTTTTAAAGATTTTATTTATTCATTTTTAGAGAAAGATCGAGGGGAGAGCCTGAGAGGGAGGGAGAAAGACAAGCAGACTCCATGCTGAGCTGGGAACCTGACCTGGGCTCCATCCCAGGACCCCGGGATTATGACCTGAGCCGAAGGCAGATGCTTAATTGATTGAGCCACCCAAGAGCCCCTTAAAAATATTTTTAAACGGTTTCATTTATAGGGATTCATACTATAATCCTTCTAGCCCTTTTTAAAATCAGCTTTAGCGAGGTATAGTTTACATAAAATTAACCATTTTAAGTGTACAATATGATTTTGGTTTTTGGAATGTATGCAGTTGGGGGTTTACATTAATTTCAATCTACTTCAACAGTTACAGAAAGCTGTACCCGGGCCACCTGAGTGGCTCAGTCAGACAAGTGTCTGCCTTTGGCTCAGGTCATGATCCCAGGGATCCAGAATCCAGCCCCACAGCAGGCTCCCCACTCCTCTTCCTGCTCATGCTCCCTCTCTCTAATGAATTAATAAAATCTTTTTAAAAGGAAAGCTGTACAGAATCTTTTCATATCATTGATTATCCTTAGTACTTCCTTAGTACTTATCCTATTAATTCTGTTAATTGACTTTCCAGACACACTGAATTGGTGTAAAAAGAATGTTAAATTTGATTTTAAGTAAAAGTTAAGTAAATTAAAGCCTTGGGGGATGCCTGGGTGGTTCAGTGGTTGAGCATTTATTTGCCTTTGGCTCAGGTCATAATCCTGGGGTCCTGGGATCGAGTCCCACACTAGCTCCCTATAGGGAGCCTGTTTCTCCTTCTGCCTATGTCTCTGCCTCTCTCTGTATGTCTCTCACGAATAAATAAATAAAATCTTTTAAAAATAATAATAAAGGGACCCCTGGGTGGCTCAGTAGTTGAGTATGGGTCCTGGGATCAAGTCCTGCATCAGGCTCTGCCTCTTTGTTTCTCATGAATAAATAAATAAATCTTTTAAAAATAAAATAAAATATTTTAAAAATAATAATAGGGGATCCCTGGGTGGCTCAGCAGTTTGGCACCTGCCTTTGGCCCAGGGCTTGATCCTGGAGACCCGGGATCAAATCCCATGTTGGGCTCCCTGCATGGAGCCTGCTTCTCCTTCTGCCTATGTCTCTGCCTTTCTCTCTCTGTGTCTCTCATGAATAAATAAACAAAATCTAATATATATATATATATAAATCCTCGGTAAACTAAGGCTTACTCTACTTTTGGTAACAGAGATGTGTCAAAACAAAGTGATATAAAAAAAACAACAAAGTGATAACCAAAATTTTATTTAGTGAAATAATTTTTATTCCATGGCCTTTTAGTCTGTAGAGATTTATAAAGGTCCTTCAACTTCCACAGTAAATTACAATTAGACTTTAAGGTATGTGAAGGCTGTTAAAAATTTTTTATTGGATTAAGCATTGGAAGCTGGGACACCTGGGTGGCTCAGTAGTTTAGCTCCTGCCTTCAGCCCAGAACGTGATCCTGGAGACCTGGGACCGAGTCCTGCATTGGGCTCCCTGCATGGAGCCTGCTTCTCCCTCTGCCTGTGTCTCTGCCTCTGTGTGTCTCTCATGAATAAATAAATAAAATCTTTTTTAAAAAAAGTAATTGACAGTCTAAATTATTTTTCTTAGAATATGCCCAAAAATCCATTTCTTTTACTTAATAATTGCCAAACTAGTATGAAAAAGATGGTCTTAAATTTAAAGAAACACTTGTAAGAATATACCTTAGGTATATGTGAACATGGGCACAAATATTCATGTATAAAATTCCTTATTGATGAAACTTAGAAGTCCATCAACAGGAGACTAGTTAAATTATATAATGGCAATCCATTCAATGAAATACTATTTAGGTATTAAAATTTGCAAAAGGAAAACACAAAAAAATGAAACAATCTAGAGCACCTGGCTGGCTCAGTCAGTAGAGCATGTGACTCTTGATCTCAGGGTTATGAGTTCAAGCCCCATATTGGGTGTTGAATCTAGTTTTAAAAAACCAAAATGAGGGCAGCCCAGGTGGCTCAGCGGTTTAGCGCCGCCTTCAATCCAGGGTGTGATCCTGGAGACCTGGGATCAAGTCCCACATCAGGCTCCCTGCATGGAGCCTGCTTCTCCCTCTGCCTGTGTCTCTGCCTCTCTGCCTCTCTCTCTATCTCTCATGAATGAATAAATAAATAAAGTTAAAAAAAAAAAAACCAAAATGATATCTATATGTATTAATAAAATCATCTCCCAAGATATATTGATAAATTGAAAAAGATCAAGGTATATAGTAATATGCATTCTATGCTGCCATTTATTTGTGTGTGGTGTATACATATACTTGCATGAAATGGGGATATGTACATATCGCTGTAAATACTTCAGAAATACAAGTCAGGGCTGCCTGGGTGGCTCGGTCAGTGGAGTGACCCACTCTTGATTTTGGCTCAGGTCATGATCTCAGGGTTAGGATCAAGCCCTTGTAGAACTACCCACTCTGGGAGTCTGCTCAAGATTCTCTCCTTCTCGCTCTGCTCTTCCCCCAACTTGTGCTCTCTCTCTTTCTCTAAAAATAAATAAATCATAAAAAAGAAAAGAAATACATGTGAAAAGGACATGGTAGTATCCTCTGGGGAGGGAAATTAGTTTACTGCAGGTTGCGTATTAAAGGGAGACTTAGGGGATCCCTGGGTGGCTCAGCGGTTTGGCGCCTGCCTTTGGCCCAGGGCGCAATCCTCGAGTCCCGGGATCGAGTCCCGTGTGGGGCTCCTGGCATGGAGCCTGCTTCTCCCTCCTCCTCTGCCTCTCTCTCTCTCTCTCTCTCTCTCTAACTAAATATTTTAAAAAAAAAGGGAGACTTAATTTTCACAGTCCATCCTTTAGCACTTTTTGAATTTTTTAAAAAATCAAAAGGGCTTATTGTCTATTTAAAATAATTTAGGGGCACCTGGTGGCACAGTTGGTTGAGTACCTGGCTCTTGGTTTCAGCTCAGGTCATGACCTCAGGGTCATGGGACTGAGCTCTGTGTCTGGCTCTACACTATGCGTGGAGTCTGCTTCAGATTCTCCATTTGCTCCTCCCCTAATTCTTTCTCTCTTTCTCTATCTCCCTCTCTCAAATCTTTTTCTAAAAAGATTTAATAAAATAAAATAATTTAAACAAATTGTATTTTTTTATTTCCAAAGATAAAATGTATAATTTTAAAATATGGAGTGATATTCACCACCTGATTTACTGGAAAATGATTCTCAATGTATGAAATATGAAATAAAACACTGAAAATCTTGGAAAGAATTATTATTATTATTATTTTGAAAGAATTATTTTGAAGAAGAAGAAGAAGAAGAAGAAGAAGAAGAAGAAGAAGGAGGAGGAGGAAAGAAGAAGGAGGAAGAGGAGGAGGAGGAGGAGGAGGAAAAGAATCATCTCTTACCTGGAAGAACCTCTTAGTTACCATTCTTTTTTTTTTTTTTTTTTTTTAGTTACCATTCTTAAATTCATATAGCCCTTTTAAAATGGACTACTTGGATAAGTAGGCCATCAATGCTTGGTCAATCTTTTATGCTCATTTCTTCCTCTTCTTTTTAAGATTTTATTTATTTATTTGAGAGAGAGAGAGAGAGAGAGAGACAGAGTGAGAGCAAGGGGAGGAGCAGAGGGAGAGGGACAAGCAGACTCCATGCTGAGTGTGGAGACTGACTCGGGATTGATCCCAGGACTCTGAGATCATGACCTGAGCCAAAACCAAGAGTTTGGACCCTTAACCAACTGAGTTACCCAGGCACTCCTTCTTCTTCTGCTATTTAACCACTTAGCTAAACATTCTAGATTGAAATCTCAGGATTAAGTGAAGTCTTAAAATGATCAAATCGAAATCTCTGAAGATGAAATCCCCTCTAAAAGAAGATACTCCTTAGATTAGGTAGTTTAAGGAAATGAGTCTTACCTAGAGTCCATGGCTAGGAGTAATGGATGAACTTTAGAGAAACCATGAACCTCTGAATATATATTCAGAACGAGAGGTGTTTGTATTTGTGTATATTTTCTCTAAATAGCTTAATACTGGGCAGCCCGAGTTGCTCAGCGGTTTAGTGCTGCCTTCAGCCCAGGGTGTGATCCTGGAGACCCGGGATCAAGTCCCACATCGGGCTCCCTGCGTGGAGCCTGCTTCTCCCTCTGCCTGTGTCTCTGCCTCTCCCTCTCTCTTCTGTGTCTCTCATGAATGAACAAATAAAATAAGTAAATAAATAAATAGCTTAATACTGCTATCAGATTCTTTTAAAAAGATTTTTTTAATTTAAATTCAAATTGTCAACATATAGTATAACATCCAGTCCTCATCTCATCAAATGCCCTCCTTAGTGTCCATCACCCAATTACCCCATCCCCCCCCAACCTCCCCTTCTACAACCCTTTGTTTGTTTCCCCGAGTTAGGAGTCTCTCATGGTTTGTCTTCCTCTCTAATTTTTCCCCACTCAGATTCCCTCCTTTCCCTTACAGTCCCTTTCACTATTTCTTATATTCCACATATAAGTGAAACCATATGATGATTTTCCTTCTCCGACTGACTTACTTCACTCAGCATGATACCCTCCAGTATCTACCCTCGAAATCTCTGAAGATGAAATCCCCTCTAAAAGAAGATACTCCTTAGATTAGGTAATTGAAGCAAATGGTGGGTATTCGTCCTTTCTGATGGCTGAGTAATATTCCATTGTATACATAGACCACATCTTCTTTATCCATTCATCTGTTGAAGGACATCTTGGCCCCTTCCACAGTTTGGCTATCGTGGACATTGCTGCTATGAATGTTGGGGTATAGGTGTCCCAATGTTTCACTACATCAGTATCTTTAGTGTAAATACCTGGTAGTTAGGCAATTGTTAGGTCATAGGGTAGCTCTATTTTTAACTTCTTTTTTTTATTTTATTTTTTTTTTAATTTTTAACTTCTTGAGGACCTTTCATACTGTTTTCCAGAGTGGCTGCACCAGTTCACATTCCCACCAACAGTGCAAGAGGGTTCCCCTTTCTCCACATCCTCTCCAACATTTGTTGTTTCCTGTCTTGTTAATTTTCTGCTATCAGATTCTAAAAAGTGTTTCAAACACTCCCCAAATAAAAAACCATGATCTTTTAGTTTAACAGAATTAAAGCTATATTTTGGTTTGAAAATTATGAATGGAAATATGGATGTTGGAAACCCATATATTTCATTGTGAGAAAAGAAAGATGGAATAAGAGAACATGATGAAAATCTCTATTGTGTTGGATTTCAATTGGGGGTATTAGCATGTGCTTGCTCATATTAAATGTTTCCCCTTTCATCAGTATTACCCTCCCTCCATAGAGACAGAAAGCTTAAAGCCATAAATTTCTAAAAGAAATAGATAAATTTACTAAAGAACTAACTCAGGAAAAAAAAACACATTTATTCCTTTTTATATTCTTTCAAATCTTCTGTAAATAAATTTATTTTAACAATAAATGGGGGCACGTGGCTGGCAGAGCACGTGACTCTTGATCTTGGGGTCATGAGTTTGAGCCCCATGCTGGAGATAGAGTTTACAAAAAAAGAAAGAAAGAAAGAAAAAAGAAACAAGCTAAAATGTTTCAAACCTATCATTTGAAAGAGGAGATCACTGTGATTAAAGCATATTCAATTAAAATAAACAAAAAAACTGGAAAAAAATCTTACTTTAAGATAAGAATGCTCCTGGGTTTTGGCCCCAAAAGCTCATGGATGTACACATGTTGTTCCACTATTGGTGGCGCTAGATTTGATTACTTTGTCAAAGTGGTAACTGCTAGACCTTTCCATTGTAAAAGAAAATTTCTGTTTTCCTTTAAAGAAAGGAATGAATGGCCCAATTTCCAAAAATATTTTTTATTTTTTTTATTTTTTAAGATTTTATTTATTCATGAGAGACACAGAGAGAGGCAGAGACATAAGTAGAGAGAGGAGCAGGCGCCATGCAGGGAGCCCGATGTGGGACTCGATCCTTGGACTCTAGGATCACACCCTGGGCAGGGGTTCAACTGCTGAGCCACCCAGGCGTCCCGTCTTTTTTTTT
Organism: Canis lupus dingo; assembly: GCF_003254725.2. Lineage (NCBI taxonomy): Eukaryota > Metazoa > Chordata > Mammalia > Carnivora > Canidae > Canis > Canis lupus. Next base: position 37,010,168 of record NC_064256.1, on the reverse strand, counting down.
TTTTTTTAAACTGGGCATGCAGACCAGTGGCTGTCTTGAACTCACTACCCTGAGATCAAGCCCTGGGCTGAGATCAAGACTTGGACACGTATCCAACTGAGCCACCCAGATGTTCCCCAGAAACAATTCTTAAATGGGGCAGCTGGCTGGCTCAGTCAGTAGAGCATGTGACTCTTGATCCTGGGGTTGTGAATTCAAGCCCTATGTTGGGCATGGAGCCTATTTAAAACTAACAAACAAGGCAGCCCCAGTGGCTTAGCGGTTTAGCACCACCTTCAGTTCAGGGTGTGGTCCTGGAGACCTAGGATCAAGTCCCACATCCGGCTCCCTGTATGGAGCCTGCTTCTCCTTTTGCCTGTGTCTCTGCCTCTCTCTCTGTGTGTCTCTCATGAATAAATAAATAAAATAAAAACTAACAAACAAAAAACATGTCTACAATGTATATGGCATGAACTACTACTCCTGGGCTTGTAGGCGCTGTAATTTCACTTTAATAACTACAGTGCCAGTAGGTTTAGAATATTTAAAAAAAAAAAAAAAAAGAATATTTTTCTGCAGATTAATCCTTTGGAAAACAAATCCTAGCCTCATATTGTGAGAAAAATGCAACTAGTTGAATATTGTGTAATGCATAAATAGAAAAGTTAAAAAGATTTTGAGGGGTGCCTGGGTGGTGCAATTGGTTAAGCCTCCAATTCTTGGTTTCAACTCAGGTCATGATCTCAGGGTTGTGAGATTGAGCCATGTGTTGGGCTGTATGCTCAGCCTGGAGTCTGCTTGAGATTCTCTCTCCTCACACTTGTGCTGTCTCTCTCTTTCTCTCTCTCTCTCTTTAAAATAAATAAATTTTAGGGATCCCTGGGTGGCTCAGTGCTTTAGCACCGCCTTCGGCCCAGGGCATAATCCTGGAGTCCTGGAATCGAGTCCCACATCAGACTCCCCGCATGGAGCCTGCTTCTCCCTCTGCCTGTGTCTCTGCCTCTCTGTGTGTGTGTGTCTCTCATGAATAAATAAATAAAACCTTAAAAAACTAATTAAAAAAAGATTTTGAAAGATCACCCATAAGATAAAACCATAACATACTAGACAATGACCTTACTACATACATACAATGACCTTATGTAGCAGTGTGTGTCATTATTTAATACCCTGTATTCTCAAGGTACTAGTTTCATTAATTTCGATTTGTTGAATCTTTGACTAGAATTCTTGTTTCATTCTACAGCTAATAAAATCAAAAGAATAAATGATGTCGAAGGGTCCATATGTTTCCTCTCTCTCTCCTTAAAAGTGATGCTTAGATAAGGTTTCTTCTTGGGGGTGATAAAAATATTCTGGAGCTGGATAGTGGTGATGGTCACATAAACATAGTGCATGGACTAAATGCTACTGAGTTGTACATTTTAATTTGTACATTTTCTCTGTGTCTCTCATGAATAAATAAATTAATTAATTGATTTAAAAAAATACTTTTGGGACACCTGGGTGGCTCTGCAGTTGAGCATCTGCCTTTGGCTCAGGGTGTAATTCTGGGGTCCCGGATCTAGTTCCACATCTAGCTCCTGCAGAAAGCCTGCTTCTCCATCTGCCTGAGTCTCTGACTCTCTCTCTCTCTCTGTCTCTCATGAATAAGTAAAATATTTTTTAAAAATTGTACATTTTATTTCTTTTTAAAGATTTTATTTTTAAATAATCTCTACACCCAGCATGGGGCTCAAATTTATAGCCCTGAGATCAAGAGTTGCATGCTCTACTGACTGAGCCACCCAGACACCCTTAAAAGATTTTCTAATTTATTTGAGAGACAGCATGAGCAGAGGGGAGAGACAGAGGGAGAGGAAGAAGCACCCTCCTCGCTAGCAGGGAGCCGGATGACACGGGGCTCGATCCCAGGGTCCTAGGATCACTGTCTGAGCTGAAGGCAGACGCTCAACCACCCAGTCGGCTCCCAAATGGTGAATTTTTGCGAAGTGATGCTTCTAGAAGAAATTCTAAAGACTGGTGCCTGGGGACAAAAACCCACTCACCCCTCTTCTCACCTTAATTTATAAATGAAGTTTAAAAAAAAAATTCTGCCACAATTATAACTCTAAATGGAAATGCATTATCCTTTACCATATTCTGCATTTCTTCCTAGCAGACCTAATTATGATCTACGTCTCCAATGTAGCTCTGACATATGTTTCTCTAAACAATATTTAAATAGTAAATGGCAAAAACTAAGCCATAAAGAGAGTCATCCTTAGGTAGCTGTTTCCTGTTTCAGGAGAAACAGTAAACTATTACAACTGGAAAGGACTTTCAAGATCACCTGGGCCAGGGGGTCTGGGCAGCTCAGTTTGTTAAGCGTCTGCCTTCAGATCAGGTCATGATCTCGGGGTCCTGGGATTGAGGCCCACGTTGAGCCCCAGAGCCCCACGTTTGGCTCCTTGCTCGGCAGGGAGCCTTCTTCTCCTTCTGCCCCTCCCCCTGCTCATGTTCTCTCTCTCTCTCTCAAATAAATAAATAAAATCTTTTTTCAAAAAAATCACTTAGTCCAGCCCACTCATTTTCAAATTAGGGGACAGCCAGATAAAATGTATAAGGCTAAACCTGTGTGTGACATCATTTAGGTGAGTCTAATTTGTTTTATCATTAGTAGGTAAAAGTATCCTACATCTGGGAATGTGACAGTGGGCTAATATGATACTTTCTGCTTACCGCTTTAATACACTGGTCAACAATTATCTTTTTTTTTTCTCCATCCATTTGCATAAGAACATGAAGAGTGCAAAATAAGCTTCAACCTAGGTAAGAGTGAAGAGGAAAAAATGAAGAGCTCTGCTCTGAGCCAATAACCACCACCCTGGAAAGACATTGAGGAGTTACCATGTATAGTTGCATTTAAACAGCAACCTGAAATTCAGCTTCAAGAAGCCTGAAATTTACCCACCCTGGGTGATGTCCACAAATTACTGGAAGGCTTTAGAAAAGAGAACTTGTACTTTCACAAAATTATAGTAAATCTATGCCTGGATGTTGAATATTGCTCCAAAAACAATGAAAGGGAGACAGGAGTCTGGAAGAAGGCAATAAATGATCAAAGGCACCTAGCAATGAATATCTTAGGACACAAGACTGGGCGAACCAGGATAATGTAATCTAGGAAGTTAAAATAAGAGGATTATGACTGAGTTTCAAAAAAATTGCTAAGAGGATCCCTGGGTGGTTCAGCGCTTTGGCACCTGCCTTCGGCTCAGGGCGTGCGTGATCTTGGAGTCCCGGGATCGAGTCCCCCATGGGGCTCCCTGCGTGGAGCCTGCTGCTCCCTCTGCCTGTGTCTCTGCCTCTCTCTGTGTCTCTCATGAATAAATACGTTAAAAATAAATTGCTGAAATGGGTGGCTGGCTGTTTCAATCGGAAAAGCATGTGACTCTTAATCTCGGGATGGTAAGTTCGAGCCCCACACTGGATGTAGAGTTTACTTAAATAATTAAAACTTAAAAAAATTTTGATGAGAGGAACTGGTGGGAGGACTGTGAACTTGTTAATCAAATCCTGGTCTTCAGAGTGAGAAAGCATTCTTTCCATTTTGAGAGATGTTTCGGGGAGGTGGTTCTTTAGAGAGTAGTGAACTTCTTACGGCCCCTTGCTGCCAATTTCTGTTAGGAAAAAAACAAGAAACCTTATGTGATAGATTGTTTTATGGGGTTCCTGGCTGGCTCAGTCTATAGAGCATGCAAGTCTTGATCCTGGAGTCATGAGTTCAAGAATCACATTGGGTGTAGAGCTTACTTTAAAAAAAAAGGGGGGGATCCCTGGGTGGCTCAGCGGTTTTTGCCTGCCTTGGTCGAGGGCGTGACCCTGGAGACCCAGGATCAAGTCCCACATCGGGGTCCCTGCATGGAGCCTGCTTCTCCCTCTGCCTGTCTCTCTCTCTCTCTATGTCTCTCATGAATAAATAAATAAAATCTTAAAAAAGAAAAGAAAAGAAAGTGTTTTGTGAAGGCACTTTTATTTTTAATGATATTTTCATATCATCTAGATATGTTCAAGAAGGGTTTATACAGGGGATCCCTGGGTGGCGCAGCGGTTTGGCGCCTGCCTTTGGCCCAGGGCGCGATCCTGGAGACCCGGGATCGAATCCCACGTCGGGCTCCCGGTGCATGGAGCCTGCTTCTCCCTCTGCCTGTGTCTCTGCCTCTCTCTCTCTCTCTCTCTGTGACTATCATTAATAAATAAAAATTAAAAAAAAAAAGAAGGGTTTATACAAATTCTTAAAAGCTTTAAAATGGATCAGTAAGGAAAATTAAGGACATTTTGGGTACATCACCGATATTTTTAAGGATTACATGAATGGTATTTATATGCTGCCTCTTACGGGGTGGTGGGCAAAAACCACGTGTATACATCAAGCTCTACCCTCCGCAGTGCCCTACACCTTTTGGGACCCAAATATTTGTTCAGAAAATAAGTAAACATTACTTCACCAAATGTTTTTTGATGACACTTATTAAACAGAGAATTGCAGGTGAACAAATCCAGTTCTAAGTATGCTCAGGACATAAAAGTCTTTACAGAAAATGTATCAGCTCTCTACATCATTTTCAGGATCTAGTGATTACATATGTACGTTATTTTTTAGCTAACCAAACCTTGAGACCTTCTGACATTATACTATTACATTTTGGATGATGGCCCATCATAAATAAGAAATAACATAGGGCAGCCCGGGTGGCTCAGCAGTTTAGCGCTGCCTTCAGCCTCAGGCGTGATCCTGGAGTCCCTGGATCGAGTCCCACATCAGGCTCCCTGCATGAAGCCTGCTTCTCCCTCTGCCTGTGTCTCTGCCTCTCTCTTTCTCTCTCTCTCTCTCTCATGAATAAATAAATAAAATCTTTTAAAAAAATAAAATATTGCCCATCATAAAATACGAAATGTAAAATTGGGGCTCCTGGCTCAGTCTGTAGAGCATGCAACTCTTGATCTTAGAGTCATAAATTCAAGCCACATATTCAGTGTAGAGATAACTTAAAAAAAAAAAAAAAAAAGAGGGGCACCTGGGTGGCTCTGTCAGTTAAGCATCTGCCTTTGACTCAGGTCATGATCCCAGGGTCCTGGGATTGAGCCCCAGGTCGGGCTCCCTGCTTAGTGGGGAGCCTGCTTCTGTCCCTCTGCCTGCTCTTTCTCTCTTTCTCACTTTCTCTCTCCAACAAAAAAATAAAATCTTTAAAAAAATAAATGTAAAAATTAAGGATTCCATTAAATTCGGAGCATATATTTCACTGTTTGAAAATTACAGCTATTTAAAAGTGGAAGGTAAAATGAGTTTACTGTAACTTCTTAGAACCCCATTTGATAATTTATATGAAGTTCTCAGCCTTTACTTTTTTTTTTTTAAGATTTTATTTATTTGACAGAGCTCTAGAGAGAGAAAGCACAAGCAGGGGGAGTGGCAGGCAGAGGGAGAGGGAGAAGCAGGCTCACTGTTGAGCAAGGAGCCGGATGTGGGGCTCCATCCCAGGACCCTGAGACCACAACCTGAGCCCAAGGCAGATGCTTAACCAACTGAGCCACCCAGGCGCCCCCAGCTTTACGTTTTTAACCCAAGAATGATTGTTTAAGGAGTTTACATCAGACTGGCTCTTTTTCTGGACATTTTGCCATTTTTTCTTTTCAAATACGACTATTTCATAGGACTATATCATAAAAATTTTGTTTACTCAATAAATTTTGCCAAATGTGACAAAAATTTCTTAGTAAGCCTATAAAAAGTTTCCTTTGAATTCATTTCTCTCCATTCTTATTTTTTAGAAGTTTATATATGAAAGAAGTTCATGATACCCTATCTGACATGACTATACTGATAATGAATTATGAGCAGAGATTTTTCATTACCCTTATAAAACTGAAAACTGGGACACCTCTTCCTTGGGATCCCGGTATGATCCTGGGGTCCTGGGATCAAGTGCTGCATCAGGCTCCCCGCAGGGAACCTGCTTCTCCCTCTGCCTATGTCTCTGCCTCTTTCTTTGTGTCTCTCATGAATAAATGAAATATTTAAAAGAAAATTTAAAAAACTGAAAACTATAGAGCTCCAATATATTTTGGTTCACATTTATAGTCTCAATCATAAGGTAGTTATTCTTTGAAACTAGGTCACTACTTATTTTATTATTTTAAAGATTTTTAATTAAAAATTTTTAAAAGATTTGTTTTATTTTATATAGAGAGAGTGCACACAAGAGAGGGGAGGGTTAGAAGGAGAGGGAAGACTCTCAGGTAGACTCCCCACTGAGCACGGAGCCGGACTCACAAGATATGATCCCACCACCCTGAGATTGTGACCTGAGCCAAAATTAAGTCAGACACATAATTGCACCACCCTGGTGCCCTTAAGATTTTTTTATTTTTAAGTAATCTGTACACCTAATGTGGGGCTCAAACTCAAAACCCTGAGATGAAGACTTGCATGTTCCACCAACTGGGTCAGCCAGGAGCCTCTCTAGGTGCCTTTTAGAGAGTGAGGTGGAGATGTATTTGTACAAACATCCTAGCATTTGTATGTCCAACAACTTTAACTGAGGACTTGCTTCATAGAAAACTAAATGTTAAATAGTATCATGCATTCATTCAACAAATATTTATTGAGTATATATTACATGCCAGACACAATTTTAAGTACTGGGAAATTAGCAGTAAGCAACCAAGGCCTAAAAACAACAAAAACAAAAACCCCTGCCCTCATGGAATTTACTTACATACAAAGATAAATCAGACCTCATCAATCAGTTGACACTCTAATACAGAAGTGTAAATTTTTTTAAATTTTCACTTTTTTCGAAGATTTTTATTTCTTAATTTATTTTAAAGATTTATTTATTTATTTTAGAGAAACAGTGTGAGTAGGGGAAGGGCAGAGGAGAGGAAGAGGGAGAACCTTCAAGCAGATTCCTCACTGATGGCAGAGCCTGATGCAGGGCTCCAGCCCAGGACCCTGAGCTCATGACCTGAGCTGAAACTAAGAGTTGGCCACTCTACCAACTGAGTCACCTGGGTGCCTCCCTTCCCCTTTTAAAAAGTAATCTCAAAAATAAATAAATAAATAAATAAATAAATAAATAAATAATTAATAAAAAGTAATCTCTTCATCCAACATGGGGCTCGAACTTCAACCCCAAGATCAAGAGTTTTATGTTCCACTGACCAGCCAGGCACCCCTAAAATTTTTGTTTAAATGATAAATGCCTTGCAATATATAAAAGTACTATGTCAAATTCACATTTCATTTTTATTTTTATTTTTGTTTATTCATTTTTACACTCAATGTGGGGCTCCATCTCATGACCCCAAAACCAAAGAGTTACCCACTCCACCAACTGAGCCAGCCATCTCCAAATTCATACTTTAAAATTCAGATACCAGAGGAGAGAGATTGTTTCTAGTTTCAAGGATCAGGGACTGTCTTCACGGAAAATAGTTTCAGTTGAGACCAACCTACAAGTGTCTAAACTATAAATAACTGAAACATAATTATTTTAAGTTCATTATATTACAAAATAAAAAGAACAAAGGAAAATGAGGTAAGTTTAAAATATAAAGTGTACAATGTGTCTACCTTTGAATGTGTCATGAACATGAAACATTTTCAAACTGAAAAAATAACAGTTTAGGAATTAAAGTAAAAATAAACCTAAATTTGATTGCCTTCCTTGTTTTCAAAGAATTATTAGTTCTGATTTTATACCATAATGATTTTTCTTTAAATATATTAAAAATATATTTAAAATATTTCTTTAAATATATTAAAAATATATTTAAACTTTTGCAGTGGAATAGCAGTTTTATCAAATAAAAATCTCTATCTCATATTGCATTATTAATAATTCCAAAGTAGCAGAACCAGATTAAAAGGCTTTTATTTATTTTTTTAAAGGCTTTTATTTTTATAAGCATTGGTGGTTATAAACTAAATAATCTTTTCTGCTAAGTTACCATTGAAAATCTTCATGTACTTTTGTATTATAAAATTTGTGTTAACGAAATATCCTTTCAATCTGCCTAAACTCTGAAAATTTTAGTCTCTGCAAAAATTTGAAATATCATAGGTGAAAGCACCACCCAAATCTCTTTCAATAAATTCCAGTGAACTGCCCTTTTTTTGGCATTAAATTTTATTATTTTAAGTAAGTGAGAAATAAGAAATGTCTTCTGAATCAGTTTGCTTCATCAAGCTTCTCTTTCCTTCATTTTACAAGAATGAATTAAGCAGATAAAATGCACAGGGATACTCATATCACAGAGTATTAAAGTCTGAGTCCTGTAACTGTGCTTATTTTAAATATTTAAAATAAAGTTTCGTTGGCAGGATTTTTTTTTTTTTTTAGAGCCCTGCTATTCCCATTATTTTTGCTAGTTTTTCAAGTGTGCCACTGCTAAAGCTATTTTGCAAGGAGCAACTATGCTGAAGTTCTTTAATTCTATGGAAAAGTTCCTTTTGAATGTTGCTCAAATGAATGTTTCAACTCTAGATGGGAAAACCCCAAGCCAGAGATAGTCACTGTAGCACAAATGAGAATATTATGCCTGTCTTTTTCAAAGTAATTCTTATAGAATTTTTCAAAAAACCATCAAGAATAGAAGTTAACATAAATGAATTGAGCACTTTAAATTCTTTAAATTAGTATATATAATTTAAATCTAATGATATTTTGTTTCCTTATAGTTTGATCTAGAATATCTTCCAATTGGTCTCAAGAGGCTCCAGTTGTTTTTTTTTAAGTTTTAATATTTAAAAAAATAATAATTTTTTAAAAAGTTTTAATTTTTTTAAGTAATCTCTATACATAGTGTGGAACTTAAACTCATAGCCCTGAGATCAAGAGTCACATGAAGAGGCTCCAGTTTTTGTTCTAATTATCTATAATTTACTTCTATAAAACTAAAATATCTAAATTGATATATTCTTCGGAAATCTAATGGAAGCCATTAGAAAACTAAAGACCAACTGTAATTATTAATAAACATTCACAGTGATTGATCATCTACTAATTTGACATTGACTTATCAGTTTCTAAATTCTTGACATTTTGTTTTCCTTTTTTATTTTCTTTGGTCCATAAATTCTGTATAATCATAATAATTTCTTATCCTAAGTTCATATGAAGCATGAGGATTTGATTCTAACAGAATTTTTTTTTTAAAAGACTTTATTTATTTTAAAGAGAGAGAGAGAGCACAAGCAGGAACAGTAGCAGCCAGAGGGAGAAGCAGACTCTGCTGAGCAGGGAGCCCAATGTAGGGTTCGATCCCAGGACCCCGAGATCATGACCTGAACCAAAGGCAGATGCTTAAGCAATTGAACCACCCAGGAGCTCCCAGAAGGAAATCTTTGATAAAAATAAATTGTGGGCACCTGGCTAGCTCAGTCATCCAACATAGGGCTTGAACTCACAACCCTGAGATCAAGAGTCACAGGCTCCACTGAGACAGCTGGGTACCCCAAAAATAAAATCTTAAAAAAATAATTTTACTTGGAAAGTAGAGAGAAATTTCTTACAAGTTTTTTATTTTTTTATTTTTTTTATTTTTTTAATTCTTATAACTCTTGGTCAGGGCATTGGCTTGTGTTAGTTGTTGGCATCAATAAGGGATTCCTTTACAGGGGAGATTTGTGTTTTTATTCTTTTCCCACCAACTGTTACTGATCTGTGGTATTTAAATAAGCTTTCTTGGGGCACCTGGGATATATGGACACAAAATATCTTTCCCTGCATTATTTTCTAGTTTCAAGCAGTAATCTCTTTCCCCTCTTGCATTTTATAGAACTTTCTGAAGTGATCCAATAATTTCATTGATATTCCTAGTCTTATTCCTTTTTCTGAAACTAAATTCCACAAATACTTGTAGAGTCTCCTCAGTGCTCTGCTGTTGTGAAAAAGGTAAAGGATGGTGTAAATAGTTTAAACTCTCTTTACAGCTGTGGAAACAAAGGCCGAGAAGGTTAAAACAAAACAAAACAAAACAAAACTGACCCAGGGTCACAGAAGGGTCAGCTACATGCAGAGAAAACAGGTGCCATTGTGGCATCCACAGTTTATGAAGACCAACAGATCTACAGGTAAACAAAGTGATGTAAGGGCAGCTTTTAATTTAAAGGCACAGCCAAGGACTTTGAGCTCTTAGGTTCATGTATCTAGTTAGGGGTGGGAAGCCAGAAGGATTTATGGTCGGTCAGTGACCACCACTCTGTACTGGTGTGAGCAAACAAGACCTGGTGGCAGGTGAGCGTTAGCCAACTGTTCTTCAACAATTCAATAGATAGAAGAGTTTGAATTACTCCAAGGGGAGATGTGTGTGTGTGTGTGTGTGTGTGTGTGTGTGTGTGTGTGTGAGTGTGTGTATGTAGTAATACACAGCTCTTCCCACCCCTGAAATGTCACTAAACTAAAAAGAAAAGAAAATCCAAGCCCACTGTTAAACTGTTGTTATACAGAGTAAATTTGAAATCCCATTTTTGAAGTTTGATATGAGGAAGAATTTCTTAGCTTACCGCTAAGAGTGTGTCCGGTGGTTATTAATGCAGCCTCCTTGGCCCCTAGGGGTTCTGATGTAGCTGGGCCCTGAATCAAGTGTTTGAGAGTACACAAGAAATCCCGGGTGAAAGAAATCATGGGATCTTGTTCCATACCAGCCTTTCACATTGAACTGATTTTATCAGTTTAGGATAGCTTGAGATTCTGAGCAGAGTTCCTGAAATGAACCATCACTTTGCCCAACAAAGTCTCTTCTCTCAAGGCTTTTGCCTTTAGCTTTCAATGATTTGCAGAACCATTCATGAGGATAATTATACGTGGTGTTTTTTTTTTGTTTGTTTGTTAGTTTTGTTTTAAAGATTTTACCTATTCATTCCTGAGAGTCACACAAAGAGAGGCAGAGACATAGGCAGGGGAGAAGGGGAGAAGCAGGCTCCGGAGGGAGCCTGATGTAGGACTCGATCCCCGAACTCCGGGATCACGCCCGAGGCGGGGAGCAGATGCTCAACCACTGAGCCACCCAGGCGTCCCTGTAGGTGTTCTTTAAAACAAAAAAAAGTAATGGTATTGGGTCTGGGCAAACCTCACCTTGGGTCTGTTTTCTTATCACCAAAAATAAGGAAAAAAAAAGTATTTGCTCTATCTCCCCCTCAGGACTTGGTACATGGTTTCATTCAAAGATAGCCACACCACAGCCCTGCCTCTGAACCTGCATTGGACCTTCCCTGACCTCAATTTCCTCAACTATAAAATGGGAAACTAATAGATCCTAAATAGTTCTTCCAGCCTTAAAATTATAGAATTGTCTTATTATGAAACAGGTTCTACTGAAAGTCATATGAAAGAGAAGATACTCTGTACAATTCCCTAATTAAATATACAATAAAAATCCAAACTTATTTATACAAGGGATCCAAGAATTTGGAATATATATAAAAAGGGGGAGATATTTTCCACATTGAGTCTTCTAGTGCTAGACTCAGTATACTTTGCCTAAATCTCTTTGTCTTTCCATTTTATAAAGAGTGGTAACAGTATATGCCTCCAAAGACAAAATATTAACTACTGAAGTCATATTTTAGAGAAATGTTAACTATTTACTATAGTGAATCTAGATATCTTCTGGTTCATACAGGCTTTTCCGGTTACAAGTGCTTTAAATACTTTGACTTCCCTTTACACCACAGACTCTGCTTTCTTAACTTTATATCCACCCTAGTTTGATTTTTGAAAACAGTAATTTATTTGCATATTTATATTTGTATATCCATGGCTCAATTCAAAATCCAAAGCTTGCAACTTCATATTACATTGCATAGTCACTCTGATAAGGCCACTCTGTGGCAAGTTACTTGAATTGTATTGTTTTCAAAATGAATTTGTTTGAATATTCCACCTCTAATCAGTTATATATACATAAAATCAAACTCTCTGATATCCTTAATTTATCTGTAAGATTATTTAAAAAAAATCAGCAAAACCTGTTTTACGTACTTGTAAATGCCATTAAGTCTGTTGGCTTTTAATAGGTTGTATTTCAAACTTTCATGGGAAAATTGGAAGGAAAAGAACAATATTTTAACCCATAGATATTAGATTTTAACAAGAAAATTAATAATCTGTGGCTTAACTTTTGTTTTTGTTTTTTTTTTTTTTAAATTTTTTTTTTAAATTTTTATTTATTTATGATAGTCACACAGAGAGAGAGAGAGGCAGAGACAGAGGCAGAGGGAGAAGCAGGCTCCATGCACTGGGAGCCCGACGTGGGATTCGATCCCAGGTCTCCAGGATCGTGCCCTGGGCCAAAGGCAGGCACCAAACCGCTGCGCCACCCAGGGATCCCGCTTAACTTTTGTATATTGTAATTTTCTGCAAGAAAACATGAGAAAAACCTTTAAAAAATAAAGTAATTGTTTTTATATCACATATAAAGTTACATTATACATGAAACTACAAACTATTAAAGAGATTCCTCCCAAGTTACTTAGTAATATCTGCATACTAACCATACACCCAAGTTTTAACTATTAACAATAGAAATTAGAAACCTGATCATTAGATTTGGTTGTAGGAATATACTTTCATTTTTGGCTTAATCAAGTATTCCATAAAAAACAAAAACAAAACGAAAAAGTTCGGCAAACATGATTTTAATCTTTTCTCTTGCTCATACAACTCCTCTCCGGTTGGCTGTAATATATTTTTCCATTAGCTGCCACATCTGAGACTAATTCAGTTTATTACTATATTAGCAAAGCACTAGTATAGATAAGAAAATAAATCCAATGCTTATTGTAAAGTAAAAGATAACAAACTTTTATTTAAAAAGCAGTGGTCATTCTTCATCTGTTTAGAAGCTCAACATGTGGCTATCCTAACATAACATGACCCCACCCCACTTCCTTGGTAATGAAATAATTTAGAGATATTTAATAATCAAGGAAAGAGACTATTTTACACAAATAGTAATAGGAAAGGGCTATCATTGGTTGAAACAACATTCTTCATTTACAGCCACTAAAAACTTTATTGTTGGTCAGCCCTGAAGCAACATTACAGTTTAACCCATTTCCCTATCCCTCAATAAATATCAAAAAGGCAGTAAATAATGGGACCCAGCTTTCACTTAAAATCTGAGTTTCCTCTCCACGTTTCAAAATAGTAACACCATATCTTTGACTTTTTTTTTTTTTTTTTTTTTGGTAGGCATTTTCTCAAACAATGCTACTTACTTGGATTAAAACAAATGAGCAACATATGGATCATTTACACAAACAGAAGTAGTAGAACAATCCAGCAGAAAGGATTTGTGATAATTTCATATTTTGTAAATAAATTCAACATCATTTTCAAAATAGGTGATCATGTTATTCTGTAACTTTAAAAATTGATCACATGTATGTTTTAATAATGTTTTGGATATTTTATGGGTATAATAAAATAGTCTTTTAAAAATCAAAAACAAAGCACAGAAAGAGAAAAATTAAGACATTTTGAATTAAATTCTACTGTTGATGTACTAATAGCATCCTAATTCCAATTCAATCTGTATTGTTACTCTTTTCTTCCCAGCTCTAAAAACATCGTATTGAAGAATTCTGATGAAGAAAAAAACTTAATTATGCTTACTTTGCCTGTTTTAACCTGCAACCTCAGAATTTGAACACAAGTTCTATCTTGCTTTATTTCTTTACAAATCTCCACAAAAGGCTTCCCTGCAGCAATATGTGTATATATTTTCATGTCCAATTGTACACACTGACTGCATTCCATACCCAACAAAACTGCCCTCAAACTGGATTTGTTGCTGTTGAGGCAAAAGAATAATGTTTCCTATAACTCTATTATCTATTTCACTAGATGAAAACATTTACTCAATTTCTTGTTCATTAATATTTACAACAAAATTCAATTTAATCTGTTTTAAGAAGTTCACTATATTGCTTCCAAATTAAAATAAAATTTGAATATAACTATTGTTGCCAGGGGGAAGTACGGATAATGCATTACACCAAAATTTTAGATTTTTTAGTTTTTCTATTTGGCTTTTTATAGGTGGCCATTCATTTAAATCAAAACCAAAAACGTTATTCTTGGTAGTAAAGAAATACAAGGGGAAAGAAATTACCGTAAGAGATATAGTAATTGAATTAAGGAGCAAAATCCCAAGCAATTTTCAACAAACGAAAACAAAACATGGCGACATCATTCTGTATTTAATTGTCCCAGAACAAAATGTTATCACCATAACAGAGACCATATGTATTTCTGAAGTAAGAGAATTGGTATTTTTTTCTTGGTTTTTATGACCTCTGTAGTGTCCTATTATGAATTAGATTTTTAATAGCTGGATTAGAATTAGGATGCATTAGAATTAGAAAGAAGGACCATATAGTTATGTTAGCTTAATGGAAAATACTCAACATGTTTCCTACTTGTTTGTATCAAATTGTACACATTTTTAAAAGTCTTTAATATTTTGGGGGGTAAGATTAGTTACTTTTAAATTCTTCTCTAAGTCTTAGAAAGTGCTAGGAAAAACACTTTTAGATTACAAATAAGATATGAATAGTTTACAAAGAAAAAATCACCTAAATATAGAAAAATTACTTCAATGACTGGCACAGGAACCCCCCCCAAAAAAAAGTTAAATAAGAGGAAACTATCAAACAGGTTTAATTATTGATATTAAACCTCAGTTCAAATACAATTTTGCCTTAGAGAAGGCACTGGCACTGTTATTTTAAACATAATCAATCAGTAAATTTGTCACTTGAGAAAAGCAACAAAAAATATCACCAACTCTTAGGTTTTTAAGCAATCTACCACAAAAAAAAAAAAAAAAAGAGGTAAATGTTTCAAAAGAAGTGTTAGGCACACATTTTAGGACAGATCATTAGAGTGTCAATTTTGATAAAGATTTCAGATTAGTTTTGCTTTTTTTTCTGCTATGTTCTCAGATTCTTATGAAGTTCAGCTGAGATGCTTTGAAATAATAAATCTTCACCTAGTCTGCTGCTTCCATCTTTAAAACTGGGATCATCATACTGAGAAGCTCAGGACCAAAATGTACACTGTACTCAAGAAGGAATGAATTTTAATAAGCCAAAGTGGAAACGGTAATGGTCTACCATTATTCCTACAAGTAAGGAATTTACAAATATACTCTGCCTTATTAAAATCTAAAAATTGACTTTCTATTTATAGACAGCATGTGGAATTCCTAAGTTTATCTCTAAAATCATCTAAGAGCTGATTTGTATATACATGTCACAAAATCTGCTGTTTCATGAAGGGAACTTTAGTTCCTGAGTTTTTTGGGAATGGGATTCTGGAAAAGAAATGGTCAGGAAAGCAAAGGTTCCTAAAAAGAAAATAGTAACTTAAGATGTGTCTTTTAAATGCACGTGTTAGAAAATGCTGAAAAACTGGCTATGACCTCAGCATGTGCTTTGCTTTCCGATTATTTGAGCGAGGAGAGTAGGTTCTTATTGCTCTTTCCAGTGGGATTTCATGCCTGTATTACTGTCCCATTTTATTCCATTAGTTAATACATTCTCTCTACCACCTTCCCTCCACCTTTAGCAAGGAAACCTGCAGGATAAATGAGTTACAACCAAGAAACAAGTTTAAATGCCCAACTCTTCTCAGCCTTTCCACACCCCTCCCCCCACAGACAAATGCCTATCTTCTTTGTTTTCTGTGACCCGTCAGCAAATAGTTATGTACACACACCAATTACCAAAGACTCTTTCCACTAAATGTCTCATTTCTCCCTCTCCCCAGAATAGTAATAATAAATGAATATTTTAAGTTCCACTCAAGTGAAGCAGTGAAATAAAGGATATAACTGCAATACAAAGAATCATGTTTGTCTACTACTTTAACAATCATGTGTAAAGTTTACCAGATAGATTAAAATTCTTATTCCTGACTTAGTTGAAAATTTAATGAATCAGTTTCTCCCAATTTTTTTAAGGAAAAGTATTGGTTATATAAATCTTTGAGTTTGAGAAAACATTTGAAAATACTTCAGATTTTAGAGTTTTGCCTTGTCCAGATTAATTCTGGAACTTTTTTTTTCAATTGAAATTTACTCTAAAAATTCTTTATTTTTTCTACTATATCATTTTCAAAATGTGAAAATTACAGATCATGCAAGTCCCAACCTAGAATCACTTTACAAATAATCATCTTCACATTTAAAATTTTTTTTAGGTGTTTAGTTATCTAAATTATTAACTATATAATCTTCAGCATTACACTATACATTTAGTTTCTAAGGTGTAATTTGTTCTAACTCAAAACAAACCATTTGTAAGTTACTCTGATGTTTCTGAGAAATAATTTTACAGGAAAATTTAAAAAATAGTTATCTATTAACCACATTAGTAAAATGTAATTGAAATACACATACAAAATGTAAACAAAGTATGTCTGTATTTTAAAAGTCTTCCATACTAATTCAGTCAGTTTTTAAAATTTGTTTTAAAGAGCTGTTCAGCTAGCTTTTAGTCTTATGGTAGGTGGCAATTTATGTTACTTCAATTAGTTGGCTTTCAGAGACTAAAACGAAAAAACTAAATAGTTTTTCCAAAAGAACTTAGGAGGATGATGTAACATCATTACTAGCTAAGAGTTAACAATACAGAAAAAATTTTGAACTCACAGATTTAAGCCGATTCTCTCAAGGTTTTTAATATTCACTAGGCAATTATTGCTTTACTGGTTTTTAAACAAATTAAGTATTTTGTCAAGACTTAAAAAATGAACAGTTAAACTATCTGTGAACAATTTAAGTTATACTTCTAACTGGTACATTTCATTTTCTTCAGATAATGAAAGAATTTGAGTCTGCTGTGAAGTTAGATATACCAAACACATTTACACTTCCCTCTTTTCTGTCCGGGCCAGAGTTCTGACCTTTATTTTTGAGAAGAACAATAGCAATTTACGTATATAAATACAAACGCACCCAAAACACCACTGCCTAGAAGACAGGACTACAGCTGTTAGGTTTTTCAGTTAACCAAGTTAGATATGATTATTCGTTTGTTTTGTCCTTTTCCAAGCCAAACTCTCATGTATTCTTTCTCACCGTCTCCACCAAACGTCAGTAAAATTAGAACATTTCAGTTACAGAAATCGCTAATCCTTCAAGGTCGGTCTCGGCTTCTTTGGTCTTAGGGCAGCTTCAACGAAAACGTGGTCTCGGCATAGTTGCTTTTACCCGGAATTTTTCGTTTGCATTTTTTTTTTTTTTTTTTTTTTTGGAGGGGTTGTTTGGTTTTGCTTAAAACAACCCTGTGGACCACAAAAGGGGGTTAGAAAGGGAGGGGGGGGAGCAGAATGAGTCGGTTCCTCTAGAAGCCCAGGGCGATCCAGGCATCTGAAAACCTATCTTGTTGTTTTAACTAAAAAAGAGGTGTAGATTCTGAGATGTTGGGCACCGGGAGGGCGGCGATGGGACCCGAGCGGCTGGGCGAGGCGCAGACCGAGGACCCGCGGGCGCGGGGCGTTGGGGGAAGGGAGGGCGCTGTGCGGGCCCCACGCGGTCAGCCCGAGGGGCGGGCTCCACGCGCACCCCCAGCTGCTTTCTGCTCTTCCTTAGGTCCCTCCCTCTTTCCTCCTTGGGGGCTGGGGCTGGGGGCTCGCAGTTAAAGGGCAGGAAAAGAAAAAAAAAAAACGAGCCCCGCAAGAGCAGAACTCCATCCCACCCCTCAACAACAAAACCAATGAGAGGGAGCAAAGGGTTATTTTCGCGCCACAAAAGATGGAAATCCAGGGGCGGCTCGGGGTCCAATGAATGGAAACCAGCAAACGGCTCCGGCGGCGGCGGCCGACGGTGATAGGCTCCCTCCGTCCGCCAATCGGGAGAGAGAGGGAGCCCCCCGCCCCCGCCCCCGCCCCCGCCCCGCCCCGCCCCCGCCCCCTCCCCAGCCAGGGGCGGCGTCTCCCTGCACGCCGGTTGCTCAACTGGGGCTCGGCGAGGCGGCCCCGCGGAGCGCGAAACCCCGCCCCGGGCCGCGTTTGCGCGCCGCGTGCGCCCGTCCCGCCGCCCCGCCCCGCCCCGGGCAGAGGCGCAGGCTGCAGCCCGGGCTCCTCGCCGTCTCCTTCCGTGGGTACCAGGCGGCCCCTGGCGCCGTGCAGCCCCCTCGCGCAGTCCGAATAGGCCTGGAGCGCGGGAGGCTCTGCAAACACACGCTGCCTGCTCGGTCCCCGCGGCTCGCGGGCCGGTGCGCGCCGGAGCAGGAGAACCTCAGGTGGTGCCGGGCGGCGAGGGGAACCGTGGAGGGCCCCCCGCTGCCCCCCGCGCCGTGCCTCGGCCGCAGCTCCGCGGGGAGGGACCAGCCCCCTGTCCCGCGCGGCAGGGCCGGGGGGTCCGGTAGCCGAGAGCCTTCGAGGCGAGCGCCGAGGGATCTTCCCCAGTGGGAGCTGCAAGGATCCCGCCCTCTTTTTCCGGGCTGAAGGAGAAAAAGGAAAACTCGCCCCCCCCCCCCCAATCCTCTCATCTCCTGGGCACGATTTTTGATTTTAAACAAAAATTACTGAAGGCAGATTCCGGAGAGGGCAGAGCCAAGTTCCCACTTATCATGCATCTGGTTTAAACCCAGGAGCCCAGGAGAGCTGTTGGAAGGAGCGAGAGTATGTTAACAATCCCTCCTATGGGGCCCAACGACGCGGCAGGCATCGCGCGCCCACCCGCGGTAAGGACTTGGGCTGTCGGGTGCTCCGAGAAGTGGCCGCGCGGTAGGGGAGGTGGCGACAATGTCCTCTCCTTCGCCTCCCCCTGCTCAGCCTTCGCTCCTAACCTGTGGATACAGCAACGGTAACCGACCTTCTAAACATAGTTTTTCTTCTTTAATATTACACTGACCCATAAGAAACATTGTTAGTACCCCCAGGAGTTAAGGAGTAGGTGCAGCTGTCCAAAGAGTAAACAGGCTGCAGTTGGTGACACACAGCCGCATCCCAGAACACACAATGGGTGGGATTCTCTCGTGGGGTTAACATTAATGAGGCGCCCTAACTGCTTCGGGAAGAACTCGGAAGTAGCCCATAGGCACGGTTAATTTCCTGTGTGTGAGATTTATTGGAACACTGGAACTTAGATTGACCTTTTATTCATTTTTGAAAATCCACCAAAGATATTTTTTGCTCTTGAAATGCCAGTTAAAAGACAATTACCCGTGCTCTTTTCTTTTTACTCAGCTAGTGAGTATATACTTATTCCTCAAATGGCTGGAAGATTGGAAGTGGAGTGGACTGTATCTATCACTCTTTGATGTCTGGGCTTATGTAACTCCAGTATGTTTTGAAGGTCCTAGATGGAGTATCCAGTTTGTTAAAATAATACACAGATTAAGTTCACGAGTCCCAGGAACATATTTCATCAAAACAGCACATACTTGTCTTAAATTCCAGCTGTTATGTGTCTTTGATAGTGACAGACAAGCATGATCCAGTATTTATGGAAAATAAACTATCCCATGCTTTAGAAGTAGATACTTCTTTAGGTCTCAGTTTTAATAAGAGCAAATACAGCGAACAATCCAGAAGGCACGGTTCAAGTGACTTTGGAAGCAAGCTGAATATATAAAATTTGTCCTTAATCAAAAATTACTAAAAGTTAACTTGATCAAAAGGCTAGTTCATACAATTTAAAGACCTACTTAGAAAAGCAAATACTATTAAATGAATGAAAAACATTTCTCCAAGTAGCTTTTGATCACATGCAACAGGTACATGAAAAATAATTCATAATTTTTGTTATTTACATTTTGAATATCACAGAAGTTAAAGGAAGAATGCGTATTTTTCTTTTTTAGAACCAAGATTTTCTTTTTAAAAACATGAAAAGGAAAAATAAGTAAACTCTTAAAAAGTTCAACCTAACCATAAACTTAAAATCTCACCATCCAAATGTTCTTTGAAGATAGAGCTCATAATATAGTTCTGAACACAAGAGCACAGTTGTCTCCTCGATCTCATAAAGTAAAAACATTTCACTAAGTTAAATGTCAATGAAAATATTGTGAGAGTGAGTTTACATTTAAAAAGTTGGATTTGCTTGGCAGAAAAAGAAAAACCTATTAGAAAGAACAGTTGCATTTAAAATGGATGATCTGACACCTTCCGGTTCCTTAACACAAAATTATAAAATAAGTTCCCTTTTTTTTTTTTTTTAAAGATTTATTCATTCATGAGACACACAGAGAGAGGGAGAGACATAGGCAAGAGAGAGAAGCAGGCTCCAAGCAGAGAGCCTGTTGTGGGACTCGATCCTGGGACTCCAGGATTCCTCCCGGGGCCAAAGGCAGGCGTTCAACCGAGGAGCCACCCAGGCGTCCCAAATAAGTTCCTTTTAAAGGAAAAAAATGTAAATACTCTATATCATGCAACAATTCCTAGATGTAGAAAAAAAATAACCTGTTATTCATTTCTTAATTGGAAAATATGCACTTTTAAGTGCCATAAACGGATTCGACAAAGAGAAACGAAGCCTATCAATTTTAATTACTGAAAATGTTTCAATGTTAAATCATAATATTTTGTCTATCATACAATACCTTTTCTACTACTACCAGTACCAGGTCACTAAACATTCCCGTTCCTATTTCCATGCTACACAGAATTTCATTCAGTTTAAAAATAAGCATCTATAAAATTTCATCTTTTCCATGGATTACTTGTTAAAAATCGGCCACAAGTAACCGGTGCAAATGAAGCTTTTGAGTGGAGCACACAATCATTAAGCGACACTTGCAGATTTGCACAAGAACCCCAGCACCACGTTCATTTCCGTATTCCTCTTCTCCAGTCTACATTCGCTTGGCCCAGTAAAGGCTTCACCGGGCCCAGACCCTCCCCCACACACCCACCATTGTACTCGTTCCCTACAGGGTAAATCCTGAAGGGCTCTCCTGGCCCTCCGCGGGCAGAACAGAGGCCGAAAGGGGCTCGAACAATGTTTCAAGTGCGAATATCACCTAGGGGTCGCGCAGAGCGGTCTTCCTGTTTTAAGAGCCCCAAGTTCTCCAACTAAAATTCTTTAAATAAAAGTACCAGCCTACCCCACTCCTCCTCCTCTGGAAACTACAGGAAGAAATGGTTTCCGTTTAGATACGGACTTTTCCCACTGACTTCTCGGCTCCGGCCTCCGAGGCCCGGGACGCCCCCATCCCCAAGCCGAATACCTCCGCCCCTGCGCTCCCCTCCCCCACCGGTGGCCGAGCCCGCCCCCGGCCTCATTTATCTCCGAGCCTTTTCTGAACCGCGCAACCAATCGCAGACGCGAAGCCGAGAGCCAACGCGAGCGCAGGCGGAGGAGGTGTCGCCCAGACACCCGCCCAGGACGCGGCGGGCGCCCATCCCCCACCGCCCTGGCTCGCGGCCGCCCCGCTCGCCCGGTGCCAGGGCCCGCGGAGGGTGCCTGGGGTGGGGCGCGTCTGCCCGCCTCTCCCGCCCCCTCCCGCCCCCCCTCGCCGCTTTCCGCCCCCGGCGGCCTGGAAACGTGCTTGCGGCTTCGCCGGGGTTACACTCCAAATGTCATCAAAGCCACACGGCGAGTTCGCATTGGGGACTCCTCGCTGTTGCGGATTACCTATTCCAAAAAAAAAAAAAAATCGAATGTTTAAAACTCCGGTAACTAGAGCGGAGGTATCGCCTAGTTAGCACCTCCACCCGTATCTCATTTATAAAAAACCACACACAAAAACCCCCTCCCTGTCCCCCTCCCCTCCCCTCCCCCAGGATCCGCCCCGACCAGATAACCCTTTCTAAACTCCGCTGTGACAATCAGCGCCGCCAGCCGCGCTCCCCTCCGCGCCCCGGCTGAGGCTCCTTTAGCCTTTCTCCCCTTCCTCCTCCTCCCCCTCTCAGGGTCCCTCGCTCGAGCTCGTTTCCCCTCCCCCTCTTCCTCCTCGCTCGCTCGCTCTTTTTTCTTTTCCCCCGAAACCCACTCTAATTGAGGCGCTGGGATTCCTCACGTGAGACGTTGATTTGTAGTTTGAACACGTGGCTCATTCAAAAAGCCGGACACTCGGAGCGGATTTTTTCCGCCTCCCGCGCCCTCCTCCCTCCACCCCTTCCCCCTTCCCCCCTCCCTCCTGCCAGTCACCCTTCTGGTTTTTTTTTTTTTTTTTTTTTTTTTTACGGGGAGGCGGCGCCTGCCCTCACGTAGTGTGATATTTTCACAGTCCGCTGGCCGATGCCAAAGGGGTTGGGAAGGAAGAGACAAAAAGTAGTTCTCCCCCCCCCTCCTCTCCTTTTTCTCGCTAATCCCGCCTCCTCCTCGGAGTTAGGAAGACTCGTGGATACGTTTGGGTTGCAGCAAGGCTTTTTCCCTTTTTTTCTTTTTTAATACCCAGCCAGACAAGGCAAAACAAGAACCTTCGGATTTGATTTTTTTCCCTTCTTTTTTCCGCTCCTCGTTCTAGCCTCTGGTTCTTACTGTGTTTGTGTGGTGTTTTCACGGCGAGAAGACGAGGGGGAACAAAACCCGCCGGAGCCCTCCATCACTGTGGGTGGTTTTTAATTTTTCGTTTTTCCTCTGTGTTTTTTTTTTTTTTTTAATAAACAACCACTCTTGACAATGAACAAACTGTATCTCGGAAACCTCAGCGAGAATGCCGTCCCTTCGGACCTGGAAAGTATCTTCAAGGACGCCAAGATCCCGGTGTCGGGACCCTTCCTGGTGAAGACTGGCTACGCGTTCGTGGACTGTCCGGACGAGAGCTGGGCCCTCAAGGCCATCGAGGCGCTTTCAGGTGGGCCCGGCTCGGCCCCGCCGGCGCGCCCGCCCCGGCCCTGCGCCGCCCGCCCCGGGCCTGCCGGGGGCGGGGGCCCGGAGCCAGGCCTGCGGCCGCGGCCGGGGCGTCCAGCAGGGCCCCAGGCCCGGGCGGGGCGGTGGGGCGAGGTCCGGGGAGCCCTCCTCGGCTGGGGCTTGCACCCGGCGCCCCCCTCCCGCGGGGGCTCTGCGGGGGGACGCGGACGCGCTGTCCGAGCGCTGCGGCGCGGGCTCCGAGGGCTGCGGGGCTGCGGGGCTGCGGGGGGCGCGAGCGCGGGCGCCCGCCCGTCAGCGCCCGCCCCGCCCGGGCCCAGGCGCGGGCTCCAGTCCCCGGCACGCCGGGCCTTGGGGGCCGAGCGCGTTCGCCCGCTTCTCTTTTCCTCCGTCCGTGCCTCCCTCCTTGCTTGCTTCCTTCCTCTCTCTGCTCGGCATTTATGGTGTTGGCTTCGCCGCCCCCCCCCCCCCCCGCTCGCCCCGGACCCCGGGCGTGGGAGAATGCAAAGTGGCCCCGACCCTGGTGCGGAGTGAGGCCGCGCGCTGGTGCCTCGCACGGGCGGCCCGGTGCTTTCTCTGCATCCTGCGGGGCGCAGCCCAGCGCGACCTGGGCTCCACGCTCCGCGGCCCCCGCGCCGGGCGAGCCCGAGGGGCAGGTGGGCGGGGGGGGGGCGTCCCGGCCGCGGCCTCCCGGGGGCGGCGGGGGACCACGCGTGGTGCACGGGGCGAGCTCGAGTCCCCTCGGGAGCCCGCGCCGTCCTTCGCGCCTGGTTGGTTCCGTGCGGTGCGCTGCGTCCTCGAGCCTCTCCTGCCGCCCCCCGCTCCTGGAGGGCCTGGGCTTGAAGCCGGGAGAAGCGCGGGGGGCCCCTCGGTCCCCCGAAAAAAATGCAGCGTGGCCCCCTCCTCAGAGTGCGTCTTAGGGGAGGCCCCGGGGAGGTGGGCGGAGGGGCCGCGTGCGTCCTGCGGCTGCCGCGGAGCTGGGCGACCCCTGAGGTGGGCGGAGGAGGCCGGGGTGCGGGAGGTCGGCTGCTACCCCCGCGGTGCGCCCGCCGCTCGACCCCCCTCCCCACCCCGCGGTGAATCCCACAGCCCGGAGGGGTCGGCCTTCCGCCCGCGGGTGCCCCGGCTTCCCTCCCGGCCTTGACACGCAGCCGGGGGTGTGTGTGTGTGCGCGTGTGCGCGCGGGGGTGTCACGGGAGGTCGCCTGTGTCACCGCTTAGGCTGTGAGGGTCCTTCGTGCGGGAAGAGCCCCTAAACCTGGCCAACTGTCTTCCGCCTCTTGTGTGTCCGCAGGTAAAGTGGAACTGCACGGGAAATTTATGGAAGTTGAGCACTCTGTCCCAAAAAGACAAAGGTAGGTTTATTCCATTTTCATTAATTCTGTTCTCCCTTAGTGGTCGGAAAGACTCTCTACACAGCTGAAAACAACTTCTGGTCCTCCTCTTAACGCTTTTTGGATTACTGTGTGGCTTGGCTTTTCCGTCTTTTATTCCTAGCCTTAAAGTTTACGGCAGGTGTGTGTGCGCGGGCTGGTAAGGCATCAGGGTCTCCCCTGTGGCTCCTGCCACGGGATTAATGGCAGGGAAGTCTCACGGAAGCTCTCAGGTTCTCTGAGTTGCTACAGGAGGAGATCAAACTCTTGAAGGGCCGTTTTGGGAATCTGTGGGAATTAGGAAGCAGTGAGTGACCCTGCCGCACTCCCCACCTTATAAGATAGAGGAAAGCAGCTGCAGACACGCGTGGGTGTGGAGTGTCTTTCCTTTTCTGTCCCGAGTCGGCGGCAATGAGTCTGAGAGGCCTGGGAGGCTGGCTGTGTATCTGAGAAGGGAGGAATTCGCTCATTGGAACACGTGAGTGAACGCCTGGGCTTCTCCGGCCCAGAAGCCTTCAGACACCCTAGAGTTACACAGGTTGCTGCAAACCAGCCTTTGTCTTCCCTGTACCCTCGTCCTGTTCCCCCTCCCCCGGCCAACACTTTTGCGTTGAAAAGCTTTTTGAAATAACCACCAAGAGATTGCGAAGACTAAAGATTTGTACTACTTAAGCAAGGGAATTGCACTTTTTGGAGAGCATGTGTAGTGTGTCACTTTACGGAAGATTTGCAGACTGTTTTAACCTCTGTGGAGTAATTTGAAGAAATGGCTCCTTCCTCCAGAACAGGCCAGATCCCCGCTCTGTAACTAACTGGGAAGGCGCTACTCCCTTACTGTAGTGCTAGGTTTAGCTTGTGCTTTTCTGGGTTTTGCAAGGTGGGATTAGGGTTTCTGCCTTTCTCTCCTCCCTTCCCCCCCCCACTCCGAACCTGGGCTAAGCAATAAGCTGAAAGTTCATCTAAACTAGAGCTGGGTGTGTTTGGTTAAGTATTGGTCAGTGTGTGTGCGTGCTAGAGGGCAGGAGGGCTTTGCTATGCACTTCTCTGGTGCTCTGCAGAGAGGGGTGGCTGCACAAAATGTCATCATGTGCCTATTTCTGTATTGAGCTCTCTTCCAGGTAAAGCGTTTTTCACAAACCTTGTTTTTGTTAGAGATCTGGATTTTTGTGGACTTCTCTTGTTCATGGACTTAATTTTTATTAGAATAATTGAAAAGGTATTTGTGTGATGAGATTTAGTTCTAGTTGGGAATTTTGGTGAGGTCAAGTTATTTCACGTAGTAGAAGGGAATTCTTTGTTAAAGGCTTCTAAAATAATAAAGCACGTACTGAAAAGTATCTAAACTGATCTCCGTTTAATAGGAATTGAAAAATTGAGGGAAAAGTCACATTTCTTTAAAAATTTAAAGGCATAGTCTGAACTGTATGGGGGGGATGTAAGTACATTCTGCAAATTCTAATTGGTTTCATGTTTAGCCTGTGTGTCCTAATTTTCTTCAAATGTTGAATAAAAAGGAGGCAAATGGTTGTGTGGAAGGACTGGCATTTTAATATTTGAGAGTTTCTAAATTTAAACATTAAATGTCTGGCATTTTTCAGATACAATTTATGGACCTGCATGTAAATGTAGATTATTTTGCTTTGCTCTCCTGATTTTCTTTTCCAGCCTGGTGTGAATTTCTCCCCATGTGTAGGGAATTAGATTAAAAACATCTGGTAACAGCCTTTTTTATTCTTAAAGGCTTTTGCCCAACCGAAAAACATACTTGTTACTTTATATCGAACAGGAATTTTAGGAAGTATATAAGGTAAAATGCCACCAGTGGCAGCAAGTATTTATCAATGAAAGCTTTTTCATGTTAACAATGTGGATTAAAATTTCAGGCTGATTTCGCTTACATTAAAATGCTCAGGATTTTAAATAATATGTTACTAGCAAATAGGAATGAGGACATTGGAGACAACTTTTTACTGATAGGGAGAACAATCAAATAAGTCCTTTTCTAGTACCAAATGCCAGAAAAGAAAAGTAGAGGTGTCTTTCTCTACGCAGGAAAATTTGTTGGAAATCTATAGTTTTGTTTTAATTGAACCTTGGAGGTACGATGATGAGGTTTCCCTTATCTGGACCGTTCCATTATCTGAATAGGCTTTGGGAGAGGGCTGAGAAGACACGTTGGTGATCCATACCTAGCTCCTATGGGAAGGTCAGGAAGTGGTATTGGTTGACAGTGAGTTGAATGCTGCAGACCAATCCTTGCCAAGTGAGCCTGCTGGACTTCTGGGTGGAGTTCTTTTGTGCTTAGCAGTCATTGCATTCCATCCCATCATCATGTGGGCATCTGAGGCAGGCACACCCACATGTGCGGCAGTGACCTTTATACCTGCTGTGCAAGGCATGTTGGGAGCCCAGTGCTGAAGAATGCTTATGGCAGCACTCTGAGATGGATGAATGGGCTTGTAGCAACTAAACAGGGGAGCAGGCCCAGGAGGCGATTTGACGCTTGGCATGCTGGCCCAACAGTGACTAGGAGCTGAGCTGGGCACAGAACCTTTCAGGAAGGGGTGTTGTTGAGTTTGGTTCTGACCATGCTTAGCTCCTGATTACTGAAGTCTCAAGGGAATGTGGAAGGAATGTTGCTTTTCTGCATTCAGATACCCCTCAGTTGGGGAAGATGATAGCACTATTTTACAGAGCTTGAGATCCCCTGTGTCTTGAATGAAGAGAAGATTGCCTTGAGTATCTATGTTGCACTTTTTATACTTATTGTAAAAGATAAAGTACATTGACTACCTGGCCTCAGTCTGAAGGATAAGCTTAAACACTCAACCCCACTTTCCACCCTGCCTAGGAGGTAAGGGTAGGTGTGAAAATTGTTGTGACTTTTGAAGACTGTGGCTTGGTTTGATTGGAAGAGCTCTTGATACCTTGTGGGACCGCATACGTGCCCCTGTGATTATGTAAATAGCACTGATTTCCTTTTTTGTTATGTTGGGAATGGGAGAGGGAATGGGAAAGTCTCTGACACTGGGGAACTCACAGGATGGTGGTTTTTGTTTGTTTTCCATGACTTTTTTTTTTTTTTTTTTAAGATTTTATTTATTCATTCATGAGAGAGACAGAGAGGCAGAGACACAGGCAGAGGGAGAAAGCAGGCCTCATGCCAGGGAGCCCAACATGGGACTCCATCCCAGGTCTCCAGGATCATGCCCTAGGCCGAAGGCTGCACTAAACTGGTGAGCCACTGGGGCTGCCCTGTTTTCCATGGCTTTTTTAAGTTATGAAAATTTTTCACATTTTTGGTTTTTTTATGGATTAAACTCATGATTTAGCTGTCAGCATTGATTAAAATTATATGAAGCCAAAATATATTTTGATAAGGGATAAACAAAATAGGATATTATAGTTAACATTTTCCGAGGAAGGATCCATTAAAACAGATTGATGTCTCAGTTCACATGCTTTTTTTGTTTCCTTAAAAAAAGAAAATTAAGTGAACAACTTATTTCTATATTAGAATCTTGTATTTAACGTGTGAATTGGAAAGACATAGCATATATAAAAGTTACTGGGGTTTTAAATGTATCTTACTTAAATGGCTATTTAAAAGTGCTATATTTTAACAGCTGTCTTGTATAGAATAGGATGGTGCCACAACCAGCAATGTGTCCATTAGGGCATATGATCCTGTTGTCTCAGGCCAATAAAAGCTGTTTTTAATGCTGAACCTTTATTTATTTAGGATTTTATTTATTTATGAGAGACACATAGAAAGAGGCAGAGACATAGGCAGAGGGAGAAGCAGGCTCCCTTAGAGGGAGCCTGATATGGGACTCGATCCCTGGACCCCTGGATCACGCCCTGAGCCGAAGGCAGATGCTCAACTGCTGAGCCACCCAGGCATTCCCTATTTATTTATTTTTTTAAAAAAGATTTATTTATTTATGAGAGAGGGAAAAACAGGCTCCCCACATGGAGCCCGATGCGGGACTCGATCCTGAGACTCTAATATCATGCACTGAGCCGAAGGCAGATGTTCAACTGCTGAGCCACCTGGGCATCTCTAATGCTGAACCTTTATTTTATTTATTCATGAGAGACAGAGAGAGAGAGAGAGGCAGAGACATGAAGTAGGCTCCATGCAGGGAGCCTGATGTGTGGGACTCAATCCCGGGTCTCCAGGATCATGCCCTGGGCTGAAGGCGGCACTAAACCACTGAGCCACCTGGGTTGCCCTAATGCTGAGCCTTTAAACATAGGCATGAATAGCTATGCTGCTCCTTGCTTATCAGTTTGGTACAGGTGAATCTTATTTTTTTTTTTTTTAAAGAATTTTATTTATTTATTTATGATAGTCACACAGAGAGAGAGAGAGGCAGAGGCACAGGCAGAAGGAGAAGCAGGCTCCATGCACCGGGAGCCCCACGTGGGATTCGATCCCAGGTCTCCAGGATTGCGCCCTGGGCCAAAGGCAGGCGCCAAACCGCTGCGCCACCCAGGGATCCCTGAATCTTATGAATTAGATTTCTCACACAGAGACTTGAGGTTCTGAATGTTAGGAAACTTTCATGGCTGGTAAAGAATCATAAGCAGTGTCTTTGGAGTGCTCAGTTTAAGGTCAGTAATGCATAACTGCTTAAGTGATTGTAGCCAAAAAGATTTTTCTTGATTTCATGTTGTTTTCTCAGTACAGCTTGAGAAAGAGTAAAAGATTTCTTACTTTGGCATTATTAGAATTAAAAACTATATGTATAAATGAATGTTGATATGTAGCTTCTGTGGGACTGTCCACAGTAACACGGAAGACATTATGGAAACATGACATGTGCCTGGAGCCAGTGGGAATTGAGAATCTTGGCTTCCGTTTCTGGCTTTCCTTTTGATTTGTGTGATCACTTACATTCTCTGTTCATGCCAAATGCCACTATAATAAACTAACAGGGGGCATATTTTGTTCTGAGTTTTGCCATTCTGCTCGAAATGAGTTACCAGCTGAGGCTTAAAAATACCTTTTGGGATTAGAGAAATGTAGGGTTTTCCCTGTACACAATTTGTTTTTTTTTTTTTTTTTTTTTTTGACAATTTGTAATTTCTGTAGTATGATAGCTCAATTGCTTTTACACATGTACCTCTTTTGGGCAGTCAGTAAGAGGGAAGTGATCTTTGTTATACTTTGAAATCCTTTTATGAGCCATACCACTGCAGTTAATGTGTTGTTAAAGGTCTTGGATTTTCTGTTAAAGTGAAGCTGTTGAGCATAGAAACTATATATTTGAAGCAGCTCCATTGTAATTGTCTTTAGCAGTGTTCAGATAACTTTCCTAGCAGTAACTAATTTTTGAATTGTATGATTTACCCATTTTTTGTTAGCATTTATTTATTTATCCACCAACTTTGGTAGTTGGTTGGTTCTGAGAGGATGGAGAAAGAGAAAGGCTGTGCTATTTTTAGCCAAATTTCCTTTATTGACTGTTGCCTATGTCTGATTTAAGCTTCTAGAGTAATAAGACAGGAGGTGGCAGTGTGGTAGCAGTGACCAAGGGATGGGATTGGCATTTTTAGTTAGGAACTCTTTCCCCATAAATCTGATGTTTAAAAAACTGGCTTGGTCTTCCAGGGTTTTACTTGAAAGCTGGTGGCAGATACAGTTTTTGTGCTCTATTAAAACTGAGAGTGTAATTTATCATGGTCTGAAATTGCTGTTTGACAAGTATTGGTAAATAAACAGAATTATAAATATTAATATAGTATGTGAATTTTGTTGCCCTGAAGGGGAATACATAGTACATAAATTATGCATTTTAGACAATTATCCTGAGACTATTTAACTTGATTAGGAAGTAGTTTGAAATTATTATAGAGGTGTTCTTTGAGGAATCTAGTGGAACTATAAGGTGTGTGTCGGTGTTTTGTTTTAGATTTTATTTTTAATCCCACTGTGGGGCTCAAACTCAAAACCCTCAAATCAAGAGTTGTATGCTCTACTAGCTGAGCCAACCAGGTGCCCCAAGTGGAGCTATAACTTGAGAGAGGACTAAGTGTCTAGAATAGCTGCCCTTATCACTTAGTTGTTTAGAAGTTGATTCCATTGCTGTCATGGTGTTTCAGTTATCTCTTGCTTCATAACAAACTACCCCAAAACTTAGTGGCTCAAAATAACTAATTTTCCCTCATGATTTTGTGGATCTGCTTGATGATTGATTCCGTTCCACATGGTGTCTGTCATTCTGGGTCATTTACTGAGCTGGTCTAAAAGGTCCAAGAAGGCTCTTGGTGTCTGGCCTCTTCATGCTGGTCCATGTGACTTTTCTCCACATGGTATCTCAGGGCTTGGTAGTAGCCCTTGGCTACTAAGTAAGAGTAAATTGAAGCTGCTTGACCTCTTAAAGGCTAGGCCCAGAATTGGCACATTATCCTATCACATACTGTCAATCGAGGCAAGTCACAAGGCCAGCACAGATTCAAGTAGGAAATGGAAAGAGTCTCCATCTCTTGAGGGTAGAGTGGCATGCATGTACAGAGAGGAAGAAATTAATGGTGACGATTTTTGTAGATTGTCTTATAAATGGAAGGAGGAGGGGAAGAGTTGTGGCTTCAAAGTGATTGGAACCTAAAATGTCTAAAAATTACATTAAGCACTAGAAATGGGGAAGTGAGAGATTATACTAGCTTTGGAAGTGATAAATAGTGGTCAGTGTCTGTATATTTCTAAGAAAGGACTAAGAGGATTTGTTGATGGATTAGAGTTATGAGAAGAGTAAAGCATGGCAAGATTATTTTTTTTTTGTCAGAAAAACTAAATGGAATGGAGGGTGGTGCCATTTACCAAAAATGAAGAATATTGGGGAAGGAACAAATTCTTGGGTAGAAATCAAGAGCTTTGCTTTTGGCGTATTGTCTCTAATGCTTATTAGAAATTAAGTGAAGTCAAGTACATAGTTGGATATATCAACCTGGAGGGTAGGAATTGGTGAGGTGAGAATTGGAATGTCACTAGGTTGGGATATTTAAAATCATGGAATCAGATAAGGTTACCAAGAGACTGAGTAAAGGAGAGTAAGGGAGGCCAGTTACGTAGAGGAAAGCAAGCAGAGTGAAGTATTTCTGGGAGATGCATAAAAAAAGCCCGTGGGTGAGGAAGGTATTATCAACTGTATGGAATACCACTGACAGTTTGTGATTTAGATGGATGAATGTGAGTGGGGGTGGTGGTAAGTTATAGCCTCTGGTTTGGCAGTAGGTAGATGGAGAGTGATTTATGAATTTTAGAGCAACCTGCGATATAAGCCTTTCTTTCAGAATTCATTTATTAGTATCTTAATTTTTTTACTTTCCAGAAATATGTCTGAGCATGTTCTATTTATAACTTGCTAGAGATGGAAGAGTCCTAAGTTTAGTTGATTCTCTTGCCAGTGGACAAGATTTGTTTGTTTCAGTTGACCTACTCTCTGGCATTTGTTTCAACACTTCTGGTGACTGAGCTCACTTTTTAGATAACTTATTCTACTTTTTATTAATAAACATTTGGAAAATTCTTTGAAGCTGTCTTAGGTTCCAAGGCAGTGTAGACCAAGTCCAGTGCTTCTCTGTGGTTATCTCAAGACTTAATTTGGGTATATTAACTAACTGGAATTAAAAACTTAAAAAAGACAATTTGACGAGCAAGGTTGAAACTATTGGCCAAAACATTTATGGATCTCATAGGCTAAGTTTAAAATACTTTAATCACTTTGTTATTTTAGAATGTTGAAATAAGTAAAACATTCCTTCCTTTTTTTTTTTTTCATAAAAATTAGCTATAAGAAATACAAGAAACCTTTTGTGAGTACCCTAAATTCCCTCATTTTTGCATATTTAAAAATTTGGTCCTTGGTAAAGCAGCTTTCTCCTTATATTATGAATCTTGGTTTTGGCCTCAGTTGTCACCAAAACTAGGTGGTGTGTTAGATCAGTTGATTTGATACAGATGACTGAATCTGAGTAACTGTCTTTAAGACTTGGTTTATGCAAGTCCTTTGATTATTATTATTATTTTTAAAGATTTTATTTATTTATTAAAGACAGAGAGAGAGAGAGAGAGGGGAAGAGGGAGAAACAGGCTCCATGCTGGGAGCCTGATGTGGGACTCGATCCCGGGTCTCCAGGATCATGCCCTGGGCCGAAGGAGCACTAAACCACTAAGCCACCAGGGCTGCCCTTTTTTTTTTTTTTTTTTTTTTTATTTATTTATGATAGTCACACAGAGAGAGAGAGAGAGAGAGAGGCAGAGACATAGGCAGAAGGAGAAGCAGGCTCCATGCACCGGGAGCCCGACGTGGGATTCGATCCCGGGTCTCCAGGATCGCGCCCTGGGCCAAAGGCAGGCGCCAAACCACTGCGCCACCCAGGGATCCCCTTTTTTTTTTTTTTAAAGATTTTATTTATTAAAGAGAGAGCAAGTCCTTTGTTTTTTTTTTTTTTTTTTTTAAGTCCTTTGATTAATCAAGTACTACTTTCATTTTTTTTTAAGATTTTATTTATTTATTAATGAGACAGAGAGAGAGAGAGAGAGAGAGAGAGAGAGGCAGAGACACAGGCAGAGACCGAAGCAGGCTCCATGCAGGGAGCCTGACGTGGGACTCGATCCCGGGTCTCCAGGATCATGCCCTGGGCTGAAGGCGGCACTAAACCGCTGAGCCAACTGGGCTGCCCCTCAAGTACTACTTTCAGAATGCATTAAATATCTGCTATTTTAAGAAAGGAAAACCAATAAAAATGAGATAAAGTCATATATATATGTATGAATCCATATATATATATATGATTCATTTTTATTGGTTTTCTCATATGTGTGTATATACACACACACACACATATATATGTATATGTATTAGTGGTATTTTACCAAAAAATTCTCCATAAAGGCCTGAGAAAAGTAACTTGCTCAAGACACTGCAGGTAATTAGTGGAACCCATTTTCCCTGTCCTTTGACTCTGCCCTGCCTTCATTCCTCTCACTTAAGATGTCAAATCCTGAAAGTAGCTTACACAGCAGCCTGATCATGTTTGCAGCGGCAAGTTGGAGCAGAGATGTCCTGTTTCTTGCTTTCTCTGAAGAAAAAAGAAATCTGGTTTGGCTTCTTTGAAGGTTGATTTATTGTCTTCCTGTAGGAAAAAGATGAGCACAGGTAGTCTGGAATCTGGGGCTTACTATCAAATAAAAATATCTGGTCATCCTGTTTTAAGATGGAAAGTGGAACTGCTTCTTCCTTTAAGGTATTTTTTTTAGCAGCTTCATCTTAAATATAAATGAATTGCAGAGAAGTTGGAGGGAGGCCTAAGGAGGTATGAGAGTAGAACAGAGGACACGAGGAAGTAGATGCCATGGCTTTATCTCAGGCATGTGATTGTGACTCATGGGCTATGTTTTAGATTGCAAAAGAGGTAGAAGTGTCCCAAGTGGAGTCCATGGTGCTTGGTTGTCCCAGCTCCTAACCAAGTTTAGTAGGGTCCTGGCTTGCAGAAGGAAATCTTTTAAACTTGAAATACTGTTAAGGATAGGGAGAGAATAAGTAGGAGAAATTGTGCTGCAACCTTTTGATTAGGAGCTCTGATGCTTATGCCAAGGGCCCTTGTTGAACTGAAGGGTATTGCCAGAAGAATGTAGGATATGAGGTCTGAGATCTGTGTTTAATCCCAACTTTATTTTCTAAATGCATGATGTTGATTAAGGACAAGGAAATTGAGATCTGGGCAGATTAGAATGGTAAATAATGCCTGATAGGATCCGGGGGACAACATATGTAAAGCATCAATACAGTATTATTTGGTAGTAACTTCAGTGGCAGCTATTGTATTTTTCCTCTCGAGATTTAAGTACAAAGGCTGGATGTAGGTTATATTTGGTGATAACAGAAATACAGAAAACTTTTTTTCTGGTTTTGGATGTGGACTCATGTAAGTAGAAATCTGTGGGTGGTGTGTTTTTTTATTTTAATTGAGCATATAATACCTTTTAAAAAATACTGTATAACCTAGATATAGTAGAGTATATAAATCTTAAGTAAACTTGAATTTTTATCTGTGTGTGCATTCAAATTAATTCAAAACACATGATATACAATGTAAAAAGACTTGCTTTTCAGCCCAGGTCTTATAGCTGGTGATTTGGTATATTATTTTCCAGAAATTCTTCTATGAATGTATCAATAAACTTTTTTTTTAGTTTAATCAAATTGTTTATAATTTGTGCTTTTATTAAATGATGTATCCTGAAGAATCTTCAGTGTAGGTTCTTTTTAAACTCACCATATTGCTCAACATAGATGTGCAGCAGTTTTTTTCATAATAGTCTGTTGAGTGTATCCTTTATGTCATAAGACTCTTGGTTGGATATTTTTATAAGGTAATTCTTAGATTGGGAATTGCTATGTCAGAAGACATGCACATTTAAATTTGAAAGTGCTCTGCCAAAAGCACTTAACTTATATTGACATGGTTAGTCATAAGACAACCAAGAGAGCAGTTTTCTTCTTCGTCTTTTTTTTTTTTTTTTTTTTTTGGAACTCTTTTACAAATTCTCATATCTTTGTGCAGGGGCCATGCTGATCTTCTCTGTATTGTTCCAATTTTAGTGTGTGTGTTGCTAAAGTGAGCACAAGAGAGCAGTTTTCAATGAAGTATGCAGTGAGACAGTTTGGTTAAAAACTATTTTCAGGGGGCACCTGGGTGGCTCAGCCAGTTAAGCATCTGCCTTCTGCTCAGGTCATGATCCCGAGTTCATGGGATTGAGCTCTGTGTGGGGCTCACTCCCTCAATGGGGAGCTTGCTTCTCCCTCTCCCTCTGCCTGCTGCTCCCCCTGTTTGTGCTCACTCTCATTCTGTCAAATGAATAAAATATTAAAAAAAAAACAACAACAACCCCAAAAACTATTTTCAGGGCGCCTGGGTGGCTCATTTGGTTAAGTGACCTTTGGCTTAGATCATGATCCAGGGTCCTGGGATTGAGCACTGAGTGGGGCTCCTGCTCAGCGGGGAGTCTACTTCTCTCTCCCAGTACTCTTGTGCTCTTTCTCTCTCTCTTCCTCTCTCTCAAATAAATAAAAATTTAAAAACACCCTATATTTTCAAGCATGGAGGACTGTATGAATCCAGGAATAGCCTTATTCTTTATGCCATGGATGTTGTGCTAACTCTGACAAACCTAGGTCCTTATTCATTTCTGCCTCTTGTATGTAAAAAAAAAATTTTTTTTTGAAGATTTTATTTATTTATTCACGAGAGACACAGAGAGGCAGAGACATAGAAGAGGGAGGAGAAGCAGGCTCCATGCAGGGAGTCCGATGCGGGACTCGATCCCAGGACTCCAGGGATCACACCCTGAGCCAAAGGCAGATGTGCTCGACCGCTGAGCCACCCAGGCATCCCCTCTAGGACAGCTTAATGCTAGGTTTCAGAGGCTACAAAGAAGAATAAGGTATTTGTCCCAAAGAAAAAGTACACGGAGTATACTGACTTTCACTTTGTTCTCTTTCAATGCCTGGGTGATATTTTTATCTTGAACACCAGCAGTGCCTCACTGGGCATTGATCCAGAGGGTGGATGAATATCTCTGCAGGTAAAGAGAAGGTGTAAATATGTCATGGGGTATGTATGGTATGCCCCAGAAACACAGGGTTGGTGGGGGGGGGGAGGGGCATTAGGCTTAGGTGGGTATTGGTACAGCCAGCCAGGCATAGGTTCAGAGAGGGATGTGACGGTAGATGGAGGCTTTGTGCAGTGGGGATGGAAAAGGCAGGAGGGACAGCAGGAGCCAAGGCATGTAAGTGTGAAATATCCCAGTGTGTGGGGGGGAACTACAAGCTGTTTGGGATTAGAGAGGCTCAAGTGTGAGGCTGGATGGTGGTTGAGGCTGAGCCTAGAGGGGGGTGGTGAGAGCAGCCTGTGTGCTTGAGGAGTGACTATTTGATTCTTGATGTGTTTAACTATCAGAGCTCAGTTAGTTAATACCATTCAGCAGATGGTTATTTGGGATCATCATGCAAGACTTAATGCCTACATTAATTTTAGATTCTGGGGATCCCTGGGTGGCACAGCGGTTTAGCGCCTGCCTTTGGCCCAGAGCGTGATCCTGGAGACCCGGGATCGAATCCCACGTGGGGCTCCCGGTGCATGGAGCCTGCTTCTCCCTCTGCCTGTGTCTCTGCCTCTCTCTCTCTCTCTGTGTGTGACTATCATAAATAAATAAAAATTAAAAAAAAAAACCTTTAACTTTAGATTCTGGTCACAAGTCGTCATCTTGAAATGCTTTTACCTTTGAAGTACTTTGTGAGAACGGCTGTGCCCCAGTAAACTCCATGGCATTTAGAGCTGTTCTTAGGATACCCTTTGACAGGCTACTTAGGGTAGATTGTGATATGATGAGGAATCCTGTGGTAAGACTGAACCTGTGTTGTTATACATGACCTAAAAAAGGTAACAGAATAAGACAGTCCTCAGTAGTGATGATTAAAACACTTGGTGCTATGTGATTTTTATTAAGGCATTTCAAATGATATAATGAACCATTGGAGAAAAATGGGACACTTTGGTGTGCACATAGGATTAGCTGAGCAAAATTAGGGGTGGCAGTAAAGCACAACAGTGGGGAGGGCCAGTGACCTCTTGCTTGAAATCACCTGGACCTCGGTTGTGATCCTCAGCACACTGATTAAACTCTCCGAGCCTCTTAATTTATCAATAAATAGAGGCAATAAAAGTTACTGCACTAGGCTGTTGGGAATTGAATGATGTTCCTAAGGGATTCTATATGACACCTAAATGGTATTGTCTTATACTAATAAGCTGGTATATTTACATGTGGTAATTGAAAATAAATTATTCCTGGATAATCCCATGGTTTGCATCTCGTGCACATAGTTTTCACCTTTCTTTGTAGAAGATGAGTGTGTTGTGAATAAGACTTTGTACTTTGTGTCTGGATGTGTAGGTTTTAGGATCTCTAAAATGTATCTAGTTGTGAAATTGTCTTGAGATACCATTAAAAAGATTAGGAGATAAATGCTATTAATTTCCAAGAGGAAGACAACATACTACAAAAATATACAAAAAATAAAAGTGGAATGCACAGAAGTGGGAGTCCAGAAGGAAATATCTGAAAAGCCAGTGTACTTAGGAAAAGATACTTAATCATAGTAGTAATGGGGGAAATGACAATTGTAACGGCAATTTTTGCCTATCAGGTTGGGAAAAATGAACAAGAGTGTTGTTCACTTTTGGTGTTGGCAGGAGCGTAGAGGAATGGGCGCTCATATAGCTAGAGAGTAAATTGGCAAAGACTTCTTGGTATGTCATTTGGTGATATCTGTTGGAACTTAAAATGTAGGGGTGCCTGGGAAGCTCAGGTTAAGCATCTGCCTTCAGCTCAGGTCATGATCTCAGGGTCCTGGGATCCAGCCCCACATGAGGCTTCCGTGCTCAGCAGGGAGCCCATTTCTCCCACTCCTGCCATTCCCCCTGCTGTGCTCTCTGTCAAATAAAATCTTAAAAAAAAAAAAAAAGAAAAGAAAGAAAGAAAAAGAGGGGCACTTAGGTGACTCAGTAGTTGAGTGTCTGCCTTTGGCTCAGGTGGTGATCCTGGGATCAAGTCCCACATTGGGGTCCCCACAGGGAGCCTGCTTCTCCCTCTGCCTGTGTCTCTGCTTCTCTCGCTCTCACTCTCTGTCTCTGTCTCTTATGAATAAATGAAATCTTAAAAAAAGAAAACTTAAAAAATGTAATGTAAATGTAAATACCCCTGAAACAAGTATCATGGAAAACAACCGGTTCTCATGGTTTTCTGCGATCCATAAGCATATTTTTCATCAACAATATAGTAAAAAATCTCCAAAACACCAGACAGGTCTTGATAAAAAGATGTTTTGAGAAGGAGTCCATACTATATGCAGATAAACATTTAGGTTTGATTATATCACCCATTACATTTTATCTTATTTATTAAAGATTTGTTTATTCATAAATAAATGAATAAATCTCTAGCCTTTAATTTGTCTGGAACATTTAATGGTTAAACATTTCTGGGCTTTAGAAGGTAGATTTCTCAAAAGGAGGAAGACACCCTAGAACCCCTTCTCTTCTGTCCTTTTTCTTTATTTTTTTTATTTTATTTTTTTTTAAGAAGATATTTCTTTTTTTTTTTTTTTTAAATATTTTATTTATTTATTTAGGATAGTCACAGAGAGAGAGAGAGAGGCAGAGACACAGGCAGAGGGAGAAGCAGGCTCCATGCACCGGGAGCCTGACGTGGGATTCGATCCTGGGTCTCCAGGATCGCGCCCTGGGCCAAAGGCAGGCGCCAAACCGCTGCGCCACCCAGGGATCCCTGTCCTTTTTCTTTAAAAACATCACTTGGCGGGAGCGCCTGGGTGGCTCAGTCGGTTAAATGTCTGCTTTCAGCTCAGGTCTTGACCTCAGGAACCTGGGATGGAGCCCTACATCGGGCTCCCTGCTTAGTGGGGAGCATGCTTCTCCCCCTCTCTCTCTCTGCCCCTCCCCCTGCTCATGTGCTCTCCCTTGTGCTTGCTCTTTCTCTCAAAAAAGTAAATGAAATCTTTAAAAAAAAAAAAAAATCAGGGATCCCTGGGTGGCGCAGCGGTTTAGCGCCTGCCTTTGGCCCAGGGCGCGATCCTGGAGACCCGGGATCGAATCCCACATCGGGCTCCCGGTGCATGGAGCCTGCTTCTCCCTCTGCCTGTGTCTCTGCCTCTCTCTCTCTCTCTCTCTGTCTGTGTGACTATCATAAAAAAAAAAAAAAAAATCATTTTTTGACAGAGTGTTAGAGAGCCCAAGCAGGGGGAATGGAGAGGGAGGAGCAGGTGTCTTGCTGGCGGGGAAGCCCATGTAGGACTCGATCCAGGATCCCAGGACCGTGCCCTGACCCAAAGGCAGACACTTAACCACTGACCCAAAGGCAGACCCAGGCATGTCCCCCTAAAGTTTTTTTTTTTCTTCCCCTAAATCTTAAAAAAATCACTTGGGGTTAATGTTGAACAATTTTCCAAATTTTAGGCATATTTAATATCTTTTTTCAAGCTAGCTATTTTATTTGTAGTGTTTTATTAAAAAGAAAGAGCTGCCAAAAAGACACTTTAAAATTTTTTTCAGTATTTTCTTTTTTTAAAGATTTATTTATTTATTTATTCATGATAGACACAGAGCGAGAGAGAGGCAGAGACACAGGCAGAGGGAGAAGCAGGCTCCATGCCGGGAGCCTGACATGGGACTGGATCCCGGGACTCCAGGATCACACCCTGGGCCAAAGGCAGGCACTAAACCGCTGAGCCACCCAGGGACACCCCTCCCTCCTTTTTTTTTTTTTTTAAGTAAGCTTTACACCCAACATGAGGCTTGCACTTATGGTCCCGAGATCGAGTCACCTACTCCACCCACTAAGCTAGCCAGGTGCTCCAATTCTGTGGTATTGTTTAATGGGAAGTTCCAAAGAAAATGTACCATGTTCAAACAAACTATACTATAGTACATTTATTAGTAGTTAGAATGATAAAGGTTTATATGAGATGACATGGGAAGAACAAATTGAAAAGTCAGTAATGGGATAGCTTTTAAAATACAAGTATTTGGAAAAAGAAACCTTTCATATGTATATATTGGTGTATGGAAGGTTGCCCACCATGAAGAGTGGTCATCTCTGTAAAAGATTAGTTAATCAGGGAGAGGAGAGGTTCATGAATACCCTACTCAAATGGTTTTCATGTTTTTGGTTTTGACCCTTTGACACTTAAAAACTTAGGACCCCAAAGAGCTTTTGTCTGTTTTTTACTTTTTGATCTATACTGCATTAGCAGTTAATAATGTTTAAGATTATTTTATTTTAAAGATTTTATTTATTCATGAGAGGGGGAGAGAGAGAGAGAGAGAGAGAGAGAGAGAGAGAGAGGCAGAGACACAGGCCGAGGGAGAAACAGGCTCTGTGCAGCAAGCCTGATATGGGACTCGATCCCAGGACACCAGGATCAGGCCCTGGGCTGAAGGCAGCGCTAAACCGCTGAGCCACCCAGGTGTCCCAAGATTATTATTTTAAATGAAAAACTGTAATAAATGCCACTACGCATTAGTAAACATAAGGGTTTTATCTAAAAAAACAAAACACAAAAAACAAAAAACCCAAAAACTTGTAAAACCAAAATAAAAATTAGAAAAATGGAATTGTTTTACAATTTGTGCAAATTTCTTTTTTTTTTGTCCAAATTTCTTTAGTGTTTGGCTTAATAGCTTGATACTCAGAACTACTTCATGCAACATGTTGTGATGTATTTTGATTGAAGTATATGAAGAAAATCCAGTCTCACACAGATGTATAGTTAGAAAAGGAAAGGGATATTTTTTATTTTTTAAAAAAGATTTTATTTATTTATCCATGAGAAACACACAGAGAGAGAGGCAGAGACACAGGCAGAAGGAGAAGCAGGCTCCATGCAGGGAGCCAGACGTGGGACTCGATCCTAGGACTCCAGGATCACGTCCTGGGCCAATAAACTGCTGAGCTACCCAGGGATCTCCGAAAGGGATATTTTAATCATCTTTTTAGATGATTGTGGATATTCTTTGTTCCTACATCAAAACTCAACAAGTGGTAGTTTTTTAAAGGCTAGTTGAAACATGGGATATCGTATCAGTGTGAAATCATATCAGAGAATTTTATACTGTTAGGTTAAAATCCATTTGTCTCTCTTGCACTTTGAATGCCTCCTTTATCCTTAAGTATTGGGAAACTGTCAAAGCTCATGGTTTGCCAGAAGTTTGATTTTTTTTTTTTTTTTATACTTTCAAGCTCAAATTTAGTCATTGGTAATGAATACCATTAGTTTTTTTTTCTTGAAGTGACTGGCTGACTTTATTCTCTTTTGAGAAAATGTCCGCCAGATACTCAAGCTTAAGTAAACATAGTTTGCCTATAGCTCTTTCAAGTAAAAATGGTGCTCTGTGAAAAAAGTGGCTGATTCAGTCTTGCAACTCAGACAACTGCACAGTGCTTTTTTCCAGGAAAAGCCATAATAGATAGCAGAAGTACTTTATGCATACTGGCTTTTTCTTCACATAGTTATTGATCAGACATGTACCCAAGAGTTATTTAAGAAAATTAAGAGTTTTTACTGCTTCATCAAGAACATTTAAAAATGAAACTTGGATTGTATTTTACTGTGAGTGCCTGTGAAGAATGCAGTGACTGCTATAGTTTCATGCCACTGCTTTGAGTCGTGCTAAGGTGCCAGCAGTTTACCCACTGCTGTTTTTGCCCTGTTTGCTTCAGTGCAAATGTCAACACAATAAAAAAGGCAAATAACAACTTTGTATTATAAAAATAGTTTTGCCCTCTTGCCCTCTTGATAGTGCCTCAGAGACACCCCCCACCCCCAGGAGTCCACATACTTGTATGTTGAGAATTGCTGCTCTGCCCTACATGATATTTGAAATTATTTGGATTCAGTTCTCCTGTGAATGTGTATTTACATCATAACACAACAGATGGCAAGAACAAGGGAGGATTTTCTGCAACTTTGTGGCATGTTAGCCTCAATAGGGAGTTTTACAGAAGTCGGTTTGTGAAAAACAGGTGTGGGAAGCAGAAAAAAACAAAACAAAACAACAAAAGAAAGTAAGCACAAAGGAAAAATCTAGGTGTATGAAGGACAAAATAGAATAAATAGTTAGGGAGCACTTAAATGCACATTAGTGAAATGAAGTGAGTTTGGACATTTTAGGGACACAACAGTGGCTTTTTAAGTTCCTTAAACCAAAGCAAACCCCAAGTGTTGCTGGGTATAGGTCTTGCCTCAGGAAATGAAGTCTTCAGTACCTTTTGTCATTCCTAGGACATTGAAATCTAATCAAAGTATCTGGGCATGAACTTAGTTTGTTCTGACAGTTCAGGTGTTTTGAGGCTGGAAGCTTGTGGTGATTCATTGTATTTGTAATGACGACCAAGTGAAGAGTCCTGCCTCTGACCTATTTCAGCCTGCTTTCCTTGCCCTCAGTAAATTGGTTAAATTTAGAAAATAACTACTTTTGTTCCTATCACAGGAGAGGTACTTTTCTTGTCTTAGACAATTTTTTTTCCTTTAATAATTATAATATGAATGACCTTTCGTGTTATTTCACCAAGTCTTTCCATTCTGTATATTTTCTCTGGTTTGAGAAAGCTTGGTAGCTTGCCATTATGTTATCTTTTTTGCAAATGGTTCTGTTTTGCTGATCTTGGATCTTAGCAGTTTTTATTTTATTTTTTTAATTTTTTTTTTTTTAAGATTTATTTTGAGAGGGAGAGAGCCTGTCTGTGTTTATGCATGCACGTGAGTTGGAGGAGGGGCAGAGGGAGAGAGAATCTCAGGCAGTCTCCTGCTGAGCTGGGGCAGTAGTGGTGCTCCACCCACAGCTCATGACATAGGTCATGACTTAAGCTGAAAATTAGGAGTCTGACACTTAACTGAATGAGCCACCCAAGCACCCCTGATCTTAGCAGTTTTTAAATGACTGATTTAACAAATTTTGGAATACTTAATAGTGGGGAGTGCTTTAGGTTCTTGGGAGAGAGATTTTTGTTTTTTTAAAGATATTATTTGACAGGGTGAGCACAGTCGGGGAGTTGCAGAGGGAGAGGGAGAAGCAAACTCTTCACTAAGCAGGGAGCCCAACGTGAGGCTCAATCTCAGGACACTAAGATCATTACCTGAGCCAAAGGCAGTTGATTAACCAAATGAGCCAACCAGGTGCCCCAGGAGAAAGAATTGAAGATATGAACTTAGTCTTTTTTTTTTTTTTTTTTTAAGATTTTATCCACTTATTCATGAGAGGCACAGAGTGAAAGCGAGGCAGAGACACAGACAGAGGGAGAAGCGAGCTCCATGCAGGGAGCCTGACGTGGGACTCGATCCCGGATCTCCAGGATCATGCCTTGGGCTGAAAGCAGCGCTAAACCGCTGAGCCACCTGGGCTGCCCTGAACTTAATCTTGAAGCGTAGGGTGTATGGTGACACTTGTCACTTAGAACAGGCACTGGCTGCAGTGGCTCTCTAAGCAATTGAAACGTGGCTAGTCCAAATTCAGTTGTTGTGTACATGTTAAATACATACTAGATTTTGAAGACTTTGTTGAAAAATATAAAATATCTCATGGATATTTTTATGTTAATTTCACCTATTTCTTTTTAGTTGAATGTGGCTACAGGAAAATTTAGATGTGGCTTGCATTTGCAGCTTGTGTTATTTCTGTTGGACAGCACAGATTTAGAGAGGAGATACGGACAAAATATGTGATGTGAGGCATGTTAAAAGCTACAGAGAAAAATAGGGTAAGGAAGAATGAGACAACTGGCAAGGGTTGGTTTTGATTTTTTCATATCGAATGATAAAGGAAATCCTCACCAATATGTTCCTGCATGCTCAGAGGCTTGCAGGAGGTAAGGAAGTGAGATGAGCAGGTAGGTAGGTGCCAAGTGGGGAAGAGTGACCAAAGCAGAGGGGACAACCAAAGTCCATGCATGTTCACTGCTTTCTAGTCAATAAGCAGGCCATCATGACTGGATTAGAGCAGGAGGAAAGCCATAGGAGATGAGCATGCATGTTGGTAGATAGGAATGGAATGAGAGGAAGCTATGGATGGGTTATTATTTTTGTTTTAAAGATTTTATTTATTTGAGAGAGCATGCACATGCGTGAGCGTGTGCATGTGTGCGCGTGAGCCAGGGGGGAATAGAGGGAGAGGGACAAGCTGACTCTGTTCTGAGCATGGAGCCCGATGGGAGACTTAACCCTGAGATCAACCTGAACTGAAATCAAGAGTCAGACACTCAAAAAAACAAAAACAAAAAAACCAGACACTCAACCGACTGAGCCACACAGGTGCCCCTGGAAGGATTTTTATTTATTATTTATTTTTTTTAAGATTTTATTTATTCATTCATGAGAGACACAGGTAGAGGGAGAAGCAGGCTCCATGCAGAAGCCCGACGTAGGACTCGATCCCGGGACTTCAGGATCATGCCCTGGGCCAAAGGCAGGTGCTAAACCACTGAGCCACCAAGGGATCCCCTGAAAGGATTTTTAGAAGGGACAGTTGTGATGAGATTTATCTTTGAAAAGGAACTCTCTCAGAATAGACCATGGTGGGTGGGA
This sequence comes from Canis lupus dingo, assembly GCF_003254725.2. Taxonomy (NCBI): domain Eukaryota; kingdom Metazoa; phylum Chordata; class Mammalia; order Carnivora; family Canidae; genus Canis; species Canis lupus. The sequence goes on along the minus strand of NC_064256.1, from coordinate 36,965,831 downwards.
TGGGATCAGAGAGACTAGTTAGGAGAATATAATTGTACAGGTCAGAGATGATGCTATTGGGACCAGAGCTATTGAGGTGTGGTAGTAGTGATGAATGGTTAGAATCTTCTATTTCAAGCAGAGGTAGAGGGACTAGGTGTAGGGAGTAATGAAGGAGTTGAAGATACCTTGACAGTTTATATAGCTGAAGCAACTGGGAAAATAAAGTTTGCACTAATTGTGATAAGCAAGATTGTGGGAGCAATGTGATGGGGGATAGGGGAGACAGTTCAACCTTTGGCCAAAGGTTGAGTTTGAGATACTTTAAATTAGACATGTGGAAATAGGAGTGAATGGATAGTAAGTGAAGGAGGGGGAACAAGTGATGGAACCCAAGGACATGAGGTATGAGGAGAATCTTGGAAAAGTATCTGGAGATCAGATACTTGATGACAATGTTTTTTTTTTTTTTTGGATGACAATGTTTAAAGTAGGTGGGGTCATCAGCTACTGTGTAGAATAGGATGAGAATGGAGTTGGCAACATTATCATCATTGGTGTCTTGTTGGGTGGAGTTTTGATGGAGCCGTAGGACTGAAACAGGGAATGGTGTGGATTTGTGAATGAATAGATGGAGAAGAGGTAGAGATCAAGTTCATGGATAGGCTTTCAAGGAGATGGTCGTAAAGACATCAGAGAAGTGCGATGGTAGTTAGAGAGTTTGGGTACTTAAGGGGAGGGCTTTAAAAGCTTTGTACCTCACTTTACAGGAAAGTTGCAAAAACAACACATATTATCCATACACCCTCTATCTAGTTGTCCAATGTTTCAACTACTTAAATTTTTTTTGGAAAATCTGAGAGCAAGTTGCAGAACTATTGCCATTCACCTCTAAATACTTTAGTATGTGTTTTCTAAAAACAAGAACATTCTATTGCATGGCCATTGTAAAATCACCAAAATAAAAAGGATAACATTGATACAGTACTATTTAATCTACAGATGTTTAGATTTGCCTATTGTTCCACTAACGTCTTTTTTTTTTCCTGATCCTGGATTAAATCTAAGATTATATACTGTATTTAGTTGTGACCTTTCCTTTTAACTTTCCTTTCTTCTTTCCTTTTTCCTTTTCTTTCTTTTATTTATTTGACAGCACAAGCATGAGCAGGGGGAGTGGCAGAGGGAGAAGCAGGTTCCTTGCTGAGCAGAGAGCCTAATGTGGGGCTCCATCCCAGGACCCTGGGATCATGACCTAAGTCCCAGGCAGACGCTTAACAGACTAAGCCACCCAAGGGGCCTGCCTCTCTTTGGTTTTTTATTTTTTATTTATTTTTATTTTTTATTATTTTTAAGATTATTTATTTATTTTATTCATGAAAGACACAGGTAGAGAGGCAGAGGGAGGCAGAGGGAGAAGCAGGCTCCATGCAAGGAGCTGGATGTGGGACTCGATCCTGGGTCTCCAGGATCACACCCTAGGCTGAAGGCGGTGCTAAACCGCTGAGCCACCTGGCTGCCCTCTTTGGTTTGTTTTAGTCTGGAACAATTTCTTAGCCTTTTGTCTTTCCTGTCTTTTATGTTGTTTGTTTTTCCTTGGACTTTCATGTTTTTGAGGAGCATAAGCTAGTTATTTTGTAGAATGTCCCTCAGCATTGGTTGATCTGATGTCTCCCCATTGTTAGAATTGGGTTATGTGTTTTTGGTGAGTTATATAAAAGTGATGATGTACTTAGTGCACCACATCAGGAAGTAGGAGATATGGAGATACCTTAACGTAGACCGACTGGTTAAAGTTGTATCTGCCAGTATTCTCTAGTGTAAATGTAAATTTTTTTTTTTGGGCTATACGGCATTTATTGCAAACAGAATGTCTGAGGTATGAGAAGCTGACCCAGAACCTACGCCTGCCCAGGCCACGATGGGGCAGTCTGGCCTCACCCCACACCAGGCCCCTGGCACTATGAACCCAAAGCCGCCTGCCCAGGGCAGGGCCCCACACACTGAGGTAGCTGCATCTTAAGCCCCCACGAGTACAACTCCCCAGGCTTGCCCAACTCCCACACACATCCAGGCCTGGAGGGGAGGAGGCGGCAGAAGGCAGGTCCCCAACACACACCGCAGCCTCTGAGGAAAGGCACCTTCCTGCCCGCCAATCCCAGGGGCAGCCCAGCCGGCGGCGTGGGTAGAGGGTGGCTGGCTGCCAGAGGCAGGCATGGTAGGGTGGGGAGGGGGCTGGCCAGGCTGGGGAGTCACGGCTGCTCCAGGCAGTCCTCAGTCACTCCCTGGGCAGCCAGCTCGGCCAGCACATTCTGCAGGTAGTTGGGGTCAGGGTAGCCGTGGCCTGTCACGTTGCGGTCTATCTCTGTCTTGTGGTGGATCTCATTCCACACCACAGTGTAAAATTGCTATTTTCCCCTTTGTATTAAGAATCTTGTTGGGGGATGTTTTAAGACCATATAAAGATCCTGTTTCGGGATCCCTGGGTGGCGCAGCGGTTTAGCGCCTGCCTTTGGCCCAGGGCGCGATCCTGGAGACCCGGGATCGAATCCCACATTGGGCTCCCGGTGCATGGAGCCTGTTTCTCCCTCTGCCTGTGTCTCTGCCTCTCTCGCTCTCTCTGTGTGACTATCATAAATAAATTAAAAAAAAAATTTAAAAAAAAAAAAAAAGATCCTGTTTCTCCCGTACTATCACTAGTTTTAGTATTCATTGATGATTCTTACCTGAAATCATTATTATTATAGTGGCTGCCATAGAATAACACTCTTATTTTGTTATTTTTCCTGCATTTGTTAGTTGGAATTTTACTCTAAAGAAGAATTTTCATCAGGGTGCCTGGGTGGCTCATTCAGTCAAGTTTCCAACTCTTGATTTTGCCTCAGGTGATGATCTCATGGTCCTGAGATTGAGCCCCATTTCAGACTCTATGCTCAGAACAGTTTGCTTGTCCCTCTGTCTCTGCCCCCCACCTGCCATCTCTAAAATAAAGTATTAAAAACAGTTTTCACTTCTTCATTTCGTTTGTTTATAGTAATATGAACTCATTCTTATTTCACAGATTATAGCATGTTAACTATTAATTTGTTGCTCTGTTGAAGTGAAGGTTTTTAAGGTAAGAGGTATTAGCATGGTGGCGGTATGCTAAAGGCATGATTCAGCACAGATGGAAAAATGATTATGATAATCTGATGTCCGAAGTACTCGATGAAGTCTTGCAAGCTAGTGTTTCTTTTTTTTTTAATATTTTTTTAAAGTTTTTTTTTTTTTTTTTTTTTTAAAGAGATCTTATTTATTTATGATAGAGAGGCAGAGACACAGGCAGAGGGAGAAGCAGGCTCCATACTGGGAGCCCGACGTGGGACTTGATCCCGGGACTCCAGGATCATGCCCTTGGCCGAAGGCAGGTGCCAAACCACTGAGCCACCCAGGGATCCCCTACATGCTAGTGTTTCATTTTAGATGAGCAGCTTTGTACTTAATTTGAAAACTGCTTAAATGCAATAAATCTAATGAATATCTTTGATTCTCTTCTGGGGATGTCTTATAACTAGTGAAAATCAGGTCATTCTTCATGTAGAGGACACATTAAGTCTAAGTTCAGATACTGTGTCCTGCACCTGAAAACGTGTATAATAGACAATAGTTAATATACACACTTATAAAAACTGTTATTCAAATGTAGGTTATTGGGGATCCCTGGGTGGCGCAGCGGTTTGGCGCCTGCCTTTGGCCCAGGGCGCGATCCTGGAGACCCGGGATCGAATCCCACGTCGGGCTCCCGGTGCATGGAGCCTGCTTCTCCCTCTGCCTATGTCTCTGCCTCTCTCTCTCTCTCTCTCTCTGTGACTGTCATAGATAAATAAAAATTAAAAAACAAAAACAAAAACAAAAACAAATGTAGGTTATTTTTTTACATACTGCCTTACTTAACTTTAGCTACTGATCTTGCATTTTTCCCAGGCTGTTGCATTTTGATGCACTAACTCAATAGTGTGAAATTGGTAGAGCATTGTCAATACATTTTTTTCAGGGTTTGTTTAATCCGATGTCTCTTGTGAGTAGTATACACACTGAACCAAGTCAAAGTAATTTTTTTTTTTAAAGATTTCATTTTTGAGTCGGATAAGCATCAAACTTTTGGTTTCATCTCAGATTGTGATCTCAGGGTCATGAGATCGAGCCCCACATCAGGCTCCATGCTGAGCACTGATATGCTTCAGATTCTCTCTTCCTCTTCCATTGCCCCTCCTGTTCATGTGCAAGTGCTCTCTCTCAAATAAATTTTTTAAAAAGATTTTATTTTTTTATTTTTTATTTTTATTTTTTTATTTTATTTATGATAAGCACACAGTGAGAGAGAGAGAGAGGCAGAGACACAGGCAGAGGGAGAAGCAGGCTCCATGCACCGGGAGCCTGACGTGGGATTCGATCCCGGGTCTCCAGGATCGCGCCCTGGGCCAAAGGCAGGCGCCAAACCGCTGCGCCACCCAGGGATCCCAAAAGATTTTATTTTTAAGTAATCTCTACACTCAGTGTGGGGCTTGAACTCATAACCCTGAAAACGAGTCACATGTTCCATCGACTGAGCCAGCCAGGTGCCCCTCAAATGTAATCTTTTTTTTTAAGATTTTTAATTTATTTATTCATGAGAGACATACAGAGAGAAACAGAGACACAGGCAGAGGGAGAAGCAGGCTCCATACAGGGAGCCCGATGCTGGACTCGATCACTCCCTGGGCCAAAGACAGGCACTAAACCTCTGAGTCACCCAGGGATCCCCATTCAAATGTAATCTTAAACTATTATTTTGAGATAATATACTATATACAGAACACCCATAAGAATTGGGCAAAACTCGTTTTTTCTATGGTAATTAAAAAGGTTGGAAGATTTAAGGGATGCTTGACTGGCTCAGTTAGAACATGTAACTCTTGATCTCAGGGTTGTAAGTTTGAGCCTCTAGTTGGGCATAGAAATTAAAAGTTTTTAGGAGCATCTGAGTGTCTCGGTCAGTTAAGCATCTGCTTTCGCCTCGGGTCATGATTCCAGGGTCCTGGAATCAAGCCCTGCATCAGGCTTATTGCTCAATGCAGAGCCGCCTTCTCCCTCTCCCACTCGCTCTCCTTGTTTTTGCTCTCTTTCTGTCAAATAAATAAATAATACATATCTTTTAAAAAGAAATTTCAAAAACCATAAACACACACACACACACACACACACACAATAAAACCTTGGGGCACCTGGGTGGCTCATTTGGTTAGGTGGCTACCTTTGACTTGGGTCATGGTCTTAGGGTCCAGGGATCAAGCCTGCATCAGGCTCCCTGCTCAGCAAGGAGTCTGCTTCTCCCTCTGCCTTCTGCTCGTGCGATCTCTCTCTTTCTCTCTCTCTCAAATAAAATCTTAAAAAAGGCGGGGGGGGGGGCAGTTTTAAGAGTGCGTTGGGGGGCATCTGGGTGGTTCAGTTGGTGGAACATCTGCCCTGGCTCAGGTCATGATCTCAGGCCTGGGGATTGAGGCCCCTCTCAGACTCCCTGCTCAGTGGGAGACTGCTTCTCTCCTGCCCCTCTCTCTGCTCATGTTATCCTTCTTGTGCTCTTTCAAATAAATAAAATCTTAAAAAAATGCCTTGGAAGTTGGGAGGGGGGAAAATTGGGGTAATAAAGTATGTTCAGTACTATTAAAAATAATGAAGTCTTTAAGTAAACTCTGTGTCCAATGTGGGGCTTGAACTCACAACCCTGAGATCCAAGAGTCACATGATTTATGGACTGAGCCAGCCAGGTGCCTCCGAAATAGTGGAGCCTTGATTGAGAAGTAAAGTATGTTTTCCTGTATTTGGGCTGATAATCATTAAAGTTTATGTCTTGTTATTAGTAGGATATTAACAATGTTACATTTCCTTATTAGTACTTGTTACAGATTATTCTAATTTTCTGAAAATTCCAGCAGGTGGTTTATTCCCATCATCAATTATGGAAAGAAGAAATGTGTTGTGCAATATTAACCCAAAATAAAAAAAAGAACAAAATCCCCAAACCTATGAAAATTTCAGAGCAGTTCTTTTATTTTTTTTTTTAATTTTTTTTTTATTTATTTATGATAGTCACAGAGAGAGAGAGAGAGAGGCACAGAGACATAGGCAGAGGGAGAAGCAGGCTCCATGCAACGGGAGCCCGATGTGGGATTCGATCCCGGGTCTCCAGGATCGCGCCCTGGGCCAAGGGCAGGCGCCAAACCGCTGCGCCACCCAGGGATCCCAGAGCAGTTCTTTTAAAGGGCATGTATATAGCACATTACATTAACTGGAACTAGTTAAGTGCTCTAAATTTAATTTTTTCTTTTAAGATTTTATTTATTTATTCATGAGAGAGAGAGAGAGAGAGCACGCTCATGCGCGTGAGAGAGAGGCAGAGACATTAGCCGAGGAAGAAGCAGGCTCTGTGCCAGGAGCGGGATGTGGGACTTGATCCCGGGATTCCAGGATTATACCCTGAGCCGAAGGCGGACACTCAACCACTGAGCCACCCAGGCATCCCTCTAAATTTAATTCTTACCTGTTATTTTTTTTTTCCCAGCTTCTTTGTTTTTAAGATTTTATTTTTTTATTTTATTTTTAAAGATTTTATTTATTTATTCATGAGACACAGAGAGAGAGGCAGAGATATAGGCAGAGGGAGAAGCAGACTCCTTGCAGGAAGCCCGATGTGGGACTCAATCCCAGACCCCGGGATCACACCCTGAGCCAAAGGTGGATGCCTAACCTCTGAGCCACCCAGGTGTCCCTAAGATTTTATTTTTAAGCAAATCTCTGTACCCAGTGTGGGGCTTAAACTCACAACCCTGAGATCAAGAGATGGATAGATGGATGCTTTACTGACAGAGCTAGCTAGATGCCTCTCAACTTCTTTAAAAAAATTTTTAAAAAAATTTTTTAAAATTAAGTGGCCTCCTCGCCCAGCATGGAGCCCAACACAGGGCTTGAACTCATGACCCCTGAGATCAAGACCTGAGCTCAGATCATGAGTTGGGTCTCATCCCCAACTGACTGAGCCACCCAGAAGCCCCTGGTTTTTTTTTTTTTTTTTTTTTTTTTTTTTTTTTTGAAGCCCCTGGTTTTAAAAAATTTCTTTTAAAAAATAATGTTGTGCCTGGGTGGCTCAGTTTGTGAAGTATCTACCTTGGACTCAGGTCATGATCCCAGGGTCCTGGGATTGAGCCCTGCATCATGCTCCTTCCTCAGCAGGGAGCCTGCTTCTCCCTCTCTCTGCCACTCCCCCTGCTTGTGCTCTCTCTTTGTCAAATAAATAAAATCTTAAAAAAATAGAGGGGGTAAGCAGAGGGAGAGGAAGAATCCCAGGTAGGCTCTGGGGCCAGCACTTGAGCTTGGTGCAGGGCTGGATCTCACCACCCTGAGATCATGACCTGAGCCAAAATCAAGAGTTGGAGGCTAACCAACTGACCCGCCCCAGCACCTCTGAAAGGATTTAAAATATTTTATTTTTAATTTTAATGTTTTTTATTTTTTCTAAACGGTGTTCTTATACTGCTTTTTTGGGTTTCCAACCTGCTGTTTTATTTTTAAAATTAGAATTTTTGCAGAAAAATCTTATTAAAACATTCTGGAAAAGACTGAAATTTGATTTGTAAACTTGAAAAAGTGTAAGATTTTTTTTTGTTTTTTTTTTGTTTTTAAAAAGTGTAAGATTTTAAAGGAGATTAGTTCTTCTTATTTTTTATTATTTTTTAAGATTTTAAGTGATCTCTATACCCAACATGGGGCTTGAACTCACAGCCCTGAGATAAGAGTCAACACTCCCCGACTGAACCAGTTAAGTGCCCCTGTTTTTAGCTTTTAAGCTGTTAACAGTGATTTATTTTTTTATTTTTTATTTTTAAAGATTTTTAATTACTTTATTTATGAGACACACAGAAAGGCAGAGACATAGGCAGAGGGAGAAGCCGACTCCTTGCAGGAAGCCCGATGTGGGACTTGATCTCAGGACTCCAACCAAGATCATGCCCTGTGCTGTGAAGGCGGGTGCTAAACTGCTGAGCCACCAGGGATCCCCTGTTAACACTGATTTTGAGTGAAATTTACATTAGTGAATTTTTTTAATAGGAGATACTTTTTTTTTTCATTTAAATTTAAATAATTAACATGTAATGTATTCTTAGTTTCAGAGGTAGAGTTCAGTGATTTATATAGATTTCAGTTTTATATAACATCAGGTGCTCATTACATTACTACATTAATGAATTTTTAACAAATGAAATTGTTTTAGGTCTAGGTAGAAATTTAAAACATTTAGTTGTACATCAGTCTGGCTGATTCTAAATTTATAGACTTGTTTAAACTAATAGCTCCTATATAAACTACATAATTATTAAATATGAAATTATAGCTAGTAATTTGGTAGTATGTAATGTATCTGGTTAGTTATGTGTCTTCAATTTAAACAAGTTTATTTTAAAAATTATACTGTTTATACTGTCTAAATGTGTAGATCTGACATTTGAGTTTTGGTCATGTTAGATTTGTGTATCAGTGTGAAGGTTTAACTTTTTCAGAGGAAGTTCTAAATTTTATAATAGTGCAGGCACCTGGCTGGCTCAGTGAGTATTAGAGTGTGCAACTCTTGATCTGGGTATTGTGAGTTGGAGCCCTACACTGGGGGCAGAGATTCAATTTAAAAAATCGTCTTTAGAGGCTCAGTCAGGCATCTGGCTCTTGATTTCAGCTTATGATCTCAGGGTTGAGGGATTCACCCCTGTGTCATGCTCTGCACTCAGTGAGGAGTCTACTTGGGATTCTTTTTCTCCCTCTCTGTTCTGCTCCTCCCCCCTCTCTAAAAATAATAAATAAATCTTTAAAAAAATTAAAAAAATTTTTTTCTAATGCAATTAATTTAAAAATGTTAAAAATTTCACTAAAATGCTTTCTAATGGCTTGGTCAATCATAAAATTCTGGTAACTAGTTTTATTGTAATTTTTAATTACATTTAAATACTGCTATCCTAAACTCTAACTTTGTCAATGGGCTAACTGGATATTTTAATAACCTCAAAATACCTGAAACAAATGCTTAAATTTTTTTTTTTTTTAAGATTTTATTCTTAAGTAATCTCTACACCCAAATGGAGTTCAAATTTGGAACCTCGAGACTGAGAGTTACATGCTCTTTTAACTAAGCCAGCTAGGCACTTCAATACTGAAACTTCTTGATTAAATTTGAAACATTATAACTTGAAATCTGGGGACTGGTCTCAGCACAGTTTTAGTTTGTGTTAATTTTTGTTATTTCAATAATGAAGCAAAGAAAAATGCTGAATTAAAATTTTTGAAAATACAGTTCTTCATTATTTAAAGAAAACTTTAAAATTCCCAAGATGATGTGAATCCATAGCCAAATGATAATAAGTCTGTTTCAAGAGATTGCTTTAAGGCTATTGGTATTTGCAATTTGACCTCTTGGCTTATTTGCAGCTGGATTTTCTTTCAGTTTGCCTATTGAATCCTGCCAGTGATAACCCATGTGTCCAGGTGGTAGGGAAACAGAAAGGCATTATTTTCTCTTTTGAAGGAGAAAAATTAACATTTTATGATAATTTTATTCAGTTAAAACAAATTTCTATGAAATGTGAATTAAGGTGTTTTTAGCCATTGTCATAGTAGGCAGTAACTATAAATGCCATAGCCAGACTTAATCTTTCAGACTGGTAATTTGCAGTTTCTGGAGGAGGTGGGAGCTGTTAAGATTCTGGAAATCTCTTCTGTCTACAAATTTTTTTATTTTTATTTTTTTAGATTTTATTTATTTATTTGACAGAGCACAAACAGGGAGCTGGGATTGGGAGGCTCCCCGCTGAGCAGGACCCTGTGATCTGCCAACAGCAGACACTTAAACAACTGAGCCACCTACATGCCCCATGTTTACAGAATTTTAAGATGTGTGTGTTAAAAGTAAATCAGATTTAGTTATTTGGTTGTTTTGAGGCTATTTGTTTGGTCTCCTAACTGTCATGACTGAATTTATAGGCTCTTAAAGAGATAAACCACATACAGCACATACAGCATTTTTCCTGTTTCTTTTTCTGTTTGTATCAGAGTGAAGAGAGAATTGTAATAGCTTTTTAGTTACCCACTTTTTATATTTAAAGCCTTTCCAGGTCCCTAATAATTAAAGTTGTTGTTCTTTTTTTTTTTTTTTTTTTTTTTTACTATTTTATTTATTCATGAGGGACACACAGAGGCAGAGACATAGGCAGAGGGAGAAGCAGGCTCCCTGTGAGGAGCCTGATGTTGGACTTGATCCCAGGACCCAGGGATCACGAACTGAGCCAAAGGCAGGCGCTCAACCACAGAGCCACCAGGCGCCCCTAAAGTTCTAAACATAACGGTAAATAATTATTTAAAGACTGTCCCAACAGATAACTCTGTAGGGAAAGGAATTAGAATGCCAAATATTTGTAAATGACATTGTAGTCTTAAATTTAAAATGTGTTACGGTTTTAATCATCAGTATAGTATGTTAAATATAAGTGCATGTAGACCTCTTAGGAAAAAAAAGTTAAAACTTTGACCTAGGTCCTTTCCCAGCTCTTTTGAAGACGGTAAAAATTAAAATGACTTGCTAAGTAGACAAATAAATGGTTGGTGGTTAGAGGTATGTTTGTGTGCTGCCCCCTGGTGGATGGTCTGTCCTGCGTTTGTTTCTACAAGTCAGTCTTCAGGTAATTAATTAAAGTGCTCCGCCACTTAACACGTTCTTAAGTGTTTTGAAAATGCATAAGCTTTTATTTCAACATTTTTACAAGGTGTTAAAGTCTAAAGCCCAGCCCACTAAAATTTTAATTCCCTGTACAGATTGTTAACGACAGATTTAGTTTGTGATAGTTTTTCTAATAGTAAAGCTTTCAAAAGGATTAGAGTGTTTAGGAAAGGGCTGGCCAGTTGAGATGGAAAGGGCCATTTTAAATTCTCGGTGTTTGTATTACAGAAAAAGCCTGAGGGCAGATAGATGTGCTATGGGTACACTTGCGGGTATGTACTGTGCAAAGGTGAGAGCCTTATGTACTTGTATGCCTTTGCTACTTGGTGCTCTGTTTTCCCTTTGGCTTATGCTAAACTTTTTGGCCAATTACAATAACATGGTAAAGAAGACCGAGAGTTTCTTCCTTTGAGAGACTGCCCTTCATGGGTTTGGAGATGTGAGTCTTAGGTAGTGTGGTTTTGGGTATAATCACACTGATTATTATTTTTAAAGTTATTATTTTAAGTAATTTTTATGCCCAGCTTGAGGCTCGAACTCATGACCTTGGGATGAGAATTGCATGTTCTGCCCACTGAGCCAGCCAGGTGCCTCTAAATCATACTGGTGATAAGCGGGGTACTATATTTTAGTTTGTCTTGACTTGAGCCAATCACACATTCATGATAGGCAATTTTAACATGTCACTTTCTAAATATGGTAGAAAGTGGAGCTGCTGAATTTTCTATCATCAGGGTTTTTTGTTTTTTTTTTTAAGTTTATTTAGATTTTACTACTGCTCCTGGAAATTTGTCATCTTTTTTTCCCCCCCAGAATATAATTGGAAGTAAGGCTATAATTTGGAAATGGCAATATAGTTACTAAACTTCAAAAGAAAAAATGCAACTAGATTATCATAAAGCTTTTTTATTTTTTTAAAGTTTTATTTGAGTAATCTCTACACCCAGTGTGGGGCTTTAACTCACAATCTGGAGATCAAGAGTCACATGGTCTGTCAACTGAGCCAGCCAGTGCCCCTATTATAAAGCTTTTTATTTTTATTTATTTTTAATTTTTTAAATTTTTAAAAAGATTTTATTTATTTATTTATTCATGAGACACACACGCACAAGAGAGAGGCGGAGGCAGGCAGAGGAAGAAGCAGGCTCCATGCAGGGAGTCCAACGTGGGGCTCCATCCCAGGCCTCCAGGATCACGCCCCAGGCCGAAGGCGGCGCTAAATTGCTGAGCCACTCGGGCTGCCCCCATAAAGCTTTTTAAATTAAAAGACTAATGCCTGATGCTTTTAAGTTTTTATCAAATAACAGTTACATCTAAGCATATCTGGCCCTTGAACGGACTTCCCAGTAAAAGGGAACTTGCTGAAATATCATATGCATTGGATATTTTATTGTCAGTAGAGTTACTTATCTAATTCATGTCTCATATTAGCTGCTGGGTGAAGCTGGATGTTTTGGTTACTTTGAAATGATCTGTTCTGTTTTGATGTGATCTCCTTGGTCATTCTCTATGAAATGTGGATATGAACTAGATTATTTCTAGTATTTCTCCAGGAGATTGAGATTGATATGATTATATTGGACAGTTTTCTTGAAGATCTATGTAAATGATTTTATTCTTTAAAAAAGTCAAATAGTAGACACCTAAAATTAAGGTAGAAATGGTATGGAAATTGGAGTTAAAAGTTTGAATTTGGCTTTTCATTTACCTGTTTCTGACCTTGGTTAACAGAATCCCTTGAGACTGTTTCCTTAATCTATAAAGAGGAATATTAATGCCTAGTTAGCTTGGTTGTTGGTGTGAAAACACAATGAAAATGTATTTTAAGTGTGTGGCGTGATCTTTTACCCTTTAGAAGTCACTGAATAAATGGTACCTGTTATTTTCATTCTCAATATCCTTGAAATTTAAAACTGATTCTTAAATTGTAATTGTGGCAGAAATAATCTGGAAATGATTAATCTTTCTGGGTGTTGCTGACGTTAGTCTTGCTAGCAGTAGAAAATGCAACTTTTCATCTGCAGCATCTTCTGTTTGTATCAGAATTGCCATAAATACAGGTTGTGTAGAATTGTTGGATGGTGTAACAAAGAATTCTTCTTAAGTGAATGGTATAGATGATTTCATTAATATAGTTATAAGATTGGTTTTTGTGAATATTCTATATTTGAAGTTACATTGTAATTATTACAGCAAAAAGAATCTTGTACTATCCACCCTACACAAGAGAAGATTGTTTTTTGAAGCAGTCCTTGAATCTTTTAGTGTTTTGGCAGTTTGGAAAATGCTAATTGTGGTTGAAGGTTATGTGAATGAAAAGTACGTATGCTTCTTCACTGTCAGATACTTATATAAACCCATTTTTTGTTCTAAAACTTATTTTCTCATTTTACAAGTACTAAAAAAGCCCAGGGTTTGATTTTGTTGGAATTTATCATTTGTGAAGATGGTGACTTATAGATACCAGAAAGCAGGAAAAAATGTGGAAATTTCAAAAGTACTACAGTTGAGACAGTAATGTAATAAATCTTTCTTAGCCATCACCTAGCTTCAAGAATCACCAGCTGGTAACCAACCTGGTCAGGTATCTATGCCCCAATGCCATACCTCCCTGATTACTTCTGAAGCAAATTCAAGATAGCAGATATATTCCAGTTTCTTTAGATTGCTTCTCTAAAAGACAAGGACTTAAAAAAAGATTAGCTAGTTATAACTTTAAAAAATGTCACTAATTCATTGATAACAAATAGTCCAATTTTTCCTGTTTTTGTTTTTTTTTTTTTTTTTACAGGTTATTCGAATTAGGATTTGTGCAAGTTCCAAACATTTATGATTGGTTGATATGCCTTAGTGCTTTATTATTTTTAAAAATATTTATTTAGGGATCCCTGGGTGGCGCAGCGGTTTGGCGCCTGCCTTTGGCCCAGGGCGCGATCCTGGAGACCCGGGATCGAATCCCACATCGGGCTCCCGGTGCATGGAGCCTGCTTCTCCCTCTGCCTGTGTCTCTGCCTCTCTCTCTCTCTCTCTCTCTCTCTCTGTGACTATCATAAAATATATATATATATAAAAAAATAAAAAAATAAAAATATTTATTTATTTGAGAGAGACAGAGAGCATGAGCCAAGAGAGGGAGAAGCAGACTCTGCTGACTAGGGAGCCTCATGTGGGGCTTGATCCCAGGATCCTGAGATGATGATCTGAGCTGAAGTCAGGTGCTTAACTGACTGTGCCACCCAGCACCCCTTTCTTTTTCTTTCTTTTTAATGTCTAGGTTCCTCATTTTTTTTTTTTTTTTTTTTAATGCTTGTTAGAAAACTTAGTATTTGTCCTGGAGAGTTTCCCAGGGTCTGGATTGTGCTGATGTGGTGTTCTTTTAACATGTACCTCTGTCCCCAGAGGACACTATAGGTCTAGAGAATGGATCATATTTAGGTATGCTTTATTATTATTTTTAATTGGCAAACATGTCATAAGCAAGATATGAGAATGTTTTAATGTGTGGCCAAATTGTATTTGTTTAAGGGAATAACAGATTCAAGTAGTTTTTTCATACGAGTTCAAGTATATGGTGAGGAGCATGTTGCATTGAAGTGAAACATAGATTCTTCAACCTCTTCTTCCTTAAGTAGTGTAAACATACCTGGTTTTGTTTTTTTACCTCACCAGAAAGTAAAGTAGCTTATTAAGCAGGAAAAAATGGGCTGCTTTCAGCATGGTAAGGTAGCATTTATATTAATTATTTATGCACCTTGCTGGAAGAAGGATTATCTGCAAAGTGGTATATGCTTATATTTTGGGAGAAAAGCAAGAGTTGGGTTACCTAACTACAAGGTATGTCAGACCAAGATGTTTGGATCAAGCTTATCTACCTTCTTTGTTTTCTTGCTACATAAGAATTCTTAAAGACTTATTTATTATTTTTAAAAATTTATTTGACAGTGAGAGCATGCAAGCAGGGGGGAGGGCAAAGGAAGAGAAGCAGACTCCTGGCTGAGTGTGGAACCTGACACAGGGTTCAATCACATGACCCATCATGACCTGAGCTGAAATTGAGAGTTAGACGCTTTATCAGCTGAGCCTTTCAGGCACCCAAGAGTTCTTGACTTACATGAAACTGAGAATTTTCATACTGATTGTCTTGTGAGCAATTAACAGTTGTTTGCTTATTTAACAGGCACCCAAGAGTTCTTGACTTACATGAAACTGAGAATTTTCATACTGATTGTCTTGTGAGCAATTAACAGTTGTTTGCTTATTTAACTTGCTTGATTATACAAAACATTGAAATTGTGAGTATAAACCATGTGGATTGGTTGTATAACTCCTTAGAAATAAGGCATCTATACTCTTTCTTCAGACTCTCAGTGTGGTAATTGTAGTTTCTACAGTTCATGAGTAGGTCATAGAACTTAATAATGATAAACATCAACCTTTCCTCTTAAAAACAACAACAAAACCAAAATCCAAGGATTTAGGATTTGCTTTAGATAAGGAGCACATCCAGTTAGCAGTAACATAAAATAAAAAGCATTAATGTAGAAATACCCTTATATTAAAAATGTAGCCGTTTTCCCTCACCTAAAATACAGCACTTTGAAAAGTTGAGTCACCTTGGCTCAGTGGAGCATGTGACTGTTAATCTAAAGTCTTGAATTTGAGCCTCACGTTGAGGGTAGAGTTTATTTAAAAAAAAAAAAAAGTCATTTTAAAACACCTCTTTTTTTTTTTTTTTAAGATTTTATTTGACAGAGCACAAGCAGAGGGAACAGCAGAAGGAGAGGGTGAAGCAGGGAGCCTGTTTTGGGGCTTGATCCCAGGACGAAGATGCTTAACTGGCTTGAGCCACCTAGGCACCCCAAAACACCTCTTCTTGGAGATGCAATTACAGTTTACCTAGTGATGGTGAATTTTAAGTGAGAAATAAGTACTCCCTATGAAACTTGGTTTCTTGATCCTGAAATTCCATTGGCAAAATCTGATGAATTAGTTTTGCATTTGAGTGTCAAGTATACCAGATTTTAAAGAGCTCTGTCCAACTGGAAGATGTGAACTGTATATATATGCAATTTTAACATTTCTAGTAGCTACAATAAGAAGTAAAAATAGATAAAACTAATACTAGTATTTTATACAATTCAATATATCTAAAATGTTTTAACATGTGATTAATATTAAAAATTGTTGGGCAGCCCTGGTGGCGCAGCGGTTTAGCGCCGCCTGCAGCCTGGGGTGTGATCCTGGGGACCCTGGATCGAGTCCCACATTGGGCTTCCTGCATGGAGCCTGCTTCTCCCTCTGCCTGTTCCTCTGCCCCCCTCTCTTTCTGTAAATTAAAAAAAATAAAATTAAAAAAATATTAAAAATTGTTGGGAAATGTTTTTAAGATTTTATTTATTTATTTTAGAGAACGAGATCAAGCATGAGCAGGGGTAGGAGCAGAGGGAGAGCAACAAGCAGGCACCCCCACCCCCACCCCTGCTTGGAGCACAGTTGACACACGGCTTGATCCCACAACCCCAGAATCATGACCTGAGTCAAAATCGAGTTGGACACTTAAATAACAGAGCCACCTAGGTGCTCCCCTTTGAGAAATTTTATATATATTTTTTGTACTAAGCCTTCAAAATCTGTTAAACTTTATACTCACAGAAGAAATCAGTTGAGACAAGACTAGCCACATTTCAAGCCTCATGCGGATCGTGGCTATTCCATTGGACAGAGTTGTTTAAATACAGACAGCTTTTAAAATCACTTTTTAAAATGAGGCTTGCTGGAAAAAATGTATTGGTATTTATAAAATTAATTTAACTGGAAAAATATGGGAATGAGTAATTTTCTTTGCTTTCTTTGGGGGGGGTATGATTAATTTTCTGTGTGACTCAGAGGTTTTGTATCTGAGTATTCCCTGGTGATCACCCTAATTTTCAAGGAAGATAAGTGTAATTTGCTATATTGTATTAATGTACTTTTGAGATATTCAGGCAGCGAGCTTTTTATTTAAATAGTAACTATCTAATGTTCAACTGTGTGTGTTTCTGTGGTTGGCTGAAATATTGGTGGTGACTTTTTTGTTTAAAGGCTCACTTTCAGATCAGTATAAAGACCTACAAAAATCTTACTCAGAAATCAAGGATCAGGGAATCCCTGGTGGCTCAGCGGTTTGATGCCTGCCTTCAGCCCAGGGCGTGATCCTGGAGTCCTGGGATTGAGTCCCGCGTTGGGCTCTCTGCATGGAGCCTGCGTCTCCCTCTGCCTGTGTCTCTGCCTCTCTCTTTGTGTCTTTTGTGAATAAATAAATAAAATCTTAAAAAAAAAAATCAAGGATCAGTTTGTGCCCTTTATTTATTTATTTATGAGAGAGAGAGAGAGAGGCAGAAACACAGGCAGAGGGAGACGCAGGCTCCACGCAGGGAGCCCAGTGTGGGACTCGATCCCAATCCCGGAATCACGGCCTGAGCTGAAGGCAGAGGCTCAAGTGCTGAGCCACCCAGGCGTCCCTGAATTAGATCTGTGAGCATACTACAGCTTTATGAGGAAATAACATAGAGAAAATCCTTGAGTTTAGAGGCTTTGATGTGAGAGACTATCAAGTCAGTGATGAGGCAAGGTTATTCCAGTTGCTACTTTTCACCAGCAGTGTGTATTAAACTTTGTAAAAATTGAGGTGGACCTTTTAAGAGCTACTTCTTAGGCAGCCCCGAGTGGCTCTGCGGTTTAGCGCTGCCTTCAGCCCAGCGCATGATCCTGGAGACCCAGGATCGAGTCCCACATCAGGCTCCCTGCATGGAACCTGCTTCTCCTCTGCCTGTGTCTCTGCCTCTCTCTTTGTGTGTGTCTCTCATGTTAAATAAATAAAATCTTAAAAAAAAAAAAAAAAAAAGCTACTTCTTAAAAGAAAAACATAGTTCATAACTGTATAAAATCAGAAAGGCTATATATAAAATATTGAATACTATTATTAATACAGGTTAATTAATTAGCAATATTGAATTTAGTCATGTTGAACACATTCCTTTTTGGATATGGACTGAATTGGTTGGCGCAGCTGGAATGAAACTCTACAGCTGGTACAGAGTGCCTCCAAGTGGCGGATCAAAGAGGCCACACTATACTGCTGTAAGTCCACAGGCTTGGCTTTTTATTTGAAAATGACTGGTTCATAAGTGGACCATGTGTCCCACTTCTTTGCATAAGAAAATAAGGCAGAGAGAAACCTTGTTACAAGTTAGATTTGGTTTTCTTTTCCTGCCTTCTGCTGGTGTTAGCCTTGTTAGATTGTTAGAGCCTTAGTCTCTTTACCACGTGGGAAATCAGGGATTTCCTTGATTTGTGTAAGTGTTGGTAGAAAGAAGGGGGTCAAAGCCTTTTGGGAGAAATAAGATGAAGAAAATGTACAAATGTACATTCAGGACCTGTAGGTAGTTAGGACAGAAAGTTGCAAGTCTAATATATTTTTGTTTCTTGTATTAGGACTTGACTTTGAAATGTCTGGCTTCAGAAGTACCTGGGTGCCTGTGTATGCAGTTGTCCTGATCTTGAGGCAATTGAGTTAGCCAAGTTTTCAGCATCGTTGCCTTCCTTTATTGGTATTAATATGTAGCCGTGTCCATTTAATGTCAATATTGAGTCGTGACATGTAAATAATCATCGTATGGTTTAAAGCTGTGGGGGTAAAGTGAAAATTTTTGCACAGGATTAACCTATACTTGACCTTTAGGGTGTAATAAAAATCGCAGCCTGTAATCTTTGTGAAGTCATTGGATGTGGTTACGTTGTTGGTTGTATTTTAAGTGAAATCAGAGATTGAATATAGTGTAGTTAAGAGGGTAGACTCTGGAGCCGGAATTCCCAGAGATAGATACTAATGCTGCTACACACGAGCAGTGTATATTTGGATGGGTCAAACTTACGTTTTTTTGTTTTTTTTGAGAGTGAGAGAGCACATACACAGGGGGGGGAGGGGCAGAGGAAGAAGGAGAAGCAGGCTCCCCACTGAGCAGGGAGCTGGATGCAGGGCTTGATTCCAGGACCCCCAGGATCATGACCCAAGCCAAAGGCACTGCTTAACCAACTGAGCTATCCAGGTGCCCGAGTTTTGTTTCCTAATTGATAAAATGCTGACTGTGAAGGATGAAGGAGGTAATAGACACGGTCCGAGGCAGTGTGGCTGCTATGGCAAAATACCACAGACAAGGGGGCTTAAACAATAGACATTTATTTATCATAGTTCTGAGGCTGGGAAGTCGAAGATAAAGGTGCAGTCAGTGCAGTCAGATTCTTTTGGTTCTTGGTAAGAGCCCTGTCTTCCTGACCTGTGGAAAGACACCATCTTGCTCTGGCTCACACGGCCTCTCATCAGCACTGGTCTCTCTCCTCACAAAGATAGTGATCCCGGGGCCCTCAGCTAGCTTAGAAGAAGAAGAGCATGCAACTCTTGATCTTCAGATTCTGAGTTTGAACCCTACGTTCAGTATAGAGATTACTTAAAAAAAATTTTTTTTTATAAAAAAGCTAGTAATTTTATGGGGGCTCCATCCTCATGACCTCATCTAAGCCTGAGTGCTTTTTCCAAAGGCCCCACTTCCTAATGCCATCCATCACATTGGAGGTTAGGGCGGCAACATAGGAATTTTGGGAGGTGAGGGATGTAAGCATTCCATCGGTAACAGTGTTTTCTTGTTTATATTCTTATCTGCTTTCAAACTTTATAGTGAAGAAAAGAACCTAAGGTGAAAGACACTTGGTAGCACCTAGTAATCTAAAGTTTGAATTGGAAGTAATCTGCATGAAGACACAGTTTATTTCTCTTTCAGATAAGGTGTCTATTTTCCAACTGTGGCTTAGGAGCAATGACCATCCTAATAATAGCACTCGAGTGTGACTAGAATGTGTCTTAATATATTATTTTGGACTAAAAGGGACTAGCACTTTATGTAGAAAAAGCTGATTGTAGAGGGGGTTAGGAAGTGTACCAGTTGAACCTGGATTATCATGTCAAAACAGAAAGCAAAGGAGCTCTCATAAATTATTGGAGTCATGTTACAAGATGGAGAAGTCAGTATGAAGATGCTTGCACTGATTGGCCAAAGATGGGGCAATTTGAGCATCAAAAGGGATTAATGCAATGGATTGATACGCCCCAAATACCTAGGACTCTGAATTTATGATGATACTGAAAAGAAATAATCATTTGGTTATCTTTGGATGGTGCCAGAGCATCAACTCATTATTCTGGGAAGTTTGAAATAACAATATCTTTGAACTCCTGAAAGAAGAGATGGAGATGAGGATTTGTATGAAGCTAATTTATTTTGGATATGATTTTAGGAAGCAAGAGTGGGGAATGGGGAATTAGGAAAAGACAATGTGAAAGGTGCTTTACGGAGATTGATATAAGGAAAATGGACCTTAGAGAAAGGTACAGAATGCCTCCCAGCTGAACATGGGCATTTCTCTCCTGGCTAGTTCTCTTCCCTTGTAAACTGTGGATTGTCTTGAGGGTTTCGTGTCTCCTTTGGTTGCAGGCTCCTCCTAATACTCTTCTGAGGATTTGGAGAAAGCCCTGAGGTAAAACAGATGCCTAAGGTGTGTGCTTAGTGATGGAAGGAGGCAGGGCCAACCTCACAGCTGTGGATGCCATCAGAGGTGAAAGAGGGGTTGTAATAAGGAGCACAAAACCATCTACAGAGGGAAAGAATCCTTTATTCTGTCTTCACTGTATTTACTGAGCTTCACACTTCACTGTATTTACTGAATCTATCCAGATATTTGGCAAGGGAAAGTTGTTCCTTTTTTTTTTTTAAATAAAGATTTTAGGGATCCCTGGGTGGCGCAGCAGTTTAGTGCCTGCCTTTGGCCCAGGGCGCAATCCTGGAGACCCGGGATCGAATCCCATGTCGGGCTCCCGGTGCATGGAGCCTGCTTCTCCCTCTGCCTGTATCTCTGCCTCTCTCTCTCTCTCTCTCTCTCTGTGACTATCATAAATAAATAAAAATTAAAAAAAAAAATAAAGATTTTATTTATTTATTTGACAGAACGGGGGAGCAGCAAGCAGAGGGAGAAGCAGGCCCCCTACAGAGCAGAGCTATATTCCAGGACCCTGGGATCATAGATGCTTAGCTGACTGAGCCACCCAAGTGCCCCGGGAAAGTTGTTCTTAATGAAAGAACTCAAGCTAAATTAAAAAGATACAGAAGCCATGTTAAAATGATAAAACTACTTTCAATCTTGAATAAAATAATGAATTTAGGCAGTGATCATCGGTGTTTGTGGCATCATGGGAAGATAGCTAGAGATACACATCTCCTTGTGGAAGTACAAGACACTTTCTTTTCTTTTATGTTTTTCTTTCTTTTTTTTTGTTTCATTTATTCATTATACCCAATGTAGGATTTGAACTCAGGACCCCGAGTTCAAGAGTTGAATGCTCCTCTGACTGAGCCAGCCAGGCACCCCAGTACAAGACACTTCTTGTAGTACATTATTGTCTCTCCCCAAACAAGTGGCAACAACAAAAAGCAAATTGAAACTTCAGATCTAATTACAGAGGGGACAGAGGAGAATATTAAGCACCATCATGGGGGCTGTAATTAGCAAAATCCAGCCAGTGAGAAATTATAGGACAAATGACAGGTTTGCAGTCCCTCTCCCCCCATAAGCTGCAAGGAAAGAAACAGTGGGAAACATTGTGGATTGTGGGACTCGAATCCTAATCAACCAAATGCAATATATGGCTCTTTTGAGATACTGATTGAACAAACGGAATTTTTTTTTTTTTGATTGAAGAAGAACTGTGACTAGGTATTTAATATGAAGTTTTTCTTCATTTTTAAGGACTGATGATAGTATTTTGCCTACTTAAAATCCAGTTTTTAAAAAGATTTTATTCGGTCATGAAATACACGAAGAGAGGCAGAGATATAGGCAGAGGGAGAAGCAGGCTCCTTGCTGAGCAGAGAGCCTGATACAGGACTTGATCCCAAGACCCCAGGATCATGACCGGAGCCGAAGGCAGATGTTCAGCCACTGAGCCACCCAGGTGCCCCTAAAATCGATTTTAAAAGAGATATGAATATTCATAAATAAAAGGTATAAGTGACAAATTTGGAGTAATGAGTACATTCTAGGAGGCAGGCATTTGGAGTGGGAGAGAAGCATGGTTAGCTTCAGTTGTCTTGTTCTGATTATTTGGGCAGGTGGATTCATAGATGTGTAATATTTTTTATAAAGCATAAAAGACCTAGCATATCAAATTCAACATAGTAAACAATTTATTGAAAATGACACAAAAGGGATACAATGGAGAAAATCCAGAATGAGTTATCATGCAGGGCATGTGACCTATCCACAAATAAATGGCAAGAAGAATGTAGATCTAAGAGATAACTCCACACGTGTGCATCTTGAGATTTTTTCTTTCTTTTTTTTTTTTTTTTTTTTTTTTAATTTAGGCTCTGTGCCCAGTGTAGGGCTTGAACTCACAGACTCAGGATCACAAGTAACATGCTCTAGGGACTGAGCCAGCTAGGTGCTCCTCCTCAGGATCTTGATAGGAATAAACAAACTGTATGAATATATTAAGTAATTGGAAATAGAGTGGATATCTGATATCAAGGAATTTCTGTAAATCACTTTGAGGAGCAGTGATGGTTTATTTTATTATTTTTTTAAGATTTTATTCATTTATTCATGCTACAGAGAAGGCAGAGTCATAGGTAGAGGGAGAAAGCAGGCTTCCCACAGGAAGCCCAATGCAGGACTCGATCCAGCACCCTAGGGATCATAGCATGAGCCAAAGGCAGACGTTCAACCACTGAGCCACCAAGGTGCCCACAATGATGTTTTTTTAGTTTCTGTTTCTGTTTTGAGAGAGAGCACTCAGGGTGGTGGTGGGGGGGCGGGGTGGAGGAGGGGGAGAGGGAGGGAATCTTAAGCAGGCTCAATGGCAGGCTTGAGCCCAATATGAGGCTCCATCCCAGGACCATGAGATGATGTCCTGAGCTGAAATGAAAAGTTAGTTACCCAACTGACTGAGCCATCCAGGTGTCCCATAAGCAAAAGTCCTTTTAAAGCTGTTTACTAATGTACTTGAGCATGACAAGCCATGTAAGTGGAACTTCTTGGTACTAGTGTGAGTATAGATAAACAAGGTAAGGTGATCATACTTAATAATTGAACCTGGTATGGGCATATGGAAGTTGATTTTTTTAGTTTGGTGTCAATTTGAATAAAATTAGTTGAAATTTGGGACACCTGGGTGGCTCAGCAGTTGCGTGTCTGCCTTTGGCCCAGGGCGTGATCCTGGAATCCTGGGATCAAGTCCCACATCAGGCTCCCTGCATGGAGCCTGCTTCTCCCTCTGTCTATGTCTCTGCCTCTCTCTGTGTGTGTCTCTCATGAATAAATAAATAAAATCTTAAAAAAAAATTAGTTGAAATTTGTTCCAGGGATTACTAAAGATCTTAAAGATAACCTTTGGAGTCTACATGAGTTTCTTTTTTTCTTTTTTTTTTTTTTTTTTTAGATTTTATTTATTTATTCATAGAGACGCAGAGAGAGAGAGAGAGAGACAGGCAGAGGGAGAAGCAGGCACTATGCAGAGAGCCTGACGTGGGACTCTATCTATCCAGTGTCTCCAGGATCATGCCCTGGGCTGCAGGCGGCGCTAAACCGCTCTGCCACCGGGGCTGCCCCCTACATGAGTTTATTACATCTTTATTCCATAATTAAACTTGCTTCCAGCAAATTGTATTGAAGTCTCATTATAACTAATATTTCAAGCACAATAAGCATTTTTGAAGATTTTTATCTATTATTACCCTAAATAGTAAACTTTACCCCATTTTTCCTTGTGGAGGGAAACTTTTAAATTCTTTATGATTAAATAAACTATGTTGAAGTTTTTTTTTTTTAATGTAATGAATTAATAAAATCATCATTTTTCTGGTTTTTGTCATACTTAAATGTAGTGGTGGTGGTTCTCACTTTTCCTGTGAGCTGTAAGAGAATCTTTGGGATGGGCAGCCCTGGTGGCTTAGCAGTTTAGCGCCGCCTTCGGCTCAGGGCGTGATCCTGGAGACCCGGGATCGAGTCCCATGTCGGGCTCCCTGCATGGGAGCCTGCTTCTCCCTCTGCCTGTGTTTCTGCCTCTCTCTCTGTCTCTCTCATGAATGAATAAATAAAATCTTAAAAAAAAAAAAGAAAATATTTGGGAATATTTGTAGTTTCTGATAGTTTAGATCTTGTGTTTTTCTTCCCCAGGAATAGATGATAACAAATTTTATTTTTTTATTTTTTAGATGATAACAAATTTTAATTTAACTATCATTTGAATGCTTCTCAAGTGCTAAGCACTGTTCCACGTTCTGAACACAACAGAGAATGAGATGGCCCAATTAATTAGTTGCTATTCTAAGGCATGTATATCCTATGACTTAAGTGTGCTTCAGGAGGAGGTAGGACACCAACACACTTTGCAGCTGGTTAAACTGAACTTGAGTGATTAGGTAATCATATGGTAGAAACATATCCATATCTATTTTCTTGACTCTTAACAATTTAGAATTAAACATAAATAGAACCTGATTTTAAAAGCTGAGATTGAAGATCAGTAAAGCAGGTGATAATCCTTTTTTCTTTTTTTAAATAAAAATGAACTTGATTTACTTGTATTTTTTTTTTAATTTTTATTTATTTATGATAGTCACAGAGAGAGAGAGAGAGAGAGAGGCAGAGACACAGGCAGAGGGAGAAGCAGGCTCCATGTACCGGGAGCCTGATGTGGGATTCGATCCCGGGTCTCCAGGATCGCGCCCTGGGCCAAAGGCAGGCGCCAAACCGCTGCGCCACCCAGGGATCCCAACTTGTATTATTTTTTAAATAGAATTTAAACTTGTTTTATTTGTTTAAAATAATCTCTAGACACAATGTGCGGCTCAAACTCATGACCTTGAGATCAAGAGTCACTCGCTGCCACCTGAGCCAGCCAGGCACCCCTGGATTTACTTGTATTGTTAGGGAAAAATCTAAAAACATAATACTGAGCAAAAAAATAACTTGCAAAATTTGTATACAGTAAATTTTTCTATAAAATATATGGAATGCAGGGGCTCCTGGGTGGCTCAGCAGTTGAGCGCCTGCCTCCCTGGGGTCCTGGGATTGAGTCCCACATCAGGCTCCCTAGAGAGAGCCTGCTTTTCCCTCTGCCTGTGTCTTGCCTCTCTGTGTTTCTCTCATGAATAAATAAAATCTTTAAAAATAAATATGGAATGTAGAGTGCCTCGGTGGTTCAGTTGATTGAGCATTTAACTCCTTTTTTTTTCTTTTTTAAAGATTTTATTTATTTATTTGACAGTATAAGCAGAGGGAGCAGCAGAGGGGGAAAGGAAGAGGGAGAAGAGGCTCCTGCTGAGCAGGGAGACTGATGTGGGGCTGGATCCCAGGATCCTGGGATCATGACCTGAGCTGAAAGTAGACGCTTAACCAGCTAAGCCACCCAGGTGCTCCTGAGCATCCAACTCTTGATTTCAACTCAGGTCATGATCTCTGGGTGGTGGGGTTGAGCCCCACATTGGACTCTGCACTCAGCAGGGAGTCTTTTAGAGATTCTTTTTTTCTCCCCCTCTGCCCCTCCTTCCACTTGCATGAGCGTGCTTCTCTTTTTCAAATAAATACTAAAAAAAAAAAAAAAAGGGAACACTTCACAAATTTGTGTGTGTCATCCTTGCCCTGGAGCCATGCTAATCCCTGTATCACTTTAATTCTAGTATATGTGCTGCTGAAGGGAGCACACAGGTAATAGTGTTTTAATTGTGCATAGCCAACTCCATAAGTACAGCAGAATGGGATGAATTGTTCTCAAGTACTTCCCAGAAGTGAGAAGTTTGTGTTTATGTGCTAGATGGTTAGAATTCATGCCTTTGCTTGGTCTCTTTTAATGTTGAGCCTTTTGGCTCTTATACTGTTAAGAGAGGAGCATGGGGTTAGGAGCAGGGGAGAAACTGCAGAGGTTAATGAGCTATGTTACCGGTAAATGGGAAAGAGCAACTCTAGATGTGAAAACACTAACTATATGAAAATCATCTTGATGTTTGTCTAAAATGAAACTTGAGAGAATCAGATGATGGAAATTGGACAGCCATTTAAGGGGAATAATTATTTGTGTTGGCAAAATATGGCTAATAGATTACTTCTAATGTACAAAAAATGGTATTCTATTTAAAGAATTTCTTGGGAACCCTGTGAAATGGTATTTATTTTTGCGATAAGAATAAACATCTGCAAAAAAAAAAAAAAAAAAAGAATAAACATCTGCCAGTTGACCTAAACTCTGTATGCACACTCATATATATACTTCTGGGGAACAGTTTTGATCATGTATATACCTAGGAAAAAAGTCCAGTGGGAATGAATATTTAGTTTCTTAACACTGCTCTGCTAATTCTTACTGATAGGTGCTTGAATAAAACTTAGTACTTTCAGGGGCAACTGAGTGGCTCTGTCAGTTAAGTCTCTGCCTTCAGCTGAGGTCATGATCCCAGGGTCCTGGGATTGAGCCCCATGGTGGGCACCCTGCTCAGCGGGGAACCTGCTTCTCCCTCTCCCTTTGCTCTACACCCTTTCCTGCCTCTGCTCTGCTCTCTCTCTCTCTCAAATCTTAAAAAAACCCATCAACTTAGTACTTGCATGTGTGTAGTAAATCTTATTTCCTTGGTTACTGAGGGTAAATATTACACAATATTGAGTAACTTTTCTGTTAGCTGAAGCAATATATAGTACTTGTGTAATCTGCGTATTAGACATCCTAGCAGACTGTATATATGTGTGTACGTGCACACACGCACATACACACACACACACACACACACACACACACATATGTTTTCAATTTGGGTGTGGCGCTTATTGTGGGACCCAAACTCATGACCTGGAGACGCTGAGATCAAGAGTCCAATGCCTAACTGAGCCACCCAGATGCCCCAGTAGAGTATAGTTATAAAGGTTTTTATGGGAAATATAGTTTATCCTAAAGCAAAAATACAGGGATGCCTGGGTGGCTCGGTTGAGCGTCTGCCGTTGACTCAGGTTGTGATCCTGGAGTCCTGGGATCAAGTCCCACATCGGCTTCCTGCATGGAGCCTGCTTTTCTCTCTGCCTATGTCTGTGCCTCCCTCTCTCTCTCTGTCTCTCATGAATAAATAAATAAAAATCTTAATACTGTATTTTTGCTTTTTTTTAATGTGTCCTGCAGCTTTAACAATTGTTAGAACATAAGTTA
Organism: Canis lupus dingo; assembly: GCF_003254725.2. Lineage (NCBI taxonomy): Eukaryota > Metazoa > Chordata > Mammalia > Carnivora > Canidae > Canis > Canis lupus. The sequence continues at coordinate 36,938,799 of NC_064256.1, read as the reverse complement.
TTTTCAAACAAATCTCAGACTTAGCATTTCATGTGTAAATTCTGAGGCTGAGGTGGTGGTTGAAATTTTTTTCCCCTTAAATTGACATTCTTACCATCTCTTGGGTGTATTTCCCTGATGATTGTGCTTTGTTTTACTGTCCCATAAAAGTAATGTAAAGCTGCTTTTTCCTTCCTCCTCAAGTTTGTGATTACAAACAGGATGTACCTGAGTTTAGTTAATCTACATGTTCTTTATAGTTCCCTGAAGGATAGGCAGTATCTAGCATTTATTTGTTCTCATGTATTCAGGGGAATACAAGAGACAAAGGACTAGGTTATGAATGTGGTTTAAGTTGTGTTTTGCTGTGGTACTTCAAAATACATGGATTATTTGACCAGGAAAGGGAAACTTCTAATTTTAGAAGTTAAGCAATTTAATTATTTCACTTGATATGCTAAGCCCAGTTTCTAATCTTTTTTTTTTTTTTTAAATAGCTAGTTGACTATAAATTCCTTTCCCTTCTAAGGGGGTGATTTTGTGTGTGGCACCTGTATTACAATTTCACATAATTAATGTCTTTAGCTCCCTTTCTCCCTCTGATAGTGTTGAAGAAGGAGTAGAAGAAAAGTAGATAGATACATTAAATACTGTATATAATTGTTACTTTGTAGCCTCTGTGTGTGTGTGTGTGTGTGTGTATGTGTGTATGCATTTGAACTAAGGTTGGAATTTTTTTTGAGGGTATTGAGATATGAAAGCTTAATGAATCAGAGTGGTTTATAATTACACATCACTGAGTTAGGCAATATCCAAACAATTTATACACATAGATCTAATACCAAAGAGTTTAATGTATGACACAAAGATGCATACATAAGATGCTGAGACATTTACAATTTATCAGGTGTCAATAAAATATCAAAGTGATGAAGTGTTTTGTATATATAACACGTGAATACAAAGAATGCTAAATAACTTTAACAGCAAGTTTGAGCAGGTAAAGAGACAAATTGACAGCATTTTTGATCAGTAAGAGAGGATGCACATTTCCAAATGCCAGCCAGAATTATTTAATTGGAAAGGTTTTAGGCCTAACAAAAATTCCATACACTTAATGAAAGCAGAAATCTTACATATCATATTTTTGAGGATCTTTTCTATAACTCGCGTTAGAAAATTCAAACTTTATTTTTTAAGTTTTTATTTTAATTTAAATTAGTTTATGTACAGTGTTAGTAAGTTCGGTCAGGGATTTTTAATGATATCTGGACCATAGAGTCCCTTGGTAGCCTGAAACTTAAGGACCTCTTAGAATGTTTTTCAATGCATAACATAAAATACATAGGATTATAAAGGAAATCAATTATTTTGAAATACAGTTAGCAAAATATTAAAACTCATAGTGAGTATATACTTCTTAACATAATAAGTTCTGGCAACACATCTAAATTTAACAGCAATGGGTGTAGATTGTAAAAATCTGCATCAAGTTAATATGATATGAATGTCTAATGTATATATATATATTTTTTGTCTAATGTATATTAATGTCAAAATTATAAGTGTGATTCTACTGTGGCTTAATGCCAACATTCACAATTAAAGGAGGTACTAAATTTCAATTAGGGGATAGTGAAAATAAATAGGATTTTTATCCCTCCCCATCTAGGTTCCTTGAAATCTATCTGTGGACCCCTTGACTATGATCTCAAATTAAGAACATCTGTAGTTTGGCTTTGTTTGTGTCTATGTATGCTTAATTTAAGGCTTGAGGGTTTGAATTAGTATATAGTCGCCATACAAAATGTTTCTCAAATATTATAATTTTTAAAAGCCAAATTTAGGGGGTCTTGGCTGGCTCAGTGGTAGAGCATGTAACTCTTGATCTTGCGTTGTAAGTTTGAGTCTCATATTGGGTGTAAAGATTACTTTTAAAATCTTTTTTGTTTTTTAAGGATTTTACTTATTTGTTTATGGGAGAGGCAGAGAGAGAGGCAGAGAGAGAAGCAGGCTCTCTGTGGGGAACCCGATGTGGGACTTGATCCTAGGATGCCCACAAGGATAAGCCAAAGGCAGATGCTCCACCACTGAGCCACCTGGGCATCCTTACTTTAAAAATCTTTAAGAAAAACAAAACAAAAAACAAAAGAAAAAAATTATAATTTTATTGGCTTTAAAATAAGCTATTATCATCCAATGATGCTGGATCTCCAAATGGTCTTAAAATGGTCCTGTGATCAATGTGGTCTCCTTCTTCTTTTTTGGGCTGCATTATCTTATTATACATTGGCTTGTAGTTAATAAAAATAGGTTAAGTAACTTCAAAGCATCCATGTTGATGATTTCATGTCTTTTGGTTTGATATTTTTTTTTTTCTTTTATAAAACATTTTAATTCTTCTGCAGGATCCGGAAACTTCAGATACGGAATATCCCGCCTCACTTACAGTGGGAGGTAAGAATTTCTATATTTAAAGTTAAGATCTCTGTATCTAAACTTACTTTTGTTAATTTTTTCAAGCGTTTTTCTCCTTCCCTCCACTCTGGGCTGTGCTAGAACACAAAATTCCTGTCCAGTGCCTGTCTTGCTGTGGGCTTTTCTTTGCAGGGGCATAGTATCTTTTAAAAATCTGCTCTTTGATATCCTTTAACTGAGTAATTTCCCTCATTCAGTCTCATCCTAACAGAATCTTGTTTGAGATCTTCCTCATGAATTCACCGGTTACATTTAAATATGAAGTTCCTCCTTGGCACATTTTTTAAAGACACATACTTGGTACTTAAGCTGTATTTTAAAATGTTAACTCTGCTTTCTTTTGCTCGGATGGTGGCACTGTAGTAACTGTGTATAAACAAACTACTTAGCACAATTGAATAGTCGTTGCCAATAAATTCCAAAGCATAATAACGATGTCATGGTGAGATTTTGAGACACCAGTAACCGAAGAGATTTTTTTTTTTTTAAATGTTGATTCTTCCTAATGATGGAACCTAAAAATTCTGAAAACCTACCTTGGAGAGGTGATACAGAGAAAACTGCTTAGCTTTTATGTATTTTTAATGTAAAAATCAGGAGTACTAGTTTGGTGTGTTTCACATTAGTCTTTTGAAATGACATTTGATGAGTCAGACATTAAACCCAAAACCTTCACCAAAATGCAAAGTATGGTTGAAAGGTTTCTTTGGTGGTTCATAAAGGCAGGTTGGTCCAAGGTGTGATTCTCCCAAGGTCCCAGTTGATAATAAATCTATAGAGTGTTTATTTTCAGAACAATATTACTGAGTTTAATCTTTGCTGGAGGAGTTGTTTCTTTGATATATGCTAAATATTTTCCAAGTTATATAATGTATAAAAAGTATATTTTTGTAGGTGGAAACAGTGGCTTTTAAGATTAAACCTAATGCATTTTCCTGTTTTAGATTAATACTCGTTTAGGAGATTCAGTAGTTTGGAGGATGGGCATCTAAATCAAGTGTTGTGGTAATTATAGTTACTGATTTGATTCCTCTATTTTATTGATTGATTGGTCAGTCCCCTATTTTAACATGGGCCATGTTAAACATGATTTTCTATTTGAGAACTAAATCTAGTATAATGTGGCTTTCAGTGAAATAGTCAAATTATAGGAGCCAATTTTAAGATTTTAAGTGAATTATAGGAATGCTAGCATATCAGCTACAGTGGCAGTTCTCTTTTAATTCATTCATAGTATCTCTTCAAATTCAGATTGCTTTGGCTTCTGAAGCATTTACTTTATTGTATTTTTGGTGGCTTCTCAAGTTTTTAGTTCACTTATTCTTTTTCATTCTGGATAAAATTTAATTTATGATAATAAACATTTATTTGCCATCTCCAGCTTTTTCTTAACTTTTATATTTCATTTTACCCTCCCCTCAATCCTTTCATGTATAGTGAAGTTGGAGACATTATCTCTATTTTCAAATGGGCAAATATGGGCACACAAGATTGAAAGAATTAAGCAAGAAATACTTAATTGTAAGATGCTTGGAGCTAGACTTTGGAACTCTTGACCTTTGACCTTAATTTAAAAAAATATTTGAAATACTGATTAAAAAATTACTGAGGGCTTATCAGGAGTAAAATGAGCTATTGGGATATTTCCTTTACATGAAGACTTGAATGAACACCATCTGTCACTTCCTTTTTGAGATGAGTCATTATGTATAATGTTTTATTTGTACACACTGAGTATGCTGGCTGTCTTGTGCCAAAGCCTTATAGACAGTGATAATTTTGGATTTAAAGGTCCAGATTGCTTTTATAATGGAGGGATTAAACTTTGACTCCACTCATTAGTCTTAGATTTACTGACAATGGAATGGAAACATTTGTACCTCCTTATTTGATGCTGTGAGGAAATAAACAGAAACATGGGTGAAATATTCTTATCTAAAAGAGATTTGACTGGATTCAATTTGTCTAATTTTGAATCACCAAAAATACAGAGGATAGAGGCACAACTTGAAGTGATGCTGTGAAGAAACAGCTAGTTGAGTCCAAAATATGAGACATCCCACAGGGCAAATGAAACTGTTGTAAGAGTCAAAAAATGGCCTTTTAAGGGAAAAGAACTGTTATGGAATAAGATTTAAAAGGATAACAAGTATATCCTACAGTAAGTTATTTGTGAGTCATGTAAATAGTCCTTTGAAGCAGCATGAAGTATCTAGAAAAGCCTGAGTTTTTTTTGTAGGTGGCTTTTGGGGTCAGACTTGGCATTGTATGCCAGCTCTACTACTTTCTAGTTGTGTGATCTCTGAGCAGGCTTTAAAATTTTTCTGGAAAAACTTTTTTCTTCTGAGCCTCATTTTCTCCATTTCTAACATGGTGATGATGATCACAGCCATCCCACTGGGTTACTGTGAACATTAATAGGATGATGTATGCTAAAGCCCTTAAACAGTGCTTGGTACATAGAAGCACACACTACATTTTAGCTAGGACATGAACCACAAATTCATCTCCTCTTGGCAACCTTAAGTTCTGGTACTTGTCTCCGTCAGATCCAACCTAGAGTCCAGAAAAGTTAGGTATTTCTCCAGGGGAAGTTGAGTGTAAAGGATTACATAGATGTTGGAGTACTGAAAGGACAGAAAGGGAATCCAGAGGTGGTGACTCCAGAGAATAGCTGCCACTCTGGAGTCCAGTGAAGAGGTTGAGATGATGAGCTCTTTAACACTTGAAGGGAGAGCCGTGAGTCGTTGAGACTCTGAGGGTTGTGGCTGGTGCTTGGGATGTGAGAGATACGGAAGGTGATGAGGCTGGTTCTAGGAGTGCCCGTGGCACAGCTAGAGACTGAAACATACTGCTGATTGGAACAGCTGATAGGGAACAGGGAAATAGCCTGTCCTGTCTCCTCATTCCTGCCTTCCAGTCTCTGAAACTAACGGAATTGTGGGCAAAAAGAGTAATAGAGAGTGCAGAGTCCTAGACTCAGCATTAAAAAGTTGAAAGGTAGATCTAGAACCTAGAGCTTAATATATTCACTCAGGTTTTTTTGATCATGACCTGAGTCTAAGGCAGATGCTTAACCGACCGAGCCACCCAGGTATCCCTTCAGTCAGAGTTCTAACCCAGAAGTGAGAATTCCTCCCCTGTTCTGCCAATACTTTTGTAAGCCATTTTCTGTGAGGCCGCTGGAGACGTGACCTGGGACCATGGCAGGAACACTGGATGTGATGCTCTTTGGCAAATTATCGGATCTGTAGCTGGATTGTTGGTTACTTCCTTCCACTATGATATTTTTTGTTTTATATTTGTATTCATGTATTGTTTATGTTTTCTTTATATTGCCATATACAGAATGATCAGAAGGGGATTCCTTTCAGGTTCTCTCTGTGGTATGTCATGTATGCTGGGTGTGCCAAGCAGGGGTTAAATGGTTTCTAGTCGTGTAGTTTTGGACAATGATAATGCACTTAGGGACACTGGAATGGCCACCTGTTTCACTACTTAAGTGTTTGTTTTTGGCAGATAAAAATATGAGGAAACCAACTTTTTGAAGGACCTGCTGCTAGGGAATTAGGTAATTTTGTTTTCCTCTCAGTATGTGGAATGTAGAAGGAGAATAGAAGAAATTATTGCTTTTCTACCTTCCATTCCCTTGCCTGAAATACTTGAAGAGCAGATCTTTGGTGTGACCAGAATGATAGAAGGACCACATCTATAAATAGTCCTGATGGCTAGCAGACCTGGGTCCTCAGACACCCTGAAGGAGGTGAACTATGTGTGCTAAGGATTTGAGGGGACACCTTCTTGGATAAACAACAGAGATGGGGGAGTGATAGAGTCCCAGAAGTACACTTCACTTTAAACACCTTTGATAACATGGTTTCTTCTTACTCAATGTCTTAGATGAGCTCCATTTCCTAAATTTAAGGAATGTCTTTCTTTATTTAACAAATAAATTGCCAAGGCCTTAGGAAAGGACTTGCCAAAGAGAGTTTTTCCTAATCTCATTGTCTTACTACTGCTCTCTAATCTAAATAAGCAGAATTCCTAATATACTCATAGAATGCCAAAAGGAGTACCTTCTCTGAAAGAAATGTAAGACTCATTAATTATGTAAATGAAATGTTGTAAAGGGTGAGTTAGGTTCTTATTTTGGGGTTGGACAATAACAGTAGGATGATGTTTCCCAGAATTCACTGTCTGGGAGGAATAGTCTAAGCTAGTCAGTCATCTTCAGCTGAGGTGTTCTATATGACAAGGCTCTGACATTGCCCATGACTGAAGCCACCATATTATTTTTTTTTAAGATTTTATTTATGAGAGAGTTGAGAGAGAGAAAGCGTGAGCACACAAGCTGGTGGGTGGGGTGTGGGTCAGAGGGAGAGGGACAAGCAGACTCTTGCTGAGCAGGGAGCCCAATGTGGGGCTCCGTCCCAGGACCCTGAGATCATGACCTGAGCTGAAGATAGATGTTTAACTGACTGAGCCACCCAGGTGCCCTGCCACTATGTTTTATAAGACAAAGATCTGAATATGCGGTCTGACAAATATTTAAGAGGATTGCATACTTTAATATCACAGTCTTGGTAGAAAATCCAGAATGTATATTGGCTTTACCTCAAGGATTGGGTATACAGTTTTTCTTGGACTTAACTGAGCTGGGAAAACAAGTCTCTTGGGAAGAAACTCTGGAGAGATTTCCACAGTGTTAAGATCTGTTTTTGCCATGTGTGTAGTCTGGTGTGATTGAGTAGAGGAAGCAGAAGCTGTATTATGGGCTAAATGTAGGAGGGTAAAGGGAGTTTCTTTCTCCCCCCCCAAGATTTTATTTATTTACTTAGCGAGAGAGAGCAAGCATGAGCAGGGGAGAGGGGCAGAGGGAGAAGTAGACTCCTCGTTGAGCAAGGAGCCTGACATAGAGCCTGATCCCAGAATGCCTGGACCATGACTTGAGGTGAAGGCAGACACTCAACCTACTGAGCTACCTAGGAGCCTCAGGGAGTTTCTTTATAACTAAAGCATTCTGCATTTGCATCCAGCCTTCTGACAAATAGAAGTTGGTTTCTGGTTCTTGACATGGAAAGCGAGTCACTAGTATACTAAAAATGAAAAAAAGCTCTAAGTTATAAAGTACAACATAAAGTACTGCTTGGTTTTCTTCTCAGAGCAGAGTTGCCTTAATGATTTTTTTTTCTTTTAAAGATTTATCCATTTTACAGAGAGAGCGAGAGAGAGTGCACATGTGCTCATGCACACAAGCAGACAAGTTAGGGGAAGGGCAGAGGGCAAGACTCTTCAAGTGGACTCCCCACTGAGCTTGGAGCCTGACCTGTGGCTCAGTCTCATGCCCCATGAGATCACAGTCTGAGCCAAAACCAAGATTCGGACTCAGCTGCTCCTTAATGATTTTTTTTAAAGGTCTTTAGGTGCTTCCAAATGTACTTGAAGGAAGTTTTGGAGGTATATCTTGTAGGAAATCTTAGGAGGCTCTTCTTTTGTGGGACCATAGTGCTGCCTTAACAGAACGCTGTATTTAGTGTTTGGCTAATTTGTTTTGAACCTAGCTCCTAGTAGTCTGCTTGAAGAAAGTTGACTTGTAGGATATAGGGAATGTTAGAATTTTTTTGGCTTCCTTCATGATTAAAAGAAATTTATTCCTTTGTAGTTTGGTGCTGGGGAGTGTTGTTAATGGTAAGACATAGTAGGGGGTGGTAACAGAACTTCTCTATAAATTACATTCGTGTTCGTTATGTCCACTGTCTGATAGAAGGGCTAAAGCTTTTGAGATGCCCCCATTTCAGACCACAATGAAAAACCTGTAATAAATAAGGTAGAAGCCTCAGAAAATGGGTATTTTGTGAGATGAGGTAAGTACTTACAATGGGGAAATTATCCAGATTGCACTTAGAAGAATGCTTAATGCAAGTTGTAGAGGCCAAAAATATCTTTTTTTTTTTAAAGATTTTATTTATTTATTCATGAGAGACAGAGAAAGAGGCAGAGACACAGGCAGAGGGAGCAGCAGGCTCCATGCAGGGAGCCCGATGTGGGACTATATCCTGGGACTCCAGGATCACGCCCTGGGCTGAAGGCGGCGCTAAACTGCTGAGCCACCCGGGCTGCCCGAGGTCAAAAATATCATTAATATTAGTCTCATAAAGTTGGTAACACCTCATGTCTGTTACTTTCTTTCCATATGGACTTTGAATATAATAAGAAGGATTGATTATAGGCTGTACTACTAGTAAGTAGAAATAGCAATATTATTATACTAGATTCTGGCAGAAGGGAAACCAAAGGAGTCTTTATTTAGAAAGAAATAAGGAGCTAAGCACGAATGTAGTGATGCCATGTTATCTAGTCTGGGAGGGGGAGAATGAAACTGTAGTGTACTTATCACAGTAGGTGAAGGAGAGCTCTCATAGTCTTGGATGATATGTGCTGAGAATTAGAAGACTGCCTTGGAGAGTTGGGGGGAGGTTGGATGACTTCCTAGTAAAGAGATTTAGGCCAGGGCCATGGAGTCAGTTAGGTGAAGTCCCTGGTGGATGTGTTCAGTGGCAGGAACTGTCACTTGTCTTCATCTGTCCAAGTGCTGATTACTCTTCAGTGCTCTGGTCAGATGCTGTTTGGCCCATGGTGAATACATGAATTAATGATGAACAGAAATTGGTTGAGACCAAACCATTTGAGTATAATTGACAGCGAAAAGCTAACAATATGAGGTACTCAATCAAACAGAAAAAGACATCTCTAGGCACCGTGGGGTTGACATGAACCATGAACTGAATGAGAAGTCACAGGAGGCATTGATGTTGAATATTTCAAATAATCCATTTAAAGGTTGGCTTTTATAGTAGATACCGTACAGTTGTAAATAAAGTTGTAGCAGATAAACAGTGTTTTTGGTAGGTGATTTTCTGACTTTTCAAAGGACACGGTGTGGCAGGAGCCTAGTGTATGAATATAAATGTAGGGCTGTTCAAAGCTAGCCTAGGACCTTGTCTGCAGGTTCCCTCTTTGGCCCCTGGAAGGGTTTTGTGGGACTCTTTGAAAATCACAATGATATCAGTGAATTTTAGTGTGAACAGTGGTTAGAGCTGGTGTTCTCTGCCAGATAATCTGAAGGACTGTAACAGGCAAATTGAGAAGACCATTGATATAGATAGGTGATCTTTCTTTACCAATGCCTTACTCTGAGCACTGGCCCATGAATAGCTGACACTTAGTGACTTATGTGTTAGGTGCTGAATTAACCCATTTTATCTTAACAACAGTCCCATGTCCCCACTTTACAGATGAGGCAACTGAGGTACAGAGAGGTGAAGTAACTTGCCCAGGGTCACACAACTGGAAAGTGGTAGAGTTTCTGTTCTTAATCAGGTTACTCAAATAGAAAACCTTCCCCAAAAGGTAAGTTTCTCTTTCTTATAATTATCATCATTTAATTACTTTCAACATGCCCCTAAAAGTTTGACAGAGAATCCAATAGAAAAAGGATTCTCCACAGATCTGGAGGAAATACATGATTATGAGTGATGAATGAGGTTGAACAGATATTTGGGTAAGTTTTGGTAAACCCTTCCTTGTAGAGTACTGTGGACAGTGTTGATCTTTATGCATCATTGCTCTGGGATGAGTCAACTTGGCCTCATTAGAAATGATTTGATGGAAGACGTACTGGGAAATGAATATCAGAGTTACCCTATTACCTGCATAGGAATGGTATATGAGGCAAGTATTTCTGGTCCCAAGCTACTACCTCCAGTGTCCTTGCACCATGATGCCTGGACCTATGTCCTGTGCTTCTGTAGTTTTTCTGAGATGGTTATCTCAAAGTTCTTCAGGTTCTTTATTTAAACCTTTTATTACAAAAAATAACATAAAAATAGGCTAATATAATGATACCCAGTTTCAACCATTATTAATATATGGTGAGCCAATCTTGTTTTGTTTATAGGTCTACTCTCTTACCTTTTTCCAGATTATTTTGAATCCTAGACATCCTGTCATTTTATTTAGTAAATAGCTGCAATATGTGTATCTCTAAAAGATACTGTCTCTGTATTCGTTTGCTAGGGCTGCTGTAACAAAATACCTCAGAGTGGCTTAAGCAACATACTTTTAAATCTCATAGTTCTGGAGGCTAGAAGTCTGCTAACAAGTTATTAACGCATTTGTATTCTTCTGAGGGCTGTGAGGGAAGCATCTGTTCAAGACTTTTTTTTTTTTTTTTTTTTTAAAGAAAAGAAAAGACTTTTCTGATAGTTTCCTGGCTTGTGGCAATGAAATGCCATTCTTAATGTGCTATTCTTGCTGTGTGTATGTCTGTGTCCAAATTTCTTCTTTTTATAAGGATACCAGTTCAGTCTTATTAGGATCCACCCTAATGACCCCCTCCCCCCCCCTTTTTTTTTGAGTAAGCTATATACCCAATGTGAGGTTTGAACTCAGGACCCTGAGATCAAAAGTCACACACTCTAAACACTCTACTGACTGAGGCATCTAGGTGCCCCTTAATGACCTCATTTTAACTTGATCTCTGTAAAGACCTGATCTCCAAATGTGGTTATAATCCGAGGTACTGGGAGTTAAGACTTCATCATATGAATTTTGAGGATTCCTATTTCAACCCATAACAGTCTCTTAAAAATTCACCACTGGGTGGCTTAGTTGGTTAAGTGTCTGACTCTTGATCTCAGCTTAGGTCTTTACTTCAGGATTGTGAGTTCAAGTCTTGCATTGGGCACCATCCTGGGTGTGGAGCCTACTTAAAAAAAATTCACGTAGTAAATTTATAGTAACTCTAATCATTTATATTTCCTTGATTACCTCAATGTATAAAAGGTTTTGTTAAAATTAGGAACTAAGCAAGATCTTTTTTAAGACATTTAGCCCTTTTTAACCCCCAGCCCTTTTTTTTTTGGTGCTGTGTATTTGTTGAAGTTGGTTTGTTCTGTAGAATGTTCAGCATTTTTATTTTGCTGAACTACATCCATCTGTGATTCCCTAACATGTTCCTGTGACCCTGTGGACTTGGATTAGATGTAAGTTCAGTGTTTTGTTTGCTTAGACAAAACAAAGTAATAAGTGGTTATGCATTCTTCCATTAGGAGGTACATAATGTCTATCTCTATGATGTGACGTGCCATTGATCATTGCAGGTTTGTAATTGTGTGGTCGTAGGATGGTAATATTTTAATTCTACAATTTCTTCATTTAGTAATTGGAATGCATTTGTAAACTTGTTCTTTTAAGTTATTTGATCACCCTGAGGTAAAATCTGCATAAGAGAGACAGGAAAAGTGCTTAATCTTTCATTTTCTACTTATAAATATGGGTACCTTGGCATCCTACAAGGATGACCACTGAGGGTCTTGTTTTTACCAATGAGTTTTTATTTGTGTAATTAGAAGTCATGGATTTAAACATATTTGGGTTTCAAAATTATTAGAATCATTCATATTAATAGTCAAATTATTCTAATCCTGAGAGACTTGTGAAAACTTCAAGACCGTGCCAGTGTCCTTTTGATGCTGTCTCAGCAGTTGAGATTTTGGGGTTCCAGAAGTCCCAGGTTCATCTTGTATGTTTTCTACTCCAAGGACTGGAATCAGCCCTTTCTCTCAGGAGCTTGGTTCCTTGGGAAATGGGGTTGAGAGATCACAGAATGATCATGCCCCTCTTGGGACCAATTCCATTGGCTTTTCTTTTCTTGGTTGTTCATTTTGTTTGCTACATTTATGTCCTCAGTTCCTCTCCCTAAAGATTTTAGTTACGGCCACTCTTCTGTGCCCTGGCCTGACATATGCTTTTCCATTCCTAAATGTGAACATTTCTCTCTATTTACTCTTTTGGTTTTTCTCTTAGAAATTCCACTTGTTGCTGCCTATTTTTTGCTTCTTGCTTAGAAACAAACGTTGCCTGGAATATTCTTTGAATTTACAGTGTCCAAAACAGAGTTTCTTTCTCTCTCAAATGGTTGCTTTCCCACAGAATTTTAATAATGCTTAGGTCAGGTGGGCTCGGCCTTGAGGTCACCCTTGATTCTCTCTCCTGTTTGCTTTTTGGCCGCAGGACACTTGTGCTGTCTCTCCCCCCTGAATCTCCCCCACTCTATGCTTCCTTTGGTGTGTTTTCCTATACCTTTGGCTACCACCCTGTAGAAGCTTCAGTCATACGTCAGCTGTTGTAAGCATCTTACCATGTGTAAAGGGAGAAAACAGAATGTAGGCACAACCACCTTCTGTGGGCTGATCGTGAGGGCTCCTGCTTTGTGTTCTCAAGCTTTAAAACTATCTTTAGAAGTGCCTGAGTACTAATTTTAGGATTCTGTGTTAGTGCCAAGTTGTGAAATTGCTCTTTCAGTTTCATCATCTGCAAATGAGTCTTGTAACTCTTCAGATGAAAACAATTGGTCTTTTCTGTTCAAGTTATATTAAACTACCAACAACCACAAACAGATCATTCATGGTGGTAAACAGGAAGGTCATGAAGAGTCTTTGGTTTCAGTATTATTCACTTGCAGTCCTTGGCAGATCCAAGAAGAAAAAATTAGTAAATAAATCTCTTTCATTTGTGTTTCAGGCAGAACTTTTTCTAGAGGATTCCAGTTGCTTCACAGTTCAGATAGGTGATTAGGAATAAGTGTGATCCTATAAATAAAGACTGAGAGGAAAAGAAGTTAACTACTTGGGGTGGGAAATGCAGCAATAGTTAGGTAGGCTTTAAAACTTTATGACCAAACCATCAAATAAGCAAAGTAACTTTTACAAAGCCTATTTAAAAACTAATCTTTTTTTTTTTTTTTTTGCATGGGATTGATGGATCTTTATGTTCTAAACTCTCAGAAGCTCTCAAAACACCATTGTTGTTTTCGGTGCCAGATGGTACTCTTAAGTGTGAGGTAAGAGGTTTGTTGCCTTGATTAAGAACATTGAGAGAGGGGATCTGTGTCATTATTACCTAGAACATTTCTTACACCAACTGCATGGTGTCTCTTCCAGTATCATTCTCCCAACTTTTTTTTTTTTTTTAATTTTATTTATGTATTCATGAGAGACACACAGAGAAGCAGAGACACAGGCAGAGGGAGAAGCAGGCTCCATGCAGGGAGTCCGATGTGGGACCTGATCCCGGGTCTCCAGGATCACACCCTGAGCTGAAGGCGGCGCTAAACTGCTGAGCCACCCGGGCTGCCCTCTCCCAACTTTTCAACACCAACAAAATGTCCTACAACTCAATTCAGTTCTGACACTGACTTTGGATTTAGTATCAGGGTCCAAATAAGGGCTCCATCTCTTAAGACTGTTCAGACCTCAGATGCCATGTGCAGTGGGATGCTTAGGCTACTCATACTTATGCCTGGGTGTGTATAAATTTGGAGAGTCCCACAGTGGCCTATACCTCCCCTCCCTTCTCCAGCCGATAATTCACTGGAATGGCTCACGGAACTTAAGAAAGCACTTTACTATTACCAATTTATTATTAAAGATACAGCTCAAGAACAGCTAAATAGAAGAAATGCACAGGGCAAGGTAAGTTGCAGAGTTTCCATGCCCTCTCCAGCTACACCATTCTCTCTACATCTCCATGTGTTCACCAATCCAGAAGCTCTCCGAACTCATTTCTTTTTGGGGTTTTATGAAGGCTTCATTACATAGGCACAATTGATTGAATCACTGGCCCTGGTGATTAATTCAATCTCCAGGGTTCCTCCTCTTCCCAGAGTTTGGGGGGGGTGGGGCTGTAAGTTCTAAACCTTTAATCATGCCTTGGTCTCTGGTGACCAGCCCCCATCCTGAAGCTATCAAGGAGCCCACCAAGAGTTGTCTCTTCAGAACAAAAGACATTCCTATCACCCTTAGCATTCAGGAAACTTGAAGGGTTTTGGGAGCTCTGTGTCAGGAACCAGGGACAAAGACCAAATACATATTTCTTATTATGCTGCAGGAGACTGTTGTATTTTTAGTGCCTGGCATCACTTGACACAAAACTTTTTGAAAGATGAATGGTAGACTAGTAAGTCTAATTATAACCATATACTTTATTCGAGAAGGGCATTCAGGTAATGCGAAAGGAAGCATTCAAAAAAAAAAAAAAAAAAAAGAAAGCATTCATAAACCAAATAGATTACCAGGTAGTGTGATTTGAAAAAAAGAGGTCATTTAACTTAAATACTTTGTCTAGAAGCTCAGATTGAGTGTATTTTAGGGATGAATATGGGAATATGGGACTCTTTTTTTTTTTTTTTTTTAAAGTAGGCTCCATGCCCAACATAGAGCTTGAACTCATGACCTTGTGATAAAGAGTTGCATGTTCTACTGACTGAGCCAGCCAAGTGCCCCTCATTTGGTAGGGAACCAAAATATGGATAAGTTACTGAGTCTGAGAAGACAAAGGAGGGAAATAGACCTAATTTTGAAAAAGAAAATTGATAAAGATTGGTGATCAGGAAAACTTAGAGTATATTCCGTTGGGTACAAATACATTATTAGACAAAAAAAATCACTCTTAACATCCTTGAAATAAATGAGTATTGAAATCCATTGAAGGTGGCATGTCATTCAGATAAACTTTCTTCCTAGAAAAGGAAATCTTTTAAGACTCAAGCAGGAGAGCATTTGACAAAGGCAGGGTGTAGGAGGTGGAAGAAGAGGTTAGTCTCACTGGCTTTTTTGATAATTCTGTCTTGTTCTTGACATCATCCTGCCAGCTCACTTGTTAATAATACAGGACTAAATTTGTTTGAAATTAATGTACACTAAAACCGACCTTTTTCTGGCATTACGGTTCTTTGAATTTTGACATGTATATATTTGTGTGATGCATTTGCAGTCAGGTTATAGTATCATTATGTCATGCCAGAAAGACACTCTAATGATACTTTTGTGTAGTCCTGTTCCCCTCACTTACCCCTAACAACTGATTGGTTGATTTATAATAGTAGGAAGCTGTATTATTTTATTTTATTTTATTTTATTTTATTTTATTTTATTTTATTTATTTATTTATTTAATTTTATTTAATTTTATTTAATTTTATTTAATTTTATTTTATTTTATTTTATTTTATTTTATTTTATTTTATTTATTTTTTATTTTTTATTTTATTTTATTTTTTTTTTATTTTTTTTTATGAAACAGAGAGAGAGAGGCAGAGACATAGGCAGAGGGAGAAGCAGGCTCCATGATGGGAGCCTGATGTGGGACTCGATCCCGGGTCTCCCAGGATCACGTCCTGGGCTAAAGGCAGGTACCAAACCGCTGAGCCACCCAGGGATCGCCACAACTCGCGATTTATGTGTCATATGATAAATATGTTTATAAGAAAGTGACAAACTCCAAAAGTGTTTGTGCCATTTTTGCTTTCCCACCAGTAATTTATGAGTGATCTAATTGGTCACCATTGTCACCAGCATTTGGTATTATCAATATTTTTTATGTTAGTTACTCTACTGTATGTGTAGTGGTATCTCATTTGGGCTTTATTTACGTTTCTCTGTTGGGTAATGATGTTGATCGTCTTTTTGTGTACCTAATTACCTTCTGCACATTCTCTTTGAAGTGTCTGGTTAGTCTTGTGCTATTTAATTGGGTTTTCTTACCATTGAGTTTTCAGAGCTCTTCATATATTATGGATACAAATCCTTAGTCAAGTATGTGATGTGCAGATATTTTCTCCTAGTAATTGTCTTTCCATTCTCTCGTGATTGTTTAATCAACAAAAGTTAAACATTTTAATTAAGTCAAATTTACTGATATCAGCATTCCCCTTTTATGGATAGTACTTTTGACATCTTTTCTAAAAACTCTTGGCCCAAATCTAGGTTTTGAAGGTTTTCTTCTGGGGTAAATTTTCAGTCTTAAGTTTTACGTTTACATTTATGATGCATTTTTTTTTTTTTATGATAGTCACAGAGAGAGAGAGAGAGAGAGGCAGAGACACAGGCAGAGGGAGAAGCAGGCTCCATGCACCGGGAGCCCCACGTGGGACTTGATCCCGGGTCTCCAGGATCGCACCCTGGGCCAAAGGCAGGCGCCAAACCGCTGCGCCACCCAGGGATCCCCTCTATGATGCATTTTTTGAGTTAACTTTGTTATAATGTATAAGGCTTAGGTTATAATATATGAGGTTATAATGTATAATATGACTTTTTAATAATATATGAGGTTATTTTTTTAACTTAAGTTTAAATTTTTTTTTTTTTTATTTGAGAGAGAGCGTGCATGCACAAGCAGAGGCAGAGGGAGAAGCAGATTCCCTACTGAGCAGGGAGCCCCACGTGGGGCTACATCCCAGGACTCAGAACATGACCTGAGCTGAAGGCAGACGCTTAACCCACTGAGCTACCCAGGCTCCCTGAGGCTTATTACTTCTTTTGTGTATTAGTTGTCAATTGATCCAACATGATGTGTTGAAAAGACTCTTCTTTCTCCATTGAATTGTCTTTTCATGTTTGTCACAAATTGGCATTTGTATGGGTCTATTTCTGGATCATATTTTGTTACATTCATTTATATGTCTATCCCTTTGCTAATACTATGTATTCATGGCTACTGTGGCTTTATATAGTATTAAAATTGGGTAGTGTTACTGCTTTAACTTTATTTTTTCAAAATTGTTGTGACTATGCTACTTTGCCTTTACATATGTGTTTTATTTATTTTTATTCTTTTAATTTAGATTTTTAAAATTTATTTATTTGAGTGTAAGAGCGAGAAAGTCTGCACAGGAGGAGTAGCAGGGGCTGTGAGGGGCAAGCGGATTCTGCACGGATGATGGAGACCAATGCAGGGCTTGATTTCAGGATCCAGAGATCACAACTAGAGCCCAAACCATGAGTCAGATGCTTAACTGACTGAGCCACCCAAGCACCCCTACATACATATTTTAGAACAAGGACATCTGTATATCTACACAAAAATCCTGCTGGGAGCAAATAAGTCCTGTGTGTTTTGTGAGTCTTACATATTTAAATTTGGGGGGGAGGTTGTACTGTTGTAAATGGTTTTTAACTTTAATTGTAATATACACAAAAAATTTTATATTGACCATTTTTAAGTATATAGTTCAGTAGGGTTAAGTATATTTACATTGTTGTGCAACTGATCTCCAGAGTTTTTTCATCTTGCAAAACTGAAAACTCTACCCATTAAACAACTCCCAATTTTCCCCTTCAATTACCCCTGGTAGCCACCTTTCTTTCTGTTTCTGTGACTTTGACTATGTTAGATACATGAGTGGAACCATACAGTATTTATCTTTTTTGTGACTGGCTTACTAAGCATGCCCTTCAGGGTTCATCCAGGTTGTAGAATGAGTCAGAATTTCCTTTTTCAAGTCTTAGAGAAAGACAAATACCATATGATTTCACTCATATGTGAAATTTAAGAAACAAAACAGGATGAACATAGGGGAAAGGAAAGAAAAATAAAAGATAAAAACAAAGAGGGAGGTAAACCATAAAAGACTCTTAACTATAGGAAACAAACTGAGGACTGCTGGAGGGGAGATGGGTGGGGGATGAGGCAACTGCATTATGGACATTAAGGAGGGCACATGATAGAATGAGCACTGGGCGTTACATGCAACTGATGAATCACCCCTGAAACAATACTACACTACCCCTGAAGTAATACTACACTATGTTAACTAACTAAAATTTAAATAAAATTTTGACAGAAAAAAATTTCCTTTTGAAGTCTAAATAACATTCTATTGTATGTATATACCACGTTTTATTTATTCATCTGTTGATGGATATTTGGGTTGCTTCCACTTTTTGGCTATTTTGAATAATGCTATGATGAAATGGGTATGCAAATACCTCTTTTGAGACCCTACTTTCGTTTTTTGGGGGGTGTGTGTATTCTTAAGTAGAATTGCTGAATGATAAGGCAGTTCTATTTTTTAATTTTTTGAGGAACTGCCATACTGTATTCCATAGCAGCTGCACCATTTTAGATTTCTACCAACATTGCTTAAGTGTCACACATCCTTGCCAATACTTGTTATTGATTTATTTAAAAAAAAAATGTTTCCCCCTTCAGTGGGATTTCCATTTTATTTATTTAGTTAGTCTCGACAGCCAGTGTAGGGCTAGAACTCACAACCCAAAGGTTGCATGCTCTACCAACTGAGCCAGCCAGGCACACCTAAATTTTACTGTTGTTGTTGTTGTTGTTTGTTTGTTTGTTTTTTAAGTTTTGGTTTCTATTTAGTTGTTTTTAATATGTAGAAATATGTTTAATTTGAAGGTATTGACCTTATATTTTGTAACACTGCTAAATTACTAGTTGTAAAAGTAGTTATTTTTTTTAGTAGATTGCTTTGGATTTTCTACTTAAACAGTCATGTCATTGCAAAACATATGTTTACACTGCTTTTCCAATCTTTATGCCTTTTATTTCCTTTTCATGCCTGTTACTTTGCCTAGGATGTTCAATGAAAGTAGGCATCTTTTGCTTTTTTTCTCGCTTTTTGGGAGAAAATAGTTTTTTACCATTAAGTTAAATGTTAGCTGCAGATGTTTTGTAGATGGTCTGTATCAGGTTGAAGATGTTTTCTTCTTTTTTTTTCTTCAAAGTATGTGTGTATGTACGTATGTATGTAATCTCTACACACAACATGGGGCTTGAGCTCGTGACCCTGAGGTTACAAGTTGCATGTTCTTCCAAATGACCTATCCAGGTGCCCCAAGGATATTTTCTTCTATTCCTAATTCTTTAAAAAAAAGATTTTATATTACTCATGAGAGAGAGAGAGAGAGAGAGAGGCAGAGACATAGGCAGGGGGAGAGGCAGGCTCCCTGTGGGCAGCCCGATGTGGAACTCAATCCTAGGACCACAGGATCATGCCCTGAGCCAAAGGCAGACACTCAACCCCTGAGCCACCCAGTTGCCCCTATTCCTAATTTGTTGACAATCTTCATAATAAATGAATGTTGGATTGTGTCAAATGCTTTTCTGTATAAATAGATTATATGGTTTTTTTAGGCTGTTCTTATGATGGATTCCACGGATTTTTAAATATTGAACCAATTTTGCATTCCTACTATAAACACTTTGTGGCAATTTATTTTATTTTATTTTTTATTTTATTTTATTTTTTTTGTTTTTTTGTTTTTTTGTTTTGCAATTTATTTTAATATTAGCTTGATTCAATTTGCTAACATTTTTTGATGATTTATTGTGTCTCTGTTCATGAGGGATATTGGTCTGGTTTTGTGTGTTTGTATTGTCTTTGGTTTTGTTTCTGGGATAATACAGCTCCAAAAATGTGTTGAGAAGTGTTTTAACAGTGCTTATGTTTTCTTCAAGAGATTGTGCTGAGTTGGCATTATTTCTCTAAATGTTTATAGCGTTTGCCAGTGAAATTACCTGGGCAAAGATACTTCTTTCTCAGAAAGTTTTTTCCTTTCTTTTTTTAAGGCTCAAATTCCTTTTTTTTTTTTTTTTTTTTTTTTTACTTTTTATTTTTTTAAGATTTATTAGAGCACACTAACCAGGGAGAATGGGAGGGAGAGGGAGAAACAGACTCTTCACTGAGCTGGGAGCCCTACATGGGGCTCCATCCTGGGATCATGACCTGAGCCAAAGACAGATGCTTAGCAGACTGAGCCACTCAGGTGCCCCTCAAATTCCATTTTTAATTCTTTTTAAAGATTTATTTATTCATGAGAGACGGGGGTGGGGGGTGGGGCAGACACAGGCAGAAGGAGAGGCAGGCTCCATGCAGGGAGCCTGACGTGGGACTCGATCCCAGATCCCCTGGTATTATGCCCGAAGCCAAAGGCAGACTCAACTGCTGAACCACTCAGGCGTTCTCCCCGCCCTTTTTTAAATTATTTATTCATGACACACACACACACACACACACACACACACACACACACACACAGACCTAGGCAGAGGGAGAATCAAGCTCCATGCAGGGAGCCCTATGTGGGACTGGATCCTGGGACTCCAGGATTATGCCCTGAGCCAAAGGCAGACACTCAACTGCTGAGCCACCCAGGCATCCCCCAAATTCCATTTTTAAAATAGTTTGTAGGACTTCTGTATTTCATCTTGGATAGTTTTGGTGATTTATAGTTTCTGAAGCATTAATTTATTTCATGCAAGGTGTTGCATAGAGAGGCATAAAGTTTTGTAGTATTCCTTGTTATCTTTTAAAGATTTATTTATTTATTTGAGAGAGAGCAGGGGGTGTGAGCAAGGGATGGAGGTAAGGGGTGATGGGTGGGAGGGGCAGAGGCAGAAGGAGAGGCAGAGAAACCTAGGTAGACTCTGTGCTTGGAGCCTGGCTGGAGGCTTGATCCCACAACCCTGAGATCATGACTTGAGTGGAAACCAAGAGTCAGACACCCAACAGACAGAGCCACCCAGATGCCCCTGCCTTGTTATCTTTTAAATATATGCAGGGTGTATAGTGCTCTCTCTCCTTTTATTCTGGGTATTGATAATTTTGTTTTATTATCCTGTTAGCCTTGTTTATCCATTTTGTTACCTTTCCCTTAAAGAACCAGCATTTGGTTTAATTGGTTGTTTTCTTTTCAATTTTATTTTTACTCTTCATTATTTTTAAAATTCTGCTTGTTCTGGGTTTTTGTGCTTCCTTTTCTAGTTTTTGAAAGGTGGAAGTTGTGGGTTATTAATCTGAGACCTTTCTGCTTTTCTTTTTTATTTTGTTTCTTAAGATTTATTTTAGAAAGAGTGAGTACACGGGGAGGGGCCAAGGGAGGAGGACAGAGAGAATCTCAAGCAGATGCTCTGCTGAGTGGAGAGCCAGATGCAAGACTTGAGATCCTGAGATCATGACCTGAGTTGAAATCAAGAGTCGGGAGATCCCTGGGTGGCGCAGCGGTTTGGCACCTGCCTTTGGCCCAGGGCGCGATCCTGGAGTCCTGCGATTGAATCCCACGTCGGGCTCCCGGTGCATGGAGCCTGCTTCTCCCTCTGCCTGTGTCTCTGCCTCTCTCTCTCTCTCTGTGTGACTATCATAAATAAATAAAATTAAAAAAAAAAAAAAAAAAGAAATCAAGAGTCGGACACTTAACTGATTGAGCAATCCAAGCCTCCACTTTCTCCTTTTCTAATACAAGCATGTGATGCTGTGAACTTCCCTATATACACTGAATCCCATAAATCTTAATCCCATAAAAATTAAATTTTTTTCTTTAGTTCAAAATATTTTCTAATTTTCCTTGAGACTTCCTCTTTGACTTGTGGTTTTTGTTGTTGCTTTTGCTATTTTTTTTGTGGTATGTGGTTAAAATTTACAAATGATTGGAGATTTACCTGTTATCTTTTTGTTATGGAGTTTTAGTTTAATTCCATTATGGCTAGTAAACATGTATGCTTGTACTTAAAATATGTTCATTTTTGTTTTATGTCTGTGTTTTAGGACAGATATAGTCTGCTTGGTGAGTATTTCATATTGTTGGGTAGGAAGTTATGTAAATGTGAAATAGTTCGTTGGTTGATGCTAATCTGTTTTGTATACTTAGTTATTTTTGGTGTCTCTTCCATCCATTCCTTTAAAAAAATTTTTTTTAGGATTTATTTATTTATGATAGACATAGAGAGGCAGAGACACAGGAGGAGGGAGAAGCAGGTTCCATTCCAGGAGCCCGACGCCTGTCTTGAACCCTGGACTCCAGAATCCCGCCCTGGGCCAAAGGCAGGTGCCAAACCGCTGAGCCACTCAGGGATCCCAATTCCATCCATTCCTAAAAGTGGAGTATTGAAATCTCTTAGCATAATCATGGATTTCTCTGTTTTTCTTATGTTCTGTCACCTTTTGATTCACATATATTGAAGCTCTGTCATTAGGTCTATATATATTTAGGTTTGCTATGTCTTCAAAGTGAATTGACCCTTTTATTGTGATGTGATGCTCTTTATCCCTGGTAACTTTCTTTGCTCTGAAGTCTACTTTGAGATTAAATACCACCCCAGCTTTCTTTCAAGCACTGTTTGATATATCTTATTTGTTCTTTTTTTAAAAAATATTTTATTTATTTATTCATAGAGATGGAGAGAGAGAGAGAGGGGCAGAGACACAGGCTGAGGGAAAAGTAAGGCACCATGCAGAGAGCCTAACGTGAGACTTGATTCAGGGTCTCCAGGATCACACCCTTGGCTGCAGGTGGCGCTAAACCACTGAGCCACCCGGGCTGCCCTCTTTACTGTATTCTTTAGAGGCTACCTGTAACATTACGGTTTTATTGAATTTCATACAGGTTTTGTAGGCTCATTAGTAGCATCCTCAGTTTCTGTCTATTAGATGCCAGCAGCTCCCCTGCCTTTCTACGTTGTGATCATCAAAAATATCAGCAGAGGATTAAATAGGTGATGGGGATTAAGGAGTGTATTTGTTGTGATGAGCATGGGTGTTGTATGAAAGTGTTGAAAAACTATATTATACACCTGAAAATAATATTACACTGTATGTTAACTAACTGGAATTTAAATAAAAATTTAAAGGGGTGCCTGGGTGGCTTAGTTTGTTAAGCATCTGTCTTCAGCTCAGGTCATGATCCCAGGGTTTTGGAATTGAAACCCATATCAGGCTCCCTGATCAGTGAGGAGTCTGCTTCTTCCTCTGCTCCTCCACCCTGTTCAAGTGCTCAATCTCTCTCTCTCTCCCTCCAATAAATAAAATTAAAAAAAAAAAAACTGAAAGATCTAAAAAATGTCAACAGACATTGTCAAATACTCTCTTGGGGACAACATAATCCCCAGCTGAGAACCACTACCCTATAAGTAATGTGTTATTTTACTCTGGGTGCTTTCAAGATTTTTTCATTGTCATTCATTTTAAACATTTCGTTTATAATGTGTCTGGAGATAAATTTCTTTGGGTTCATACTGTTTGGGATTGTGGAAGGAAAACAATCCAGTTTTCTCCCTGTGTAGTGAAAAACCCAATTCTTCCTTACTGTGTATTTTTTTTTTTGTATGTTTACTTTATTACATAGAAGACCTCACTTCTGACACTTCTCATTACCAGATATGTAATCATCCTTACAGCAAGCAATTCTCTGTGACACAGCTGGGTGTCCTACAATTTTAACTCCGTTCTAACATTGTCTACCTGGAGGTAGTATCAGATTCCACAGGTTAAGAGCCTGGTCCCACAAAACTGCTCGCTCTCCTGACCCCATCCCATCAGATAGCATTTGAAAGCCCAGGTTATCACCTGTGCTGCTGCTTTTTTTTTTTTCCGAAGGTTTATTTATTATTGGGGGGGTGGGGCAGAAGGAGAGAGAATCTCAAGTAGACTCCCTGCTGAGTGTGGAGCCTGACATGACTTGATCCCATGATCCTAACATCATGACCTGAGCTGAAATCAAGAGTCGGATACTTAACTGAGCGAGCCACTCAGGCACCCCATCACCTGTGTTTCTGACCAACTGGCTATAGGTAGGAGGTTCCAAAGACTCTCTCTTTGGGTTCAATTAGTTTGCCAGAGCAACTCACAGAACTCAGAGAAAGAAGCACTGAAGTGTTTGCTAGTTTATTAAAGAATATGGTAAAGGTTACAGATGAACAGCCAGATGAAGAGATGCATAGGGTGAGGTCTGGGAGCATCCCAAGTGCAGGAACTTCTGGCCTCATGGATTTGAGCGTATCACCTTCTTTAACATGGATGTATTTACCCGTTTGGAAGATCTCTGAATCCCCCCAAAACTTGAGAGGCTTCCTCATGTAGGTATGGCCAATTATTAACCCCATTTTTAACTTTTCTGCTTTCTCTGGGGGATGGGAATGGGGCTAACAATTCTAAGCTTCTTAGCGTGGTCTGCTGAGATGACCAGCTCCCATCCAGGAGCTCACCCAGAGTTGCCTCAGTAGAACAAAACATACTCCTAGTGGTCTAATCACTTAGAAATTTACAAGGGTTTTTGGAGCCTTGTGTGAACGATGGTGTCAAAGACAAAGTACTAAAACAAGAACTGCTCCTAGTATTCTTATTTTTTAGGAAATGACAAGGGTTTTAGGGCTCTGTACCGGGAAGGGAATGGAGGGCAGAGACCAATATATATTTTCCATTGGCTCACAGGGGTTCACTGAACTTTTCAGATCTGTAGGTTTATATCTTTGCCAAATTTGGAAAATCTTCAGCCATCATTTATTCAAATATATTTTCAGCAAATACTTTTCTCTCTGAGTCTTTCTGGTATACCAATAATTTGAAAGTGAGGCCTTCTGGTATTTTCCCACAGGTCTCCGGGCCTCTGTTCATTGTGTTGAAGCTTTTATCTCTCATTTGTTCAGACTGACTAATTTCTATTCATTTGTCTTCATGAGCAGTGACAATTTTCTGTTTCTACGTGTCTGTTGAATCCGTTCAATGAGTTTATTTTGGTTATTGTATTTAGGTTCTAAATTTTTATTTGGATTTCCATATTTTTGGACATTTTCTTTTCTTTTCTTTTTTTTTTGAAGATTTTATTTCTTTAAAAAAGAGAGAGGGAGGGAGGGAAGCATAAGCAGGGAAAGCTGCAAAGGGAGAGGGAGAAGCAGGTTCCGTGCTGAGCAAGGAGCCTGATGCGGGGCTGGATCCCAGGACCCTGAGATCATGACCTGAGCCAAAGGCAGATACTTAACTGACTGAGCTACCAGGCTCTCCTTTTGGACATTTTCTATCTTTCCTTTTCAAGAGTGCTCACAGTTTGTGGAACATTTTTATAATAGTTTATTTTTAATCATAAAATTTTTTAAAAAATTTATTTGAGAGAGCATGAGCAGAGAGAGGGGCAGAGGGAGAAGCAAACTCCCCGCTGAGCAGGGAGCCTGATGTGGGTTTTGATCCCAGGACCCTGGGATCATGAACTGAGCCAAAGGCAGACACTTAGCTGACTGAGCCACCCAGGTGCTGCTATAATAGTTTCTTTAAATTCAGATAATTTTTTTTAAAGATTTTATTTATTTGACAGAGAGAGAGAGGAAAATAGGTGCAGAGGGAGAGAGACAGAGAAGCAGAACAGACTCCCTGCTGAACAGGAAACCCAACATGGGGCTTGATCCTAGGACTCTGGGGTTATGACTGGAGTTGAAGGCAGACACTTAACCAACTGAGCCACCCACATGCCCCTAAAATCAGATAATTTCAACCTCTGTGGGATTTTTGGCATTTACATTTCATTGCCCTTTCCCATGTGAATTGAGATTTTTCTGCTTTATATGCTGAGTAGTTTTGAGTTGTATCTTAGACATCTTGAATACAGTATTTACTGAGTTTTGTTTAGATCCTATGGAGAATGTTAATAATTTAATTTTAGGATGCAGTTGACCCAGTTGCCTTCAGGCTGAAAGTTGCAAATAGCCTTCTGTGGATTATGGTTCCAGTTTCATTTCTATTTTTGAAATCTTTGAAGTCCTCTTTTGGATCAGTCTCATGTGTGCAGCACCCAGTAGTGGCTAGTTTGGGACCCACGTGGTGATCTTTCCTGGGTCTCAGCTCTAAAAATCTGTTCAGGCTCAGATCCAAGCATGCATATGTTGAGATTAAAGCCAGGAGTTCCTAAACAACTTCATGTATTTGCTTTTCTGAGCTCCTCCCTTTCCATGATCTGATTAGTAGTTTCTTATTTCTAAGGACTTCTTTTTACAGTTCTTTAGCCAGAAAAGCTAGGACCTTAGTTTTGCACTTGTTGTAACTATGTCTGGGGCTTCATGGCAGGAAGACAGAAGGAAAAAGCAGTGGGATTCAACCCATCCCTTTGGAACTGTAGCTCTTTCCCTCCAGGCTTCTGGTTACTGACTTGCTGTTCCTCCAGCTAGAGCTACAGGATTTCTCTTAGGGTTCTGTCTTTGCATTCAAAAACAGTGTCCAAGTTTTGAACTGTCCTGAGTCCAGGCTGCAGCATAGCAGAGGGAAAAAGGAGGAGTGATAAATCACCTCGGGTACAGTGTTGCTTCACATTGTCTTATCCATCTGCTGTCATTTACTTTTCAGTCTTCAGATAGTTACTACTTAAAATTCTGTCCAGCTTTTAGTACTGCATTTCATGAGAGAAACAGAGTAGAATATACCCATTCAATTTTACCTGGATCTACTGAAGTTTATTTTGTTATTTTAAAATTATTTCTAAAGATTTTATTTATTTGAAAGCAAGTGTGAGAGAGAGAGCAAGATCACGAGCAGGGGGGGATGGTCAAAAGGAGAGGCCAACTCCCCACTGAGCTGGTATCCCTACATGGGGCTCCATCCCAGGACCCTGGGATCATGACCTGAGCCAAAGGCAGATGCTTAACCGACTGAGACCCCCCAGTCAACCCATGGATCCACTAAGGTTTAAATCATGACTTTGAACATAGTATTTTTTTCCTTTTGAATTCTAAAAGTGGTGAGTTGAATCACTTTTTTTTTTTTTTTTAAGATTTTATTTATTCACGAGAGACACAGAGAGAGGGGCAGAGACAGAAGCAGAGGGAGAAGCAGGCTCCATGCAGGGAGCCTAATGCGGGACTTGATCCTGGACCCCGAGATCATGCCCTGAGCTGAAGGTAGACACTCAGCTGCTAAGCCACCCAGGTGTCCTGAATCACTTATTTCTTAAAAAGTAGAATAACTACTGATATACTTAAGACCAGGGTAGCCCTTGATTGAATTGAATTAAAACTGAGCAAAACCTTAGCTATCATTTAAAAAAAGAAACGTATTTAAACTGTCCATACAATCTGATACTAGAGATGCGTGTGTAATGCTAAAAGATACCATTTCAAAATTAAGTGCATAAAAACCTTCCCTTGTTCTTTTCCTGTTGCTTCCTACCTCTGATGTGAATGAACGAAACATTGATAGTTAACGTGGAGGCGGGGGAGAGGGGCCCAGGCAGGGGTTTAGAACAGTAAACCAATTGGGAATGGCAGGGCACTCTTAATCCTGATTCTAAGTTTAGCATCAGCAACCAGAAAGGCAAGGTTGCTTCAGTACTCAGGGTATTTCCCTCCTCCGTGTTTTGGCTTGACTAACTTTGTTGTAACCAAAACACAATCATATTTAGAATTTCTACCCATGTGGGGATGAGAAAGACTAATATTCTGTGGTCTTTCATGGATGGTTCGTATATATGCAATGGCTTCTTTTCAGGATTCCTCAGGTATTGGTTCTTATCTGGTGAACAGAAGGTGGTGTTTAGTAAGCCCTGGTTGAGCTGAGAATGTGGTGATTTCTGGAACATAATCATAAGCCAAATATAGATCTCTGTGTTTACTTCGGTAGGTTCTTTCTCACTCTGATATTGTTTTATAACTGTCCTCTCTATACAAGTATCTATAAATTAGTTGGATTGATGGTGATGAATTGCTATTTCAGACTTCTTTTTCTTATTCTTTTTAAAAGATTATTTGGAAGAGGGGCAAAGGGAGAAGGAGAGAATCTCAAGCAGCCTCCCCATTGAACATGGAGCCTGATGCAGGGCTTGATCCAACAACCCTGAGATCATGACCTGAGACAAAATCAAGAGTTGCTCACTCAACCGACTGAGCCACTCAGGGGCTGCCACCGCCGCCACCTCCTTTGTTTTTACACTTTCTATCACATTCCTA
The DNA here is from genome assembly GCF_003254725.2 of Canis lupus dingo. Lineage (NCBI taxonomy): Eukaryota > Metazoa > Chordata > Mammalia > Carnivora > Canidae > Canis > Canis lupus. The sequence continues at coordinate 36,910,783 of NC_064256.1, read as the reverse complement.
GCTATAACTCTTTTTTTTTTTTTAAGATTTTATTTATTTGAGAGAGAGAGTGAATAAAAGAAAGAAAGCACGAGAGAAGCGAGGGTCAGAGGAAGAAGCAGATTTCCCCACTGAGTCGAGAGCCTGATGCAGGACTCAATCCTGGGACTTCAGGATCATGACCTGAGCCAAAGGCAGACACTTAACTGACTGAGCCACCCAGGGGCCCCTCCCTCTTTCTTTACCACTAAGTTTAAGGTCAACTTAGCATTCATGTAGAGAGCCCAGATCATGGCCAGGGCAGTACGCTAGTCATTTTAGATGGAATGAGAAATGGAGAAACTTGACAAGGTCTTGAACTAAGTTTGGCTAAATGGAATTCAAACCAGGCAGTTGGACTGGAAAGCCATCTTTCTTAGCCAGTGCTCTATATAAACGATGTAGTTCTGTAATCTCCTATGTAAACATAAGAGTGTCCTTTAATATCCCTTGCAAGTCTCCTTAGGACTTTGAACACCAACTTCATTAGTATGTTTTTATTTATTTTTTTTATTTAATTTTTTTTAGAAAGAATCTTTTTTTAATTATATTTTTAAAGATTTTATTTATTTATTCATGAGAGACACACACACACACACACACAGAGGCAGAGACATAGGCAGAGGGAGAAGCAGGCTCCATGCAGGGAGCCCGACGTGGGACCTGATCCTGGGTCTCCAGGATCACATCCTAGGCCCAAGGCAGCGCTAAACCACTGAACCACCGGGGCTGCCCAGTATGCTTTTATTTAGATAAACTATAATTTCTTCCGATGTTTGACTAGTAATGAGCACTTAAATATTTTTTAAAGATTTTTTATTTATTTATTCATGAGAGACACAGAGACACAGAGACACAGGCAGAGGGAGAAGTAGGCTCCATGCAGGGAGCCTGAAGTGGGACTCAATCCCAGGACCCCCCAGGATCACACCCTGAGCCGAAGGCAGATGCTCAACCGCTGAGCTACGCAGGCATCCCGAGCACTTAAATATTTGAATAAATAGACTTGTTGCATTTTCAACCCTCAGAACTATACCCCCTTTGTAACAAATACTTCTAGTGTTCTAGTTACAATCTTGAAATGAAATTCACAGAAGATAGAACCCGTTCATATATACAGTCTAAAAGTCAGTATAATGTTTTGGTAATGAATGCCAGAAAAGAGAAATAAAAGGGAAATAGTTTATACAAAATAATATTTCAGTGCATAAATACTTGGGCATGACTGGAGCTTAAGGCATAATGAAGTAAACAGGTGCTTGTAGTATGGACACTAACATACAGGTGGGACATATGGGCAACTCAGAGTCGTGTTGCTCTCAGCTAAGTGATTTTCTATAGTGGTGATAAGCAGACCAAAATACAAGTGCATCTTGATTTACATGGTGGTTGCAGTTTGGAAAATAGAACATACATTAAAACTGAGCAATAAATACTTTGGTAGGTTATAGGCTCAGATAAATGTTTTTTTTTTGCATATGTGAATGTCAAGGATCTTCAGGAGCAGGACACGGGGTAGCTCTTTATTGTATGAGATTGCCCTGCACACATCAGAATGACGTATCTGGTCTCTGACATTCAGGTGTCTGTGAAGCCACTCTCCCTCATAATTTCTAAAACCACTCTCTAGGCAGTGAAGTTTTCTCCAGTGAGAATTACTGTTGTAGAGCACTGCTTCCACAGCTGTGGAAGGACTGTTTTTGTTTTTTGTTTTTTTTAATTTCCAATCCATCACTGACTTTGTAAAATACAACAATTACTGGAGAAATGAAATTTTAAAGTCCATCAAAAAGACAAGCCCTGATATTTTATTATTAGATTCAGCAGTCTGGCAATCTATAAAAATTTCTAAATGCTTTATCTTCATTTCTGAACTTACCTTGTCACTGTGTGGTCTCTTCATTTTCTTCTGTCTCTCCAGAAAAATTCTTTCTTTTGGAAGAGTTTGGTTTTATTCTCCCTAGCCAAATGCTTTATTCCCAGCACCTCTTTTGTTGTCCATAAATGTTACTTTTTAAAAGAATGAATGAAAGTTTATTTCAGAGAGAGAGTGCATGAATATGAGTGGAGGGAGGGGCAGAGGGAGAGAATCCTTCAAGCAGACTTCCCACTGAGCATGGAGCCAGACTTGGGGCTAGATTCCCACTACCCATGAGATCACAACCTGAGCCACCCAAGTGTCCCCATAAATACTACTTTTTACTAAATTATTGTAGTGTGAAATGTTGGAAATGAGTTTAACTGCCTTCACTACCAGGGATACTTCTTTTTTATTCCAAGATACAAATTTGCAGTATAGTTTAACAGGTTTTTTATTTCACTTTAGCTTTATATACTGGAAATCCATTTTGTTTTCTCCATGCAAACCCAGAGGGAAGCAGTGACTTTTTTAACCTTAATTTCAGAGGACTTCCTGCTCTGTTTGTTCATACTGTGAGTGTCATAGTGATTGAAGATAATTCATATAACCAGTCAGGAAGGGTCCTGGATCATAAAGTGCTTCAGCAGTTCATGTCGGTGATGCTGATGGCGGAACCCCTCAGCTGGGGCCTGCACCTGCTCCTCCTGAGGAGAGAAAGGTGAGCGCTGCTAGAGAGATGAGCTGGTATTGCCAAAGTGACTCAGTCTTCTCCGTGACCAGCTTTGTTAACCTTTTGGGTTCCTCTGGAACAGCAGAACAATGATCTATCTATCATAGGGACCTTACCTTTCTTTCCAATATGGCTTAAAAATCTGAGTTTTGTTAGCATTTTGAATACCTACCCTCTTCCAGCTGACTTTGTTCACATGCTCTCCTTTCTGTGATGCATAGGGTTGGCTTTGGCATGTTTGTGTAAGTATTTATGGGATGGATCTAGGCACAGAGTCCCAAGGTGGCTTTTGAAGTTCTTAAGTGAAATGGAAATGCTGGGGCATTTTGGTGGTGCATATAACAAATGTGATTTGGTTGAAGAATGTGATTTTATTAGCTTCTTTTGCTTAGTGAGGCTAGGTCAACCTTGTTGGAGTGGGTCCTTCGGTTGTGATAGCTATGTGACAAAAGTGGTGGTATTGTTTGAAGAAGCCCTGTTGCTCTCAAAATGTGTACCCTGGAGGAGCAAGACCAAGCCAGCTATGGTTTTGGGGGCCAAAACCCTGTTCAGATATAGTGCAGAGACTATTAATGTTTTTTGACTTTTACAGAGTTGAGTTGTTTAGAAATGTGTTCATCTTGGATGGATTTACGTATATGTGATCAGAAAAAAAAATATTGGGTGGAGAATTGTTGTACATTGTTTTATTCCGTAATCCTCCATTCTAGAAAAACAGGACACAGGAAATAGGAACGTTTCTTCAGTTGCTCAGCTTCTGTATGCCTCTTGAATACACTGAGAGCATGTTTAAAGGTGTACTTTCTATGTCACATGTCCCTTAACCACTAGTTAGTAACCTCATGTGTTAAACCACAGAAATCACATCGTGTTTCAGTGTTGGAGAAACTGTTGGCTCATCTGGCCTTAGTGGGTACTATGGACTGAATGTTTGTGTCTCCCCAGAATTCATGTTGAATTCCTAATCCTCAGCATGAGGATATTTGGAGGTAGGCCTTTTGGGAGATGATTAGGTCATGAGAATAGAGCCCTGTGAAGGGCATTAATGAGTGCCCTGACAAGAAGAGACACCAGGGATAGTTGCTCTCCACCATGTGAGGACAGAGCAAGAAGGGGACTGTCTGTAAACCAGGAACAGGGTCCTCACTAAGAACCCAGTCATGCTGGCACCCTAATCTTGGACTTCCAGCCTCTAAAACTGTGAAAAATAAATTTCTGTTAAGTCACCCAGTCTGTAGTATTTACTAGAGCATCCCAACATCTTGGGGGAAGTTGTAGAAATGTGGTACCTTCCTTAGGAATTTAGAAATGACTTCTAAAAATTCTGTGTTTGGGGAGTTTTCAAACATACACCTAGAGAAAATAGTATAATGAACACTTATGTATCCAGGTTTAAAGATTATCAATATTCTGTTCTTGTTTTATCTGTATTCGTTAACTTTGTTGTTACTTTCTGGATTGTTTTAAGGGAATTCAGGGGTGACTGACACAGAAAATTTGACATGCTACACATAAACATAGGTGTATTAGTTTCCTATTGCTGCTGTAATCAATTACCACAAACTTGGTGGCTTAAAATAACAGACATTTATTCTCTTACAATTTTAGAAGCCAAGAGTCTAAAATTCCTCTCAGTGGGCTAAAGTCAAGGTGTTGGCAGGGCTTGATTGTTTCTGGAGACTCCAGAGGAGAATGTATCTCCTTGACTTTTGCAGCTTCTAGAGGCCACCTGTGGCCTTCCTTGGCCTCTTCCTCCATCTTCAGACTGCTTCACTCCAATCTCTGCTGCTTTTGTCCTGTGACCTTCTCTTTGACTTTGACTCCTCTTGTGTTCCTTTTATAAGGAACCTTGTGATTACATCAGGCCCACTTGGGATATTCTCCCTATCTCAAATTTTTAATGATGTCTACAAAGTCTCTTTTGCCATATGAAATAACATGCACAGGTTTCAGGGATTAAGAGGTAGACATATCTGGGACCATTATTCACATTGCCACAGTAGGACCTGGTGTGGTCAGCACTTAGATGTCAAATAAATGGTAGTGCTGCAGTCCCAAGAGTGGGGACTCTAATCACAGGAAACATGTGAAGATTAAGTTCTTCACAACCTAGAGGGATCTCTGTTCAGAACACAGCTTGTCCTTTTGTGTAGCGGGTATGGCATTCCCATCAGATAACATGAAGGAGGCACATGTGTATATCAGGCCAGTTAGTAACTTGGTGCCTTTCGAGACCCCCAGAGAAAAGACTTCAGCCTGACATCGGGTTCAAGGTGATGAAGTGTGTGCCATCTCAGATTTTTCCTTGGCCAGTTGACAAAAGGGTGCTCTGCGGGGCCTAGTGCCATTTTGATTTCCCTTCCCAGAGCTTCTCCCCTCCCCTTCCTTGCTCCTGCCTGTTTTTATAAGCCCTCACTGAACCTGTTTGAGTCTCTACTATTGTGAGAGAGCTGGATCTGCTACCTAGAGCAGCTTTATATTGTATGAAGTCAGCTTCTCTGGGTTCAAAAAAAAAAAAAAATGGATTCTTCCTAGCTCTGATTTTTACTAAATCTTTGTAATGTCTTGCTTACTCTCCATATAAATATGGGAAACTGTTGTCATAGAGTATAAGGTGAGGTGATGGGGTTTCTATAACTGAATATCAAGCAAGCCCCAGAAAAACGGAGTAGAAAGACTGGGAACTTTGAGGGCAAGTTCTTGTAGCCTGAGACTTGCAGCAAAGAGGATACCCGTTCAGAGCCTCTTGACCACCTGTGACAAGGGGGACTAACAATATGGTCCTTTGAGGATCCTTGTGAGAACCAGCAAATAACACAAGTGCTTTATTACAAATACGCTTCTTCAAGAAATTTGTCCTTCGGTTGGAATTATTATCCTCTGTGCCTTGCTATACTGAAGGACTTTGCTTCCTCAACCCCACCATGTGCTTAGTTTCAGAGCATTTGCCATACATGTTTTCTCTTCCAGTCTCTCCTCTCCTTCTTAATTCGTGTTAATTAGCCATTGATTTAGATGTCATTTCTTGTACAAAGCCTTCCTTATTACATTTTTCTGCCATTTTGCATTATTAGGTGTGTCTCCTCTATTTCTCCCATACTTAGCACTATAGTACCACTTAGCATTTCATATCTTAATTGTCTTCTAATTTGTTTCTATTCCCCTATTAGACCTTACACTTTGGGGGCAGAAGATAGTACCCCCTCCACCCCCCAAGTTGTTATCAAAGACCCAGAACATTCCCTGGTGTGGACTAGCTGGTTGTATCCACACAGTGAACATCTCTTGGTTGGAGATGTTTTCAGGTCTATGATAGCGTTTTTGTTTTTAAAGATTTTATTTATTTATTTATTTATTTATTCATTCATTCATTCATTCATTTACTTATTTACTTATTTGAGAGAGAGCATCAGTGGTGGTGGAGAGACAGACTCCCCACTGAACAGGAAACCTACGCGGGGCTCGATCCCAAGACCCCAAGATCATGGCCTGAGCTGAAGGCAGACACTTAGCTGACTGAGCCACTCAGGTGCCCCAACTCTTTAACAGGTTAAAAATAATCCCACTGGATTTTGGGAAGAGGTGGAGAAGGTAGGCATAAAAAATAGAATGTAGGGGTGCCTGGCTGGCTTATAGTGTGTGGTTCTTGATCACGGGGTCATGAGTTCAAGCCACATGTTGAGTGTAGAGATTACTTAATAAATAAACTAAAAAAAAATTAAGAAAAATTTGTGTCCCAGGTCAGTGAATTTAATTGAAGTACAGATCAGTTCACTGAAGTTTTTGTTTGTTTGTTTGTTTGTTTGTTTGTTTTTTTAAAGGATGTGTCTGTGGGGTTTTTTTTTGTGGGAATAAATTGAAATCTTGTTAGAAAGCTATGTTGGGCTCTTCATTAGCGGGTTGTGCTTTAGAGAGATTCTTTGCAGGTATTTTATCTTGCTTTGGTTACTTGCTTTAAGTAGTTCAGGTGTTTTTGGTTAGACCTTCTCATAGTGTTTCTTCAAATTTAACTTCATGTTTTGGGAGAAATATTTTTTTCTCTTTTAAAGAAAAACTTCAGGCCTTAGTGTTGAATAAATGAGTCACAAAGAACTCAGAAACATCATTGAGTGATGCTCTTTATGGCTGTTATTGAGCAGGCTGTGCCCCCAGATGCCAGCCTCATTAGGATGGATTAATGCTAAGCCCTCCTGAGTTTACACCCATCATTACCTCCACATTCTCCTTTCTCAGCAAATCTGATGCCCGTCAACTCTGAGCATGTTCTGTTTAGTTCCAGTATTCCAGTATTGTTGAATAGGACCTGAAGTTGCCCAGCTGAACAAGTACTTCTCATTTCAAATAATCTTCCTGATTTCTTTTCCATAAAAAATATGACTTAATCATGTTAGTTCCTTGCTTAACTAAACATGGGCAAGTATTTCATCAGACACAGTTTTGTTTCTGTATGCTAGGAAATTTACCCTGACTTGCTGTTAAATTAATGTTTGTTTAATAAGAGGACCTTTGCTCATATGCTTCCCTCTGCTAGGAGAGACGGAGCTTTGTAGTACACGATAGAGCCTTTCTGCTTGCAAGAGCTTATTTTCTGCTGACTGGGTTCAGCTTGGTGTGTTGTTTCTTACTGAGTTTAAAGGATCACCTCAACCTTACAGTATAGAGTTTTAACTTTTTTTTTTTTTAAGATTTATTTATTTGAGAGAGAGAGAGAGAGAGAGAGGGAGGGAGAGGCAGAAACACAGGAGGAGGGAGAAGCAGGCTTCATGCCCGGAGCCCGACGCGGGACTCGATCGTAGGACTCCAGGATCGCGCCCTGGGCCAAAGGCAGGCGCTAAACCACTGAGCCCCCCAGGGATCCCCTGGAGTTTTAACTTTACCACTAACTTCATACTAACTTTTTGATTAAAACAAAACAAAATTTTTAAAGATTTTATTTATTTATTCATGAGAGACAGAGAGAAAGAGGCAGAGACACAGGCAGAGGGAGAAACAGGCCCCATGCAGGGAGCCCGATCCAGGACTTGATCCTGTGACTCCAGGATCACACCCTGGGCTGAAGGCAGGCACTAAACCACTAAGCCACCCAGGGATCCCCCATACTAACTTTTTTAAACCTGAATTTCCCCTGGCTTTATTTTTCCTCATAGAAATTAAAAAAAAAAAAAAAAAAAATCCTGTGTTGATTGTCTTTTTTTTTTTTTTTTTTTTTTGATTGTCTTTTCTAAGTTGCTTCCTTCTTTGGGGAAGTAGTTAATAGTTAATAGTCATGCAGGTTTTTTGGTACCTAAAAGACCTTGGTGTGTGGACTAGATAGATGGTTCCCTCCTTTTAGAAAATGAGACTCTCAGTAAGCCTAAATAGTTCTTAAAATCAAATACATCCAAAAAATTGTGGTACGCACACATCTGTAAGATTCATTGTTAGTCATTTTACCAAAAATTCATGAAAGCATGTATGAATTTGTGTACCAGTTGCAGTAACCCTGTGGCCTATCAAGGATCAGTGGTGGGAAATCCAAGGTTGCCATTCCTCCTTCCTTGCACAGCAGGGGGACTCTAGTAGAGAAACTCTTTTTCCACTGAGCTTAGATTAAGCCTTAGAATCCTTCTTATACAAAGCTCCAAATAATCACAACCAATTGCGTGCAGCTGGGATGCAAGAAGAACATTATTTGTCTCTTAGGGTAAATGATATTTTAAAAACCTATCCATTTTAACTCATATAATAAGTCTCTGTTTAGGTCTGCTCCCTTGATAATATCTGCTACTTTGTAACAGGTGCAGATTCTCCTGTTGTGTGAAGACAGCACATTTAGGGAATATTTGTTTATCTGATATGTACTTGTCCAGATCATTCATCTGTCCCTCCTCAGTTCTACATTTCTGACCCCTCCCAGCTTGTTTCCCTCCCAGGGATGTGGTTTCTGAATCTCTGAGAGAGTAGTGCTTATTGCAGTGTAGGACCTTTCCTCTCCTTAGCACATGTTCAGTGGTGGAGAGATTACATGCTCACATTCCCTGGACATGAGACTTTGATTACAGTTGAACTGGCTTTTAGGCATTAAGAATATTAAAGTATTACTGATTTACTTGTTAAAAGATATATATGTGGAGGCTCCGAAGAATGAGGTGTCAGCCTTCTTAACTGTGCTGTTTGGTAGGTAACATGAAGAATGAGTCAGAGTGATTAGTGGTAAAGTGATAGGCATAGAGTTTCTGAAGGGGAAGGGCTCTTCTGGAAGACCACATGGGCATAGGACGTGCTGAGATTGGATGACAGCAAGTTCTTCATTCTGGAAGCTGAAGTAGGTTAAGCAAGGTGATGAGACCTCTTGAATGTCCTAAGGTACTGAGGTATCAAGTTATCCTCAGTATGAACTCCTAAGAAATTGACCACTGGCCATCTTAAAACAAGAAGAAGCTATAAGGAGTTATAATTTTAAAAAATTTTTAATTGTAATTTTTACTTTTTGAAAAAATGAGTATGATTGACACATAATGTTAGTTTCAGGTATATACATTTTAATTTTTTTTAAAAGATTTTATTTATTCATGAGAGACACAGAGGGAGAGAGGCAGAGATACAGGCAAAGGGAGAAGCAGTCTCCCTGTGGGGAGGCTGATGTAGAGCTTGATCCTAGGACCTGGGATCCAGGATCATGCCCTGAGTCGAAGGCAGACGCTCAGCCACTGAGCCACCCAGGTGCCCCTACACGTTTTAATTTTTACATGTTGATTTCTTTTTCCTACAATGAACCCCTCCCCACCGAATAATACCTGTCATGCTATCATCCAGAGGTAACATCATTTATAGTTGTGTATTTTGTCAATCTGTATATATAGTGTGAGCTAGTTAAGTGTCTTTGGATTTTTCCTCCAAAATGGTTTTCCATTTGTGGTAGCACCACTTACTGAATTAGCTATTTCTTGAACTGAGCCTTTGTGTAATCTGGGACTCTTTTTAAAAAGTTTGCTAAAAGTATGTTGCCTTTTCTCATGTGAGGCTTAGCCAGCCTTTGTTAAATTTTTTTTTTTTTTTTTTTTTTTTTTAACCTAGTCACTGAGGTAGTAGAGACTACTTGGTCCTGCCTTCTTGGCCACATCTGCCATACTGTGGGCAGTATTGGCCATCCATTTGCCACCAAGCAGGAATTTTGAATGTAGAGAAGAGCAATCTCTTTTTGATATATCCCCTCCCTCAAATAAATTCTGAACCCAAATACCTTGTCCTTGTATTTTTGTGAGGCTAGCTAAGCTGGTTAGGGTAGCAGATGGCATCAGTGTATGTTTTAATCTGAGAGCACTATATATTTTTCTTTACTAATTAATTAAAAATATCTTTATTTATTCATGAGAGTCACAGAGAGAGAGGCAGAGATCTAGGCAGAGAGACAAAATAGGCTCCATGCAGGAATCCTGATGTGGGACTTGATCCCGGGATCATGATCTGAGCCAAAGGCATACACTCAACCATTGAGCCACACAGATGCCCTTGTTTTTTCTTTTTTTAAAAGCTTTATTTAGGGGATCCCTGGGTGGCTCAGCGGTTTGGCGCCTTTGGCCCAGGGCACAATCCTGGAGTCCCAGGATCGAGTCCCATGTCGGGCTCCCGGCATGAAGCCTGCTCCTCCCTCTGCCTGTGTCTCTGCCTCTCTCTCTCTATCTCATGAATAAATAAATAAAATCTTTAAAATAAAATAAAAGCTTTATTTATTTGAGAGAGTGAGTGTGTGGGGGGCTGGGGGCGCAAGGGGCAGGAGCAGAAGCAGAGACAGGAAGAGGGAGAGAGAATCCCAAGCGGACTTCCTACTTGAGGGAGGAGCCTGACGCAGGGATACAGGGCTTGATCCCAAGACCTGGACATCATGACCAGAGCTGAAATCAAGAGTCAGAGATGCTGAATTGACTGAGCCACCCAGGTGCCTCTGAGGGTACTATATTTTATGCTATGGTATTGTGGAATGGCATTAATGAGATTTACTGGGTTCAATTTTTAGCTTTGTTTTCAAATGCTTAGCAATGAATGTACTTGTTTCTTGAACTAAATGCATTTGCCAGTAAGGGCTAGAAGTAGTGGTTAATGAAAATCCACATAGAAACAGTAACATTCCTTCACCTTGTGCAAGTTCTTACTCATCTTGGTTTTATTCTTCCTTCTATATGTTACAGTTTATTCAACAAGAGTATGTATCGGGCTTGTCTACAGACAACTAATAGTGTTTGTTATTTTATTTCTACCCACTGTGTGTGTGTGTGTGTGTGTGTGTGTGTGTGTGTGTAAAATCATTTGGATGAAGCATTTCTCAGGTTTTTTGCCTGGTTTAATGATACTTGATTCTTCTTGGTGGGGATGGGAGGATGGGGAGCAAAGAGAGAGATAGAATCATAAGGGGCTTGATCTCTCAACCGTGAGATCATGACCTGAGCTGAAGTTAAGAGTTGGACAACTGTTCCACTGGCTGAGCCACCCAGGAGCCCCTCCTGATACTTGATTCTAAGGAAGTAATCTGTAGTTCCTTAGTCATTGTTAACACGTTCTCAGTTCTGTGTTTTGTTTGGGGCTTAGTTCTGCAGAAGAACATGGGCTCCTAGTAATTGGTCAGAATGTCTAAGTCTCTTTAAAAGCCCGTCACAGCTATCATAGCTGTCCTTGCAGCCCCTGACAAAGTGAGTGTTACGGAGTGGGTGAAGCTGTTTCAATAACCACAAAAATGAGATGAAAGAAAAGCAAAGACAAACCCAAGGTGTGATTAGTCTTCTTTCCAAAACTGAGTTTTGCGTACTGCATAATTATTGTCTTGGCATCTGTTTGCTGTATACATTGCCCACGAAAAAGGAGGGAAAGAGATAAGGGTGGTGGTGTACTTACACATTCAGTATTTAGTTCTAGCATTTGAGGGATTTCATTCCTTTGCAAGAATGGGGATGTCCTAGGGGTTGCCTGCTACCCAGATCTTCCAAGTAACTCTACCTGGTAGAGGTGTAGTGGTTTACCCAAATCTAGTGATATTCTTTGCTTGCCTTTGACTCAGTTTCTTCATTTGTATCCTTTATGTGTTGGTCAAAGGATAGGTAGGTCAGCTCTTATTCAGTTGGTATTTTGGTTTTGAACTGCTGCTTTTTTTCAGAACTAAATGCGCCTTCTTCCCCATTATAAGTAATATAGATTCATTGGATAAAAGAAAGTAAATGACAAAAAAAGGCTTGGTATAGCCTCATTTCTATGCAGGTATATATATATATAAATTGAATTAGCGTATTGGAATGTGAACTTTTAGAATGTTTGCAGTTAGAAGACTTTTGTATAAATTTTGTACTTCTTTATACTTAGTCTTAGCCAGTTTTATCTGCAAAAATTGGTAATATTATTTCAATTGACATGTTTACCTGACTTTGACCAGTAGTAAAACACTGCGTGCATACTGACCATGTGTCTTTGGCTGTAAGTTCTGTTTCTGGCCTCTTTAACAGTGTATGTCTGATAATACTTTTCACACTTACTAGGTAAACAGTATAATGCGGAAAATAAAGATTTATCATCTAATTTCTTTTTCCTCCTACGTGGACCTACAATTCTATGAAATAGTACTGATTCTCTTGCATGTAATCTCCTGCATTTGTTTTTCCCTCTTAAACCTTAGAACCTTTTCTTGTGTCAAACATTGGTAGTAATTCTCATTTCGTACTGATTTATAACAACTTAACCTGTATTAGCTCTTTTCTTTCTTAATAGCTTTATTTTATGATAAACTAAATTACACATTTTTATTTTTTTATTTATTCATGAGAGAGACAGAGAGAGGTAGAGACATAGGCAGAGGGAGAAGCAGGGTCCCTGCAGGGAGACTGATGTAGGACTCAATCCCAGAACCCTGGAATCACCACTTGAGCCAAAGGCAGATGCTCAACCACTTAACCACCCATTTTTAAAGCATACAATTTTTTAAAAAAGATTTTATTTATTTATTAGAGAAAGAGCAGGAGGAGGGGAAGAGAGAAGAAGACTCCCCGCTGAGCAGGGAGCCAGACTGGGGGGCTCAATCTTGGGACTGTGGGATCATGACCTGAGCCAAAGGCAGACACTTAACCCACTGACCCACCCACGCATCCCGTAAAGCATACAATTTAAGTTGTTTTTTTTTTTTAAGATTTTATTTATTTATTCATCACACACACACACACACACAGGCAGAGACACAGGCAGAGGGAGAAGCAGGCTCCATGGAGGGAGCCCGATGTCGGACTTGATCCTGGGACTCCAGGATCACGTCCTGGGCCGAAGGTAGGCGCTAAACCACTGAGCCACTCAGGGATCCTCACAATTTAAGTTTTGATGTAAGTATGTACCTGTGAAACAATCATCACAATAAAAAAAATGAGCTTAACTGTTGCCTAAAAGTTTCCTTATGCCCAGTGGTAGTGCCTCCCATTCTTCCTCTCAAGCACCTACAGTTCTGCTTTCTGTCACTATAAATTAGTTTGCATTTTCTAGAGTTTTAATAAGAGTCCTGTGTATACTTTAGGTCTGGCTTTTTGAGTCAGCATAATTACTTGGAGATCTACCCATACTGTGTGAATCAGTAGCTCATGCCTTTTTATAACTAAGTTAGGATTCCATTGTGTGGATATACTATATCTGTCCGTTGATGGACATTTTGATTATTATAAATGTGCTATGAGCATTTATGTGTAGGTGTCAGTGTGGATGTGTATTTTTTGGGACACACTTGGACTTCGGGAATCGGTATGAAGATTATTTTAAGCTGAAGACATTTGAGATTCAACAGATTTAGAAAGAAGCCTAAAGAAAGCTTCCCTTATCTGACTGAGGGGAGAAACTTCTGGAGATTGATATAAATTCTTTTCCGGAAGAGTCTTACTGGCCTGAAAAAAGACAGAGACAACAATTCTCTCCTTTATAAATGAACGTTATCACAAACCTTGGCTCCCACTGGTTTGAACTATGAAGTTTTTTCTCATCCTCCTTTTATTCTCTAGTTAGGCATGCTGATCCCTATCTTTAGTTAGAGAACTATTTCTTTTGTGTTTCCACATGGGTCTATGAATAAACTTTGTAATTTTTTTCCTGTTAATCTGTTCTTCTTTAAATTCACAGGCTCCCCAATCACGGAACCTAAGTTGGTAGAGGAAAAAAGTTTTTTTCTCTCAACACTTGTATTTCTCTTGGATGAATTCTAGGGGTGGCATAACTGGGTCATAAGATTAGGTATATGTTTAACATTGAAGAAACTACCAAACCATTTTTCAAAGTCCTACCATTTTATGTTCAACCAGCAAGTTTTGAGAATTTTAGTCCTAAAGTGTACAGGTCAGAGCTTTTTAGTATATTCATTGAGTTGTGGAACATCACTGTATAATTTTAGGGCATTTTCATCACCCCCAAATCAACCCTGTACCCTTTAAGACTTACTTCCTTTTCACACCTCTCATGAGTCCCTGACCACCACTACTCTGTTTTGTGTCTCTGGATTTGCCTTTTCTGGATATTTCAGATACACGGAGGTATACAATATGCAGCTTTTTGTGACTGGCTTCTTCCACTTAACATAATTAAGTGTTCATGTTGTGACATGTATTGATGCTTTGTCGTTGTTTTTGGTTTTTTGCTTTTTTGTTTTGTTTTTTTGAGTAGGCTCCACACCCAACATAGGCTTAAACTCAGGATCCTGAAATCAAGAGTTGTATGCTCTCCCAACAGAGCCACTTCATTTTTTTTTTTTAAGTAAACTTTTAATTTTAGAATAGTTGGTAGTGTTACAGAAAAATTAAAAAGGTGGTACAGAAAGTTCCCATATACCCCACAGCCAATCTCCCCTGTTAACAACATCTTACATTAGTATATTTGTCACAGTTAATGAACCAACATTGTTGGATCCTAGTTTATAATAAACTAAAGTTCATACTCCATTCACGTTTTCTTAGTTTTTACCTAATGTTATTCATCTGTTTCTGGATCCCATCCAGGATACCAACATTATATTTAGTGGTCATGCCTCCTTAGCCTCCTCTTGGCTGTGATAGTTTATTTAGGCTTTCCTTATATTTGATGACCTTGGCAGTTTTGAGGAGTACTGATGGGTATTTTGCAAAAAGTCTCCAAGGGGTTTATCTGAAGCTTTTCTCATGATTAGACTGGATTTATGGGTTCTGGGTAGGGAGGCCACAGAGGAAAATGCTATTCCTATTACTTCATATCAAGAGTATATACTATTAACATGACTTAGCACTGTTGATATTAAGCTTGATCACTTGGATAAAATAGTGTATGTTAGATTGTTTCACTGTAAAGCTTCTCATCTACCTGCCTTCTTCCCCAATCCCCTTTCCAGACCATACTTATTGAAAAGAAGTCACTGTGTATATAGTCCACACATAAGGAATGGGGAGTTAGGTTCTACTTCCTTGAGGGCAAGAATATCTAATAAAAATTATTTGGAATTCTTCTCCATGAACATTTATTCTCCCACGTTCATTTATTCACTCATTTAGATATGTCATTTTATATCTTGGGTTATAATCCAATATTAATTCATTGTGTTAATACTGTTTTAGCTTTTGCTGCTGGGAACTTTTACCTGGTTGCTGTCTCCCTGTGGTACTCTAACCACAGTGTATGTGTGTGTTTCTGTTTGAGAACTTTTTTACTGTCTGGCAGCACAAGTTGTTCCACAATCACCTTTGTATTCCTGCTTTAGTCCTAGAATCAGCTGTCTCTCTAGCTGTGGTTCTTTATATTGGAGAATGGTACTAGAAACCAAGATCTGAGCAGTAGTTACGACCATTGCCACTGGGATGTCATTGCTTCTGGGTTCTGAGAGCTGATAGCAAGGAAATAAATATATATGCATACTGACCTGTGTATATACACATCTATGAATATATCTCTGTGTAATTATATCAAACTAGATAACACTGATACTTCATTCTTTTTTTATTGTTAAATAACATTCCATTGGGTAGCTCTAACATTTTGTTGGTTCATCAGCTGATGGACTTTTGGATGGTTTCCACTTTTCAAATACTGTGAATAATGCTGCTATGAACATTTGTATACAAGTTTTTGTGTGGGCCTGTGCTGTCCGTTTCCTTGATAGAGACCTATGGTAACCTTATGTTTAATGTTTTTAGGAACTGCCAACCTATTTTCCAAAGTGACTGCATCATTAAACATTCCCACTAGCTACTAATAAGGGTTCCAATTTCTCTACATTTTCACCCTCCTTATTTTAGCCATCCTAAAGAATAAGAATTATCTCATTGTGGATCTTTAAATTTTTTTATTACTTAAAGAATTTTTTTAAAGATTTTATTTACTTGAGAGAGAGAGAGCTCACACACACACACACACACACACACACACACACACAATGGGGGAGGGGCAGAGGGAGAAGGAGAAGCAGGACCTGAAGGCAGACGCTTAACGAACTGAGCTACCCACCCCTCTCCTTGTGGTTTTAACTTCCATTTCCCTAATTATTAAAAGTGTTGAACATTTTTTTCATGTAGTTGCTGTTCATAGATTTTTTTTTGGTAGTGTTCTATTTAAGTCTTTTGAACATTTAGGGTATGTGGATAGCTCAGTCGGTTGAGCTTCTGACTCTTGATCCCCGTCAGGGTCATGGGTTTGAGCACCATGTCAGGCCCTGCACCCATCAAGAAGCCTGCTTGAGATTCTCTCCCTCTCCTTTGACCTCTCTCCCCACATGCATGCACACATTCTCTCTCTCTTAAATAAACATTTAAAAATTTATTTTCTTACTGAGTTTTGAGATTTGAGGTACACAGATGCAAGCTTTTTATCAGATACATGCTTTGCAAATAATTGCTTCCAGTCTTCTCATTTGCAAGTTTCTCATTTTCTTATAAGTGTCTTTTAAAGAATATTGGAGGTAATTTTCATTTTCTTACTGATTTGTATGAACTATGGCTTATTCTTCAGTCATATTAGATCTTTAACTTCAAAAAAATGTTTCAAATTTTTTTTAAAAAAAGATTTTATTTATTACTCATGAGAGACACACAGAAGCAGAGACATAGGCAGAGGGAGAAGCAGGCTCCCCGCAAGGAGCCCAATGCGAGACTCAATTCCAAGCCCTGGGGATCATGACCTGAGCCGAAGTCAGACGCTCAACCACTGAGCCATGCAGGTGCCCCAAATGTTTCAAATTTTTAAAGCTTTCTAAAATGGGTAGTTTTGAGCATCAATAAATATACAGAGACTAGTATAATGAATCACCCCATGACCCTTATCACTTAACTTGAACAATTATCAGTTTATGGCCTATCTCATTTCCTCTATACACTACCCCTTCAACATTAGATCCAAATAAGTTCTATACTTTGCAGTTGGTTGATTTCTCTTAAGCTTTTTTTTTTTTTTAAAGCTTGTTTTTATTTTTAAAGTAATCTCTATACCCAACATGGGTCTCAGACTCACAATTCCAAGGTTAAGAGTCGCATGCTCTATAGACTGAGACAGCCAGGCACCCCACTCTTAAGTCTCTTAATCTTTGATTCTTATGCCATTTTGTTACCTTGCTGTATGTTGAAGAAACTGGATCGTTTTTGCCCTGTCACAATAGATTAGTTGATTTTTACCTTTGTAGTTTTTAGCTTTGTTTCTCAGTCCTCTATATTCCTGTGAATTGATGGTTAAGCCTAGAGCAGGGATCTTCACTGTAGCTGCATGTAAGAACCACCTGGGGAGTTTCAGAAAAAATTTTAAATGTCCAGGCTATATTTCAGACTAATTAAATCCTAACTCCAGTGTTAGGGCCCAGGCTTTAGTATTTTAAACTCTCCAAGTGATTCTGCTGTGTTGCCAAGGTGGAGACCACAAAAGGCTTGGCCATATGCAGATTTTCTATACTCCTCCCTTCTCTTTAAGCAAGAATAATTCATAGGTGGTAGTACGGATATCTGTCAGGAAGCACGTATTTGGTTTCCTTTTTGTAATTTAGCATCCATGGTTTTTGAGAAATCCATTATTTTATGAAAGGAGGCAAAAAGGGTGATTTTTCAATTTTATTCTTTCATTTATTTATTGAAACACTTTTATAAAGAGAAACTTCTGCAGAGATACTATGTGGTTACTGTGAGATTAATTCCTACAAGAAAGGCAGTGTTTGATTCTATTTACCAGTCTCAGTTCTCCAGCGGTAACGGATACTTTTAAATATTTGAGTTTATATACTCAATACTTAAATTTATAATATTAATTTGTGTTTCAGTTTATTTTTGTTAGCTTTACTGATGATAGTTTGTCTCATTTTTAGCTGGTAGGAGCTCGTTCAGGTTGACTTCTGAATTCTTTTGCCAGTATACTTGCATTAAGAAAGCAAAGAGGCTAGCTAGCATGTAAATGACACCAACATGAACTAAAAGTTCTCCTTTTTGTAAATAAAATACATGCCACTTGTATAAAAAGGCAAACAGAAAGTCAAAGTGAAAATTACTACTGACTAGGGGGTTTAGTGAAGAATTTTCTGAACATTCTTTATTTTTTGTATACACGCTATGCATGTGTAGTTATTGACATACATGGAATGATAACGTGTGCTGTTTTGCAGGACTTAGTACATACCAGGTGTGTTGTAGAGAGCTGTTCATGGCCATTCTTTTTGAAGGCTGTATAATTTGAAAATACAAATTTTTTTTGGTTGGTATATAGATTGTTTTCCAGTTTCTCATTCTTAAAAAAAGTGCCCCCCCCTTTATTGTGACTTCATTGAGATAATCACATACCTTACAATTGGTCTGTTTAAAATGTACAAGTCATTGGTTTTTAGTATATTCACAGATCTGTGCAACTGTCACCAGTTAATTTTAGAATATTTTTATCACATCAGAAAGAAATCGTGTACCTTTTAGCTACCTCCTCTTCTCCCCCACCTACCCCTTAGCCCTAAACAACCGCTAATCTTTTTGTCTATATAGATTTGTCTATTCCAGGCATTTCATTAAAATACAATCATTATAGTCTTTGTGTCTAGCTTTTTTCACTTAGCAAAATGTTTTCAAGGCATCTCTGTGTTGTAGAATGTATCAGTATGTTTTCCTTTCTGTTGTCAAATTATAGTCCATTGTGTGGATACATCACCTTTTATTTCCCGTTCATCTGTTGAAGGACATGTTGGTTGTTTCCACTGTTTTTGCCTATTGTGAATAATGCTGCTGTGAACATTCCTGTATGGTTTTATGGTGTGAACATGTTTTCATTTCTCTTAGGAGTATTTGTAGTAGTATAGTTGTTGAGTTGCAAAGAAACTATAGTTTTAAGGACCTGCCACACTGTTTCCTAGAGTGGGCTGTACCACTCTAGTTGACACTGCTAACAGTATTATGTAAGAGCTCTAGTTTCTCCACATCCTTTCTCAGTTATCTTTGTGAGTATAGCCATCCTAGGGATTTAAAGTAATAGATCGTTGTGGTTTCAGTTTGCATTTACCCAATGACTAATGATGATGCCAAGCATCCTTTCATGTGCTTTTGGTAATTTGCATATCTTCTTTAGGAAAAGTCTATTCAGGTTCTCTGCACATTTTTATTTTTTAATTTGTATTCTGGTTAACATACAATGTAATGTTAGTTTCAGGTGTACATATAGTGATTCCATAATTCCATGCATGCATCAGCCAGTGCTCATTACAACAAGCACACTCCTTAATCCTCATCACTTATTTTACCCATCCCCCCCAACCACCCTCTACCCAGTTTCTTTTTTTTAAGATTTATTTATTTGAGAGAGAGAGAGAGAGAGAGAGACAGCTTGTGCATGTGTGTGCACACAGAGGGGAGGGATTCAGGGAGGAGAAGACAGGGACTTAAGGCGACTCCACGCTGAGCACGGAGGCTGATGTGGGGCTCAAACTCACAACCCTGAGATCACAACCTGCGCCAAAACCAAGAGTTGGATGCTTAACTGACCGTACCATGCAGGTGCCTTTCTCTACCCATTTTTAAATTAAGTTGTTTTGTATTATTGAGTTCTAAGAGTTCTTTATATATTCTTGACATAAGTCACAGAAATAAGATCTGCATGTTAGCCTGCATGTAAGCATGTAAATCTGTCTGCTTACCTGCCCTAAATTTTACTCTATACCTCCATCAGCGTTCATTGTATGTATGTGAATAATTAGTGTTAAAGACATGTTGATCACAATGATCCTGTACTTAATATTTCCACACATGGCTTTGCGTGAAGAAAATGAGTTTATTATGGGCTTCTGAATTTTGATTTTTATATTTGTCTGAGGCGTCACTAATGAGCCATTTGTTTGACTTGTAGCAATTTTAACATAACAATGGTATAAACAGTAGTGGGAGGATAATTACTGGGGTGGCAGATGATGCACTCGTTGTGAAATAAGTGAGTTTGTGTTTAGCTTAACTTTTGGTCATAAATGAAATTCTGACAGATACATTGCTTGAGTTTTTTAATTTCAGAAAAGCTGCTAAAAATAAGTATTTGGTTTTTGTTTGTAAAATATAAGAATATTATTTTTAAAGATTATTTATGTGAGAGAGATTGAGTGTGCAAGAGCAACAGCGGGTTGGGGGGGGGAGACAGAAGGAGAAGCAGACTTCCCCCTGAAGTAGAGCCCAAAGCAGGGCTCGATCCCAGGACCCCAGGATCATGACCTGAGCTGCAGACAGACACAACTGAATGGCACATGGCAGGATTATGTTAAAATCTGAGGGATAGGATGTGGGTGAAAGCTTGTGCAATAGAATTTTGAAGCAAAAGCAGGACTTAAGAGTTAATGGGTGGTTTTTAAGTTATAGCAAATACATGGCTGGGCTCCAGGTTAGGCCTTGATTTTGAACATATACTACCAGTGATTGAGAACAATGGGTAGTTGTGGGAGAAATCCTGGTTTGCCCTGTAGACCGTCCCACCCCACTGGACCAATGAATGAGGAAATTCCAAGAACATACGTATGGGCACCTTTTATCAATAGCTTGGCAGTATTGTGATGATTTGTCCACTTCACTGTTCAAAGCAATTAAGGAAATGCATGACTGTCATAGGAAACAAACAGCAACGGAGAGAAGGAATCTACTTTTGTTCCCCTTCTCTTTTGTCTCTTCCAACACTGTGTCTTAGCAGGGTATAGCTCAGTTATAATGGGTTGGTGTGGTAAGCATCTTTTCTTTTTTCTGCCCAAAAAATTCATGCATTTGGCTCTTTCCTTTTTTCATTTGTTTCTCTAGAACTCTCCCCAAGTGAGAACCTTAAGAGTAGAAGGGGAGAACCCTATTTTCTTGGCATTCCTTTTTTTGAAAACAATCTAAAGGCCAATATAATCCAGTTTGATGCTTTAATTTTTTTTCTTGATTGTAAAATTACATGTTCATTGTAGAAAATTTGAAAAGAGAAAAGGAAAGAGGGAAAAAAAGTCTTTTCCTCCCCAATGACAATATTGTTAAATGGCTCATAGTTCACTCTGATATGATAGGCATTTTTCAACATGGTGGATTATGTTTATTTAAGTTTATATCCTGTTATGTCTTAAACGTGCTTTTTAAGAAAACTGAGCTATAATTTGTGTACCATAAAATTTATATTTTAAAGCATATAATTCACCATCACCTCTATGTAATTTTTTTTCTTTTTTTTTTTCTATGTAATTTCTTGAACATGTTTCATTATCCCCAAAAGTAACCCCATCGCCACTAATAGTCACTGCTCTTCCATCCCGTAGCAACCACTGTTCTGCTTCGTCTCTATAAATTTGTCTGTTCGGGACACTTCATATAAATGGTATTATATGATATATGGCCTCTTTCACATAAATTTTGAAGGTGCATCCATATTGTAGTATGTGCTTCATTCCTTTTTATGGCCAGACACTATTTCCAGTGTATGATTATACCATGTATTGTTATCCATTCATCACTTCCAGGTATTTTATTAAAAGGTCTCATAGAGCTCAATAGAATAACTAATCCACATCTGAAGGACTAATTCTTAAGGGAAATATTCTCATCAGTACTGATTTTGGAACCAACCTCTTTCTTCTGTTTCAGCTGTTTTTATTTTTCATTTTTAAATAAACTTCAAATAGGGGTAATGGATAAAATGCCAGCATCTGGGATTGTCTGCTACCACTTTTGGAGGCCACTGTAATCCTGGATATTTTTCACCTCTTTAGATGAGTCACTTTTTAATTAGTGCCTTCATCCATAATAATGTTAGAATTGTAATTAAGCTTTTGAACTGCTCTCTCTTTTCCGTTAGTAATTTGTAGCTGTTTGGAGTGATAATCCCTACCTTTCTGCTAAAGGAGTAAGTAAGTGAATTATTGAGACTTATGTTTACTTCCAGGATTCCCTAGTCTTCCCATGTTTGGTTGGGGAGCTGGGAGCTGAGGCCTGGAAGGAAGACCAGACAGTCACTTCTCTCTAAGTCTTCTGCTGGGCTCTCCAGACTCAGTGGTATGTTGCGATAGGCCACAGACAGCTTAGTCTGAGGTTTAGAGGATGCTGTGATTGAGGACGCTGAAGAAAAAACACAAGGTTAATTGCCTGTACTGTGGAAATCCATGTGGCAGTTAAAAAGAATAAGCTAAATTTGTGCTTACCAACATAAATTGGCCACCAAGATGACAGATTGGGAAAAAAAAGCAAGATAAGTAATGTTATACTTTAAGGTACTTAAAATCTGCCTCAGTTTATTCATCTTCAAAATGGGGAAAGTAGTCACATTGTGAGGAGTAATTGAGAAAGTATATGTAAGATGTTTAGAACAGTAATCAATAAATTTTATGAAAATTAACTCCACAGGGATCCCTGGGTGGCGCAGCGGTTTAGCGCCTGCCTTTGGCCCAGGGCGCGATCCTGGAGACCCGGGATCGAATCCCACGTCGGGCTCCCGGTGCATGGAGCCTGCTTCTCCCTCTGCCTATGTCTCTGCCTCTCTCTCTCTCTCTCTCTCTCTCTCTGTGACTATCATAAATAAATAAAAATTAAAAAAAAAAAAAAAGAAAATTAACTCCACAAAATAATCCTCTTCTGTGGGTGGATGTGTGAATATATAAACATCTACACATACTTTACAAGAAACTTGAACTAAAATTGACATAATTATGAAAGTAACCCTGTTCAAGTGTGCGGTTTACTGGGTTTCAGCATATTGACAAGATTGTACAACCATCACTACAAATTCCAGAACATTTTCCTCACTCCATAAAGAATACCCCTACTTATAAGCAGTCACTCCATTTCTTCCTCCTCCAGCCCCCTGCAACCACTAGTCTGATTTCTGTCTCTCTGGATTTACCTATTCTGATAAATGGAGTTGTATAATATGTAACCTTTTATGCCTGGCTTATTTTATACTTAGTGTAATGTTTCCAAGATTTATCCACATTATAACGTGCTTCAGTCCTTCTTATGGCTGAATAATGAAGATTCCGTTTGTATATATACATACTATATTATCCTTTCAGCAATGGTGAATAATGCTGTTAGGAATATCTGCTGTACAAATATCTCTTTGGTTACCTGTTGTCACTTCTTCTGGGTGTATATCCAGAAGGAATTGTTGGATCATGTGGTAATTCTCTTATTAATTTTTTTGAGGAACTGCCATATCGTTTTCCATGGAGGATGCACTATTTTGCATTTCTCCCAGCACAATATGAGAATTCTAATTTTTCACATCCTTGCTAAGACCTCTATTATTTTCCTTAAGAAAAAAAATATAGTCATTTAGAGGATATGAAGCAATCTCAGTGTGACTTTCATTTACATTTCCTTAATTACTGATGATGTTGAGCATCTTTTCATGGGACACATACTTCTAAGAACATTTGGAGAGACCCATCAAACTGACAGTGGTTTCTTTGAGGGTTTGGGGGAAGTAACTGGTTTGGAAATAGGTAAAGGGGACCCTAACTTTATATTATTTGGAGTGTTATACAAATATTGCAGCTAGTAAAATGTAGAACAAGTTAATACTTTCATCTGTTTGAGATATATAGAAACAGAGTATATAGTGCTTGGGACAAGGGCTAGGGAAACCTGTTGACCCTTGGAGATGTTAAAGTTCTTCACCTACTAAAGGCTGATTTTGATCTTCCTGCAAAGAAATGATTGACTGTCTTCAGTCTGTGTCATTATATTTAATTTTAATTGTGTGGGAAAATGAGGCAGCTTAGTTGACCAAGTGGTTAAAAGTATGGACTTTGGAATCTGACAGCTGTGGGGTTTTTTGTTTGTTTGTTTGTTTTTTATTTATGATAGTCACAGAGAGAGAGAGAGAGAGGCAGAGACATAGGCAGAGGGAGAAGCAGGCTCCATGCACCGGGAGCCCGACGTGGGATTCGATCCTGGGTCTCCAGGATCGCTCCCTGGGCCAAAGGCAGGCGCCAAACCCCACTGCGCCACCCAGGGATCCCTGACAGCTGTGGTTTTAAATCATTTCTCTATCAGTTAACTATCCAAGTTGAAACGCTTAACTTCCCCATGCCATAATTTACACATCTATAAAATGGGATGTTCCTTTATGGGATTGTGTGGAATTAAATGAATTGAAATAGATAAAATATTTAAGACGGTGCTTCTACTGGAAAGTACCCATAATTGGGATCCCTGGGTGGCGCAGCGGTTTAGCGCCTGCCTTTGGCCCAGGGCGCGATCCTGGAGACCCAGGATCGAATCCCACGTCGGGCTCCCGGTGCATGGAGCCTGCTTCTTCCTCTGCCTGTGTCTCTGCCTCCCTCTTTCTCTCTGTGTGACTATCATAAATAAATAAAAAATTAAAAAAAAAAAAAAAAAAAAGAAAGTACCCATAATTCATTACTGAAAGAAGGCCAGCGTAGTTGGAGAGGAGAGCATGGTAATAGATGATGAGCAGGTCACATGGGGCCTTCAGGGCACTTGTTAGGGATTTTGGATCCTTTCCCAAAAACAGAGGGAAGCTATTAGAGTTTATCTTAGGTTGTAAGTTGATTAACTCAGCTTTTAAAAATCAGTCTAGGTTAGCATGGCCTAGTAGAAAGAATATGTGGGCCACTTATGCAATTAAGAATTTTCTGGTAGCCATGTTAAGAAATAAAAAAAGAAAACAGGTGAAAATGAATTTGATTTTATTTTTTTTAAAGATAAGCTTTTTATTTTTATTTATTTTTAAAGATTTTATTTATTTATTCATGAGAGACAGACAGAAAGAGAGAGAGAGAGAGGGAGAGAGAGAGAGGCAGAGACACAAGGCAGAGGGAGAAGCAGCCTGATGTGTGGGACTGTGTATGTGCATGGTAACTTGGGACTATTCTCTCTTAGTCACTCTGGTCATGTGATTTTATAAAATCCTATATTATTTCCTCTTCCCCATGTTAGAGGATCTAACTTGTGGAAGTTGAGGGGTAGCTAGGAAGTTGTGAGGTTTTGTCTATGCACCTCTAATGCTGGACCATTCATGTGGGTTGATGGAGGCTGAGATGCCTTCTGGGTGTCAGCAGTGATAAAGATGATGTGCCTTGTGGGTTTTCAAAGATCTGGTCTGTTTATCTTGGTCGTATCAAGTTGAAATTGTTTAACAGACTTCTGTGAGAAAATGGTTTGATTGTTACTCAAGTAATTATGGTGGTAACATTTTAGGGAAATGTTCATTAAGGTGGATACTTCTTTAAATGTTTTTCTATCTGAATTTTGTGCTAGTATTGATTATAAATGCTTTTTGGGGCCTGCAATATAGAGTTGTTCTTTATTAATATAGCTAGTCTTTTCATAGATGATATAAAAGAATAAAATTGCTGGGATGATTTTTATTCATAAATAGCAAAAAGTGGGTTCCTATTTCTATACAATGTGTTGAGCTGTATTTGAAGGAAGTTCCCTTTATCTCCACATACTTGGCGCTCCAAAGTTGATTCTGTGGAGGATTTTCTCCTTGTTCTTTTTAAAATGAGGAATAGTCAAAAGTAATTTTTTTTTTTTTTCAAAAGTAACTTCTTTCTGGTAATCCCTCCCTAGAGTCCGAGTGTGGTTTTGGTATTTGGAATCTTTATTATTGTGTGGGTGTGTGCATGTATGTGTATTTTGGTAAAGTGTGTGTTAGGGCAAGAGATCATTAAATATCCTACCTTGAATTTTAATTTAACTGGTTTTTGTAATGCTGTGACTTTATGGTTCTATATCTTTTTCATATGAATTTGATGATAAGTAACTGCTTATATCACTTTGGACTTATAAAGGTACCTGAAATCAGTTTCCTTTGCTCTTAGGACAAAAACTATTTTGTGGCTTCGCGCTCTCTCTCTCTTTTAGATTTTACTTATTTGAGACCGAGAGATAGATTAAGTGTACGTACAGAGTGAGAGGGACAAGCAGGCTCCTGCTGAGCAGGGAGCCCAACACAGAACTTGATCCCAGGAACATGGGATCATGACCTCAGCCAAAAGTAGATGCTAACCGACTGAGCCTCCCAGGTGTCCCTCTTGTGGCTTCTTTTTAACTCTTTGGTATTTGTTGTTGTTCCTCACTGAGCTGAGCACATGGTTCTCTGGTAATAAGACTGTGGTCTCTTTCCTTATAAAGTAGAGAGGCTAGTAGAGCTCTGTGTGGTGGAGGGACATAAAGGTGGGTTGGGGGCATTTCCAGAGGCACTTTAAGAAGAGAGTAGCGTGAAAGATTGTAATATCCAGCGATGTCCCATCATCATCTGAAACACATGGGGCACATAAGGAAGACTTGGAATCTATTATTATATATGTAAGTTACCTTAAGTATAGAAGCCAGTATAACCATTAGAAATAGATTATTTCTGACACACCTGACAATCACATCACTATGGTTAATAATGACTACTCTAGTGGGAGAATAAAGATCAGTGTGAAGAGATTATAAAATGACAATGCTTTCACTTCTAGGATTAGGTGAGCTCAGGTACTATGGAAACAAGTGTGCTTTACCCAGTCTTCAGGGTGTGACTGGAGCATTAGGTGTGTGGGAAGTATATTGAAGAGGATGGAAGAGGTAGGCAGTACCAGATCATTGATGATCTCCTACACCATGTTGAACTTGTGACAACTTCTATTGGTATTTTGAAGCCACTGAGGAGTTAACTTCTAGCAGAATAGCGACAGGGTGGTAGAGTGGAGGCAAGATGTCAATCAGACCCTCAGTTCAGATAGTTCAGAGGTGATGGGACCTCATGGGCAGTGGGTATAAAGAATAAACAGTCGGCAGAAGGTTTATCTGTAGAGCATGAATTACCCATGAATACCCATAGGGGAACTGCTGAACTTTAGCTAGTTTTGTCGGGGGCAGAGGTGGTGGTGGAGGTGGTGCTGCTGTGGCAGAGGAAGTCTGATCATGTGGTGGTGGAGGTGGTGCTGCTGTGGCAGAGGAAGTCTGATCAGTGTTTTTCAGTTATCTTTATTTCGATGTTCTGTGTATGAATAAACCACCCTACTAGATGGACAAGGGGCATGAAGAAACTTACCTTGATTATGGTGATGGTCTCAGGAGAATGTACATAATGGCAGAACTGAACAAATTTTGTGCAGTTCATTATATTTCAGTAGCTCTTTAAGGCTAAAAAATCCCTAGGCCATTATCAAGTAATACTGATCTTAGTTACTCTTAGGAGCTTCATTGAGATACAGTTCACTCATTTGCAGCGTATGATTCATTGTTTTTTAGTAGAACAGATGTATGCACCATCACCACAGCCAACGTTAGAGCTTTATCATCTCAAAAAGAGGCCTCTTCAGCTATACCACCCTCTACAGTCCCACTCACCAGCCCTATGCAACCACTAATTTACTTTGTCTTTATAGATTTCGCTTTTCTAGGCATTTCCTACTAATGGAATCACTTAATGTGTGTGTATTCATTTGTTTGTTGGTGATTGGCTTCTTTGACTCAATAGAACATTTTCAACATTCATCCATGTGGTAGCATATGTAGGTAGTTCATTCGTTTTTATGGCCAAATAATACTCAGTTGTATGACTGTACCACATTTGTCTATCCATTCCTTATCCTAGATTGTTTCCACCCTCTACAAGTATGAATGATCTTAATTTTCCATAGCTATATGAAGGACAACAATAATCTTTGCATTTATCATGCGATTCTGTTTCTACGTTTAGGTGAAATTTTTTTTTAAAGGCTGAATATTTGAGATTTTAAGTCCTAAATGTATAAAAAAGGGACATTCTACCAAGACATTTCCTCTGAGGCTTTAATTTGCTTTGATGCCTTCTTTCCCCTCTGGTTGGAATTTAAAACTTAGTGACGTATAGAGAAATGTTTCCTTTGTGGCTTGAGTAAAATAAATTCATCTAGGATTGAGAATTGAAGAGATTTGTGGAAAAGATGGAAATGTGCAGTGAAAGTTTTTATTTTACTTTTTATCTTCAAACAAGACTGTTTAATTTAAAGCATTTGTGGCTGAACTAGATGGGAGAGGTAGAAACTACAAGATGTTCTAGCAGCTGAAAAGACCTGGGAACCTAGGGGGTGGGTGGTTAAGTGACAGATAACAGGAATGTTTGTCTTCCTAGTTAATGCAGGATAAATCAAAATGTCAGAACTTATCTAGGGTAAGTTGTATTTACTCTTTGAGAGTTGAGTAGTTGGACTGTCATGATACAATTTGGTAGTCCTGTTTGACATAGCACATTGAGGCAAATGCCTACCTAATAGACTGGAGGAAAACTGGTTACTCATTTTGGGGGTTGGAAACCCCTTTTGGGATTTAGGAATGTGATTGGGCTATACACAGTCCTTCCTTACTCTCATTTGTAATTATCCCCCAAATTTTTGCATAAAACTTTGAATTAAGACATCAAAGACCCGTTGAAATTCATCTTTGCTATCTAAATAAACCCTTTAGGTTATGGTGGTGTTTCTTAACTAAGTACCAAGACTGTTGCTGGACCTGGAGTTTTGTTTTTGTTTTTTTAGGATTATAGTGTTTTGTTTTTAGAATCAGGTTTATGTAAGTACAGTTTACACACAATGAAATTCCCCTTTTATTGTGTATAGAATTGTAGTTTCTAATTACTAGAGGTTTTACACACAGGATTGTTGATGACCAATAGCATTTATTATTAACGATAACACCATGACAAGTAGTTGTTTGTTTTGCTTTGTTTCTTTAGTAAACTCTGCAACCAATGTGGGGCTAGACTTACAACCCTGAAATCAAGAGTCACATGCTCAGGTGGCTCAGCAGTTTAGCGCCGCCTTCAGTCCAGGACGTGATCCTGGAGTCCCGGGATCAGTCCTGCATCAGGCTCCCTGCATAGAGCCTGCTTCTCCTTCTGCCTGTGTCTCTGCCTCTGTCTCTCTCTCTCTCTCTGTACGTCATGAATAAATAAAAGTAAAATCTTAAAAAAAAAAAAAAAAAAAAAAAAAGAGTCACATGCTCTACCAACTGAGCCAGCTAGGCACCCCCCAAGCAGTTTTGTTTTGAAAATACTAAACTTTGTACAGTATATGCAGTGGAAATTCTGATGTACATTTTCTTAATTTTTTTAAGTTAAAAAATTGCCTCATTTATTTTTTGCCGGTGTATATGTATATGTTATATATTTACGTATAAATGTATGTGTATATGTGTGTGTCGTAGTACAAATTAAGGTAGTATAAGCTAAGCCATGTGTGGACACTAATGTATTACTGAACTACTTGCTTTTAGGAAGAATTAAGAATTGTGTTTATTTACATTGAATTGGCATTTATTCCTACTGCCTTCACCCCTTCTTTCCCATTACCATATCAAAACTGCAGTATAAAAATAGGTAACTATTCCATTCCACAAATAGGTATTAACCTTATTTGAAATGAGGGGAAAAATTTAAAGCGCATTCTCAGAGAAACCTTACTATAAATTTCAAGCTTAAATCAGTAAACAAAATAAATGCCTGAAAGAAACCACGTGGGATAAATGTTTATTTAGAAGAAATTGCTTAAAGGTTAGTCAGGAATTAGAAAAAAAAATTTAGTGTTTCTTAATGGTTTACTGTGTTCTTGGGGCCAGAAAACATTCTCAAGGAATTGTCTTTTAATTTTGCAACTAAATTGTTGAGTAAGTGGTTTGCTATAAGTTGATAAAAACTTTTTTTACTTTTAAAGAAAAACTTCACAGTTCTTGGAGGCTAAGGACAGTTGAATTTGGTTTATACTGATGAGACCATAAGGTACATTTGCAGTTGATACTATAAAAGAACTTAGTTACTGTTTTAACAGTTTCTCTTTAGTAGAACAACGTGCACAGTATAATAATAATAATGCAGCTGCTGGAAAGATGGTAGAAACAGTTTCAAATTGCACATTTTCTAACAGTGTTAATTTCAGGTCAGTTAGGTTACTCTTTAACTTAAGACTCCGGATAGAAAATCAATTCTCTTATTTATTTTGCCAGTCTGCCTTGAGAATAGTCTGTTCTGATTTGCTCATAATAGCTGCAAAATGGAATTCTTTGAAAAGGAACATCTTAGAGATAAAAGTTGACTTGGGGCCTTATCTCATGATGATGTGTTGATATATGTGTGAAAAAATATATGCTGCTTTCTCCTCCAGCTTCAGGAATCAGGCGGCTGTGGCTTTGAATACTTTGCTGAGCTACTTCTTTGTTAGCCATAGGAAGTAAGTTTAAAGTCAGAGATCTGGGAATAGGCAGGAAAGAGAAGCCCACTATGTGCTCTTTATGGTACCCTTCCCTTGCTTTTGTAGTCTCAAAACTCCAGTTAATTTTTTTGGATCGTTTCCATCACAATTACTTTGTGATTTTAAAACTATTTCTGCCCTTGTGAATAACTTGGGAAATTGAAAATCTGTAATTTTTTTTCTCCCCCTCCTGATAGGTGCTGGATAGTTTACTAGTCCAGTATGGAGTGGTGGAAAGCTGTGAGCAAGGTACATGTCTTCTCAATTGCTTTCAAATTTGTGAAAGGAAGGAAATAGAAAGAAAACTAACTTTTTTTTTCTCTTCACTTTTCTCTTCCTCTAGTGAACACTGACTCGGAAACTGCAGTCGTAAATGTAACCTATTCCAGTAAGGACCAAGCTAGACAGTAAGCAGTTTGGAACTTTTAATCTATCTATAATAACTAGGTTAAGTATAGTGCTTATATTTTGGGCTGTTGGGTAGCAGAAATAAGTTTTATTTTGCAAAGTTGGACCCTGCCATTCTTTTTAAGTTGGAATGTCTAATAAGAATCAGCATTGGTAAAGATTTACTACATTTTCAATATGTCTTTAATGCCAATAATAGAGTGATGCAGTGTGAAGCTGAATTAACATCCTATTTGCAAAAAGCTCTGGGCCTGGGTATCCTTGCCAAATTACATAAAGACCCCCCCCCCTTTATTGGTATGATGCATACAGTATTGTTATTTTATGTAAAGCTGGTAAGTTGATCAAGTGTTGAACTAACAGTAG
Source organism: Canis lupus dingo (assembly GCF_003254725.2). NCBI lineage: Eukaryota > Metazoa > Chordata > Mammalia > Carnivora > Canidae > Canis > Canis lupus. The sequence goes on along the minus strand of NC_064256.1, from coordinate 36,879,757 downwards.
TGTTGAATACTAAGTTGTCTTGGTCCCTGATTTTTCTAATGATTACCATTATACTTTAGGAGTGTGCAGACATTGGATTAATGTAATTTACTTTGAGATTTGAAAAATATATTCCAATGCAGTTGACAGGCAAAACTTCATAGATCAAATAATCTTGCCTAGGAAAAGAGAATTCTGTAGGCTTGGGACTGATATAATGAACTCACTGAGCACTAGACAAGATGAGGATGCCACAAATACTGCTTTGACAGAGCAACTTGGAACACAAACATGTCGGAATGGCCCACAAGGTGCTTATAGCAAAATGCTGAGTGTCACTAGACTGTGGGAGTCTTAACCACCTCTAGATACTGTATGGGCAGGAACAGACTGCCTGTCCTCTCTGGGTGAAAAGGTGAAAGGAAAGACCATGCTGACTGACCCTGAGCCCTAAAGGGGAAAGATGAAACCAGCTGCAAGGGTGGGAACACACCTAGGTTACTGAAGGCAGCACCTACTCAAGGAGGGGACTGACTATGAGATGAAAGATAGGGCTGGGAAGGAGATGGAAATTTGCATAACACAAATGGAACTTACTTTTAAAATCGGTAATACTAGTAACATGTACAAATTTTTAAAGGTACAAAGATGTATACAGTGCAAACCTTCCTCTCAGTATTGTCCCCAATTTTGTTCCCTTCCTTGGAGATAACTACATAGAAGACAATGTGTGTATATTTCCTCCTCTGTGTGTGCACGATCCCCTAACATTTGAGTGTTTCGTACATGTAAATATATTTCTTATAATTACATATAATTTGTATGGATATAGAATGACTGACTTAGTCCCAAATTGGATATTAAGGGTCTAGCAGTTATGAAAAATGCTGTGGTGAATCCCTTTTTGCATGTCATTTTGCATGTTTGTAAACATAGCTATTTGTTAAATTCCTGGAATTAGATTTGCTAAGTCTAGATGGATATACTTTCTTTTTTGTTGTTGGATATTGGCAAGTTATTCTTCATAGAGCTTGAAATTCTTCAAGTTCCCATTAGCACTGTGAGAGTCTGTTTCTCTTTATTCTCCCTAACATGGAGATAGGATAAAGATGTTACCCTTAACATGAGGTTTCATCAGACTTTGCTGATTTTAGTGGGTAAAAAGTCATAACTAATTATATGTTAATTTCATTTTTCTCAAGTGAGATTTCATGAGATTCACTTTTAATGTTAGTAGGAGACTTTGAATATACTTAAAAGCACACTATTTTTCCTTCCTGTCTGTATCCTTCTTTCATTTGAAAATATTTAAGTTTATATGAGGTGTCTGGATATTATAGAAATTGTGGTATAAATTGTAAAACTGGCTTTAAAAAAAAACCCAACTTTTTCTTCAACTGTGTAAGGGGAAAACAGGAAAGTTTTGGGACATCAAAGCGAGGGCAGTAAGAACACAGAGGGCTCCATTTTGTCTTCTATATTTCAGTCTTTACAAAGCTCTGTCATTAATAATTGGTGGTCAGTTAGTTATCTCTTAGATGGAAAATAAGAGATAACATGTTAAACCCAAGGGTATTCGAAGATAGAGGCCTGTTTTGGGTGTCTATTTGGAAACTTACATGAGGCTAGGGAAAGGGGGAAATACTTAATAGTTAGTTTATAAGGAGACATAACTTACATAGCACTGAAGAGACATAGAAGGGACTTCAGTGGGGACAGGCTGGCATTTAACACTCCTTTCCCTCTTAAAAAAATAATCCAACTGGTTAAGAAGAGTACAAGCACAGGAAGTACAGACTGGCTAGTCAAGATAGAATTACTGTGTACATTAATCCTAACAGGACAGTAATGCGAATGTAGAGACATTTTAGTCTAAAGGTACTTCGTAGTGGTTTTTAGAAATTGGCAGGGTCCTGTTGATCCTAAGGAGAAAGGGAAAAAGACTGTTAGGAATTTGTAATTTAATAAATTAGGTAATGTAAACAAGTGCATTGGGCATTTCAGTAAGGGAAATAGTTATATCTCTTATTCTAATAGTTAATCAGTATTTATTTGTTTTTTTAATTTATGATTTTATTTATGATTTTATCTATTCATTCATGTGAGACACACAGAGAGAGGCAGAGACATAGGCAGAGAAGCAGGCTCCTCGCAGGAAGCCCACTGCGGCACTTGAACCCAGGACTCCAAGATCATGCCCTGAGCCAAAGGCAGATGCTCAACCACTGAGCCACCCAGGTGCCCCTTGTCAGTTAACATTTATTGATTACCAGCACTTAACCAAAAGATGCCAGTGAATAAAGGCAAGGTCCCTGTCCTCAAGGATGTGCCTTTCTGTGGTGAAAGAACATAGTGGAGGGAGGATCACCTGATTTTAATTCTTGCCCAAGTTGAATTTCCTTATAAGCCAATTGGGTTTCTCCCTCTCAAGAATTCCTGAGATCAAAGAGAATTAGAAAATAATGGTGTATTCAGAGAAAGTTACTAGATTTTAAAAATGGAAAAAGACAATTTTATGAAAGTGTTATGAAAATTGTCCATTAAAGTTCTCTACTAAGTTTTAAAAAATGTGGAGTGCATTCTTCTGTGAGAATTTATTTTATTTGAGAGGCATTGGATGTGATGGAGAAAGCATGGACTCGAGTCAGACTGCTCAGACTGTAACCTTGACTTCTCTGATGTTCAGGTTTCTGAACTGCAAAATGACGGTTGGCAAAAAAACCAAATATATTCATGCATATATACACATACTTAAGAGAAAATGGTCTTATCACATGGCTTGGCATATAGGCACCCAGTAAAGAGGACCTCACATTCACCCCTCTGATTCTAGGTTGCTTCTAGAGCAGCTTGAAGTGGTTTGAGCTGGAGTTGGTCCCTCTAGGACTTGCTCCACTGAACCCTGGGTGCCTGTTCTCTGGGCTCCTATATGACTATCTACTGCCTACACTAGGCTGATGTGATTTCTTCGTACTCTTTCCTTGGCAGCCATCCAAAGCTCACACCTTCAGGTAATGAGAGTTGAGTTGATAATCTTATTTGGCTTCTTTGTTACTGTAGAGTACATGTAACTGGGAGGTGCTTGCGTAGGTGTGAGTAGAGTGTGGAAGCTATACTCCAGAATCCTATTGCAAGGAATGGACTCTGCGCCACCAGTTTTCTCACTGTGACTCTGGCTGGGTTAATCTTAGTTTGCCTCTGTCTTGTAAATGGGAATAATTACAGTTCTTAGCTCATGAGACCATTAGGAGAAACTAACATAGTGCCTCCAAAACACTTGTGATAATATAATACCTAAAAGGTAGTAAAAGCTCTAAAGTTAGCAGCTATTATACATTTTCCCAACATTTTTTATTGCTGTTGATAATACCCTATAAATGTATAGTATACTTCATTTCAGATAATGGCTTAGCCACCCATACTCAGGAATTGGAGTCCTAGTTTAAAAACCTGTGTGACTGCCTCTTTGTTATTCAAAGCTCTATGAATGCCACTTTTAAGAGGATTCTTCAGTAAGGCTGTGTCTCTAAGAATTTAACATGGAAATTCCTGCCACCTTCTGGCTAAGAAAAATCAAAGGTTAATAATACATACATTGCTATGAAATACATGTATTTGTTGCAATCTCAAGTCTTGAATTACTAATTTGTTGAAGTAATAAAGTGGGTAACAATGATGAAAACTTTAAGAAAATCATTAAAAACAGAAGTATGTATTTTAGTATTTCTTGTGTCTCAGAGCAAGAGAGGGTTGGGTCTCTGGATCCCCTGTTTCCTCTGTCCTCTGGGGACTTTTAGATAATGCAGTCAAGGATAAGACATTACTCACCGGAAGGTTTGTAATGTGTGACAGAAATAACCCTTCAGAATTTGTAGGCATTTGGTTCTTATACTTCCTTTTCTTTAGGGTTCTTATTTCTGATGTTTTTGTTAGGGAATAGGAATACAGTCTATTTATAGTTTGAAGTTAGCATTCAGATGCTTTTACATCCATCTGGAGAAGTTGAAACAATGTGGCTGATGGCTAAGGGGGAGGAAATTTACCCTTAACCTTTGAAAATTATGTAAATAGAAGATTTATTGTGGAAAAAGAATGACTGATAAAGCAGTAAGACACTATAATCTCTTGCCATTTTGCCATTCAGAGATAAATAACACTGTGAAATTTGCCATCAAGTTTAGTAGACATTGCCCCATGTCCTAACTTAGAAAGTGACAAAGATAATTTTGTAGATTCTGCAGATTGTCTTGCCAATAACTGTATTTATACTGTTTGTAATCTCTGTATAGTATTTTTATCCCTACCACAGTCTCTGTATCCAGCTGTCTACTTAACATCTAGGTTGTTGGAGATTTCTTTTTTTCCTTAGAACCAGTTTAGTAATAAATTCCTTTGTAGGTAAATATTTGGGCTTTGTCCATAATTATTGCTTTACGTTGTATCCCTGCAGTGGTATTACCAGATGTTTACTAATTACTGAATTTGTGTGTCTCAGCCTCTTGCTACAAGGAGAAAACAGGATGGTTTGATTTTTCAATAATGGCTAAACCTCATTTTGTTCAGAACTATGTGGTATACAGTAGTGAGGTCTGGAGTTTTAAAATGTAAAGGAACCATTAACTTTTTAGTCTTGTCAGGAAGGAGACTAATGCCAGACAAGAAAACAATCTTTCCAAGGTTACTTGGGTACTTACTTTCAAGTTGGATTAGAATTCTGGTCCCTGGTCCACCTGCTTTTTTTTATTCCTCAGAACTGTATTTATTCTTGGTTAAGTTTAACTTCTCTGGGGCTCAATTCTTCTTTATCTCCCTCTTTCTCATCCTTGAGTTAAACTACTAATTCTCTATCTCAAGGCCCTTTCAGCTCTACACTGTGACCCACTCTGATAAACTTTTTATCAACACAATTAAGTGCTACCAGCTAGCAAAACTACTTAAAACCTTCTGATTAACTCTTAAAATCGCATCAGAGCAGATTCTTGAAATGATGGGAAACAGGATCCTGTGTGATGCGCTTGCTTGATAAACATCCTTGAGTTCTGTTGAACGGAAACACATGTGTTTGGAGTAATTATAATAATTGTTTATCATATATCTTGCATATACAGCAGGTTTGGTGAAAATACTATAATGTTGGCCTCATGAACTCAGGAGACCATCGGATGACATTGCTGAATTTTAAACTTTGGGCATGAAAAGGCTAAAAGCAATTGACCTAAAATTTAAAAACTTAAAATCTTTAATCACGAGGAAGCTGTTGCATGCAGTTAGGTTGCTCCTGTACTTTTACAGCCATATCCAAGTGGTTTGAGGAGTCCAGAACTCTTAGTTGGCAATTAGTGGGATACACAGAATATGTGCTGAATGCTCTCTGACAGGAGCAGTCTGTTTGGCGTGGTTGGGGCCCAGGCTATGCACTGGGTACCAGAGCACCATGCTGTCTAACCTTCTGAATGAGAGAATCTTTTCTTTTCCCTTTAAAAAAAATTTTTTTTTTTTTTTTTAAAGCAAAACAAAGTTTGGAAGTGAGTTTATGCTAAGTTGAGAGAGCGGCTTCTTGGGGACATGTGTGATTTTATTTAGATAGCCACAGAATACTTAGAGGCGGCTGGTGATTTGCTTGTGTATCTCTGTTTATCCCCATGGAATAGGAGGTCTTTGTCTGTATGATCCTCTCTCTAAAGAAAGAAGTTTTTACTTTTCTTTTTTTTATAATGTTACTTATTTCTAACAAATTTTACTTTGTTTCTTCTGAAGCTGGCAGTACTTAGTTGTATAGTGGGAAAGGGTATTAAAGCAAACTGTATTGCCTTTATGCTCATAGATATAGTTAATACCTTCATTATTGCATTCAGCTTTCCTTGTGTGGTTTTTTTTTTTTTTTAAGATTTATTTGAGAGAGTGTGCACACATGTGTGCATGAGTTAGGGGGGAGGGAGGGATGGAGGGGGAGAGAGAGGGAAAGAAGCAGACTATCCACTGAGCACGGAGCTGGACACAGGATGTGTGAGACTCATGACCTGAGCCAAAATCAAGAGTTGGATATTTAACTGACTGAGCCACCCAGCTATCCTTTCCTTAACGCTTTTGAAAGAATCTTCAGTGATCTGTGTCACCATGGCCTTTTGAAAAAGTTGAAAGTTGCTTTGAATATCTAATTCATTGAAACTTGTGCAGTTCCAGCTTTCTAGAATTATACCTCATCAATGTTAATAAAATTTCTCAGCTATTGTCACTCGTTAGAAATAAGCAAAATATTTTATGGCCCTTAATCCACATTTTCCTTAAGAAAAAAGAGGAGAGGGAGAAAGAAAGGAATAATATGTTCATTTAGGGTTCTGTTATCAGAGTATTGGTAAAAGAAATTATGCTGTGTGTGCTGCTATCACCCTGTGAAACTTACGAAATAATGCCCTCAGATATAGAAATCACCAAGAAATATCCCATGATATATTGTATTGGGGAGGGGGGGGAAGCAAGACACAAAACAATATTAAGATCTCAATGATGCTTTTATTTTTTTAGGAATCTTAAAGCAATTTTTAATTAAAAAATGATCAAAATATTGATGATTTAGAAGCCATACACTGTTCTTTCCTGTATTTGTGTTCAAGTATGTATGTGTGTATTTGTAGGTATAATTTATAATTTTTCTTATTTACCAGTTTTATTGAGAGAGAATTGACAAAGCACTGTGTAAGTTTAAGGTGTACACCATGACTTGACTTACATATTTGATGACATTACTAGGGTAAACCAATTAATATCTGTCATCGCATAGATACAAAAAGGAGAAACAATTTTTCTCCTGATGAGAATTTTCAGAACCTACTCTCTTAACTTTCAAATAAACCAAACAGCAGAGTTAACTGTTATTATGTTGTTCATTATATCCATAGTATTTACCTTATAACTGAAAATTTGTACCTCTTAGAACTTTCTTTTAAATTTGAGTATGAAACAAAAAAATAAATAAATAAATTTGAGTATGGTTAACACACAATGTTAAATTAGGTTCAATTATGCTTTTAAAGAGGGTACTGAACACATGCATGTGTAAATGTATGGAAAGTACTGGTTCATTTGCAGACATTATCATAGTTAACAATGATTCTGGGAAGGGTCTTGGAGGGTTAATGATGCGGACAAAGAAATTTCTCATTACTTTTATATTTGTTTGATTGGGATGTCTTCCTGTGCTCTACACACTGTAGGACAGTGATGCAGCAGGAGATTCAGTAAAAAGAGCAGAATTAGGGGTCTTGAGAACATGGTGCCCTGTCTGCTTACCTGGGCTTGTCTTCCAATTCTGCGCTTGTGGTGCTCTATGTTGTGTTAGACCTACCTCTTTTTTCCCCTTTGCATTCAAGTCAGAAACTGAACCTGCAAATTAGGAAAACAATACATGAACCACAGATGACCACTTGGAGGAACTAGAGAGAAACTACATCATGCCTTTCTTTCTTTCTTTTTTTTTTTTTTTTTTTAAAAAAAAACTCTCCCTGCTTGGGCTGAACTCAGTGCCCATTAGAACAGAATCTGAGCAAAGACTTTGTGTAACCCTAGGGGAAAAAATGTGGGACTTTTATTGGTTTTTAATTTTCTTGTGTACTGGGGAGTGTATATTTTTAGGAGTGTTTGTATGCTTTTGAAATCTTGGATGTATCTTCTCTATCAATCTTTTGTTGAGTTATCGACTTATAAAATGCATAAGTAAGGTAGAACACAATGTAGATGAATCTTATAAACAAAAGTAAAAGATGCTAGGCATGACACATAATGTGTACTCATATATACTTATTTATATAGAATTTTGAAACAGGCAAAATAAATTTATGGTGTTAGAAGCCTAGGAGAAGGGTCATTACTGAATAGAGGTCCTGGTGGACCTCTGGGGCATTGGTATATCCTAGATCTGGATATGCATGTTCGCCTTAAGAAAATTTATTGAGATGTATGCTAAAGATTGGGTACTTTTCCATAATAAGGTTTAAAAATCAAGAAAAAGGTGGAGCTCCTCTCAAAATATAGAGAGATAGGTGGGTAAATGGATGCATGGAAGGGTGGATAGATAAAATAGAAAATAGCTTCGTTTGCTTTTTTTTGGTTCACCAGCACCTCTGCCTCTCTGCCCCAGATCAGATCATAAACTCCACAAGGCCAGGGACTGTTATTTTCTCGGGGCCTTGCTCATAATAGGTGCTGAGAATTTATTGACTGATTATCCTGAGTATTAATTTCTTTGAATCTCCCAAGTGGTTGAGGGATATTTGGCCTTAAATTCTTAAGATGTTTTCATATTTGGGGCAGCCCTGGTGGCTTAGCGGTTTAGCGCTGCCTTCAGCCCAGGGTGTGATCCTGGAGACCCGGGATTGAGTCCCATGTCGGGCTCCCTGCATGGAGCCTGCTTCTCTCTCTCTCTCTCTCTCTCTCTCTCTCTCTAATAAGTAAATAATCTTAAAAATGTTTTAATATTTGTATTTTTTAGGAGGGTGAAGTGAGGGAGGTACATATTTGTATTATCTTTTCCATTCTGATTAGGAAAACCAGACAAGACAGACTGCCGACTCCTTGCTGTTTGAGTACTCATAAGCTGTTATTAATCTCATGGGTAGTAACATTTTGTCGAACGCTTTTGATTAAGCTTTTTTTCTTCTTTTCATCGGTAGGTGGTAAATATATTCTCTTTGGAATCTTTTGGTCTTTTCTTCCCCATGGGTGTGGGTGTTAGGTGTTGGATTACATGTGTTATGGTTTTGCTACTTGTTCAGTGGTTTTATTCAGAAGTTTTATAGCTAGTAATCTTGAGTGGAAGAGATGGGTATTCCTTTGCCAAAAGGTTTATAGAGCTGGATTTCTCTTCCCATACTCTGCTCCAGAGCATTAGACAAACTGAATGGATTCCAGTTGGAGAGCTTCACGTTGAAAGTGGCCTACATCCCTGATGAAATGGCTGCTCAGCAGAACCCCTCACAGCAGCCCCGAGGTCGCCGTGGGTTTGGGCAGAGGGGCTCATCGAGGCAAGGGTCTCCAGGATCAGTCTCCAAGCAGAAACCATGTGACTTGCCTCTACGCCTACTGGTCCCCACCCAGTTTGTTGGAGCCATTATAGGAAAAGAAGGTGCCACCATTCGGAACATTACCAAACAGACACAGTCTAAGTGAGTATCACTGAGGCCGCAGTGGCTATTAATGTTTTCCTCTTTGAATCTTAATAACAAAGTAAGTTGTACAAGTACGTACTTCTGAGTGTCCTTCTGAGTGTGACTATGATCCCTCCTTGCACATTACTTGGGAATCCGGAAGAACCTTGTGATTTGATACCTTAGCGTTCATTTTATATAAATCTCAGGCTAAACCGTAATCTCAAAGAGAACTTCAAATTTGCACACATGAATGGAAAACAAATGATCCCTAATCTGCTTGTGATGGGGGCGGCACTGATGAACAAAAGGGCCACTTCTTGGTTCTTTCCTGCTCCCCTATCCACACCCCCATCTCCAGTGATACCCGCCTTCAGTGTTGTTGGGAGTAATTTTCTGGGTCCAGTACAGAGATGGTCTTTCATTCTTGCTTTACTTGAGTAAAAAAAATCATTCAACACAGGTCCAAATTTATCCCATGATTAAGCCACGTAGTTAGATTGACTTTTTCTTTAGGCTGTTGTTCAGTAGTTTTACTATGCAAATTTTAAGGGATTAGAAAATTCTCCATTAAATATTGGAGCTAGCTTTGAGGACTAGAAAGCAGGAGTTACTTGTTTTTATTTATGACAGTAGCCCCAGTGCCAAGCGGATTGTCTGGCATGTAGAAGGCTCTCATATTTGTCAGATGAATGAAATGACTGGGTGTAAATTAGGTTTAATGCCCTTAAAATATATCTAAGATACTGTTATCAATTTAAAAGCTTCAGTGAGTTATATATTAGTTATTTTGCTTTGTTAACCATCCTGTTAGACTGTGTGGAGAGTTTGACCCAAAGATGCTTAGCACTGAACTGTGCTCACCCTTAGTTCTGTAAAGTACACTAGGCACATATCTGGGACAGCAACTGCCACGTTTCCCCAAGAAGAGTGAGTGCACTGGGGAGAAGTGGCCGTGTCACTTTCTACAGAATGGTATGGAAATGGCCTTAGGCCAGCTACAGAGATGATAGTAGTTTATTTTGCTTTTTAAATTTAGTAAGGAAAATGATTTCATCTTACGTGGTCCAAGGAATTACGCAGTCTTCTTCTGAAAGTACAGCTATGGTGCTGTATCTTGCTTTTGTATGTTTGTTCCAGTAGGCTTAAGAGGATATCCATATTTATCGTAGGCACCATGCCTGTGTTGAACTAGCTGACTCATTTCTCATGCAGAACCAAAATGAACTGTGTGTAGTGGTGTTGCATGCCTGCTCTTTGTGCAGAGCAATGTCTGATCCTGCCTTCGCCTACCTTCCTCTGCTTTGAAGCAGGAGATATTGAATACTGATTACCTTTGTGATAAATCAGTGGTCTTTGGCTTCAGAATGTAGGGAGTGGGGAAGCCAGTTGAACCATAGTTTAGATCAGTTTTAATCTTAAATTTGCCTGGTTTTAGTATTAAAATTCAAGGGCTCCTTGCTTTTCTTAAAGATCCACTGTTACCTGCAGAAACTAATTATTAAATGGTTTCCCTTCCTTGTCGCATGGCAGATTAGAGTTTTCCTTTTAAAGCTACTCATTTCCTTGTCAGAGGAAAGGGCTTCTATGATTTAAATTGAACTGTTTGTTTTATTTAAGGCAGGAAGATGGAGGATGGAGAGGGAAGGGAAGCAATTTTTGTTATATCCGATGATTCATTTACAGAGTTCTGCCAGTGGATTTAATTAACTCTTGCTGTTGAAACTAGTCATTATTAGATCCTCTGTTTCTGGAATGGTCTCAGAGGGCTACTCTGAGCTGTAAAGCAGTATTCCTTCTCTCAGAGGATCAGAGTTTTGTAATCCCTTAACACGGAGAATGGGTGGAAATAAACCAGGAGGAGGGAGATTAACATGTTACCTACTAGAAGATAAGGAATACTTACAGTGATGGAGGATTGAAACAGTGGTTGGAAAGATGGTTCCTGAGGTTGGGACTATTGCCTAAGGCGCTTTTTAATTATTTCTAAGTGGACTTTATTGTTTCATTTTTAAATTGCCTTTTTCTTTTTTTCTAAGGGTTTGGAGATATTTTTAAATTGAAGTATAATTCAGTGTATAGTTACCTTACAGTGTTAAATTATTTTCAGGTATACAATATAATGATTCAACAATTGCCTACATACTCAGTACTTACCATGATAAGTATACTCTTAATCCCTTTTATTTTACCCATCTCCCAACTACTCATTGCCCTCATTTTTAGTTATACATTTTAGTTATACATTTTAATTCTGAGATAAATCTTCAGTTTTCAAACATTTAAGACCATGAAGTCCATGTATTGATTTTATTGGTGTGATGAAGTGGTCTTTTTTTTTTTAATTTTTTTTTTTAATTTTTTATTTATTTATGATAGTCACAGAGAGAGAGAGAGAGAGAGAGAGAGAGGCAGAGACACAGGCAGAGGGAGAAGCAGGCTCCATGCACCAGGAGCCCGATGTGGGATTCGATCCCGGGTCTCCAGGATCGCGCCCTGGGCCAAAGGCAGGCGCCAAACCACTGCGCCACCCAGGGATCCCTTTAAACCAAGTATATTTTATTTTTACTTATTTGGTGGGGAGGGGCTGAGGGAGAGGGCAAAAGAGAATCCCAAGCAAACTCCCCTGCTGAGTGTGGAGCAAAATGCAGAGTTTGATCTCAACACCCTGAGATTGTGACCTGAGCTGAAATCAGGAGTCAGATGCAGAACTGACTAAGCCATCCAGGCACCCCTGAAATGGTCATTCTTAATGGCCCAGAGTTCTGTAGCTTTTCTAGTGTTCCAGTGGCTAGAGGAACTTGCAAATACTTGATTTTCCCCAGACACACTTTTTCAGATAGTTGATTTTCTTTCTTGTACTTTTTATTTTATTTTATTTTTTAAATTTTTATTTATTCATGATAGTCACACACACACAGAGAGAGAGAGAGAGAGAGGCAGAGACACAGGCAGAGGGAGAAGCAGGCTCCATGCACCGGGAGCCCAACGTGGGATTCAATCCCGGGTCTCCAGGATCGCGCCCTGGGCCAAAGGCAGGAGCCAAACCCCTGCGCCACCCAGGGATCCCTCTTTCTTGTAGTTTTTAAAGAACAGAAGACTTATTTTGTATTTAATTCAAAATATACAGGCACCCAAATTTTTTAAAAGCAGGGGAGGGTTATCTTTTATCTTAGACCTAGGGGTAGCTATTGTTAAGTTTGGAATGTAACTTTATAGGACTTGTTCCTTGTATCTACTAACATGTGTAGCTTTAAAAGAAATCCTATCATGATATGTATTGTGTGGCTTTTCACATAAGATGAAGGACTTCTTACTATGTTGGTACCTGTAACTTTACAACATGTTTTTACACTGCTATATGACATATTACTTAACCATCTCTTCCTGATGGGCATTTTATTTATTTATTTTTATTTTTTATTTTTTTTCTGATGGGCATTTTAAAGAGAATTCCAAATTTCTTTCTGTATAAGTAGTGCTACAGTGAACATTGTTAGGCTGGTGATTTTCAACCAGTGGTGAAATTGTCTCCTAGCAGACAATTGGTAATGTCTGGAGACAGTTTTGGTTGTCATAACCGGATGAGGGGAATGCTATTAGCATATATTGGGTAGAGGCCAGGGATACTGCTGAGCATCTTACAATGCACAGGACAGTTCTCCCAATGAAGAATTAATCTGCCCCAAAATGTCAGTAATGCCGAGGGTGAGCAATACCACTCTAGGCCCACATATGAGACTACATCCATAGGAGATATTATAAAAAGTAGACTTCTTGGGTCAAAAGATAAGCATTTTTGCTTTGACAGATCATGCCAACAAAATGTGAGTGTACCCACTTACCCATTCTCTTAGCAGTACTTAATTTTATCTAAACTATTTGAACGTCTGGAACACAATGGCATCTTGTTTCGATTGACACGTATATAATTACTAGTGAAGCAAACATCATTTTGTGTTTATTAGTAATTTGTTTTTCTTTGAAGTAGAATTGCCATCTCCTGGGCTTCCATTGCTATCTGTCTTTTTTTGCGGACTGCCCTCTCTCAAGGAGGCAAAATGTGGAAAGAGCCTTGTAAGAGAGAACAGATGAGTGAAGTCTCATATGATGGATAGTGGATATTCTGTGTGGCATAATGAGTTCAGCCTGGTTTGTGGGATTCCAGCGGTGGCCCTGTTGGTGTGTGTTTCCAGCTCCTGTTTGCTTTAGAGCTGAAGAATGCCTTTTGTCTGAATCAAGGCTCTCTGACATGAGATGTTAGTTCTTTGACACCAAAATGGAAAATTAGGCACATACAGTTTGGCAGAATGAAAAGATGTGCCTACTTGAGGAAAGGTGAATGGGGGCTGGGGAATATTCCTGGAATTCAGATTGTCTTTAAGGCATCAAAGTTGACAGCTTATCAAGAGTTTATACCCCTGAGGGAAGTGAGTCATACTCTTTGCCCAGAAGTCCTATGACTTTCAAGTTGGTACTTACAGACTCTGTTAATTGTGAATACACGCTTATGCCTCTCCTTTTCTTCTTTCCTTGCACTCACCATAAGAATTGATGTCCATCGTAAAGAGAATGCAGGTGCTGCTGAGAAGTCAATTACTATACTCTCTACCCCTGAAGGTACCTCTGCGGCTTGTAAGTCTATTCTGGAGATTATGCATAAGGAAGCTCAAGATATAAAATTGTGAGTAAAGAGGATTAACCTGTGAAGAGGTTGATGTTTGTGCTGTTTTATTTTGGCATTCTAGGACACGGTTCTTAGGAATTGACAACAAACACAGGGAAATGCTATCCTGAAGAGCTACTGTAGTTGGCACTATTGATTTGATTGTAAAGCATAAATCTTTTAAGTATTTCATTTTCAATCATGTTTGGATATGAGGTGACTGGTATGAATGGGGAAAGTCTAGCTGTAGAAGAAGGCACTTTTAGGGGATAAGAAGCCCACCTCAGGACCGGGAAGTATCCTTGGGATTTACCCAGAATGTGCCTTAAATCCTGACTTCTTTACTCTGAACCTATTGGAGCTCTGTTTTGTCATCTGCCCAGCCCTGCTTTGTAGCAGCAGGGAGTATAGAGGTGGAGAAATCCCTAATCCTGTGCTAAGGCAAACTGGAGATTTATTTGGGTGTTCCAGGTTGAAACTCTAAATGCCTATTCCACAGGAACTTTGAGCTGAATTTGGGTTCTATGCCACTTGAGCTTAGAGCACAGGGCTACCCTAAAAGAGGAGTCCAGAAGAAGGTACTGGAGTTAGGCTGGGGACCTAATCACCAGCACTTAGTTTGTAGGGATCTTTAACATGTATTAAATATATCCTAGTTATATGGTGATATATGTTGCTATGTTTTAAGATAATAGCTATTTTTTCAAAATAGAGAAAAAAATTTAAAAAGCTCACCATCCAGATAATACAAGTGATATTTTAAAACAGTGATAGGTATCACTTGGAAAATCAAAAAGGTACACAATGAAAAGTGAAAGCCCCCCTTCCAGCTCTTACACTGTTCTAAAGAGTAATCACTGTTGAGTTTGTGTTTCCTTCTATAGGTTGTGCATATATCTCTAGGTGTGCATTTTAAAGTTTATAGCAAAATCACACTGTTTTTGTATTTATACATTGTGTTCTGGTATTGGGGATTTAGGGATACGGATTTGAGTAAGAAGTTTTCTTAATGATCCTAATCCTTGGAAGATAGTCCAGAGATGCATAAAAGAAAATGGTTTTAAAAATTGACTTCAAATACTTGTTAGTGTTTTTTTGTGTTTGTTTGTTTTGCCCCTTCTATTCATGCATGCTAGAATGTAGGTCAGCAGACTTTAAACTCTACCTAGCATTATGCTTTCTATAAGGTAGGTAGGAAATAAATGTTTAATGAATGGATATTGTCTTTTTACCTAGGAGAAGGTTTACTTACCCGAATTTTATGACCTTTTTTCTTTATTTACAGCACAGAAGAGATTCCCTTGAAGATATTAGCCCATAATAACTTTGTAGGCCGTCTTATTGGTAAGGAAGGAAGAAACCTTAAAAAAATTGAGCAAGACACTGACACTAAAATCACAATTTCTCCGTAAGTGCTGCCTTGCTTTCTTTGAGTTAGAAAATTTTGAAGTACTGTTTTTAAGTTGTAGGTTATATATTAGGCAGAGCTTCTCCCATCTTAAAGGTATTTGAGCTAGCCTATACCATCATACTTAAATTTTGTCTCTCAAACTTAATCAACTACTGTTACTATTTAACTCATATTGAAAGCATTATCTGTTCCTACTAAGGAGGCGGAAAGCACTAAGTAAGTACTTTACATTCATATTTTTAGCTGAGGTCTGAGGTTTTCAGATATATACTCCCAAAGTTTAAATATATAACCTAGTTTATCATCCATTGTCATATAACAAGTTATCCCAACATTTAACAGCTTGTAGACAATCAATAGTAAACATGGATTGCTCTTCTAATTTCTTTGGGTTAGGAATTGAGGAGCAACTTAACTGGGTGGTTCTGGCTTGGGGCCTCTTGGTGTTGCTGACAAAACAGTGCTGGCTGTTGGTGTGAGGCCTTAGCACATTGGCCTCCAAACAGGGCTGCTTGGGTGTTTTTAAGAATTGATAGTTGTCTTCCGCCAGAGTGGATTATCCGAGAAAGCACAAGAAGGAAGTGGCAGTGTCTTTATAACACAGCCTCCGAAATCACACACTGTCATTTTTCTAATATAATTTACACAAGTCAGCTCTGCTCAGTGTGGGAGGGGCTATGCTTACTGGAGAGTTGGTCATCTTGGAAGCTGGCTGCCACACCGTGGGTCCCTGAATGCTCTGAAATTACATGGAAAAGTTTCTCTTTAAAAAAAAAAAAAAAGGGATCCCTGGGTGGCGCAGCGGTTTGGCGCCTGCCTTTGGCCCAGGGCGCGATCCTGGAGACCCGGGATCGAATCCCACGTCGGGCTCCCAGTGCATGGAGCCTGCTTCTCCCTCTGCCTGTGTCTCTGCTTCTCTCTCTCTCTCTCTCTCTCTCTGTGTGTGTGACTATAATAAATAAATTTAAAAAAAATAAAAAATAAAAAATAAAAAAAATAAAAAGACGGACAGCCCTGGTGGCTCAGCAGTTTAGCACCGCCTGCAGCCCAGGGTGTGATCCTGGAGACCCGGGATGGAGTCCCACATCAGGCTTCCTGCATGGAGCCTGCTTCTCCCTCTGCCTGTGTCTCTGCCTCTGTCTCTCTCTCTCTCTCTGTCTCTCTGTCTCTCTGTGTATCTCATGAATAAATAAAATCTTTAGGAAAAAAATTAGAGAAAAATTTCTCTTTTTGAGAGTAACTATTATTAGTTGACATGAGAGTACCCAAAAAAGCTGAGTGAAAAGAGATTGATAAACTCAGGAAGAATGGAAAGAAAAGAGAGGCAGCATGTTTATGGATCAAGGAGTTTTCAAAGAAGAGGGAGTGTTAGGAAGTCAGAAAGTCCTGCTTGCTGTAAAGAAAAAAAACTCAGAGAGTGGTAAATATAATAAATGATCCTACCCTGTCTTGAATTTTACACCCAGAAAAGGGAGGGTTTTAAGAGAAAAAAAGTCTTAAAAGCTATTTTAAACAGCTATTTTAAAAACCTGTCCTATAAAATGCTTAGTAGAGGAGAGATAGGTTGAGACCAGAGATGAAAAATACACTTTTTAAGGCTATGACATAATCTTCATTGTGTAGATATTTACCTTTTTAACAAATTAGAGAAAAGTTAAAGGATACTAACCCATTCATCTGGCTCATGTTTAGCTTAAGACATTCTGCTAAGTATTAAAAATGAGAGTTTTAACTTTACAATTATGAAGGAGTGCGATACCAATTTTCAGAGTCCTTTCAATCTACATATTTAGTTTTGTTTTCCATGACTAAGTCTCCCATTACTTCCTCTCAAGGTTTTTGACTGGCTCAGGCTCAGGCAGCCTCAGATGTCATCTGAGTGGATTTTGAAGCTTCAGTAGGACCTAGGTCAAGCAGGGAGTTTCTGAATATTGCTAATGCCTTCTAACTTTATAGAGGTCTAAATGGTCAAGGGATCACTTTTTAATTTAGTCAAGATGGATTGATTTATGTTATTTTCTCTATTTTTTATATAAACTCTAAAATTATTGGCAAAAAGTAAGTTTGGACACATTAATTCTGGTTTGCCTTTTGGGAATATTTCCATGCTCATTTCTTGCTTGGTGACCCAGAAAATGCAATTGCACGAGAATGCCACTTATGTTTAGAATTGGTCAGTGCAGACTAGGAGCATCTATATTAATGGTTATGTGTGTCTGGTTCTTGGTTTCCACTAAAACTGTACATCCCTCTAATCATGTTATGTTTCACTGTTAAATTGTGAAAAAGGTTCACCATAACACCATATACAAGAAGTATACTGTATTCCAAACATGAACTTCATTCAACTATGCACACCTAGTAATTTTTATTGAGAAGGGGTGGGGGGACTATTTTCTTCTGCAGCTTTACAGTTCTTGGATTCATGTCTTTTGGGGCTTACTCATTTTTCATCATGTCTGACCACCCACTTTTACATATTGCCAGCCACCACACTTGGGTTTTAATTGCCATCTGTGGCTGAAATGTTATTAACTGTCTTCCTCCTATAATTTCCATTCTTTTTTCTTTCTCCTCTTTTTCATTCTGCAGATTGCAGGAATTGACGCTGTATAATCCAGAGCGCACCATTACAGTTAAAGGCAACGTTGAAACATGTGCCAAAGCTGAGGAAGAGATAATGAAGAAAATCAGGGAGTCTTATGAAAATGATATTGCTTCTATGAACGTTAGTTTTAACATGGAAGACATGCCTTTATTTTTTGATGAACAGTTAAAAGATGTTTTCAGTTGCATTAATATTGATGTCTTTAAATGGTGCCAGCATTAGATAGAGTTTCGAGTTGATTTTTAGCACCATAGTGAGTGCGCCCTAGGGTAGTTGGGAAGAGGGCTTGGCTCTCTGTGATTGTAGCATATTAGCCTTTTAGCCTTAGTTCCCTTATCTGTTATTGAAGGCTAATACCTACCTAAAAAGGTTGATACCTTCCTGTATTAACTTGAAGATTAGTATAGTAAGAATGTGGGCTTAAGAAGTGGGTATGTAAACTAGGTTTGAATCCCAGCTCAATCACTTACTAGTTGCACTTCTATTCACTTGGACCACTTATTTAGTCTCCAAGCATGGGTTTCCTCATCTGTAAAATGGGGCTACTGTGCCTACAATACGACTGAGATTATAATAGATACTATGCATATAAAAGCAACTGTTAAGAATTCAAATTTAAAACTTGGTTAGTCATAAACTTTGGAGACAAAAGAATTAAAAATGACAATCTAGCACAATGAAGGCAATTAAAGTGAATGGCTGGCATTTCTTGATGGACGGACTGGTACAGAAAATGTAATATTTCAAAAGTCCATTTTGAATTTTCAAGTAAATGAGGAAAAAAAAAAACACTCCTCATTTGGGCCCTACACCTAAAAGAAGGTAAATATGGACATAATAGAATACCTTTTGTGAGAAGAACCTAGAAGAAAGCGGATTGTTCTAGCCCACATCATTGGCTTCTGGCACATCATCATCACTGCTCATTCAAAGTTTCAGAGTCCCTGCAAGTACATCCAGCCCCATACACCTTTTAAAGAGATTCTCATGTATGCTCACATCTCAACCCTGTCATCTCCGATACCTCACTTCCTCAACCTCTATAAAATTCAACCAAAACAAAATCCCCTTTCTGGCTCCTGGATCTACTCCAAAGATAGCTTCAGTTGCCATAGTTACATGGGATGGGACCTGATTTTCAAAGATCTTGACTTTGTTTCAGGCCTTTAGACTCACGGCCGCCAAATTCTATCCAAAAAGTAAAGATCTCTTAATAGCTCGTTCTACATATCTGGTTTGCTTTTCAATGCACAAATCTTGTTTGCTTACTTCTTCAACTAAGATTGAAGCAAGATTTTCAGTCTGTATTTACTGTGTGACCGTAGCATACAGAGTACATATTTGTTTAAGCACTGTGTGAGCTGATCATTAAGGAAAGGAAGGGTGTGTTTCCTGCTTTGAGAAAGCTAGTGTAGCTTTGCATCAAGGAGGGGGGCAAGTGAGCACGCAGATTTTAAAATATCAAGAAATATAAACGGATATATACTCAGGTGTAATTACTTGGAACATCCGCTTTGTTCTAAAATTTGAGTCATAAGATGATTTTTTCTTTACTATAGAAGAGGTCACAATCTGAATATTGTCACATAAATACACTTGATTTTTTAAATTGTAAAATGAGGGACCTTTTTTACTATTGCAGCTTCAAGCACATTTAATTCCTGGATTAAATCTGAATGCCTTGGGTCTGTTCCCACCCACTTCAGGGATGCCACCTCCCACCTCAGGGCCCCCTTCAGCTATGACTCCTCCTTACCCACAGTTTGAGGTAAGATAATGAACCTTGGCTTTCTGTGTGGTTGAGTGGGATGCAGTCAGAGGGACACAGTCAGACTTTGTTGCCCTCAAGCAGTGTAATGTTAAATGCTAATTGGGACATATCTAATGTAAAACCTGGTCCCCACATGATTTCTTAGTTGAGAGCCAGCATCTGCTTACCAGTTCCTGTCAGTAGAACCTTGTTACCTACCCCTCTGTAGAGTGGACATATGAATTATCCTTTTGAACTTTGGGGGTAATAGAGTTGTCAGCATTGGTTTTTAAATATCAAAAAAATTTGAGACTCTGGGTTGGGGAAAGAAGTTATTTCCAAAAGTTGAAGGAAAGGACTTTTTTTTTTTTTTTTTTTTTTTCAAAGATTTTATTTATTTATTCATGATAGTCACAGAGAGAGAGAGAGAGAGAGGCAGAGACACAGGCAGAGGGAGAAGCAGGCTCCATGTACCGGGAGCCCGACATGGGACTCGATCCCGGGTCTCCAGGATCGCGCCCTGGGCCAAAGGCAGGCGCCAAACCGCTGCGCTACCCAGGGATCCCAGGAAAGGACTTTTAAAAGGCTTCCTTCGTCTTTAATTTCACTTGGAAATTAACTGTTATGAAAGGTCAATAAAGACATGTTTTCCATTTTGAGTGTGTTTTTAAACAGTGAACTCAAGATGGTTTTGTTCACAGGCCTGTGTGTGCGTGCATGTCTGCACATGCACAATTAAACTGCTTTTATTCATTTTGTAAAGAGGTAGACTGTCGAGAAAGAACCTTATTTTTATATTTGCTTTTTAAGAATAAAATTTTTCCTAAGGTCAAAAATGGGAGACCAGTGATAGTATAAAAATACTTGCAGCCTAGCAGATACTTTACATAGTAATTAAAAAAAAATAGTTCACAGTTCTGTTAATAATCAGAGAAAACTGGAGGTAAACAGGTGAAATAAAATTGGCAAAATTCTAGGATCTTCCTTCATGGGTTTGTTTTTACATCTCCCGCTTCCTGTTTGACTCTTCTATAATATATGCTTTGAGTAGTACCTTCTATACCAATTTAGGAAACTGTCCATCTGGAATAGGCTGGGCATTCCATTGTAACATTGCCCAGACTACATGTAGAGTAAAATGCTTCTGGAATTGTACAGAGAACACAGATTGCTGAGATTGTTCATATTTTATCCTTTTATGAAGGAGAATTTCCTTGGCCTGTCCTTAACCTTGGCCTCCTCCTGCAGTATTTCTGCCTTTATGGTTGGCAACATTTGTATTTTCCCCTGCCACTCTGAACATGTTTGGCCCTGGAAGCCATATAACTAAGCCCATTAATCTGTGTATAGGCATCAAAATTTCAACTGTGTATCAGTGTGAATAGATTCATCATGCATTATTTGAAGCTTTCCAACACAGCTAAAGGTGCTGTGAAGTAGCTGACATGTTTATACCTTGATGCTTAGAGGGGCTGAGGAAAGGATCCCTGGGATGAGAGCCCAGGTCCAGCCTAGCTCTGCCAGCACTTTGTATCGCCCCAGGTCACTCTCCTCTTCCCTCTGGGTTTGTTTTCTTACTTAATGAAGAAACTGAACTAGATGAATTATCTCTAAGGATTCTTGAGTCAGACATTTCTAGTTTTTACAGAATTCAATAATATGAAAAGTTTCAGAGGAGAGTAAAAGTAAACCTAAAATAGTAATTTGAGAGAATATGGCCTTAACTTCTAATATAGCTGCTAGTTTCTTTATTAGAAGTACATGCATTTGTCATATTACTAAGTTTAGGGCACATGTATCCCTAGGATTATTTTAAGAGAAGTGAAAGTATGTCGAAAACATTATTTCCAAAGGACTTTTATGATTTTAAATGTCTGAGTACTTTAAGCAAGTAGAGATTTTGTTTTAAGAATGGGAGAAGGGAGTCAGTGAGCTTTAATAAAAGCGAATCAAAAGTAAATGTAAGGAAGATGCCATTGGAAGGGTGGTCTTTGCTTTTCCCAAGATTTTAAAATTAAATCAGCTAGATGTAATTAGAAGCAGCCAGTGAGATCAGGAGAAAATGGAGAAGCTGTAGTAAAGGTAGAAACACTGCAAGAAGGAAAGAGCTTAGAACCCCTGAGGGTCTGGTGGTTTCACGGGCAGGAAAAGGAAATTCTCTTCATTAAGAGATAAAATGTGGACAATATTATCAATCCAAGTTCTTTGCAGAATTCCAGTGGGCACTTTATTCTATATGTATGCTAGGCAGTGATATAATAGAATTCCCAACTTCACATATGGATTCTCTGAATTGGTGCAGGAGGTACCACTCAAAACAGTAAGTGCTAAGAAAGAAGACAAATCTATCATCTCTGTAGTTGGAATGGTTGATAAATTATGTTGATATTGCATGTGTTTGCTGCAGATGAGTGTGTTCTTCCTCTTTTCCTATAAACTACTAACTTTATCTCTGCATATTAGTCTTAGACCTCAAAGAATGTGTCAGGAATTATTGAGAAAATTTAAAGGGAAAGGAGAACTATTCCCATAATCTTAACTTTTTCTTCAGAAGGGAAGAAACCTTTGCTTTTGTGGATTTCAAAAATATGTGCTTGTAAAAGGAGAACTATTCCCATAATCTTAACTTTTTCTTCAGAATGGAAGAAACCTTTGCTTTTGTGGATTTCAAAAATATGTGCTTGCAACTGCCTTAACTTTTACAAATACATAGGTATTCCTGTCTTGAAAATTTGGTATATAGGGATCCCTGGGTGGCGCAGCGGTTTAGCGCCTGCCTTTGGCCCAGGGCGCGATCCTGGAGACCCAGGATCGAATCCCACGTTGGGCTCCCGGTGCATGGAGCCTGCTTCTCCCTCTGCCTGTGTCTCTGCCTCTCTCTCTCTCTGTGACTATCATAAGTAAATAAAAAAAAAAAAAAAAGAAAATTTGGTATATATTTTTACAAACTTTGTAATTAAAGGTAATTGTGCTATTTTAAACTTATTCTCCCAAAGGAATTCACCTTGATGTTAACCACAATATCATCTCACTTTTAAGAATTTGGCACAATGCTATTATTTGATAGGCAGTCTGTATTTAAATTTCATAGTTTCCCCAATAATGTTCTATATAGCTGTGTTTTCAATAAAGCAGCCAGTTAAGGATTAAGCATTGCAGTTAGTTGTCATGTCTCTCTAATCCCCTTTATATTTTTAGCAGGAGTCCATCCCATGTGGTATCACCTACTCCCTACCCCTCCTTGTTTATTTATGGCATTGAAAAATCCAGGTTAGCAGTTAGAGTGTCACCAAATTTGGATTTGACTGACTGCTTCTACATGATTAGGCTTAGAGTTGTACCTTTTTTGGGAGCAGGAATACTTTCTCTGTGTCTCATTGGGAAGCAGATGATGTCATGTTTCATTGTTGGTCATGTTGTTTGATCATACAGTTAAGGTAGTGTCTGTCTGATTTCTGCATTGTGAAGGTATCTTTCCCTCTATGATTAAGATATTATCAATTGTATTTTGAGAATAGTATCTTGCTCCCCAACAGTCTTTTCCCCCAGTGGGTTTAATATCTATTGCTGAATTTGCCCATCATATTACTATTTTTATGTCTACCATCTTTTATATTTATTAATTGGCAATATTCTGTAAAGAATAGCTTTCTCCACTTTCTGCTTTACAAGGGAAAAATAGTTTTTTGTTCTTTACACTAGAATTACCCTAGATCTTTTGTGTTAGAGTCCGTCCTCCCGCAGGGCAGGAGTTGGAGGTGAGACTCTGGTATCACTGCTTTGGAAACCTCTCCAACTGACTTCAGTGTGGCGATAGCCAAGGTTAACAACAGTTGCTCTGTTTCTTAACTGGTTAAGAACCTGTGCCTCACCTTGGACTTACATAAATCAAAATCTCAGTGGGAGCAGATGGAAGCTCAGAAATTCATGATTTTGTAAAGGTCATCAGGAGTTTGTTACCCATTCATTGTCAAACTACTGTTCTGCAAAGAATATTTACTATTCTATGGAAGGATGACTTAAATGTTAGAAAAAAATAACAAGGCTAATGCACATAGACAATACTTGGGATAAGCATAAATACATACCACTTGGGTATGTTGCTCTTTCTAGCTTGTTTGATGCTTTATTTTATTTTATATTTATATATCTTTTTTTGATGCTTTATTTTAAAGTGTGGTCAAAGGGTGCTTGGTGGCTCAGTTGATGAAGCATCCAACTCTTGATTTTGGCTCAGATCATTGTCTCGGGATCCCTGAGTGGCTCAGCGGGTTTAGCGCCTGCCTTTGGCCCAGGGCATTATCCTGGAGTCTCAGGATCGGGTCCCATGTCGGGCTCCCTGCATGGAGCCTACTTCTCCCTCTGCCTGTGTGTCTCTGCCTCTCTTTCTCTCTGTGTCTCTCATGAATGAATAAATAAATAAATAAAAATCTTAAAAAAAAAAAAAAAAGATCATTGTCTCAGTAGCATGAGATCAAGCCCCACATGGGTCTCTGTGCTGGGTATGGACCTTGCTTAAGATTGTCCCTCTCGGGCAGCCCCAGTGGCACAATGGTTTAGCGCCGCCTGCAGCCCAGGGCGTGATCCTGGAGACCCGGGATTGAGTCCCACGTCGGGCTCCCTGCATGGTGCCTGCTTCTCCCTCTGCCTGTGTCTCTGCCTCTCTCTAGCTGTGTCTCTATGAATAAATAAATAAAATCTTTTTAAAAAAAAATTGTCTCTCTCCCTTGGGCCTCTACCCCCCCAACCCTGCCCTGCTTGCACACACTCCCTTAAAAAAAAAATGTGGTCAAAAACTTGTCCCCTTTTCTCTGGATCACCTTTTATTACAACCCAGAGGCAAGTACCAGGCTAAACATGTCTGTGGGATGGTGCCATATGTCTCTTTTCATGCCTCTAAATATATTTTGGCATACTATGTGTATCAGGATTAGATTTGAGTGTGTGTTACAGGAAGAAAAATTGGTTTAAATGAGTTTTCCTTCTTCAGAAGAGATGAAGGGTAGACAGTCCAAGGCTGGTAGTAGTTATGCTTTATTATATAGGATAGGTGCTCCTAGTGGTTTAAGTATCATGCTGTCTCCCAGACCAGGGTGACTGACTACTCAAGCTCCAGCTATTGAGTCTGATTCCAGCCAGCAAGGATGAAGGATAAAGATCCAACAGCTGCTTCATATAAGGACACTGCCTGATGATAGCTTTTTATAGTTCTACTGGTTAGTCATGTTTGCCAGCACATAACATCAGTTATATCTACCTGCAAAAGAAGCTGAGAAACAGTGTCTATAACTGAAGAGAAGACTAAACATGCCCTACTGGATTTAGTAAATTTACCTGTAGAAGGAATCTCTCAGAGCTGGGGGTGGAGTGGGAGGTGAGCTTTTAAGTTCTCTCAAAAACAAAAACAAAAACCATGCAAAAAACTGGAGTAATCTAAATTGATTCTGGAGGAGAAAATTCGATCTTTCAGATTCCACTCCTACAGATTATTTTCCCATCAAAGCAAAGGGAAAACATCATTTTCAGAGAATTGTATTGTGTTTCTGGATACCAGTTAGAGTGAACTGTACTTCTAAATAGCTGTGAGGTAATTTCCTGATATAATATTTTAAGAGAACAACTCTGTAACAAGTTTTATTCTAGTATATAACTTCTTTGTGGGGCACTTAGTTGGAATAGCTTTGCCTTTACTGTATATATTATTAGAGTTGGTTCTTTTTCTAAACTCAGATCACTAATACCATTAAGCATACCTAGTAGATCTGACTTTTTGAAACAAACAAACTTGTTTTTAAAGGCAATAATTAAAAAAAAAAATCAAAAAATAAAAAAAATAAAAAAAATAAAAAAATAATTAACTTTACCAAAGCTTTATTATTTTTTTCCCTTACTATTTATTTTTACATTCCTTTTATTCCCTTTGGCTTCACCTTTCTTCTTTCTGAGGAACCTAGTATTGTAGGTCTGTGAGGGTCTGTGATGACATTTATGTAAAAACTGGGTTAGAGGAGTATAGGTTGGCAGGTATTTGCTCTTGGCACGTGAGGATGTCCGGGAGCAGCCTGGCTTCTACAGCTGCCGTTTGAAGCTTGCTGGTCCTTAGAAGCTCTCACAGGGAAGTCAGCTACTTATTAAGATTAACTCTTTATCCTTGATGGCCTGTAGGTTAGCAGTCGATCTCTTTTACTTTCAGTGTATATTGCCTGGTAAGAAGGAGGTTTTGATGACTCAATGTTTCAAAGACTCTCTCTTTATGTATTGCTTCCTCTTTCTTTTAGAGTTGTTTCATTTTTCTACTCATGTTTTCTCACTGCTGCTTTGTAACATGAAGGGAGAATTGATGCACCTTGACTTTGGATAAATCTCTTGCTTCTGTTCCATTCCAGAACTTTGCTTACCACCCCCCCCCTTCGCCCCCCACAATATATTCTAACTGGAACCTGCCAGGTGGATTTTTTTCTAATAGAGCCAGAGTTGGTTCTTCCAACAGACAAAAAGTCTCTAGTTCCTGCCTAGCAGCTGGCTCATGCAGTACTTAATTGGCAAACTTTGAGTTTAGAAATGACAAGAAATGCTCCTTTCAAAAATGCTTGAACAGTAGGGAAGAGGCAATTGGCAGCTCCTGAACAAAGCAAGAGCTGAACTTGGCATAGCACAGAAGAGCATCCGTAGCTGAATGTTATTTCCTGGCGTTTGGGTTGGCAGAAGTTAGCTCAAGTGCTGTTGTCTTCGTAATTGTGATAGTGTCTTTGGAATCTTCCCAGAAGTCTCCAGAACAATAGCATGATCTTAAAATTGCTAACTTTCTGTTACTCGAAGAGGCAAGAAAGGTGAACATCTTCTTAGGTTTTAGCTAGTTCAAGGTGCTCTTTAAGAAACAAAATTATGAGTTGAAAGGGATTTTTAGATCAGTTCTCTTAGCCTTACTTCTTAGGATTTCTTACTATAGGTACAGCTCTTTTGTCAGTAAAAAAATTGAGTAAATAGCTTACTGTATACACTTATTACCTCTAGGAGGCCTTGGTTACTTAGCTATGGGGAGAAACTTTCTGTGTTTTTTTTTTTTTAGACTTAAATACTCTGTTGAGGTCATGGAGTTGAGTAAACCTAATTTCGGTTCCAGACCCAAATCCATTAAAACAAAACAAACAAAACAAAACAAAAACCCCCAGGAGTATCTTTGTACAAACCAAAGGGAAACACTGGCATCCTTCCAGGTTCCTGAAGGCTGGTCTTGTTGGCTGGCAGGCGAGTCTCCGTGCCTTTGTGATGTCTTAGATTCTGTTCCCCACAAAGTAAATACACTTAACCTTACTGTTTGCTCATTCTTGTATCTCCTCATGATAGATGATTAGGAATTACTCATTGGCAGACTTCACCACTTATGCAAACTTTCAGTTGAGCAGCTTTGTTCTTATGTTATTTCAAGCTATAACATAGAGTCTGCCAAGAAGTCCAAAGGAAGTTTTGCCAATAGGCATCTGGCAGAAATCCACTGGGAAGCAGCTTGGGTCATGTGACTGTCCTTCACCTCTGAAGGTTTAGGAAGAAAGGTAAAGGGTAATGCAGTGAACATTAGCTTAAATGCAAAGAATTGTAACAAGGGTAATGCTGATGAGTTTTTTAAAGCTTGATCATAACCCATTGTTCTGGCTTCTTAATTTTGTTAAGTAAAAATAAAATTATCTGCATATACAAATCCTGGAAGCATGGCATAGTATGCAGAACTCTATACAACAGTAATTTGTGCCACAGAGCCATTAGTCAAATAGGATAATTATGTGAGGTGCCTTATATTCCCAGAGGAAAAATTCCTTTAAAAGTGCATGCTCGGTGGATATGAAATTGGCGTGGAGGGAATTGGGTGATGGTCAGAAATGTCTTCGTCACGCCTCGACATCTGATGAGTTAACTTTTATTTTAAGACCCTGTTGCCAGGAGTACACATCCCTACCCATCCGTGTGGAGCACCACCTCTTGGTATGTTTAGTTTGCTTCTAACACTGCTTTTTATATTTGATAGGCCATTGTGCCTGTTTTCATCCCAGCAGAGAACATTTTTCTGTCTGTAAACGGATCCTTTCATATCTTTACACCTTCTTTCTGTTAAGATTTGATCCTTTGGCCCTTCTCTACTGACCACAACTCCTTTTCCAAAGCCTCACACAACCTATACATTTGTTCTTAATCTTCATAGTGGATGTGTTAACTTTTATTCCATTCCTACCCCTAAAAATCAATGAAAAAAAAGTGTTGATGGCCTTTCATCACTGTGTCAGAAAGATTATTTTGCTTTTGTTCAGCTTTTGAGGTGACAAAATAGGTTTGTGCTTTTCTCCTGGCGGAGTTGTCTCAGTATCTTCTAGGCTAAGACACATGCCCACGCTGTGCTTGCAAAGCTTCTTGGCTTTTGTTCCAAGGATGATGCCTGTTAACATTAGTCCTCTGAAGACAGGGAGAAGTTGCTCTCTGGGATCAGTCCCGGGAAAAGTGGTTTTTTTTTTTTTTTTTTTTTTTTACTAAGCAAATGGATAGTTTTTCTCTTCCAGGCACACTCAATTATGCAGCTGATTTTCTTTTTTTAAATTAGCTGCTAGGAAGCTTACAGCCAAATGTATATAAGAACAACATTCCTGGCTTCATCTTTTATATTCAGGTCCCTATGCTCTTATTTCTTTGCTTCCTTTGTTTTACTTCTAGATTATGTGTATTTTCTAAGCAGCCTAAAACCTTTCTGGAACAAGGCCCAGAAAACAAATAATCACACAGTCATGGCAAAATGCAATGGGACAGATCTGGGCGAGTTACACATTAGGTTTATTCTGATCATTAAAAAGGTCTTTATCATTGTCAGGCCAAAAACAAAAGTGTATTATCCAGAAGAAAACATGGTTATAGGGATGCCTGGGTGGCTCAGCGGTTTAGTGCCTGCCTTCGGCCCAGGGCGTGATCCTGGAGACCCGGGATGGAGTCCCTCATCGGGCTCTCTGCATGGAGCCTGCTTCTCCCTCTGCCTGTGTGCCTGCCTCTCTCTCTCTCTGTGTCTCATGAGTAAATAAATAAAATCTTAAAAAAAAAAAAAAGAAAAAGAAAGCATGGTATAGATGTTCTCAGTGAGATAAAATACTTAGACTCTATCTTTACCTTAAAAAAAATTAAGATTAATTTATCAGTTTTACCACACAGACCAGAATGACAAAATAGATTAACATTAACATTGAGAACAATTTATGGTGAATGTTAGCATCAATTCAGTTGTTAAAAAAGAAAGACCTTAAAGTGTCCCCTGGAATAGATGGAACATGGTCGTGACAGAGCATGGTGGCAGCCTGTGAGTCATGGTACGTGAACTAATGTTACTCGTTTGGTGTTCTTCACTGGTGATAGGAACAGAAGAGACTCGGCCAAGCTGTGCAGGACAGGCCCTTATCACACACCTCAGTCCAGAGTTGACTGGCAGGGCAAACCAAACCCTCTGCTGGTGTTATTTGTTCTAAGAGCACTTATAGAGACATGAAGGAGGCTTCGTGTAGCCAACAGTTGTATTAAGACCTGCGGTGTGTTACAACATCCTGGGAAACACCAAGGACACTGCGTTGTAGGAAAGTACTACAGCTGTTCATACATGTGCTGAAGAAACAGCATTCAGTGATTTTCTCAGTAATATTTCCTGGAGTTGAATTTGAGGTTGACTCTTACAGGAAATAGGAGGGAACATGTGGGTTACAGATCAAGGATGAGACTTAGAAGAGCACAGTTCAGATGATTTTCATGTACAGAAAACTTGACATGGAGCCTCGAATCCTATGTTGCTTTCTTTTTCATAAGTGTGAAAGGCATGGTTCAATATAAAATGATTTCCCCCTTTTAAAAAAATTTTTTTAATTTCCCCCTTTCTATAATATATCCGTAGACCATAAGATAAATTTATTTGTATGAAAATTTAGGAATATCTGTCAATTTGAAATGTTAATACTCTGATCTAGCATTTCTGTTATATAAAGTCTTAGAAGTATTTGTATAGGGGCACGAGGTTTATGTTTAGAGATTTGGTTGCAGTGTTACAGAAATTAGTGAAAAAAAGGGGGAAACCAGACTTTGGTGCAGATCTTGAAAGTAGCACCTTGAGATAAACCAAAGTAACTGTCAGGCAAAGATAAGGAATAGTGGATTTTTTATTTATTTATTCATGAAAGACCCAGAGAGAGGCAAAGGGAGAAGCAGGCCCCCCGTGGGGAACCCGATGCAAGACTTGGCCTCAGGACCTTGGGATCAGCTCTGAGCTGAAGGCAGATGCTCAACCGCTGAGCCACCCAGGCATCCCTTTTTTCTTCACAACTTCTCTGTGAGGTGGTTATTTTATTCTCACAGTGGAAACAAACATTGAAACAAACATTGAGACTCTTAAGTCATAAAGTACTTTAAACAGGCATAATAAAATAGGTGTGTTCAGATGAGACAACAAACCTGTTGATTTTGGACCCTTGTTCTGTTGGAGCATCATTTTGGGGGGGGGGGTGGTATTCAATTAAACTATTTTTTATAGGTTTTGTAAGGTTTTTTTTTTTTGAGGTATAGTTGACATATAACATTGGTTTTAGGGGTACAACATGATGATGTGATACATATATATATTGCAAAATGATCACAATAAATCAACATCGTTACCATAGGTTTTTTTTTTTGTGATAAAAACTTTTAAGACCTCTTTTAGCAACCTTCAGATATGCAGTATAGTATTAACTATAGTTATCAAGCTATACATTTCCATGACTTACTTATTTTGTGCCTTTTGACCTCCTTTACATCATTTTTAACCTTTAGTTAGCCCTTTTCTTCAAAATCAAGATTTTTTTTTTTAAAAGTAGGCTCTAGGCCTAGCATGGGACTTGAACTCACAACTCTGAGATCAAGACCTGAGATTGAATTGGACACTCTACCAACTGAGCCACCCAGGTGCCCCCAAAATAAAGAATTTTTAATGTACTGTCTCTGATGCCATTTTTTGCACATCGATGATCAAAGGCTTAAATTTTTGCCAACTACACAAAATAAATTTCTTTTGACTCAGGAAGTCATACCAAGGTAGATAGGAGTGATACCACTGAGAAGGCAGTACCTCCTCAACAGGGAGTTCTAGTGGGGTTTTTTTTGTTTTTTTTTAAGAGTGCAAGCTCCAGTGGAGGGTGGGGTGGGTGAAGTGGAGAGAGAGAGGAGCAACCAGACTCCCTGCTGAGCATAGATAGCCCCACATTGGGCTCTATCCCAAGACCCTGGGATCAAAACATAAGCTGAAGGCAGACATCTAACCATATAACCGACTGAGCCACCCAGGTGCCCCCGGCAGGCTTTCTTAAGAATCACTTATGCAGGGACACCTGGGTGGCTTAGCGGTTGAGCGGCTGCCTTTGGCCTAGGGCACGATCCCAGGGTCCTGAGTTCAAGTCCCACATTGGGCTCCCTGCGAGGATCCCGCTTCTCTCTCTGCCTGTGTCTCTGCCTCTCTCTGTATGTCTCTCATGAATAAATAAATCTTTTTTAAAAAATCACTTATGCAGCTGTGTATTATAAAGCATAAAGCATATCCATACCTGTTGGAAGCAGGGTATGTCCTTTTTTTTTTTTTTTTTTCCTTTTCAAATAAACATGGCTTAAGAGGTAGAGAAATCCAGGTTTGAATGCTGGCCGCAACACTAGTCAGTATATGACCAATCACTTAATCTCTTTGGCTCAATTTTCTCGTTTTTAAAAGGGAAATGTTAGTTTCTGTTAGTTGTATGGGCTGTCAGGTGTAGATGAGGTGATGTACCTCACAGAGAAAAACTCACAAATTCTCACCACACAGGGCTCCTGTATACCCCTCCTCCCTGACCATAGTTACCTTCTTAAACCTGAATTTTTTACCTCAGCATGCTTCTCACCCATCTCCCATCATGTTAAACACAACAGTAGCACTCACGTGTTCCAGGAATAACTTGACTGGAATCCTACCATTCTGTGTGGACAGAAGTTTTTGCATAACTTGATAATTTTGAAGTTTGGAATCTTTGGCTCAAGCAGTTTTACTTCTGAGAATTTATGTAATAGAAGTGTTGTACAAGGGTGTAATTTTTTGTGCAAAGGTTAGATTGCAGCATTACCTGAATTAGTTGAAAATTGGTAATTACACATGCACATGCATGGAGAGAAGTCCTTGGTGGTGAGTCTAGCTGGAGGAGTACCGTTTAATGGGCTGAGGGGAGGGCACATGAGTGACGCTGGGGAGAGATCAAGCTGCGTCCTTAAAGAACCAAAGTAGAATGTGTTATTTGTAGCATGTTCCCATTTATTTTTTTGGTTTATTAACTCCATCTCCCACAACCCCCACCCACTGCCCCATGAAATGGGTCTGCCTGTCCTAACCTAGTTTTCCACATCTTCTCCACTAGGTTTGGTCATTCTTCTTAGCATTTTGCCTCGAAGAATCCAACTTCTATGGGCTTGGTACTTTATTTACGTAATTAGCGGATTATAGAGGTTACAGTTGTTTGGGTCAATGTAAATTTTTCTGATTTTTGATAACTCCTAGACAAGTTTTTGACATTTTCAGATTTACAGATGTTGTATCTATTTATCTTATCTAATAGTTCCCTTTTTTTCATTTCAATTTCTTAACTGGTACATAGGCAACAAAAGGTTCTCCTTTAAAGAACCAGCCCAGGGCAGCCCGGGTGGCTCAGCGGTTTAGCGCCGCCTTCAGCCCAGGGCGTGATCCTGGAGACCTGGGATCGAGTCCCTCGTCGGGCTCCCTGCATGGAGCCTGCTTCTCCCTCTGCCTGTGGCTCTGCCTCTCTGTGTTCTCATGAGTAAATAAAATCTTTAAAAAAACAAAATAAAAAACAAAACCAGCCAGCCTTTTTGTTAGTTCCAGTGTGTTTCTATTTACTAATTTAGTTTTTTAAAAAATCTTTGCTTCAGAGGAAGGACACTATAAAGACTACTAAAAAAAATTTCCTACCAACCAGTGTGAGTAGTGTGTCCTGTGGTGGGACAGCACCTGGTAAGTGCATGTTGAGGGACAAGTGGAACAGCTAATTCATCCAGACATGGGTTTCTGCTGTTGATTGGCATCTCTCCAGTAGACCCCTTGGTACCAAGTACTACTACTCCATGCTCCCTGCTTGCACTCTGGGCTTAACAGCAAGACAATGGAGCTAATATGCCCCTGGTAATTTTTGTGTTATGTGTAAAGAAGGGTGGTCATTTGGTAGACAAACACTAGGTACCACAAAATTTGTTTCCACATCCTGTTAAAAATAAAATTAAATAAATAAATAAATAAATAAATAATGAGCCCAGTGCTGCTGTTTCGTTTGAGATTTTTAGAAACTGCTTTAAATGATATTTCTAAAGATTTTCCTAGTTCCTGGGATACTTGAAAGCAAAACTGTTGACGTATTTGTTCAAGATTTTACAATTTAGGGAGTTTGGTGAATTAAAAATTAGACTGAAACTATTTCATGGCTCTTTGTGAACACATTACGATACTTGAGGGACCAACCTGAGTACTTGAAAATGGAATTTATAGTATCCTACCTAATAGGAATGTAAGAAGTCTTGAGAGAATTCTGTGAAGTGTTTCTGACCAAGAAGTTAATGTGTACATTTCTTACTACAATGTATCTTTTAATATCTCTATAAATCTTAGTTGTTAGGTGTACTTAAAAAAAAAAAAAACAAATGCATTATAAGTTAGTGTATTTACTCATCTAACTTAATGTATTCATCTAGTAGCTCATCTTAAAATATTTCTTGGCATATATGGGAAATCTGTACCTGCCTCTCAATTTTGCTGTGAACCTAAAATTGCTCTTAAAAAGTTTTAGAAATAAAAAATATTTTTAAAAATATTTCTTGGAATAAATTTCTTAGAATTGATTTATTCTTGGAAGCATGTTTTTCTTAATGTTATTAGAAAGCAAGTATTGAAAAAAAAAAGCAAGTATTGGGGTGCCTGGGTGGTCAGTCGGTTAAGCGTCCAACTCTGATTTCAGCTCAGGTCTTGATCCTCAGGGTTTTAGGTTTGGGTTCCTCAGTAGGCATAGAGCCTACTTTAAAAAAAAAAAAGTAATCAAGTATTAATGTATGAACATATACTGCTTAGAACTTGTAGCTCGCCAGTAACATCACTGAATCTTGGATTAGCCTTTTTTACCTTTTTTTGGGAACACAGTCACTGTATTCTCTTGAGTATGTGTCCATTAACCTTATAAGAATGACCATTTGAAGGGAGATGGCTGAGGAAGGACATAGTTGGCTTCAAGTGGGAAGTTGAGAAGTGAAGTACACAGATAAAATCCATTTTTGAAAAATCTTTTAGGAGTTAGCCTTCAAAGTGTTTTCCAATTTGCATGTTAAGAGGAAAAGGGAGGGCAGAGATGGGAGGATTAGCGAATTGTAGGGGAAAGAATCTTAGGGCATTTTTTACTACTAAAGTGATAGAGTTCTCTTCCAATCCTGTCCTATGCTTGGGTGTGGTTGTGTACTGCATGGTGGTGGTAAGGTTTTTATGATTCAGTTGTAAGTAACGAGCTTCAAGAGTTCTTCCCTTTGAGAAGAGTTCATCAGGTATGTGTTTACAAAGTAAAAGCTACATGGATAAGGTGCAGAGTTGGTGTCCTTGGATGCAGCTGTGTTTGTTGATGTGTGGCCCAGAAGTTCACTTGTCAAGGATCTAAACTGTATGATTTTGACTTACCTTCTAAATCTGTAAATCATGGACATCCTAAAGTTGAAGAAAACTGTGTAGAGAAAAATGACCTTTTAAATTCAAATACTTTTGGGATGAATAGATGTTCTCAACCTCAGGTAAATTCTTAGCAACAAACTCTTGTTGACCTAATCTTCCTACTGTATGACAATGGCCCCCTCCCTAGGCCAATGATAATAGCCCGATTTGTACCAAATACACATATATGTCCTGTCTTTCCAACAGCAATCAGAAACCGAGACCGTTCATCTGTTTATCCCAGCCCTGTCTGTTGGCGCCATTATCGGCAAGCAGGGGCAGCACATCAAGCAGCTTTCTCGCTTTGCAGGAGCTTCTATTAAGGTACTGTTCTGTCAGCTGTGGCTCTTGGTGCTTTAATGACAGTGAGTTACAGGAACAAGAGTTGTTTTGCCACTTCATAACTTGAATTGAATGTGGCAGTGTGTATGGGGTCACACAGGCCATGATAGGAAACCCCAAACAACAGCCTCAACAGAGTACGCTGAATTCTTATAAGTAGTTGGGGTAAGCAGTCTGGCGCCAGTGTGGTGGGTTTGCCCACCACAAGTCCCTGGACTTAGTTTGTTCCAGCTCATCCTCCCCAGGCCTGGCCTTGGTCCCTCGTGATCCCAAATGACACTGTTCTGTGCTTTCACAAGTCTGTGAGCCAGCCAGTTGGAGGACATTGAGAACCTTTCTCTTACAGAGGTTTCTTATTAGCTGCTGTAGGATATTTTTATTTCCATTTCATTGCTCAGAAACTGATCACGGAACGCCTGGGTAGCTCAGCAGTTGAGCATTCGTCTGCCTTGGGCTCAAGATGTGATCCTGGAGTTCCAGAATCGAGTCCCGCATCAGGCTCCCTGCAGGGAGGCTGCTTCTCCCTCTGCCTGTGTCATTGCCTCTGTGTCTCTCTCATGAACAAATAAATAAAATCTTTAATGGGAAAAAAAAACAAAAAACAAAACCTGATCATGAGGCCAGACACAGCAGAAAGAGTAA
Organism: Canis lupus dingo; assembly: GCF_003254725.2. Classification (NCBI taxonomy): domain Eukaryota; kingdom Metazoa; phylum Chordata; class Mammalia; order Carnivora; family Canidae; genus Canis; species Canis lupus. Next base: position 36,844,449 of record NC_064256.1, on the reverse strand, counting down.
CAGGGAAATGTTCATTGAAATATTCTATTACTATGGAAAGTGGAATAACAAATACCAGAGGACAGCTAATGGTATCCATCAACTAGATAACTGTGTGCTCTGAAGACTCTGTATTTTGATATGCTGAGAAATAATATAATAACATACATAGGTCATTGGGTTTTAAGAAATGCACAAATTGATAATGGCTCCATACAATGGCAGTTTTCTTCAGGAAAACAGTCTATTGGGGTGGGTTTTTTTGTCGTTGTTAATGTTTTATAAAATTTTTCTTTAAAAGAATAGTACTGGGGTGCCTAGGTGGCTCAGTGAGCCTCTGACTCTTGATTTCAGCTCAGGTCATGATCTCAGGATCCTGGATTGAGCCCTGTGTCTGGCTCAGTGTTTAGCCAAGAATCTGCTGCTTTCCTTCTCCCCTTCACTCTGTCCCTCTCAAATAAATGAATCTCTAAGTACATAAAATCTTTAAAAAATATATAGTACACAAAAAAGTTGAACTCAAAAGTTTATAGCATCTTTATTTCCAGCTGTCCCTAAATAGGAAGCAGCACATATTCAGCAACTGGCAAACAGATAAACTGTGGTCCATCTAAACAGAAAATATTAAGAACAAACTATTGATACAAATTGGTTGAATCTCATGTTACATGCTAAGGGAAAGAAATCAGACCAAGAGGCCGCTACTCTATGATCCATTTGTAGAAAAACTCTGGAATTTTTCTCTATAGAGAAAAAATTCAGTGGTTGCTGGAAACTGGAGGTAGAAGGAGAGGCTTGAATACAAAGAGAGATAGGGAAGAATTGTGGAGCGGAATGAACTATTTTTATGTTGACTGTGGTAGTGGTTACTACTTGCCTATGCATTTGTTACCAAAAGAATGAATTTTACTGTATGTAAATTAAACAGTTAATAAAAAAGCAAAACACAGAACTAGTCCTTATATGCTCTATTGTAGCAAAAGATAACAAAATACATGAACAGGAAATGCAGCCAAGACAAACAGGTAATGGAAAAGAGATGTTAAAGAGATGTCAAAAGATTGAGGGGCGAACCAGCTTTCCTATCCTGCTGGTTTCCTGATCAAAGACTTAAATCTTTAACACATGCAAAAAGAACCTAGTAGATTGGCTCTGGAAAAACTGCAATGAACCTTTCATGAACGAGAACTAAGTATTTAGTATTCAGTTCTCTCCTTTTCAGGCTTCTTGAAGGATTTATAATGAGAGTATAAAATGTTTGTTTCCAAGAAAGCATGTAACATGCCTAATCTGAAAGATACACCACCACTCTTAATATTTTTGCTAGATTTACATAGACATAAATTTCATGTACTAAATAGGCATATATTTGGTTATTTGCTGATTATCTGTGTTCACTTATTGGACATTTAGACTGTTCCTAACTTATCCTGCACAAACAGTGCAGTGACGAACAGAGTTCTCTTAGCCACATTGTCACCTACAATCTTATTCTTTAAGGTAACTGTATAAAAGTAGATTTGATTGATCAAAGGGCATGTATTTTCAGGCTTTTCAGAGGTATAGCGATTTATGCTCTTCAGCTCAGTGTATAAGTGCCCTTAGCCTCAGCCCTCCTTCACCAGTATTGACAAAAGAAGTCTAGTCAGAAAGATAAAGAATGGTATCTTTGTTCTAGGGGTTTCCAGTGAATAATTCTAAGAGCTTAGACTAAAGGGAAGTAATTATTTGCTTGTTTTCTAGACTCGGAATTAGCGTGTGCCCAGCATAAAGTAGGAATAGTATTAGCATGGCTCTAGGTGACAGAGGGAGAAAAAGATGACTCCATTAAAAATGAAAACATTCTTTGATTATAAACATGTGGGAAGGGGTCTAGTAGACCATATTGGTAACTGACAGTGATCATATTCAATGGCAGAATTTGGGATAGTGTTTATCATATTTTCTTCTCATTCTTACATAGTAATATATTTTGTAAATAGAATTTGCTTCTTGCACAGCATATGTCTAGTTAATTTTTTTCCTTTTTAAAACAACTCATACCAGCTGGGGCCCCAAATCTTACGACTATGGAAGAATGGTTTCCTTTCCCTTCAGCAGTCTGCAACATTTCCCCCAGCTTTTTGTGTGATTTCATGCATTCTGCAAAAATAGAAAAGCCAGTAACTTTTCTTCTGCTAAATTAATGTTTATTTCCTATGTTACTCTAATGAGCATACTCCAATAGTCTTAGATTTGTGAACATAGCAATTTCTTGCACATTCAGAAAGCTTGGGGGTTCTGATGCAGACAGGCCAGAGATCACACTTTGAGCACTACTGGTGGGGTGATAAAGAGCATGGGCAGTGGAGACAGATTCGGGTCTCCCTCCAGCTGGATTAGCTGTGATCATGGATGGGCCAGGTAACTCAGCTTCTGCAGCCTTCTGTTCTCCCATCGTAAAGTCCAGGCAGCACCTCATTAGAGCCTAGCGAGGAGACGGCATGCGGATGTTTACATCTGGGCCAGCCACAGTGTGAATGCACAGTTCATGGCAGGAGCCCAAACTAATGAACCCATGTTAATCACTGCCAATCTGTAGCTTTCTCCCAGAAGGCTTTCTCTTCTCTAATACATTTTAGTAAGTCATGCATAAATGTGAGGCTGGTGTGTGTAACATTTTTATCAGTGGCACCTGCAAGTGGCATCTGCAAGTGGCATCCTCCCTTGATATGTCTGTTACAGATTGCTCCAGCTGAAGCACCAGATGCTAAAGTGAGGATGGTGATTATCACCGGGCCACCAGAGGCTCAGTTCAAGGTATGTGCTCTAGAGTGCATGCACAGGTAACAAATGAATGGATTCATAGACTGTTAATGCCTTCTTTCAGAAACTCTAAACCTGCTTTCTCCCTTAAATATATCTAAAACCCGTAAAAACAATCTCCCAATGGAAATTCACAAGACTAACATAGAAACATACCCAAAGTTATATTTTAAAAATAAACAAGACTTCGTTTCAATTTTGAGTGTTTTGTGATGGTTGCTGTGTTTACTTATCTCCCAAAGGAGAATTTGTTCAGTGCCTTGTTACTATGTGAAGATGAGACTTTTAAGACTGAAATTTACAAACTTGTCTGATTATTATGCTGTGTTAAACTTGTTCCCAAATATTCCCTCTTGTCCTTAATTCTTCTGGCATTTGTCCTGGTGTGAACTATTGTTCTTATATTTTGGGGTTTGAGACCTTTGCAAGCTGGAGTGCCCCTCATTGTATACTGAGAGTCGACGAAGAGCAGGGACCGGGCATCCAGGCTGCCAGTTCAAATACCAACTGTATCATTTATCTGCTGTGTGACTTTGGGCAAATTACTTAAACTTTTCTCTGGCTAGTTACTCAGCTGTAAAATGAGGATTTGAAAACCCATGAGGTTGAAACAAGGTTATTAGGTATAAAGAATATATAAAGTGCTTAGAATATTGCTTCCCACGTAGGAGGCCCAATATAAATAAGCTGGTGGTGGTGGTGGTGGTGGTGGTGGTGGTGGTGGTGGTGGTCAGCAGACTCAGGGTGAATCGGACTAAGATTCTGCCAAATAGTCAAACACGGCCTTTCAGGTACGTAATTTCTCCCTAAAACTTAGTACAAGTGGCTATAAAACTATTGAATTAGAATAACCACACTATCCCCAAGTGTCTTATTCTTAACACCTGGTCCCTGTGTAACAGGACAACTAACTCTTGAACCTTAAGCCTCTAAATGTGGCTAGTAACAATGCCTACTTCTCCCCAATTCCCCCCTTTTAAACTATCGCTTTCTTACATCTCTCTTTTCTGTGGGACATTTTTCAGTAAAAATCCAAAACTTTTTCATTTACAGGAAGAATAGGAAACAAAAGGAGGTGCTTTGAGATGTGGGTGCAGTTGGCTAGGCTCAAACTCAGGAAAAGAAATTAGCCCCTCACACCAGCCTTCTGGTCCAGGCAGCTGAAGTCCTAACTCGGAAGTGTTGCAAACTGCTTCCTATCCCAAACCTACGGGATCATTCACTTTCAGTTTGAAATCTTAAAAGATAAACATAGGCGTCCATTATTGCATGTTTCTTCTTGGTGCTGAGCTCTTACATTTTTAATAAACAGAACTACCAACTTGTCATTCCTATAATTGTTTGCTGGAAATTCAGTTTGTTGCCCTGTATCCTTCTATACCCTTAGTCATCTTAAATGGAATATTTAAGAAAACCTATAATGCTTAAATATCATTTATGTGATCACTGATAATTACAAGTGAATTATTTTAGAGATCTAAGGGGTGATAAATCTCCTAACCCATATTTTTCTGATTTTGAGAGCTTTTTTTGTAAGAGGGATGTGTATCTTTGTCCTGTTTTTTTTTTTTTTTTTTTTTTCCCTCTGTCCTTTGTGTTGATCCCTAGATCTGTGGCTGAGACTTTGAGAATGAATGGAATATAGGGTACCAAGATGGATTTTGTTTTTCTGTAATCCCCTATAATGAAGTTCTCATTTCTGCACCACTGAAAATGTGTTGGGTACTTCTGTTTTTATGATTTGCCCTGGTAGCTTGTCAGATTAAACCAACTCTGACTTGTTTATCCTTTGGTATACAGGCAAGCAAATTAATAGTACATAATAGAAGTTTCTTAGGTATGTCTAGTTATATGCAGTAGGTATAGGGATGTGAGGACTATAAATATGAGAAGTGTTTGTTAACCTGATTTTGTAGCCTTATTATTTAAAGTAGAAGCCATTTGGCTGAGATGAAGAAATGTGTTTAAATAGAAAGTATCCTTTCAAGTGCTCGCTTTGGCAGTACATACACTAAAATGGGAATGATACAGTGAATATTAGCATGGCCCCTGTGCAAGGACGTCACCCAAATTCATAGAAAGTATCCTTTCAGCAGGTATGAGCCTACCACAGCTGGCTCTGTAGTTCTTCACCATTTCTTCTACTCAAGAAAACACAGTTACTTTCTTACTGAAAGCACGACAGGTTTTACCTTTTCAGATCAGAGGGCAAATGATCATTTGTCCACAAAAATGATTTGTTTTTAGTTTGGGTGGCTAATTATTACCTTTAATTCTTTTTGTTCAAATAATAAGCCATATTCTTCAGTCAGTCATTTAGTTAGCACCTCTGTGGTGCCCGCTTGTTCTTGTGAACCTAATTTGCCTCATATGCCATCTGTAACAATCAAATGCAGACGTGTCCCCATTCCAGTATATTCTGGCCATCTTTGAAGTTAGTGGACCTTTTTTCCCTTTGTTAATGACACTGATAGGATATGTTCTCATCTTTAGGCTCAGGGAAGAATTTATGGAAAAATTAAAGAAGAAAACTTTGTTAGTCCTAAAGAAGAGGTGAAACTTGAAGCTCATATCAGAGTGCCATCCTTTGCTGCTGGCAGAGTTATTGGAAAAGGAGGCAAAACGGCAAGTACTTCAGCAAAACCTGTGCAGTGGTATGAAAGGGAAAGCATTGAAAGGTACTTAGGAGTTCCAAGTCCCTGAATTTTGGCTAATTTATAAAAAGCAGGATCACCTTGGCCCAGGTTTGGAGAAGACTGCCTTTCGTTCTTCCTGAGTGTCGGTGTCAGCTCCTAGTGAAAGTAACGCCTCTCTGACCGCTTTGTGGGAGAGGACTACTGGCTCGTGTATAAGGGGCACTTAGCATTGTTGGTTGACATAAATCCAGCTTTTTATTTTTGCACATTTGATCAAAAGAAAACTTTTAAAAATTTCACCTACCTTTATAATCTACCTCTGTAACAAAAAAGTAAATGGTTTCCAGCTTCTCTTTAGCACCTGTAACTTCTAAGTTGTTTTCAAAGCTGTTTACAATTTTGAAGTAATTGAGAGCAGACGCTTTGGGATCTGACTTTCAGGGATGCAGCCTGGTTCTGCCATTCACCTGTATAACTGGTCAGGTCAATTTCTTTGGTTAAGTCTTAATCATCTTGCAATGGGCACAATACCGATAACCTGATAGAATTATTGGTGGATGAGATGAAATTTGTAAAAGCCACAGTTTAGTGTTTGGCATATAGTTAAGTGCTCAGCAAATGGTAATTTTTTTTAAAACCTCAATTTGACATGATCTGTATTTATCTTTTTCAGGTGAATGAGCTCCAGAATTTGTCAAGTGCAGAAGTAGTTGTCCCTCGTGACCAGACACCTGATGAGAATGACCAAGTGGTTGTGAAAATAACTGGTCACTTCTATGCTTGCCAGGCAAGTGGGCTCTAATGTGATAAGCTCTTTTGCTTCTTTCATGCATGGGAGCAGTTCTCCTGGGGGCGTGCCCCCACCCCAAATAAATACTCAAGGTTGGTTGGTGCTTAACACACTTAATCCCTTTTAGCAGGTAATTTCAACTTGCAACTAAACTAGTATGTATCTTTTGATTAGGTAGAAATTTCAGATCTTTTCTCTCTCCTTTTGCAGGTTGCCCAGAGAAAAATTCAGGAAATTTTGACTCAGGTAAAGCAGCACCAACAGCAGAAAGCTCTGCAAAGTGGACCACCTCAGTCAAGACGGAAGTAAAGGCTCAGGAAACAGCCCACCACAGAGGCAGACGCCAAACCAAAGACAGATTGCTTAACCAACAGATGGGCGCTGAACCCCTAATATCCAGAATTACATGCACAAGTTTTTACCTAGCCAGTTGTTTCTGAGGACCAGGCAACTTTTGAACTCCTGTCTCTGTGAGAATGTATACTTTATGCTCTCTGAAATGTATGACACCCAGCTTTAAAAAAATAAAAAAATAAAAAATAAGGGGGGGAGGGAGGGAAAGAGAGGAGCTCTGCACTTCCCTTTTGTTGTATTCTCAGTGTAACAAATATTCTAATTTTTCTTAATATACCCCCCTATTGCCAGAAATTGGCTTAATGATGCATTCACTAAATTCATAAAATATAGTAGATTGCTCCCAAATCCAGTTGTTAAAATTGGATCAGAATAGAATGATTACAAGAACTTAAATGGTAAGCTATTAGCATAGAGCAACTGTTCTCAGTTTTATTTTTATCTAACACTAACATGAATAACCTAAGGGAAGTGCTGAATGGTGTTGGCAGGGGTATTAAATGTGCATTTTTACTCAACTACCTCAGGTATTCAGTAATGCAATGAAAGCAAAATTGTTTCTGTTTTTGGTTTTGTTTTGTTTTGTTTTTTGGAAAATTTTATATACTTTATAAAGATAAAAGTCCAACAGTTTTTTAAAAAACTTAATTAGCTGACAGGAAAATAACAGAAAATTTTTACTTCTGGCTGGTGACCGTAAAGCTGGAAAATTAATTTCAGGTTTTTTGAGGCTTTTGACACCATTAGTTGGAAAATCCAATAAATGTTCAGTGATACGGAGCAGTGCCTATATTTGGAGAGCAGCAATACCATTTCATTTTTCGTTTATGGTAGGGAACCTTTTCGATGGTACTAACAGAGCAAAGTGGTTGCAGGAGGTTTTGGAACGGCTAGTTTAAAAGGCTTCGGGAGACTTCAGTTTTTTTGTTTGGCTATGTGATTAAATGCATAAAAATGCTTTGTGCTTTAGACTATCACTACCTAAAGTGCATCAACGATAGATGCAGCCCCTGTGGACTTTAAACTGATTGGTAAAAAGCAAGCTTCAGCTGGTCTTAATGGGATGCTTAGTTTGCCGACACACTTCAGACCAGTTGGTCTACACTTTGAGCGGACCCCAACAGAATTGCTTTGTGAAGACTAAGGGGGTACTCAGACGGTGTGACAGTGTTTAAAGGCAATATCAAGGCTACATCTCCATGTGCCAGGTACTGTCATGAGCCTCACTAAGCTATTTTGAAGATTTTTAAACAATGATAAATCAAGAAAACTGTAAGGCCACCTAAAATATTATATAAAATACAGCAGGATTTCTATATTCTCTGCAACTAGTTATTTGAAAATAAGTAAAAAAGTAGAGAATACCAGGAACCAATTTTTGGAATATAATTTGAATGACTGTGATATAACACATTTGACCTTTGATCTACAATACTGAATTCATGTGCCCATTCCTTAACTTGATGGCAAAGCCCAGTATGTACAATTATGTGGGCGTGGGTGGTCTCCAGGGCCACACTGCTCTCAGAATTATGTGTTGCTTTTGTTCATTTAATGATCAGTCATCGCATTATGCTGATCTGAAGGGCATACATATATAATAACCCTTTAAAAAATATGGCCTCCTTTGTATTTCAAGGTGAATTTCTACAGACTAGGTAAGTTTTTCTGAAGATAACTGTTATCAATTAGACATTTTGAAAATGACTTGAAATGTTTTCCTAAATGTTTTCAGAAAACCAGTTTATTTTGTAGTGTTAGCCAAAAAGTGCCCTTTGTCACACAATTCATTTAGCATTCATAATTTTTTCATATAATGAATTGCAAAAATAAAATCAGACTGGCTTTCTGGTTGGATTTCAGGTGAGATGTGCTTATTAGGCCAGAGCTCTTCCTCAGTGTTTGATTTTTCCCATGTTTTTTGTTGTTTATATATATATTATATATATATATATATAATATATATATATATATAGAACATATATATATGTATGTACACACATACAGATAGGTGCTGCATTTATATTTGCTGGTTTAAAATTCTGTCATATTTCACTTCTAGCCTTTTAGTGTGGCAAATCATGTTTTACTTTTAATTAAGCAATGGTAATGGAGTATCTAATTCTGTAATTGAGTTTTGTACTCACCGCACATGGATCATTCCTCATCTGTAATGTGCCCCAAATGCAGCTTCTTTTTCCAGATACCTTGATGCAGAATAAAGTTTTTCATCATTAGGTGCAGCCTGGTATATGGTATGTTTTATTTATGGTTTTTCAAATGTGAATGTTCAAATTTAGTTAAACTGTAAAAAATATTTTTAGTAATATTGTGTCAGTCTCAGTTTACCACTAGATACTGGTGCTTACATTATTTTCTCCATTCCACAGTACTTATTGTGGATTTTGCTAATACTGTGCCTCTGAAGTAAAAACTGTAGGTTTTAAGGAATAAGACCAATGAAGCGGTAGGTGTCTTTTATTTATTTATTTTTTAAGGCTATCCCATTCTACAGAATAAGATTTACACTTAGGCAAAATTAAACTGAGCAGAGCACAGGGGCCAGTGTTAACTCTGGGGAATCCTGCTAGGATCTTCGGAATAAAAAAAACATATTAAAATTTTAGTTTGAATGTACCGATTCTTGCTGTGAGAGCTCACTTACCTACAGTTTCCACATTTCATTTAGCCCAAGTGCCAATAGATAAGGCTTGTTTTTTTTTTTTTTTTTTTTTAATTTTTATTTATGATAGTCACACAAAGAGAGAGAGAGATGCAGAGACACAGGCAGAGGGAGAAGCAGGCTCCATGCAGGGAGCCTGACGTGGGATTCGATCCCAGGTCTCCAGGATCACGCCCTAGGGCTGAAGGCAGGCGCTAAACCACTGCGCCACCCAAGGATCCCGATAAGGCTTGTTTTGACAACAACCTGACCAATCAGGTGATTGATATAGCTCAATCAGAGCTATATTTTTAAAAAGTGACTCAATCCAAATCTGATAATGACTAAAGTAGTTCATATCATTTTATTCTCATTTGAACTCCACTGGAGTCAGGGATGAAGAAGTGTCCTCTTCTATTCCAAGAATGAAGTCTTCAGGTAATGTCTCGGGTGCTATCTGTGCTAACTGGTCATCATATGAACGTAGGGTCCATAATTTCTCTAATTCATAGGTTTCTCTGGTTTCTGGAAGCATCAAATGAATCACCATGCTACCTATCAATCAAGGACAGATAAGAGTTAAAATGAAGAAACAGTTCATTAGCTTTTATTCTTGTGTTCTCATAAACCTCTGCGATAAAACAATGGTTGTTAAAGTATGGACCCCAGATTAGGATTATGCAGGAATTTACTAGAAATGGAAAATATGGATATCTTTCCTACAACAATACCATAGAAATGATGCTGTGCTTTTCTCGGTGCATCATACAGGAAGTACATGATAGCAATCTTTAACATTCCTGGTGATGTTAACTATCCAAGTGACTAAAGTAGGCTCTGCCAAATTACTTGTCAAAGACAATTCTCCATGGGTATCACATTTCTTTTTTTTCTTTTAGGAGTCTCACATTTCTGCATATCCTATGAGCAAAGCATGGATTGCCTTTTGATTCTAGACTATCTTTTCAAGGATGATTATGTAGTGAATGGTCTCAGAGGTTTTCTCCCCTCACAGCAAAGGACAGGTTTACTTATAGCATTGGTTCTCAGGACATTTCTGATTTTCACAAATGGGGCTAGAGAGGAGAAGGGAGACTGTTAAATATCCTACAATGCACAGGATATATATCCCCCCTCCTACCCAAATCACCTGCTCCAAAATATTGAGAGTGACAAAGGGAAGAAACCCTGGCTTAGATAGAGCCTTAGCAGAAAAAGTGTCCTCCACCACAGTCCATGGGTCTGCTTCCGGCATATAATAGATGTACTACCCTAATCTCATGAAGGTCCCTCTCTTAGAACTTCGTCTGCAGATGTCATCTGGCCCTGTGTTTCTCTTTAGAAACAGCTCAGGGAACCTGGTGGAAAACAAAAATACTCCTGCTGGCTAGCTATTCTTACTGCAATCAGTAATAAAACTGTTTCATCTCTAACCCAGGACTAGCCTTTCATCTCTCACCAATACCCATGAAACTGGGTGGTTAACTTGTTAGTTATGAGCAGATAAAATCTCAGATCCATCACAGTTCTTGACAATTACTGTTTTTTTTTTTTTGTAATAAGTATCTTATGGGGAAATACTGTAAAACTATGTATATATTAATACCCAAATTTGTTAGGTCTTTTCAAAATTCCAGTCCTCTACTCTTCCTTCTCAGGACCTGTAATGCCCTTTACCTCATCTGTCATTCTAGGCCAGATTTATGTGCACCCCAAGCCTTCTACCACCACTGAGGGATGCTTCTCATCTCTACCATGTTATCCACCCTGTTCTCCACCATCTTTCTGACCTGTCTGGCTTGTTCTATACATACCACATTAGGTAAGGATTTCACAGGTGAATAAGACCTCCTGGGTTATAATTAAAATTTACTGTAAACAAATACCAAAAAATTTACATGAAAAACAATTTGATCTTAATCCTTCTGCAACTGAAAATATTCAAGGTTAGGACAAAACAAATATTTATCTGTAAAATATGTCAAAATAACTTACCGAAGTCCATGCAGAGCCAGTCATCGGTGTCTTTCCCTTCAATCTTAACATGAGGCTCGCTTTTACTTTTCAGGTATTTGTACTGAAAAAAAGAAACCAGGTTATATATTAAGGTGGGGAATGAGGAAGTCTCTGTTCTCACTGAGATAGTCTGGGGCGGGGGGGGATATCTTTCTTGATCTTAATTTGGGAACTAGCCTACTCATTCCTCTTAACTATACCCCATGATAAATTAGTTTCCTCAACTTTTCCCCCACCCCTAAATCCTACCTACTCCTATACATTCCTACTGAATCCTCTCCAAACCCTTTTGAAAGGCCATCCTACTCATATCCACCAAAGTGTCCCTGAGGCAGAGAAGCCAAGCTCACTCAATATCTGGTCCTCACCTACATCAACCACCTTCATGACCATGTTCATGGGATTTTATCATCCCATATCTTCATTCCCAACAGGTCTAATGAATGATCCAAAACAAAAGATATACTAGTTCAGACAAAATAGACTTTAGATCAAAAAATATTATGAGACAAGAAAACCAATACAATGATAAAAGGATCAAATAACCCAGATGATATAACAATTATAAACATGCGGGGGGATCCCTGGGTGGCGCAGTGGTTTGGCGCCTCCCTTTGGCCCAGGGCGCGATCCTGGAGATCCAGGATCGAATCCCACATCGGACTCCCAGTGCATGGAGCCTGCTTCTCCCTCTGCCTGTGTCTCTGCCTCTCTCTCTCTGACTATCATAAATAAATAAACATTTATAAAATAAAAAATAAAAAATAAAAACATGTAACACCGGGATCCCGGGTGGCGCAGCGGTTTAGCGCCTGCCTTTGGCCCAGGGCGCGATCCTGGAGACCTGGGATCGAGTCCCAGGTCGGGCTCCCAGTGCATGGAGCCTGCTTCTCCCTCTGCCTGTGTCTCTGCCTCTCTCTCTTTGTGTGACTATCATAAATAAATAAAAATGTAAAAAAAAAAAAACCATGTAACACCAAAAATCAGAACTCCTAAACATATGGAAACAAACATTGACAGAACTGAAGGGAGACACAGATGATGATAATAATACGGAAGACTTAATACTCCATTTTCAATAATGGATAAAAAGCAGGCAAGGTTAATATAGAAATAGATGACTTAAACAATACTACAGACTGACTAACAGACATTAATAAAATATTCCACCCAACAGCAGAATACACATTTTTCTAAAGTGCACATGTAACATTCTCCAGGATAGATATGTTAGGCTACAGAACAACTCTAAATAAAGTTTAAAAGATTGACATAAAGTATATTTTCTAATCACAATGAAATGAAACTAGAAATCAACAGAAGGAAAACCAGAAAAGCCAAACAATGAGTCAAAGATGATCTCACAAAATTAGAAAATATCTTGAGACAAAGGAGATTAAAATACAACATACCAAAACTTACTGGGATGTAACCAAAGTACTGTTAGGAGGGAAAATTTTTTTAAATTTCTGTTGTTTTAAATGATTTACTCATTTGACAGAGACAGCATGAGTGTACAAGCAGGGGGAGCTCCAGAGGGAGAGGCAGAAGCAGGCTACCCACCAAGAAGGGAGCCCAATACGGGGTTCAACTCCAGGACCCTGGATCATGACCTGAGCCAAAGTCAGCTGCTTAACTGACAATCCACCCAGGTACCCCTTAAGAGGGAAATTTATAGCTATATATGTTTCCATGAAAAAAAGCTCCCAAATCAACAACCTAAATTTATACCTTAAAGAACTACAAAATTAAACTGAAAGCTAGTAGAAAGAAGGAAACAATGATCAGAGGAAACCAAAATTGACAAAAATCCATGGAACCAAGATTCGGGCCTTGGAAAAGATAAAATTGACAAAGCTTTAGGAAGACTAAGAAAAAACAGAAAACCCAAATAACTAAAATCCAAAACAAGCAAGGGAACTCGACTTCTTAAAAAAGGAATTGAGTACTATGAACAACTAACTATGCACCAGCAAACTGGATAATTTAGACAAAATGGACAAATTCCTACAAACACACAACTTACCAAGATTAAATTGGGACTGAAAGAGTAATTAAGAACTCCAAACACTATATCTCAATTAAAAGGACGAAACAAAGAGGAACAAAATCTTGCAGCAAAAAAAACCCTGACCAGATGGTTTTACTGGTGAATTCTACCAAACATTTAAACAAAAGCTAACACAAATTCTTCTCAAAGTCTTCCAAAAAAACGAAGAGGGAACATTTCGGAACTCATTCTATGAAACTACCATTACCCTGATACCAAGGCCAAAGAACCTACCAAAAAAAAAAAAAAAAAAAAAAAAAGAAAGAATGAAAGACAGACTACAAACCAATATCCTTGACGAACACAGATGCAAAAATCCTCAATAAACTACTACCAAGCCCAATTCAACAGCATATTAAAAGGATTATACATCATGACTGAGTGGGATTTATTCCTGCAATGTAAGGATAGTTCCACATGAAAATCAATCAATACAATAAACCACATTAACAAAATGAAAAAAGCCATAGGATAAAAAAAATTTATGCAGAAAAGCATCTGATAAAATTCAACACTCTTTCATGATAAAAATACTTAACATAGGGATGTCTGGGTGGCTCAGCGGTTAAGCATCTGCCTTTGGCTCGGGGTGTGGTCCTGGAATCCCGGGATCGAATCCCATATTGGGCTCCCTGTATGGAGCCTGCTTCTCCCTCTGCCTGTGTCTCTGCCTCTCTCTGTGGGTGTCTCTCATGAATAAATAAATAAAATCTTTAAAAAAATTTACTCAACAAAGAATAAAAAACTGCCTCAAGATAATAAAGGTCATGCATGAAAAGCCCACAGCTATTATCCTACTACTCAATAGTGAAAGACAAAATTTTTCCTCTGAGATCAGGAACAAGACATGAATGCCCACTTTTGCCATTTCTTTCAATACAGTACTGGAAGTTCTGGCCAGAGAAGTTAGAGCAAGGGAGGGGAAAAAAAAAAGGTAACCAAATTGGAAAGGAAAAAATAAAATTATCAAAGTTTACAGACAACGTGACTTACATGTATAAAACCCTAAAGATTCCACAAAACCACGTTTAAAATAAATGAATTCAGCAAAGTTATAGGATACCAAATTAACATGCCAAATCAGCTTTGTTTCTATATACTACCTAATCAACAACCTGAAGAGGAAATTAACAATTCCATTTACAATGGACTCAAAAAGAATAAAATACTTAGCAATAAACTTAAGCATGGAGACAAAAGACTTTACACTGAAAATTACAAGATGTTGCTAAAGAAATTAAAGACACCAACAAATAGCACTGTGTATTCATGGACTAGAAAACTTAATAGCCTTGAGATACCAGTACAGTACTACCCACCCAAAGGCATCTATTGATTCAAAGCAATTCCTATCAAAATACCAGTGACTTTTTTTTTTGCAGAAGTAGAAAATTCCATCCTAAAATTTATATGTAATCTAAAAGGACCCCAAATAGCCAAAAACAATCTTGAAATGGAAAAACACAGATGGAGCTCTCAACTTACTGATTTCAAAACTAACTACAAAGCTATAGTAATCAAAACAGTGAGCAAGCGGGGCACCTGAGTTTCTCAGCTGGTTAAGCATCCGACTCTTGGTTTCAGCCCAGATCATGATCTCAGGGTCATGAGACTGAGCCCCTTGATGGGCTACATGCTCATGCTCAGCACAGTCTACTCGAGATGCTGTCCCTTCGCCTATCCCCCAACCCATGCATGTTTGCATGCATGCATGCTCTCTCTCTCAAATAAATAAAAATATTTTTTAAAAGGGAGGGGAGGCTCAGCGGTTGAGTGTTTGCCTTTGGCTCAGGGCGTGATCTCGGAGCCCCAGGCTCGAGTCCCACATCAGGTTCCTGGCATGGAGCCTGCTTCTCCCTCTGCCTACGTCTCTGCCTTTGTGTGTCTCTCATGAATAAATAAAATCTTAAAAAAGGGGGGGGAGGGGGTCTCCTGGGTGGCTCATTGGTTACGTACCTGCCTTTGGCTTAGATCATGATCCCAAGGTCCTGGGATGGAGCCCTGCCTCAGGCTCCCTGCTCCACAAGGAGCCTGCTTCTCCCTCTGCCCCACTGCCCGACCCCCTCACTGTTTGTGCGTGCGTACTCTCCCTCTCAAATAAAATCTTAAAAACAAAAACCAAACAAACAAAAATAGTGAGCAAGGGGAGACCAATGGAATAAAAGAAAGAACCCATACAGTCAAACAATTTTCAACAGGGTGCCAAGTCCATTAAATAGGAAAAGGTCAGTCTTTTTAACATATGGTGCTGGGAAAACTAGATACCTACAAAGCTGGACACTTACTTTACACCATCTACAAAAATGAACTTAAGACAGATCAAAGACCTAAACATATGACCTAAAACTTTTAGAAGAAACAAAGTAGAAAGGCTTCATGACACATGACCCTGAATTTGGCAATGATTTCTTGGATATGACACCAAAGGCAGAAGTACAACAATAAATAAACTGAACTTTATCAAAATTAACAACTTTTGTGCATCAAAGGACATTATCAACAGTAAGATAACCTAAAGAATGAGAGAAAATATTTGCAAATCACGTATTTGTTTGGAGTTAATATCCAGAATACATACAGAACTCCTACAACTTCACAACAAAAACAACCCAGCCTGATTAAAACATAGACAAAAGACTTCTTTAGGCATTCTTCCAAAGATATACAAATGGCCAGTAATATGTGAGAGGATGCTTGACATCACTAATCATTAGGGAAGTGCAAATCAAAACCATAATTCGATGCCACTTGACACCCATTAGGATTACTATAATCAAAAACCCAGGGGGATCCCTGGGTGGCTCAGCGGTTTGGCGCCTGCCTTTGGCCCAGGGCTTGATCCTTGAGTCCCGGGATCGAGCCCCACGTCGGGCTCCCTGCATGGAGCCTGCTTCTCCCTCTGCCTGTGTCTCTGCCTCTCTCTCTGTGTCTCTCATCAATAAATAGATAAAATCTTAAAAAAAAAAAAAATCCTGACTCATCTGTCCCTGTAACTTTCACTATGAACGAACATAAAACATGCAAACACTGAGAATTTGGGCTTCTTACATCATCTCATATGATGGATTTACTTTTTAAGTGTTGCTCCTCAACATGATGCACCTACACTCTTCCGTTAATGATTCCAAGAGAAAAGAAAGCGTCCTACCATTTTCACAATGTAGTAGGCCATGGCATGCAAGTGTCGGGTGGAAGTTCCGCTACCAATCACAAAGTAATCTGTATATTTCAATTCTGGAGGAATCTTGATCACACAAATGTCTCTTGCATTTTCTTGCCTCAGCAGTGAAACCAGCATATCGATGTCAAACTTGGGGCCAGGATGATCTGAAACGCACAAAGATTCACTTGCGTTAGGTAGCCACCTAGAAGACGCTGCATGCACTGAGATGCAGCAGCTAACCATGAAACTGTCCTCTGTGAGGGTGTTTAATCTAAAGTGTTGAAAGACAGCAGGGTCCAGGCCTCCGGGAAGCTAAACCTGGGCAGGGGTTTCACATGGCATCACTCAACTTTTAGGTCACACACAGCCACCATACATCCTTTGCTATTTACCACATGCAAGTAAGACCATACGTCCACAACAAATGACTTTGTTTGCGAATACCTGAGGAAATGAGCAACACACCTCACACATACACAGAACTACAATTGTGAGCTGGAAAGATTCTTAGGTAATATCTTGTCCACAACCTTCACTTGACAGCCGAAGAAAATTAGGCCTCCCAGAATAAAATGCGTGGGCTCCAAGCCAACCAATGAGAGCTGAAACTTTAATACGATTTTTTTTTTAAGATTTTATTTACTTATTCATAAGAGACACACAGAGAGAGAGAGAGAGAGAGAGAGGGAGGCAGAGACAGAAGCCGGCTCCATGCAGGGAGCCCAACAGGGGACTCGATCCCAGGACTCCAGGATCACCCCTGGGCTGAAGGCAGGCGCTAAACCGCTGAGCCACCCTGGCTGCCCCTTAATACGATTTTCATTTTGAATGAAACGTTTTCTTGTAAAGCCACTCGGGTTATGTAGCAACTGTGACCTGTGAAAACTTTCTTCTTCTGTAGAGATCTGCACAGTCTGTTCTTTACCTGGCAGTATTAGGGCCTGTGAATGTACAGCTGTCTGAGGTTCTAAAGCGGATCCCCAAGAACCCAGCGGCTAAGTCCACTAAGACCTCTCCCTCTCACACCCCAACCTTCCACAGATGTGATGGGATCTGCTCGCAACCTCTCAAATTTCTAAAGACTTGGAATGATCAGAGGACCTTCACCAGGCCCCAGCTCCCACGGGCGCTTCTTCGGCCCCTCCTCGACCCCGGCCCCAGCTCGTCCCCAGAATCCCCCCGCCCTAACATTCTCTGGAGCCCGCTCCTCGGGGCCCCGGGGTCCGGTGAGGCCGGTCACGCCCGGGGTCTGGGCGACGTCAGCTCTTCCCTTGGCCTGTCTTACACGCAAAGTCGGCGCCAACCTCCTGGAGGTCCCCTCCGGCTCTGGAGCGGTGGTTTTGGGAACTCAGGAGAAAGGCGCAAACAGGGGGCCTCAGGGCCCCCTCGGCAGAGACCCGGCCCCGGGCTGTCCCGAGGTACCGCCGCCCGCCGCCAGGCCCGTACCTGCTGCGCCGGACTCCGGGCGCCCCTGACCCGCGGCGCCCTCCGCCCGCTCCTGCAGGCCCGGCCCGCCGTGCAGGCCGCGCGCGCGACCCAGGCCCAGGCCCAGGCAGGCCCGACCGAGCGCCGGGGCCGCCGGAAGCCGCCCCAAGGCCAGCAGCCGAAGCCGGGGCCCCGAGCCCGCCGCCGGCCCCGCGCCCGGGGACAGGGCCCCGCACCGCAGCAGCGAGCCGAGCCGCCGCGCCACGCAGCCCCCACAGCCCATCGCGGTCGCCGAGCGACGGCTCACGGGGCGGGACTCAACGGAGGCCGAGCAGGTCCCCCGGCTTTCCATTGGCCGCCATTGCGCGGAGACCTAGGGAGTTGACGTAAGGGCGTGGGCGGGGCCAGGGCGGCGGTGGGCGGGCCCAGGGCGGCGGTGGGCGGGGCCAGGGCGGCGGTGGGCGGGGTCTGGAGGCCTGTGGGCCGGACGGTGACCCGGCCGCGCGGATCTCGGTTTGGGTTCTGTAGGAGCCCGGGGGCTAGTGTTGGCCTTGTCTACGCCCTAATTCAATGCATTCCATTGTCCCCTCTCTCTTTTTTTAAATTTTTTTTTTTAAGATTTTACTTATTTTGGGTAGCCCGGGTGGCTCAGCGGTTTAGCGCCGCCTTCCGCCCAGGGCGGGATCCTGGAGTCGCAGGATTGAGACCCACATCGGGCTCCCTGCATGGAGCCTGCTTCTCCCTCTGCCTGTGTCTCTGCCTCTCTCTCTCTGTGTCTGTCATGAATAAACAAATAAAGTCTTCTTTAAAAAAGATTTTGTTTATTCATGAATAAATAAATTAAATCTTTTTGAAAAATATTTTAAATCTTTTTAAAATATTGTATTTATTTATTCAATATTTTTTCATGAATAAATAAAATCTTTTAAAAATATTTTAAATCTTTTAAAAATATTTATTCATGAATAAATAAAATCTTTTTTAAAAGATTTTGACTATTCATGAAAAAATCTTTTTTACAAGATTTTATTTATTCATGAATAAATAAATCTTTTTAAAAAATATTTGTTTATTTATTCATGAGAGACAGAGAGAGAGAGAGAGAGAGGCAGAGACACAGGCAGAGGGAGAAGCAGGCTCCATGCAGGGAGCCCGATGTGGGTCTCAATCCTGCGACTCCAGGATCCCGCCCTGGGCGGAAGGCGGCACTAAACCATTGAGCTGCGCATCTCTCTTTGTTTTAATCTGTCTCCCTCCACTGGAATGTAAACTGCATGAAGGCAGAAATTTTTGTTTTGTTTTGAACTTGTCTCCATAGAACCGAAAACAGCTGGTATTGAATGTATGGAAGTTGCTGCTGTTGATTATGATGAGGGATAGAAGCAAAAAAAATGTTCGCCTTGGGCCCAGAAGGTTGCCCTATAGCTTACATAGTTCTGATAAGAATCAAATACATGCTGGTCGCTACATTCACAAAGGGTCTCATGATTGCCGGTACTTCTCACCAATAGTTAATATCTAGCTGAATGATAACCACCAAAGAAATCTTGTGAAAGTCGTTTTATTAGTAGAAGTTCAAAGAAGACATGATCTAATACTCCCTGCTCATCCCTTCTTCCCTCCCCCTTGAGCACTGAGCATATAAGGAACAGCTTCACACAGCAGAAGTGCAACTCTTTCTGTCCACAAGTTTTGTTCCCATGCTACTTAAATAAACTTCATAAGTTGCATCCTAAAATGTCTCAAGAATTCTTTCTTGACCATGGAGCTTAACAATCCTGCAACAATTAAACCGGAATCAGGACATAAAATTTTATACTCATTGCCTATTACCAAGACAGTTACCAAGATTCCCTTACAAATCTGAAATCCCATGAAGAAAATCTATTATTCTGGGCTGCGGTGGGGTGGGAGGCAGAGGTGTAAAGGACGATTTGGAAAACATTCCTAGCAGATCAGTCATTTGTGTACACTCACTGAGTGATGTTGTTTAAGCCTGCATGGTGGGGCCCACCTCTGTGAGAACAAGGAATGCTGAGGTCCAGTTACAGTATTAAACTGTAGGATTACAGTAGCTTGAAAAAGACTCAGGGAGGAAAAGCGACTTGCCTGTGGCCAAGCCAAAACTAGAAGCAATTTCTGAAATTCAGGCCTGGTAATTTCTAAAAGCAAGAGGCCAGTAGGAGGGGGCAAATATCCCGAATGCCTGGAACAGTACCTAGCACACAGTAGGTACTCCAAATTCTTTTTTTTTTTTTTTTTTTTTTTATTTATGATAGTCACAGAGAGAGAGAGAGAGGCAGAGACACAGGCAGAGGGAGAAGCAGGCTCCATGCACCAGGAGCCCGATGTGGGATTCGATCCCGGGTCTCCAGGATCACGCCCTGAGCCAAAGGCAGGCGCCAAACCGCTGCGCCACCCAGGGATCCCGGTACTCCAAATTCTTGATACATTATTTAATTTCCTTTGAAGAAAAAAAACTTCAAACACTAATTTTGAGGAAATTACAACTACAGAAACTAAGTACCTGTGTGTACCCACCCCAAATATTTACAATTGCTTCAAGTTAGTTTTGAAAATAGGATGAATACTGTACTACAGATGGTTTCATCCCCTTCACTTCCATTTCCCAGAACAAAGGCTTGGATATAGTGTTTCTCCTAGCGTTTGCCATCAGTTCCATGTTACCGAACATCCCAAATCTGATTTACCAACCGTATTTGCCATCTCATTTAATGGATCATTCCCCGACCGCCCCCCCCCCCATACTCTAAACTCTAAGTTGCACTCACTCTAAGATCTCCTGGTAATAACTAATCCATTGTCAAATCCTGTTTATGCTACCTCCAAAGGTTTGTTTTTGGTTTTTATTTTTTAAAGATTTTGTTTTAATTTATTCATGAGAGACACAGAGAGACAGGGGCAGAGACGGAGGCAGAGGGAGAAGTAGGCTCTCTGTGGGAGCCTGATGCGGGACTCAATCCCAGGACCCCAGGATCACCATCCAAAGCAAAGGTAGGCACTCAACCCAGATGCTCCTGTTTGGTTTTTTAATTCAATTTCTTGTCTTCATTCCCACTTTCTCAGTCTGAGCCCCGTCAGCTCTGTTATCAATCCATCTCTACTTTTTTCTTCCTTCATGCTGCCACGCTGTCTACTAGAATTATTTTAGCTTCATCTGCATTACCATAATCTTTCAATGCTGTTGCACATGCTATTCCATTTTCTAGAGTGCCCTTCCTCCATCTTTTCACAAGAAGACCTCAGACTCACACTGTAAGACCTCCCTTAAACATTAAGGTGTCTCCCTACTACTTAGATGGTCCTTCATGGGAGAGGCCACTGGTGGTACTCTGGAATGCCCTGAAGCCATAGATTCGGTGCTTCATCTTATCGTGGTCCTCAATGCCCAATTCAGGTTGGATTCCCTGCACTTAAGGCATGAAGAGCCTACCAGACAAACCAGCACAAGACATCTGAGAAAGCATGCAACATTGACCCTGTGCTCCATAGAGAGCTTGGAGTGAAGACAGATAGGGCCTTACCACTACATTTATAATATAATGAATCATTGTTGCTCCTCTTCTCTCTTTTTTAAAAAAGATTTTATTTATTTATGTGTGGGAGAGCACCAGTAAAGGGAGGGGCAGAGGGAGAGGGAGCCCCAAAGCATGGGACTCGAACCCAGAACCCCAGAATCATGACTTGAGCCGAAGGGCTGACGCTTAACCAACTGAGCCTCTTCTCTTTAAAAGGATTTGCCCCTCTTCTGATTAGGAGGTTTGCAAACAAGAAAACAAAACAATTTTAAAATAGGAATATACTTAGAGTATCTTTAACTAATGGGATTTGTAAGAGGTCATGTTAATCTTAGCCCTTCTTCCTGCGAGATCTCCTGAGGGCAGATGCTTAACCAACTGAGCCACCCAGGCGCCCCTGATTCTGCCTTTTAAAAACAACAATGGACTGAAAACAGAATCAGATGCCTAACAGCAGATGGCCCTGTTCTCAAGTGGGGGCATTTTGTTTTTCTGCGAACCCCGCTAATGGGTAGCACTCCCCCACGCCTAAGTCTTTACCTCCTGTAGGAAGGAAAATTTAAAAAACAAAAACAAAACCAAAAAACCAAAAACTTTTGTTAATTAAGGACACTGTGCTGACAACTCTTGTCTCTGAAATCATAGATTATGAGAAACTGCTGTAGGGAATTATTTCAATGAGAACGGAACATCACACTCTTGCCTGAAGCGTCAGAGGCACATGGGTCATTTCATACTGAGGAGCAATTTTGATAAGCTTCCCCCCCCTCCCCCGGGTACCCTTCAGAGAGAGGGGTTTCAGACACAACTCTCCACATTTACCTCAACTTTGTATTTCTTTTTTTTTTTTTTAAGATTTTATTTATTTATTCATAGAGACAGAGAGAAAGAGAGGCAGAGGGAGAAGCAGGCTCCACGCAGGGAGCCCGATGCAGGGACTCGATCTCGGGTCTCCAGGATCACACCCCAGGCTGCAGGCGGCGCCAAAACGCTGCCCCACCGGACTGCCCTCAACTTTGTATTTCTAAGGAGCGAGGTCACTGAGTCGGCTGGTAGACTCTGTGGTGGTTCTACTGGTAGACTGACTGCTAATGGAACCTGAGACAATGCTACTAACAGGACATGGCTCTCCCCAGACCCCCCAACCCCTCTGAGTAATTGAACTCCGGCTCCGTGCACCTTCTCCTGACTGAGAAGCTCTGTGACCCTCTTGACCCAAAAGGCCTATAAGGCAAATCAGAGCTTCCCTCTCCACCAACAATACCGCGGGCTGTTTTCTTCCCAAACCTGATTTCTGACTGGCTTCTGATTTCTTCTGATCAGATCTATGGACAATTCAGTAAAGATTCTGTTTGCTTTTCCTTTTTATAATCCCAGTTTTATGAATTTCCTCTGTTTCTAAATTATGATGAGATGAGTAAATTCTGAAGCGCAAATGAGGGTAAGCTCTGGTGGCTGAACTCCAGAGGCCTGGTTCAGAGCGAACCGACTGCCCCCTCAGCAGCAGCTCGTATCCCCTGATTAGGTCCCTGCTTCTGGTTGTTTTCAGCCTGGGGTCAAGTCACCACCACAGGAGGTGCCCAGAGGAGGTGAGGGGACACTTTGCCAAGTGGCCAGGTTTGAACCCGACATCACATCTTTACAATTGCACAGTTTGAGGACACCCCTAAGGAAAGCCACTGACAGCAGACATTCATGCCCACAGTTGTGGCACATCCATTCTCCTATCTCCCTGGAGGCTTCACAAATCCACGCTGGATAGAAATTCTGAGAAATATTGTATATAAAACTATTAGGAGCCCTGCAGGCTGCTCCATTCAAGCTTCTTAAAATACAGAGAGGCTTTCTTAGCTCCCTGGGGAGAGGTCTGAGGCTAAGTCTGGCCATCATATAAGTGGCTGCTGGGGACACCACATTTTCTCCAGGCTCTTTTGGCCATTTCTTGCTGCTGATGCGAGAAACTGCTGTCTGGAGCAAGGTGATAACCTCAAAGGCACAGTTACTTTAGGGACCAGTAACATTTATGGCATTTGATGGTTTTATTATAAAGGCATACCTCATTTTATTGTGTTTCCCTTTACTGCACTTCACAGATACTGCATTTTTTTTTTTTTTTTTGCAAATTTAAGGTTTGTGGCAACCCTGAGGTGAGCAAGTCTATCAGCACCATTTTCCCAATAGCATTTGCTCACTTTGTGTCTCTGTGTCACATTTCAGTATTCTCAATATATTTTAGGCTTTTTCATCCTTATTATATTTGTTATGATTATCTGTAATCAGTAATTCAATGTTACTATTGTACTGTTTTTAGGGGCCACAAAATGCATCCACACAAGATGGCAAACTTAATAAATGTTGGTGTGTTCTGACCGTCCCATTGACTGGTCATGTCCCACCCCATCCCCACATCTCTCTCCCTCTCCTCCAGCCTCCCAATTCCCTGAGATACAACAACATTGATAGTAGGCCGATCAGTAACCCTACAATGTCCTCTACGTGTTCGAACGAAAGAAGAGTTGCCCATCTCTCGCTGTAAATCAAAAGCTAGAAATGATCATGCTGAGTGAAGAAGGCAGGTCAAGAGCTAAGATAGGGCAAAAGCTAGATCTCTCGTGCCAGTTAGCTAAGTTGTGAATGCAAAGGTTAAGTTCCTAGAAGAAATTAAAAGTACTATTCCTGTAAACACAGGACTGATAAGAAAGCAACATAGTCTTATTGCTGATATCGAGAAAGTTTTAGTCATCTAGATAGAAGATCAAACCAGCCACAACCTAATCCAGGGCAAGGTCCTAACTCTCCTCAATTCTGTGAAGGCCGAGAGAGAGGTGTGGAAGCTGCAGAAGAAAAGTCTGAAGCTAGCAGAGGTTGGTTCATGAGGTTGAAGGAAAGAGGCCAGCACCATAACATAAGAGCACAAGGTGGAGCAGCAAGTGCTGATGTGGAAGCTCCAGCAACTTCTCCAGAAGATGTAGCTCAGATAACTCATCCTAAACAACAGATCTTTATTCCAGATGAAACAGCCTTATCTTGGGAGAACATGCCATCCAGGACTTTCATAGCCAGAGAGAAGTCAGTGCTCAGCTTCAAAGCCTCAAAGGATAGGCTGACTCTCTGGTTAGGGGCTAATGCAGCAGGTGACTTTTTTTTTTTAAGATTTTATTTATTCATTTATGAGAGAGTGAGGCAGATGGAGGAGAAGCAGGCTCCATGCAGGGAGCCCGATGGGGGACTCGATCCCAGGACCCTGGGATCACGCCCTGGGCTGAAGCCAGACGCTCAACCGCTGAGCCACCCAGGCGTCCCAGCAGGTGACTAAGTTGAAGCCAATGCTCAATTACCATTCCGAAAATCCCAGGATTTTGTTCAATCTACTCTCTGCCTGTGCTCTATAAATGGAACAACAAAGCCTGGCTGACAGCACAACTGTTCACAACATGGTTTACTGAATATTTTAAGCCCACTGTTGTGACCAACTGCTCAGGAAAAAAAAAAATTCCTTTTTTTTTTTGAGAAAGAGAGAGGCAGAGGGAGAAGCAAACTCCATGCAGGGAACCTGACGTGAGACTCGATCCCAGGTCTCCAGGATCACACCCTGGGCTGAAGGCGGTGCTAAACCACTGAGCCACCAGGCTGCCCGAAAGATTCCTTTTTAAAAAAAGTTTGTATTGAAATTTCAGTTAACATACAGTGCTATATTAGTTTCAGGTGTATAATATAGTGATTCAACTTCCATATAACACTGGGTGCTCATCACCTTAATCCCCATCACCTATTTCCCCCAGTTCCCCACCCGCCTCCCCCTGGGTAACCATCAGTTTGTTCTCTAGCGGGATCCCTGGGTGGCGCAGCGGTTTGGCGCCTGCCTTTGGCCCAGGGCTCGATCCTGGAGACCCAGGATCAAATCCCACGTCAGGCTCCCGGTGCATGGAGCCTGCTTCTCCCTCTGCCTGTGTCTCTGCCTCTCTCTCTCTCTCTCTCTCCTGTGTGCCTATCATAAATAAATAAAAATTAAAAAAAAAAAGTTTGTTCTCTAGTTAAGAGTATGTTTCTTGGTTTTTCTTGGCTTGCCTCCCCCTCTTATTTGTTTTGTTTCTTAAATTCCACCTATGAGTGAAATCATACAGTATTTTCTTTCTTTGACTGACTTATTTTGCTTAGCATAATACTCTTTAGCTCCATCCATTTCATTGCAAATGCCAAGATTTCATTCTTTTTTATGGCTGAGCAACATTCCATTATACATGTATATATATACACACATACTACATTTTCTTTATCAATTCATCAATCGATGGACACTTGGGCTATTTCCAATTTCCATAATCTGGCTATTGTAGATAATGCTGCTATAAACATTGTGGTGTATGTATCTCTTTGGATTAGTATTTTTGTATTAAAAGATTCCTTTCAAGATATTACTGCTCATTGACAATGCACCTGGTCACCCAAGAGCTCTGATGGAGATGTACAATGAGGCTGATGTTATTTTCATGCCTGCTAACACAATGTCCATTTTTAAGCTTATGGATCAAGGAGTAATTTTGACTTTCAAATATTACTATTGAAAAAAAAATTTTTTTGTAACACTACAGCTGTCATAGATAGTGATTCCTTGGATGGAGCTGAGCAAAGCAAATGGAAAACTTTCTGGAGAAGTTTCACCATTCTAGATGTTCTTATAATAAGAAGTTTCACCATTCTAGATGTTCTTATATAAGAATATTCGTGGTTCTGGATGCCTGGGTGGCTTGGTGATTGAGCATCTGCCTTTGGCTCAGGGTGTTCATTGCATGGACATAACGCATTTGCTTATCTATTCACCAGTCGATGGAAATTTAGGCTGTTACAGATAACATTATTATGAACATTTCAGTACATGTTGTGTGAATGGTCTTAATTTCTCTTGGGTAAATACCTAGGTGTACGAGGGCCAAGTCATATGGTATGTGTATATTTAACTTCATTAAAAATTGACAAACTGGGGATCCCTGGGTGGCGCAGCGGTTTGGCGCCTGCCTTTGGCCCAGGGCGCAATCCTGGAGACCCGGGATCGAATCCCACATCGGGCTCCTGGTGCATGGAGCCTGCTTCTCCCTCTGCCTGTGTCTCTGCACCTCTCTCTCTCTCTGTGACTGTCATAAATAAATAAAAATTAAAAAAAAAAAAATTGACAAACTGTTTTTCCAGACAGCTGAATTGTTTTCCATCTTGCACTTTGACCAGCAGTATAGGAGAATTCTGTGTTCTTTTTTTTAAATAACAAGTTTGTGGTGTCTTTTTCATACAGAACTTTAAAATCGGAACATTATCCAGTATAGCAATCTTTTTTTTTTTTTGTGGTTGGTGCTTTTGGGTATTTATGAAATCCTTCATCACTTGGTTCTTCATGTTGTGATTCTTTTATTTGAAATTTCTCCTGAGAGGATTATTAGATCTTTTTTTTCCAGAAAGATCACTTTTGACATTTCCCCACAGTGGTGCATAGACAACATACACTTAGAATGGCTGATAATACAGCATTTGGTGTCATTGCAGAATAATGTGATAGGAAATTGAGGGTAAAAGCTCAAAGTCCTCAGTTAAGAAAATTACATTTTGTGTCATTGACGTTCTCTGAAGAATTCTTGTTTTTCAGCTGAGTTCAGCATGGAGTTGAACAATGCTTTAGCACAAAGATCAGCAAACTTTTGTTCTGTAAAGTACCAAGTAGTAGTATTTCAGACTCTGCAGACCATAGATCTCTGTCCCAGCTACTTAGCTCTGTTGTTTTTATGCAAAAGCAGGTGCTGACAGTTTGTAAGTGAATGAGGGTGGCTATGTTTCAATAAAACTTTATAGACACAGAAATGTGAACTGCATATAATTCTTATGTGGTACAAAATAATACTCTCTTTTGATCTTTCCCAAACAATAACAAATATAAACACCAAGTTTCACTTATGGGCCACAGAAGAACAGGCAGAGAGCCAGACTTGACCCATAAACCATAGTGATTTAGAATACAATCCTGATTTAATTTTTTAAAAATATTTTTATTTATGATAGTCACACAGAGAAAGAGAGAGGCAGAAGCAGGCTCCATGCACCAGGAACCCAACATGGGATTCAACCCCAGGTCTCCAGGATCGCACCCTGGGCCAAAGGCAGGTGCCAAACCACTGTGCCACCCAGGGATCCCTACAATCCTGATTTAGAATGCAATCCTGCTGACACCGCCGCCGTAAGGAAACTGGGTGATGTCATCATCCCCATTTTGCATAGTAGAGCATTAGAACCTCAAAGACTGAAGTTCATCCAATTTCGTTTCACTCTCTTTTACAGACAACATGGTTTTGGTGCAGAGGGAAAATCACTGGCCTCAGGGCATGTAGCAAGCAGAGTGACAATACCAGGCTGAAGCTTGACAATACCAGGCTGAAGCTCGGGTGTCTCCATTTAAGTCCCACCTACCTACCTCACCGCAATCCTGAAAGCTAAAACTTAAAACTAGATTCACAGCCACAAAATCCTTCTGCCACTTCTCAATAGCAGTTAAGCCTTTTTTTTTTAAATCTCAAAGGAATTTATTCTAATAAACACCTTAAAATTAAGGACTTACCAAACTCAAGCCCTCATATTTAATTTGTATTATTAAAACCTATACAATGGGAATAACAGTGACAACCGAATTAGCAATTTTGGTAAGTGAGATGACATGAGGATACCTGCGGGAAAATTATACAGAGAATTAAAATTGGTAAAATTCTAAAATACCATTAAGACACCCAAATTCTGAAAAGCCTATGGAAGTTGTCCAAAGCAAATTTTATTCCAGAATTTCAAAAAGGAATGGCAGTTCACCTATAAGTAGCAGAGAAATAGCCTCTGCAGATTAGACTCATTTCAGTAAACATCTGGAACCCAAGCTCCAGGAGAGCAGAGTCATTATCTCTTATTCAGAGTAGTGTCTCCTCCAGACCAGAGCCTGGGACATACTGGAGATCAGTAAATGATGGTTGAAGGATCAAAATCAGTTTGCAAAGAGAGTGACTCCGGGGAACTGACCTCTGAACTTTTAGGGTATGTATTTCAGCAGCTTTGGGATGCTTCTGTGTAAAAAACCTTGAAGAATTCCTCCTGGCCAAGAGCCCCATCAGAAGGTGGTCTTCTTCATCCCCCGGATGACTGTCTTCTCATCTGCTCTTAGCTTGTCACTTATGTCTGGAGTTATTATCAGTTCAGGATGTAATGAATGCATTGAAAGTACTGCCCTCTAAACTCAAACAATTGGAAATTCAGTGGTGGCAACCAATGTTTATGAATGAGTTGGAAGTGCTCAAAGTGCAGGCATTTATAAAAAGTCCTAACAATAAGAAATTCCCAGAATAATTTATTACCTATGCATTTCAATTTTCGTTGGGAGTTCTAATTCTCAGCAAACATTAATCAAGTCATCCCACTATCTTTCAGGTTGTTTTCCCCATTTTACAGATAGCAATTCAGCAAAAAGTTAAACGATTTGTTGCCAAGGTCACATGGAGAATGTAAATCTAAATAATTCATGATTTCAGCCCTCTCTCCTGCCATTTGTTAGACTAGAGGGAGGTTTGATGAGGATTGCCACTGGCTTCTCAGGTGAGCGACTGTATTTTTGCTGCTCTCTGCTACCCCCTGTTGATATGATAAGAGAAGAGCGGATCTCAAAGCCAGTATTTCTCAAAATTAGGTCCCACATCACCTGGGAACTGGTGAAAAATCCAGATTATGGGGCCCCACCCTGGAACACCGGATTAGAAACTCTGGAGGTGGGGTCCCCGCAGACTAATAACAAATCCACAAGTCATTCTGCTGTAACTTGATATTACATTTCTGCTTTAGGAACTAATGTCCTGGATTCCTAAATCATCATAAAAATGGTAAAGCCTCCTCACACTCCTCATGTCCTTGGGCCTTACAGGGAGAATATACCACCACCACTATGGCATATATAAAGTGCTTTCACATCCATTCAGTCTTCCAGGTGGATTTCTAGCAGCTCTTCAAAGTAAACTAGGAAAGGATTGCATGTCCACTTTACAGATGAAGAGGGCAGCCCGGATGGCTCAGCGGTTTAGCGCCGCCTTCAGCCCAGGGCGTGATCCTGGGGTCACAGGATCGAGTCCAACGTCAGGCTCCCTGCATGGAGCCTGCTTCTCCCTCTGCCTGTGTCTCTGTCTCTGCCTCTCTGTCTGTCTCAAATAAATAAATCTTAAAAAAAAAAAAAAAAAAAGAGAGAGAGAGAGAGAGACCATGGTGTGAAAAAGGCCAAAAAACTTGCCCAGGGCTACTCAGCTTCAAATGGTGGGCCAGGATTCAGATCCATATTGTCTATCTTTACATTCATTTCCAGGACCTCTTCACTTAGTCCACAGCAGAGTTTCTGACATTTGGGACCAGATAAACATGGGGTGCTTTGTTGTGAGGTGACGTTCTGTAGATTATAGGATGTTTAGCAACATCCCTAGCCTCTACCCATTAGATGCCAGCAGCATCCTCACCCTAATTATGACAATCAAGAATTTCTCCTAATATTGCCAATGCCCCCAAGGGGCACAGTAATCTGTGGTCGAGAACCATTGACTTACAGCAATTTGTGTTCTGCAAATTTTGTACTCTTTGGAGATGATTTCAGGAAAAAAAAAAAAAAAGCTTATTTTTGGCCTCCAGGACATCTATGAAATGGAAGAACTAAACTAAATGTTGGTGTCCACCAACTGCGTAAGACAATCTTGACTCCTCCTTAAGAAAATTAAGGATAATTAAAATAATTAAGAAAATTATTAAAAATTATTAAATTCCATCATATCTAGTATCCAATGTGTATTCAAATTTCTCTCCGTTGTCACAAGAATATCTTTCATAGCTGTTTTTTTTTAATGCTAATATGCAATCTAGATTCCTAAATTGCTTTTGATTGCTGTGTCTCTTTGGTCTTTTTTAGTTTAGAACCTCAGTCAACAACTATGGCCCATGAACCAAATCTGGCCTACTACCTGCCTTTGTAAATATACTTTCGCTGGAACATGGCATGCTCTTTCATTACATATATGATTGCTTTCATGCTATACTAGCAGAGGTGAGTAGTTACAACAGAAACTGTATGGCCCATGTAATCTAAAATATTTACTCCCTAGCCCATTACAGAAAAAGTTTGCTAATCTGTGACCTAGATCTATCTTCTTGCCTTTATTTTTAATATGACACTGCACTGTTCAGAGAGTGCAGAATGCTTGCTCACAGAAAGTCTTTAGATTGATCTGATTAATATACATTTATGTATTAAATTTATTGAAATTTAACATACTATATATACTTTAAAATATAAAATACTAATGAAATGATCAGTGCTCCATAGGACAGCATTAAACAACCTTTTATGTGTCCAAACCTATAAATGCAATAGAAAGGTGAATAATAAATTGGAAAAATAATTATAATTCCAAGATCTTATCTCTTTTCACACTTTATTTTTCAGGAAGGAGAAAAAAAGCATGTCCTATCTGACATCTGGTAGAGAGCTTTAATTACAAATGAAGGTAAAATCCTTACTGATCAAGTCTCTATATCATTTAAGTTGAGAAACCACTAGGAAAGCAGGGGCCTCCTTCTTTGGAAAATCATAATATATAATTTCAAATACTTGCACCAGAGTGTATAGAAATTCAGATATATACACAAGAGTGTCACCATCCTGAGTACAGGGCCATGTACCTAGCAACATGCCTGATACACAGAAAGTACTAAAGAAATGTCCATAGAATAAATGAATGAATACCACTCCTTTACACATCTCAGCAGGGCAGGTTGTCACGAAAATATTCACACCCATATATTAGGTTAGTATATACAAATTTTTTAGTGTAGGAACCATGCACATCACATTAAATGTTTGGCCTGTTGCTGTTTTGTTGGGATCTCATGCATGTTCATTGAAGTAGAATTCAGTTAGCTTGGAACATGATCTTAAGGACAGGAATATATTGGTTTTATGTATTTGGTTACACGGATAAGCTAGAAAGTATCCAGCCTCTCCTTCCAGTTAACCTAAGCCAGACTCTAGTGAATAGTACCTTCTCCTCCTACTCTTTGGACGTAGCGTATCTATCCCACTGATGACCTAAGACATAAATGAAACATAAATCACAATGAAAGAAAGCACTGCTAACTGGTTTTATCAGTTCTATAAAATGGCTGAGGTTGTGCACAGCATAATTCCTTTCCACTTCTCTAAAATGTCATCTAGCCTATTAAAAAAAACTTTGAACCTCCCTAAGCCGCGATATAGATTTTAACAATAATCTTTAGGAAAAGAAATTGATAGTCATCAACTCTGGCACAGCTCACACAAATGGCATTGAAGAGTGAGCTGTTGTCAGAAATAAAGCTGAAGATTTAAGGAGTTCCTGGTTGGTGCTTGAGCAGTGGATCTTTTTCTTGGATTCCAGGGTAGAACATGGCCTTTGCACGGTTGAGGAAGACATTCAGGCCTTTGCCTTTGACCACGATCCCAGTACTATTTTCTATCAGGTTGTATTCCTTGTGTTTTCTGAAAACAATGTGGTAGATTAAAAAAAGATCTCCAGCTGGAATATGTTACTTTCTACAATCTTTTACATGCCAAGTGTAAAAGGGTTAATTCCATTTAATCCAACCCACAGCTTCTAAAACACTGCTGTCTTATGAAAGTATAGTTATTGTCCCTTGTTCATGCAAGAAGTGTGCCTGCCTACTATAATGTGTGATTATGTGTTAAACATTAAGCTGACACAATTTTGTTAAGTTACTGATGTCTGGTAGCATTTTTAGGATTAAAGGAAAACCACAGCAAAATTAATAGTCTAGTTTGGTATTCATTATTCAATGAAGATTTTCCTCCCCTATGCAGAATGTTTACAAGCAAAAAGGGGAAATGGCCTATTTATGCAGAAATATGCAATTTAGTTTTGACAATATACTATAGTGATTTCAAGTATTAAAAGCAGAAACTTACTTGTATACCCAAAGGGTGATCACAGTGACAAATATGGCTAAGCAACCAACGGCAACCAGGACACCATTTGCCATTCTTGAAGGGGAAGCTGGGTCTTAGGACAGAAGCAAGACAGTATTAGTGACATCTTCCACATAGGGGACATGCTGCTTGTAATGCAATTAAATAAATGAGGAAAGGAGCTATCAGAAGATATATGGCTCCCTCTGGGTTTTCAGTAATCTTTTCCATTAAATAATACATAGTCTTTGGGTCAGCTTATCTTCCATTTAGAGAATGAGTTAGCATGTCCGGAACACTGTGTTAAGGGCACAGAAGAGACATATCATGTCCTGGAGACACCTGCTCAGGTATCAGCTGACCCAGGAGCACCCACATGGTGAAGGGCTCCATGACCCTCTTGGCCACCCCTCTGGCCTCATCTCCCACTGTCTGCCTTTCAGTTGTACTAAAAATCCTGGGAGTTGCCTATTCTCCCCTGCTCTTTCAAATCTCCAGGCCCTCTGCTGGGAATATCCTTCCCTGACTCATTTTAAGTGTTCAGCTCCGTGGGAACCACAAAGCAGGGATTACGTCTTCTCTGTATTCCCGGAAACCAGCAAATTAACTAGTTTCGTCACGGCTGCCCAAGTGTAACTGGAGTTTATCTATTTTTTCTCCATCCTCTCTGCTACTACTTCAGTCTCAGCCACTAGCCTTCTCCCCTGAGAGGACCTCTTGTCTACCTGCTTCCACTCCTACCTTCCGATGATCCTTGCTTCACTCGGTAGTCAGAATGATCCTTAAAAGCATCAATCAGGTCATGCTTCTAACCTGCTGGTGACTACCCTTATGCACAGAATAAAACTCAAATCCTACCAGTGGTCTATAATGATTGAAATGAACTGCTCATTCCTGAAATTCAGGCTTCAGTTCAGAGGAGGACCTTCACAAGCAGATGCTGCAGGCTGGGTAGGACTTTCATTGGCCTCCCAATCTAGAGAGCCAACCTCTTCCCCTCTCTCCCATGCTCATCACACTCTGTGCTCCAACCTGGTTCTACCTTCTCCACAGTGTTGTTATTTTATTTGTTGTCTCTTCCCACTCATAAAAACAGGGACCTTCTTCACCTTGCTCCCCACGCTGTCTAGAACTCTGTTTCTCATGCCTGGAGCTCTGTTGGGCATGGAGTAGATGCTCAACGAATATTTGTTGAAAGAATTGCAGGTGCTTCATGGAATCAATGAGTAAAAGTCATTTCTGCTAAAAGTTCATGGGTTTGCTTTTGACCAAAGATCTATTTCTGAAATTCTGACTTTGAAACCCAAGCCATCAAGTTACAATTCTTCCTGGATTAAACGCTCTCTTTCTGAGCTTCCTTTATTTGGATTTTGAGACGGCTCAGATGATCTAAAGTTATCACTCACTGCAAGAAGAATTAAAGGAAAGCAAATATCTAAACATCTAATCTAGATAAGAGAGCAGTGATTTGCCAGCACTGAGGAAGCTTCGTAGAATAGGTTATGACCCTAAAAGACT
This sequence comes from Canis lupus dingo, assembly GCF_003254725.2. Classification (NCBI taxonomy): domain Eukaryota; kingdom Metazoa; phylum Chordata; class Mammalia; order Carnivora; family Canidae; genus Canis; species Canis lupus. The sequence goes on along the minus strand of NC_064256.1, from coordinate 36,810,504 downwards.
TAAAAACATCCCACACCAGCACAAGATGAGTAACCACAGCAACTTCGGGAGGTGACAGCTCTGAAACCCTGAGCTCAGCTCCCTCCGTTCCAGGGTCCCCGGCCCACCTCCTCCCTCCCTCCATCCCTCCCATCGGGGGGCCACAGAGCAGGCCCCACTAGAGGAAGCAGGGCACCTTTACAGCCTTGTTTTGTTTTAAAATCTGTACCTTCAATCTCACCAACTATAAGCCCTAATACAAATAATTATATGTATGGTTACTTAAGCTTTTCTTTCAAGAGGTTAAAGCTGCCTTTTATAAAGTTAATGAGTAAATCTATGTTTTAGTACATTTTACCTTATGAGATAGGCTCCAAATCCAAAGGAGTTCTTTGTGAGTTAGTTATTAGACTATACCTGACAATACTCAGATTAAGCAGCAAAATAAGTGCTGTAATGTGTGCACAAATTTCATCTTTCATTCCAGCAAATGAAAATTTCTCAACTGAAATTCTTTAATCCACTTTGCTAGCATTTCACCTCTCGAAGCACTAGGGAGGCAAAGGGTAGATTTGCTGGTGAACATCTGAGGACTAGATAAGTTGGTTACTGTTTCAGTGTTATGCTTGGTAGACTTTGGGAAGGAAAAAAAGAGGATACATGATAAGCTAGAAATGAGCCAGGAGTCCACCTGGTTTCTCGGTTCTCTTCTTGGCTTCATTTGTTTGCCTAGGGGGATCCTAATGACAACAGGATACCAGTATCCCCATTTTTATAATTTAATTGGAGAATATTGTTGTTTTTTGATGTTAGGCTTTATACTTTTCCCTTGAAATATAAATCTCTTCGAGTATGCAGTGATCATATCCCATTATTACTGGTCCATGATCACAGCTGATTTTATTCATCAAAAGACTTATCTTTGGTCATTATTTCATTGGGTCTCTCTCTCTCATCGCTTCCCTAAGTAGGATTTGCTGTTGGACTTTAATGCCAGCTTTCAAATCCATATTAATGCTAGTTCAGTGATCTTTGCACTGAAATAAAGTTGACATTGATAGTGAACCCTGAATGGCTTCAGTATAGGACACACAACTGTACCTACAATATGAAACCTTTGTTAAACTGTAAAACAAAACTTACCTCTTGCAGGGATAGAGACAAGGGTGCTTGTGAGGGCCAGACTTGTATTATCTCCCAGAGTGAGGTTCATACAGTACGTCCCAGACCCACTGAAGGCTCTTCTCACGGTCAGCAAACACTCATGACCCATGTCCTCACCTACAGGGTCGCAGACTGTGTCATACGTGATCTGGCAGGTAGGGTCAGAAACCACGGTACAGACCTCTGTTGGCATCCTGAGAGCACAAGTAGCACCAAGGGAGGGAGATGTAGTATCAGTTTCGAAGAGACAATCATAATCATTATCTGTCTATAAAATTGACTAGAAATTCCACTTGAATTCCACTAGAATTAACTTGAATTTCACTTTACTCTTTTATTCTTGCATATGATGTAGAATATCAAACTGTTTGATATCAAATTGTCACATATAATTTACTCTTAAACAAACCTGGGTATGAGCTACTGTTTCCCCGGTTTCCTTAGAAAGATGTGGCCCTGGGAGTTGGGAAGGAAGAAATTATGACCCCTCCAAGGCAGGGGACTGGAGGAAACTGTGTAAAGCCCAAGTCATTCCTCCATGCCTGGGCTCCCTAGAATACCTGCAGGTGCAGGTGGCTTAGGTGTGCAGCAAAGATACTATTAAATGCCAGAGCCGGCCCCCTGGGTCCCTGCAGATGGGACAGCAGCAATGGCTGCTTATGCAGTATTTACTACATGCAAGACACGAAGTTGTAGATGTGTGACATGGTCTTGTCTATCTCTCTCAATGACCTGATGAGGAAAGTAAGATTAGCTTAGTGTAGCAGGTGACAAACCAGCTGGGGGAGGGGAGATGACCCTGAGGTCACACAAGCAGTTAGGGGTGGAGTTGGGATTAAAATAAACGAGGTGTGACAACCACAAGGCAATGTGGCTATGAAGTATTACTGTTTGACTTTCTAGTGGACCTCCTGGATGGAGAGACCACACTCTGAGGCTGGCTCTGCTGAGGTGTGGGTGGCATGGAGGACACGCTCTCTCATCAGCTGGCCTCATTCCTTCATCAGTTTTTTCTCAATTTTCTGTCATCATCATCCTTCTCCTCTCCCCAAGCTGGAAAGCTTCTATAGCTATCCTTTTTTTTTTCTCTCTCTCTCTTTTTTTTTTTTTAATTTTTATTTATTTTAGTCACAGAGAGAGAGAGAGAGAGAGAGAGGCAGAGACATAGGCAGAGGGAGAAGCAGGCTCCATGCACCGGGAGCCCGACGTGGGATTCGATCCCGGGTCTCCAGGATCGCGCCCTGGGCCAAAGGCAGGCGCCAAACCGTGGCAGCACCCACGGATCCCCTATAGCTATCCTTTTAATCAATAAGGCCACATTTTTATAACATCTCATTCTATTGATTAATTTATACATTTACACATACACATTTTAACTACTTAATTTATAATTTACTTGTAAATTTGTGAATGCTTTAGCCTTTTTAGTTAATGTTGTATTTATATGTTAATTAACTTATATTTAGTCTATTATATAGTTCAAACCATAGGAAGTAAAATTATAGAATACATTAGAAAAAACTTTGTAAAGTTTAGAGATACAGGATTATTGGGCATGGCTATTAATTAATACTAGGACATGGCTGTTCCACACTGGCTTCCCATCACTTGGAGGGACCTCAGGGAGCCTAAGTGTTAGGCTCTGAGCCAGACCATAGCCTGTGAACCATGCTCTGCAGGTACCTGCCATCAATGGGGGCAAATTCTGGAATCACTGTATGCCTCAGTGGACCTATTTCTAAAATGAGAAGACTCAGGATTGGGTAAGGTTTCAATATGAGAACATATGTAAAATGTTAAGAACATAGTAAGGGTTCAATCAATAATTATTATTCAATCTCATCAGAAGTTTAAAGGTAATAAGCATTGTTCAATCTAGCAAAACAAGTGTGCCTTCAGAGCACCTCACAGGGCCCTTTCCTTGTTGTGGCTGACTGATGAACCAGGAATCTAAATCAACTTCGAAGGGGGAGATGGTGTTAAGGCCTTTGCTCAGACCTTAACCCATTCCTCTGACTGACATGTACTCACATCCCTTGGCAGGTCACAACAAAATCCATCAGGGAGTTGTCAGGCTGTGGCACTGGCATCAGAACATCTGTCATCTGGATGATGTTAACCTCCAGAATTCCCTCTAACAAAACAACCCCCACAGGAAAACACATCAAAATACAATAGAATCTAAACCAAACCATTCCTTAATAAATCAGAAAGCCACACAAAACAGAGACATGGCCTTCCCGCTCCTCCATGGGAAGACTCAGCCCTTGGTCTCAGGCCTCTGCAGACTTCTCTCAGCCCCAGGGTGCACAGCTGGGGATTTAGCTCCCATCTCCAGAACCAGGATGCCCAGGTTGGGCTTTGGCCCCTACCTGTCTTCTCTGTGGGTGCCCATGAGCAGTGCCCATAATACAGAGCCATCTATGGAAGCCCTGTTCAATTCTCTTTCTTACACATAAGAAATGTGACTCTGTGAAATCAGCTAGAGAAAGAAAATGAAGGTTGTGGGAACTTGCTGCTTGCCTTCCTTCAGAGTTCTGGAATGCACAGTGTGGGGGACCTAGGCTTCAGGCAGGCTCCTTAGTACATGGGCCTCACATTGGACTCATTTCTACCAGTCTAAGGAAGGCTGGTGTGGGCCAGTGGGAATCTAGAAACTGATGGAATCAGCTTGTACCCTTGTGGCATCACCCTGAACAGAGTGGGTGCCCCTGCCCCTGCCCCTCCAGAGTCAATAGAGTGAAAGGGTGGTCCCAGGGAGATTCTAACACCCTTCCCCTGCTGCTCTTACCTACAATTGTGATGGTGGCTTTAAAGTAGCCGTATCTGTTAATAAGGCAGGTTATACCAGAGGTCTTCCTCAGCTCCAGGGGGTTGTCACCAGCAGATGCTGGAGTTGGAATAACAAGATGTTAGATTAGTTGCTGAGAATGTAAAAGATGCACATAATGCCTAATAACCCCAAATCTAAACAGATACATGATAACCAAAAATCTAATCATCCCCCTGCCCTTTAGAAAAACATCAAGAGTTCCATACAATTAAATTAATGCAGGGACTCCTGGGTGGCTCAATGGTAGAGCGTCTGCCTTTGGCTCAGGTACTGATCCCTGGGTCTGGGGACTGAGTCCTGCATCAGGCTCCCTGTGGGGAGCCTGCTTCTCCCTCTGCCTATGTCTCTGTGTCTTTCTGTCTCTCATGACTAAATAAATAAAATCTTAAAAAAAAATACTGCAGAAATCTGAACTAAATATGTTCTGATTCATAGAGATGTGAGAGCTAGGAGGCATAATTGTTAAATTATGTAAGTAAACACAATCCTGTATCTTCCTTAAACAGAGGAATCAAATGAAAGGTAGAAGCCCTGTTAAAATGTGTGTTATAATCATGATGAAATCAAGCAGGCCAGGATAGATTAGATTCTATTTCAATTTTTGAGCCAAGTATTCGAGCCTCAAATTCCAGGTCTCTTGGTTTTGGCTGTTTGAGACCACAGGTATATCATTTAACCTCTCCTTGCCTCAATTTGCTCATCTGTAAGACATAACTAATACCAATTGCCCTACTAAGGTTGAACTATGAAATTTAAATGAAATAAGATCTGTAAAACCTGCTTCTCATGCCTGCCACATAGGAAATCCTTAATAAATAGCAGTTCCCTTGTCCAAAGACAGAATATCTATATCTTAATAGCTGAACAGAAATCTATCACATTCATAGATACATAATTTCAGATGTGAAGATTGGTGCATAAGAGATTAAGAAGCAAGCAACATGAAAAAAGGCAGTTCTTGGGATCCCTGGGTGGTGCAGCAGTTTAGCGCCTGCCTTTGGCCCGGGGTGCGATCCTGGAGACCCGGGATCGAATCCCACATCGCGCTCCTGGTGCATGGAGCCTGGTTCTCCCTCTGCCTGTGTCTCTGCCTCTCTCTCTCTCTGTGTGACTATCATAAATAAATTAAAAAAAAATAAAAAAAAAAAAGGCAGTTCTTTTGTTTGGGTGTCTCATGGCTCCAAAGCTTATATTCTAAACGTCTTGCAGTTATTGAGGGGCTGAGGTGCAGGGAAGGAAAGGAGTGAATATCAGATACTTTTGAAAATAACTCATTGAATATGATTAGGGCAAATAATTTAATTATTAGTTATTCTATTATTAGTTACAATTGTAAAAGCTCTAATTAAGGTGCTGATGTTTCTTTAATAAAAGAAAAAACTGGAAAGAAAATACAGTGTTGAAAATTTCAAAAAGCATGAAAATGGATGCAGTTTAGGGGAAGGACATCGAAACTTCATTAAGAGCCGTGACTCTAACATCATGACATGTGGGAGGGAAGCCAATTGGGAGATTTCTCCAGGGCTTCTCTGAGTCTTTAGTGGGGGGATGGATGTGCCCAGGACTCTCCTTTGTTTGGAGGGGCTTCTCTGCGTGATTCTCTGAGCTTCTCTAGAAACAAGTGCTGCATCACACTCTTTGGAAAACAGTGCTTGGGGTAAAGCTCAGAGAGGTTCTGATGCCATTAGAGATTCAAATATCCCTGGAGTTTCAGGGTGGTCCTTTGGAAATTATCGGACAATCATTCATTCCATCCTGAGGCCTGATGTGCTCTAGAGCCATTAATAGGTACTTTCTGTGCTGGGTAGTAAAGATGACTGGATCCCTTAATGGGGAGAATTCATCAAGTTAGAACATGGAATCATGACCCTAGCATCTTTTAAAATAAAATTTCTTTTGAAAAATGAACAAATGATATAAGTTAAGGATTTTACCTTTAGAAGAATGCTTATAAAAATGATTATGGAGTTTTGTAGATGTATCTATTAAGTCCAAATCCCTGTATCTTAAGTGAAGGTACAATTAAAGGACTAATGGAAGAAAAACTAACACCTGGGAAGACAGATGGGAAAGAAGGTGAACCTCAGACTTCATTCATGGTTTATGTCCCTGTTACCCAGAGAACGGTGTCATGACGTGTATTTTAGCATAAACTCTCTCTGTGAATTATACTGATCAGCCTCAGTCTTAACAAAGGTTGTTCTCTGCAGATTTACTCTGAAAGCGAAGACTTTACTCACAAAAGTCTGAAAGCTAAGACTTTCACTGTTAGCTAAGGAAAGTGAATTCAGGCACACCTGTCTGCCCTATGATGTAATCAGTTTCCTGAGTCATCTCTTCAACCCTGGTTCTGTCTCACCCATGTGGTTGCATTTGGTTTCTATTTAGTGGCTGTGCTTTCTTATGAAGACACTTAGCAAAAACAAAGAGAACCTAATTCAAATTATAATCTATGCCTTTGATAGGATCCACATCGCTGAAAATACTCCCGCTTAGGAGTTCAAATGACTTTCATCTCCTCCAGTCCCATTACTTATTCCCATCCCTCCTGTCCTCAACTCTCACAGTTACTATAAAGCATTTTGGGGTTGATTATGGTCGATCTAACAACACTTTTAGATAAAGTGAGGCAGCTTTCCTTCACTAGAAAACATAACTCATAAAGTTACTATCTAATATCTTATGATATAATCTATGGAAATAATTTAAAAAATTGAAATACCTTTCACTGACGTTTTAAGATTTTATTTACTTATTCATGATAGACATAGAGAGAGGGGGAGGGGCAGAGACACAGGTAGAGAAGCAGGCTCCATGCCCAGAGCCTGACGTGGGACTCAATCCCGGGACTCCAGGATCATGCCCTGGGCCAAAGGCAGGCGTTAAACCGCTGAGCCACCCAGGGATCCCCCCTCCCTTTCACTGACTTAAAAAATGTTTTTATACATGCTATGATATAAATACATTCTAAGAAAAATAAGCTAGCTTAATAAAAATGCAATTTAAAATAGGCTACTGATAGAATAAATGAACATTAAACTCCTTACCACTTAGGAATTTCTAGACAGTTCTAGATATTACAGACATCTGCAATTTTTGAATTTTACACCTCGTCTCCTTATGTCTAAAGAAGACCATCAATACTTATAGAAAAAATTCTCTTACAGAAATACCAGAATGAAGCTACACAATTAGAATTGTTCGGTGCAGTTATATTTGTAACTGGAATTAGGAATAACTTAACCATCAAAAAAAGAATGGTTAAATTATACATCTGTACATACCACGTTACTTACTAAATTTATACATACTATGAAATGCTATGGAGCCACTGAAAAAAGTGAGTTAGATTTATATGTACTGACAAGAGAAAGATGTCCATGATGTGTTAAGTGAAGAAAAGCAAATCATAGAACCATATACATAGCATGAGCTCACGCACTTAAATATTAAAACAAAATGCCTATGTATATTTATAGAATATATTTGTAAATGCATAGAAAAAGATATGGAAAGAAAAGCTTCCAACTATTAACAAGGTTAAACTCTTGCAAGGAGAATGTGAATAGGGACTTTCATTTTTATTCTAGACTTCTCTATTTGAATTTTTATTTAGGAATATACATTAATTTTGTAATTTAAAACATTTCAGAAAAGAATGAATCAAAATTACCAATAATTAATGGTGTCTTGATTTAGACATGTCCTATTTGATGAGATCTAATTTTATTAATAACATACTGTTATAACTATTACCTATAACAGGTTTTGGTAAAAACAAGAATTGCAACAAGTCTGGACATCACGGTGGAGTATTTCCTCTGGGCTTGGTGATGGCGCCCTCTTGTGACCAGTGGAGAATGTATCTGTTACCATCCCCTCTGCACTGAAGTGCTAAGATGTACTCCTGGCGCAGTGGGGTAGAGTAGGGCATTAGAGGGAATCTAACACTTTCCAAGGTAGACTCTTAAGAACTTCTTGAATGGCTTCATATACTGTTAGAGTGTGGGATTTAATTCATTATTCCTTATATATCCAGAACAATTTTAATGTCTGAAGCTGAGAAATACTCTCAAGGTACATTCTTTTTTTTTTTTTTTAAAGATTTTATTTATTTATGATAGACATATATATATATAGAGAGAGAGAGAGGGAGAGAGAGGCAGAGACACAGGCAGAGGGAGAAGCGGGCTCCACCCAGGGAGCCTGATGCGGGACTCGATCCTGGGACTCCAGGATCATGCCCCGGGCCAAAGGCAGGCGCCAAACCGCTGAGCCACCCAGGGATCCCTCAAGGTACATTCTTTCTTGGGCCGTTTGGAAATTGCTTTCCAAATTGGTTGTGTTTTCATGGGACACGAGGTAGATGTGGGCAGGGAGGAGAATGAAGATGGGGAAAAATGTGGGAGGGGGAAGAAAGAAAGTGGGGATGGCCTGAATGTTTATAAGGGGCCAAGGTGTGTTTTCATAGCTAGAAGAAATGAGAAAGAAACAGAAATGTGACAGGCCAGACAGGGACAGCATCTGTACACATAACAAGGACCAATGCAAATGAGGAAGATCAAAGAACTGCACCTAAGTCACAAAACTACTTGCAAAATAACTTTAAACAGACTCTCCTTTCTGCCATATTCAGGTATAGAATGGAATCACTACAGTCTCTCTCACAATCCTTTACACTAGGGATCTAATTATGTAACATATATTAGAACCTTTTTTTTTTTTTTTTTTTTTTTTTTTTTTTAGCTCTTAAGGAACCTCCATCAAAGATCACCTGGAAAGCACTTACATAAAGAAGTGGGTTTTGGAGGTGTGGGTGAAGGTGAAGGACAAGGTCCAGGCACTGAAGCTTGCACAGTGAGGTTAAGGCTGAAGGTTCCATTGAGCACATATGTGTGATTCAAAGTTGGAGCGTTGGAAACAAACAGACCGGTATTATCGCCGAAGTTCCACTTGTAGTAAATGGCTGACTCATTGAGGAAGTGACTAGGGTCGTGAATCAGGACGTTGAACATAATGGGGAGATCCCTGAGGAAGGTTTCATCGGATAAATTCCGATCATTCTTCTGGTACATAGTCACAAATACAGGAATGTGATCTAAAAGATATACAAAACCAAAAGAACACGTGATTGCTTGATTTTTAAGTGGATGACTTCAATAATGCTTTTAGGTTAAAAAAATTAAAATGAGGGATAACTCAGCATCATTTTCCCTTCTCCTATGTAAGTTTTCTAGTGTTTTTCCAAGTTATTCTGGAAACACAGATGGAGCACCATATAATTAAACATATAAGCTAGGGAATATGAATTGTAACTGAGCCCAGATCACTTGGTTCTGACTCTTTCTTAATCCACTAACAGCACCAGAACTAACAGCCTCACCATCAGTTACCTTAGAATTCACACCACTCACCTGTTACCACGTACACATCTTTCACTTTTGCGATGGGGACATATGCATGTCGGTGTCTTCTGTAAACAATTACTTCCATGAGATGAGGGCCAAGTGTCACATTGGCTGTGTTTACAGAAACTCTTGCTGAACCCCGTCCTAATTTCTGCAAATACTGACCTTTGAGAGGATGGAAATTTTTAGTTATTGGCCACATTATGTGATCATTAGAGGAAGTTGTTGTTTCTTTTTGACTAGTGATTGCCACTTAGAAAGTGCTCTGGAAAAGGAAAAACAGGATGGGGATGCGGTCCTGGCTGCTTCAGAAAGGAAGGTGGTACTCATTTGATGTAAAACCTTATATACAAACCCACAGTTACATAAATATAATTGTATATAGTTGGTTAAAATGAAAAGAGCTGTTTAGTGGGATAATACTGCTAGTCCCTAGTTTACAAATAAAAAATGTTTATAAATAAGAGGTCAGGCACTTGAAATACATGTGTTTCAGAGAAAACTCATGCAATGTAATGGTGAGGTATCCAAAGGAGTTAAAATCTATCCAAAGATGTACTTTATTGTTGTAACAATACTACTATTTCAGCTATATAATTAAACAATTTCTTTCTTTCTTTTGGACTAGGATCCTCCGTTTACTAATAGAAATATATAAAAAAACACAGTAAGTGATAAAAAAAAAGGTCAGGGTATGGTAGGTGTAAAAAGTAATGCAGTAGTTCTATAAAGACATTTCTAGGACATTCTTGACTCACTCTTTTTCCTTCTCCAGCCCTAACCTAAATCTGACTACCACTGGCTAGATGGAGAAAGTAATTCCTCTCTCTTAAGGCCTAAGGATTTTTCTAATCCTATTGAGGGGCCCCGCATAGATGTGTGATTGGAATGACAGGGATGGTAAGACGAAGGCTTGCGGGGATGTTTAAAGACCATGTTTATTAAATGGTCAAAGGTATCAGAAAAACACACTAATCTTCTCAGGGATATGTGACTTGGAATCCCCTTTACCTTGAGATGCAGAGGTGGTTCGGTTGGAGGTTGGAGGGGAAAGATGTGTCACTAGTCAGGGGACTAGTCAGGGGACTAGTGACACATGGGGAAAATGTTAGTGCTGGCATCGAGGACCACAGAAGCAACTATTTGTTGAAGGAGAATATCTGTTTACTCTGAGACTTCAGAATGTGGAAATTCAAAACAGTCGAGTTAGAAAAGCAGCAATTTCTGGGCTGAAAGCTTGATTTTAATAGACATCTTGACTAAAAAGAGGCAAAGAGAGACTGGAATGTTGGTGAGCATACATGACTCCATGCAAATGGTCAGCTCAAAGAAATGATGGCATCTGGGGAGTTGACTGACAGAGCCATAAAGGCAAAGAAACAAAGTCAGCCTTCACTCACGACTTAACTAGATGGTCATAATATTTGATCTATATTTTGTGCTTTGTTAAACTGATGTGTATTGTTAATATGTTGTTTTGACTTATAAATGAGTTAATGGAACAGAGAAACTTCCTCTGATTTATAAAAAAAGACAAAAACATGTAGAAGTTTGGAGCCTGCATGATTATAGTAGCAATTTTCACACATTCATAGCCAGGTGGCACCTGGTGACATTTTTAAGAACTTAGCATCTTTGGTAAGTTATAACCTAAACTTGCTCCTCCTAAAAATAATCATTTCACCAATAATAAAACAAAAGTGGAGACCATTTGTGGTTTAAAAAAAAAAAAGAAGATAGGCTTTGTCAAAGAATAGTGGTTAGAGGGATCCCTGGGTGGCGCAGCGGTTTGGCGCCTGCCTTTGGCCCAGGGCGCAATCCTGGAAACCCGGGATCGAATCCCACATCAGGCTCCCGGTACATGGAGCCTGCTTCTCCCTCTGCCTATGTCTCTGCCTCTCTCTCTCTCTCTCTGTGACTATCATAAATAAATAAAAATTGAAAAAAAAAATAAAAAAAAGAATAGTGGTTAGATTGTTATGTCTACACAGTGGAATATTATACAGTCATTAAAATAATGTACATAAAGAATTTTAATGATATACTCAAATGTTCATGATATTCAACAAAAACGTGTATACATTCTAATCTTTTTTTAAAAGTTTTTTTTAAAGATTGTATTTATTTACTCATGAGAGACACAGAGAAAGGGAGAGAGAGAGGCAGAGACACAGGCAGAGGGAGAAGCAGGCTCCATGCAGGGAGCCCGATGTGGGACTCGATCCCGGGTCTCCAGGATCACACCCTGGGCTGAAGGCGGTGCAAACCGCTGAGCCACCCGGGCTGCCCTATACACTCTAATATTAACCCAGAAGTACTAGCGGAAAAAAAAAAAAAAAATCCATCATGTTAATAATGATAATCTCTGGGTGTTAATTATGGGTGACTTATTTTTCATTGGTACTTTCTGCATTTTCTAAATTTCCTACAAAGTATATAACTTTCTTTCTTAAAAAATCTTTTGACAACAAAAAATTAAAGAAAAAAATTAAATGCCCATCTGTGTGCCAAACAACTATTCCTATTTTCTCATGTTACTGTTTTAGACAGAAAGAAATAGAAAAGTTTTCTTTTTCTTTTTCTTTTTTTTTAGTTTTAGTTTTCTTTTTAAAAAGAAAACTGAATCCGTTTTTTACCTTCTTTTAATTCTTTGGTGTCCTAAAGATTTGCCAAAGCTACAAGATTTTCTTTTCATTCCTTCCCCTGTACCCTAGGTAAGGAAAGTTAATTGAGTAACTGTTTTTTTTTTTTTTTTTTTTTTTTGAGTAACTGTTGTTAAACTCTTGATGTTAGCATTCTTGATTATAGAATAAGAAAAGAGAACAAAATTAACAATTTAAGGGCAAGTAAAGAAGAAGCTAAAGGAGTTTTGTAAAAAGTCCAACCAAGTGTGCGAAAGACGTAGACAAAATTGCATCTCTTCCATCCAGGGTGGTGAGGGAAAGGTTTTCCATCAGGGAACACATCATGATGGTGTTCGTTGGTACCATTTCCCCAGCTGCCTTCCTCTGTCCAATTGTAAACATACAGGTCAGGCGATGGACCAGTATCTAGACAGAGAAAGAAACAACCCAGGCTTGTCATCTGGGCTCAGAATGCTCAACGCTCATCATTGAATTAAACATCTTTTTATATTTTTCAATAAATATAAATATAGTTGAACAACTAAAACCTTAATTTTCAGAATTCATCCAATGGTATATATTTTTGGCATGTCCGTTTTCTGCCTATAGGTTATATTTCTGTAAAAATTTCATATAAAGCAATTATTCAGAAAGATTCATTCTAGAGATACCACAATATATTTATTTTTAATATTGGATCTCCACATCACAACTGTATTCAAACTGAGGGATACTTAATCTTTTTACATTGATACTGCTATCTGTAGGTTTTTTTTTTTTTCACCTGAGTCATTTGGTATCAATCAACTCAGTGGTTCTTTATGTGGTGATAAATATTATATAAAAATTTTCCTAAGTTCACAGGGACTTCTTCATATAAAAATGCTCAGAGGGCTAAAGTGTCATTTAAAACATTCATAAGAATTAGCATTTTTAGAAAAAAGAAAAATTACTACTAATAATAAACAATACTTTAAAAATATCAAACCCTTTTTACACAGAATCTAATGTTTTCCTAGTAGGAAGATGATAAATTAATAAGAAATGAATGCATCGACAGTTTAACAGAAGTTCTAAGTAATAAAATCCTATCATAAGTGCATCTACCAGTCTTGTCACTGATTGAAGAATCTCAGTAATTAGCTCAGAGTTTTTGAGAATGTGCAGTTCTCAAAATAATTTCTCTTGATGCATTTGTGTTCATTTGTGCTCTTTAACATGTACAAAGAGCTTACCTACTTTAAAAGCAAAGCAAAACCAAAACATACACGTCTTTGCATTTGCACTAGCCACACACATTTGCTTAAACGATACCTGTTTATAGAAATTAATCTGACCAGATTTCTGTCAAATTGGCTATTGTTTGAGTAGCCAAAAGAATTCCAAGTAATCAGACCAAAATCTGAGAATCAACAAGGTATTCTCTGGCTAATCAACTAGATACTAAGAAAAAGCTGAGCATGGCAATGTAACTCTTGAAGAAAGTTCCAAGTGGAAAGCCACCAGTTTGCTCAAGCGGATTTGGCTAATGTTGATGTAGGAACTGGGTAGAGCAACATCTCCCTGTCACCCAATTTGAGGCGGGGGCGACATAGGATGACAGCACCTTGCATTTATGGAATTACCTGAGAGCCTTCAGGTTCATGAGATGGGGCTCCAGTAGTTAGGAGGACTAGACTGTTCCACGAATAACATTCCTTACCATTTCCGCAGTTCTTCTCATAGACTATGTTGCCACTGACATCTTCCCTTTGGCATCTGGGGAATACCAGGTCTACCACAAATGTGATCGTTGAGCCCACAAGAGCTGGTGAATCACTGGTGAGAATCGCCCGCACATGGCCTCCTAACACATAGAAAAGTATAATTTAGGGACACCTGGGTGGCTCAGCGATTGAGTGTCTGCCTTCGGCTCAGGTCTTGATCCCAGAGACCCAGGATCGAGTCCTGAATTGGGCTCCCTGCAAGGAGCCTGCTTCTCCCTCTGCCTGTGTCTCTGCCTCTCTCTCTCTCCGTGTCTCTCATGAATAAATAAATAAAATCTTAAAAAAAAAAAAGTACAAGTTAATGATCAAGTATCTTTTTCCTTTCACTGGTAAATAAACAAAGTAGAGTTAAACCCACTAATAAGGACCAGAGCTTCCCTATGCCTTTTTTTTTTTTTTTTAAAGTAAGCCCTATGCCCAGTGTGGGGCTTGAACTCATGATCTGGATATCAAGAATTGCCTGCTCTACTAACTGAGCCAGTCAAGTGTCCTCCCATTCTTATGCCTCTTAACAATAAATTATCTTCTGGATTATTTTCCTAACTTTTGCTTTCAGAGTACAACATTCTAGAAGGCACACACACACAAAGTCAGATCAATTAAAGAATTCTCTGACCATAGAAAGGACATTTACTTAGAATTTTTAAAATGTGCTCAATTGGGATCCCTGGGTGGCGCAGCGGTTTGGCGCCTGCCTTTGGCCCAGGGCGCGATCCTGGAGACCCGGGATCGAATCCCACATCGGGCTCCCGGTGCATGGAGCCTGCCTCTCTCTCTCTCTCTCTCTCTCTCTCTCTGTGACTATCATAAATAAATAAAAAAATTAAAAAAAAAATAAAATGTGCTCAATTGGATTGAGAAAACAAGTATTAAGGGTCTGTATTTGTTTAGACTCAAAATCAATGACTCAAGGACTCATTCTTTAATTTGAATGGAAAGATACTCACTTTCTGATAAACCACACTTTTGAGATGGTCAAAACTGCTCTAGCATCTCAGATCTTCTGAAGAGGACCATTCCCACATGATGGAAAGAGGTTTGAGCGTAAAATCTGTGTGCTCTCTAAAATCTTCTAAGAACTACAAACTTGTCCATTTCTAAAGGGATTAAACCTTTGTGTATGTGACTTAGTGACAATACTGAGATAAGAAAAGATTGCCCAGGGATCCCTGGGTGGCGCAGCGGTTTGGCGCCTGCCTTTGGCCCAGGGCGCGATCCTGGAGACCCGGGATCGAATCCCACGTCGGGCTCCCGGTGCATGGAGCCTGCTTCTCCCTCTGCCTGCTTCTCTGTGCCTCTCTCTCTCTCTGTGACTATCATAAATAAATAAAAAAATTAAAAAAAAAAAAAAAGAAAAAAAAAAAAAAAGAAAAGATTGCCCAAACCATGTGCCTCCCACTTGGTAACTAGAGTACTGTCATTCACAGAAGCAACGTAAGCCAGGGGATCTCCAAGTCTACAACCACGAAACTAAATTAAATAGAAAATAACAGTTGTTTGGCTCGAATAATTGATTTACCTTTCCAAGAGTTTTTCCACCTTGAGTCTCCCTTCTTCCACACTGGATACAGTTCTTCATTCCAGTCATTTTCATCTGAAGACCAACCAGTTAGTTGGTTGTGCTCCCTCAGATAACCAGAAATTCTTTCATTGCTCAGCACATCGTGAAATTCTATATCAATATTTGAAAAACAAATTATTATTTTTTTTTGAAAAACAAATTATTTTGTCTACCCCATTCTTCATTTACCACTTACCTAACAATATTTACAGCAACTTCTCATTTCATAAGGTTGGAAAGTCATACTTAATATTTCCAATATGTCAAACAGAGGTTTTTAATTTAAAGTCTACTGGAAAGAGCTTAAATCCAACTCTTTAGACCCTCTTTATGTACTTTAAATGAGTCAAGGGTGGGGGGGGGGGCGGGGTGGTACAGGGAGTTAAGCATCCGACTCTTGGTTTTGGCTCAGGTCCTCATCTCAGGATTGTGAGATCGAGCCCCACATTGTGCTCTGCACTCAGTGCAGAATCTGCCTGAGACTGTCTTTTCCTTTCTCTTTGTCCCCTCCCCCGTCTCATGCTTGCTTTCTCTCCCTAAAATAAATGAGTCAAGGAAAAATTTTAAAAGTTGGTATTTCTTAGCCATTATTTGCTTTCTCAATACATATTCTCTGAATATTTGGACTTGATATGCTATCATTAGGAAAACGCTGATGCCATTGATATTCAGATCAGGTTTGGCATCTTTTCCCCTCTTACCTGTTCTCTTGGCTAAAAGAATGCCAGGCTCAGGAATGCCTCCGGGTTTCCTAGAGACGCATACCAGTACTAGAGAGCCCACTGTTAAACAATCTAACTTTTTTACGGCCCAGTATATGGCTTGACTTGGTGAATGCTCCCTATGTACCGTGTAATCTACAGGTTTTAATTTTTTTTAACATCATTTATATTAAGAGCTGGTTGATAATGTTTTGAGACTTCCACCTTCCTGATTTTCTTTTCTTTTTTTTTTTTTTTCCTTCCTGATTTTCTATTTGTTACTTCAATTATTGAGAGAGGAATGTTGGCATCTTCAATTATAATTATGAATTTGCCAATTTCTTCTTTTAGTTCTGTCAGTTTTTGCTTCATGTATATTGAAGCTCTGTTTAGAATTGCTGAGTCTTCACAAATTAATCCTCTTACCATTAGGAATTGACCTTTATCTCTGTTAATATTCTTTATTCTGAAGAATACTTTGATAATAATGCTTAGTGGTTAATTAGTACAATCTCTTTTCATCCTATTTTTTAAAAAATTTTATTTATTTATTCATGAGAGACAGAGAGAGAGAGAGCGAGAGCGAGAGCGAGAGGGAGTCAGAGACACAGGCAGAGGGAGAAGCAGGTTCCATGCAGGGAGCCCGACATGGGACTCGATCCCAGGTCTCCAGGATCACACCCTGGGCTGCAGGCAGGCGCTAAACCGCTGAGCCACCCAGGGATCCCAATCCTATTATTTTTAATGGAAATATATTTTTATATTTAAATAGGTTTCGGGTACACAGCATACCTTTCATTTGGAGTATTTAGGTAACTTACATTTATTTTTTAAATTTTATTTAAATTCAATTAATTAACATATATTGTATTACTAGTTTCAGAGGTAGAGGTCAGTGATTCATCAGTCTTATATAATACTCAGTGCTGGGATCCCTGAGTGACTCAGCGGTTTAGCACCGCCTTCGGCCCAGGGCGTGGTCCTGGAGTCCTGGGATCGAGGCCCACATCGAGCTTCCTGCATGGAGCGTGCTTCTCCCTCTGCCTGTGTCTCTGCCTCTCTTTCTCCCTCTGTGAATTATTTATTCTCATGAATAATTAAATAAAATCTTAAAAAAAAAAAGTAACACCCAGTACTCATTATATATCATGGTCACTATATCATGTGCCCTCCTTAATGCCCATCACCCAGTTACCCTATCTCTCCACTTACCTCCCCTCCAGCGATCCTTGGTTTGTTTCCTATGATTAAGAGTCTCTTATGGGGGCAGCCCCGGTGGTGCAGTGGTTTAGTGCTGCCTGCAGCCCAGGGCATGATCCTGGGGACCCTGGATCGAGTCCCACTTCAGGCTCTCAGCATGGAGCCTGCTTCTCCCTCTGCCTGTGTCTCTGCCTCTCTCTCTCTCTCTCTGCATCTCTATGAATAAATAAAATCTTAAAAAAAAAACTTAAAAAAAAAGAGTCTCTTATGGGGTCATTTACTTTTAATGTATTTATTGATATTGTGGGATTTAAGCCTACCATCTTATTTTTCTATTTGTCCCATCTGTTCTTTATGTCTTTTTCTTCTTTTCCTGTACTTTGTGGGGTTTTTTTGGAATCCATTTTATCTCCACTTCTGGCTCATCAGCTGTATCTTTTTGTTTTGTGGGTTTGCTCCAGGGTTAATAAAATTCTAGTTCTTTTGAAATTCTTTTTAATCTCAAGTGTTTGGGACACCTGGGTGGCTCAGCGGTTCAGCGCCTGCCTTCAACTCAGGGCGTGATCCTGGGATCTGGGATCGAGTCCTGCATCGGGCTCCCTGCATGGAGCCTACTTCTCCCTCTGCCTATGTCTCTGCCTCTCTCTCTGTTTCTCATGAATAAATCTTAAAAAAATAAAAATAATCTCAAGTTGTTGTCTTTCTACCTTGCCCGACAACTCCAATGGTCACTTGGTCTCTCCTTTGAGGATTGCAGCAGACTGGTTGGCTGCCTGCCTAATAGCCATTTCCAGGCTGCACCCCTACTTTTTTCTTTCCCTTATTTTAGAGCTTCTACTATACCAGTTCAAAATTCCAAAGACTCAGTTTCCTAGCTTTCCTTAGAGTATGGGCAGGAGCAAAGGATTAGAATCTGGCTAATCAGAACTGAGAGGAAGTCCTCTGAGGGCATCTGGGAAAGTTTTCCTCCTCTCATAAAAAAATTTAAAAAGAACAAACTCCATTTTTGTTCACATCATAATTGATTTTGGAGATAGTAAGGTAGTAATGTGATGCTCAGAACTGTGACAGCCATACGTAACCATGAAGACACAAATCTAAAAAAGCAAGCCAACACACCAAGGATGTCAGAGAGGAAGGACACACACACAAAAAAAGTTCTTGGTGTTATCGAGTTCTTGCTCTAGTCTGGCCTGCCTCTGGACTGGTTAAATTACAAGCGTCTTGCTCAACCTTTCTGAGTATTCTGTTACAGCGAAAAGCTCAATTGTCTGTAACCCATAGCCATCCCCTAATCATACAGTATCATAAACTGTTCTCTCATCAATTCATATGCTCTTGTGTCATCTGGATCCATAAAGCCAGAAATATTGTCTTCTCAAATACTGGAAGAGGACTTCCACAGGTGTGGTATTTAGTAGGTGCTCAGAGAACCCATTTTGAATGGATGCTACTAACCTCTATCTTTTATTTCTCCTTTTTGTTAGGAAGAGGGAAAAGCCTGTTATTTCCTTCTTATAAGGGAGACAGATAGAATGGAAAAGAATATTGAAATGAATATTGAACAATCCAGATGTCCTACAATGGGTGAATGTTACAAAACTTGGTTTCTGGTCTTGATTTTGTTACTAAGCAGGCTGTGTTGATCAACCTCAGGCCATGTTTTCTCTGGCCCTCCAAATCAGACAAAAACCAGATAAAACAAAAAGAAAATGTCTTATGACTCTGGGAGATTGTTTTTATTTGGAAAACTAAGTGAGGGCAATAAATTTAAGTTTATCAATAAATTTTTTTCCAATAAGTTTATTTTATTTTATTTTTTTTCCAATAAGTTTATAACTCGATATTTATTCAAGTTAAGTCATGGAGTGGTAAAATATTCAATCTGGAATGAACTAACATTATTTCAAATCACTTCATTTTAGAGATGAGGAAATTTAAGCCGAGAGAGGTGACAGGATTCACTCAGGTCACCTTTAATAGAGTGGAAATGAAGATTCACATTTTTTGATTCCCAGGACTGACTTTCCCCCCCACTGTTCCAAAGAGTCTTCCTCTTCCCTCAGATCCTGAGAGAAAGTCAGTGTTTCCAGAACCAATCAAAAGACAGGTTTCTCCTCTGATTTTAAATGTCAGAAATCAAGGAAAAATACAAACTGGAATAGTGACAAGGAATAGATACATGGGTCCATGGAACAGAATAGAGAATGTAGAAACAGACCCATCAATATGCCCTACTGATTTTTGACAGAGATACAAAAACAACCCAGTGGAGTTTCAAAAGATAGCTTTTCAACAAATGGTGCTGTGAGAAAGTAAAATTATAGAAGAAATTTTCAGGCTTGAGGCTAGGCAAGAATTCTTTGACTTGACCCTGCAGACATGATAAATTAGATCTCATTAAAATGAAAAACTTTTGCTCTGTGAAATAGCATGTGAAGATGAAAAGGCAGATTACAAAATGGGAGAGAATATTTGCAAACCACTTTGCCTGTAACCGACTCCTATCCAGAATATATAAAGAATTTTCAAAACTCAACATTAAAAAACAATCCAATTAGAAAATGGACAAAAGACCCTGAACAAACATTACACTGAAGAGGATATACAAATGGCAAAGAGACACATGAAATGATGTCTAGTATCATTAGGCAGTAGGGAAATGCACATTAAAACCACAATGGGATATCACTCTACACCTATCAGAATGGCTAAATAAAAAAATAGTCATGCATCAAATGTAGGCAAGAATGTGAAGACCGTGGATCACTCATACATTGCTGGTGGAAACGTAAAATGGCACAGCTACTCTGAGAAATAGTTTGGCAGTTTCTTATAAAACTAAATATGTAAGTAACACACAACCAAAAAACTGTACTGTTGGGTATTTGTCCCAAAGAAATGGAAATATGGTCACCAAAAAACCTGTACATGAATGTTCATAGCAACTTTATTCATAGTGGTGAACTGGAACAATCCAGCTGTCTTACAATGGGTGAATGTTTAGACAAACTGTGGTATATCCATACTGTGGAACACTACCTTGTGATAAAAAAGAACTATTGATAGATGCAACAACTTCAATAATTTATGTTGAGCAAAAAAAAGCCAATGCCCCTAAGTTACATACTATAATGTTTCTATCATAATATCTTAAAGCGAGAATAAAATGCAGAATGGATTACTGGTTGCCAGGGCAGGAGGTGAGGTGGAGAAGGGAAGTTGGTTTGGCTACAAAAGGGTATGAGGGACCCTTGTAGTGATGGAACTGTTTGGTATTTTGACTGTATCAGTGTCAGTGTCCTGGCTGTGATACTGAGCAATAGTTTTACAAGATGTTACCGTTGAGAGAAACTGGATAAGGTATCCAGAGGAATCTCTTTGCAGATTTCTATTTCTTAAAAACTTTGCATTATTTCTTAGAACTGCAAGTGAATCTATAATGACCTCAAAAAGTTGAGTTAAAAAATAGAACAAGGGATGCCTAGGTGGCTTAGCAGTTGAGCATTTGCCTTTGGCTCAGGGCCTGAGCCCAGAGTCCCAGGATCGAGTCCCACATCGGGCTGCCTGCATGGAGCCTACTTCTCCCTCTGCCTGTGTCTCTGCCTCTCTCTGTGTCTCTCTCATGAATAAATAAACAAGATCTTAAAAAAAAAAAAAAAAAGAACAAAACACACTGAAGAGCAAGTGCGTTTTAAAAGAAAAAAAAAGTGTGTAGGGGAGGGGAGGTTGAAAGTGAAGGAAAGTGGAATCACACCCAGCACCACTGCAGCTTTTCTCTCTCCACTCTAGAATCTCTGCTCTGTCCACCAGCAAAGAGGTGGTGGCCAGGTTGTTAACTACTTCGTCAACACCTGCTCTTGCCTCCTTTTTACCAGGCCTATGATTGGAAAGTGGCAAGGAATCCCTTGGTGTTTGATGCAATGGTAAATTCTAGAGTTAGGAGTCTCTCATGGTTTGTCTTCCTCTCTAATTTTTCCCCACTCAGTTTCTGCTTCCCCCCTTCCTTTATGATCCGTTTCACTATTTCTTATATTCCAGATATGAGTGAACCATGTGATATTTGTCTTTCTCCGATTGACCTATTTCACTCAGCATGATACCCTCCAGTTCCATCCATGAGGATGTAAATGGTAGGTAACTCTAGGAAACAAAGGGTTGCAGGAGGTGCGTGGTGGGATGGGGTGACTGGGTGACAGGCATTAAGGAGGGCATATGATGTGATGAGCACTGGGTGTTATATGTTGGCAAATTGAATTTAAATTTTATTTTATTTATTTATTTATTTATTTATTTATTTATTTATTTATTTTTTGAATTTAAATTTTAAAAAAATGGTAAATTCTACCCATCCTTATTTTTTCTGAACAGAATATTTAGTCTGGGGCAGGAGAAGACAGGAATGCTAGGTTTCGTTACCTTTTGCCTAATAGGTTGGGATTCCTTTCAAACTGAGAGCCAGCATTTAACCTCAGGCTAATCTGTTTCACTGAGCAAAGCAAATTAGTACGGGTGGGAAGAAGGCTAGCATTAGGCACAGGGTCCCACTGACTGTCACTTCTCTGTCCCTCCAGCTCCCAGGACTGAAGACTCCAGGGGAATCTGTCCTGGGAGCTACCTGGAGGTGAGACGATTGCTACCCGGTAGGACTCCCACCCCAAGCCATCTTGTTTGCTGATCTCACAAGAACCCCCTTCACCCAGTTCTGCAAATGAGGAAGTGAAAGCTCAATGGTGTGAAGTTACTTGTGGTCCAGTCCCGCAGGGAACCCAAGTTTGTCCAACTGCAGGAAGGACAGTAGTTGGCTTGCGCTTTCTTCCTCTTCATAGCCGTGGAGCCTGGGGCAAGTCACTCGCCTTGTCTGTGGCTGGGATCCCCATCTGGGAAACATGAGCATCCCAGCGCTAGCATCCCAGGACTGTTCTGAGGCCACCAGATCCCAGGCCTAGCATCCTGCTGAAATCCTTGCATCTGGGCTCTCTCATCAAGCAGGTGGTGGCTTTTCCTCCATCCAGTCACAGGAGATGGCAGGAAAGGGGTCTCCAGGGACCCAAATGGTCCAAGGCTCAGGGCTCAGCCTCTGACCACTCTGCTCCTTACCCTTGCCCTTACCCTGGGGGCCTTGCAGCCCTCATACTCCCCTCTCATGCCTCACCCCTGCCTGGCCCTCTCCAGTCTGGGGAAAACTCACCTGCTCTCTGGGGGTACCAGTGGTTCCCCTTCTTCCTCTCTCAACCCAGTACTCCTGCTGGGATGGCCCCCTGCAAGGACAACCTATTTAAAGGAATTTTCCTTCCCACAAGGAGGAAGAGGAGAGAAAAGAGGGTTTGCACAGGCAGTGTAGATCATGTATCCAAGATTCTGCTCTTGAAGAAGTGGGCCCAGCAGGTGAAAAGCAACACCTGGGCTCTTGGTTTCCACACCCGTTAAATGAGGAGAGGACCACGTGCTCTACAAAGGTGGTGTGGGAACTACCTGAGAGATGTAAGCGCAGCAAGCCAGTATAGTGATTATACACGGTGACCCCTTCTCTACACCTATCGTCCCACCCCTGCACCATGGAGTTGTCTGACAAAAATTAAGACCCCTGAAGTTTTCATCCAGTGAATGTCCCTATTCTGTTGGAATGAAGTGGAATGGACCTTCTGGGTGGTGTATAATTTACTTCTTTTTCCCACCATTGCCACCCATCCCCGGAACAGGACAAATGGGCCACAAAGTGCAGTGGGCCAAAACCCTACTTTGCATTCCAATCACAAGAGGGTTTTTTTTTTTCTTCCTTTCTTCATCTTCTTTTTTTTTAAATTTAAGTAGGCTCCACATCCAGTGTGGAGCTCATCGTAAGGCTTGAACTCAGGACCCTGAGATCAAGACCCGAGCTGAGATGAAGAGTCAGACACTTAACCTACTAAGCTACTCAAGTGTCCTGCAAGAGCAGTTTTTTAAACAAGGAGGCTCCAACCCCACCTCCGAAGAGTCTGCTCTCAGTGATCTGGGCAACAGCCTTGTTAGAAAGTTCCCAGTCTTTAATGTGAGACTAGAATAGAGAGCCTGGGCTTTGGCTCTTCTCTCAGTAACCTCACTCAAGAGGCAGCAAGCTCCTGCAGGTCTGTGAAAGTCTCAACAGGACCAGCAACAGCTTCTGGGCCGGGATGTTTAGTGAACTTATCTCTAGATTTCGGGCCCCCTTTCACTCCAGCTCCCTCCACTACTGGATAGAAACTAGACGAAGCTTAGTGGGTGGCATTTGCTTTGTTCTCAGGCCAGAGACTGTTCCCCTCACATCTCCACCCTTCCAGTGTCTGGCAGGAGAGAAAGTAGCAATTGCAATGGGGAAAAAAGCTCCCTAAGAGAGGGGCTGCTGCATGGTTATCACTTTCCCAGAGCCTGAAGCCAAGAATGGAGCAGGGTTTGGGGGGCATTTTGCTATAGTTTCAGCATTCCCAAAGGTTTCCGAAGAAATGAGCAAGAAAGCTTCCCGAGGATCTTCATGAAGTTAAGTTTCTGGCTTAGACAAGGATACTTCAGACAACCCATCACTTCAGTGGACAAAGAATGGGTTAAAAGAGAAACTCCTTTACTCACTTATGGCGGCATCCAGGGGCAACCTCGCAGCCAGAAGCAGACATCCCAGGAAACAGTAGAGACATTCCATGCTGAATTCTCACAGACCCAGGCAATCAAGGCTTAACTTTTAACTCCTCTGGCTCCATCCACTAAGAACAACAGTGCTCCTCTGGCCTCTGCTGTGCCCCACTCCTTATTTTAATTAAATACAGGGGCGCCTTGGGGCAGATCATGTGATGGTATTAAGCAGTCTTGCCTGATCTGGTCTCTGGAGTTCAAGCTCTTACAACTCATGTGCTTCTGACTCACTCACTCTTAGCATCTATTTTTCTCTTTTTACAGGCGCACCGTTTCAATGTTGTGATTCCATATTTCTGGTTAAAGGGACTTCCTTTCCTATGGCCCCATTTTAATATCCTTCACCAAACAAGATTTCAATCTCCAACCTCATTGATTATCAACTTGCTGGGGCTCCTTTACGGATTCATTCACCTGGCTCATGATATGACATCACAGTGGGGCTTCCTCTGCTATAATTCAAATGACCAGCTCTTCCCGGTGCTAAAATGCTTGTAGGTTCCCTTCCCCCAGGAGGGGACACAGCTGGGGGAGGTAAGCTCTTCAATCACTTGAAATTGGACGGATGCATGGGTGGCTCAGCGGTTGAGCATCTGTCTTTGGGTCAGGATGTGATCCTGGAATCCAGGGATCAAGTCGCGTATTGGGCTCCCCGTAGGGAGCCTGCTTCTCCCTCTGCCTATTTCTCTGCCTCTCTCTCTGTGTGTGTCTCTCATGAATAAATAAAAAGCTTTTAAAAAAAAATTGGAGATTCCATATAAGGATAATAGCCTACGTTGTGCCAGAAGGTGCTTGAAACACTTTTGTACTTTAAAAAGCCCACTTAGGACATCTGTGCAGATCCATAGAACTTTTGGAACAACCTGCAGAATTTCTGGTAGCTGCTCTCCGAGTACTCATTGTACCTCCCAAGGCCAATGGCATAAAACATACTGCATATTTATTTTATGTTACAGAAAGCGGGCATTAAATGTAAAAACAAGCTTGCCTGGAACAAATCATGTTTGGTAATAGAATGTGCAGAAAATGTGGCAACATGAACACTTGACAACATGTGATCTTTCTCTAAGTCACATCCACATGACCATCTTCAATACATAGAAAAGTCCTAGTTGGGGTGAGGGTAAAATTTGGGGTATTAATTTGTTTCGGTTGTTAACAAGGCATAGGAAAACATAGTCTGAGAAACTGAAGTCCACGAAGCAGGTGTAGCCAGCTCCCTACCCTAAGGCCACATGCAGCTCTTTAAAGCTCCTTTTACAGACCATGAAGCACATATGTAGAGAAAAAACAACACAAGGACCATATTCATGGCTGAAACAAAACTATTTTCAAATACAGATGAATAAATGAACAGTGGTAGTATTTATGTAATGTGAATAATCTATGTAGTTCTGTTTGCTTTTTATAACCAACATGTATAACTTATCATAAAAAAGGCTTTTCAAAAAAAAAAAAAGGCTTTTCAGTTTAGAGGAAACTTTCTATTGATATTTGAATGTTATTGCCCTTTGTTGCTAACAATTCTAGCTTTTTATTTCTTTATTTTAAAAAGATTTTATTTATTTATTCATGAGAGACACAGAGAGAGGCAGAGACACAGGCAGAGAGAGAAGCAGGCTCCATGGTGTGGGACTCAACCCCACTACTCCAAGGATCATGCCCTGAGCTGAAGGCAGGCACTTAACTGCTGAGCCACCCAGGTGTCCCAATTCCAGCTTTTTAAAATAAGATTTTATTTATTTATGAGAGAGAGAGAAAGAGAGAGAGAGAGAAATAGAGCATGCATGTGCATGAGCATGGGAGGGAGAGAGGAAGGGGTAGAGGGAAAGGGACAAGCAGACTCTCCACTGAGCCGGGAGCCCAACTCAAGGCTCAATCCCAGAACCCTAGGATCATGACCTAGCCAAAGGAAGATGCCCAACCAATTGAGCCACTAAGGCATCTCTCAATTCTAGCTTTTATTTTTTTTATTTTTTTTTAATTTTTATTTATGATAGTCACAGAGAGAGAGAGAGAGGCAGAGACACAGGCAGAGGGAGAAGCAGGCTCCATGCACCGGGAGCCCGACGTGGGATTCGATCCTGGGTCTCCAGGATCGCGCCCTGGGCCAAAGGCAGGCGCTAAACCGCTGCACCACCCAGGGATCCCTCTAGCTTTTATATTTGGCTACATTAGCTGCCTCTGTCCCTAAGTAAGCTGCAAGTGTCAGACTCTTCTGTAACAAAATCTTAATGAAAGGGAGAGAGACACAGTATGATCAAGTTTTCTTTTATATCTTCTCTCCTTTCTGCTCCTTCAAGGGCAGATGGCTAGGACTTAAGACAATAGGCAAAAGGGAGGGGCCTGGATGGAAGTGAAGAAGAAATCGAAGTTGTTCATTCCAAAGCCTTACAAATTGGATGGATAACTGCACCTTGATAATCATCCGTTAACAGCATGTAGTTTACTTTGTAGGATTCAGATACAAGGTTATTTTGGATATGAAATTTTCTCAAGGTTTTTTGTTTTGTTTTGTTTTAAATAAAATCAGGGATGCCTGGGTGCCTCAGCGGTTGAGCATCTACCCTTGGCTCAAGGAGGAATCCCAGGGTCCAGGATCAAGTCCCAACCACATCGGGCTCCTGCAGGGAGCCTGCTTCTCTGCATATGTCTCTGCCTCTCTCTCTCTTTCTCTCACTCTCTGTGTCTCTCATGAATCAATAATTAAAATCTTAATAAAAAAAAAAGAAAATCATACTGTGAATTTAGTTTATTGAATGAAGGGAGCCATCTCAATTACTTGGTATGATCAACATGATTATTCTGTTTAAAAACAATGCTGAGAAAATAGTCAACTTTTGAGAATATGCTAAATTGTCTCTACATGTCCTGGTTCCTGACAGCCCTTGTGGTGGCTACAGTCCCACCCTGAGAAGCAGCCCTTTAGGGAGTAATGATTATAGCAGCCCCCCCAAAGGGGGATGTGGGCAGTGGCAGGCAGTAGGGAGTTAACACTTTGAATTTTAGAAATTTCTCAGCTCAAAGTGGTGTTTTTAAGCAAGATAATAAAAATGAAGGTTCTTTTCTCTCCAACTCTTATACACAACGGTTGTATTGCCACTATAACAAATTGCAGAAACTTGGAAGCTTGAAACAACATAAATCTATTTTCCAGAAGTCAAAATTCTGAAATACCTCTCACTGGGCCCAAATAAAAGTGTCAGTAGTGAAGAATCTGCATTTTTCCTGCATTTTCTGGCTTCTAGAGGCCTCCTCGTATTTCCTGGTTTGTAACACACTTCCATCTTTAAAGCCAGCCAACAGCCAGTACATTCTTTCTCCCATGGAATCATTCTGACACTGATTCTCCTTCCTTCCTCTCTCACTTATAAGGAATCTTATGATTACAATGAACTCACCTGGATGATCCAGATGAATTGCCTTGTCTTGAAGTCAGTTGATTAGCAACCTTAATTCCCCCTGCAATCTTAATTTCCCCTTGCCATATAGCCTATTCACAAATTCCAGGGATGAGGATGTAGACATCTTTAAGGGCCATTATTCTGCTTATCACAGTACAGAAGATGACTTAACAAAAATTCTGTTTATGAAGAAGAGTTTGTGATGAGAGCAGTCATGGGAAATACCTCTCAAAGATTACAAGACTTGTTGAAACAAAGGCTTTGATACTTGGCAGAGCAGAAAAGCAAGAATAAACTAAAGATAAAGGAATCAGTTCAGAGAGAGAGAGAAAGCTCATGTGACTGCCTTGTCCTAATGTGGGCTTTATAACATGTTATAATCAGAGTCAGGGTTTTCAGATTCAAGCATTAATAAGTGACTCAGAGACTTCTGTTTTGTGTCTACTTTAGTCTCTCCCCTCTGGGTGCTCTCCACATGAATAAGTAATTAAAAAAACTCCTTTGTTTCCAGGTTTACTAAGTTTTGAAACTATTCACCCACCAAAATATTTTTCCTGGTCTTGCAGGGAAAAAAGAGAAAATGAATCACCAAGGTCAATGCATTCTTTTTCTGGTCACTTCTGAAATCAGCTAGCATCAATGGCTGTTGTATTTTTAGCCTGATTTTCTACCTGAAGGAATCAGATACTAGATTTGGCCAAAGGGATTTTCTTCTTGAGTGCTGGCTGCATTTTTTGTCTTTTCAGAAAGAGAGAGGGGGGCTCTGGAGGGGCAGAGGGAGAGAAAGAGAGAGAAACTCAAGCAGGCTCCACGCCCAGCACAGAGCCTGACACAGGGCTCAATCTCACCACCCTGAGATCATGACCTGAGCCGAAATCAAGAATTGGACTGAGCCACCCCGGTGCCCCATGCAAACAATTTGTGACATGACTCTTCTTCTGGAGTTACTGGCTACATTTGAAATTCAAAAGAGTAGTAGGTATAGAAACATACGCTTATCACACTGTTGAAGTCCTAGTTTCTCTGTATTTTTAGTGTGACAGGAACATGAGACATGGAAGTTTGTTGTGTGAATGCAGAAGCAAAGAGAAGTGTGCTCCTTTCCTTTCCACCTTTGGAGCCCACAGAATACTGGGACAGAGAAGGGAAAAACAGAATGCGTCCATGGAAAAAGAAAGGAAGGAGGGACCAAAATAGAAATCTGAATGGACTGTGGTTTCTAGTTTTATGATTAGGGATTATCTAGAAATATTTCAGAATACTGGAACAAGTGCATTGTGCTCATTCATTAGAGATCAATTGGAAGCCCAAGAAAGAAGCTAGAACAGAAATCAAAAGGGGTTTTAACTGTAGAAGAAAGGCCAGGAAACTGAAGCTAGAACAGCATCTCAGCTCTTTATTCTTACACCTAAATTCAGTTTCTTCTCAATGAAAATTTTAAACTTCAGATAGAATTTAATTCAACAAACACTGGTAGTGGTCTAGTTTTCTTTGTAGCCATTCTCCACATTCGTTGGCATGAATGACAATCTGTGACCTCAAAGGAGCATCTGATCTTATTGAGAAGATATTAACCTAGAACAGGTAATAGTGTGAGACGCTGTGTGAAACTTTTTATTCTGGAAACTTCCAAACATACACAAAAGTAGAGTGGCATAATCAACCTCCATGTACCCATTACTTGCTTCAGTGATCATCAATATATGACCAAGCTTGTTTCATTCAAGCTGCTAGAATCAAATATCTGCTGGATTATTTTAGGACCAATCTGAAATATCCCTGACGTGTTGCATTTAAACTAAGTCGCGTAGATAGAGCTAAAGGAATTCAGAGAAGACTGAGATGTAGAGAAGTCTTTATGGAGAAAGTATGAGCTGACTTAGTCTTAAATGCTGAGTGAAGCTGGATAAGCAGAGCATGGGGATGGTACATTCCAAGTAGGAAGGAATAATATGAATAGAAGAGAGAATATTGAACTGGAATGGCGTACTGATGCCTGCTACAGCATGGACGCACCTTGAAACCCTTCTGCTAAGTGAAAGAAAGTGGACACAGAAGGTCCCATATTGTATGAAGTGTCCAGAAGAGGCACATCCAGAGAAAGAGAGCAGGTTGGTGACTGCCAGGGGCTGCAGGCAGGAGAGAATGGGTGGGTGGGGGGTCACTGCTCAGTGGATACCGGGCTTTATGTTGGCATGATGAAAATGGTTGGGATCCAGATAGCGGTGGTGGTTCCCCAACATTGTGAATGTACTAACTGCCTCTAAATTGTTCACTTTAAAATGGTTGATATTATGTTATGTGAATTTCACCTTGATTTTTAAAAATTATGATTCTTTAAAAAATGTGAATGATTAGTTCCTCGAGGCCCTTTACCAGGTATGCCAGGAATGGTGCTAGGAACTGAGGATAAAAAGAAGAAGGAATGTGGTTTCTGGGGCTTGCAGTCCTGTCTGAGGCAACAACCCAGGAAGGAAGTGTGTGCAGGTGCTGAGAAGAGGACCATGTTAGGATGCATAGAGCAAGGGCACAAAAAAAGGGGCTATTCTTTTCCATCCGGGTAGTGCTGTTCCATACAAATATAATGTGAGCCACAAATGTTAATTTAAAATTTATTGGTAGCCATAGCAAAAAAAAATTAATGAGTAACAGTTGAAATTACTCTAATACTATGCACTGTTTAAGTCAATATATCTAAAACATCATTTCAGCATGTAACCAATGTATAAAATTATTAACAAGATCTTTTACACTCTTTTTGTCCTGTAGTCTTTGAAATCCAATGTTTACTTATAGCACATGTCCCGTAGACCAGCTCCTTGCAGGCACTCGCTGGCTGGTGTAGTGGACAGCGGTGCCATAGAGGGACCAGAGAAGCTTCTCTAGTGGGTGAGGCTTGGCCTGGAGCTTGTGCTGCTCCAGGCAGAGCAAGTTGTGGAGGCCACGGCCCAGAAGGGAGCAGGGGCCAGAGGGGTGCCGCGGTCTGCCAGCCGTGAGGGTGACATGCAGTCAATGGGGAGGGTCCAGCCTGATTTTGATGGAAAGAGAGTGTAATAGGGAGTATGTTTTAATGCACATCTGGTATTTTTTTCTGTGACCGATTTCCCAGGAGAGGAGATAAAGGAGAGGTTGAGTTGTCAGTACACATAATTGATTTAATGACTGTTCCCTGCCCCCAACACCCCGACTGTCAGGCTCCAGCTTCTTTTCAAAGTGGAAATAAATCTTGCAAAACTTAGTTGTAAAACTTGTTCATCTCAACTTAATAATCAGTGTCTTGCTCCAGGTAATGTTTCAGTGTTAGCCAAGAAGGGAATCTCTCAAGGCAAGTGATTTCAGAAGTGTAATTTTAATTTCATTTCAAAATAATTGCAAACACACTGAAGAGTTACAAGAAGAGTACAACTCCCATATGCCCTTTACCCAGATTTACCAATTTCAACATTTTGCCATATGTGTGTGCGAGCTTACAGATACTTGTGTGTAGACATTTATGCAAGAAATTGTTATTATTAGTATTTTTTGTATGAAACAAATTGTAGACATTAAGCTCCTTTACCCTTCTTTTCTTCAGTTGGTATTTCCTAAAAACAATGGCAATCTGTTAACAGTAAGTACAGTCCAATTATCAAAATCAGGAAATCTAACGTATACCATCTAATGCCTAGTTTATTTTCAAATCTTCCTTGTTATTCCAATAACATTCTTTACAGCAATTCCCCTCCCCCATCCCCCATTCAGGATCCAAACCAAGATCTTGCCTTGTATTTAGTTGTCACACTCTTTAGTCTCATTTAAACTAGAACATCCCCTCAGGCCACTTTATCTTTCACATCGTTAATATTTGTGAAGATTATTGGCCAATTTTTTATGGAGCGCCCCTCACTTTGGAGTTGCCTGATGCTTCCTCATGCTTAGGTTAAGGTAGTACATTTTGAGCAAAAATACCACCTAAGTAATCGTACTCCCTTTTCAGTGCATGTCATCTTCCAGTATGATTTAAGCAGAAATACATGCAATCTCTTAGCACAGGGCAAGGCATGGGGTAGGCTCTGGAACATTGTTGAGGTTTGGAGGCCTTATGTCAGTGAGAGAGGCTAGTCCAATTGTTACATGAAATTTATAAAACAAAGTTTCATTTGCATAAAAAGCAGCACACTTGTTCTGATTTTAGTATATATGAGGAAATGCCCAACGTGTTTAGAATGTGACATCATTGAAAATAATATTTATATAGATGTAAGGGGACATAGCTCACATACACAAGAGCCGTCTCTTCCTTGTTTTAGCAGATCAGTTTTTCTAAAAGGCTACATTCCAGAAGTTTCCCAGCTCACCCTGTTTACCTTCAGCATTCTCTAAGTTCATTAGGTTTGGACAATAACACCCTCACATATCTACTCACCATTCATTCATTCATTCATTCATTTAGTACAAGGTAGTGAGTGGGGTGACTAGAAGGAGAGGGAAAGAGAATCTTAGCCAGGCTCCATGCCTAGCACAGAGCCTCATGTGGGGCTTAACCTCAGGACCCTGAGATCATGACCTGAACCAAAATCAAGAGTCAGATGCCTAACTGAATGAGCCACCTAGGTCCCCCTCTTTCTTTTATTAATTGTGTGAATTGTAAAGCTCTTTTAGCTTTGTTGCTAAATGGTATATATTCATTCATCCTTTATAAAATGAAAGAGGGTTTTTGCTCAATACCTCTAACTAAATATGGAAATACAAAAGTAACATGGCTCAGCGCAGACTGCCCAGCTGTATAAAATAAAACAGGATGGTGTTCCTGAGACCTCTGAGCAGAGTCAGATTTAAGGCCCAGCACCACCGCAGCCTCATCCTCGCTTCTCCCAGAATCCATGGATCCCAGCTGGGAGATGGGGTAAGCCTGGAAAACCAATGCCAGCTCTCTCAGCTCCCTTTCTTCTCACCCATTCACCACGGAATGCAAATTCTTTTTTTTTTCCGGAATGCAATTTGATTACGATTTTGAGTGTGTGCATGCGTGTAGGTCGAGGGGGCTGATAATAATGGGTCATGAAAAGCGCAATGTTTGAAGCAGAAAGGACCTCCACAGCTGAATTGAATTTCTGGGAGAAGTTTGGATAGACCAGCTTCCTTGCAGTCACCAATGCTTTACAGTTTAAAAAGTTTAAACATGTCTTGTTGTTCTTTTGACCAACTCCTCACTACTTTCTTTTTTTTTTTTTTTTTTTATTGGTGTTCAATTTACTAACATACAGAATAACACCCAGTGCCCGTCACCCATTCACTCCCACCCCCTGCCCTCCTCCCCTTCTACCACCCCTAGTTCGTTTCCCAGAGTTAGCAGTCTTTACGTTCTGTCTCCCTTTCTGATATTTCCCACACATTTCTTCTCCCTTCCCTTATTTTCCCTTTCACTATTATTTATATTCCCCAAATGAATGAGAACATATAATGTTTGTCCTTCTCCGACTGACTTACTTCACTCAGCATAATACCCTCCAGTTCCATTCACGTTGAAGCAAATGGTGGGTATTTGTCATTTCTAATAGCTGAGTAATATTCCATTGTATACATAAACCACATCTTCTTTATCCATTCATCTTTCGTTGGACACCGAGGCTCCTTCCACAGTTTGGCTATAGTGGCCATTGCTGCTAGAAACATCGGGGTGCAGGTGTCCCGGCGTTTCATTGCATTTGTATCTTTGGGGTAAATCCCCAACAGTGCAATTGCTGGGTCGTAGGGCAGGTATATTTTTAACTGTTTGAGGAACCTCCACACAGTTTTCCAGAGTGGCTGCACCAGTTCACATTCCCACCAACAGTGTAAGAGGGTTCCCTTTTCTCCGCATCCTCTCCAACATTTGTTGTTTCCTGCCTTGTTAATTTTCCCCATTCTCACTGGTGTGAGGTGGTATCTCATTGTAGTTTTGATTTGTATTTCCCTGATGGCAAGTGATGCAGAGCATTTTCTCATATGCATGTTGGCCATGTCTATGTCTTCCTCTGTCCTCACTACTTTCTGACATTAGGAACCATCTACAAAGTCAGGGCTATGCACCCGGCTGGTCAAGGCAGCTGCTTTTGTGAAACAAAGTGTTTTATTTGCCATGTATGAGTTTGTAATGTCTCATCACACCCCTATTTCCTCCTAGTTTCTGTGAGGACTGTGTGGATTGACTTATTTATGCCTTATGGCTCTAAGGCAGGTGGGGCTGCCAGAGCAGGACAGGGAGAGAGAGTGGGGACAGATCCCACTGAAGTCACAGGCTGAACAGGATTTGGGAAACAGTGATACAGAGCAAGCAGTGCAACCAAAAGTTTCCCAAATATAAAACCCGCCGTATCATAACTCTCTCTATATGGAGTTGGCGTCTCAGGATTTCTTTTCTTTTTTTTTTTTTCAAAGATTTTATGAGAGGCATAGAGAGAGAGAGGCAGAGACATAGGTAGAGGGAGGAGAAGCAGGCTCCATGCAGGAGCCCGATGTGGGGGACTCGATCAGGGACCCCGGGATCAGGTCCTGAGCCCAAGGCAGACACCCAACCGCTGAGCCACCCAGGCGTCGCGGCATCTCAGGATTTCTATCTCTAAAAGTTGTATTTCCTTCCCTGTTAGTCCTTGACAGTGCCCTCATTTGCACCTCTGCTGAATGGAGTGCGCAGAAGCGCATAAACAGCACGTGTGGCCCCGGAGTCTGGAGAATCAAAGGAGCCACCTGTCGCGGCACGCTCGCCTGCCCACGGCTCTGACTCACCAGGCCCCCAGTCACAGGCTGGGCCCCGCTCCTGTCTCCTCCACGCCTGTGTGTTCACGTTCAGGTCTTTCTTTTCTACATGCAGCAGTGAACTTTCCTTGTAAGTCATTACTTACATTTGCACATTATGGTTCTGTTTGATTGCTGTTTAACCAAGAGATGACTCCAGTAATTCTGATGAGCCAGTCATTGGGAATATGAGCACAAGGGGGTCTGTGGGACACTTTTCAACCCACGAGGGTACAGCGGCAGAAGGGTCCTGACTGCGAAACATTACATTTTATTAGAAAATGCCAGGCAGAGGGGTTCCTGGATGGTGCAGTCAGTTGGGCATCTGACTCTTGTTTTTTAAGATTAAAAAAAAAATTTATTCAGAGAGAGAGGCAGAGTCACAGGCAGAGGGAGAAACAGGTTCCATTCAGGGAGCCCGAAGTGGGACTTGATCCCGGGTCTCCAGGATCACACCCTGGGCTGAAGGCAGGCGCCAAACTGCTGTGCCACCCGGGCTGCCCCTGATTCTTGGTTTTGGCTCAGGTCCTATTGCAGGGTTGTGAGATCCAACTTTGTGCAGGCAGGGGCACAGCGCAGAGTCTGCTTGGGGTTCTCTCCCTCTCCCTCTGCCCCTTCCCACCCTCTCAAATAAATACATCTCAAAAAAAAAAAAAAAAAAAAAAAGAAAGAAAGAAAAGAAAAAAAAAATAAGGCCAGCTTGAGCTTGTAAAAGCTACTCAGTTGATTCTGGTGCTTCTATGGTTTGAAAACCATCTAAAACTATTTGGGAAAGCTACACTCTTTTTAAAATGAGTTACAGTCTTAGGAAAGATTGGAATTAAGCTACTGCTTGGTTCTCCACACAACAAATCCTTCAAATTTCTGGGTTGCCTTTCTAAGGTGAAAACTCAACCTCACCATTGGCCTGGGGGTAGACACTATTTATTGCCTATCCTAAAGGCATTCTCCTATTCCTGGCTCCCTGATGCTGTTTGAGTTCTGCGGGGGCAGGAGGGGGGTGGAGGGGAGGGGATCGCTACTTCTCCAGGACCAGGAAGTCTGGCCTCTGGTCCAGCATGTGATCCACTTCTGGCTCAAGCCATGAGAGGAGGGCTGCTGGGGAGCCTCAAGGAATATTTTCCTTTCCTATTAAGTGGAGGGCATACTAGGTCAAGTTCGTTGTTTAAAGACTACTGAAATTTGTATTTTGTGTATTGTTCAAGTGTCACAGAATATTCTTTTTTCCCTCAACCATTTAAAGATGTAAAAACCTGGGGATCCCTGGGTGGCTCAGCGGTTTAGCGCCTGCCTTTGGCCCGGAGTGCGATCCTGGAGTCCCGGGATCGAGTCCTGCGTCGGGCTCCCGGCATGGAGCCTGCTTCTCCCTCCTCCTGTGTCTCTGCCTCTCTCTCTCTCTCTTTCTGTGTCTATCATAAATAAATAAATAAATCTTTAAAAAATAAATAAAAATAAAAAGTAAAGATGTAAAAACCTTTCTGTACTTAACAAGAAGACAGGCTGGATTTAGCCCATGATTACTGACCCCTGTGCTGCGCAAAAGGGGCACCTACAAGAAAGAAATCTTTTTGATTTACAGGAAGGAAAAACTGAAAGTAGGGAAACGACAGGCTTTAAAGTTGTGTTGTTCTACTTTTTTCCTTATGCAGAAGAAAACCTCTGGGCAGTTGTGAAGGGCTAAGAGATAGGAGAGGACTGGAAACCAATGTGAACAGAAGAAATGTTCAAGGACTATTATGTTTTGTTTTTGTTTTTTTTTAATTCAGGAGAGACAGAGAGAGAGGCAGAGACATAGGTAGAGGGAGAAGCAGGACTATGGAGGACTCGATCCCAAGACTCTGAGATCATGACCTGAGCCAAAGCCACACACTCAACTGCTGAGCCACCAGGTGCCCCAGGACTTTTATGTTTTTGAGGTATGGCTGAAGCAGCTCTCCCTCCCTGCCAACCCAGGCCACTGAGATATCTACCCACATTTTCTTTTATGAATCCCATTGTTTCAGCTTTTGGATTTAGGTCTTGAATCGAGCTCCAGTTCACTTTGTATGCAGTGTTAGGTGGTGATTCCATTTTATTTTTATCTATGTAGTAGCAAGATTTCCCAAGATCATCTTCTTTTTACCCCAATTTGTTGTGGAGGATGGTTGGGGGCAACCTGGCTGTCTGTCACCCAGGGTGGAGGGTTGTCAGATGTCAGGATATGCACCCAGCAGCAGGGAGAAGAGAAGCCTTGAAGTCCTCATAGGATCTTAAGACCAGAGGGACAAGGTACAGGCAACACTTATGTAACCAAAGGACACGTGCATTCACCAGCACACCCCCTTTACCAAACATCGGGAAACTGGGAGTCACTTTAAACATAGAACAGTGTGTCGGGGGGGATATGGTAGTGAGGAAAGTAAGACAAGACATAAATAAATCAAGCAAGGGAATGAACATGTAGAGATTAGCCATATACCTCAAACAGAGGAATAAAATTAACTCTCTTTATATGGGTCAATATATTTTTAAAAAGTACTCAGCATCTTGGGGCACCTGGGTGGTTCAGTTGGTCAAGCTCCTGCCTTCAGCTCAGGTCATGATCTTTGGGTCCTGGGATTGAGCTCCACCTTGGGCTCCCTGCTCAGTGGGAAGCCTGCTTCTCCCTCTATCCCTCCCTCCTGCTCGTGCTCTCTCTCTCTCTCTCAATTCCTAAAAAAACTCTTAAAAAAAAAAAAAAAGCAATGAGCATCTTGAAAAACCAGCTCTAGTTCATGTTGTGACCTGGGATTTCCTGATCATGCATGCCTTCCAGTGGAAGTTTGCTAGTTTACCATGCCACCTCAAGGCAGCTTCCTCCTAGGGGGAGCAGCAGACCACTTGAATGAAACAACACCAGAGGTTTTCATGAGACACAGATAGGTGTTAGGAAGCAAGAGTGTGAGGTAGGACTGGGGCAGCGTTGCCGGAGGACCACTCTGGTAGGGGTGTGAAGCCGGATCAGAGAGAGGGAACATTCATTTACCCAAGATGTTAGTGACAGCAATGACAATGCTGGTTGCTTTTCACATGCTAGACCTGTAATCTGTTTTACATCCTCATAGCAACCTGCCTGAGGTAGGCTTTTGTTTTTTTGTTTTTTAAATTTTTTTAGAGAGGGGAGGGGAGAGGGGTGGAGGGAGAGAAGGAGAGAGAAAGAGGGGGCATCTCAAGCGACTCCCTGCTGAGTGGAGCCTGACACAGGGCTCCATCTCATGCCCTGAGATCATGACCTGAGTTGAAACCAAGAGTTGGAGGTTTAACCAACTGATCCACCCAGGCGCCCCTGGCGTAGATTCTTTCTTTCTTTCTTTCTTTCTTTCTTTCTTTCTTTCTTTCTTTCTTTCTTTCTTTCTTTCTTTCTTTCTTTCTTCTTCTTTCTTTCTTTCTTTCTTTCTTTTCTTTCTTTCTTTCTTTCTTTCTTTCTTTCTTTCTTTCTTCTTTCTTTCTCTTTCTTCTTTCTTTCTTTCTTTCTTCTTCTTTCTTTCTTCTTCTTTCTTCTTTCTTTCTTTCTCTTTCTTTCTTCTTCTTCTTCTTCTCC
The DNA here is from genome assembly GCF_003254725.2 of Canis lupus dingo. Taxonomy (NCBI): domain Eukaryota; kingdom Metazoa; phylum Chordata; class Mammalia; order Carnivora; family Canidae; genus Canis; species Canis lupus. Next base: position 36,772,904 of record NC_064256.1, on the reverse strand, counting down.
TTCCTTCCTTCCTTCCTTCCTTTCTTTCTTTCTTTCTTTCTTTCTTTCTTTCTTTCTTTCTTTCTTCTTTCTTTCATTTTATTTATTTATTCATGAGAGACACAGAGAGAGAGAGAGGCAGAGACACAGGCAGAGGGAGAAGCAGGTTCCATGCAGGGAGCCTGATGCAGAACTCGATCCCAGGACTGGATCACGCCCTGGGTTAAAGGAAGACGTTCAACCACTGAGCCACCCAGGCATCCCCGGGGTAGGTAATTTAATTGTTCTGGTTTTTCAGAAGAGAAGGCCAGGGCACAGAGAGGTGAAGTAATGTGTCCAAAGTCACACAGCTAGTAAGTACTGGAACTGGAATTTGAACCTCTGCAGTGTGGTTCTAAAATCCGCCCCTGAATCCTCTCCCTGCACTGAGGGTTTCACTCTATCACCTGCATTACTTATACCATTAGTGGTTTAATTATAAAAAGGCTTAACTTCTTGAAAATATGGAGGCATTCAGTATTACACGGACAATACACAATTTTTTCTGCTTTAAATTTTTTTCAAAAAGACTTGCTCCGTGGTTTTATTTTTCAATAAATTAATATACCACTAATTTTAAGTAAAAAAATATAGAGGGCTGTGTTCTTCACTGGTGCCACATATATACTATAGCGTGAATATTGAGAATGACAATGGGGAGAGGAGTCCAGTTTGATGGAGTTATAAATATGACAAGTTAACAAGTTAGCTGGAGCTTTTAATCTCAAATTTTATCATTTGTAACTCAGTCCGTGGAAAAGACCTGGCATGTCTTCATTAGTCTTGAAAATAAATGATTGCATTTTACACAACCAAACAGATAAAAATACTGTCAGTGAACAGAATAAAATGAGGAGAAAAGAAAACGATTAGAATAATGCCAGCGAGCTGTATACAAGGGAAAGTTAAAGATTCTTGTATTCAGGGCTCTCCAGCGTTAAATTGATCTTTCAGGCCAATGCTTTGGAGTGTGTTCAAACCAAGAAAAAAGAGCGACATTCTTCATTAGCTGGAGATAACAAGAGGCATTTTCAGTGAGATTTAATGCTGGGTAGAGACTGCAGCAAGCATGGAAATAATTGAGAGTCTGAACTCATTGAACTGATTTGTGCTGTTTACTGATGTTCAAAAATAAAAAGACCCCATTGATTCAAGTTCTCTGCCCCTGAATCCTTTCATCAAGTGTGCAAGGAATTGGCATGACACTCAAGGCCAGAAAGAGTGACACCATGAGAAAGAGACGCGTAAAGGAAGTGGACTTTTCTGGCAGGAACACCTCTGAGCCTGTGAAAGGGAACAGTGAGCGTCTGTGGGGCCAGGCCAGGGGCCACAGCTGTCAGATGGGGCCCGAGTGGAACACGTGGCTTCTGCAGAAGGAATTGGGTTTCTGAGAAAGAATGAAGGCCCTGGCTGAGGTGGCGGAGGAGAGCTCAGAATGGTGAAAAAGACAGCTGGGCTTGGCACCAGGAGAGCACACCAGCCTCCTGAAAGGCGTCCCTGCTGCGAATGAGGGCCATTGTTTCGGGACACGTCAGCCCCAGGGCCTCAAGCAGACCTGCTGCAGGGAGGTGCCTGTCCCTCTGGGTCAGCTCACACCAGACTCAGTGACACACAGGGCTGCAGTTTAAAGGCTTGGTCCAACTTCTAAGAGGAGAGAATTATGAAAATGTTCTTTAATAGGTACATCCTTCAGAAAGACAGCAGGCCAAAGGGGGACCCCCTCATAAGGGAGACAAATTAAAGGGACAAGAAGGAAGCGATATGAAGGAGGAGGAGGAGGGGGAGAGGAAGGGAAAGAGGATTTAAGACTGAACTCTTCCTCTCTAAGCACACATATCTATATGCACATATATTTATATTTTATTATGAAAAATTTCAGAAATACATAAAAACAGAATAGCACAATGATTCCCTGTATATCCATCACCTGGGTCTTATACCAACAAGATTATGCCCTATTTTCTTCATCTATTTTTCATTTATTCATTTCTTCACTATTATTTTTTAAAGATTTTACTTTTTTATTTGGGAGAGAAAGAGAGAGTGTGCAAGTAACAGGGGAGGGAGAGAGAGAGAGAGAGAGAGAGAGAGCACCTCAAGCAGACTTCCTGTTGAGCATGGAGCCTGAGGTGGGGCTCCATCTCAGGACCCTGAGATCATGACCTGAGCCGAAATCAAGAGTTGGACACTTAACCAATTGAGTCACCCAGGTGCCCCTCTTTATTATTATTTTAAAACAGATCACAGACAATTCCTGAATACCTCAATATGCATCACTAAAAGAAAAAAAAAAAAGAACAGTTTTTTGTAATTCCCAATTGCAATAGTTATAGTAATTCCTTACTATCGCTTTATACTGAGTCCATTGTATTAGTTATCTGTTGTTGCGTAACAAATTGCCACAGACTAGTGGCTTAAAACAGGGCAAACTCATCGTCATCCAATTTTGATGGGTCAGGAGTCTAAGGCTTACCTGAGCCCTTTGCTCTGGGTCACACAGACCTCGATTAAGGTGTCAGCTGGACTGCATTCCTTTCTGGACCCCAGGGTCTTCTTCCAAGCTTGTGTGGTCGTTAGCAGAACTCAGTCCTTTGTGGTACTAGGACTGAGGTTCCAGGCTTGCTGGCCAGCTGCTATTCCAGTTCTCTGCTGCTCTTTGTAGCACAGCTCCTGGAAAGCATGTCCCTATTCACAGCATCCACCACTTTCCTCTCATTCCCTTCTGAAACCATTTCAATCAGGGTTTTTACCTCACCATATGTTGGAACAGCTCTTATCAAGGTCACCATGACCTCCATGTTGTCAAATCCGATGGTCCATTCTGAGTTTTCATCTTATTTTACCCAACAGCATCATCAAACGCAACTGATCCCCTTCTTCCTCTGTGTACCATGTTTTCTTGGAGTCCAGGACCCCACCGTAGCTGTCACAGTGCTCCAATCCTCTACCTGCATGCACTCCTTAGGTGAGCCCATCTACTCCCATGGCTTTAAAGGCCTGCTGCATGCTGATGTCTCCAAATGATCTCCAGCCTGGTCCTTTTTGCTAAACTTCAGATACATAAATAACAATAGTAATAATAATGAGAACAGCAACAACAAAAATGAATAAAATACAGTGTATTGTACATTTGCATTTGTTATATTACTAGTTAAAACAATTATTATTCTATAGAAAATGCAAACACATATACAGTGCTTATTTTGTGATAGGTACTGTTTTAAACATTTTATAAACGTTAACTCCTGTATTGTGTTCTTGTCAGTTTCTCCCATTTTTCATGAGAATATTCATCGTGCCCAGGGCTGTCTTCATAGGTGTGTGACTTGTGCAGTCCCACAGGACTCCATCCTTACAAGGGCACTGTGGTTGCTTTATTGCTCTGCTGTTGCCATCTTGAAAGTCTTAATTTTTGAACAAGGGGTTTTGCGTTTTCACTTTGCACTTGGCCCACAGATTATATAGCTGGTCCTGATCCTGCCTCCAGCCAGGGCCTTAGAGCACATAGCAGGCTGTGTCAGAGAGGGCTTCCTTGAACTCATTGACACTGACGAGTTTGCCGAGCTGGCTTAGAGAGAATGGCTTTGGAGTTACAGTCAGACCACCCCGCTAGCCCTCCAAAGCCCGCCTGAGACGTGTTCTCACAGAGCATAGTCTTGGTTCCCTGTAACATCGATTACCAACACTTGCTTTGGCCTGAGGCCCTCTCCTCTGCTTCAGCATGCTGTACAAAACAGTCCTGTGAAGCCACTATAGGGCATCCCAGAGAAATTATTGAGGACCCTGTTGACCGCATCACACATACACCAGAAACTTCTTTTTGGTGTCAGCACATGGGATGGTTAGCTTTCTCCTGAGCAGTGGTTTGTGTTCTATTTTTAGAAGAAAATGGTAGGGTCACCACGGACCACACACATCATTGTTCCCTTCGTTGTCTTGCTGTGAGAAAGCTGAGCCAATTCGGCTACCACTGCTCTACATTATTTTGGTGACAGTCCTCATTCTTGGCTCCACTTTATCCTTACTGCCTGCTTTCCTTGGGCCCATTTTCCTCACCTGTTGAAGTTTTATCTTATTGTATGTATTTTTATAAGTCATTTCATATCCTTTCTAGAAAAAAGTTATAACTCAATAAATTAAATGACAAGTGTTACAATAAATCAAATCCTATAAGATCAAGTGCCCTCTTCTCATAAAATTCCTTTAAGATAAAAATATTTTTCAGGACCTACTCATCTAAGCAGTATCATTCACAAGAACATTCTGGCACAACAGTGACCCAGGCAGTCCTATGGAGTCATGGGATTTGCTTTGCAAGGGCCTGAGCCTGGCATTGAAAGGCTGCCAGGCCAACAAGCCCGTGACACTGAGTCAGCTGTTCAGGGCTCCTGGGGAGAGGATCACTACCACCCTCTTCCTCTTTCTCAAAAATAAATCAAATCCAAGTCAATTCACTGGCCACAGAATCAGATAAGTGCCTGACAGCCCTCTCTGATCCACAAATGTAGCACATTTAGTGCAGCAGGTGGGTTCTGCTTTATGGCACCAGCTATGAAAGAGGGGGTGGTGCACAGAAAGCCAGCCCCTGGGCTACCCTGCTTTGCCTATAGCAGCTTATTTAGAATATCGCTGGAAGAAGTATGGACAAGGGTCAGGCTCACATTATTGGACTCTGACAAAGCACCATTCTCGTACTACCTTTGTGGTTTTTCTCATATCTATGCACTTTTTATTATGGTTTTTACTTAATATTTATCTTTGAATCTACATCCATACTTTAATCCTCTCCTTACCCTGAATATAGGAGTCTGATATACTAATTATTTTTTTCAATCTCTAGAAAAGTAATGTACTGTAATCTATCGTAAAATAAATATTGAAAACTTGCTGAAATAAAACAAATGTGTTCATGAACCTTCTAAAGTCTTCTTATTACTTCTAGTGGTAGGTGTACCATACCCTGGGACACACTGAAAGAGAAACTAGATTCGGGGTTTCATATGGCTGCCCAGAACAGTGTTGGCTATGGTGGAATTTGGGAGGAGCAGAGAACCTGTGCTGTAAGTGCCATACGTACATACACACATTATTATAGATTGAAAAAAATTCAGGTTTTGAGAAACCAAAATAATCATAAGTTAGGATCTATAACTCGTACACCTTTCCTGCTTCTGTTTCAAGGCTTCTTTGGGTAAAACTGTCTTTAAAACAAATATATTGGAGCATCTGGTTGACTCAGTTGGTTAAGTGTCTGCTTTCGGCTCAGGTCATGATCCCAGGGTCCTGGGATTGAGCCCCACATGGGGCTCCCTGCTGAGGGGAAGTCTGCTTCTCCCTCTCTTCTGTTGCTCTCCCTGTTTATGCTCTCTCTCTCTGACAAATAAATAAATCAAATCTTTAAAAAAATAAAACAAAGGGATGCCTGGGTGGCTCAGCAATTGAGTGTCTGTTCTTGGCTCAGGGCATGATTCTGGAGTCCCGGGATCAAGTCCCACATCGGGCTCCCTGCTTGGAGCCTGCTTCTCCCTCTGCCTGTGTCTCTGCCCTCTCTCTCTCTCTCTCTCTCTCTGTATCTCTCATGAATAAATAAATAAAATCTTAAAAAAATATATGTTTACTAATGCCAATAGAGCAGCATTTGTAGGGCCCTTTAGAAACAATGCTGGCAGTTATAAAAAGTTCTATGTTGTATGAGTTGCACTTGTTCATTCAGTTTACCAAGCACCAGTAAAAGAACGTTTAGTTATAAAATACAGGCAAATGTGGCCAGCAGGAAGACTGTATTCTAGAGTGGTCTGGGGCTTCCTCTGGGAGCCCCCATGGAGCTGAGCATGCTGGGAAAAGGATGAGGATCTCATCAGGGAGAGGTTGGAAGGAGACTATTTTAGGGCTGTTTTCACTCCATGCTGGGCATGGGTGGGGGGAAAGGAGGTGAAAGAGAACCTCTGTTTTAAGGGTTAGCAAATAGTTGGAAAAATTAATTTTCTGCAAGGTCAAGGAAGAGAAAGTTTAATTGTGAGCAACAAAACAAGGATGGGAAGTGTAACTGGGTCTTAACTGGAGACCTGGTCAATGGGAGAGCTGGGTACTAAAACTTCAAAACTGAGGCTAGCCCAGAGAGGTTTGTGAAGTGACTATCTTTTTTAAAATCAGGCATCAGAAGCAGAAAGGACACATGACATACTTCTGAGAGATGCTGCATTCATTTAGCCAGAAGTGCTGATTCATGGCTTCAAGGTGGTAGGTTGGCAGGATAAGGGCATTCTGGGGCAGGCAGGGCCATTCCCTACAAAGCCAGGGGACCAAGACAATGGCTGAGAAGTCAGGTATTTGTCTGGGGGTAAGGTCACCTCTTTGGGGATGGATGTTGGAGGGTCGTGGTAGTGGCTCTTTCTTTGGCTTGGGTCATAGTAGCCCTTAGACAATGACAAAAGAAGAGAAATGGGAAATTTCAAGGCTTTTACAAGTTCTTTTGAACTGTTATGGTAGGAGTAGAGGCAGAGAAGTTTAGGAGAAATTTTCCCCCACCACTTCTACCATCTTGACTCAGAGAGATTAGAAAGCGAATGGGACTTCCACAGAGATTTGAAGCATTTTTTTTCATTCTAACTTTAGGGGAAGCTTCAAAGAGCCCCTCTATTAATAGCTGGACTACATTTGGTGAACTGAAGACAATGACAATGAAGAAAATGTCTAGAAATTGCAGCCTCCAGGGTCCCCTGGCCCTTCTTCTTCCTCAAAGTGGTCACAGGAACATACATTGTGACATGTTGGTGGTGTGATTGGAAGTTCCTTAAAATCACAAAAAGCACAAATCAGCAGTCATGTGCTTGATGAAGTTGATAAACAATTGTATTATGTGAGTGTGTAAGTAGGTGGTCAAGGTCCTAGAATGTGCATCCTGTACAACATTATTTGTGTTAGAAAATTGCTAGAAAAATCCAAAGGTCCTTCACCAAAGGAGAGGTTAAATAAATTACGATACATTCATGCAATGGAACATTATGCATTCTTAGACCTTTGTATCAGAGTTTGGTCAGGTCATCAGAAGAGTCTCTGTGTATTCTGCGACTGACTTAGTTAGGATGGGCACACAGTCTTGATCAGAGCCAGTGAGAGGCTGTGAGGATTTTGCTGGGAATCCTTTGAAGGAGACCCCTTTTCTTCACTAACTTGTTAAGAGCTGTAGGGTCTGGAGCTGTTGTAGGAATATTCTCAGGGGGCAAAGGGAGCCTGGAAAGAAGCCTAACTGGTATTGAGAACTTAGCAAGGCTAGTTTCAGTGGAATGAGCAGTGAGACAAATTGAAATGGATTGAAGAGTGAGGTGAAAATGGGTGGGGGAGGAGAGTGGCCAAATGAAACAATGTTCAGAGAAGTGTGGCTTTACAGGAAAGAGAACTGGGGTATTTGTTTTGGAAGACAAGGTCAAGAGCATTTTTCATTTGTTTTCTCCCAGCAGAGATGTGCTACAGTATGTGTGATGTTTACTCAGTGAAGGGGAGGAGGAGAGTGGACAATTGGAGGTGTCCCATAGCATGCGTGGAGGGCTGGCTTCAGAGTACAGAAGACAATGACCAGTGTCCTGTCTGAGGCTTCTGATTTCTCACTAGAGGATGAAGAGGGTCATTTCTTGAGAGAAGGCAGTATAGACAGTTTAGAAAAGGTAAGGAAGGGATCCCTGGGTGGCGCAGCGGTTTGGCGCCTGCCTTTGGCCCAGGGCGCGATCCTGGAGACCCGGGATCGAATCCCACGTCGGGCTCCCGGTGCATGGAGCCTGCTTCTGCCTCGGCCTGTGTCTCTGCCTCTCTCTCTCTCTCTCTCTCTCTCTCTCTGTGACTATCATGAATAAATAAATAAAAAAAAAAAAAAAAAAAAAAAAAAAAAAAAAAAAGAAAAGGTAAGGAAAAGCTTAGGTGGGGGCACCTGGTTCAGGGGACCAGGAGACTCTTGATCACAGGGTGGAGAGCTGGAGTCCCATGTTGGGTGTAGAGATGAAAGAAAGAAGGAAGGGAGTAGGGGAAAGAAGGAAGGAAGGAGGAAGGAAGGAAGGAAGGAAGGAAGGAAGGAACGAAGGAATGAAGGAAGGAATGGAGAAAGGGAGAAAGGCTTAGGTGGGAGCAGGTGCCGAGCCCCCTGGAGGAACTCTGTGGCTTTCCCCGCAGTGTTACTGAGATGTTTAAGGTCATGACTTTACAGTGTTGCTTTCTATATCAGCTACACTGCTCGGTGAGTGTGCTGGTCACAGAAGCCAGCCTTCCGGTTGGCAGGCAAGCCCCTAGAGGAAGGCATACAGAGGAATTGCAGTTATGTATCTTCAAGAGTGATTGGACTGATGTGCTGTGGAGTCTAAGCTAGAAGAAGAAACAGGTGAGGCCCGAAGTGCCTCAGTGACTTGTGGATAGATCCCCCCCCCCCCCCCCCCATAGAGTTTCATTTTCCTTTCCCTTTTGCCCATTTTGGTCTCAGGTTTGGCTTGTGAGAAGCTGCTTGGCCAGTGAGAAAGCTGGAGCCGTTTCTTAGAACTACATCTCCCTACTTCTGTCCCCACAGCTGAGCTACCATAGGTGGTAATTTCCACTAATGTTTCTTTTTTTCTTTGTGTTTTGATGAGATTCATCTCTCTGGTCAATGAAAGGCTTGTACATTCAGCCATCAAACATTATGAAAACCTATCTACAGGATAGATGGCATCTTCAGAGCACTTGGAAATCCAATCTCTCTGGGTCTAATTTTGATGGAAAAAACCCACTAAACCTGAAGCACTGTCCATAAACTAGGGGATCCAGGGAGCTCACTGGAAGGGATTGAGGAAAGATTGCTGATCTAGCTCCGACTCCTCACGGCTCTTATTGGTGTATATAGTCAATGACAAGAAATTCACTACCTTTGAAATATAAGTAGGTTATATCTTCTGTTTTCAGGACCCACATGGTGGGAAGGATGGGGAAGGGGAGGGGATAAATCAATAAGACATTTCAAAGATCAATTTAACACAGTCTATTAAAATAAAAGTATTCGTACTTTCAACCCAGCATTTTCACTTCTTACAAAACACTTGCATAATGGAGCAAAGCTATATGTTCTAGAATGTCCTATTGAAGCATTGTTGGCAATGAGTAGAGGCATAGTTAATTAATTAAGCAATGGATACACAATGGAATACTATCTTTAAAAATAACAAGGTAAGCCTATGCATGCTGATTTGGAAGGTTCTTGGTCTAAATACTTGGTCAAATACTTGGTTAGGCGACAGGATGAAAAACAGTATGATAGCACTGAGAGTAACTATTAGAATGTGCATAAAGTATGAAAATGAGAGAAACATACACAATAGTGTTAAAAACAATGCTACAGGGTGGGTGGAGAATAATTTTCCTCTTATTAATGTCTATGTGGTTTGAATTCCCTATTGTGAACAAACATTATTTTTGCTCACTAATGGAATTATCAAGCATAATTTCTCTGCTAAGGATGTTACATTCATTACTGATCCATTAGGTGGTAGACACACCTGTTCTACAGATAAGAGGATTGAAAAAGTTAACCTGCCAAAGCTCATCCGGTTAGTAAAGATTCCTTATCTAAAGAGATAAAGCAGCTTTTCAAACTCTATATAATAAAGTAAATGTAATCTTCCTGGACTCAGCTTACCTCTAAAAGCTCACTTCTGACTGTTTTGGCTATTTCTCCTTCCCATTATGATTTCACTTCCATCTCAAAACTATTAAAATTCATTTCCTCTGGGAAATTACCACAGGCTGATGATGGCTCCTTATGATTCATTCTCTTTACTCTAGCATCTTGATGTCCTCATTGCATGCCTTTGTATACATGCTACCACCTGAATTTACATAGATGACTCGATTCTTGTCTTCATCTTGATGATGAACTCCTTGAGAGACTTGACACTTTGTTTGGAACTATCCATAATTCTCCAGGGTCATTTCCAAACCTGCTCAGTAGGCCTTAGGATTGAATCCTCTGTGTTGCATTTGCATTTGGTGGGTCCTTAATATCAGAGAACAACAATTCCAATAAATCAGGCAATCTTTTTCTTATACAAGACTGTGTTTTCTCTACTGAATTATGTAAATATCCCTGAGTTGAATAGCTTCTGGATTAATAAATAATTTCAGTAATGTCTTCACTTGACTCTTTTTTTTTTTCCTGGTGGAAAGGAGATGTGAGTCATGCAGTCACTAGAAGCTTTCCAAATAGAAAAAGCTTGACAATCACTATGTCAAAAGAAACATTAATGGCAGAGAATCTCTCTATTCCTCTGCTTCACCATGGAAGAGATTGAATAGTGTTTACATTATAAAAGACAAGGAAACAAGACGAGACTTTCAGCTGGTTGATGACATGTTGAAAACAAGAGCTTCAGAGTAACTGGTTAACATGTAGAATCTAGATTATCTTCCTTGTCTGGTGTTAAGTAGAAAGACAAACTAGTGTATCAAATATAATTTTCATTTTGCTCCACAAATATTTGACTGTGTACCCTAAACCTTTTATCAGGATGGCAGCAAAAATTACATTGTCTACATCCACAGTTTTCCTTTCTGTGCTTCAATATTTGAAGACAAGTTTCACCAAGGTGGCATATTTAATCAAAAAGACTTGGATACAATTTGACAAACCAGTTCATTCATAGTGATTACTTCACAAATCTAAAAGCTACTTGATAACTTACAATTTAGGGTGGAAAAGAAGGCATTCCTTTTTTTTTCCTAAATAAAATCTTTTTTTTTAAAATTAAATCTTTATACATGTATAACTTATTTCAAGTATGTGGAGAAGTATAGAAAATAACAATGAATAACTATGTACTAATCATCCAATTTATTAAATATTACCATTGTTATATTAAGTTTAGGTTAAATGTCACAAAGATAAAGCACCCTTATGTGTCTCCAAAATCTCATTCTTTTTATTTCCACCCTAATCAAACTCTATTCTGAATTTGGTTCTTATTATTCTCATGCTGTTATTCCTTTACTATGCTTATATATTCACAAATAATATGTAATACTATTTTGCATTTTGTACTTTAAATGGTATACAATACATATTTTGTACCTGTGCTTTTTTGGTTGTTTATACATGTAATTCAAATTGTTGTACAGATATATCCTATTTTATCAAGTATCTGTTCTCCTGTGAAGGGACTGGTGGTTTTCAATGGTTTCCTACTACAAACAATACTGTGTATAGATTTGCACACGTTTTCCCACATACAGTTGCTTCTCATATATTCAGGACCATACAATCAATCATCTGGCAGATCTTGTTAACTGGCAGACTCTGGTTCAGTAGATTTGGGATGGGGCCTGAGATTCTGCATTTGTATTAAGTTCCCAGGTGCTGTAGGTCCCAGGACCACACTTTGAGGAGCAATGGTCTTATAGAGGAGTGGAAGTACTAGGTTGTAAGATGTGTGCATCAACAACATTACTAGATATTGCCAAGTTGCTCTCTCACCTGCTTGTACCAACACACACCTGTATCAACGGCTCATAGAGTCTATACGGTATTATATCTTCCTCAACACCTCTTATCATCAGACATTAATTTCTGCCAATTTGATGGGCATGAAGTGGTATCTTGTATTAATTTGTCTTTCATGAGTATTTTTGAAGTTGGACCACTTAAGTTTCTTTTTATGTAATAATTCTCAACATAAACTAATATGTGGAGCAAAGAAAGTATCTTCCTCCATCTGTTTCATACTTTATTGATATTTTTAAAAAGATTATTTATTCATGAGAGACACAGAGAGAGGCAGAAACATAGGCAGGGGGAGAAGCAGGCTCTTCGGAGGGAGCCCCCATGTGGGCCTTGATCCTATACCCCAGAATCATGCCCTGAGCCGAAGGCAGATGCTTAACTGTTGAGCTACCCAAGCATCCTTGATTCATACTTTAAAGCATCCTTCTTAAAAGATCCCCTCACATTTTTAAAACCTTCAATTTTTCTTTTTTTTTAAAGTACTAGAAGGAAAAGTGGAAAGGAAAAATTGAAAGAAGGGGGCTGGAAAGAAGTAAGGAGAAATGCCTACCATCACTCCAACTGGAAGATCTTTTTCTTACACTATTCCTTGGTTGAGGGTAAGAGAAACAGAATTGGAATCTTATGGAGGGAGTAAGGGGTAAGAAGTTTGTACTTTCTGAGTACTTCATTTATCTTGAATTTTAGGGGAATGAATTTGACTGCAGCAACTAATCCTGCTAAAATTAAGCTTTTGCCATATAAAAATGCTAAGCTCCATCCTACAAATTGCAAGTCTATAAGAAAAATAAGAGATAACATGTATTGCCAAGGTAATACAGGTATATTGTAGAAAAAAGCAAAAGGAAAAAAAAATCGCATAATCTAATCTAATATAGCAGGGTAGTTTAAAAGCATCCACTTGTAAGTCCTGTGTTTGAATTCCAATTTAATCATTTGCTAGTTGAGTGACCTTGAATAGGTCATTTTCTTACTTAGAAAATGAGGATCATGATAATAGTACCCAGATCATAGGGTTATGAAGGTTAAATTAGCTAACAGATGTAAAGTACTTAAGATACTATCTGAAACATTATAAAGTGTCATAAAAACTAGAGCTATTGGAAGTGACATCAGCAAGATGATGAAATAGGAAGTCCTCCACCCTCCTTCACCTATGGAGATAGATTTAACAGCAACGAATGGACCAACTGTCTAAAAAATCTAGAACCCAGTGAAGAGATCCTGTACTCCAGGTGAGTGCAAAGCCAACCACATTAAAGCCTGGTAGGAAAGTTCATGGCACCAGAGTCTGCAGTACCAGAAGTAGATACTAGGTGGAGCTCCAGTACCATGGCGTACTAGAGCACCAGTGAGGGATCCCTGGGTGGCGCAGCGGTTTGGCGCCTGCCTTTGGCCCAGGGCGCGATCCTGGAGACCCGGGATCGAGTCCCACATCGGGCTCCCGGTGGGTGCATGGAGCCTGCTTCTCCCTCTGCCTGTGTCTCTGCCTCTCTCTCTCTCTCTCTGTGACTATCATAAATAAAAAAAAAAAAAAAAAAAAAAAATAGAGCACCAGTGAGGCCACAGTAGCGCAGGCAAATATTGGTGGGGAGTACTGAGTAGAAATAAGCAAACCTCTTCAATTAGGTTAGCCCAAAAAGGACACACCCCCAGAAAAGGCTTGAGGAATCTCCAAAATCTCTAGCAGCGCTGAACTGAGACTGTCACTACTGTACAAAACCAGACTGTGATGTTGGGGGGAGGAATGGCTGATTTTTCAAATGCCAAAATCCCAACAATAGATGATAACAAAACATACAAAAAAACAAGGAAATGTGGCTCATTTAAAGGAAAAATTAAATTTCCTGAAACTTACCCTAAATAAATGGAGACTTATGAGTTGCCAAAGAATTTGAAATAGCCATCATAAATGCTCAATGAATTCAAAGGGAGCACAGACAACTAAATAAAATCAGGAAAATAATGCATAAACAAATTGAGAATATCAATGATACAACAGAATTATGAAGAAGAACCCAACAGAAATTCAGAAATTTCTGAACCCAACAGAAAACAATAATAACTGCACTGAAAAATTCACTATTCAACATCACACTTGACAAGGCAGAAGAAAGGATCAGTGAACTCAAAGATAGGACTTCCAAAATCACTTAGGCAGAGGGGCAAAGTGGAAAAAGACTGAAGAAGAAAGGAGAGAACCTAAGTGACTTATGGATCACCATAAAGCAGAACAACACATACATTATGGAAACCTCAGAAGAACAAAGAAAGGGGTACAAAGCCTAATTGAAGAATACTTAATGGCCATAAATCCCCTAAATTTGAGACTAGAAATGGACATACAAATTCATGAAATTAAAAAAACTCCAAGACAAACCTAAAGAGAACTACACCAGGGCACATCATAATCAAACTGTCAAAAATCACAGAGAATCTTGAAAGCTACCATAAAATATCTTAGCCTGGGTGGCTTAAACAAACAGATATTTATTTCTCACAGTTCTGGTGGAGACTGAAAGTCCAAGATCAGGGTGCCACCATGGTCAGGTGCTGGTAAGAACCCTCTTCCTGGCTTGAGATAGTTGCCTTCTTGCTGAAAAGTCTCAGTGGCCTTTTCTTGGTGCATATTCATGAAGATAGAGACTTCTCTCTCTCTCTTTTTGTTATATGAACATCAATCTCAACATGAGGTTCTCACCCTCAAGACTTTTTTTTTTTTTTAATTTTTATTTATTTATGATAGTCACAGAGAGAGAGAGAGGCAGAGACACAGGCAGAGAGAGAAGCAGGCTCCATGCACCGGGAGCCCGACGTGGGATTCGATCCCGGGTCTCCAGGATCGCGCCCTGGGCCAAAGGCAGGCGCCAAACCGCTGCGCCACCCAAGGATCCCTCACCCTCAAGACTTAATCTAAACTTAATTATTCCTCAAAGGCCCCACCTCCAAATAACATTACATTACGAATTAGGGCTTCAATATATAAGTTTTGAACTTGAGGGGAGACATAAACATTCAGTCCATAACACCAACTCTTGATTTTGTTGGAATTTTTTCTATTGTTTTTCTATTGTCTACTCTAATCCTTATTATTTCTTTCCTTCTAAATTTGGATTTAGTTTGTCTTTTGAAAAGATTGACAAAATTGACAATGCCCTAGTTAGACTAAGAAAAAGAGGTAGAAGACTCACATAATTAAAACTAGAATTGAAACAGTGCATATTACAAAAATTAAGAGGATAATTCTATAATAACAAATTGGATAACCCAGAAGAATTGGATAAATTCTCAGAAATACGCAACCTATCAAGACTGAATCATAAAAAAATAAAAAAATCTGAAGAAATTTATAACTGGTAAGGAGATTGAAGCAGTAGTCAAACACCTCCCAACCAAGACCAGATGACTTACTTAAGGATTCTACTAAGCAATTAAAGAAATTAACACCAATCCTCCTTACAATCTTCCAAAGAATTGAAGAGGGAACACTTCCAAACTTATTCTATGAATCCAGCATTATTTGACACCAAAACTAGATAAAGATCAAGAAAATAAAACTATAGAAAAGTATTCCTGAAGAGTAACAACGTAAAAATCCTCAACAAGGGGATCCCTGGGTGGCGCAGCGGTTTAGCGCCTGACTTTGGCCCAGGGTGCGATCCTGGGGATCCAGGATTGAATCCCACATCGGGCTTCCGGTGCATGGAGCCTGCTTCTCCCTCTGCCTGTGTCTCTGCCTCTCTCTCTCTCTCTCTGTGTGAAAAAAAATCCTCAACAAGATACTAGTAAACTCAAGTAAACCGCACACTACAAGGATTATACACCATGATCAAATGGGATTTATGTTTGGAATGGAAGAATAGTTCAACAATAAACAAATCAATATAACACACCACATTAACAAATGTAGGACAAAAATCCATATGATTATCTCGGTTGATGCAGAAAAAGCATTTGATAACATATAACACTCTGGTATGCACACATATTGCTGGTTTCTATTTGTAACCTTTTTTTTTTTTTTTTTTTTTTTAGATTTTTAAAATTTATTTCATTCATGAGAGACACGGAGAGGCAGAGACATAGGCAGAAGGAGAAGCAAACTCCCTGTAGGGAGCCCAATGTGGGACTCTAACCTGGAACTTGGTATCATGCCCTGAGCCGAAGGCAGACACTCAACCACTGAGCCACCCATGTGTCCCATATTTTGTGAACTTGCTTTAGTTTCTCACACTTTTAAATAGCCCACACTTATTTGTGCTTTTTGACAACTATACTATTTGACCACCTTGATCTAAGTTCACCACATTGTGTGGGTGTTAGTGCACAAGCACATAAAAATAGACTTGGTAATTACAACAAAACTCCCAAATTGCGTATTACTAGCCTAAATGCAGCTAGATAGGCTCCTATTTCCCAAACTTGCTTTATAGAATCTCATGAAACACTTGGTAAAAAACACATCCCCAGGCCTAGCCTAGTGGATTCTAAATAGGGAATTCAACAAATACCTCATGCGATGCTTATAATCAGGCAAATTTAGAAACACTATGTCCTTAATCTACATCTTTGGAGCCTCCAGGACACTGGGAAGTTCAATTGGGACTCATAGGGGACTGGTAAGCCTGGTAGCATAGGGTTCACTCCATCGGGTAGGAAAATCCTGGGAATCAACTCTAAGTTGGAATAAACATTGGAAAGCCTTTAGAGCTTGAGACCAAAGCAGGAACTTAGCATCTTTTTACTCTTTTCTACACCAAGGATGGTTTCAAACACACATCCCTTGGCTGTACAGATTCTAACCCAAATTTTGAGTTTCCAGAAGTGTCCTACAGTTCTTTGAAACTGTATGACAGGGAGTCATACAGTTCTTTGAAAGAATATAGAATCTGGATCCTCTGAGGACTGAATTCTTTGTATAAATACTAAAATTATTTGGGGTACATATATTTTATTAGGTAAGGTTCTATTTTCACATAAAAAATTCAGCTCAATACCAGATCTGTATCATGTAACTATTCTGTAGTGTGAGCTATGTCATTATGGAGGCTTGAGAGAGGAGAACAGAACTCTGACACATGCCTCAACTCATGACAAGTCTTTGGCTTCTTGGATCAATTGTATTTAAGATATACAAGATATTACTCTTTCAATCTGAGGGCATAGGGAGATCAAAACATATCTGAGATTCTAAAAGAAACTCACCAGAGCTGGTGAATCCTGACCCCACCACATACACTATTCACAAGAGACCACAATTTCCATTCCTCTTACAATCTACTAACTTGATGGGATAGAATTAAGTATAAATAGAATTATACAAAAATTAGGCCCAGATAAAAATCTATCTAAAATTGTTGAAGAGGGCCCCCTGGGTGGCTCAGTCAGTTTAAGTGTCTGCCTTCGGCTTAGGTCATGATCCCAGGGTCCTGGGATTGAGCCTTAAGTCGGGATCCTTGCTCAGTGGAGAGTCTGCTTTTCCCTTTCTTTCTATCTCTGACCCCTACTTGTGCTCTCTCAAATAAATAAATCTTAAAAAAAATTGTTGAACAAAACTCAAATGGTGGCCCATGAGAGTCAAAATTGAAGGGGAACAAAATTGTGAGGGGAAAATGCCTTCTAGGTCTGAAAAATAGAAGTTCTTACCCTTTAAAAACTGTTATCTCTCTAAGAGAGTTTTATTTAACGTGAAGGACAGTCATGCTACTGATTTGTTAAGCTAAATAAATACTTAAGCATTTCTCCCCTTAATGGCTTTAGAAATGATTTTTTTTTTTTTTTTGTTAAAGATTTTTATTTATTTATTTCCAGAAAGAGAGAACACAAACAGGGGGAACAGCAGGCAGATGGAGAGGGAAAAGCAGGCTCTCTGCTGAGTAAGGAGCTCAATGTAGGTCCTGGGATCATGATCTGAGCCTAAGGCAGATGATTAACTGACTGAGCCACCCAAACAACCCGAAATGATTCCTTAAAAAAAAAAAATAGAGGCAAACCTTTAAAAGACAGTAAAGTGAGATAGAATGAAAATAGCACTTTATTCAGTGCACAATGACAGTTTTTTTCAGTTCCATTCATAATTAAAGTAAAAAAAAAAAACTTCTTGCTGAGTATTTCATATACTTTACTTAGAAAAAAATAATTGAATTTCAAATCCCCTAAAGTTATTATTGAAAGTTTATATCCCGTGTAAGTATATGTACGTATACATATATACGTATATATTTGAACCACTCAAAGCAATTTTATACAAACCACTCAAGACAATTTTAAGAGCTGTTCTTTTCTGTATTTAGAATCGTCCTTTCAAATATTTAGAAGTTCCATAGGTGGTGGCTTTAAAGGAATTTTTCCCAGAGTAAATTTCTTGGATTGAAATTGATCTAGTTCTTCTGTTGTTAGTTGATCCTTCGGTGTGAATAATACATTATCTGTTATGGTGCTGCCATTTGAGGTTGGGAGAGAGGTGGATATGCTACTATTTCCAAAGGTGTCGTTGGATGACTTGGAAAAAGCAGTGTGAGAATGTGAGCCTAGATTACCAAAATTAGCCACAGAACTGCCACTTCCAAAGGCTGGGGCCCCTGGAGCTCCAACAGAGCCTGTTGCCATGGAAGCTGGAAATCCTGAAAATCCAGGTGACCCAAAACCAGATGCTGCAGGACTTTTAAAAGAAAACGAAGCAGCAGATGTGACTGAAGATTTCCCAAATCCAAACGTTGGAACAGAAGTAGTGATGGCAGAACTGGCAGAGGATGCAGCTCCAAATGCTGGAGTATTCCCAAATAAAGAAGGACTTCCAGAAGAGGCAGAGGAAAACCCAGAGCTTGGTTTAAAACTAAAATTCTGAGCACTAGTACTGCTGCTATTTCCTGGAAAACCTACAAAAAAAAAAAAAAAAAAAAAGGAAAAGGAAAAAAATAAGCTACAATAGTCAGAAAATGTAGCCATATTAACCACCCCTCAGTTTTTTCTTATTTCTGCCATGTTTAAATGTGAGAAGCTTACTGAATGGAAGGAAAAGTGAAAATAAGAAGCTAGGACAAATCTACTAAACCTGTTGTTCTTTCTGCATACTGATCTCATTTGATTATCCTCACTGGATGGAGATAGCTTTCAGAAACCTCTGGGATTAGGAGGTGGACTTTCACTTTCTGCCTCAACCCCATATAAATCAGCTATGTCAATTATCAAAGAAGTTGACTCTTTCCTTAGTTATATTCTTTTAAGCAAATGTAGTCACTTCATGTCAGTTTCCTCCTGTATACACAAATAGAGTGATTCTCGAGGCCCTTCTAGCTTTCAACTAAGATGAATCTGATGAAATCCTACTCTAATAACTGACATCTTTAGTTTTCGGCTAAAATACTTCCTGAGTTGCCACTTTTATTTTCATACTTTTTATGACAGTACAAACTCCTCAGTCCTAATTTGCCTTTTTATTGGTCTCTGAGAACCACTATTTTTACCCCTGTATCTTAAACAATTTTTCTTTTAAACTAAAAAGAAAAAAAAGTGACATATTGTCACTTGAGACAAAACTATGCTGTTATACTCAGTGAAAAGGAGGTCCTCAGTGGTGCTGCTACATAGTAGCCATGTAGCTATAAACTTTTGAAAAACCATTTTCAAAATATACTTTGAAAGCCTGAGCCATGGGGTCTTTCAAAAATCATGCCGTCTGACCCCTATTTCACAGATGACTGATGAGCCAAATTCTTTGAAGCTACATTATGGAAGGTAGTAGAATCTGCAAGGATGATTTAAAATGCCACTTAAGGAGAGGGAGGAAGATGGCAGAGGAGTAGGAGACCTAGTTTTGTCTGGTCTCAGGAATTCAGCGAGATAGCTATCAAATCATCTGAACACCTGTGAACTCAACTGGAGAAAAGAACTGTTGCAATTCTACAAATAAAAAAAGCAACCACTTTCTGCAAGGTAGGAGGTGCGGAGAAGTAAATCCAAGGCACTATATCGGAAGATAAACTGCGGGAGGAGGGAGCCTCTGTAAGCCAGCCACCAGAAAGCCAGCTTTATCAATTTTGCAATATAGCTGGGGATCGCAAAATCGGAACTTTTAGAAGTCCGCCATGGTGAAGGATGTCCCCGTCTGAAAGGCACTCAGGTGGTGAAGTGGGACAGAATCCTAAGTTGGGGTAGTGTGGTCAGGATCCCCAGGGTCACAGGAAGATACAGGCACAGGGGTGCCTGAGTGGGGCAGAGTTCCCAAGCACTGGAGTAGGGAAGCTGGCTGCAAACAGCGAGCTCAGGAGTGGGCTTTCTGCTCAGTGTTGCCATAAACTAAGAACCAACCATGGCATGT
Organism: Canis lupus dingo; assembly: GCF_003254725.2. Classification (NCBI taxonomy): domain Eukaryota; kingdom Metazoa; phylum Chordata; class Mammalia; order Carnivora; family Canidae; genus Canis; species Canis lupus. The sequence continues at coordinate 36,753,057 of NC_064256.1, read as the reverse complement.
TCAAGTGACTGCTCTTGCAGCAAGAGCCTAGCAAGGGGCAGACCTGTAGTGAGACTTTCCTTCCTCCTCACAGGGAGGTGCAGTGGGTATGTGCACTGCAGGAGTCAACAGGGTTTGGAGACTCAAAACAGTTGTGTGCCTGAGCAAAAAATGCTCAGTCACAGGCTGGGTGAGCACAGAGTGTGACAGAGACCAGGGAGATGGGAGTGACTGATTGATTGCTTTTTCCTGAGGGTATACTGAGGAGTGGGGCCCTGAGCTTTCCGGTCAAGATTAGAGATTGGGAGGCTGTCATTTTCATTGTCATCTTCTAAAGCAGTGTGGACAGACTTCATGGAACAAAAGCCCCATAGAACAATCTGGAGCAGATTACGTAGGCTGGCCCCCAGGCAAGGGCTGTGCAGTTCTGCCCAGGGCAAAGAAATCTGAGAATCAATGCAACAGGCCCCTAACCCAGAATTTCACCAAGAATATCTGGCTAAGACCAAGTTTACGGATCACACAGAACTGAGAAACTCCAGCTCTAGGGGAAAACAGTATATAGAATTCATGGTATTTTCTCATGATTTTTCAGTCTAATTTTTTTCTTTTTCCTTTTCCAATTTCTTATTCCATCAACTCTTAAAGTCTTTTTTAATTTTCATTTTTACAGTTACAACGTCTTCTTTCATTGTATTTAATTTTTTTACATATATGTTTTTCTTTCTTTACAATTTTGGGATCTAGTTTTCTAACAAAGAGACTAAAATACACTCGATATATTGTATTACTCTATTATGTTCAGTTGTTTGATTATATATTTTCTCTTTTTTTAAAATTTTCTTTTCGGTTTCAGGTCTCTTCTGATTTGTGTATACTTCTCTGGGGTCGTTGCTATTTTAGCATTTTGTTCTCTTATTCATCTACTCTATGGACAGAATGACAAGACAGAAAAACCTCAAAAAAGAGACAAGAGGCAGTACTGACTGCCAGGAACTTAATCGGTATGGATATAATAAGTAAGACATCAGAACTAGAGTTCAGAATAATGATTATAAAGATACTAGCTGGGCTTGAAAAAGGCACAGATGACACTAGAGAATCCCTTTCTGGAGAAATAAAAGAACTAAAATTTTACCCAGTTGAAATAAAAAAAAAATGAGATGTGTTAAAAAATGGAGACTCTAATTGCTATGATAAATGAGGCAGAGGAGAGAATTACTGATATTGAAAACAAAGTGATGGAGAATAAAGAAGCTGAGAAAAAGAGACAACTACCGGATCATGAGGGGAGAATATGAGGGATAAGTGATATTATAAAGCAAAACAGTATTAAAATAATTGGGATCCCAGAAGAAGAAAGAGAGAGGGAAGGTCAGAAGGTAAACTGGAGCAAATTATAGCTGAGAACTTCCCTAATCTGCAGGAAGGAAACAGGCATTCAAATTCAGGAGGCACAGAGAACCCTCCCTTAAAAATCAATAAAAATGGGTCAATTACCTTGAAATTTAATAGTGAAACCTGCAAATTTCAAAGACAAAGAGCAAATCCTGAAAACAACTGGGGACAAAAAGTCCTTAACCTATAAAGGTAGAAACATTAGACTGGCAGCAGACCTATCCACAGACCTATCTACCTGGCAGGCCAGAAAGGACTGGCATGATATATTCAGGGTGCTAAATGGGAAAAGTATGCAGCTGAGAATATTTTATCCAGCAAGGCTGTCATTCAGAATAGGAGGAGAGATAAAGAGCTTCCAGAACAAACAGAAATAAAATAATATGTGATTCCTAAACTAGTCCTGCAAAAAATATTAAAGGGGATCTTTTAAGCAAAGAGAGAGCCCCAAAATAACAAAGACCAGAAAGGTAAAGAGACAATATATAGAAGCAGTGACTTTATAGGTAACATAATGACATTAAATTCATATTTTTCAATAGTTACTCTGAATGTAAATGGGCTAAATGCCCCAATTAGAAGACACAGGGTATCAGACTGGTTAAAAAGCAAGACCCATCCATATGCTTTCTGTAAGAGGCTCATTTTAGACCTAATGACACCTTGAGATTGAGAGTGAGGGGGTGGAAAACCATTTATTATTCTAATGGAAATCAAAAGAAAACTGAGGAAGCAATCCTTATTTCAGACAAATTAGAATATAAACTGAAGACTGTAATAAGAGATGAGGAAGGACACTATCCCATAATTAAGGGTCTATCCAACAAGATGATTTAAAAATTGTAAATATTTATGACTGTAACAGGGGAGTACCCATTTACATATAAACCAATTAATAACAAAATTAAAGAAACACATTGACAATAATGTAATAATAGTAGAGGACTTTAACGCCCCACTTACAGAAATGGACAGATCACCTAAGCAGAAGATCAACACAGAAACAAGGGCTTTGAATGACACACTGGACCAGATGGACTTTGCAGATATATTCAGAGCATTTTATCCTAAAGCAACAGAATACACATTCTTCTCAAGTGCACATGGAACATTCTCCAGAACAGATCACATCATGGGTCACAAATTAGGTCTCAACTGATACCAAAAGACTGAGATCATTCCCTACATATTTTCAGACCACAATACTTTAAAACTGGAAATCAATCAAAGAGGAAATTTGGAAAGAACTCAAATACATGGAAGTTAAAGAGCATTCTACTAAAGAATGAATGAGTCAACCAGGAAATTAAAGAAGAATTAACAAAATTCATGGAAACAAATGAAAATGAAAACACAACTGCTCAAAGCCTTTGGGATGCAGAAAAGGTGGTCCTAAAAGGGAAGTACATGGCAATACAAGCCTTCTCAAGAAACAAGAAAGGTCTCAAATATACAACCTAATCTTACACCTAAGTGAGCTGGAAAAAGAACAGCAAATAAAGCCTAAAGAAGAGAATTAATAAATCCTGAAGCAGAAATCAATGAAACAGAAACCAAAAGAACAGTAGAACAGATCAATGAAACTGGAATCTAGTTCTTTGAAAGAGTAAGATCGATAAGCCTCTGGCCAGATTTATCAAAAAAAAAAAAAAAAAAAAGAGAGAGAGAGAGAGAGAGAGAAAGAAAAAGTGAGAGAGAAGAGCCAAATAGATAAAATCATGAGCGAAAGAGGAGAGATCACAACCAACATCAAAGAAATACAATTATAAGAACATATTATATGAGCAACTATATGCCAAAAATCTGGCAATCTGGAAGAAATGAATATATTACTAGAAACACATAAACTACCAAAACCGAAACAAGACGAAATAGAAAACCTGAACAGAGCCATAACCAGCAAGGAAATTGAAGCAGTAATAAAAAATCTCCCAACAAGAGTCTAGTTCCAGATGGCTTCCCAGGGGAATTTAAACAAACATTTAAAGAAGAATTAATACTTATTCTTCTGAAGCTGTTTCAAAAAATAGAAATGGAAGGAAAACTTCCAAACTCTTTCTATAAGGCCAGCATTACCTTGATACCAAAACCAGACAAACACTCCACCAAAAAGGTGAATTACAGACCAATATTCCTGATGAACATGGATACAAAAATTCTCACCAAGATACAAGCCAATAGGATCCAACAGTACATTAAAGGGATTATTCACCACGACCAAGTGGGATTTATCATACACTGTAGGGATAGAGGGAACATACTTCAATATCATAAAACCCATATATGAAAAGCCCACAGCAAATATCATTCTTGATGGGGAAAAACTGAGAACTTTTCCCCTAAGGTTAGGAACATGGCAGGGATGTCCACTATGACCCTGTTGTTCAACATTGTAACAGAAATCCTAGCCTCAGCAATCAGACAACAAAAAGAAATAAAAGGCATCTGAATAGGCAAAGAAGTAGTCAAATTCTCACTCTTCACAAATGACTTGAAAGTCTATGTGGAAAGCCCAAAAGATCCACCCTAAAATTGCTAGAACTCATACAGGAATTCAGCAAAGTGGCAGGATATAAAATCAATGCACAGAAATAAGTTGCATCTCTACACACTAACAATGAGACAGAAGAAAGAGAAATCAAGGAGCTGATTCCATTTATAATTGCACCAAAACCCATGAGATACCTAGGAAAAGAACTAACCAAGGAGGCAAAAGATCTGTACTCAGAAAACTGTAGGACAATCATGAAAGAAATTGAGGAAGACACAAAGAAATGGAAAAATGTTCCATACTCACGGATTGGAAGAACAAATATTGTTATAATGTTTATGCTTCCTAGAGCAATCTATACCTTCAATGCAATCCCTATTAAAATACCATAACTTTTCTTCACAGAGCTAGAACAAATAATCCTAAAATGTGTATGGAACTAGAAAAGACCCTGAAGGAATGTTGGAAAAGAAAACCAAAGCTGGTGACATCATATCCTGGACTTCAAGCTCTATTACAACACTGTAATCATCAAGACAGTACGGTACTGGCACACAGAAACAGATACATAGATCAATGGAATAGAAGAGAGAAAACTAAGAAATGGACACTCAAATCTATGGTCAACTAATCTTTGACAAAGCAGAAAGGAATTTCCAATGGAAAAAAAGACAGTCTCTTCAACAAATGGTGTTGGGAAACTTGGACAGCCACATGGAGAAGAAAAAAACTGGACCACTTTCATAAGTCATACACAAAAATAAAATAAAAAGGGATTAAAGATTAAATGTGATATAGGAATTCATCAAAGTCCTAGGAATCCATCAAAATCCAACCTCTTTGACCTCGGCCACAACAACTTCTTGCTAGACAAGTCTCCAAAGGCAAGAGAATCAAAGGCAGAAATGAACTATTGGGACTTCACTAAGATAAAAAAAAGTTTTGCAGGGCACCTGGGTGGCTCAGTGGTTGAGCATTTGACTTTGGCTCAGGTGGTGATCCTAGGGGCCTGGGGTCGAATCCCATAACAGGCTCCCTGTGGGTCCGGGTAGCCTGCTTCTCCCTCTGCCTATGTCTCTGCCCCTCTCTCTGTATCTTTCATGAATAAATAAGTAAAATTAAAAAAAAAAAAAAAGGTTAAAAAAGTTTGCACAGCAAAGGAAATAAATAGTTGACAAAACCAAAACACAACTGAGAGAATGAGAGAAGATATTTGCATACATCTTATCAGATAAAGGGTTAGTATCCAAGATCTATAAAGAGCTTTCCAAATTTAGCACCCAAAGAACAAATAATCCAATCAAGAAATGGGCAGAAGACATGAAAAGACATTTCTCCAAAAAAGACACACAAATGGCCAACAGACACATGAAAAATGCTAAACATCACTCAGCATCAGAGAAATACAAATCAAAACCACAATGAGATACCACCTCACACCAGTCAGAATGGCTAAAATGAACAAGTCAGAAAATGACAGATGTTGGCCAGGATGCAGAGAAGAGGAACCCTCTTACAATGTTGGTGGGGAATGCAAACTGGTACAGCCACTCTGGAAAACAGTATGGAAGTTCCTCAAAAAATTGAAAACAGAGCTACTCTATAACCCAGCAATTGTGCTACTAGGTATTTACCCCAAAGATATAAATGCAGTGATCTGAAGGGGCACCTGCACCCCAATGTTTATAGCAGCAATGTCCACAATAGCCAAACTATGGAGAGAGCCCAGACATCCACGAATAGATAAATAGATAGAAGATGTGGTATATATATACACACAATGGAATACTGAAATCTTGCCATTTGCAACAACATGGATGGAACTAGAAGGTGAAATTAGTCAATCAGAGAAAGACAATTACATGATCTCACTCATATGTGGGATTTAAGAAACCAAACAGAGGATCATAGGAGGAGAGAGGGAAAAATAAAACAAGACAAAATCAGAGAGGGAGACAAATCATAAGAGACTCTTAATCATAGGAAACAAACTGAACGCTGCTAGAGGGGAAGCAAGGATGGGGTAACTAAGGAGGGCATGTGATGTTATGAGTACTGGATGTTATACAAAGACTTATGAATCACTGAACTCTACTTCTGAAACTAATAAAACACTGTATGTTAATTAAATGAATTTAAATTTTAAAAATAAATAAAATTATAAAATAAAATGCCACTCAACCTTCATACTTTATGTTTATGATCTAAAACTTAAAAATCCTATGTTTCTAAAATTAATGAATCTTGCATTACTTTATCATTTACCTGGTGATCCAAATGTTACTGCTTGTGTACTGCTGAATCCAAATGCAGGTGCTGCTTGATTTATTCCATCCTTTAGATCTGAGAGCTATCAAAAAAAAAAAAAAGTGGGCAAATAATAAAGTAATTGATGAGTAGTTCTCAGTTACCTTTTCTTTTTCTTTTTTTTTTTTTTCAGTTACCTTTTCTATACACTTTACAGCCAAATTCAATTTTAAAAATGAAAAAAAATAAAAATGAACACTTAAAAATATGTTTAACATAGAAAAGTGCTCACAATATGAATATGCATAGAAAAAAATGGACAAATCTCAATGAAGTAAGAGCAACTGGCTGATGAATTATGGGTGATTTTATTTATGCTTCTAAAATATTTTCTAAATTTCTTCAATGAGTATATATTAAAATCAGAAAAAATATTTTTGTAACTTCTTTTCTTTCTCTCTCTCTCTTCTTTTTTTTTTCTTTCTCTCTCTCTCTCTCTTTTCTTTTCTTTCTTTCTTTCTTTCTTTCATTCATTCATTCAAGATTTTATTTATTTATTCATGAGATACACACAGAGAGAGATAGAGAGGCAGAGACACAGGCAGAGGGAGAAGCAGACTCCATGCAGGGAACCTGACACGGGACTTGATCCTGGGTCTCCAGGATCATGCTCTGGGCTGAAGGTGGCACTAGACCGCTGAGCCACTCAGGCTGCCCACTGTAATACATTTCAATGTCTATAGGTTGATTACCAAGAAATCTAGAATTCAGGTAAAGGGCCTTTAGAGACTACCCACTCTGCTTAGTCTAATACTTGAACTGAAGCTGATTCACAATTACATTATTAAAAGCTTACTATTAAAATTAAACATTTCCTATTTCCTGAGAATACTTTCTGTTTTTGCTATTTTCTACTCTAGAAATGTTTTTCATCTCTGCATACTGAAATCCTAATCTCCCTTTCAAGGAACTTTTCCTTTACTCCTTATCTCCAAGAATCTTTTCCTAATCAACTCAAAACAAATATGATTTCTCTCATTTGGAAACCTTAAAAGCATTTTTCAAAAATCAATTTCATTGAGGCATAGTTTATATGCAATAAAATGCATCCATGTAAAATTTATATATATATATTATTTAAAACATATACATATAAATTTTGATGAGTTTTGACAAACTTATAGCCACCGCCACAATCAAGATTTAAAATACTTCTATCACCCCCTAAAAACTCCCTTGTGTTCTTTTTCAGTCAAAACTCTCCAAATCCCTGGGCATAGGGAACCACTCATCCTTTTCTGTCACTATAGATGAGGATTATTTTCTTTTTTTTCCTAAAGATTTTAAAAATTTATTTATTGGAGAGAGAGAAAGAGACTAAGCAGGAGGGAGAAAGAGAGAATTTGAAGCCAACTCTGCATTGAGGGTAGAGTTGCTTCTCAAACTCAGGGCTCCTGAGATCAGGACTTAGGCCGAAATCAAGAGTCGGATGCTTAACTGACTGAGCTACCCAGGCACCCTGATGAGGTTTTTCTTTAGTTTTCTCTCCTTCAGTGTAATATTCATTGATGGGTATATAGATAAACATATTATACACAAACACTGAATTAAAAGAACAAAGAATGAACTATTGATATATGCTAAACTCACTGTAGGTGGACTAAGATAAGATCCTCACCTATGGAGGGTCCCCTAGAAAGCTGGCAAAGAGCAAAGAACTTCTAACCCCAAGGGAAGTTCTGCAGTTCTTTGGACTCAGTTACCCCTTCTACATTAGCAGTAGGGATGGTGGGCCACCTCTCACATGGGGAGAGAATACTTCCAAGAAGTCCTACTAAATTTAAATGGCATTATAACAACTAAATGGTGAAGAAATTAGCTTTCCCAAGAGTCTGTCTAGAAAGTACATACTTAAGGCGTGGAATGCTGGAACGGTCACCCAGTCATTTACTAAGTTAGGCAGCTACAACTCTCATAGCCTTTTCAGAAAGTAGAAACATAAATCGCCTGGGAAACTGTAAATTTATCTTATTTCAAAATAAGGTTCTTAAGAAATTTTTATGGGAATAGAAACATCATAATTTTATTGACAGAGATAATACAGTCAGAGATAATATCTTTGGAAACAGGTAGGTATATATCTACTAAAAGTATTTCTGTATAAGTCAGGGAACATATGGTGAGTGTTTTCCAGTCATAAAAGTATACATTAGTCTAAACTTATATTCAGATCATTTTTCATAGCAATTTCTTTGTAAATGTTGATAATCTGGTATTCTTGAATTTATGTGATATTTTCAAAACTAGACCACCAAAGTAAAAAACTTTACCCTAAGAATCATTTTAGGAAAGCAAAGTTATCTGAGCTTTTCTGACTAAGGAACAGAGAGAAAGCAATTCTAGGGCTGTGACTTTAAATGATGATAGTCTTGAGAATGTGTGTATCATAATTCTTGACAGAGAATTTTAGCCTTGCTTTCCAAATCCAAAGTGAAATTCTCTGCAAAAAAAAGCAATAGATAAGATACTTCCCACAGAAAATTCTTCAATACTCACCAAAGCTATATTAGCTGATGTATTCAGACTTTTCAGTTCATTTATTCTGTTTCTCCATTGATTTACTAACTGTTGGAGGGAATTCAGCTGAAGAGAGAAGACAGAAAAATAACGAGTCAATATTGAGTGTTTAGAAGTTTGTTTCTCCAACTTTATGTCTTTATTTGCTCAAATCACAAAAAGCTGATGAAACATTTTTATGGCCCATAACTTATACATAATTTGTCCAAGATGTTCCAGCTGTAGTTCCCTCCCTGTTCTCCAACTCCTTGTGTCACCTGGTTCAGAACCTCAAGTATGTGAAAGCACAGAGAGTTTTATCTGGATGGGAGGCAAACATGTATACTAGTTGAAATGCTTGATCATGACTGTAGAAAACACAAAAATACAGTTGATGTTATTTCCTTTAAGCACCAAACTTATTCAAGCCCAACTTTTTTATTTTTTGACATCTGATATGTGAGAATGTTAATCTGTACAAACAGATTGTGTCCTATTTCACTTTGTTTTTCTAGAATTCATCATGGTGTCTGTCGGCACCTAAGAGATGTTCCATAAATATCAAATGATGAAATGAAAGAGTCTGACTTCTAGGACTGATTGCTGGATAATTTGTAATAAAAATATGACATTCCTACTTGTATAGTCAAAATATACTATTACCATTTTAGATAACCAACCAATTTCAAAGAAATTAATTTAGAAAATAAAAATAGCCTTGTCTTGAGAAAAATTATAGACCTCATCCACTCTGCCAACATACAAGCAAGCCACTACAAACAGAGAAGACAGTAATTAACAGCTAATCTGGTATCAAGGTAGATGAATAGGAAACAAACTTACATAACTCTGTAAGTTATTGCTGGTTAAGAAGTTATGGTATTCAAGCCTCAACTCCTCTGGTGAAATGTCTGTAAAACCTGAAGTGAGGAATCAATTGGAATCTTTAAAATAAATGTCAATACTTTTAATAGTAAAGCTAGAAGTGCTAGACAAAATATGATGTTGATCATAAGAAAATTTTCATTATCATAAAGAAAAATTTCAAAGCCTATATTCTAATGTTTAATAAAGTATAAAATTAGAATAAAATATGGTTGGATATTTGATCTTCAAAGGGGGAAATTTTCTAAAGATAAATGGAGTGGAAGGAATGACAAAGAAAAAGAGTTGACTACATATACATTCAAGCTTCTTGTTTAATAAATATTCTGTATGCCAGAAACTGTAATAACCAAAATTAAAAGACAAATGGTAAACTGAGAAAACTGTAACTGCAACATATATGACAGGAGAAGAGCTAATGTCAATGTATAAATAGTACTTACAATCAATAAGAAAAATAAGTTAATATGGGCAAAGATAATAAACATCCAACTCAAAAAAATTCAAAGAGACAGCAAATAAATCAAATAAAAAAGGTGAATTTAAAAATCAACTAAAAATGGAGATAAAATGCTTTACTTAATGGCAAAAATTAAAAATGGATGGTATTTATCGTTATGAAGGGTGTGGTAAAATGGATACTCTCCTAAACTGTCGTTAAGGAATCAAAAAGGTACTTTTCTGGAGGAAAATTGTCATTAAGCGTCAGATGCCTAAAATATGTTCATACTTTCTGTCCTTAATAAAATTTCTAGATTTAACCTCCAGAAATATAGACGTATAAACAAAGAGTTTAATGTATGAAAATGTTCATTCTAGCATTTTTAGTAGTAGAGACAAACTGAAAACAACAAAGTATAATACAAAACTAGATTATGATCCTAATTATATGTATTTTATATATATATACAGAAAATATGATTATACTTATTTTTGAAAGAAATAACTCTAAAATGTTATTGTTTCCTCTGTGATCAGGTGATCTTTGTTTTATTTACATATTTCTGTGTTTTTCAAGTTTTCTATAGTAACAGCTGTAAATTTATAATTAGAAAAACTTTTTAAGAAAGGAAAAACAATGTTCAGGATATTTTCTACAGAGAATTACTTGTAACCCAGATATCATTAACTCTATGGACATCTACACCCCAGTGGGGTGTAAAGAAAAAGACTAAACTTTCAAATTAGAACTTTGGATTCCTCAACACTTTGTCTTTATACCATCTTGATTAACCGTTCAGGCCAAAAAACCTAGGAATCCTCCAACATTTCTCTTTCCTCACATCTAATTAGTCAGCATCCTGCCGGTTCTAACTCTAAAACAGAACACGGATTTGACCAATTCTGTCTCCTCTGCTAGTAACTATAACCCTGTCAGTCACCAGCATTTGTCTCCTAACTCATCTCCTTGTCTCTATTTTGCTTCTTAGGCCCTACCACTCCCTACAGACCGTTTCTTTTCATACAACAGCCTGAGTGAGTTTTTTCTAATCAGATCATATCCTTCTCCTGCTTACAGCTCCACATGGCTGCTCAGTACAATTAGGTCCAACATGACCTGGCTCCTGGCTAACTCCATGGCTTTACGTCTAGGACTCTTTCCCTTGTTCACTCTCCTCCAGGGTTTCAGGCCTCACTAATCCTCAAACTTGCCAACCTTATTCCTACAAGGGCCTATGCATTAGCTATTCCTATTGCCAGGAATGTTTTACCCAAATATTCCCAAAAGTGACACCTTCTTTTCACTTAGGACTCAACTTTAATAGCTTCCTAAGAATGGAAAACCACTCTAACTAAAGGAATAATATCCCTCTAGTTACTTTCTCCTTCTTCCAGTTGTTCCTCATCTGAAATCACAGGACATGGAAAATTATGTGACTATGTTCTCAATTCTCTCAAGGGTGGTACAAAAGCAGTATCATTTTAGATGCATAGGAAATTGGTATCTAAGGACAGTAGTTCTCCAACTTTTTTTGGCCCAAGACCCATCTATATTCTTAAAAATCATTAAACAGTCCCAAAGAACTTTTGTTTACATAGGTTATATACATCAATATTTGCCATATTTAAAATGAAAAAGAAGAAATATAGACCATATGTATTAATTCACATAAAAATAAGAAACCAGGGGTGCCTTGGTGGTATAGTCAGTTGAACATCCAACTCTTGGTTTCAGCCTAGCTTGTGAGCTCAGGGTTGTGGGATCGAGCTCGATGTCGGGCTCCGTGCTCAGCTTGTAGTCTACTTGAAATTCTCTCTCTCCCTCTCCCTCTGCCCTTCCCCCTGCATGTACTCTCTCTAATAAATAAATATATCTTAAAAAAGAAACCAATTACATATCAACATAAATAGCCTATTTTTAAAGCAAAAAATAAACATTTAGTAAGATGAATAGCAATGTCTTATGTTCGTAGTATTTTTAAACATACCTTTATTTAAAAATATTTTATTGCTAAAAATCTTGACCCTCTTCTGAACTTTCAGTGGGTCACTGGCTTTTTGCTGACTGAGGGACTGTAAATTTTTTAACACTTGACTTTAAGAGAAGATTGCTGGATTAAATCTGCTTCTACATTCAATCTGTTGCAATATATTGCCTGGTTAAAATATATGAAGACAATCTGTTCTAACATAGATAAGTAGCTAGAAATAGAAGACTTTAATAGCTTTTTCAGATAATTGTCGATATTCTTCTCTGACACTACCCCAAAACTTGACAGGTTGTAATTCCTTAAAAATTAGCTAGAATGCAAACTTGAACCATACTAATTAACTTTCTGCACTATTATATTAAATCCAGTGGTTTATCTTGCACTTAGAATGGATTTTCAACCATGCATAATTTTACAATATCATACACTGGTCATTTGGAAAATACTGGTCCATTGAGTCACCTAGAACTTCTAAAAGCTGACATGTGCCATCTTACAACATAAAAAACTCATATTTGTTAATATCACTATCCATCTCATCAGAAGAGACTTTAAAAATATTAAGAAGTCATTAAGCTTACAGTGGCAGAAAACAGTTTTCTATCTAATTTTCACTAGAAAGTTCAAATTTTGTCACTGGCAATAGTCAGTTGTTTTCTTTGAAGTGATAGACTCACTTCATTAGTTTAAAAAAAAAATGTTGCCAAGTACCTTTCAAGTAAAAAAATATGAAAAAAGTGGCTAGTTCAGTTTACAATCCATATAACTTCAGTGTCTTCTCTAAAAATAACCATCATATGTGAGTTTGTGGCAGAAGCACTTTATGTGCACTTCTCATTTTTTTTTAAAGATTTTATTTATTTAACAAAAAAAAAAAGATTTTATTTATTTATTCATGAGAGACAGAGAGACAGAGACATAGGCAAAGGGAGAAGCAGGCTCCCTGCAGGGAGCCCCATGTGGGGCTTGATCCTGGGACTCCAGGATCATGTCCTGAGCTGAAGGCAGACACTCAACCACTGAGCCACCCAGGCAATCCTGTGTCCTTCCCATTTTGTCACAAAGATTAAAAAGGTATGCACTCAAGAGTCAAAATTAATAAAACAAGTATTTTTACCTCTTCATCAAAAATTTTAAGTGAAAATGCATTAAAAATTTTTTTTATTGGAGTGCCTGGCTGGCGTGATCCAGAAGAGCATGTGACTCTTGATTTGGGGTTATGAGTTTGAACCCCATATTGGCTGTAGAGATTATTTAAATAAAACTTAAAAAAAATTTTTGTATTGACTATTCTAGTCTGCTAGTACAGTGTGTTGCCTCTGCCTTGATTCATGCTAAAACACAAGTTTTACTCATGAATGCCTTTGCACAAACAGTGCAAATGTCATCAGAGTGACATTTATAATGTCTTAGTACTATTATGAAAATATGAATTTGTATAGTTTTTAAAAGGGTCTCAAGGATAGGGTTGCCAGGTTGAGCAAATAATAATACAGGTTGCCCAGTGAAATTTGAATTTCAGATATACAACAAATAACTTTTTAGTAGAAGTATGTCCCAAATATTATATGGAACATTCAAATACTAAAAACATTATTTTTTAGAGGAGCCTGGGAAGTTCAGTTGGTTAAGCATCCAAATCTTGGTTTCAGCTTAGGTCATGATCTCACAGGTTGTGGGATCAAGCCCTACTTTGGGGTCCCCACTCAGCAGGGAGTCTGTTCCCCTCATCCTCTTCCTCTGCCCCTCCTCCAGCTTATGCAGACTCTCTCTCAAATAAATAAATAAATCTTAAAAAAAAAAAGGAAAACGTTACTGAAAATTATTTATTTGTATTATTTATTTTCTCCTTCTCTCAATTTTTTTTAAATTTTTATTTATTTATGATAGTCACAGAGAGAGAGAGAGAGAGAGAGAGAGGCAGAGACACAGGCAGAGGGAGAAGCAGGCTCCATGCACCGGGAGCCCAACGCGGGATTCGATCCTGGGTCTCCAGGATCGCGCCCTGGGCCAAAGGCAGGCGCCAAACCGCTCTGCCACCCAGGGATCCCTCTCCCTCTCTGAAGAACATAAGTTTTGTAAGGGAGGGACCTTGTCTGTCTTGCTCGTCACTATATCCTTAGATCTTAGAAAAGGGCCTGACACAAAAATTCTGTATTTTCTTGAACTGAGTGAATAAATAATGACTGGTGTGACATCACTGCTCACAGGGAATGAATAGGTAGAGCTGAGAGAGAGCAGGGATCCCAAAGTTCTGAGGGACTGCAAGGGCTCTCATTTGTTAGGTACCTGCTGTTTACTCAATAGGGCAGAGGCCCAGGACCACCTGAAGTGGGATTAGAAATGTGTGGCACTTTAGGTTTCAGTTCAGAAGGGGCTTAGGGACTAAGGACCAAAGAAAACGGGAAGGGAAAAGAGCATTCTAAAGAAATGCTATCTCTGTAGCCCAGCTAAATCTCTTTATCTTCACACATTATCTCTAGGATAGGTCTCAACATGCTTTATGAAAAATAACTATCTTTGGAAGAAAATATAAAGAAAGGGAAAACAGAATCAGGTAGCCGAGGCCTTAATGGCAAGTAGGATGTGAATCTTCTATTCACTCCAGGTAGCTAAGAGGTTCTGAAGTTGTACCTACAGGGAACCCAGAAAGCAGAGATTCTTTGGGCGCTTACCGAATGGGAATTGTGGTGGGTACTGATTTCAGTATTTTTTCATGAGAACCAGGTATCTTAAAAGAATTGTATCTTCTAATCTCTGTTTCTGAATTATGAAGTTCTGCCAGAATACTGGGATACTTTAAACAATGTCCAAACTCTCCTAACAGTGGCTAAGTTTGTGGTTAGTTTTTTTGGCACGATCTTGGTTTTAGAAAATAAGAGTTGTTAAGTGTATTTTAAAAACACAAAATTTCTCAATTACCTGAAATATTAGGTTTCTTTTTCATTGGTGAATAAACAGAAAACATCCACTGCCCTGATGATTCCCAAATTTCCATATCTTTTATAATTCCTTCCCTGGGGGAAAAAAAAAAAGAGCAAAGGATCTTTTTTATCTGCTTGTTAAAATGTATCGTTTACAATCTTCAATGACTAAAATTTTAAATTGTAGTAAGTATGTAATTTTAGTTTTTTAAAAATTATTTTTTAAAAAGTTTATCTGAGAAAGAGTGAGAGAGAAAGCACAAAAAAGGAGGGGCAGTGGGAGAGGGAGGAGCTGACTCCCCACTGAGCAGGGAGGTAGCCTGTGGGGCTTGGTCTCAGTACCCTGGGCGAAGCCACCCAGGTGCCTCCCCCACCCCTTTTTATTAAAAGATTTTATTTATTTTTATCGAGAGAGAGAGAGAGAGAGAGAGAGAGAGAGAGAGAGAGAGAGAGAGGAGGGAGGGAGGGAGGGAGGGAGAAGAGAGAGAGAGAGAGAGAAAGAGTACACATGCAAGGGTGGGGGAGGGCAGAGGGTGCAGCAGACTCCTCCGTGACACAGGGCTCAATCTCTGACCCTGAGCTCATGACCTGAGATAAAATCAAGGGTTGGATGCTTAACCGACTGAGCCACCAAGATGCCTCTAGATTTTTCCACTGTATTTTCTGAAGAGTATTCTTTAAAGCAGAATTTATGGAATAAGAACTCTATTTCATGATTTTAAATATTATAATATCAAAAGAGTTCATAGTTTCAGTTTTCCAGTAAACTAAACCATTAACATTTAGTCAGTGAGAACTATTAAACTATACATATTTTAAAGAACTATAATATTATAAAATATACAATACTAACTCCAATCTTTCTTTGTTCATTACCATAAACATCAATGATAATTTAACTGGAAAAAGACAGAAAGCACCATAAAATAGAGAACCATAAAATTTTTAAAGTGTGTAGGACTTTAGAGATCATTTTGTCCAATTCTCACTTTTGGAAAAGGGGAAAACAGACCCATGTCCATAGAGCTAATTTATTGGCAAAGCTGTGGTTAGATTTGACTCTAAATTAAATGTTCCCCTCCCCCATCCAGAATGCTACAGTTAATAAAACGATAGTTACCACAGAGGTACTGGATTAAAATCAGGATTTTTAGAACATTGAATATAGGAAGGAGGGCTTTGTTTGCTCTTTGACCTTTACAAAAAAATCAACTGTATATGGTACATGGCTCAAAATGTTTACCATTCATTCTAATTTATTAAGGGAAATAAAAGACTAGACTACATTTAAGTTCTGTCCCAGGAGCCAAGGCAACAGTTACAGAGAGAGAGCCAGGGACTATTTTGGCACCAGTCATACATTCTACCATTATTAAAAATGATAAGGAGGGAGGATCCCTGGGTGGCTCAGCGGTTTGGTGCCTGCCTTTGGCCCAGGGCGTGAGTCCCGCCTCGGGCTCCCTGCATGGAGCCTGCTTCTCCCTCTGCCTGTGTCTCTGTCTCTCTCATGAATAAATAATAAAATAAAATCTAAAAAAAGATAAGGAATCTGTGCCACAGTAATGAAGGAAATCAAATGAAACTTTTTTCAAGAAAGTAGTTGAAGTTTTAGGATGAAAAATACCAGATATTATAAGTGATCACCAAGAGTACAAATTGCTTTAAATTACCTATATTTTGTAAAGAACTAATTATTACAACAAACTTAAGCAGAACTACCTTAAAAGATATGCACAGTGTTGATAGTGTTATCAATGTTGATAGTGTTTAAAAAAATATTGATAGTGTTATCAATAGAAAAATGGAAAAAGCATAATTAGCCCTGAGAAGTCAATGTGCTGGTTTGGAAGGGTGACCTATTTTTAAGTGAAATGAAGTGTACTATGACATATGCAAAACAATGGTTCTCTCTGAGTGATAGGATCATGGGTACTTTTTCTTGTCTTTGCTTATTCTGATTTTTTAATAATGTATTACTTTTCTTAAAGAAAATATTGTAGGTATTTTTGAAAAAAGAGCACATGGGTAGTAATTTTTTCTAAAGACTTTCACTTACAGAAGTTTCTTTTCATCTTTCTGCCCATCAGAACTGGGTGAAGCAAATGGGTTCTGGGACAATCCAAACCCCCTGTTCCTGCTAGTTGAAGCTCCAGAATCGAAGGAACCAAAAGATGGCTTTTCTTGATCTCTGCTGCCCCCCCATGGTGTTGATTTGGAGAAGCTGGATGGCTGAATAACGCTGGAATATCTTTGGCTGGTGGTATTCCATCCACGTCTGTTACTACCTGAAAATAAACGATAAAATAATTTTATTGGCAACTTCTCTTTTAAGTCTCAAAAATTTTCATTATATTGTCTTATTATGTGCAGACATGATGCAAAGATTCAACAAGCACCATACTTCCACTCATTTTAAATCACAAAACTCTTCATTTTTGATTTATATAGTTACTTGTAACCAGCAAATCAAGTAATGGTCTAATGGTATTTTTTGTTTAACAAGATTGAGAGGACTGTAAACCCATCGAAAAATAATGATATATTACTAAGTTCAGTGATATAAGTTTATTAAGTAAACAACTGCTTGATAGTGGGTTTAGGATGTAACCTAAGTCATAAGCTCCTTCAGGATAAAAAGCTGTCTTTACCATTCTTTGCTTTCCCACTAGGCCCTATATAGCAGTAAAGGCTGAAAAATGGACAATGTATTAAAGAGTTGCTGGACATAAAAAATTAGATTCCACCCTCTGTCCTTGAATAGATGCTTAAATCTAGTTGATTCAATCTTCTCTCAGGGAAAACACTTACCCACCTATCTTTCATAGAGAGATTGTAATTTACACATGAATAAAATGCACTCAGTTCTTCTATTATGAGCAGATTCTAATATTTCATAATTATCACAATGAGCCAACAGGACTCTCTCCTCTCTATTTAAAAAAATCTTATCACTTAGACTACCTCATTTACTCATCACTCCCTAGTTGGGGCCAAGATAATTTGCCTTGTTTCTGACTAAATTAGGAGACACTCCATTAGATTATATTAAGAACTAGAATGATGGGAGATATACTCCTTCATGAAAGTTCATCTCCCAACTCTACAACTACCTAACAAGAAAACAGATCCCTCGTGTGAGGGTCAATGGTATTTTATTTTTCTTAAGTTCCAAATCCTTTGAAGAAATTCATAGCTTTTGGCCTTCACTGATTAATTATAGAACATTCGTTTCTGGGAGATAAATACTGTTTACTTGATGAGTTTTATCTATGCTTTCTTCATCCATCAATCCCATTCAATATTTATTTTCTAATTACTACGTCTAGAGTGAGTCTCTATAGAGTGCCAAGTATTAAGCAGCCCCTTCCCAGGAAATACACGCACAATGATCAGACCCCAAATCCTAAAAAAAGAAAAAAAAAATTTGCTTTGGAATATTTCACGAGGTGAAGTGTGGGTGATGCAAAAACGACTGTCTTTCAAGAAGAGGCATCGGAGGTGAAATCACACTGCAACATAGATTATGGGTCAGATGGACAATCCTGAAAGAGGGAAGGGAAGAGAGTGGGGTCAGCATCTTGTGACAACTTTAAGGACTTAAGCTTCGATCCTAAACAAAGAAAAACCTGACTGTTCATCTGACCTTTAAAACTTTGTATAAACAAACAAACAAACAAATAAAACCTTGTGTTGGTTTCATTTCTGGTTCCTCCTCTCCTTGAGCACAATCCTTCCGCATCATGCACAACTGGCTTAAATACTCCAAAACCTCTGACGATGACTCAGACCCAGCAGGTGGGTCCACACGGTCCTCCGACACCCCCTTCCCTCACAGCCCAGAGTTCTTAACTGGGGCAACACACTCTTCCGATTTTACCTTCAATGTTACGAGCACGTACATTCGCCAGAGCAAGAGCTTTGTAGCTGACATCACACGTTCAAAGGAGTCTGCGACTTCCCCAAAGCCAAGAATCCAGACTTTGGCCCCCAGCTGCGAGCCTCTCTCTCTCGGGAAAAGTTTCGTAAAAATTATACTTAGAGTGTCAAGGGTGAAGAAAAAAACAACAAGCACCCAGAAGGTGGGGTTTAGGTAAAGCGAGGCGGCGTCTGGGTCGACCTAGACCAGTTCTCCGGACCTTTACCACCCACAGACAAGGCAGTTACGACACGTACTTCCAACTTAGAAACTCATGGTTTCGCATTAGTACCAAAGGCCAAGACTCTGTCTTCATCCCCACGGCAGAAATCAGCGGGACGCCCACACAGCGGGTAGCGGCGCCGGGGAGAGCCTGCGCCGGGCCCGGGGGGCGGGGCCGAAGGCCGGACGACGCGGGCACGTCAGCGTCACTCGACTGCTGCGCCGCCGCCGCGCTGCGCCGAGCGGGCCCCACGCCGGACGCCCGTTCTCCGCCCGACGGCCCTGGCGCCAGGCCTTCCCCCGCTCCGCTAGCGGCGGCGGATGGAGGAGAACGTCACCTGAGGGCTGTTGCTGCCGTCCTCCGCCCGCACCCCCGGCGCCGGGATGTTCGTTCCAGCACCGGTCTCCAAAGCGGCACCGGCCTTGAAGGAAGAACTGACAAATGGTCATTGCGACGGCGTCGCCCACGGAACGGTCTTCTGTCAGCACCCTGAGCGGACGGAGAGCCCGAAGCAACCGAAGGTCCCTCCCCGCTGCCGTGACGTCATCTTCTCGCGCCCTTTCGTCTCTCTTGCCCGGCCCCGGGATGAGAGGCGTGGATTTTGCCCAATAGGGTTTGAGAAGAGCGGGGCGGCCCCTGCCCTCGGGTCGAGCTTGGGAAAGCTGAATGCTCCGAGAGTTAGCGTGGCTGCGGATTTCGAGGGCGGCTTGAGGGTGCGAGGTGATAGGGAAGCGAGTTAAGGGAACTGCGGTCTTCAGCGGGGACCTGGAGGGGAGGGATAGCTGTGGCTTGAGAGACCCGAGTTGTGTATTTCGTTTGCACCGTTGAGAAAGCAGAGATCTGCGCAGCCACTCATCAGGCGGGAAACAGGAAACACCGGTTAGAGGGCAAACGGAAAACTGTTTCCTTTAAGGGCAGACTGCAACTGAAAAGTATCCTCACAGCCCCACCTTTGGATGAACACTGCAATTCTTACGCTCTTAGAAAGCCAGTTCTTTAAGGGTCAGGTGCGCGCTGCTGTTTGAAATTGTATCAAAGAGAATGAAACATTCTCACTCTCGGCCGGAGGAACGAAGTCACTTGGACACCGGGAAGCAGCTTCGACTTGTGCCCAGGTGCAGAGCTTCCGATCAGGCGGCGTTCCTGAAGGGGGCATTCCTTATTTTTCTTGAATTGGTAATTTCCGAGGAAACACGGTCCTACCTCCACTTCTCAGTCCAGATCCGAGGTTGATGCCTTCACCCACAGCTCAGCTTTGCTTTGAGCTTATCATTTTACCTAAGCTCATGCCCACAAGTCTTCGTTGTCTTTTTTTTTTTTTTTCCTTTGTACGGTGAGACACCCTACGGGTTCTTCTGGTTCGCGGTCTCTGTGGTTTCCCAGAGGCAACAAATAGGACTTTGGTGGATCACAGGTTTGTTCCTGCTGGTTTAGGATGATTGGTCATTGTTCTTGCTCACATCTTCGGATTTTGGATACACT
The DNA here is from genome assembly GCF_003254725.2 of Canis lupus dingo. Taxonomy (NCBI): domain Eukaryota; kingdom Metazoa; phylum Chordata; class Mammalia; order Carnivora; family Canidae; genus Canis; species Canis lupus. The sequence continues at coordinate 36,732,524 of NC_064256.1, read as the reverse complement.
GGAATCCACAGGAGCACTGGGAATAACTGCTAAAATGTAAAGTTCTTATTTAAGTAATCTCTAAGCCCCAGGTGGGGCTGGAACTCCCCATCCTGAGATCCAGTTGCATGCCCTTCTGACTGAGCCAACCAAGGTGCCCTGACCTAGTTTATTAAAAAACGAAAACAGCCATGTGGGGCACCTGGCTGGCTCAGGCAGTAGAGCATGCAACTCTTGATCTCAGGGTGGTGAGTTCAGGATCCACGCTGGGTGTAGAACTTACTTAAGAAATTAAAAAAAAAAAATTCGCTTACTTTGAAACTTACTGAACATTTACAAATGCAGTATAAGAGACTATAATGCAGACATGATGCTCCATCACCCAAATACTTTTATTTCCTACGTAACCACAGTACAATCACCAAAATCAGGACGTTTGTATTGATACATTACTACTATCTGATCCTTGGATTGTCTTGCTTTGCCAAATGTCCCAGTGTCTTTAAAAAAAGGATCCAGTTTAGACTTATTGTTGCCTTACTCATACTTTTATTTAGCCTTACTCATATTTCTTTCTTTAGTCTCCTTCATTCTGGAACATTTCCTCAGTCTTTCCATGACACTCAAGACATTAACACTATTAAAGATCACAGCTGGGCAGCCCTGGTGGTGCAGCGGTTTGGCACCGCCTGCAGCCTGGGGTGTGATCCTGGAGACCCGGGATCAAGTCCCACGTCGGGCTCCCTGCATGGAGCCTGCTTCTCCCTCTCCCTGTGTCTCTGCCTCTGTGTGTGTCTATGAATAAACAAATAAAATCTTAAAAAAAAAAAGATCACAGCTATTTTGTAGAAGTTCTTCAATGCAGATTTATTTGATATTTTCTTGTGACTGGATTCAGATTAAACATCTTTGGCAGGATTACCTCAGAAATGATGCCATGGTCTTCACATTGCACCTCTCAGGTTGTGCACAGTTTCAAGTTGTCCCATCACCTGAGGTGTTCACTTCGATAACCTGGTTAAGGTGGTGTCTGCTGGGCTACTGCAATGACTCTTCGTCTTTGTTATTAATAAGGACTTTGTGAAGAGATACTTTGAAAGTATAAAAATGCCATTCCTCTTCAAGCTTTTTGGTTCACTAATTTATTCCTATCAGTATGGCTTGATTTCCGTGGGTTATAATCTATTACTGTCATTATCTTGAAGTTCAAATCCTCTTCAATTTTGCCAGTGAGAGACCTGTAAGCTTCTTTGTGTTCAGACGCATCCCATGATTCTTTGAGCACTCTCTACTCCTTGGCCCAGAAGATGCTCCAGGCTCACCTTACACCTTTCCCTGGTCCAGTCCTGGAATCAGCCATTTCTCCAAGGAATGCTGGGTCTTTCAATGATACGTAGAGGCCAAGATCTGAGCTTTAGGTTTTCTCATTGTGAGGTCTTTGCTCCCAAACCCTTTCATGGGCATTGCTAGGAAATATATACTATAGACAGACATATACATCTGTACAGATTTCTGTATCTATATGTATTAGAAACTATGAGTTTACACTGATAACCGCCAGTTCGAGCCCAAGATTGCAGGATTTTATTTTCCTCCTGTATTTGTAACTTCCTCCTTGGATAGTGAGAAACTTGGCTCCTACTGTTTTTTTCTAAAGATTTTTAAAAAGATTTATTTATTCATGAGAGAGAGGCAGAGACATAGGCAGATGGAGAAGCTCCCTGTGGGGAGCCCAATGTGGGACTTGACCCCAGGACCCCAGTAACATGACCTGAGCCGAAGGCAGTCACTCAACCACTGAGCCACCCAGGTGCCCTTTGGCTCCTACTGTTTATACTTATTTTGAGCAGTTCCCTTGTATTAGCCAATTTTTAATTGTGGCCACTGACTTCTTGTCTTATGCAAACACCAATATATCGAAGGACCCTGCTGGGATCAAAGACCTAAAATAATTTCAGTGGTGGCTGAAGTTTAAATGAGAGTGAGCATGGTGCTGTGTGGAAGTGGAGGGGTAGGCAACACCAGATCTTAACTGAAATAATCTAGGTGGAGTGCTGCATGAGGCAATGGGAGACAATGGGAATCTAGGGCTGAGGAATGCAGAGTTCAGTAGTGATCAGTTGGGGGAGGGGTAGGTGAAAATCAGGAGTGGGGTCACAGGAAGTAAACTTCTAATTTTAAGATGGCAAAGTAAGTATATTTCTGCCTCCCTTTCCTCTTGAGAACCCTCTCAAAGTACGAGAGGAAACAAGATCTTTGATTATACCAGGAGATAACCACAATCTCAAACCACATTTTCTGAGGACTGAATTGCACATGGAGGAACAGTAATGACTTAAAAGAGCGAAGTAAGGTCAAATTCCTAAAAGGTACACACTGATATCCCTAGAGAAGGCTGAAAAGCCTCAGAAATTAAGAGCCACCAGGTACCTACCATAGAAAGGTAGACTGAAAATCTCTATGTGATGCAGTTAGAATCTCATGTTGAATGATGCAACCTGAAAATGTCTTTTCATACTATCAAATTATTGGGATTGAGTTTGGTGCCATATTCGAATGGATTGAATTTTATGACATTGTTGGTGTATTAGTTAATGGTCACCCTTAAAAAGCAAAATTTCTGGGGCACCTGGGTGGCTTAGTTAAGTACCCAACTCTTGATTTTGGCTCAGATCATCTCAGGGTCGGGGCATTGAGCCCCATATCACACTCTGAGCTAGGCATGGAACCTGCTTAAGATTCTCTCTCCCCTCCTCCCTCTGCCCTTCCCCCATTTCTCTCCCTCTCTTAAAAAACAAAAAAGCCCATTTCCTTTAAATACTCCTTTAACCTGGCCTATGCAGGAAATTTTCAATTTTTGCTGTTAGTAGTATATAAGGTAAAAGGAATATAGACTGCTTGGCTAATAATTGTTTAGTAAATGGCTCATTTTTGTGATTCAAAATTTCCTTAAAGACTATAATGTCAGGTTTCTGAAAGCTAGGTCAGAATTGTAATTCAGTACTTTTTAAAATTTTTCTATATTTATTTAAAGATTTTATTTATTTATTCATGGGAGAGGCAGAGACATAGGCAGAGGGAGAAGCAGGCTCCCTGTTGGGAGCCTGATGTGAGACTCAGTCCCAGGACCCCAGGATCATGACCTGAGTCTAAGGCAGACGCTCAACAACTGAGCCACCCAGGTGCCCTAGGTACTGTTTTTTATAGCAAGTTTTTTTTAAAGACACTGAATTTTCAGGGCGTTTGGGTGCCCCAGTCCGTTAAGCATCTGCCTTTGACTCAGGTCATGTGATCCTGGAATTCCAGGATCCAGTCCCACATCAGGCTCCCTGCTCAGCAGCGAGTCTCCTCCTCCCTCTGACGCCTCTCTTGTGCTCTCTTTCAAATAAATAAAATCTTTTAAAAAAAAGACATTAAAGTTTCATGTTCAATTTGTGATTTTTAAAAGTATATACTAAAAACTGCTGTGTCTTCAAATAGTGTCACTGCGAAGGATGAACATTAACATATCACATGCTTACTAAAAAGAAAGTAGAGCTCTTATATAAAGGACAGGAATTTTGTGAGGGGAAGAAAGGAATAGAAAAAATACTTGCTAGGGTGTCGGACTTTGGTTTTGGTTTGGGTCAGGATCTTGGACTGGGGGATAGAGCCCTGCCTCTGGCTCCTTGCTTGGACAGAGGGTCTGCTTGAGGAGTCTCTCCTTCTGCATCCACCCTGCCCTCCAGTGAATAAATCAATTTGAAAAACAACAATTTGCCAATATATTGTGCCATTATCATGGGAATGACCATCATAGAATATTTCCAAGGCAGAAAATAGGTATTTACTAACTACTGAGATTACTAACGCCCCCCTAATAACCCCCACAACCCCCCCAAACCCACTTTATTATAACCTACATCATACCTGTCTACATACTTATCATAGTGTGTTCTAGTCAGTTTACACAGCCTAAAGAAAAGGCTAGTCCATTTAAAATATTTCCAACAGTGCTGCACATTCCACATGGGAAGTATTGTATTAATAGAATTAAATTATAATATGACAAATGTTCTTCACTCAAAAAAATTAAACTGGACATTTTTTCAGTGGAGTACAAAATTGAAAACCCAATATAAAAATGTTCAAAATAGGCAAATCTAGGGACAAAGATTTAATGGTTGTCTAGGGCTAGGGTGTCTGGGGGGTATAACTGGGTTGGATAATATCCCCCCAAAATTCACGTCCACTTGGAACTTCAGAATGTGACCTTATCTGGAAACAGATTCTTAGCAGATGTCCTTAGTAAGATAAGGTCATACTAGATTGGGAGGAGGGTTGGGTAAATCCAATGACTGCTGTCCTTATCACACCATATGAAGACACAAGGGACACACACAGGAAAGGCGGACATGTGAAGACAGAGGCAGTGATTGAAGTGCCCTGGTTATAAGTCAGTGAATGTCAAGGATTGCCACAACTACCAGAAGCTAGGGGAAAGCTGGGCAATTTTTGCCTCAGAACTCCATGAAGCAATCCTGCCAACATCCTGATTTAGGACTTCTGGCTTCCTGAGTTGTGAAAGAAGTTGTTTCTGTCGTTTTAAGTCACCAAGTTTGTGGTAATTTATTTCAGGAGTCACAGGAAACTAATATAGAGGAAAATGGGGAATGATTGCTAATGAGTATGGGGTTTCTTTCTGTGGTGATGAGAATGTTCCAAAATTGGGATGATTACACAACTCTGAATATATTAAGTACCACTGAATGATACACTTTAAATGGGTGAATTGTATAATACGTGAATTATATTTCAGTAAAGCAGTTTCATGCATAAAAACCTCAAATAAAAAATATATTATGCTTTTTTAAAAGACATTTATTTTTTAGAGAGTGAGAGCGACAGGGAACGTGCATGCATGCGTGCACGTAGAGGGAGGGGCAGAGAGACAGGGAAGAGTCTTAAGCAGTGGAGGAGCCCCATTTGGGAGCATCACTCCCAATCCTGAGATCATAACCTGAGCCAAAACCAAGAGTTGGATGCCTAACCGACTGCACAATGCAGGCACCCCTATCATTATGTTTTTTATTATCTCTTTTCATTTAAACATTTTTAGGATTTAAGATTATGACCCCTATATAAAAAAAAGAATGAAAATTAAAATAGAAACACAGCTTCACAAATTTTAAAAGCAACCATTGCCTAACACGTTTAAAATGTAGGATGAATAAAACTTAGCAGTCTATTTTAAGTTAAAAAATATTTAATATTGTTGGATAAAAACACTGATGGTGACAGCTTTACATGGCTCATTCCATACATTCTGTAAGGTAAAAGGGCAAAACATTACTAGGAAAGAAATGAGTAGTTGGGTTTGTAAAAGATTTATTGACCACATAAAAGCAATTAATACGAGATGACAAACATTTAACTCAAATCATTACAAAACTTTTATGGGATAACGGTCAAATCTCTCTGATGTGTTCTGCTAAGGAAAAGAAATCATGTATATTTTTAATCCATAAGAAGTTCAAAGTCAACATTGATATTGTATAACTATCAGTGCTATTCTAGTAACCTAGAAATTTGCTATAAATAGCTTTGTCTTTTGCTAATCATTCTTACTATGATTTTATTTTATTTAACAGTGAGGACTGAAGAGGCATAATCATTTTTTAACCACTGGATAAAACAGTACTATAAATTAATGAGGGTGCTAGGCTTGGCATTTTGTGTTTAAAAGATGGAATATATTTAATTGGATTGAATATATTTCATGAGGACTTGGGTACATTTTAAGCCCAAAATGTGTTTATGAAGCTCAGTGAGAGAATATGTATACTTGACTCACTGGCTTGCTTTTAAAATGGAATAAATTTGGCACTAAATGGAACAAATGAAGACAAGCAAAATTAGGTGAGACGAAGATGCTTCATCAGGGTTGCCTGTCTTGACTTACAATTCATACTATTTCTTAGTTCTTGACTGAACAGAAACAAATAGACCTAACTACATAGCACTTCTATGATGTATGAAAATAGAATCTAGAGCTAAGATGAGATCGCTTCACTGATGAGCCAATCCCCCACTCTGCCATAATCATAGTTACAAATGTGAAATTCATTCAAGAATTCATATTTTCACCAAATGCTTATGATTTTTCAAGTTTTCTTGCTAGATACGTCTTGGTAGTGGCCAGCTAAAATATGGTCTTTGAATTAAGCAAGGAAATTCATATAAAAGAAACATCTATCTTATAGCGATCTTACTTTACTTGAAATTTCCTTTAAAAAAACAAAACAACAGAAACACCAAACTAAAACTTCGTAACCAAACTCTTGGAACAAAGCACTGTTGGCCATATTTTTGAGTCTCCGATAAATCTTGAAGTCCATTCACTTTTCATGTTTCAAGTGTTTCTTCATTTGCTCCACAAGTATCAACAACACAAATTAAACAACTTGTTACTGGGAAAGCTCGGACTTTGGAGTTGGCAACCCATTTGTCTGTCTCAGTATTATATTCAAGGATGTGTCCTAATCGACCCACACCTTGAAAACCAGCCAAGACATAAACTATAGAGCCAACTGCTGCACACTTCACTGTTACACCCTTCCATGGCATTGGCGAGACCATCTTCCACTCGTTTAATTTAATATCATAATATTCCACATTGTCCAGACCACCTTCAAAAGAATGAGATAACATGAACAATAGTATTAACAATTCTAAGATCTCTTAAGGTAATAATTCTTTGCATCTTCCCAACATTTTATTAGGAACATTTTCAAACATGCAGAACAGTTAAGAATCTTACAATGAATGCCCATATCTACCATCTATTTTTATTTTTACTTTAACAGAGTAAAAACTTAATTTTTACTTGAATCCTAAATATGTATATTTATTTTACAAAATGAAAAATGTTCTATCTGTTCTGGGAAAGTAAACAAATAGTGGATTTTCTCTCTGATTAACTTTGACTATAATTATTCAAGTCTTTATCCTTCTGCCATTTATCTTTTAGCAGTTGATGGAAAACAGCAATGGCAAGAGATAGAAGGGAAGGAAGGTATTTGTTATACATAAGTAATGCCTAAAGGTATTGACTAAAATGAAGTTTACGGACTATAGATTCAGTTCAGATTCTTTTTAAAGAAATTATTTAAGATTTTTTCTACAAACTATTTAAGAAAATAAAAAATCAAATTTACTCATTTAAATAATAGTGATATCGATATTTTCATGCAATGTTTAAAAAATTCAAATGTTTCTGTGACTTAACAGTTCTTTAGCTAGTGTGATACTATCAGCCAGGAGGTATTTGGAAATGTGTGAAGCTGAGACTGTCACAATGACTGGCCATTACCTACATTTCATGGATAGGGATGTTAAACATACTGCAATGTTTCATAAAATATATTAGTTCCCAGAAAATATAAATATAATCCCATATGTGACAAATGCTTATATTTAGATTTTAAGAAATGTTTCAAAGATTTATGAGGAGAGATCATGCAAACCACTAGGTAAGTTGAACAGTGAATAAATGTCACATACCCAAGCCGTTCTGACCACCTACAGCAAATATCTTGTCTTTTACAAATACCAGTCCATGATTCTTCCTGGCCTCAATCATTGGACACAGCTCAGTCCATCTGGAAAATAAGCGAAAGCTTTTAGAGTACTTGTTCCCAGGAAGTGAAGTACTCATACTAATTCATTAGAAAGGTTTGTTATCCCAATTAAGTACTCATTTACTACTCACATGTGTTCACACCCATGCACCTCTGAAACATTAGAAAAAAAAAGGTCGATGTGGTTTTGAGTAATTTATTTATAGGTAGGTAAATGGGGATTTTATTCCTTTCAACTCCTGCAGAATATGAGAAATAAAGAATATCTAGAGACGACTAGCACATCTTTAGAAGAAATCCACTTCCTAATTCATAGTAATTTGTTAAGATAGTAACAAAAAAGAAAAGAAAGATACTTAATATAAAATACGAATATCATCACATACAGTTTTAATTAATATTTATGTATGAGTAAAACACAAATTTAACATTGGGCCCTAGCAATCAGCAAATTAGTAGTATCTGTTACTATTCATATGTCCACCTTCAAATGTACACTTACAACTTTAGGCAGCACTAGTAACAAAAGTATTTATTCTGTCAAATTTAATAACTTACTAGCATGTTGTTTTGTTCATGGCCACTATTATAAATAATGAGATTCAGAACATAAATGTGGACATTTAGTGTTGAAGAACACTAATTTAGGGATGCCTGGGTGGCTCAGTGGTTGAGTCTGCCTTTGACTCAGGTCATGATCCCAGGGTCCCGGGATCAAGTCCCACATCAGGCTCCCTGCATGGAGCCGGCTTCTCCCTCTGCCTGGGTCTCTGCCTCTCTCATGAGTAAATAAATAAAATCTTAAAAAAAAAAACAAACAAACACTAATTCATAGGTAGCAGCCTCATATACAAAGACAACTGTATTATTATTTTTTTCTGTGAGACTCAATCCCTTCTTTTATATTCAATCCCAAACACACAAGTGACATTTGTGGTTGTGAAGGTAGTACTGGGACACAGGCTTGTTTCTCAAGAGCTAACATAAACCAAAACTAGCCAACAAAAGGGTAATATGACATAAGCGTAACTCTCTAATATGGTCATTTATCTCTCTTTTAAATAATTTACTAAATTTAACTTTTCAAAATATAATTAAGACATAATGATTAACTCTGAAATATTAACAACTGTTTGCTTTATATTAATAAAATTTTGTTTTAAAAGTGGTTTGACAGTTGCCACATTCATTTTCAGAGCACCCTGTAAGGTGAGGTGGGCAACACTGTTCCTTTTTTTTCCCTAGGGTCAACACACGTGCTCCTCTAAGTAAAAAAACCAGCATATAGCTCAGAGGTGGGAGCCAGTACGGGGCCTCCACTGTTTCTCTATGCAGTGAGCTTCAAATGGTGAGCTGTCAAAGTGTATTAAATACAGTCTTTAACTTGGAAAAATTCAAAATATATACCCCTTTCTTCTACACACATGTCCATGATATAAAATAAGAGCGTATTTTTAATGTAGGGTCATCTTTGACTTATGATGGTTCAAATTAGGATTTTTTGACTTCATGATAATGCAAAAGTGAAACACATACAGTAGAAACTGTACTTCACATTTTGAATTTTGATCTTTTTCTGGGCTAGCTATATGTTATTCATGATGAGCCATTCTGTACCAGAAAAAATTGGATAGAATTCCTATAAAATTCCTTTCACTGAAAGTGAAGGCCATTCACTTTCAGTAGTCAATACATTACATGAGATATTCAACACTTTTTTGTAAAAGTTTTTGTGTTAGATGATTGTGCCCAACTATAGGCTAATGTAAGTATTCTGAGCATGTTTAAGGTAGGCCAGGCTAAGCTATGATGTTCAGTAGGTTAGTTGTATTAAATTTATTTTTTTTTTTTTAATTTATTTTCAAGGTAACAATATTTACAACTTACAATGGGTTTATCAGGATGAAACCTCATTATAAGTGGAGGAAACTCTTGAAGGTTTAGAGTTTAGGTCCTTGCTCTCCCTGACCTGAACTTCATTTTTTAAATTTTTAAAAATTTTAAAAGATTTTATTTATTTATTCATGAGAGACACACAGAGAGAGAGGCAGAGACACAGGCAGAGGGAGAAGCAGGCTTCATGCAGGAAGCCCGATGTGGGACTCGATCCTGGGACGCTGGGACCACTTCCTGAGCCCAAGGCAGATTCTCAACTGCTGAACCACCCAGGCATCCCCCCGACCTGAACTTTAGTGTTTAGAAGCTTTTCTTAAAATTCTGACTACAGAAACTGTCATGTTATTTCCAAAGGTTTCGATTCTTAGTAGCTTCCAATTAAACCACTATAGTTACAAAACACTTAAAACGCAAAAAAGGGGCAGCCCCGGTGGCTTAGCGGTTTAGCGCTGCCTTCTGCCCAGGGTGTGATCCTGGAGACCATGGGTCGAGTCCCACGTCAGGCTCCCTGCATGGAGCCTACTTCTCCCTCTGCCTGTTTCTCTCTCTTTCTCTCTTTCCCTCTCTGTATCTCTAATAAATAAAAAATCTTAAAAAAAAAAACAAAAACAAAAACGGAAAAAATTGGAAAGAATTCCTATAAAAAATAACTTAGGTGGGCAGATCACATATTAAAAAAAGGAAATCATGGTAGCATATTACTTTTCATTTTGACATCTGGATAATTATAGTCACACTAGCTTTTTACTTAGGAAAATTTAAAAGCATTGAAGAGAATTTAAGTTTCACACATAAGCTCAATATATACAAAAGAAATGCAAACTTGTGTGAGTTTTAAGATATTCCCCAAATTAAATGTATTCACCTAGTTTTAAAAAATATTGAAGTTACAGAATTCCTTTATACTTTTCCCCTGCTACTACGAATAAGAATATATTGATTTACACTCATAGTGTCTGATTAAAGATCTTAAAATTTAGAATCCTAGAGTTTATCTGATATGTGTTCAACTTTAAGAGATTTTTTTATAAATGAAAAAATAGTTAGGAAGCAGGACAAAGAGACTAGTTTTCCAACTAGTATGTTGTAATACTTTTTGAGCATAAGGTGTCTGAGAGACTGCCATAGAAGGGTAAAGAGTTGGCATATAACTCTATAGTTTGGGACAAGATGGGCCAGATAGCTCAACTGATGGATGACAGAATGAGATAAGGGGTATTCTCAGCATGCCCTGGCAAGTACTAAAGATACATTCTGAAAAACACTGAGTAGTAGTAAATGTGATGATCTCAAAGACATTTTCTAGTCTCAATACTTTTTTAAAAGATTTATTTATTTTAGAGAGAGAAAGAGAGGGAGAGGATCTCCAGCAGACCACCTGGTAAGTGTGAAGCCCGATTTGAAGCTTGATCTCATGATCCTGAGGATCATGACCTGAGCCAAAATCAAAGAATTGGAGGCTACCTGACTGAGTGCGGCACCCAGGTGTCCCTAGTCTAAAAAGATCAGTTTCAAGATAAGCTGCTTTCCGTTCTAACACTGGTAAGTAACCAGTTGAACAAAAAAATGAGAAAAGAACAATTGTAACTACAGTTTTGTTTGGGAGAGAAGTTATTGATTTTAAATCCTTTAAAAGTAGGTGGGAAGCATAAATAATTGCACAATGGTTAATCATAGTTTATAATTAAATTCTTACTTTTCATTAAAAAAAACAAAACCAATACCTGGATTAGAAGACTTCTATGTTTTGTAATCTGGCAATACTTCCTAAATATAAAACTTGAGCATAAAAACTTTGGCATAGCATTTAAGTTGAACATATGTACCCAATAGCTTGTTCTGGTAAAGGAAGAACAATCCTTTCAAATCAATAAATAACTTTTCTTATCAAATCTCTTTGGATGTTTCTGAGTATCAACAAAAAATCTGACTGGGGTATTACCTGTAGTCATTTCCTTAGAAATGTACTTACTCCATCCCTCACCCCACCCCTTTCTGTAATTGGCATATCACCTTTGGCTACATTGAACAAGTTCCATCATTAACTACAAGGTCAGAAAATCTGGCTAACCACTTATTTCGTTAGCATTTTGCCTTTTAAAAAGCAACTATTTACATGCCAGATTTAAGAATAATCATACTGACTAAATATGTATCCAAACATACTTTAGTAAGCATGAAATCAGAATTAAGACATTATACCTAGGGGTATGATTTATTAATGACACTAATCACTATATAGTATTTCCAATTAAAGGCAAATTTACTACCAATCATAAATTCTTGCCCCTCCGTCCCTACATTTCCTGACCTCAAACAAAAATATTTTATGAATTTGATGAATCAGTCAGAATTGTCTCATTCATAGGCAACTACTGCAATATTGCAATTATATGCAGGAACAGAAAGAGAGGGGCTCCCACAGGGTATATAAGACAAAACACAGAGGAAGGGTCCAGGCCATAAACATGTCCCTAAACCAACACATTCAAAAGTGTGTGTGCATTCTTAATACAAGAACTAAATTTTTCTGTTGAGTCCTTCTGCTTTTTGCCATCTTCTTCCTCTGAACTTACAGAATACATTTAACTGTGAAATAAGACTTTTTTTGTTTATACACAGTGTAGTTTTAATGAGTTATGCATAAGGTTAGTCCCACACACTTCCACAAGTAAGTTTATAAACACTTAAATCTAAAGAAAGAAAGAAGTTATTTGAAAGGTGAATTATAAACATTGTAACTTCACTGATTTAAGAATAGGTCCATTCCCATATGATTTTAAAATTAAGACTTTTAAATGGATACATACGTTTCTGTGGCAGGATCATAAACCTCACAGGAATTCAGCACTCTCCCAGAAACATTGTTCCCTAAACTTCCACCACAAACATAGATCAGGCCATTGGCTTCCACCATCCCATGGCTGCAGCGCTGAGTCAACATGCTGGGCTTTGTGTGCCAACTTTCAGTTCTGGTGTCATAGCACTCAAATAAATATAGAGCTGAGTTTCCTGTTTAAAAAAAAAAAAAAAAAAAAAGACTCCATCATGCTTAATTTAGTGTATGTGTGGGTTTGGAGCAAGCTGATGGTAGAGCCGGGTCATTAGTTCCTAGAGGAAAGAATTTAAAGTTATAGTCTTCTCTAAACTTAATTTACACTAACAGCAAAATGGAGGAATAGCTTAAGAAAAAACTAACCCTCAATTTCTTTCAGAAATGGGCCCTCAACTTTATGGTCAACTAATATTCGATAAAGGAGGAAAGACTATCCACTGGAAGACAGTCTTTTCAATAAATGGTGTTGGGAAAATTGGACATCCACATGCAGAAGAATGAAAATAGACCACTCTCTTTCACCGTACACAAAGATAAACTCAAAATGGATGAAAGATCTAAATGTGAGACAAGAATCCATCAAAATTCTAGAGAACACAGGCAACACCCTTTTTGAACTTGGCCACAGTAACTTCTTGCAAGATACATCCACGAAGGCAAAAGAAACAAAAGCAAAAATGAACTACTGGGACTTCATCAAGATAAGAAGCTTTTGCACAGCAAAGGATACAGTCAACAAAACTAAAAGACAACCTACAGAATGGGAGAAGATATTTGCAAATGACGTATCAGATAAGGGCTAGTTTCCAAGATCTATAAAGAACTTATTAAACTCAACACCAAAGAAACAAACAATCCAATCATGAAATGGGCAAAAGACATGAACAGAAATCTCACAGAGGAAGACATAGACATGGCCAACATGCATATGAGAAAATGCTCTGCATCACTTGCCATCAGGGAAATACAAATCAAAACCACAATGAGATACCACCTCACACCAGTGAGAATGGGGAAAATTAACAAGGCAGGAAACCACAAATGTTGGAGAGGATGTGGAGAAAGGGGAACCCTCTTACACTGTTGGTGGGAATGTGAACTGGTGCAGTCACTCTGGAAAACTGTGTGGAGGTTCCTCAAAGAGTTAAAAATAGACCTGCCCTACGACCCAGCAACTGCACTGCTGTGGATTTACCTCAAAGATGCAGATGCAATGAAACGCCGGGACACCTGCACCCCGATGTTTCTAGCAGCAATGGCCACAATAGCTAAACTGTGGAAGGAGCCTCGGTGTCCACCGAAAGATGAATGGATAAAGAAGATGTGGTTTATGTATACAATGGAATATTACTCAGCCATTAGAAATGACAAATACCCATTTGCTTCAACGTGGATGGAACTGGAGGGTATTATGCTGAGTGAAGTAAGTCAATCGGAGAAGGACAAACAGTGTATGTTCTCATTCATTTGGGGAATATAAATAATAATGAAAGGGAATAGAAGGGAAGGGAGAAGAAATGGGTAGGAAATATCAGAAAGGGAGACAGAACATGAAGACTCCTAACTCTGGGAAACGAGTGACTGGGTGACGGGCACTGAGGGGGGCACTTGACGGGGTGAGCACTGGGTGTTATTCTGTATGTTGGCAAATTGAACACCAATAAAAAATAAATTTATTAAAAAAAAAGAAAAAACTAACCCTGTTTGTATAGATCTTAGAAAAAATTTTTCAAAAGGATCTGCAGGAGAGATTTATTCATTGGTAATTAATTTTAAGAAACTGGTTTGACTTCAGAAGAGAAATTAAATAAGTAACATTATGAATGTCTTCAAGCCCAGTACATATGAAGATAATTATTTAAGCTTCAAATGTTTATAGAGGAGAAAAGTGTAGTGATTTATAGATGGTAACTCCATACCTTAAAGTCTGAAAACTCCTATCTGATAATATTCTAAGGCTTATCATTTAACATTCTATAATAATCACTGCACCAGTAACAAAACTATTCTTCCTGACTACTCTCTGGCTCTGTGAGTAAGCCCTGAAGTCCTGCTGGCCCGTTTTTTTGTTTTGTTTTGTTTTGTTTTGTTTAATTTTTATTTATTTATGATAGTCACACAGAGAGAGGGAGAGAGGGAGAGAGAGGCAGACACAGGCAGAGGGAGAAGCAGGCTCCATGCACCGGGAGCCAGACGTGGGATTCGATCCCGGGACTCCAGGATCGCGCCCTGGGCCAAAGGCAGGCACCAAACCGCTGCGCCACCCAGGGATCCCTGGCCCGTTCTTAAATATACTCTCAAGGTTGTATCACTGCATGTCTCTGGTGTATTTTGATTATATACATTAATGGCAAAACATATACATCCTGTCTTATAACTTCTATACATTATAAGGGCTCAATAAAGAGTTTTAGAAATGATACCAAAAGGGACACCTGGGTGGCTTGGCGGTTGAGTGTCTGCCTTTGGCTCAGGGCGTGATCCCAGATTCCCAGGATCGAGTCCCACATTGGGCTCCCTTGCATGGAGCCTGCTTCTCCCTCTGCCTGTGTCTCTGCCTTTCTTTCTCTGTCTCTCTCATGAATAAATAAATAAAAATCTTAAAATAAAACAGTTTTAATTTGGTAGATTCAGTTGATACTAAGAGGAAATAGGAAGTATATGGCAGACATAAGAAACTAAGGAAAACACTGACTTAGTAATTGCTGAAGAAATAGTTACCTACCCTACTTTTTAATAAAAAGTGTTTCTATAGAACAGTTACTTTCTATTTTCTTTAGGATTTATTGTATTTGAAATATGCTTCATTAGACATTGTATAAAAAAGGCTTTTAAAGAGGAAAAGAGTCATTTCTTAAGTCACATTTTTAAAAATCTTTAATTCTTCCCATATTAATTTGATATCTTATGAGGGGAGTAAAAAAACAGACAAGTTTGCTGAACAAAAGTAATACATTCTTTGGCCTAATATAAAAATCATCAAAAAAAAAAAAAAAAAGACGGGGTGCCTAGGTGGTTCAGTGGTCTGCCTTTGGCTCAGGTCATGATCCTGAGGTCTTGGAGATCTAGTCCTACATCAGGTTCCCTGCATGGAGCCTGCTTCTCCCTCTGCTTGTATCTCTGCCTTTCTCTCTGTGTCTCTCATGAATAAATAAATAAAATCTTAAAAAAATAAAGAATTAACACTTGAATTCCATACCATAGGTTTATTTGGTCTTCCTAGTTTTCATTATAAGCCCATTATTTAACTAAAGAAATTATATGAAAAGGTGAAAGCATGTTAAAGCTATTATGTATCTAGTCTACACCTAGAATATCCATTTAGAATAATTATTCATTTAGAAAAAGATCACCACTGGACAGTAACAAAGTACCCATCAATGAGAAAGATTTTTTACAGCCAAACCCATACCTTGTTCTGATCAGTAAGCATAAAATACCACTACCAGTCATTATATTAAATAGTTAAAGAATAAAAGCAAATGAGAAAGATCATTCTTACTTTTTTTCTGATATAAAGAAAGAAGAGGCAGTAAGGTATAAAAAAATCTTAAAAGCATGAATGTAATAAAGAGATTTTAAAGGGTCTATTAGTAAGCCAAACTCTGAAATCTTTAAAGTAAATAATAATATGTATCTAAAATTAATCTAGGGGCGCCTGGGTGGCTCAGTTGGTTAAGTATCTGTCTTTGACTCAGGTCATGATCTCAGGGTCCTGGGATCGAGCCCCATGTGGGGCTCCCTGCTCTGTGGGGAGTCTGCTTCTCCCTCTCTCTCTGTCCCTCTCCTCATTCTCCCTTTCCCTCTCACAAATAAAAATACAATCTTTAAAAAATAAAAAATAAACGAGGGCCAGCCCGGGTGACTCAGTGGTTTGGCGCCGCCTTTAGCCCAGGGTGTGATCCTGGAGACTGGGGTTGAGTCCTACGTCGGGCTCCTTGCATGGAACCTGCTTCTCCCTCTGCCTTGTGTCTCTCATGAATAAATAAATAAAATCTTTAAAACAAAAACGAATCTAGATAGAACTAAAATCCAGATGGTATGAGAAAAAAATGGGACAATTAACGTAATCTAGGAAGCTGAAGTTCTTGTAAAATGATTTATAAAAAAAAAAGTAAGGTAAACCTTTAGGGAAATAGGCTCTAAAATATGACAGATATGTATTTAAATTATGTCAAAAAGACAATTGTTTATGTAAATATGAAAGCCAGGAAACATACTTGGTAAAACACCTTCTCCCAAACAAAAATACTGAGTAAATCCTTACCGACTTCGGAACCTCCAGATGTGTAAATTTTGCCTTCTGCAGCACAGGCAGCCAGGCTGTCTCGAGGTGTGGGAGGGCCCAGTTTAGAATACCAGCTATCCTTCACAACATTATAGCAATCCATTCGTTTTATAGGGAAAAGCTGAGAGCCACCCAAAATATATACTACATTGTCCCAAAACACGCATGCTGCATCTCTTCGTTTTTCAAAGGGGCAGCGGATGTCTGTCCAGCTATAATCCTGTAACAGGAATGGAGGAAGCAATCAGTAATGAAAAAATATAATTGATACAGATGAGACAAAGATATAGTTGAGAAAGTACAAAATGTTAAGAGTATGTTAATTTGCTAGAGTACATAGAACAATGTTTGGCTTAAGACAAAATCTAATTTAATCTTGTGTGATTTCTTCAGAATGTTGGTTAGTTAGGGCAGAGGGCAAGAGGAAGATGGTGACTGCTTTGGGTGTTTTCTGGTTCCAGATTAAACTCTAATACATTTGGATGTATCATTATTATCACTAAGTCTTCAATTCCTTCTGTTATTAAGGACGTTATTAATACAAGAAAATTCTAAAACAAGTTTTGTTATGTAGAAAAAAGCTTCTTTCAAATGTAAATTGGGGTGCCTGGGTAGCTTAGTTGGTTGAGCATCTGACTCTTGATTCTGGCTCAGGTCATGATCTTGGGGTTGTGGGATGGAGTCCCATGTGGGGCTCTGTGCTCAGCAGGGAGTCTGCTTGGGATTCTTTCTTTCTGCCCCTCCCCCTGCTCGCACACTCTTTCTCAAATAAATAAATCCTTAAAAACAAAAACAACAAAACCCCAAATGTAAACATACCCAACCCCTTCCCGCCAGATATATAGTGATAATAACCATTGGCAGGGCACCTGGATGTCTCAGTCGGTTAGGTGTGGACTCTTGATTTGAGCTCAGGTCATGATCTTGAGTCGTGGGATCGGGCCAGGAGTCCAGATCCACGGTCACTGTGGAGTCTGCTTGAAATTCTCTCTCCCACTCTTAACTCTGGGAAACGAACTAGGGGTGATGGAAGGGGAGGTGGGCAGGGGGTGGGGGTGACTGGGTGACGGGCACCGAGGGGGGCACTTGATGGGATGAGCACTGGGTGTTATTCTATATGTTGGCAAATTGAACACCAATAAAAAATAAATTTATATATATATAAAAAGAAATTTTCTCTCCCTTTCCCTCTGCCCTTCCCCCAGCTCTCACACACGTGCACGCTCTCTAAATAAATAAATAAAATCTTTTTTTTAACGATTTTATTTATTTATTCATGAGAGACATAGAGAGGCTGAGAGATAGGCAGAGAGAGAAGTAGGCTCCATGCAGGAAGCCAGATGTGGGACTCGATCCTGAGACTCTCAGATCACACCCTGAGCCAAAGGCAGATGCTCAACTGCTGAGCTACCCAGGCAGCCCTAAATAAATGAAATCTTAAAAGAATCATCAGATAATATGAAGCTTAAACTGCTGTTATCCTACTGATGTCTAAAGCTAGAAGGTATTTTGTGGACTTCTGTGATATTAACTTTTTTAATGAAGATTTTATTAGAGAGAGCAAGCAAGAAAGAGAACATAAGTGGGGGGAGAGGTAGAGGGAGAATGAGAAGCAGACTCCCCAATGAGTGCCGGGAGCCCAATGCAAGGTTTGATCCCAGGACTACAGTATCATGACCTGAGCTGAAGGCAGAGGCTTAACTGACTGAACCACCCAGGCATGCTGTGATATAAATTTTTAAAAAATATTCAGTTGAGCCAGTATATTCAGCTGAAATCTTAAAGCCGTGATATTTACTATGAAATATTAGACTGGTCTGGAAACTCACTTTTTTCTTCTGGATTAGAGATGAGCATGTATCAGTACTTCACAATAATGGCTGTTTGTTCACATTATCATTTAGTTTCCTTATTATGTTTGGTACATCCAAAGATACCTTTTTCTATGTAAATGTATGGGGATTTCTCCCAAAGCCACAGTATCTTGGATCCTCCCCTTTTTTTTGAACAAGGCGGCTACATTGTTCCTGCTGCTTTCTGAAAATATCTGAACACAATTCGGGTCAGACAGAAATCCAAACAATTCCTGATCTCATTGAGCAAAGCAGTGGTATGATTATTAACACTGAGTTCCCTTTGGGAAAATCTGATGGATATCTACCACACTAGTATCCAATGTTTCAGCCATTCATTAGATTAGATCAAAGCATCACAGAATATAAAGAATGGTCTCAGGAAAAAAAAAGAGCCTGTCATATGGAATACATGACTCCTAGTGATGATAAACATTTTTAAGTGACCAAAAAAATAAAAGTCTTAATCCTTGTTTTATTCTCAGATTAGGATCTATGTGGCCCCCTCGGTTACTCAGTAGTATACCTACTGGCATTCACATAAAACTATAGGGTAAATATAACATTTTTCTAAAGTTTTACTCAATGGATACCGAATAACCGGGGAAAATTATTATTTTAAGATCTTATTTGAGACAGCGAGAGAGAGAGAGAGAGAGTGAGAGAGAGCATGCACA
This sequence comes from Canis lupus dingo, assembly GCF_003254725.2. Lineage (NCBI taxonomy): Eukaryota > Metazoa > Chordata > Mammalia > Carnivora > Canidae > Canis > Canis lupus. The sequence goes on along the minus strand of NC_064256.1, from coordinate 36,713,376 downwards.
AGTGAACACACGGAGGGGAGGGCAGAGGGAGAAGCAGAATCCCTGGTGAGAAGGGAGTGTGACTCTGAGATCATGACCTGAGCTGAAGGCAGATGCTTAACCAACTGAACCACCCAGGCTCCCCCTGGGAACAATTATTGTTAAAATTTGTTTTCTTAGAGTTGCATACCACAGAATGAAAAAAAAAAAAATAAGAGAAAATAATGACCATACTCTACAAAGAGTGATCCCTCAAGAGTGAACTAATGCTTCTTACATATTCTATAAATCTACTCATAATTCCTACCTGACCAAGATCATTAGCAGAGATATAAAATTAAGATAGTGTTAACTCAGTGAATCTCAAACTCTTGCCACTCTTACATCCAATTTGTTTGATACTGATCATTAGAGAGCAATATGGAAACTTTTCTATAGTTTCTAAAGATATCCACAGGAACACTATCTTTCCTTGCTCTTCCTTAATTTCAGGATTAGAAAATGGGTGACATATTCTTTTAAATGATCTCTAAGACCTGCTACTCTTCACATTAAAAATAATTGCTGGGATACCTGGGTGGCACAGCAGTTGAGGATCTGCCTTTGGCTCAGGGCCTGATCCCAAGTCCGGGGATCAAGTCCCACATCAGGGTCCCTGAGAGGAGCCTGCTTCTCTCTCTGCCTGTGTCTCTGCCCCCCTCTCTCTCTCCGTCTTTCATGAATAAGTAAAATCTTAAAAAAAAAAAAATTTGCCGATGTAGGGGCTGGAATTAAAATACAAACAAAATACATTTTAACTAAATGCACTTAACATTTAGATACTAGGATACGGAGTTCCAAAAAAAGGGGAAATAACTCCCCAGAATTTGGCAGAAATAATTCCCTTAATTTTCAAATACTATTCAAGAGTTTTAGAAAGGAATAAGTGAGTGCTCATATGTACCTGTCATTTAGGGCTTTGCTAGGCTTCAGATTTAAGAATTAAAATAAACTGAATAAATTGCTCTCTTGGAACTATAAGCCCAAAGGAAAAATGATTAGCCAGTGTGCGCAGTGTGTACGTGAGTGCATGTGGGACAAGAAAGGCACATGCTTCTACTAGTAATTTGGGCTCCATTTCCTTAGATATCCTCAAGTTTTTAAATCTTTTTCAACTCTCCAAACACTGTCATTAGTCAAAGTACATGTTAGACACTAAGCGTGATCAATTGTGACCACATTTAATATTCTGCCTAATAGTTTTCTTCTAGGCAGATGAAACGACCTTTGCAAGAATTTTACTTAGAATGCAAATATGATTTCATTTTAGCTAAAATTTAATGTTTTACCTTGAGCTCATTAAATACACCCGTCAGGTATTAACTGCACCTGTGTTTGAAAATACCTGGCTTTGATTGTATGCCTGTATGTAGGGGAGCTTTTTTCCTGTATGTATAGGTAGATCTCACTGCAAAGTCTAATTCTCCCAATCTATACCTCACCCAAAACAGAATACCAAGAAGGTGATCTGATGTTTACCCTTTAATAATTTGTACTGCCTAAAAGATAACATATGTGTAGTTGAGGAAGCAAGCAGAGAAGCAAAAATATAGATGAGAAGTCAGACTTATAGGCTCCATAGATTTGAATGCCAGCTTTTATCTTAGTAGTGATGGGACTACCCCCAATCTGGGGCCTGTTTACCACTCCCTGAGCTCCTAGGTTACACCTCAAGCTAGAGGGAAAGGTAGCTTTCCTGTTAGCAACTAGATAGATACATAGCAATAGCAGTAGAGTTACAGTGTATGTGTGTGGGCAGGGAACTGTTACTCTAAAAACAATTTAATTCAGTTAAGTTTTATTGAGTATCTATTTCATGCAAAGTTCTGTGCCTGGCTGAGCAAAAGATATGAAAATGGTAAAACTGGAAAGCCTGGAAAAGACAGAGGTAGGGGGCAGCCCTGGTGGCTTAGCGGTTTAGCACTGCCTTCAGCCCAGGGCGTGATCCTGGAGACCCGGAATCGAGTCTCATGTCAGGCTCCCTGCATGGAGCCTGCTTCTACCTCTGGCTGTGTCTCTGCCTCTCTCTGTCTCTAATAAATAAATAAAATCTTAAAAAAAAAAAAAAAAGACAGAAGTAGAAGGAACTTTTGATATGTTACCTGTCTATGCATCCACATACATACACATTCATGTATAAAGTCCTGTCTTCCCTGGTCCTAGTCAGACTTTCTTGTCTCTGCTGTGATATACCAACACTCTAGACTTTTTTTTTTTTTTAAAGCTGAAGGCTCTTTTTCTTGTTGTAGGCTTCCCTGACTGCTTTTTTCTAAATCCCCACCACACTAAAGTCTGGGCTTCAAGAATAAGCATTCCTATATCTTGCTCTGTGTGATTTTTCTAGCAGTAGTACAATGCTACAGGATAGTGAAATGCTTCTTGAGGTAAGGAGCTGTAATAGCTCTCTAAATTCCACAAGGCAAAAATATCAGTCTATTTTCCTTGAGAGTAAGGACTGATTTTATACTAATCCACATTCTGAAAACACATGAATCTTCAAATAATAGAAATGGCACAGATGGATTTTAATAAGACAACCAAAATCCAAAATAAAAGAAATACTTATTTTTAAGGCTTGAGAATTTTATTTTGGATCATTTTGAAAGGATACCAAAGATAGGGAAGACTGGTCTTAGAAAAAAAAGGAAGCAAAATGAACAAAAATGGCAAAACCTTAAGCTTTCTGGCAGAAATTTCAAGGAGTCCATCTGAGTTTAAGATGACCAAATCATAAGCACTTTTTCTTAAGCCATTATCTGATTTATTTTAGTTTCTAAAGGCTGTTTAAAAATAATCACAGAACTATGGCAACAATCTATATAGAAAGCAGGCTTATGCCAGATGCAAGAATATTCCTGGAAGCAGTTTCATGAAAAATACATAAAAACAGTTCTAGCTTCATTCATTTCACAAAATCACAAAGAATGGACCTCTAGGGAGTTGGGAAACACGGGCACTGAGCAAGGCTGTGGAGAAGCCTTGGGATGCACAGAGTCACTTATCTTTCAGGGATGTTAGTTCACTTCCCTGTAAAACAAAAAGCCTGAACTGGATGAATTTAGGGCTTCTCCCTTTCAGCCCTAAAATCCAATGATCTTAGGGTCCAAATGTTTTAGAAAGTACCTCTGAACAAAGAGCTACTAATTAACTTATTCATTATCAAGCACTTCCCTTTCCAGGAATTATGCTGAAATATCTTAATCATTATTTTAAAAGATACCTGAGTGGCTCAGTCTGTTAAGCATCTACCTTCAGCTCAGGTCATGATCCTGGGAGCCCTGATTCTGGGCTCCCTGTTCAGCAGGGAGTTGGCTTCTCCCTCTGCCCCTTTCCCCACTTACGCATGCTTGCTCTCAAATGAAATCTTCAAAAAAAATTTTTAATACAACAACTAGGCAAATGGTACCAAAAGTATGGCACAAGGAAAACAACTTCTTAGAGCAAATGCTTTTAATAGTGCTAAATATCTTAACAAAAAGGTCAAAGTAAAACTAATTTAACGTTTTAAGATCTGAAAAACAGCTACTTTACTATGAGGCTGCATTTCAGCTACAAGACAGATCAGAATCAGTCTTTGCCATCCTTCCAAGTGGCACACTTACTAGGGCATTCTGGTTTTCGGAAGTAAACACTTGATCATTCCCAATAATTTCAGAGGTTTTACCCATTTTGAAATACACTAATTTTCAAGAGGGTCATGCAAATATCACTGGAAACATATTAACCTCTCCAAGTACAGAAAAGGGTTTCATAAATCAGCCATTAGAAGAAAACATTTTAGTAACCCAAGTTCTTCAAGAAATATAGCACTGTAGTTAGGAAAAAAGGCTTCCACAGTGGAGGCTGGATGGGGTGGGAAGGCATGACTGTGCTATTGTAAACTGCTAGATAAAATTAGGAACAAACCCGTAAGTGGTCATTTCTCAGCTGTCAGTGATTGTTAGCATTGACAAGGAGTCTGAATAAGGCCAGAGACCAGCTTAAAGGGAATTACTGGTGCTTTATCGGATCACAAAATGTTCTTGCCTTCCACTCTCAAAAGAAAACCATACTACCAAAAACCAAAAACTCAAACCTAAACTACTCAGAAATTTAAATATGAAATGAAATTCGATCCAAAAGTGAAATCTAAGAAGGATTATGCTTGATAATACCACTTGTCCTTTGAATACAAAATAAATGAAATAGGAGGGAAGTATCCCTGTGTTAGCACTCTGCCAGGTATTTCAACACAAGATTTGCCTTTAGATGAACTCTGCTTTGTTATTTTAATTCTTGGCACAAGAAGGCATATTACCCCTTAAATGACTATCCTGAATCTTAAAATGAAGAACTTTCACTTTTAAATATGGAAAATGAGGAATCCTGAAACTGAATTAAGATCAAAGATGGAGGGATCCCTGGGTGGCTCAGCAGTTTGGCGCCTGCCTTCGGCCCAGGGCGTGATCCTGGAGTCCCAGGATCGAGTCCCACGTCGGGCTCCCTGCATGGAGCCTGCTTCTCCCTCTGTCTGTGTCTCTGCCTCTCTCTCTCTCTCTTTCTCTGTGTCTCTCATGAATGAATAGATAAAAATCTTAAAAAAAAAAAAAAGATCAAAGATGGAGTCAAGTGAACATAACTGATATTCACATAAATCCTGAGATTTCAACTCTGTTAACAGACCAGAAAACTGACCTTTAGAAAGATAAACTGATTTGCCTAAGCTCATCTAGCTAAACTTGAAAGGCTCCCTGTGGGGGAGTCCTATGTGGGACTCTATCCTGGGCCCCAGGACCACGACCCAAGCCAAAGGCAGACACTCAACCACTCAGCCACCTGGGCACCCCTCTAATGTCTTTCATTTTTTTTTTTTAAAGCACAAAACTATTAGATTCCATGCAGTTAAATAATACTTGAGAAGCTTATATGAAAAATTTTAATAACCATACTTATCAAGCCAAAAAGATGCATTCATACTTAGGATTCAATATATTCTTGTCTTTTCTCTTTCTTCCTATCCAAACTCTACCAATAAGTTTCCTTCAAGAAAACCTCCATGGACAAATTCAACTCAGAGTGAGCTCTTCAAATTAACAAGGCTGTTACTGCCTGTCATATTGGAGCTTTTTTTTTTTTTTTTTTTTTAAAGTAGGCTCTCCACTCTGGGTGTGGAGCTCAACATGTGGGGCTTTGAACTCAATCCTGAGATCAACACCTGAGCTGAGATCAAGAGTCAGATGCTTAACCAGCTGAGTCATCCAGGCATCTCCGTACTGGTACTTCTTTTTTAAATTAATTAATTAATAAACAAATTAATTAATTAATTTAAAGATTTTATTTATTCGACAGAGAGAGCAAGTGCACAAGCAGGGGTAAGAGCAGAGAGAGGGAAAAACAGGCTCCTCACGGAACAGGGAGCCCAATGGTGGGGCTTGCTTGATCCCAGGATCTTGAGATCATGACCTGAGCTAAAGGCAGATGCCCAACTGACTAAGCCACCATACTGGGACTTTTATTTTTTTATTTATTTTTTATTTTTTTAAATTTTTTCATACTGGGACTTTTAAATGGCTATGTTCAGTCACTGCCTCAGTGACCTCAGCCTCTAACTGCGTCATGCTTCTATACATACTCCATACAATAGGCTCTGTTGTTTATAACAGCTGAGGATAATTATCTCATACTGATGATCCATATTCAAAGAAAATAATCATACCAAACTTATTTGGACATGTTTTAATACTTCTGTGATGACAGATCTTATTGTGCCTCTGTGTCATATGAACAATTACCAAGGTAGCTAAGAGAAATTTTCAAGTGACATGGTATAGTAAATAGTGATAATTTATTTCCTTCTCTGCTGGTTATCCTCAGCCTGACCCTTACCCCTGTAGCCCTGTGTTCATATGCCTACTACTTTCCAGTTAATTCCAGGATGGCTGGAGTCTTTTAAAATATCACCACACTGAGACCATTTTTAGTTTCCTCATTCCTTCCCACTTATGGCCCTCACTCAAATACCTACAGTTCTATTTCTGCTCGCTCCCCACTTTTTTAGGGGACTGATCTGTTAATTTATGATAATTATGGCTTAAAGAGAATGAGTCTGACATTACCACTCCCATGGTTACTCATATTTCCCTGGGGTTTCTTGCAGATGGAGTGACAAAACGAAACAGATCCTTGAAGGGGAACTTCGTGGGATGCAAGGGGCTGTCAGGTTGATTTTATTTTATTTTATTTTTTTCTAAATGGAAATTTATTTATTTTAAGATTTTATTTATTTATTCATAGACACAGAGAGAGAGGCAGAGACACAGGCAGAGGGAGAAGCAGGCTCCATGTAGGGAGCCCGATGTGGGACTCAATCCCGGGTCTCCAGGATCACACCCCAGGCTGCAGGCGGCGCCAAACCGCTGCGCCACCGGGGCTGCCCTGTCAGGTTGATTTTAAAATAAATCTACAAAACAGTGTGTGGTGGAGATGCCTGAAAAAAGAATAGAGGCTTCCAATATTTTGGAAGACATGTTAGGAAGGCAGAGCACTCTGCTGAGAATTTACTTCAGAATGTGTTCCAATCTCTCCTACCAAATATGAGGACCAACCGTCTAACCAAAATGCCTGAAAACAACCAAGCTTGAGGAATGCTTACTATGCATCCACTGCAGAGGACACTGTTACCACTGGGTGCCAATTATAATGACAAGTAAGGAAGCTTACAGGAAACCCATGATGACCCACACTTGCATTGTAACAATGTCAGTCCCTGAGCACACAGCTAGAGGACCAATCCACTTGGGATGACTGCTGCCCACATTGGATATTTTGTTCCTTTAGACACTCCTGATCATTTTAGCAGTGCCCATCTTCTTACCTCAGTGTACTGCTTCTATAGTACTCTTGAAGGTACCAAGGACTACTGATACACTTTTATAAAAAGACTTACTAATTTTTTAACTTAAGGTTTACATTTCTCTGTGCACATCTTTCACAATCACATGCAATGTATAACTGCCCATTTCCACCCTGATCACAGAGTAGGACCATCTCTTCAGGAGAGGGCTGTTTTAAGAGGTAAAGTGGCTATGATACTGTGAGAAAAAGGACTGTGATGCCTTTATTAAACAATATTTCCAACAGGAAAGTGTGTTCTGAGTTGAAGGTAACTTCATTTCTTTTGATTTAGGGACGACCTATGTTTAAATCCAGTTCTATAAAATTGCTTGTGAAATGCTATATAAAGTTATACTGGTTTATTCATCCTTTCGAATTTGAGTATCTACACTGGGCCAGACATTAAGCTCAGTGATGAGTCTACTTAAGAGTTATGAATAAGAAAATGCACTCAGGGTAAACCTTCCAAACCTGAGAGTTCCATGTGATACAGCACCATATGGTTTTCTGTCTTTGTAATTTGCAGATTTTGACCCTTACCCTACTGGTCTTAGTCTTTTTTTTGTTTTTGGTAGGGAATATGCAGAATCCCCTTTTCTCTAGGGCATAGTATCCTATTTCTCCACCATATTAGAGTGGTGAGCCAAAATCCTTACAAAGTTCTAAGTCCTTAGAGCTCATCATTTCATTGATAAAGTCCAAATAAAAACTGATCAGTTAAGTCAACTTTTATTTAGGCATCAATATCATAAGACATTCTCATCCTACAATTTGAGAATATCAATACTAAGAGAATAGAGCACTGGGTATACATAAACAACTTTTTTAGTACTTACTAAGCACTTGAAAACTTTAAAAACAGGTACAGGTGGGGAAAGGGAGGCTCAACAAGCTCTATATGGACCATAATAAGAATTACATAATTTCAGTTTAGACACAGCAACCCATAACTTCTTTTTCTGTTAATACTCAGAAAAGAAAGTTAAGATTTTTATCATTTTTCAGTCAACAATTAATACAAATATTTGCCTCTTCTCACCAGTCATATCCAAGGAAAATTTAAAGATAATAGCTTATAGGGATACTGTTTTAATTCTGGATAATTCTATTAAGTAACACTACTTAAAGTGCCCCCCTTTGAAGGAGATCAATTCAATAAAAACGGTAAATTTTTGGCTAGTATAGGGCACAAATGGGTCCCACTTAATGAAAGTCAAATCTGAATTTATGAATTCTGAATTCTAATTTCTGAGATTAAGTTCAAAAACTTTAAAATAATTCCAGTATAGTACTTTTCATTAAGCAATCTATTTGAATTGAATAATGAAATAATGTTCTCTTTGGCAGAGTCAAGATAAATAATAACATATAATAACTTATAATGAAATCAGCCTTCTCAATTATTTTATTAGAATAAAGACTAATCAACTTGTATTAAGATACACAAAAATAGTAATGGGTGAAAGTTTTCTCAAGGTAAAGTTTTAAAAGAAGGGAGGGCCTGGTATTTCTCACAGACACATTTAATAAATAGTTAAGTGGGATTATACTTATGTTAGCTTCAGGACCTAAGAGATATTTGATATAATCAATCAATGGATATTTTTATTGGTAGTTATATCCTCAATTTTTTGAATTCTTCCATTGAAAGTCTAAAAAATTGTGGTTGAGTATACAAAAGAGAAGTATGTATGGGCCATTGATAATAGCAAATAGGAATTCTGAAGTTACAGTCTCACTTCCAGGCTTGTAGAGAATACGCGTCTCTTTTCAACTGTCCAATAAAAGAAATAAAAAAAATAAAAATCAAGGAAAGTGTTAGAACTACAGACCAAAAATAAAGTGCTAAGAGTCATTCCACGTTTGCCATATACTAGAAACAATGCTATGGTCTCCTAAATGAAATCATGATTCTCCTGTCTCTCTATACATCAAAATAGCCACCTTTATTTTAATTTAAAATATTTTATATCAAAATGTACTTTAATTACTTTTTTAAAAAAGATTTATTTACTCATGAGAGACACAGAGAGAGAGAGAGGCAGAGACACAGGCAGAGGGAGAAGCAGGCTCCATGCAAGGAGCCTGACGTGGGACTCAATCCCAGGTCTCCAGGATCACGTCCTGGGCTGAAGGTGGTACTAAACTGCCGAGTCACCCAGGATGCCTGTTTAATTACCTTTTTAAAAAACTGAAGTATAGTTGACACACAATATTACATTAGTTTTAGATATACAACATAGCAATCCAACAAACCTGTATGTTATGCTATGCTCACCACAAGTATAGCTAGGTTTTTTGCTTTTAACTGTAAAAATAAATACTATAGTAGGCTTTGGAAAGCTGTAGTATATATAGACTTATAAACTAGGATTTCAATTTTTAAAAAAATATTTTATTTATTTTAGAGAGAGAGAAAGAGAGAGAGAGCGCGCACGTGCACACAAGCAGAGAGAGCAGTAGAGGGAAAAGGAGAAGCAGGCAGGGAGCCTGATGTGGCACTTGATCCCAGGACTCTGGGATCACGAGCTGCACCAAAGGCAGATGGTTAACAGACTGAGCCACCCAGGTGCCCTTGACTTCAATTTTTGCTTGGAAAGAAGCATCATATTTATAGATTCCCTGCTCTTGATTCAAAAGGATCCTGAAAAATTAAAAAAAAAAAAACAAAAAACGCTGAAGTTAAATAGCTACTTAAATGTCAAGAGTCTTAACATTATCTGGTGTGAAATAGATGAGTAGGTATATCAATCTCTTAAGTACAATGCCATTTGTATTTATTGGACTGTGCTGCAAAGGCCATGAAGCCTTGGGGTACCTGCCAGATACCCAATCTTTACTGAGAAAGGAAGCCAGATGTCTTTGTAAGAAAATCAGCCTACAGAGATGGAGGAATGTGCCAGAGACAGATGAGCTGAGAGCAGCCCAACAGATGGTGTTTAATCAATCCAACTCTGATCTTCCTTACTTGGAGAGGTCTTTTTGTTATCTGCCAGCATATTTACTCTATGAATCATGGTGTTAAGTATTACAGTAAGAAGGAGAAGCCTTCTTTGGTAAGTCCTTCTCTCCCAAAATAGAGGAGGAACTGCTGCTTTGTAAGAACTGTCAAGACCGGTACTTCTAATTGCTGTGGCAGCACCAGGCCTGATCTTACTGGACCAGACTGAAACGACGACTAAAACTTGTCATACAGCTAACACTTTGACTAATGTGGATTTCTGTTAGTCTACTCAGATAATTAAATGGGATTTCTTTTCAGCTGGCAGGGAAAATAAAATAATTTCATGGTCTGACCTCAAGCATCTCTCATGGTCTGACCTCAAGCATCTCTTGACTCCCTATATGCTATAATCTAAGCTGCAGTAGCCTTGGTCTATCTCACTTTACCAAAGGTAGTCATATATGGTTTTGTATATTCATGTCCATAATATTGATCAGTTCTGGAGAACAGGACATGGTAAGACAGAGGTTTATCCTAGAATACAATCATCACTACAAAGTTCCTAGATGTCCACAGGTCTAGAGATGGGGTTGGCAAATTATGACCTGTAGACCAACTAGGTCTAGCCCACTGCCTGTTTTTGTCAATAAAGTTTTATTGGAACACAGCAATGTCCATTTGTTCATGCAGTTTATGGCTGCTTTCCTGCCACAGCATCAGAGTTGAGCAGTAATGACAGAGACTGTGTAGCCTACAAAACTGAAAATATTTATTAAGTGGTCTTTTACAGAAAAAAAGTTTGTCAAGTTCTGCTATGGCATGCTGGTATATAGCTCCTTGGAAACAAAGAATATACCTTGTTGCCCCAAGTATCTCCTACATATTACAGATGGCATATCCTGTAACTGGATGTCCCACTTATATACTTTTACTGGGTAAACCAAAAGGCTGCCAGTTGCAAGTAAAAGCAAGAGCAGGAGACAGCTAAGAGGGACAGGCTACAGTAAAATAGCTTGGCTGCTCAGATTATTTTGTGATCTCGGGACATCAGCATGCTGCTTAGTTTGGGTCATGTTCCAACAGAACTACAGAACGTGATGGCTTGGATTCTGGAGCCAGGCCTACCTCCTTTAAGCAGCTACTATTTTCTTCAGTAAATAGCCCCTGGCTAGCCACTAGGTCTTGACAGACAGCAAATGTTTGACCAAGGGAAACCAGATGGCCATATTATTAACACATTTGAACAGTTTTACCTAATCTACCAAATCACAAATAACATGCCTTCGACTAGTAATTTGGGATTTAAACATAACCCTGGGCTTTTGGAGGTCTCGAAGGTGCAGAATACAAAATGAACTAATTCTACCCTTTCCTAGGAGGCCTTCTGCCTCAACCAGGGCTGTGTATTCATAGAGGCAGTCCCTATAAATCAGCTGATAAACATGAGACTGAGCCCAGTTCCTCCGTGACAGTACTAGCCAAGAGTAAACTGCTAGAGCATTATAGTCTGTTCCAAAGTGGTACTGAAGGATGATTCAGAAGCAACCTTCTGACCCGGCAGAATTTTAAGCAGTGCCTTTGATCTTCCATTATACCATTCAGGAGGGAAAGGCTAAGGTCAGTTTTTACCAATTCTAGATAGTGGCTAATGGTTTACCCAGATGGATGCAGACCTGAAATAAGTAACAATGTAAGACTGTGGACAAAAAGATTTGAGGAAGGATAATGTAGATGACCCTTTAAAAAGGACACAAATTTGCATCTCCTATGAATTCTTACCAGAGTGCCCACAATTGCAGCAAAGTCTCTTAATAATCATGTGGATAGTACTGCATCTCTATCTTCCTTCATCAATCTGAGGCTTGCTCAATGGGTTTATGAGTGACTACAGGGTAGTGATAGAGGCTGCATAAGCCAGCCGCTATGGAAGCTAATGTACTTCCTCTCCCTAAGGCCACTGTGGCTATCCACTACTGGACAGTGCCCACTTTGTCAGGAATACTGACCAAGCCTGAGCCCTTGATTTGTTACCCCATCTTGAGGGAACCAGTTAGTCACCCAATACCAGGCTAACTATACTGGGACCCCCCCCCCCCCCAATTGTTAAAGGGACAGTGCTCTGCCCTCATTGGAGTTGATACTGATTCTGGATTTGGATTGGCCTTTACTCTGTTTTACACTCTTGACATCACCATATGTGTTTTTATAAATGTTTTGTTCATTGCTACTACAGTATTAAGTATCAGATAAATACGTGATATGAAGAGGATGCTCTGGACTCATCAAGTATCAACCAAAATGGGCCAACAAAATGATGAAAGAGACCGTTACATGCTTAGATTCAACACCAGTTACAGGTGATATCTTTTAGGACTGTGATATTTGCTTTGCCTCAGCAATACATGCAGTACCAGCAAAATACGGTATTATCTCTTTCATAGCCAAAACACACAGGTCTAAAAATCAAGGAGGTAGTAATTGAGTGGACTCAAAGTTTTAACTAATAATCCATTAAGAAAAATTGTTTCTAGACCCATGACTCAGGCTTTGCTGGCCCAAATGGCATAACATATACTGGAAAACACATTAAAATTGGTGATCATTTCTAGATGGTGGAGTTAGAGGTAACTTTATCTTTTTGTTATTTTCTAGGTTTTCCAATTTTTCTAGAATAAGTATACATTATTTTACATTAAAACATAATTACTAAAGAAAAAATAAACACATATAGCTTCATAATAAATTCATTGAAAATAGCACATGAGGAAAGCAAAGAGTTGCTAACAAAATGAGATAAAATACAAGAACTAGTTTTCCACTTTCTCTGATAGTGGTTATTATACAGTGCTCCAGGGCAATTATGGAAACATTTAAAATCTGACTAAGCCTCAATTGCCTTATTTGTTAAATGAAGAGAATTCTATATCTCAAAAGATACGTGAAAGAACACATAAACTAACTTCTCTAAAGGAAAGAGCTATTATTACTAGTGGTGGGTGAGTGGTTATGTGCTCAGAGCTTTCAAAAGCATAAACAATAAAAAGAAGTTACCTTTGGGTTAAAATATCTACAAGACTGTGGCTGGGAGCCTCCAAATAGGGCTATGCGGTAGTCATGTTTCTTTCTTCTGGGCCTTGTGCCTTCTACCAATTCTTCTCGATCCTCTGGAGACAGCAGATGATACCTCATTCCACCTGTAGAAAAACACATGGCAACTTTTCAAGAACTTCAGGTAGTTTAATGCTTTGAAAAGGAAATAATCAATATCCTAGTGCTTTCGTTTCTGTAACTGTTTTTCTATTATCTCTCTATTGCATTTAAGGAAAGAGTGAGGGGCAAAGAGGCAGGAAAACGTGTAATGGGTTCTGAGTCCTAACCAGTTTATTATTCTCAGCAGTCACTAAGAACTCCCCCCCCCATCCACTTACTACATACTGGTCAATTATCTGGCTCTTCAAGCAATAGCTGCCAAAATAATAATGACAAATTTAGATATCCTAACCTAGTAGTTTCTCAATATTAACTGTGCATTAGAATCACCTAGAAAATCTTTGAAATGGCCACAGACCCATCAAATAAAAAATTCTGTTGGTAGGGTCCAGGCACTAGTATTGTCACTTAAAATGTGGTTCAAAGGCCAGCAGCTTCAGCATCTGGGAGTTTGTTAGAACTACTGAATCTCAAAATCTACTAAGCTTAGTGAATCAGAACCTACATTTTTTTTTAAAGATTTTATTTATTCATGAGAGAGAGAGAGAGAGAGAGAGAGAGAGAGAGGCAGAGGGAGAAGGAGAAGCAGGCTCTGTGCAGGGAGCCTGATGTGGGACTTGATCCCGGGTCTCCAGGATCATGCATGCCCTGGGCTGAAGGTGGCGTTAATCCACTGAGACACCCCAGAATCTATGTATTTATTTAACAAGATTTCAAGGTAATTCAGATGCACATAAAGCTTTCAGAAGTAGATGCCTTAGATGATTTTTTTATATTTATTTATTTGAGAGAGGAAGTGAGAGAACACATGAGAGTAGAGAAATTAAGCCACCAACTCTTGGTTCTGGATCAGGTTTTGATTTCATAGCTGTGAGATTGAGCCCTGTTGTCTGCTGGAGATTCTCTCTCCCTCTCCCTTTGCCCCCTCCAGCTTGTACTCTCTCTCTCTCTCTCTCTCTCAAGTCAATAAATAAATCTTAAAAAAAAAAAAAAAAAAAAAAGACCCCAGGGGAAGCTAAGGCAAAAATCACAGCCATGAAAAAAAATTCAAACCACATAAAATCTTAAGTTAAATCACTGCATGCTGCAGAAAAAACCAAACCAAAAGACAATAACTAGCAAAATATTAATCATATAACAAATTTGAAAGATAATCAATTAATAAAATTAAGACCAGTTACTAATAGAAAATTCCATTAAGTAACTGAACACAGTTACAAACAACTCTTAGCCATATGAAAAGAAATTCAAGCTCTAGTTAGAGAAATACAAGTTAAATCACACTTTTTCACTTAATAGATTGGCCATGATCAAACTGTCTGGAACACAGGGTATAATATACATGTGGGGAAACACACAATGTTTCCTACACATTGCTGGTGGGGACATGGACAGGTACAAACTATTTGGAGGGTAATATATTATGATCCCCTCAAATTACAAATGCATATACACTTTTTTTTTTAAGGTTTTATTTATTTATTTGATGGAGAGCATGAGCAAGCATGAGCAGGGGGAATGGCAGCAGGAAAAAGCAGACCCCCTGCCAAGCAGGGGCCTCAGAGCAGGGCTCATCCTAGGACAGTGGGATCATGAACTGAACCGAAGGCAGATGCTTAACCAACTGAACTACTCAGGTGCCCTGAAATGCACACACTCTTTTGTCAGTAATTCTTCTAGGAGTTTATCAACCTAAACTTCAGTCAGGGAAGTGGTTAAAAATTACTGTATATTCATACAATGGAATATTATATGTGGCTGTTAAGAAAATAAAAAAGGGTAATATGTACCCATGGAATGATCTCTAAGACCTAATCTGGTATGAAAAAAAAGCAGTATGTAGCAGAGTACACAGTAAAATAACATTTGTTTTAAAATTTTATATTTTATGTATATATACACATAGGTATAGATATAATTTGTACAAGTATATGTAAGCAAATGTATATGCAAACTACCTGTGGAAGGATATATAAGATAGCAATAGTAACCTTCAGCATGAGAGGATAAGGGAGTAGAGAGCAGGAGTACTGGAGATATCTACTTTTCGCTATATATCCTTTTGTGTCTTTTTGAACTATATATGATGTGCACTATTACTGATCCAACAATAAAATAATGTCAACAATTCTTAACACATGCAAAAAAAACACTCTGAAAAAAAAAGAAATATTTAATTACTATTCAAAACTCATTAAACAAATGATTAGAAAAGAAATAGATGAAAGAAGAATTAGTGAGCTGGAATATAGATTTCAAGAATTATCCCAAATGTAACACAGAGACAAAGAATGAAAGGAAAGACTTGCCAACTTTTCTAATTAAAATTCCCAAAGTAGTGGCATTATTTGAAATGGCTGAGAATTTTCTAAACGATGAAAAACACAGATCACTGGACTCAGGAAACAAAGAAATATCAAGCAGGATAAACCAAAGAAATGAATGTCCAGAAGCATTTGGTGCTAAACACCAAATATGAAGAAAAGCTCTTATAAAAAGCTACAGAAAAAAATTCGGATCATGTACAAAGAATGACAACCAAACTAACAGCAAGGATCAACAAGAATGATGAAGGCAGGATGAAATAATATCTTCAAAGTATTTGATCTAGAATTACATGCCCAGTTAACCTTTAAGAACAGCATGAAAAAAAAAAAGGCATTTCCAGATAGCCAAAACAATTTATAACAAATAGACTATAAAATGTATGAACTTTGTGAAAGATGTTCTTTAACAATTCTTTAGTATTTACTGAAAGTTGTCAAATTTTGTAAAATTGTCATTTGTATTTTTTATGATCTAATTTTTTTATCTAGTTAACTTATCAGTCACTGACAAAGTTGTATTATATTCACCCACTGTACTAAATTTGTTTCTTCTGTAATTCTGATAATTTTTCTTTTATATATTTTGTGGGCTTAAACTCAATATGAGTTTAGCAATGTTTTCTTCCTAGTGAATGGAACCTTTTCTCTTTATGTAGTGATCTTTTTCCCTAATAATGATTGTTGCCTTCCTATATTTTATTAGATGGTTATATAACTAACCTATCTTTTTATATGGTTAGTGTTTTCCTGGCTTATTTTTATCCTTTTATGTCTTTTCAAACACTTTGTGTCTTTATGTTTTAGTTAGATCTTTTGAAAACAATATATAGCTTGATTTTCTTTTTTAAACCCTGACTATCTTTTAACAGGTAAATTATATTCCATATAATTTAAAGTACTATTTATAATTTTTTCTAATACCTTATTTTGCACTTTTGGTTCATCTCAAGTTTTCTATGTTTCTTTCTTGTCTCCTTTTGGGTTGAGGCTTTTTCTCTTCATTTTTCCTTCTACTAGAGAATTTTTATACACTGTGTCAGTCTTTTTAATAGTTATCTATTTTAATATATGTACCTTAGACATTAATATTTCTACCCTCCTCCAGAAGAAAACAAGGATCTTAGGACAATTTAATTCAATTTATATATTTATGTGTTTAGTTGTTCTGTATTTTTTTTTATTTAAAACATTTTTTTTTTTAATTTTTATTTATTTGTGATAGTCACAGAGAGAGATAGAGAATGAGGCAGAGACACAGGCAGAGGGAGAAGCAGGCTCCATGCACCGGGAGCCCGACGTGGGACTTGATCCCGAGTCTCCAGGATCGCGCCCTGGGCCAAAGGCAGGCGCCAAACTGCTGCGCCACCTAGGGATCCCTGTTCTGTATTTTAGTTCTCTTTTTTAACCTTCCAAATGGGGCATGATAATTTCATTTTTTAAATTTTTAAATTAATTTTTAAAACGATTTTATTTATTCATGAGAGACACAAAGAGAGAGGCAGAAACATAGGCAGAGGGAGAGGCAGGCTCCCCATGGGGAGACTGATGCGGGACTTGATCCCAGGACCCCAGAATCATGACCTGAGCCAAAGGCAGATGCTCAACCACTGAGTCACCCAGGTGCCCCTATTTTTAAAATTTATTTGACAGGGAAGTGAAGGAGAGGGGATGTGAGAGAGAGAGAGAGCGTGTACAAGCAGGGGCAGTGGCAGACAGAGGGAGAGGGAGAAGCAGACTCCCCACAGATCATGGAGCCCGATGCAGGACTAATCCCAGGTCCCCAAGATCATGATCTGAGCTGAAGGCACATGCTTAACTGACTGAGCCACCCAGGCACCCCTAAATGTGCCATTTTAAGACCTTTTTTTCTTTTTTCTTGAAAGCCATCCCAAACAAGGAAGCAAGAAACAAACACAAACTCTACCTTTTTGATAACAGAAGATCTGTAACCCTAAAACTCAGTTAATGAAGAGAGGTAGCAGATAGAATGCTAAACCAAAATGGATATGGAAGGAGATACCAATAAGCAGCAAGCCAAATTATCCTGCAGAACTCTGGAAAGATTTAGAATTAGAGATAGGAAGTACCCCAGAGAGTGTACTGGGGATGAAAATAAGAGAACTCTAAAATTCTGAATAAACAACATTTGAACTGCCAGTCTCCTTCCCCTCCTACACAGTCAGGTAACCTGCCATGACTTTTCCACTGTAGGATATGAGGACTGGTCTTTAGAGATATTCCAGTCTCGAGGAATCACACAGAGAAGGGTATGAGCCTGAAGACAAGGATTAAGTCAAAGTTTATGTATCAAAATATTCACTACCCAGGTCTCAAATGCCTGCACCCAGCTACCTGAGAAAATATCTACAGATACTGACACTTGAGGGCTCCTCAATTTAAAAACTGTGTTTACACGGATTATTCTATGGTTCAGCCCAAGAAGTGAGAAGCCCATTCACATATACAGCGTTATCTACTGATTTTATAATAACTTACTCTTATAACTATGACTCACAGATGATACCAAACATTTAAGAAAACCTTCAATAGCAATGAAGAAAAAAACAAAATTCAAAAGTAATATAGAAAAGGCAGACAAGGAAGCATGAAAGCCAACATAATGCTATTTCAGAATAAGGTATTACAGCCATGAAATAAGAAGTTCTAGAATAAGTTAAAGCTCACAGAAATTAAAAATAGCTGAAATAAAAGTGTTGACAGAAAAATTAACGCTATCTCCCAGAAGACAGAACAAAGAGAAAAGATGGATAACAAGGGAGACAAGAAAAGGGCAGCCCCGGTGGCACAGCGGTTTGGCACCGCCTGCAGTCCAGGGCGTGATCCTGGAGACCCTGGATCGAATCCCACATCAGGCTCTCTGTATGGTGCCTGCTTCTCCCTCTGCCTGTCTCTGCCTCTCTCTCTCTCTCTCTCTGTGTCTCTATGAATAAATAAATAAAATCTTTAAAAAAAAAAAAAGAGAGAGACAAGAAAAGATTAGACTCATCTGCTGAAGAATCACAATAACAATAGAGAATAGAGAAATCTATTGAAAAGATAGAGAATACCTAA
Organism: Canis lupus dingo; assembly: GCF_003254725.2. Lineage (NCBI taxonomy): Eukaryota > Metazoa > Chordata > Mammalia > Carnivora > Canidae > Canis > Canis lupus. The sequence continues at coordinate 36,694,932 of NC_064256.1, read as the reverse complement.
CATGATAACTTAAAAAAATGCATACCCAGTTACCTTATTGTGAACTTCCAAAACATCAGGGATATGAAAAAAAGATTTTTTAAAGATTTGTTATTTATTTGAAAGAGAGAGTGTGCATATCCATGAGTAGTGGGGTGAGGGACAGAGGGAGAGACTCTTCAAGCAGACCCCCTGCTGAGTGCAGAGCCTGAGGCCAGGCTTGATTTCAGAACCCAAGAGATCATAACCTGAACAGAAACCAAGAGTTGGATGCTTAACTGACTGAGCCACCCAGGTGCCAACCGCACCCCCCCCCCCCAAAAGATTTGAAATGCTTACATAGAAGAATAAAAAATAAAATGATCAGATTGGCATCAGATTTCTCAATAACACTGGAAGCTAGTTAATAATGGTACAATGCCTTCAAAATTCTAACTGAAAATTATTTTCAATATAATTCTATACCCCATTTAAGAATCCTTCAATGTTTTATGATAAAATAAAGATAAGAGATTCATCAAGTCTCCAAATATTTACTATCATACCTACTTTCTCAGGAACCTTTTAGGGGATATATTCCATTCAACAGAGAGAATTAAGAAAAGGGAAGAAATGGGGTCCACAAAGATAGTGGGTCTAAGTAAAGCAGAGGTGTGATAGGACATCCCAAGATAGAGAAGGGAAGTCCAGGACAAGTGTGCCTTAAGGTTAGAGTGCAAACAGTCCATACTGTAATATGTAGAAGGCAGTCTCTATCAAGGATGTTTCTAAGAAATAAAAGAAAAACAACAGACTGTCTAATTGTACAATTTTATTAAGGAGCATTTTATAGAGGGGTTGGGACTTAGCCTGCAAATCAAGAAAAACTAAGTAAAAAATATCACAGTTATTAACTCTGGGCCAAAAAAGAAAAAAGAAAAATGATCACAGTATACTATCTGGCTGAATATAAAGGAAACACTAGAAACAAAAGTGCACGAAAGTTATCATACACAAAAGAAGATAAGGTAGAAGTAATTTTTACCTTCTATCACACACGTCCCTAAAAAATAAGGGCTAGGGCTAAGTCTCCTCCAAGTAGACAGCTGAGAACCCCAATGGACTAATTATCTAGAAGAGCTAAGTCTTGAATGTTTCCCCTGGTGCCGAGTCTGATCCATTCTAAAGGGCTGAAGCTCAAAAGAAACTGGCTACAGGATCAGGTTATAAATGGACAGTAAGGCAACTTACTTATGACCATCTTAAGGCATTCAGGATTGTCTTGAATAAGTGGTTCAGCTTGTACTGTTTTACTTAAGAAATTCTTTGATATAAGAGGAAACCTGACTTTAGCAAGGATATCAACCATAAATGGCTGGCGATTAGGCTCATCGTATTTCAACCATCTGACAGCAGCATCATAAACCTAAAGGGGGAAAAATAGCATAGTAAAGTTCTTAGAAGGTAGCAACATTTCCAATGACCTACATTTACTCTTACACTGAAGGTTGGAGGAGGATATCATAAAGACACAACCATTTATTCCCAATATTTTATTCAGATATTTTCTTTCATTCCCAAACACTTGCCTGTACTTATATACTGTTCTACTGATTCTCATAATGTTTTTTAGAACAAATTATTACTATATAATGTAATGATAGGAAGGATACTGAATTTATGATTTTTTAAAATATAGCTTTTCAGAAGGAGCTATGATGTACATTTCTACTGGAAAAATATCTATTGGTCAATGACAGTTTCAATATATATTTACTTGGTACCAGGAAAACAGGTTAATTTCTTAAGGGGACTTCTATTCCAAAAGATATGAAGGTCATCTATGATTTTATTTTAATATGATATTCCTGAACTGTGAATTGATAGACTTAGCTGCTTTCCAGAAACTTTAAATTTTAAAATTTAAAATTAAAAAAAAACATCATAGGATATTTATATTTGAATTATTTTCAAAATAGTACTATAGCATTCATTTACCTTTACCAAACAAGTCCAAGTTTATCAACACAATTTAATGTGTAAATCACTCACTTTTTGTTTTTGTTGTAAGTAGGCTCCATGCCCAGGGGTCCCTGGTGGTGGTGCAGTCAGTTAAGCATTTGACTCTTGGTTGTGAGCTCAAACCCTGGGTTGGCTCTGTGGTCAGAGTCCGCTTAAGACTCTCTCCCTCTATCACTCTCACATCCTCTGTCCCTCCCACTCATGCACATGCTCTCTCAATAAATCTTTTTTTTTTTTTTTTTAAATAAGTAAATAAAGTAGGCTCCATGCCGCCCAACATGGGACTTGAGGTCATTGCCCTGAGATCAAGAGTTGCATGCTCTACCAACTGAGCCAGCCAGGCGCCCCACAAATCATGAATTTAAACACAATGAAAACATAAATATACATATCTGCTACATACATACATGTCTGAGCTGCTTAAATTGGTGTTAATATGGCCTAAGTTCTAATCTCCATATGAATTTTTAATAGGGATTGGCCTATTTTTTTAAAATAAACTTTTAATTTTGGAAAAATTTTAGATTTACAGAAAAGTTGCAAAGATAGCACAGAGTCCTCAAATACCCTGGACCCAACTGTTAAAATGTTACACTAGTATGATACTCTTATCACAACCAATAAATCAGTATTGGTCCATTACTAACTAATGTCCATACTCCCAAAACTTCAGTTTTTTATCCAATTTTTTTCTCCATCTCATAATCCCATAACAGATACCACATCACATTTACTCATCATGTCATCTTAGAATCTTCTAGACTATGACAGTTTCTCAGACTTTCCTTTATTCTGATGACTTTGACAATTTTGAGTTCTGGTCAGGTATTTTGTAAAATGTCACTCAATTTGGGTTTGTCTGATGTTTTTCTCATGATTAGATGGGATTACAGTCTTCTGGGAGGAAGACCATAGAGATGCCATGCCATTCTCCTTACATTATATGAAGGGTGCATGATATCAACATGACTTATCACTGAAAATATTAACCTGTGAGTAGTGCTCATCAGGTTTGATGACCTGTATGTAGCATTTGCCAGCTTTTCTTCAAACTCAAGTGACTTTTTAGTTCGCTTTCTGTAATGCATATAAGTCAGTTAATTTTAAGGTCATAGAACTGAGGTGATTTTTGTTTTTTGCCTCCAGATTCAACCTGTCAACGAATATAACTTATGACTGCGCCATTAAGAAGACCAAAGAAAAATGGCTCAGTGCAAATCTCTTATCTTTAGAACAAAAGTAACTCAAACCATATGATCTTACAGAACCTCTATTAGTTTTCTATTGCTGATGTAACAAATTATCACAAATTTATTGGTTTAAAATACAGAGAAGGATGTGGGACTGCAAATAGGAATTAACTGAGTGTCAGAGTGTCTGTGTTAGTCCACCTAGCTTCCAAATGCCTGTGCCAGCTTATACCTCTAGCAGTTTATTTGACAGTTCTGGAGACTGAGTCCAAAATGGCTCACACTGGGTTAAAATCAATGTGTCAGCAGGGCTGTCCTGAAGGCTCTAGAGGAGAAAGTATTTCCTTGTCTTTTCCAGACTCTAACAGCTACCTGCATTCCCTGGCTTGTGGCCTCTTCCTCCGTCTTCAAAGCCAGCAATCACTGACTCTTTCCCACTCTTGACACTGACTCTTCTACCTCCCTCCTCCACATTTAAGGACGCTCATGATTACACTGGGCCCACCTGGATAATCTCATCTCAAAGATCTTTACCTTAACCACATCTGCAAATTTCCAGTAGCCATGTAAGGTAACACACTCATAGGTTCTGGGGAGTAGGATGTGGACATCCTTGGAGGGGAAGCACTGTTCTTCCTATCATGGTATCCAATAGTTTTATTTCTATCAAATGGCCTATCTCTCAAATAGAAAGCCCGTAAAAGCACCGGAGAGTTACTTTTCCTATGTAAGAGATTTTGGAATATTCTGTTTAATGTAAAGAACACATACCCTCCTAATATGATTCTTTTCCTTGTCAGGTATCCAAACATGAAACCTAAGAAATCAATAAGGATATTTTTACTAAGAAAAACATGAGAAGACAATTTAGTCACCTGATCCTCTGCTCTCACAGTCAGAGTGTCCTGATTGAGGAGATGTGTAACTCGCTTGACATCAAGTTGCAGAAATTCATCAGTTTTATAAACTTCAGTAAAATGCTGATGGATAAAGTCATCTGCAGTTGCTTTCAATTCAGGACAATCCAGACACTCAGCTAACACACTTATACCTAAATACAGAAGAAAATAAATGAATAGAAAATCACTTTAAAAAGCCCCCAAACATACACTGAAGAAAAAGTATGACTCTGGGAAAGTGAGGCTGAATGAATTTCATAAATTTGGATCCTTTTCTGTTCTACTGATTTGTTTATTCTTATTTCAATAGTATACTGAGTTAAGTATGGCTGATTTTGTTACTTTGTAGGAAAAGTCCCTTCAATATTTTTTCACATTTTTCTTAACTGTTAAACATTTTCTCTTGAAAATAAATTTTAAAATAAGCTTATAACATTCTACTGTAAAAAATCCTGATATGATTTTAATTAGGATTGCACTGAATTTCTGGATTACTTTAGGGACAGCTGATTGTTCCACAACATGGAGGAGCTACTCTTAGGAACATGGCATGGATCTCCATTTATTCAGATTTTTTATGATGTTCAATGTAATTACACAGCTTTTTTAGGATTTATTTTTAGAGAAAGAAAGGGAGCACGAGTAGGGGATGGGCAGAGGGAGAAAATCTTGAGGAGACTCTCCACTGAGCACAGAGCCCAAAGTGGGGCTTGATCCCATGACCTGAGATCATGACCTGAGCTGAAATTCAGAGGAGGACACTTAAGTGACTGAGCCACCCAGGTGCCCCTATACAGCATTCTTTTTTTACAAGTTTTTATTTGAATTCAATTTAAATGACATATACTGTATTATATATATATATATATACTGAACTGTGTATATATTTATATATATATATATACACTGTATTTTTACAAGTTTTTATTTGAATTCAATTTAAATGACATATACTGTATTTCGAGGTAGAATTTAGTGATTCACCAGTTAAATATAACACCCAGTGCTCATTACTGCAAGTGCCCTCCTTAAAAAAAATAATAATAATGCCCATCACCCAATTACCCCATCCCCCCTCCCCACCTCCCTACACAGCTTTCTTTATATAAACGCTTACACATTTTCCATTCAGCCTTTTCCTAGCTATTTCGTTTTTTGTTTGAGAAGGAAGTGTCCCCTCAATTAGTTGTTAATATTAAGGAATCTGAAAAGTGCTGTCAATGAACCAAATCCAGCCCACAGCCAGCTATAGGGGTCAGCAGCTGAAGATAGTTTTCATATTACTAAAGGGTCATTAAAAAAAAAAAAAAGTGAGGCAGAGGGAAAGGGAAAAGGAGGAATAGTGACAAGGACCACATGTGACATGTGCATGGCATAGAGTCTAAAATTTTTACTATCTGGTCTTTTACAGAAAAAGTTTGCCAATCTTTCTAAATAAAGTCACTGATAATTGTGTGTGATCCTTTCGCAGGCCTCCCTTCAAAGTCATAAGTCGAATTTTTTTCAGTTCATTATCTTTGATTTTCCATGTTTCAACTCATGTTGTCTTCAGGTATAAGTTTTGATGTTTTCAGATTTATACCATAGAGGTTCTCATAACTGATGCCTGCCAACGAACTTGTCAAATCACTAGGCATTTTCGAATACTAGTCAATGCCATGGCATGCTAGATGCTCATGGTGAGCAGTCTGCTATATCTGTATACTTATGCTATCAGCAACAAGATGGTATTTTCACCAAGAATCAGTATTTGTTTACTAATTAATTTATGGCAGTTGAATGTGTTGTCATTATACAACCCAAATAAATACCATGCAAATCAATAAAACATGAATGTGAAAACAAAGTAGTTACTCCTATGAAAATTAATCTTAAGGTTTCAGACAGACTTGAGAAAAGCTCAAATTAGAAATGATGAAGATAAGTAATAAGATCTGAAAATATTGCACAATTCTAGGGGGATTCTTTTTTTTTTTTTTTTTAAAGCTTTTAAGAGAGAGTGAAAGAGAATGAGTTGAAGGACAAGCAGGGAGAGGGATAAGCAGACTCCCCGTTGAGCAGGGAGTCTAAAATGGGACTCAATCCTGGGACCATGAGATCATGACGCAAGCCAAGGTCAGCCACCCAGGCACCCCTCTAGGGGGATTCTATACTCAGACTCTCTCACTAAATTCTCAATTCATTTCAAGGAAACTAAAAATTTAAAAAAAAATTATATATATCACTAGTGTGATTTATGAAAAACAAACACAGATAAGTATTGAAATAATAGGTATGGCCTCAAAGACTGGAAGACTGGTATGTAATATGTATACATAAGTATTAACATAATAACGTTAATACATTAGTATACACATTACGTTAAAGTAACTACCTTCATAGCAAAGAATAATCACTCACTGTTTTAATGGCATTTTATGGATTATATGTATGGAGGCTCCATAGGGATTGAACTCACGACCCTGAGATCAAGACTGGAGCTGAGATTAAGAACTGGACACTTAACTGACACAGCCACTCAGGCATCCCTAACAACATTTTAATTTTTTTTAAAGATATGTATGTGGTAGGTAGGTATTCATTCATTCATTCATTCATTCATTCATTCAGAGATGGCAAACAGGGTAAGGATAGAGGGAGAGGGAGAGAGAATCCCAAATACAGTCTTTACGGAGTGTGGTGTCCCAGATGGGGCTCGATCTCACAACCCTGAGGTCATGACCTGAGCTGAAATCAACAGTCAGCTGCCCAAACAACTGACCAGGTGCACTGCTTAGTGACATTTTAAATTAGCCAACTATTGTTCTGATTATGCCTGATAAGGAAACTTTTATTGTTATTTTTTTCTCTTGACAGATTGCATTTATAAACTTTCCTTTTAAGAAATACTTCAGTCACATTCCAAAGGTTTTGATTTATTCTGTGCTTATTGTCACATATTTCTATATAGCCTGTAAGTTCAGTTTTAATACTTCTTTAAAAATACCTTCCTAAAAAATAAAAATAAAAAAAAATACCTTTCTAAACAATTCTTCAGTTAAGGATCTGAGTGTTCTGGATGGAGTAGGAGGAAATAGCTTTCCTTTTGACGTTAGTTCAGCTTTATTGCACTGTAAGAAGCAGATGTAGCCTGTGTCTCTTCTCTTTGAGGTGCTCCAGATTTTCTGTGACTGAAGTATTTGTAAACACTCCAAGGGTATCCAAGAACTATTTGTATTCTTTGATTACTGGGTAAAAAATTCCATGATATCTACCTAAACAAGTCTGTGTTGTTCAAATCCTTATACTTTTTCTAAGCTTTATTTTTGAGATTTCTAGGCGATTCTTTTGTGTATGTTTAATTTTTTAAGTGAACTCCATGCCACACGTGGGGCTCAAATTCATAACCCCGAGATCAAGATTCACATGCTCCACCGACTAAGCCAGCTGGGTGCCCCTCTAGGCAATTCTATAAGTAACTCAAAAGCGTTCACTAAATTTTTTTTCTGTGTAAGTCAGTCAGTTTATTTTGCTTGTAACTAGGGAAGCTGACCAGCAAATCCCTATCTTGAGATCTTTATTACCTCTTTCTTTGCTGTGGTACTTCCCCTAATACTTTTCATAGAAGGCTATAGGTGGATTATAAGCTGTCTTTGCAATGTCTCAAATGAATGATGTTTTAAAATGTAATTCTTTTTTTCTACCTCCACCATTTGCATCTTATGCTATTATCTTATAACTTCATACTGCAGATAAAAAAGTAACATCATTCTGATTCTCTTTCTTTTCTAAATAAACTTTTATATTACTTATCTATTGCTACAGGAAAAACCACCCCAGAACTTGGTGGCTCAACGTAACAAAAATGTATTATTTCTTGCAATTCTAGGAGTCAAGTGAGTAGTTCTTTTGATCTGGGCTGGTTGATCTGTAGTTAGCTGGTTGCTCAGTTGGGAACTGGATGGTCTAGATAGGCCTCATTTACTTATCTGGTAATAGAAAAGCTGATTGGTACAGACATCAGTTAGTATAGCTCTTCTGTGCCTCAAATGGCCTCTAATCTGTTCATGATGGCAGAAGAGCCCCTGGCAGCAAAGAAGGGCAAGCCCCAATGCACAATCATTTTTAAGGCCTTTGCTCATGTCACATTTGCTACATGGCCAGCCTAGACTAGGCTTGATGGAGGAGCTACAAAGTCACATACATAAATGGTTATACATATAGGGATGGAAAGAACTGGTGGCCAATTTCTGGCTAACCTACCATACCCCCATACCCTTTCTCTCTAAAAGCTTATAAATTCTTTTTATATTAATTTTTTAAAAAGTATGGTAAAACTGGGCCACTTGGGTGGCTCAGTGGTTGAGTGTCTGCCTTTGACTCAGGGTGTGATCCCAGGTCCTGGGAAAAACATCACTAGGATATATCTAGGAGAGGAGTATCTTACTTCATCAGGTCTGTATTAGCATAATTTACTGTGAAAGGTAACGTTTTTTTTTTAAGCTCAAATAAGTTTTATTATTTTTTTGATATTGCTTTTCCTTCATCTGTTCCTTCTGGACTTCCTACTTCATATCCGTGTCTTTCATGCTTTCACTAATGATCTCCACTTCTCTGCATTTTTGTTTTGTTATTATGAAGCAGTTTTCTCTGTTTAATCTTCTTTAAGTTTGATTTTTAGGAGTATTCATTCTACTTTTCAATGCAGTTGAACTTCATGGAAAATCACACCCTCCTCTCCACCCTATTCATATGCATTTTAAGTTCTCCATTTCTGGGGAATCCCTGGGTGGCTCAGGGCGCGATCCTAGAGACCCGGTCCCACGTCAGGTTCCCTGCATGGAGCCTGCTTCTCCCTCTGCCTGTGTCTCTGCCTCTGTGTGTGTCTCATGAATACATAAATAAAATCTTTAAAAAAAGTTCTCCATTTCTTACAGTAATCTGTCTACAGGAGACATTCATTTCAAGCTGTTTAGCTTGATATTCTGTCTCTCAAACTACTGGGTTTCCTTTAATCTAGTATGATCTTTGCTCAATTCCATCAGGTACCATGGGCTCCTTTAGCATTCAAGGAAGCCAGCTTGTTGGGATCTTCTAAGCAACAGAGAATTGATAAGTGGTAAAAACAGAGTTCTCTGATCAGTTCAGGGAGAGCCATGCTCAGGGCTAAATAGAAAGCAGGCTGAATCAGTTCCCTTAGGTACTGAGAGTGCAGTTGGCAACGGGCTGGGCCACTATCTTTGCCCCAGGCTCAGTCAGAGAATCAGGCTCCCTTCTAAGCTGTTAAGCTCTTTCCTCTCAGCTTTGAAAACAATGACAGAAGGCATCCAGAAGTAAAATTCCTAAATGGTCTCAGAAGCCCAAAGCCTAAGACATGGTTAGCACAAACCTGCTCTAGGTTCCACAGTATGGTTTGTACCACCACATCCACTCCCTACTCTGGCTGTTTTTCTTTCTAGTTGAATCACCTGGTTAGAAATTTAGAGTGCTAGGGAATTAGGGAAAAATACTTAAAGTCATCATCTTCCAAAAACTTCTTTGAATTCTCTCTTTACAACAAATTTTCTGAGAATATTTATTTATATAAGGGGAAATAAGTAAAATCTCAGGAACACAAATCTTATTGATAAATGGAACCTGAGACTATGGTCCAGAGAAATAGAGGGACTCATTCCAGAATGTTCCTGTTGCACAGGTGAGATTAGAGACTGGTCTTTCTAAAGATTGTATTTATTTATTTATTTATTTATTTATTTATTTATTTATTTATTTGGGAGGGGGAATGCATGAGGAGGGGGCAGCAGAGGGAGAGGGACAAGCAGACTCCGTGCTGAGTGTGCAGCCTAACATGGGGCTCCATCTGAAGACCCCAAGATCATGACCTGAGCTGAAATCAACAGTCAGATGCTTGACTGACCCACCCAGGCACCCCCTATAGCAGTCCCTGAATTAGTATCTTAATTTATATTCTAGGATTTTTAAGTCTTCTAGTATACAACAGTTAGCACATCTGACAATGTGGAGAGGCAACATAATGTAGTAGTTAAGAACAAGATTACCTAAATTCCAACCTCAGCACCTCCACCTCCACATACTAGCTATTAGACCTCAGGCAATATAAACAACCTCAGTTCTCATCCAAGTCAGACTGCAGCAATCTTAAGTGCTTCAACAAAGGTGAACATTCATATTAATGATATCATATATCACACCACCACCAGATGCAATCCTTACTCTTCATTCTAGATACACAAAAACTCATTATTAAAGCTATTTTATATTTTGGAAAATGTTAACACAATATTTAATGGGCTTGTTGCTGCCCAGGTTAATAGGTATCCCCCCAAGCATCTCTTAAAATTTATTTTGAGTGTATTTTCTAGTGGACAGTGTCTTTGAAATTAAATGAGGATGCTCATAATAACCACACTTTTTAAAATTAAAATACACATTAAAATTTGGTTTTGTTTTTATTTTATTATTTTTTTTAAATTTTTTTCATTTATTTATGATAGTCACACAGAGAGAGAGAGAGAGGCAGAGACATAGGCAGAGGGAGAAGCAGGCTCCATGCAGAGAGCCTGACGTGGGATTCGATCCTGGGTCTCCAGGATCGCGCCCTGGGCCAAAGGCAGGCGCTAAACCGCTGCGCCACCCAGGGATCCCTGTTTTTATTTTAAATAGGAATCTGATTTCTTACCAAGACAATTTGAAGCATCAACTTGTTCTTTCAAAAAATCGACACACATTTTCTTCACAGGTTCAATCTGGTACTGGTTTGCTGCATCTAACAAAGACTGAACGTTGTTGCTATTCACAGAAATTCTGCAAAGAAGTTAAAGTGAATATTAATTTCCTACAATTCTTTTTTATTATTTTAATAATGCTATTATAAAACGTATCCTACTAACCCCTGAAATTAAACAGAAAATTAAGCTTTTCAGTCCTTGCATCAGTATGGCATTAATGTTCCTCAAACATCCCTGTTCTTGTAGTTTTTCATGTTGAAGAATTTGGAGCATATCAATGTGTCACCACAATGCTCTCTGCACAGTAGATCCCAATCTTACCTCTCTACAACAGAAATGATCCTTCTTAACTTACCTAGCAGTATAAGCAAATTCCACAAGCTGTTCGATAATGTCAGGTTCAGCATCTTTGAGTTCAACTTCAAAGGACTTTGATTCAAGCATGTTAGCTAAAATGAAGAGAAGAAATATAAATGGTATGAGTACTATCACCAGTTTAACTGAGGACTAGATCATTCCAGGCCATGTTAAGTATAGAAAACAGTAATAGGCAGAGATCTGAGAAAAAAAAAATACCCAGAAGGCCGGCCCAACATTCCTACAATAAATGTATATTGATTCTCAACATTTATGTGCCTTAAAATAAGCTTAGAAATTAGTGAATTAGTGTACTTCTTTAAAAAAAAATAAAAAGGACCATGTAAACATATGCATAAAACTAGATTTAGTATTTCCCCAAGTCCTATAATAATTTAGTAGCACTCTTCTAAATTGCTATGAGAAAAACTACATCTGACATAGCCAGCAAAAATCTACAAGAACGACGACAGTTATATATAAATATAGTAAGCTATAGTTAGCAAAGCTCTCATTCTTTACCAAAAACCTCATAGGTAGCCAGAGCACCAAAGAGAAAATTTGAGGCAGATATATTACATATTATTATCAAGCTCATAAAATAGTACTAAGCAGAGGAACCAGGACTTGGACCCAGTTCTCAAACTCTAAATCTAGAGTTCTTTCTAGTATGGTATGCTATACCTCATATTTCATTTTTATTTAATTTACTGATAAATTATTCTAACATTTATTTTCTTCTTTGCCTTTCCACCTGAGGTTAAGAAGAAAACTGGGCATTCAAATAGAAACTGTATCTTCATCCATAAAGGGCCTGGGCCTGCAGGGCTAATGAAAGGATATTTTTCTTTTGCTTAATCCTCATCATAACCACTTTTCAATCTCTTCATTGTTTTATGGCCTTAATTTCTAAAGAGCTTTAAAAACGAGGAAGATATTTTCATTTAGACTCTACTTTATTCTGATGGGAAAAATACTATGTTTTACTTTAAGATACTTACTTGTGAACATTAAGTTAAAAAAATGACTGGCTGCTGCAAGGACAACTCGATGAGCAGGTATCTTTCTTTCCTGGACCATAAGGATTACATCACACAACGTTTTCTAGTTAAGAGAGATATAAATGAAATTAAAACGGGTTCACTGGGCGTGGCTTAGCAAATACACAAAATCAGCACTTGCCAAATGCTTTATTTCTATTTTCTATTCAAATCCAATCTTTGTCCAGCACAGACTTGGTTCATAAGACCCATTTAAGAAGGACTTACAGAGTTGCTATCATGATTTGCTGTATCAAAATGGCATTGAGCAGTATAAACAGGGGAAAATAATCTGAGAAGTAATCTACTAATCCCTTAAGGAAACCATTTTTTTTTTCCTGACACAAATTCTAAGGTATTTCTCATGGTGAGATTTTTACAGGGACATTAAATAACATAAGAGCAATGCCCTTGATGGTTTTTCAAACACAGCAATCTGGATTTTTAAAAAATTATCTATTCTTGATAGGATCCAGAGTGCACACTGTATTTCCCAAGAGAGTAGCCTACACAGATCTAATTTGAAACAAGAATAACTCTGAATGCACAGAGTGGACAAACTAAGTGACCATTCAGTACTCTTTCCTTAAGTAACACTTCTTTCAAATGCACGTCTGATAGGAGCTGGATAGCAACCACTTTTAAATTGTTATTTCTGTCCAAGGCCAAAATGGTATCTGTCACTCTAGGTTCCTGAAAGAAGGCAGGTATAACGTACAGGACAGTCTCAGAGAAAATTTGGAGCTTGCGATAGGTTAGGCACTCCTTATAACATTGGGAACGTGAGACAGTATTTTCAGCGTAAAAAAAAAATTTATCACAAATCTAAATATTGGCTTAGTAGCTCAGAGGATATGGCATTTTGTAAATGTTAAGTATTTACTAAAACTATTAATATAATTTCAGATACGTAAGTCATTACATTCTACTTTATAACTCCACGAATAAAAATCCAAATGAGATGGTAATGCTCAGAACAACAAAGGAAACAGGCTTTATTTTTTATTTTATAATGGGCCAAAAGATGAACAAAATTTTACTTTTTCAGCTATGTCAAGATTTTTCTATAAGGCCTAGGGCCTACTGCTTAGATATTACATGCAGATTACTTCTAGCTTAAGCCATTATTATCTGAGTAGTGTCTTGAATTTTTAAATTTTTATTTCCTTTGACTTGGTGGGAGAGGTAGAGTAGGTAGGCATAGTTCTCAGGTGATTTTGCCACATACCACACCCAAAATAACAGGTAGCAAAACCAAGTCAACTATTTGATTACCACCAAAACAAGTGGATCTAGTTGCTAAGGGGAAAGAAAGAAAGAAAAAGAAAGGTGGAAGGAAAAGAAGGAAAGGAGTGAGAAAAAGAATTCTGACAGAACAAGCAAATAAGCAAATTAGATAAGGGAGGAGTCTATGGCTGCTGACAGAAGTTCCGAAAGATGTATAACTATTCTGAAATGTAGCAAAAAACCTTGCCAAAATATATATTCAGCAATAGGGAATTTTAGTTGCATGAATACATAGGCACTTCAGTAAGTTAAAGAAAGAAATCAGAGAGATCTCTGCACAGCAATTTAGTTAAGAATAGTCTCCAGCTAGATATTAACATTGTGGAAGGAATGGGAGGTACTTTTTGTATCCAAACGGTACATCTGACCGTGCTACACTAGATTAACAGGTTTCAACAAGAGATGGGATTGATTTAAAGAGTAGAGACTCTTCTCAGGAAGAGTGTATCTACAGACAGAAAATGGGAAGAGACAGAGATCTGGGTTACATTGGAGAATATATGAAAGGTAACAAGTCCTATGTGAATTGAAAAGAAACAAACAAAACTACCTTTTGTACATGTTTACTGGATAAAGGAAAAGAAAACCTTGCAATTTGTTTATATCCCCCTATTCTGTTACATCTTTAATATTTTTAGCATTTGAATTTTAGTCTCTTAAAATTGCACACAGATTTGTGACTTAATCTGAAATTCTCACCATCTAAAATAACTTTTAGTAGGATTTAGATCGAAGGATTTATTATTACTGATGACTTATGTTTCATCATACATAGGCCATCTTCTTTTACACTATTTATTATGGTTCCTTGTCTTCTTTTTTCTTTAACTACCAGGTGCTATTTTGGTCACATTTTCTTTGCACTTTTGTACTTTTTTCTTGTTTTAGGAACTTACTTATAGATCTGTCAAATATTTGCAAAGTGAATTCAGCAGGGTTATTAGTCAAATATTCTAGGAATGCAAGAAGGTTCAAGAACAATAATCCTTTAATGTAATTCAGCATACTGACAGGTTAAAACTTTATGTAGAAAAACTTCAATAGATGGCAAAATGAAAAATTCACTTCCTTTTACACTCTTTAACAAAGAAAATGATGTGTATGTATGCTGAAGGTGATTTGACTCAAGAGCAAACATCACATTTAATGGTGACACAGAAGAGGCAATTTCATTGAAGTCTGAAACAGAGAAACATATGCTATCATTACTATTATTCAATTATTATTCTGGAAATTTTAGCCAAACTGAAGCCTCTGCCTCAGCCACTCTGGCCAATTTACCAGTCTTTAAGAGTTAGCAAGCACCTTTAGCCCTTGTGATTAACTGAACCTTTCTTTGTATGGGAACCAAACCCTCTTGTACAATCCCCCCTACCCCTCACTCTGGGGCACCAATACACAATCTCAAACACTGCCATAATGTCTGTAGCTGGTACCACTGAGTCTAAACGCAACCAAGAAGTGTTATAGATCACTGTGCTTCCCTTTTACTGATTAACTGCCCTAAAATTCCTTTAAAAATCTTTGGGCCAGGCAAAAACCTCAGTGTTGGTTTTTAGACAAAAGTCTGCCTTCTCCCCAGGTGGCCAGCCTCCTGAATAAAGCTCATAATCCTTTCCAATCAAAATTTGTCTCTTCAGTATCAGCTTTTTGAGCAATGAGCAGCTGAAACTGGGTTTTTAGGTAATAAAATTGGTAAGAAAGTAAAGATAAACTTAACATTCGTAGAATTAAATAAAAAGTCAGTAAGATGGCTAGGCATAAATAAGATAAATATGAAAAAGCAATCAGCTAACCTAGATGTGAGCAGTAAGCCATAAAGAAACATGAATGGGGGATAAACAACAACCCAGCATAGCAGCAACAAAATAATTAAATATTGAGAAATAAACCTAAGAAATGTGAGGGAGCTACCTTAAGTAGGAATTTGATAGATGATAAAGATACTATTTCAAAAATGTGTCAAGAGGGTGGAGCCCATGCAATGTTTAGGTCAGTGAAACTATTTCCTATGATACTGTAACAGTGGATACATGTCACTATACATTTGTCAATATCCACAGAATGTACAATACAAAAAATAAACCATAATGTGGACCACAGTTCATAATAATGTAACAATACTGGCTCAAAAATCTTAACAAATGTATCATGGCTATGTTAGCAAGTAGTTAACATAGGGAAAACTGGGAGGGGGAGAGGGAAAATGGGGACTCAGTACTTTCTGCTCAATTTTTTGGTAAACATAAAACTACTCTAAAAAGCAAAGTCTATTAATTTAAAAAATGTGATGTGAGAATGGATAATTGAAAAATGGCATTAGTATAACTGTTACCCACTGAGGGGAAACATTAGATTTCTCTTTCATAATGTAGTCGCTCTTCCTCTGGGCAAGTTAAGTACTGGAAAGGAAAGTTCAGTCCTTTTCTCCACTGTCACTTGTGGAAGACGGTCTATATGATGAACGAGAGTAAAGGAGAGGTCACTGACCACACACTGCCAGGCCTTCTGGTAGATTTTCTTTTATAAGTCTGCCCCAAAGTAGACATAACTCATCTCAAAGGTTTGGAACCAACAGTGGAAGAGAGCTGCTGAAACCCATATTCAACGCAGTAAAGAAACTTTGGTGATACTTTAGTGCCTGCAAATATTAGGGATTTCTTCAGGAACAGTTCTTTGGTTAGGAAAGATTTCACTTCAAAACAGGCAAGCATTTGAGGCAAGTGTTGGTAGAATGACCTTCTGCTGTCTTTACATGTTTGCCAGGTAAAACTGCAAAAGGCAGTAGACGCCATGTAAGCCCTACAGCATTGTAAGAGGTTCTATCTTTTAAGAATATGTGTTGGCGTTACTAGGAGGCATGCAATCATCTAATTCTATTCCCAAATTCTATTCTTCATCATATCCCAAGAAGAGGACTGAGGAATGACTAACCTTTGGATTTAAGTAGCTTGTCAACAAGGTTCTGCAATCAGTCCTGCCCAGCGTGATTTCAAGCTGGCCCTGGGTATAAATCCCTGAGTAGACTGTAGATTCAACTATAGTTGGGTGGTGGATTTAAATCACTGAAAAAATAAAGGGAAATGCAGCCCTTATTATATGGGGATAAATCATCTTCTTGGATTGAGATACTAGGAAAGCCTCAACAAAGCCATAATAAACTCAAAAGCTAAGAAAAAAATTAAAAAGCCCTTAGCAATCTTAATTGCTCAGAAAAACAACAGTGGATATACACATATATAATCACAATAAGGCAAGTGAGAAAATGAAAGAAAAACAAAGTTAGACATAAGATTAATAGAGGAAAAGGGGAATTTTTTTCTTTAAGGGAAACATGACAAGTTAGGTCAAACAGCTTTAAAAAGGAAAGAAGATACAGTTCGGTATAAATGCTCTTTAAAAGACGGGACTAAGAAAAAAAAAAGTTACCTTTACTGTTATTTATTCAAGTAGGGTGACATATAAGCCAAAAAGACACATGGAGGGAGAAAAGTAAAGTTCAGCAGTAGACTAAAACAGTTCTCAGAAAAAGCCTGGATTGAAGAAATTTTTGTTAAGAGCTCTCTTAAAGCCAAAGGTAAGATATCAAACACATAATCAGAGGACTGCCCTTAAAAATTGGGACAGTTGTAACAGGTGATTACATTAAATTCAAATAGCTTTGTACAGTTTCTGAAAAGGAAGATCAACTATAAAGTAGTTCATCCATTATGTATGTAATTTGCAAGGTGATATGGGTAGAAAGACAGGAAAGCTACATATATAGTGGAACATATCAGGGAAGTCTGTGGAAATAAGACTGTAAGGGAGAGTACTAGGTCATACTAAAGGGAAGCCAAGTAATGCAGATATAATCCAAGCCTAAGTTAGATGCTGAACTTGTCCATAATTGGAATTACTTTACTGTGGGTTGTGAAGACTGGCAGCAGCTCAATCAATCCTGAACATATGGACCTCTTGATTTCCACTATGACCGGGTCTGTAAGAAAGGCACTAAGAGGAAGAAGAAAAACATTTGGGCCTCAAGTCAAAAGGAAAAAAAAAAAAAGTAAGGAAGGTATTCTGGTCTAAACAATGTTAGCTCTTGGGATGCCTGGGTGGCTCAGCAGTTAAGTGTCTACCTTCGGCTCAGGGCATGATCTTGGAATCTGGGATCCAGTCCCGTATCCGGCTCCTGTGGTGAGCCTGCTTCTCCCTGTGTCTCCGCCTCTCTCAGTCTCTCATGAATAAATAAATAAATCTTAAAAAAAAAATGTTAGCTCTATACTATGTAGAAAGGAAAGGATTCAACTTGAACAGGTTAACAACTAAGCTGAGGATCCCTGAAAGGAACAAACAGAGGACAGAGACACAGCCCATTTTGACACACATAGGTAGCAAAAAGGAGTATGTCTGCTACCACTTAGTTTCCAACGCCTGGAAAACTCAAATAATGAGGAAGGACAAGGTTTTGAGAGTACACTGTAAAGGCCATGTTAGTCCCTAAAGGGACCATAAACTTTAGAACAAAGGTCATTCTCCAGCTGAAATAAATGGAAAGGAAAAAAGACCCTCCCCAAGAGATAGGATTAGTAGATACAAGGAATTTCACTACAGGACAGGATCATAATGGGGACACAAGGGTGCAGAATAACAAGGTGGATCAGAACTGTAGAGAATGCAAGGCCACAAACTGCTCTGCACGACTGCCTGCTACAAACGTGGATCATTCTCGCAAAAGAAAATACTTTGTCACTAGACAGAACTCAACTACTTCAGCACTGGGCTACCTAAGGTTCAAAAAAGAAATAACTATTGAGCTTTAAATGCACAGGACAGACAACAGGGGAAAAAGGGAAACTCTAGAAGACCTGGCAGCTGAGTAAATCCCCCTGGCAAATTTCTCCAAGAACAAGGACTATGCCAGTGAAGCAGATGAAATTCCTTCCCTATATGGTCAAGTGTCTCTATTAGCCTCTTGATAAGTGATTTCTCTCATCTGAGTTCAGAGTCTGCAAATTACAGACAGCCAACAGTCTGGCAGCAATCTGTGCAAGCAAAAAGCCAAGATATCTTTATGTTTTCTTTGAAGATTCTCTGTTCCCTAGAAACCAGAGTTTCTGTTGTTTTTGTCTGAGAACAATAATGTGGGTTAGGACTTTATAGTAAGGTGTCAACATCTGCACTATTTATTATAGAGATGGGAGATTTGCTTGTATCTTTTCAGATCTGTGGGGATGATGATGCTGCTGTGCTGATCTTAAGAGTCCTAGGAATCCTACAACATTCTGAAAACACGTGGCACCAACTACTTTGAAATTAGAGAAATTCATCTTTGGAAGCACTAAACTAAATATATTCCAATGGAAGAAAGCTTCCCCAAATCTATCCAACACTTAAGAGAACGCCTTCTGGCTGAGATTGAGCAGCGAAGAAACCAAGGAAAGCACATATTTGGAAAGACCTTTAATTTTAACTCAGAGGGAAATCACAGGTGTGGGAATTTAATCATGAGTGGGTTCACAAGAGTCAAATTTGGGGGGATTTCATGTTGCTAGTATAGAATTAAGAGTCTAAGCTGTCATTTGGTTGTTCACTGCAGATAATCTGGAGAGCTATGAATGAAATCTTGGCTGAAAAAAATTTGAGATGGGAAATAGAAGTAAATTTCCAATCAGGAGTTAAGAGATCATCTACCCATTTAAAAGATTTCTGGAGTAAAAAAAATTAAACTTAAAAAAAAAAAAAGATTTTATTTATTTGAGGGCAAGTGAGCATAAGTGAGTGAGAGACCAAAAGTGGAGGGGCAGAAAGAGAGGGAGAAGCAAACTCCCTGCTGAGCAGGGACCCTAATATGGGACTCACAGGAACCTAGAATCATGACCAGAACTGAACCAACTGAGCCACCAGTTGCCCCTTAAATAACCTTTCTAAACTGGTCTACAGAGGATACACAAAAGAATAGTTATTGATAAAGGATCCCCATGGGATGCCTGGGTGGCTCAGTGGTTGAGTGCCTTTGGCTTGGGGCGTGATCCCAGATACCCAGGATCAGGTCCCGTGTTGGGCTCTCTGCATGGAGCCTGCTTCTCCCTCTGCCTGTGTCTCTTTCTATCTATCGTGAATGAATAAATAAAAATCTTAAAAAAAAAAAAAAAAAGGATGCCTTTAAGATAAAACAAAATGCTCCCTGTGCAGGGGAAAAAAAAAAAAACAAAAAAAAACAGAAAAATCTTAAAAAACAAAATCTTGGAAATATGAATTTACAGCTAATTGGTACAGTTACCTTCTGCTGGGAGTTGAGATGGGGCTTTGATGCCTGAATTCTACCATCCAGCCATTTGAGATTCTCATCAGGGAGTTTATACAAAGATTAATAGCCAAGTGAGACATAATAAAACACATTATTGGGGTGCCTGGGTGGCTCAGGTAGTTAAGCATCTACCTTCCGCTCAGGTCATGATCCTGGGGTCCTGGGATGGAGCTCCATGTCTGGCTTCCTACTCAGTGGGAAGTCTGCTTTTCTCACTGCCCACTTCCACCCTGGCTAGTGCATGTGTGCCTGCTCTCTCAAGTAAATAAAATCTTTAAAATTATAAAACATTAAAAAAATACTATTGATAAATGGGTAAGTACTGGGTAACCCTCATCTACTCACACTCGTATATCCCAATCTAAATTTTGGAATTTGCATATTCATATGTTCAATAGTGGAAAAAAAGGATAGCTGGGCCCAAATCCAACTTACAGAGTCCATCATACGACATACTTTACATATCCTCTTTAGTAGGCGGAGACCTTAAGCAGAAGTATGTGAATTTCAAAATAGTAATCCTACCATTAATAGAAAATTTGTAGGAGAGAGGGATGAGCTCGTTATACCTCATTTTCTTTCCTTTGGGTGAGGTGAAGGTAAAAAATGTTTTCCCAGCCCCGGCCCCTTTGCCTGCTGTTCCCCACACCACATATAGACATATGTGTATATGTATATATATTTATATATTTTTTTCTCCTTTCAGGGAAAAGCCTTATAACAGTGGTTTTCAGACTTTTTAAGCGGTAGAATCCATTTTCAAATGATATGAATGGTTTCTATATAGTTAGGCTCAGCCTGGCAACCAAGGGATGGAAGAAGCCTCCTCACTATTTTGCTTAGATTCACTCACAAATATTTTGCTTCTGATCTCAGTAATTAGTCTTTCTGGAGGTGGATTCTGCTCGTTTAAAGATATGAGGACCCAAAAGAAGAATGCTTCAATCAAGCAACAGAATAAAGTGTCTATAGAATTAGAAGTTAAGACTACAACCTGGGTGTTTTGGCTTCTACTTGCCACTGGGTAAAAGTTACTACATTTGGCTAGGTGCCTGAACCTGGTCAGGAAGGGAAAAAAAGGTTGCTGTTCTCTATGGGACAGAAGATAGCTGGAGCTTACAAGATGACCTTGGGTACCTTCTGGTTGTTGGGAGAGAAGAGTTCTCCATGGGTCTCTTGAATTCCTACATATCTTCCTGGACATGCCAAAAAGGCAAGGCCCTGACACCTTTTTACCTGGGCCACCACTTCTGAAGGTTATGTTGCCAGCAAGCAACCCCTAGGAATGAGATACTGTCTTCCCACAAGAGTTAAGGGCCAGGTTTGCTTATTGTTTGCTGTAAAATGGCAGATTCCTTAAGCTTGTGTTCATTCCGCAGCTACAGAACAAACACATTTTGTGTATGACATCCATCTGGGCCCCAGTGGGTCATCCTCATAGTACTCAGGAAATAAGGGGAACTGACACATACATGTGGATGCTCATGATGGTGTGCTTTGAGTAATCAAGACTGCTGTCTCTAACCTAGGAGTCTCATGTCTCCCGCCAGCATCCATTAAACAGTAACAGGCTAACTAATCAGCTTATAAATAACGTAAAATCAAATTCCAAGCCCATTGCTGGTATTGCTAAATCTAGTAATAAATGTTAATGAAAGACTAAAGTGACCCTCTACGACAAGACCAAAGGTTCAAGATACCTAGGAATAAAGGTCACCCCACCAGATAAAGAACCTTGAGGAGCTGTCTAAAGACAAAGAATAGGAACAGTGAAGGAAGAAATCATGAATACAATGCATAAAAATATTAACAAATAAATAACAGTGAAAGTGGCTATTTTTATTTTCATCCTTGCTCTTATATTTGTTTTATATAACTTATATATAATTTTTAACTATGAAACTTTTCCCTCCACAAAGAATTTTCCCTCCACAAAGAAATTTTCTCCATATAAAGAATCTATTAAGACTTAGGCCTTAGAATCGTGACATAAGGGATGCCTGGGTGGCTCAGTGGTTAAGTGCCTGCCTTCAGCCCAGAGTGTGAACCTGGTCTGGGGATGAGTCCCACATCAGGCTCCCTGCATGGAGCCTGCTTCTCCCTCTGCCTATGTCTCTGTCCCCGTCCCCACCCCTGTGTCTCATAATAAATAAATAAATATAATCTTTAAAAAAATTTAAAACAAAATTAAAAAAAAAAGAATCTTGAATCTTGAAATGACTATAGAAGGAATGGTATCACACCACGTAATCTTGAACTTGAAGTTAGATATGGTAAGTGAAAAAACTTGATGACTTTTTTTTTCCTATGGATTCTGCAATCTAGCATCCAATTTCCTGCCTATTAGAACCCCAAACTCCCATTTCTGAAAAAATTCCTCATTATGAACTATGTTGGTGAGAGGGCAATTCTCAGGGTCTCCCTCTCATTATGGAAGCTAAAAGTCAGTTATTTCTTCTGTTCGCTTGGCAGAGCCAAACTTTGGCAAACCACCTAAGGCCAGCCAATTATATATCTACTTTCAGGATTTTGAATTTTGAGCAAATAACAGAAGATGGAGGAGATCTTTATGGCAGTGGCAGCAGCAACAACAGCAAGTAGTCAAGACTGCTCCTGCAATGTAATGGACTCCACGGTTTCTGAAGCCTAGCTAACAAAGAATGTCTGGTTTCTGCTTGTTTGTCCTGCTTGCTCATCTTCCAGCCTATGGTCAATACGGTAAGCTCCTGATAGATATAGATATATATATAATTTGTTTTGGGTTTTTTTGGTTCTTATTTATTTATTCATGAGAAACAGAGAGAGAGAGAGGCAGAGACACAGGCAGGGGGAGAAGCAAGCTCTGTGCAGGGAGCCTGACATGGGACTCAATCCCAGGTCTCTAGGATCACACCCTGGACTGAAGGCAGCGCTAAACCGTTGAGCCACCTGGGCTGCTCGCTCCTGATATTCTTATAAATAAATTTTGACTTAAGAGAGAAGGTATTTCCATTGCTGGTAACCAAGAATTCCAGTAGATTCACTGTGATAATAACAATACCAACAATATTTGACAATGCTGAATAATTTATCAAGAGTTTTCACATTCTCTGTCTCACTATCCCCAACATTAGTAAGATAGGTCAGTATAGTATTATGATCATTGTCATGTGGATACAAACATAAAAGGCTAAAGAAGTTATGGACTTGCCCAGTGTCACACAATTAGTAAGACGACAGAGCTAAGATTCAAACCTAGATCTGTTTAATTACCAAATCCATGTTAGCTCCACTAGAGTATACTGTTTCCTACAGCAATAAGTGACTAAAGACAACACTACTAAAAGAAGTTTTATAAATGATACAAAGCCACTTTAGAATAACTTTTCATGATAAAAGCTTACAGTATAATGTTGTGATTCAATTTAAGTGCAATTCAAAGAGAAGGTCTAAAACAGAACTCATTTAATCCTGACACACCATTTTTCCAGTAGGCTAACCAGAAATTAAGTATAGAATTTATGATATTTAACACAGATTGCATATTCTTTTTTTTTTAAAGATTTTATTTTTTATTCATGAGAGACACAGAGAGAGCAAGAGAGGCAGAGACATAGGCAGAGGGAGAAGCAGGCTCCATCCGGGGAGCCCGACGTGGGACTCGATCCCGGGTCTCCAGGATCAGGCCCTGGGTGGAAGGCGGCGCTAAACTGCTGAGCCACCCGGGCTGCCCCCAGATTGCATATTCTTAAGAATGTCTCTCTTAAATATTAATCAACCACATTTTTGGCATTTAACAGAATGTAACTAATTATACGCTGTATATTATTACCTACTAAAATGTATTAATATGCCAACTATTTCAAGGACACGTATCTTTGTAGCAGATGTCAATTGGAGTAGCTACCTGACTTGTATTCTCCCTTCACAGGAAAGGAGTGAAGGGAGTATCAGTATATAAAAAGCCTTTCAAGATGTTTGTGCTCCATGACCTTGTTCTCCTTACCATAGAAAATTGATTCAAAGGGCTAACACTCAACCCAAATTAGGTCTATCACAGCCTCTCTATCCAGGATTTGAAACTCTGAAAGAGAAATAGATTAGCAGTAGTCAGAGCTTAAGTACAATTAAGGCAGCTCCTACAGAAAGGGTAGAAGCCCTTAGGATTGGAATAGTTCTTACATCTCCCAAATCTTGATTGTCTTCTCTGCAGAAGGAAATTTTAATATAATCATGTCTCCCTTACGATATGCTTCTGTATTCATTCATTCAATACACATGTGGTAAGTGTCATGCTGTCAGTATGCACTTTATACTACTGGAGTTTATTTTTTAATTTTTTTAATTTGGAGATATATATATTTTAGTTTTTATTTAAATTCCAGTTAACATACTGTGTAATATTAGTTTCAAGTATACAATATAGCGATTCATCACTTCCATACATCACCTGGTGCTCATCACAGTAAGATCACTCCTTTAGGGCAGCCCCGGTGGTGCAGAGGTTTAGCGCCGCCTGCAGCCCAGGGCGGGATCCTGGAGACCCTGGATCAAGTCCCCACGTCAGGCTCTCTGTGTGGAGCCTGCGTCTCCCTCTGCCTGTATCTCTGCCTCTCTCTCTCTGTGTGTCTCAATGAATAAATAAATAAAATCTTAAAAAAAAAAAAAAGATCACTCCTTTAATCCCCATCACCCATTTAACCCATCCCCCACCCACCTCCCTTCTAGAAACCATCAGTTTATCCTTTATACTTAAGAGTCTGTTTCTTGGTTTGCCCCTCCCCTCTGCTCATTTAAAAAAATGTGCCTGCCTTCAGCCCAGAGTGTGAACCCTCCCCTCTGCTCATTTGTTTGTTTCTTAAATTCCATGAATGGCACCTAGGTGGCTCAAATATCTGCCTTCAGCTCAGGTCCTGATCCCAGGCAGCAGCAGCAGGCTTCCTGCTCAGCAGGGAGTCTGCTTTTCCCTCTGCCCTCCCCCCCAAATAAATAATTTTTAAAAATTCCATAAATGACTGAAATCATATAGTATTTGTCTTTCTCTGGCTTATTTTGCTTAACTTAATACTCTCTAGCTCTCTCCATGTTGCTTGCACATGGCAAGATTTCAATCTTTTTTCTGGCTGGGTAATATTTGAGTGTATGTGTGAGTGTAGGTATGTGTGTGTGTGTGTGTGTGTGTACACATCTTCATCCACTCATCAGTCAAGGGGCATTT
This sequence comes from Canis lupus dingo, assembly GCF_003254725.2. NCBI lineage: Eukaryota > Metazoa > Chordata > Mammalia > Carnivora > Canidae > Canis > Canis lupus. Next base: position 36,669,962 of record NC_064256.1, on the reverse strand, counting down.
GAGCAGTTTCCATAGTTTGGCTACTATATAGATAATGATGCTATAAAAGTTGGGGTGCATATATCCCTTTGAATTAGTATTTTATATTCTTTGGGTATATACTACTGGAGTTTAAAGAACATTAATCCTATTCTGAAAAGCCTGGGCCAAACACAGGAGGCAGGTCCCTCTCCATGTACTCACCATTCTATCCATCCTTTGTCCTCTAAAATCTGCCCCTTCCCCCACCACTCCATTAAAACTTAACCATCACTTTTCAAACCCAGGGGACACTTTATCTTTTTTGGCCTCCCTACTACATTTGATACTCCTGTCTCTCCTTTGTCACCTGTATCTTGGTTTTAGTGATATTATTCCCTGCTTTCTTGCTTCCGTACCTTAATCTCCAATGTACTTTTCTTTCTATCCTTTAAAACATTGGTGTTCCCCCAGAGTTTCATCCTCTGTCCACTTTTCTCCTTACTCTGCCCTTAACCTCTGGGTGTTATCAACCATGACATCAATTATTTACTTAACAAATATTTGAGCACCTATGTGGTAGATGTTGGCAATACAGCACCAAATGAGACAGTGTCCCTGTCCTCATGAAGCTTAGAGCCTAGTAGCAAAGACATACATTACAATAAGAAGTGTTTCTTGCCTTTATAGAGATGATCAGTGCATGAACAAAAGGAATAGAATCTATATAATAGAGGCCCTTGACATAAATAACGTAGGGCATTCTGGGAGGAAGTGGCATTAAAGTCAAAACTGAAGCATGAGTAGGAGGGAAAAAGAATTACAGGCATTGGTACAATATTGCAGGCTCTGAAGGAAGACAGGTGCCTGGAGTGAAATGGCTGAGAAAAGTGGTATGAGATCTGACAGAAATAGGTTGGGATCACATCAGACAGGGTTGTAAAGGCTTGGTTAAGGATAAATATTCGTTAGAAATCCATGATACCTAAATTCAAAAAACCTTCAAAAATACTGCCAGCCATCATACCAATTCTACTCTTCACAAAAATTACTTTCCTCAACCTCTAGCTTCATCTTCCTCCTTCATTTTAGTGAATGATCTCATCTCCTACTTTTCAGAGCAGAAACACCTTTATTCTGATTCCTAGTGTTCAGTCCTCCTTAATGCCCATCACCCACTTACTCCATCCCCCTACCCATCTCCTTTCCAGCAACCCTGTTTCCTATAGTTAAGAATCTCTTACTGTTTGCCTCCCTGTTTTTGTCTTATTTTTCCTTCCCTTCCCCTATGTTCACCTGTTTTGTTTCTTAAGTACCACAAATGAGTGAAATCACAGAGTATTTGTCTTTGACTTATTTTGCTGAGCAGAATACCCTTAGTTCCATCTATGTTGTTGCAAATGGGAAGATTTCATTCTTTTTGATGGTTGAGTAATATTCCAGTGTGTGTGTGTGTGTGTGTGTGTGTGTGTACACACACATCTTTTTTATCCATTCCTCTGTTGATGGACATCTGGGCTCTTTCCATAACAAATGAATTCTTCCAGTTTTTAAGCACATTCGTACCTCTCCAATTTAAACAAAACCAAATGACCTTTATTTGACTCCCTTACTTCCTTCAGGGCCAAATTTCTCCAATAAAGCTGTTTCAATTGTTTCATATTGTACTCATGATAATCTGACTTCCATCTGTCTCCCATCAAAACAACACTCACTACAGTCAATAACTCCCCTGTGTTGCTATATCTTGACTTCTCATTGGCTTCAAAATTTGCCATGCTCCTTCCGAAACAATTTCTTCTCAGATTCTGAAAACTGAAACTCCTTTTCCTCTTACTCTTCTGGACATTTTTTTTGGGGGGGAAGGGGGCTCCTTATAGACTCATTCCCCATTTATCCTAGATTCTCCACGGTTTTAACAAAAAAGTTATCTAACATCTGCAGATAATCACAAATTTACACTTAATTTTTTTTTATTTTTTTTAAGATTTGAGAGAGGGAGAGCGTGCGCACATGCAAGGGTGGGAGAAGGGGCAGAGGGAAAGGGAGAGATAATCTGAAGCAGACTCCCTACTAAGCTCAAACCTGACAAGGGGCTTGATCTCACCACCCTGAGATCATGACCTGAGCCAAAATTCAGCCAGACACTTAACTGAGTCACCCAGACACCCCTAAAATAAATAAGTAAATAAAATTTATTCACCTGAGAGAACATGTGCATGAGTGGTAGGAGCAGCAGAGGCAGAAGCAGCAGCAGGTTCCTGCTCTCCTGAGTCCAATGTGGGGCTAGATCCCAGGACATGGAGAGCATGACCTGAGTCAAAGGCAGATGCTTAACCATCTGAGCCATTCAGGTTACCCGCCTCACCACCACCAAAAAGAGTATTTTAAAGTAAACTCTACCCTCAATGTGGGGCTCGAACTCATGACCCCGAGATCAAGAGTTGCACATGGTATGACTGAACTAGCCAGGTGCCCCATGAATTTACACTTTTAACCCACAACTCTCCAGACCTGTCAATTCATCATATATACTTTAATGTCTCATAAGCACTGTGAATTGAACATACCTAAAATACAAACTATAATCCTTTCCCCAAAGCCTTGATCCTTTTCCAGTATCTCCTCTCTCAGTGAATAGTGTCACTATCTCCCTTGCTATGCATTCTAGAACCCTAGAGGTCATAACTGAAAATTTGTATTGAATCCCTCAGCATCCAGTCAACCATAATAACAGCAACAAAAATAGCCAACATTTATTGGGAACTTATTATCAGGTCCTGTTTTAAGTCATCTTAATTTGGTTATCTAATTTAGTCATCACATCCACAGGTGGAAGTTATTATCACCAAGTCCGGTGGATTTTACCTCCTAAATTTCTTGAATATGTCATCTTTTCTTCATTTCTATTGTAGCTACCACCTTAATCCAAAGGACCATCTCACTGAGTTACTGAGTAACTTCCTGTTTGGTTTGCCAACAACCACTCTGAGAGCTCTCTCATTTGCCACGGATCAGACCATCTTTTTCAAAAGAAAAACACTTGCAGATCCCTCCTCTTTCTCAGAAACATGCATGCACAACATACATCTGAAGGGGCTTTAGAATAAAGGCAACCCCTCCACCCAACTTGACTTATGAAACTATGCCTGGGCAGGTCTCTAGCTACTTCTCCAGATTCATCTTACACTATCATCCCTCTTATGTTCTGTGTTCCAGTCACACTGGCCTTAAGTCAGTCTCTTGAATTTGCCATTCTATGGTAAGCAGGTCTCTGACTTAGGGCCTCTGCATTTGCTGTTCCATCTACCTAAGAGGCTCTTCCTTAAGGTGCCTGATTACCATGTACTCTTTTAAAAAAAAGTTTGTTTATTTATTCATGAGAGACACAGAGAGAGGCAAAGACACAGGCAGAGGGAGAAGCAGGCTCCATGCAGGGAGCCCTATGCAGGACTCGATCCTAAGACTCCAGGATCACGCCCTAAGCCTAAGGCAGACACCCAACCGCAGAGCCACCCAGGCATCCCTTAACATGTACTTTTATTTCAGCTCTCAGTTCATTCACCAGTTCCTTGGGGGAAATTTTCCTAATGGTCAAATCATCCACTCATCTGCCCTCATTGTATCATGTTCTTCTCTTCAATAATACCTACCACTGTTTCAATTTTACATTTTTTTGTGTGACTGCTTGACAAATGTCTCACTCTCCTACTAGACTAAAACTACATCAGGGCAGAGATTGTCTGGTTTTGCTCATCACTTGCAAGTACAGAATCTAGCAAAATGCCTAGCATGCAGTGGCTCACTAAGTATTCACCCAAATGGATGTGTTAGAAAGCCAAACTGAGCTAGATGAATAAGTCAATAGTGAGCTAAAAGAAAAGGGGGCAGTGAGTCTACCCATCCTCTGGTTTTAACAGGGAGGAGAGAGGTATTATTTATAGGGGAGTGTTGAGACTAAAAATGGATGGACTGGTTTGGGTGGATGGTTAAAAAAATTAAAGAAGTTAAAACATGCCTAAATGCTAGACTCCGGTAGAGAAGAAGTTAAAGATGCTCAAAAGAGATGTAATAACAAACAATGTAACTTTTCTGACTAGGCTAATATTGAGGGATTCAAAGCCCAGGTGAAAACACTGGCTTTAGATGAAAAAGAGGCAGCTTCTCCATTGTAGCAAAATAAAAAATTGTCAAAATAGGTGTATAGATTTGGGGGTAGAAATCTAAGAGTTAGTTCCAAAATAATGTCTTCTATTTATTTACACTATCAAAAGGGGGATGATCTATTGAAAGCAAGCAAATAGAGGACTCATTTTAGAGGAAAACAGTAAAATTAACAGAAAGCAGGACTGATCACCAGTACTGACAGCTGAGTTGAAATTAAGACACCTGACAACGAACTGCCTAGTAATGGGATATATTCCATCTGTGCTTGGAAACCTTGCACAAAAAAGGTAAATAGTCATCAATGCTTTTTGCCAGACAGATATGAAGAAAGGATGGAAGGTCAAGAAAGCCTGGGGGCATTGGAAGGAAGCGAAGAGAGAGATGATTATCTCCTAAACTGGGCAGACAAAAGAAGACAGCCTGGAGTCAAAAATAAGAAAGTCTGGATAATGGGAGTAGTCAATGGATGTTGTTGGTGGAATTAAATGAGACAAAGCATGTTAAACACATTGCAGAATGGCTGGTAGAAAATAAATGATCAAGAAGTGTTTCTATTACTGAAAATTTAATGCAGGAAGTTGTATTATTCACCCTAAAGATTAATGGCTAGTAGTAATTTACAGTCTTGAAGAGGTGAGTATACAGAAGTCATTTTAGTTAGTAAGTAAGCCTAGTTGACTGCTCAGCATCCAATCCTTAAATCAGCTTTTTTGGTTCTCTTAATTCTCAACAGGGTTTTAACATAAGGTTTTAAATTCTAATTATACTTTAATTCACTTAACAGGGGGAAACTGTAAACTATAGTGGTACTTAGGAAGATCTTACGACATATCCCTTAAATGTTAAGGTTCTCCTACACTTAATTAACACAAGAGCAACAGCAATTGGACATGAGCAGTAGTGATTATGATCCAGCCCTACTTTGTAGAGCTCCTCTATAGTGTATCAGGTAATAAAATTAATATAAACAAAAAGGGAGGGTGGCGCAGCGGTTTAGCGCCTGCCTTTGGCCCAGGGCGCGATCCTGGAGACCCGGGATCGAATCCCACGTCGGGCTCCCGGTGCATGGAGCCTGCTTCTCCCTCTGCCTATGTCTCTGCCTCTCTCTCTATCTCTGTGTGACTATCATAAATAAATAAAATTAAAAAAAATAAAAAAGGGAAAAAAAAGTGCTCAACCTATTTAAGTAAGATGCTCCTATATACCCAATATAATGGCTAACGTTATAAAGACTGACAATATCAAGTGCTGACAGGATGTAGAATAAAAGCCTAATACACAGCTGGCATTAGCATAAACTGGCACAACCTTCAAAACATTATGACAGTTATCTATTAAAGTTGAGTGTAGCATAGCCTGTGACTCCACAACTCCCAACTCTCAGGAGTACTTCCCAACAGAAATGCATACATGTGCACATCTAAAGACATGTACAAAACATACAAAAATGTTCAAAGTAGTACTATTCTTCATAGTGCCAAACTAGAAATAACTCAAATGTCCATAATGATAGAATGGATAAACTGTGGTGTATTTATACAATGGAATACTAAATAAGTAAATACAATGAAGATGAAGTAGAGCCACACGGAACATAATAAATCTCACAAAAATAATGTTAGCTTTCAGAAACCAAGACCCAAGAGTATGATTCCATTTATAAGTTCTAAAACAGGAAAAACAAATCTATGGTGACAGAAGTTAGAACAGTGGTTACATTTAGGGGGTGGGTAGTGATTGAGAAGAGTGTAAATGGAGACCTCTGGTGTGTTCTTCATGTTCTACTTCTTGTTGGTGGTATGTATATTTTGTGATAATTCATTGAGTTGCATGTTTATGATTTATATCCTTTAGTGAATCCTATACTTCTTTGGAAAGTTTACTTGAAAACTAGAAATGACTGCAAGGATGATGAAGGAAAAGGCTCCGTAAGAAGGAAAAGGCACCAGCAGAGACTGCTGGCTCTGAAGAACCCCCGTTCACTACTACACATAAAATTGGCTATTAGGCTATCAAGAGATGAAATGACCTAAATCATATTTATCTAAGATCACAAAACTAGTTAATGGTAGAGCAGGATTGGAATTCAGGTATTCTAATTTTACCATATGCTCAACTTCTTGTAAGAATGTTTCTGGGTGTGTACAGAGGGGTCCTTTTCATCCAGGCACTCGTTACTCTGATCCCCAAAGTGATGAGGTCATATGGGGAAGCAAAAATAGTCACAATATAATATTCACTAAAGAACAAAAACCCTCATAAAATTGGTTCTCACTCAAACATTCTTCCTCCGGCTCAGACCAGTTTCTATTTCTGCCAATTCCCAACAACTGCCCTTGTCAATCATTCTTGGTGAGTCTCTACTGTTATGATGTTAAACAAAACAAGTACAATGTAAATCAACTGCAAAGTGAAAACTGAAAAATCACACAAATCTTGCAAAAGATGCAAGATTCCACCAAGTTGGTAAAAGTTCTACTGGAGAATACCCGAATGACATGTAAAGCTATTGACAAAAAGAGAATCCAACAGATTAAGGTCAGTTAACCGCTGTGAAAGAGATCTCTGGTTGTTCACCCAGCTTCTATTTCCCCCTTCCTCCTCAGTAACAGTAACAGAATCCTGATTTTTTCAGTAACTTTATTTCTAACTTAATAAATAAACAGATGTTAATATAGTCTAACGCTAAGTATAAGAAAGGGATATGAATCAGAAATTTTCAAACCCAAAGAGCTAAACATCCAGTTTCAGAAAATCACCTCTTCTTTCAAGTAAACAACTGATGCTGCAATCCCGTTGCACCCTATCTACATAAGGAATGAGGCAATGCTTTACCACGCTGGAGTCCACAGACAAAAACCACATATCTGGAGGGGAGTGGGAGGACTGCTGGAAACAAATGTGAGCACTGGTGAATGGTGTTGGACCTTTAGAAGCCAACACTTGTTAAATGCACCAGTAATTTGAAGCCGTTGGTGTTGTAAATGTAAAACGCTTTACATGAAAGGAACTTGAATGGATACGTGAAAATAGATACGTGAAAGTAAGTTACACATAATACTGAATTCAGAGGTCCACAGCTACTTCAGCACCAAAGCCAGGAAAGGTTTAAAGGCATTTGGACAGATACCTACTGCATTCATGCACCACGCCAGCCGCTGATGAACAAAGACAAGCTCCCAGCAGTGAGAGTTTGCTTAATGAAACCAGAAGCCTCGGGTCTTCACACAAATCTTCAATCCCTGTACCGTTGTCCATATTCTCATCAGAATCACTAGATAAGCAAACCAGCTTTTGCCATTATTCATACTCACATCCTGCTTTTGTCCTCTTTAAAGACAGGACCACGATCACAAAACAGAAACACTCCCACGTCTCCTCAGATACGTATTATTATTATTATTATTATTATTGAAATAAAGCTTACGGAATAAAAAAAAAAGTAACCAAGTGACTTTGATATGCTCTTTGGTAAAAGACGTCAGGGAATTAAAAGACAAACAAACAAACAAAACCCTCTCTAGTCTACATTCTCCCTGTTAAAATCCATTCTTTTCATAACCCACCTTTTTGCCAACGCGGAGACTTTCATTAATGCGCCATACATCAAAGGCAGAACAAAGAGCTCCTCTTAATCACAGAGGCGCACAGGGGCCTTAAAACACTGCGCGGTATTTATTTACCCGTGACTGTGTTTGGCTTTAAATGAACACGTACGGGAGGATTTGTCTTTGACTACCTCCACCGGGTGACACAGAGGAGGGGCGGGGAATCCTTATTTAAGACTAGCTGATTTCAGGCCAGCGATGCTTTTTTTTTTCCTCCCCTTCTTCGGGGGCCTGGGATTGGGCTGTGCCAATGGGCTCCTTCGCACAAGATCTCACGACACCTTGGAGCGGCTCTCCGAGGGAGGGATCCTCGCCTCACAAAGAGATAATAAGTAGGGCAGAGCTGTTACACAACCGACGCGCTTTGCCGAACGCCAGCCCGAGGAGTCAGTCCCCCGCAGCATCAGCAGACGGGCACGCTAGCGCTCGAGAACGGCCTAACGAGACCCGCCGCCACCACACCGCACACCGCACACCGCACACCGCAGGGTGGCTGGCGTGCGGAAAATGGCAGGAAGGGCGAGCACCGCGGAGGAGAGCCGCGGTCCCCCGGGCGCGAGTCCCGGACCCCCCCCCCCCGGCGCCCGTCCCTCCCACAAAGGCGGTACCTGTTTCCGCATGTTATTCATGACGCCCATGAAGCCCGCCAACAATTTAGCTTCTTCTCGAGCAGCAAGTTTCTTCTCGGTCTTCTTCTTGCTGCTCTTCTCCACCCCGGAGGCTGCCATCCTCCGTCAGCTCGGTTCACGCCCGGGGTTGGCCGGGCCGAGCGAGGGGTTGGTCGCACGCTGCGGGCACGCTGGGGCTTCTGTTTACCAAACACCGCGGCCGGGACTGCGGCTGCAGCGCCCTACTGCCGGCGCGGCCACGGCGGAACGACAAGGCCTGGCGGGCCCCCTCAGAAACTCACCGGGAGGCGACGTCGCGGGCTCGGCGGCGTCCCGACAGAACCGGAGCCGGGCCGAGGAGTCTGCGCACTTCACTCGCGGAGGGGGCGCGGGGGGCGGGGGCGCTACGGCGGGAGCAGGGGGCGGGGCCTGTGCGTCACAGCTGCGCGCGGCTCCCGGGCGGCGTGACGTGACGTGACGCGACGCGACGAGGCGAGGCGAGGCGCGGCGCGGGCGTGTTTGTCGCCGCCGGGGGCCGGCGGGATTTCGACTTGCAGCGGCTCCAAGGGCGTGCGTGCTCTTCCGTTTGCCCAAGTCAGGTTTGACGAATTTAGATTTTTGTAGCGAAATTTTCTTTTCTTTCTTTCTTTTTTTTTTTGGATACGTAGGCGGTAGGACGCAGGAGGATGTCTCCCGTTAGAGTAAGCACCGGAGGAACCGGGTTGGTGTTTTCTTCCCTGCAGCATCAGACACTGGCAAATTGTAGGCGCTCGATGTATACTTATTACAGGATGAAAGATGATCACGTACTGCAAACGAAAGGCATAATATATGCAACACGAGAGTTATTTACTTGGGATTCATAAAGCAAAAGCACCCAGTCCCGACGGCGTCTCCTTGATGTGGAATGCCTGCTTATTTAGGCTGGTTTACCTGCTGTTTCAGGTGTCAGCTCCAAAAAAAAAAAAAAAAAAATCTTAAATTAGTCCAGTGTGTCTTCCCCAAGGATTCTACCGGGACACGAAGCTCAATCACAGAGCTCATGAAAAGGCCTTAAAAAACAACAACAACAAACTATAATAATTTCTTTCCAGTGTATGGTAGTATACAAGATGATTTGAAATGGTACATTATTTTACATTCTGAACATTTTCTACATATCCTCTTAATTTTCTACCTAGGTCTATGCAGGTATAGACGGAGACATGCTTTATGGGAAATAATTTACACTACTGAAGTATTATGCTTTCTCTTGAGGACAAATGATATACAGTAACTCAAATGAAAGAGCAAGTGGCGTCTAAGCCTCCATTTTTATCAAAGAGTAAGGCATTTATTTATGCCTATGTGCTCTTTATCTTTCTTCTCTTAATCTAGAGGTTCTTAGGGATCCCTGGGTGGCGCAGTGGTTTGGCGCCTGCCTTTGGCCCAGGGCGCGATCCTGGAGACCCGGGATCGAATTCCACGTCAGGCTCCCGGTGCATGGAGCCTGCTTCTCCCTCTGCCTGTGTCTCTGCCTCTCTCTCTCTCTGTGACTATCATAAATAAATAAAAATTAAAAAAAAAAATTTAAAAAAAATCTAGAGGTTCTTAGATTTTCTATTTTAACTAGTCAATGGCTTGAGGTTCTGGAGTGGACCCTGGAGAGAGAAACCATTCGTTCCTCATGAAACGAGAAACAAGGAAAATTTTGTTTACTTTATTAAATGACCCAGAACGCTGAAGAATAGGAGTGTGTTTAAACATTTCTTTTAGGGATGCCCGGGTGGCGCAGCGGTGGAGCACCTGCCTTCGGCCCAGGCGGTGATCCTGGGGTCCCAGGATCGAGTCCCACATCGGGCTCCCTGCATGGGGTCTGCTTCTCCCTCTGCCTATGTCTCTGCCTCTCTCTGTTTCTCTCTCTCATGAATAAATGAATTTTAAAAATCTTAAAAACAAATTTCTGTTAAAAATTGAAAGGAAGTGGAGAAGCCCTTGGGAGACACTAAGGATCCATGATTCAAAGGTAGAAATGTGAGAGATGAAATGGAATACTATTCTGTAACAAGGCAAAAGAAACAAGGAACAGCAATCATCCTACTTGAAACATTTCTTTCACATACTGCAGAATATACCTCATTTTATTCTTCATTATACTTCACAGTTATTGCCTTTTTTTTTTTTTTTTTTTTACAATTTAAAGGTTTGTGGCAACACTTGTACTGAGCAAGTCTATCAGCACAATTTTTCCAACAGCATTTGCTCATTTTGTGTCCGTGTGCCACATTTTGGTAATTGTAACAGTATTTCATATTTTTCATCATTCTATATTTCTTATGGTGCTCTTGATCAGTGATCTTTGACGTTACCATTCTAATTGTTTTGGGTTACCACAAACCACCTTTATATAAGATGGTGAACTTAATAAATGTGTGTGTTCTGACTATTCCACCAATCAGCTGTTTCCCTGTCTCTCTCTTTTTAGACCTCCATATTCCCTGAGACACATCAGAATGGGAATTAGGCCAATTAATAACCCTATAATGACTTCTAAGTGTTCAAGTGAGAGGAAGAAGTCACAGGTCTTTCACTTTAAATCAAAAGCTAGAAATGATTAAGCTTAGTGAGGAAGGCATGTTGAAAGCTTGAGATTGGCCCAAACCTAGGTCTTGTGTACCAAACTATTGGCCAACTTAGGAATGTGAAAGAAAATTCTTAAAGGGAATTAAAAGTGTTACTCCAGTGAACACACAAATGGTAAGAAAGTGAAACAGATTTACTGCTTATATGGAGAAAGTTCTAGTAGTATGGATAGAAAATCAAACAAGCCACAGCATTCCCTTAAGCCAAAGCCTAATCCAGAGCAAGCTCCTAACTCTCTTCAATTCTGTGAAGGTTGAATGAGCTTCAGGAATTTTATGCTAACAGATTGGTTTGTGAGGTTAAGGAAAGAAGCCATGTCCATAACACAAAAGTGTAAGATGAAGTAGTGATGATGTAGAAGCTGTAGCAAGTTATTTAGAAGATCTAGCTAAGATAATTAATGAAGGTGGCTACATCAAACAACAGATTTTTCGTGTAGGTGAAACAGCCTTCTATTGAAAGAAGATGCTATTTGGGATTTTTATAGCTAAAGAAGAAAAATCAATGCCTGGTTTTAAAGTTTCAAAGGACAGAGTTACTCTCTTGTTAGGGGCTAATGAAGCCGGTGACTTTAAGTTGAAGCCAATGCTCATTTACCATTCCGAAAATCCTAGAGCCCTCAAGAATTATGCTAGATTTACTCAGCTTGTGCACTATACATGGAACAACAAAGCCTGGGAGATGAGACATCTGTTTACAACATGGCTTACTTAATATTTTAGGTTCACCTTTGAGATCTGCTCAGAAAAAAAGATTCCCTTCAAAATATGATTTCTCACTGACAATACTCCTGGTCACTCAAGAGCTCTGATGGAGCTGTAAAACAAGGTTAATGTTTTCATGCCTGCTAATACCACATCCATTCTGCAGCCTGTGGATCAAAGAGTAATTGTGACTTTTAAGTCTTATTATTTGAGAAATACAATTAATAAGGCTATAGCTGCCATAGATAGTGATTCCTCTGATGAATTTGAGCAAAGTAAATTGAAAATGTTCTGGAAAGTATTCATCATTTTAGATGTCATTAAGAGCATTTGTAGCTGAGTGAAGTAAGTCAATCGGAGAAGGACAAACATTATATGTTCTCATTCATTTGGGGAATATAAATAATAGTGAAAGGGAATATAAGGGAAGGGAGAAGAAATGTGTGGGAAATATCAGAAAGGGAGACAGAACATGAAGACTCCTAACTCTGGGAAACGAACTAGGGGTGGTGGAAGGGGAGGAGGGCGGGGGGTGGGGGTGAATGGGTGACGGGCACTGAGGGGGGCACTTGACGGGATGAGCACTGGGTGTTATTCTGTATGTTGGTAAATTGAACACCAATAAAAAATAAATTTATTTTTAAAAAAAGCATTTGTAACTCATGTTTTAGAAAGTATTTCTGAACAATGAGCTACTAAGTAACTTATTCATTATAGAGCACTTTCCTTTCCAGGAACTATGCTGGGACACCTGGGTGGCTCAGTGGTTGAGTGTTTGCCTTTGGCTCAGGGCGTGATCCTGGTCCAGGAATCGAGTCCCACATCGGGCTCCCTGTGAGGAGCCTACTTCTGCCTCTGCCTATGTCTCTGCCTCTCTCTGTGTCTCTCATGAATAAATAAAATCTTCTAGGAACTATACTGAAATATCTTAAAACATTATTTTAGAGGTGCCTAGATGGCTCAGCCAGTTAAGTGTCTGCCTTTGGCTCAGGTCATGATCTCAGGGTCCTGGGATGGAGCTCCATGCTCAGCAGGGAATCTGCTTCTCCCTCTCTCTCTGCCCCTCCCCTCTCCTGCTTGTGTTTTTTCTCTCTGTCAAATAAATAAAATCTTTTAAAAAATTTTTTAAAAGAGCATCACATGCTACAGAGAAATCAGCTGTGAAAGGAAGAGTCCATTGAGGCAGCAAACTTCATTGTTGTCTTATTTTAAGAAATTACACAGCCTTTAGTAGCCACCACCCTGACCAGTCATCAACCATCAACATTGAGGCAAGACCCTCCACCAGAAAAAGATTTTGGCTGGTTGAGAGTTCAGATGATGATTACCGATTTTTAGCAATAAAATTATATTTTTAATTTTTAAAAAAGATTTATTTATTTTTGAGAGAGAATGAGAGATCATATGCATAAGTTGGGGGAAGGGGCAGCAGGAGAGGGTGAGAGAGAATCCCAAGCAGACTCCCCACAGAGCACAGTCATACAGAGCTCAATCCCAGGACCCTGAGAGGAAATCCAAGAGTCAGCTACTTAACCAGCTGAACCAACCAGGTACCCCAATAAAAATATTTTAAAATAAGGTATGTATGTTGTTTTTTAAGACATAATGCTATTGCACACTTAATAGACTTCAGTATAGTACACAGAGGTTAAGCATGAAACTTTGATGCCAGTCAAGCACCCCCACTCTTTACTCATTCAACTTTGGGCAAATTGCTCAACTTCTCTTATGCCTCAGTCTCTTTATTTGTAAGAATATAACCTGCCACACAGAACTGATATAAAAATTACAAAAATGCTTAAGTTGGTGCTACCCTGAGACAAATAATATTACTTCACCGAGTTAATAATTTCACTATTCTTATTTAATCCAGAATTGCCAAAATGTGTTCCTCAGAATACTAATGCTATGAACCATCCCTACCTCCCCCTAAAATAGGATCCCTGTGATTACAACTTTGGGAAATAAGATAGCTGTTCTTAGAGAAAATCTACAATATATTTGCATATGAAGTGTTCGGCAAAGACTTTGCTGTACCTATTGCTTGAACCTAACCAACTTTGCCACAGTATTCTGTCTTTTGAGGCATCGGGTTAGCCCATTCTTATTTTCCATGAATTACTCAATTCTCCATCTACTTATAGTATGCATCCTAAAGATGCACTTGTTCTACGGGACCTTACTTACACTTGGTACAGCTTATTGGGTCAAAGTTGAACACCTGAACCAAAGGAAGCTAATTAATAAAGTGCTTGGGAGTTTTTTTTAAAAAGTAAGCATATGCCCACTAGATAAATCACTCATTCAACCTATAGGTATTTACACCAGAGAAGTGAAAGCATATGCCCTATAAAGATTTATTTAAAAATATTTATAGGGATCCCTGGGTGGCGCAGCGGTTTGGCGCCTGCCTTTGGCCCAGGGCGCGATCCTGGAGACCCGGGATCGAATCCCACATCGGGCTCCCAGTGCATGGAGCCTGCTTCTCCCTCTGCCTGTGTCTCTGCGCCTCTCTCTCTCTCTGTGACTATCATAAATAAATAAATAAATAAATAAATAAATAAATAAATAAATAAATAAATAAATAAATAAAATATTTATAGAAGACTTATGTATAAACCCTGAAACTGGAAACAATTCCATGTTCAACTGTGAAGATATTAAAAAAAAAAGAGTGATATATCCATACATTGGAATACTTTGCACCAATAAAAAGGAACAAATTTGGATACATGCAAAAAATGGATGAATATCAAAATAATTTTGCTCAGTAGAAGAAGGCAGGCAAAAAAAAAATGCATTGTATGAGTCTGTTTATATAATTCTAGACAATGCAAACTAGTCTGTATTGATAGAAAGCGGATCAGTGGTTGCCTGGGCTATGGGTTGGGGTCGGGGAGGGACAAAAGGGAAGGATTACAAAGGGGCATGAAGAAAAATTTGAGGAAGCTCTAATGGCGATGTCAGCAAGATGGCTGAATAAGACTTCCCTTACTTATATTCCCTCCTCAACAACGACAATTTGATATCCATTCATGAACAAAAGTGCCTTTGTGAAAGCTGCAGGATTCAGTTAGGAGATTGTAAAACTCCTATGCAGTCCAAGAATTAGGAGAGCTGTTTTGGGAGGACAGGCCTGCAACTAGACAGCTGACCTACATACTGTAGTCCCATACCTCTGAAGACTTAGCTACAGCCTTGTTTGGCTTTGGTTCTGTTACCAGCACCATACCCCAAGGGATCTGGGAAGGAACTTGCCTACTTGTGGGTTAGGTAATAGCCATACAGCCCTCAGTCCAGGCTGTGAAAACTGAAGTAGCCCTTGAACTGGCTTCTGCCTCCCTTATCCACAGTCAGGAACTCCTGGAGAACATCGATTCAAGCAGATGAGAGAGCCTTTGTGGAAGTCCAAGGGTCAAGCAGATAAGATCTAACACACTTTGGAGCCCAAACAAAATTCAAGACTGAATGCGTTGGTGAGGTTAAGAGGAACAGTTTGACTCTATTTGCATCAACTGTCCTACAAGGTAGTGCAGCTCAGTACTAAGAAAACCCATCTCAGCTCCTGATTTTCCCCCACAGGGGAAATTAAAAGTATGTGAGTGAACACCTAGCTTTTCCATCTGTGTAGGATGCTGCCAAAAAGCCTCATTTATCCCTAATCCCAATCCAGAGTACTGAGTCAGGAGCTGCATGAGGGTGGTCGGTGGTGGTGGTGAGAGGGTAGAAGTGGTGAGTAGCTGGGAGAATAGCAAGCAGGAATCGGGATGACTGTAAGGGACACAGATCCTTTAACCCTGACATGGACTCCATTGGGAGGCTTTCCCATGAACCACTGGGGATGTCTTGTTTGCAGATCCCCCACAGTTGGCTCACAGGTACCCCCAGCACTCTCTGTGCCTCCCCTACATACACTTATACCCCATGGCCAGGTCCCTGAGCACACTCCCGATAGTAGTGAGAGAAAGCTTTTGCAGACAGCTAGTGAGCACATACAGAAAGCCCAGATCTGTAAGCCTGGGAGAGACCACAAATTTGAGAATTTAGTGCTTCCTTTGGGAAAACATAAGGGAGGCTGTCAACACTTGACCAAGACAAGGCATATGAATTTAAGAATTCTGCCACAAGAGGGAGCAATAGACATGAAGCAAGCATATTCATAGAAGGTCTGAGACAGCCTCAGTATCCCTAGTATCCCTAGCAGCCTCAGTATCCCTAGCAGGGCCTAGCAGGTACGGCTCTTCCAGTCAGTCAGTAAAGACAGGGGGAAGGGGACTGCCACTTCAGATGTAAAGATAGCAACACAAAACTTCAAGAAACATGAAAAATCAAGGAAACATGACATCACCAAAGATCACAACATTTTTTAAAAAATTTTATTTTTTAAAGATTATTTATTTGAGAGAGAGTGTGTGAGCACAGGGAGAGAGGCAGAGGGAGAGAATCCCAAGCAGACCCAGTGCTAAGTATGGAGCTTGATGCAAGGCTCAATTTCAACCTAAGAACAGAGCCAAAATCAAGAGCTGGATGCTCAACTGACTGAGCCACTTAGGCACGCACCTTTTTTATTTTTTATAATTTTTATTTTTATTTTTTAAATATTTTATTTATTCATGAGAGACACACACACACACACAAAGAGAGAGAGGCAGAGGGAGAAGGAGAAGCAGGCTCCATGCAGGGAGCCCGACGTAGGACTTGATCCCGGGTCTCCAGGATCAGGCCCTGGGCTGAAGGCGGTGCTAAACTGCTGAGCCACCTGGAGTGCCCACCCACCTTTTTAAAAAAGTAGGCTCCATGCTCAGTGTGGAGACCAATGTGGGGCTTGGACACACGACCCTGAGATGAAGACCTGAGCCAAAATCAATAGTTGGACGTTTAACCAATGGAGCCACCCAAGTGCCCCTCACAACAATTTTTCAGTAACCAACCCCCAAAACATGAAGATCTGTGATTTACCTGATAAAGAGTTCAAAATAACTTTTTAATTTTTTTAATTTATTTTTTTAAACATTTTATTTATTCATGAGAGACACAGAGGGAGGAGAGAGAGAGAGAGAGGCAGAGACATAGGCAGAGGGAGAAACAGGATCCATGCAGGAAGCCCAATGTGGGACTCAATCCCGGGACTCTGGGATCACGACCTGAGCCAAAGGCAGATGCTCAACCACTGAGCCACCCAGGCATCCCCAAAATAACTTTTTAAAAAAATATATTTATTTATTCATGAGAGACACAGAGAGAGGGCAGAGACATAGGCAGAGGAAGAACCAGGCTCCCTGCAGGGAGCCCAATGCAGGACTCCATCCCTGGACCCTGGGATCACACTCTGAGCTGAAAGAAGATGCTCAACCACTAAGCCACCCAGGTGTCCCTCAAAATAATTTTTTAAGGAAGCTCAATGAGCCAACAGAAAACACAGAGATAATTCAATGAAATTAAGAAAACAATACATGAACAAAATGAAAAGTTTACCAAACAGATAGAAATCATAAAAAAGAACCAAACAGAAGTATTAGAGGTGAAGAATACAATGAATGAAGTTGGAAAAACTGTAGCAACAACAACAGAGAACATCAACAACAGAATGGATCAAACAGAAGAAAGAATCTATGAAGTGGAAGACAAGACCTTTGAAATTATCCAGTAAGAGGAGAACAAAGAAAAAAGAATGGAAAAGATGGAACAAAATGTACATGAACTATAGAATACTATCAAAAGAAGTGGTCTGTGAATTACTGCAGTCACAAATAGAGAAGAGAGGAGAAGAGGGGTTGTGGGGGAGAAGGCTTATTTAAAGAATTGATGGCTAAGAACTTCTCAAATCTGGGGAGAGATTTGGTCACCCAAGGCATGAAGCTTTATAGGTCCCCCTAAGAATTCAAAAAGATCTCCAAGATCCCTGGGTGGCTCAGCGGTTTAGCGCCTGCCTTCGGCCCAGGGCGTGATCCTGGAGTCCTGGGATCGGGTCCGCATCGGGCTCCCTGTGTAGAGCCTGCTTCTCCCTCTGCCTGTGCCTGTGCCTCTGCCTCTCTCTCTCTCTGCCTCTCATGAATAAATAAATAAAATCTTTAAAAAACAAAACAAAACAAAACAAAACCCAAAAAGATCTCCAAGATGCAGTGTAATAAAAGTGTCAAAAATCAAAAATAAAGAGACTATCTTAAAAGTGGCAGGGAAAAAGAAACTTGTCTCTTACAAGGGGACTCCCATGAGTCTATCATCAGATTTCTCAGCAGAAATTTAATCTAAATTTAAGTAGATTTAAAGTAATTTAATTTAATCTAAATTTAAGTAGATTAGATTATCTAATCAAAAGGCATAAAGTGGCTGAATGGATGAAAAAGCAAGACTGGACAATATACTGCCTACAAGAAACTCACTTCATTTTTAAGGACACACATAAGCTCAAAGAAAAGGGTTGTAAAAAAATTTTGTGCAGATGAAGCCAAAAGAATACAGGGTTAGCTGTACTTATTATATCAGATTTGGTCACCCAAGGTCATAAAGCTTTTTAGGTCCCCCTAAGAATTCAATTCAAAAAGATCTCCAAGACACAGTGTAATAAAATTGTCAAAAATTTTAAAAAAAAAGAGACTATCTTGAAAGTGGCAGGAAAAAAGAAACTTGTCTCTTACAAGGGAACCCCCATAAGTCTATCAGCAGATTTCTTAGCAGCAATCTTAAAATAGCAAGTAGGATGATATATTCAAAGAGCTGAAAGAAAAAAACCTGCCATCCAAGAATACTTTATCCAGCAAAGTCATCCTTTAGAAATGAAGGACATAAAGACTCTCAGACAAACAAAAACAGGGAGTTCATCATTACTAGACTTGCCTTGCAAGAAATGCTGCAAGGAATTTTTCAAGATGAAATGAAAGGATGCTAATTGCTAATTGGTAACATATGAAAATATACAGCATGCAGGTAAAGGTAAGTATGTAGTCAAATTCAGAATATTCTAATAGGATAATACAGTGATGTGTTTACCATTTAACCCTCATAAAAAGGTTAAAGGATAAAAGTATTAAAAATAACTATAGCTACAATAATTTGCTAATGAATAAACAATATAAGAAATATGTGACATCAAAAACATTAAAGGCTAAAAGGGTAGAGTTTTGGTATGCAATTGGAGTTAAGTTGCTATCAGTATAAAATATACTATAAATATACTATCAGATGTTTTATATAGCCTCATGGTAAAATGTAGAAACCTACAATAAATATACAAAAGACGAAGAGAAGAAGTCAAAGCATACCACTATGGAAAATTGTCAATTCACAAAGAAAGTGAGAGAGGAAGAAAAGAACAAGAGAATTACAGGGGCACCTGGGTGGCTTGGTCGGTTGGGTGTCTAACTCTTGATTTTTGTCTCAGGTCATGAGACAGGTCCTGGGATTGAGTCCCACATCAAGCTCCAACTTCAGGGGGAAGTCTGCTTAGGATTCCCTCTCCCTCTTCCACTGCCCCTCCCCCCTCAAGTGAATAAATAAATCTTTTTTACAAAGAACAAGAGAACTACAAAATAGCCTGACAACAATGAGAAAAATGGCTTTAGTAAGTCTTCTGTATGAATAATTAACTTTAGGTAGATTAAATTATCTAATCAGAAGGCATAAAGTGACTGAATGGATGAAAAAGCAAGACTGGACAATATACTGCCTACAAGAAACTCACTTCATTTTTTTTTTAAAGATTTTATTTATTTATTCATAGAGACACAGCTAGAGAGAGAGAGGCAGAGACACAGGCAGAGGGAGAAGCAGGCTCCATGCAGGGAGCCGGATGTGGGACTGTATCCTGGGTCTCCAGGATCACGCCCTGGGCTGCAGGCGGTGCTAAACCACTGCACCACCGGGGCTTCCCAATTCACTTCATTTTTAAGGACACACTTAAGCTCAAAGAAAAGGGTTGTAAAAAAATTCTGTGCAGATGAAGCCAAAAGAGTACAGGGTTAGCTGTACTTATATCAGACAAAATAGATTTTTACTCAAAAGCTGTGACAAGAGACAAAGAAGGTCATTATATAATGGTAAAGGAGAAAATAAATCCAGAGTATATAATGATTGTAAATACATATACACTCAACATTAGAGCACCTAATGTATTAAGCAAATAATAACAGATCTAAAGGGGAAAATAGACAAAACAAAAAAACAAAAAAACCACAATGATACTAAGTGACTTCAATACCCTCCTTTCAACAATAGATAGACTATTAAAAAGAAAATGTTGAACTTAAACTATACATTAGACCAAATAGACAAATAGACCTACTAGTATATAAAGCATACACAGAGCATTCCATCCAGCAACAGTAGAATATACATTCTTTTCAAGCACACATAAAACATTCTCCAGGATAGATCATATGGGAGGTCACAAAACAAGTCTTAGCAACTTAAGAAGATTGAAATCATACCAAGTATCTTCTCTGACCACAATAATATGAAAACAGAAATCAATAACAAGAGGAAAATTGGAAAATTCACAAAGAAATGGAAAGATATCCCACACTCATGGATTAGAAAAATTAATATTGTTAAGTATTCCTACTGCCCAAAGCCATCTATAGATCCATGCAATTGTTGTCAAAATTCCAGTGGCATTTTTCACAGAAATGGAAAAAAGAATGCTAAAAATTTTATGGAGTCACAAAAGACCCTGAATAACCAAAGCAATGATGAGAAAGAACAAAATTGGAGGGACCACACTTAGCAATTTTGAACTGTCCTATAAAGCTGTAATACTCAAAACAGTATGGTACTGGCATGAAATATGCTCATAAAGCAATGGGATAGAATTGAGAGCCCAGAAATAAATCCTTACCTGTAAGGTCAACTAATAGTTGAAAAGGGAGCTATAATAAGTGTCTTGAAAAAGAACAGGATAATCTCATGCAGAAGAATGAAATTGGACCCTTAAATTTCACTACTGATAAGAATTAACTCAAGGTGAACTAGGGAATTAAACATAAGCGTGGAAACTATAAAATTCCTAGAAGAAAATGTTCGTCAAAGATTCCATGACTTTGGTCTTGACAATAACTTTTTTGGATATGACATCAAAAGCACAAGCAATCAAGGCAAAAATAAGTAAGTGGGACTACACAAAACTAAAACGTTTCAGCACAGCAAAAGAATTAACAAAATGAAAAGACAATCTACAGAGTGGGAGAAAATATTTTCAAACAAACTAGTTGATATTAATATTCAAATTATATAATATTCAAACTATATATGTAATAACCATACAACTCAATTGCAAAAAACAATCAGATTTTTAAATGGGTAGAGAACCTGAATGGACATTTTTCCAAAGAAGACATACAAGTGGCTAATAGATACATTAAAAGGTGCTCAACTAAACATTAGGAAAATGCAAATCAAAACTGCAGTGAGGGATCACATTACACCTGTTAGAATGGCCATCATCAAAAAGACAAGTGATAACAAGTTGCAAGGATGTGAGAAAAGGGAATCCTCTTGCACTGCTGGTGAAAATGTACAGCAACTATAGAAAACAGTATGAAAGTTCTTCAGAAAGTTAAAAATAGAACCACCATATGATTCAGGAATCCCACTTCTGCATATATATCCAAAGGAAACGAATCAGGATTTCAAAGACACATCTGCACTCCCACATTCATTGAAGCATTAATCACAATAGCCAAAGATATGGAAACAACCTAAGTGTTCATAATGTGATATATATATATTTGGTATTAGTATTATTACATATAAATTATCAAATTGTATACTTTAAATATGTGCAATTTATTACACATCCATTATTCCTCAGTTGTTTTAAAAAAAAACAACTATGAGGTCATGGAGATTTTGTATACATGTGAGCAAAACACTGTTATTTGAACTGCTCAGTACTTTTATTTTTATTTTTTAATTAATTTTTTTGAACTGCTCAGTACTTTCAAAGAGTATCTGAAGATTTTTTTTCTCTTTAAGTGGGCATCTGCTTTGCCTGGTATTTTATTTTTCAACTTAAAATCATATTCATTTTTTAAAAATTTAAATTTTTTAAAAATTTATTTATGATAGTCACACAGAGAGAGAGAGAGAGAGAGAGAGAGAGAGAGGGAGGCAGAGACGTAGGCAGAGAGAGAAGCAGGCTCCATGCACCGGGAGCCCGACGTGGGACTCAATCCCGGGTCTCCAGGATCGCGCCCTGGGCCAAAGGCAGGCGCTAAACCACTGCGCCACCCCGGGATCCCCATTTAAAAAAAATTTAAAACCAATTAACATATAATGTATTACTAGTTTCAGAGGTAGAGATCAGTGATTCATCAGTCTCATATAATACTTAGTGTTCATTACTTCAAGTACCCTCCTTAATGCCCATCACCCTAGTATCCATTTCCCCACCCACCCCCCTCCAGCAACCCTCAATTTGTTTCCTATAGTTAAGAGTCTTTTACGGTTTTTCTTTCTCTCTGATTTCATCTTATTTTATTTTTCCCTCCCTTCCCCTATGTTTATCTGTATTGTTCTTAAATTCCACACATGGGGGAATCATATATTTGTCTTTATCTTAGTTATTTTGCTTAGCATAATATGCTCTAGTTCAATCCATGTTGTTGCAAATGGCAAGATTTCTTTTTTTTTTTTTTGATGGCTGGGTAATATTCCATTGTATATATATAGCACATCTTCTTTATCAATTCATCTATCAATGGACATCTGGGTTCTTTCCATATTTTGGCTATTGTGGACATTGCTGCTATAAAAAAAAGCATCTAAAGACTTAACAGGTTTGCATATTACAGCTTGTTTACAAGATAATTTCTCAAATATAATGTTAATTGGGTGCATACTCTGTGTCAAGAACCATACTACCATCTCCCCATTTTACAGATAAGAACACAAAGCTTAGGAAAGTCGAGAAGCAGCTAATAAATGGCAATATCCAGATAGGAAATTAAATCTGCCCAATGCTGGGCTTCAGGTGCTTAACAACCATGCTATCTCTACACCTTTCTGAATTAAATTTATTTTTGAAATTTTTATGCTGTGTGGAAGGTAATCAAGAAATGAATGAACATTTATCTCACATCTTCTGTGTGAGAAATACTATAGCAGAAGTCAAAGATATGTAACATAGTCCTGGGCTTCTTCCACCTTCCCTAAAAAGCTTAGATTCTATTAGGATTACAAGACACCTGAAAGCATCAAAGACATCATGGTAGCAAGTGAAAATAGTCAGGTGAGTGTTTGTAAGAGTGTCTTTTCAGCTCTTATCCAGCTCTGCCACTGCTCTCAGGAGAGAGTGAAGGAATGAACATTTAGAATATCGGTTAATTTTGTTGGACCCATACTGTTTTCTTAGCTTTTCTAAAGTGTCAGAAGACCTCCTTTGATCCTTTTGTGAAGATACTTGATGAGTGGAGGGATCATTCACCTGGAGAGAAGAGTCCCAAGTGGACAAAGGAAGCTGGTAACAAGCTTGCAGACATTGGGATCACCTTTTTAAAAAGAGCTTTAGATTTGAAATAGGACAGTGGAGGGGAACCCTGGGTGGCGCAGCGGTTTGGCGCCTGCCTTTGGCCCAGGGCGCGATCCTGGAGACCCGGGATCGAATCCCACATCGGGCTCCCGCTGCATGGAGCCTGCTTCTCCCCCTCTGCCTGTGTCTCTGCCTCATTCTCTCTCTCTCTGTGACTATCACAAATAAATAAAAATTAAAAAAAAAAATAAAATAAAAAGAAATAGGACAGTGGAAACGTAGGTTTTGGGGAAATCCTTATCAATATGACAGGCAGAAAGAATATTTTTCAGTGCTATTTAAAAAATTCCTAATGAGATTGAATATCTTTTTTTTTTTTTTTTAAATTTATTTATGATAGTCACACAGAGAGAGAGAGAGAGAGGGGCAGAGACACAGGCAGAGAGAGAAGCAGGCTCCATGCACCAGGAGCCTGACGTGGGATTCGATCCTGGGTCTCCAGGATCGCGCCCTGGGCCAAAGGCAGGCGCCAAACCGCTGCGCCACCCAGGGATCCCTGAATATCTTTTCATATGCTTATTGGCCATTTGTGTTTTTTCTATCATGGATTGCCTATTTATGTCCTTTGTTCACTTTTTAAAAAAATTTTGTAAGCATTTTCTGCTGAGGTGAGTTTTAGGCAAATTGAGTTTAAGAGAATGTAAATCATTGAAGATGCATAATGAAGTCTCCAAGAAAAGAATACAATGAGCAAAAGTAGATTACTGATTCATAGCTCAAAGAGAAAAAGGATCCTGCAGAGGCAAAAGGGAAGGATTTAGAGTGACCTGGAAAAACATGTCCCTATATGATCCTTCCCAGTCACATTTCCTTTTACTAACAATTTAGTGTGCCATGCATGACTGGGGGAGGTCCAGTCTTTTTGAGTTTTCTTCCTTAAGTATATGCAAGAAGCCCCAGGGGTGCCGATTTATGTCCAGATGTTTGTCATTCTAACTATATATTTTTTAAAAAGATTACATTTATTTACTCACGAGAGACACAGAGAGAGACAGGGACACAGGCAGAAGGAGAAGCAGGCTCCATGCAAGGAGCCTGATGTGGGAGTCGATCCCTGGTCTCCAGGATCACACCCCGCGCTGCAGGCGGCGCCAAACCGCTGCGCCACCGGGGCTGCCCTATAATTTTTTTTAAAGCAAGCCTAAAAGTCAGTGTACCATGGATTCCATGGTACACTAGAGGATTCCATGGAACTGCCCTGATGCTGTAACTCCAGAATGAGCTGCTGATGCAGGGTTGGCTAAGACACCTGGTAACTGTTTTCTGGAATCACAGCAGTTTGAAGACATACCTTGACTAGGTTATGTTTCTGGCGCCCAGTGATCATATGTATCATCATTACTGTTGCTGGAGCTGAACCTCAGCAGTGCTGCCTGCTGACCGTGGCCAAGACAAACAGCTGTGGCTCAGAGCTATGGCTCTAATTATGCCACCAAGGATATTGTAGATCCTAACCCAGACTATGGTTGTTCCTCATTGTACAGGGGAGAAGTGCACAATTCATTGTCAGATGGGATCTATGCAATATAACCCAGCCTTACCACCTTCAAATGCTTATGGTACACGCAGGCCCAAGTCTGCCTCCCGCTGGCTGTGTTAGGGTACATTCAGTAATGAATCCAGATATGGGATTCACTTTTCCCAGCTCATCTCTTCATCTGTCTTTCCCTGTTCTCATGGTAAATTACCTCCTAGGGAACCTTGTTGCCTAATTTGGGTTGGGCTGTTTAAGTTCATCAAACAATTTTGATTCTTTTGAACTTGAGAGGGAAAGTTCTCACTTCCATTCCTCCTAAAAGTACTGTCAGGTGTTGGTCAATACACTGTCTTTCCCAGCAGCATCTAAGTTTTCAACAGCAGTGAATACCTTTGGGGATTGGAGGGTACTATCAAAACATCCTGTGGCATTACAAAAGCACCTTCTCTCGCTATTAATCAGGCAAAGTTAACCTGAAATGTTGAATTCCCAACAGAGAGGGGCTATATCTATGATGTTAATGAAGCTTAAGTGTTATTTACTCTGACCCCTTCCAGATGATAGGAAGGGCCCTCACAATATATTCACATGCTTGTATATTTTTATAAAAATTGCAAAAGATATTTTTGTATTGTTTTTCTTAAAGAAGTTTTCTCCCGCCAATTATATGACCATTAGACCCTGGATCTATCCTTGATCTCAGGCAAAACTTTTTTGTTGTTTAACTTTTAGGAAGCAGAGTGGCATAATAGCATCAAGCCATTCTGATTCCATCCTGGCTTTCACTTCTTACTAGCTGTGCAATCCTAGGCATGTTCCTTAACCTCCCTGAACCTGAGGTTCTTCAGCTAGAAAATGGGGATGACAATCTGTGTCTTGCAGGATTGTTGTGGGAATTAGAGTACCTAGTATGGTGTTTGGTACATAGTAATTAATCAAAACCATTGTGTGTTATTACTTTGTCAACTGCAAAAAGATCTTTGCTTTGGTGGAGTGGATACTTATTTCCCACATTTCTTACATATCTCTTTATTCTCTCGTCATACCTACGGCTGATCAAAAAGAGTCTTGAACATGATAGGACAGGCCAGGTGAATGGGGCTCTGCTCTGAACTCTTAACTGAGTAATTCAGTTGCCAAGCAGTATTCTTTTTTCCAATCTCAAATTTGAGGTTTTCTGGGTGGCTAGATTGCCTTAACTCTCTCAATGTTATATTACCAAAAAATTAATTAATATCTGATGTAGAAGAGATGCTAGGGATTGAAGCCAATGGCCAAGAAAGAATTCTTGAGACATCCTTTGGTGCAAAAAGGCAATTTCATTAAAGCATGGGAACAGGACCCACAGGCAGAAGGAGCTGCACCAGGGTTATGAGGAGAGGCCAATTACATACTTTCAAGTTGGGAAGGGGCCAGGGAGAGTATAAATCTCTCAGGAATTTTGAAAGCAAGGTTTCTAGGACCTTGGTGTGTGTGTGTGGGGGGGGGGGCGGCTAGCTATTATTGGGAAAAAGTCATTTATTACCGTCTAATAAAACCTTAGTCATGAGATCCTTCAGATGTCTATCAGTGAGCCATATGCTTGGAGGATGATTGCCAACACGTATCTTGGGGGATAGAGATAAAGAAAGCTTCCAAAGGAATTTTTTTATATTAAAGTAAACTACAGGATCCTGGGGATTGGGCTAAGATCGCCTTATGTCCTTAGCAAACTATTGACATCAAGGCAGGTGAATCCCTACAGGAAGGTCACTCTGCCTGTTTCAAGGACTTGTCAATGGGCTGTAAGTAGCTAGGAGACTTAATAATTTTTCTTCTGCCATTGTTTCCCACATCAATATCTAGGCAAGAAGTTTAGAAAATGTCTTTCAAAACCATTTATATTGGGTCTAAATCTCAAAGAGAAGATTCGATATTGAAAGTATTATTAAAGAGTCAACGTTCTTTCGAATGTGTTGGGAAAGGGACAAGGCGGTGGTCTTCAGCCCATATGCCAATAGGTTTATTCAAGTGGCCATGACCAGGAACACAGTTGTTCTTTTTTTTTCAATTCAAGTGCCAAACATATTTAGTCTTCCAAGCTATATGATGGTAAAAAACTATAGTCACACCCTCAGTTTAAAAAATATGAAATATACACATAGGTGCTCTAATAAAAAAGACTTAGGAATCAAAGAAAATATCTCAAATGCACTCAAGGAATTATTTGGAACACAGGAAATACAAGAAGATTGGTACATTTCTTATAATTGCTTAATTGACTGTTATGCCTGTGGGTCACACTCTAATTCACTGTAACTATAGCTTGTAATTGAAATGTTGTTTTAGTTAAGAAGACAACATGACAATGAATCCTTCTATGAAAGGATTTCTGCCTGAGGCATTTAATTCTGCCTCAGAACTCAGGTCAAGTGGGTAGAAGAAGCACATGCTTCTGAATTCCTTACTACTGAGATTTAACATCTTTGTCTGGCTTGTTCTGAATATGCATCTGCTGTCTCTTTCTCCCAGTGCACATTCCCCGCCCCAATAATGGTTGTTCTCCTGCACTTAGATTTATCTTCATTCTTCCTCATTGCCCTCCTCTCTACCCTACAAACACACAGGAGAGTGGCCCTATAAAGTCAGTGGGAATTCTGTCCCCCAACTCCCTTCTCACTGGGATCTTGCAGACCAGACTTCTAGGTAGCACTTTCCAGCTTCTCTAAACTTATTTTCTATTCTTTTCCCCTCCACTTCCATCTATCTTTCCCCATATTCCACAAGCATTTCCAGCAATAGGCACAACAACTGGAAAAAATACAATGATTTTCTAAATCCCCACAAAGGATGAATTCAGTCTTCAAGTGTTACAATGCTGTACCAACATTCAAAATTTGTTGGGAAAATCTTTCATTATTGGGATGCCTGGGTGGCTCAGTGGTTGAGTGTCTGCCTTTGGCTCAGGGTGTGATCCTGGAATTGTGGAATCAAGTCCCACATCGGGCTCCCTGCAAGGAGCCTGCTTCTTCCTCTGCCTATGTCTCTGCCACTCTCTGTATATCTCTCATGAATAAATAATTAAAATCATGAAAAAGGAAATCTTTCATTATTGTGAAGAAGTGGTTCAAAAAGAACCTCTTGACATGGCAAGATAGCGGAATATATTGAAAATACATAGGAAATCTGTCTGGAAACCAAATTATAAACCAAATTGCTAACAACGCTTAAATAAAAGGGATGAGAGATCTTAGAACAGAAATAAAAAAAGGAAAAATATTCTCATAACTCCTCAACATAAGCTCCTCTTATTTTAAGTTTTGCCACTAATTCTAGGAAAATGAATAAGAAACAGAAATAGCACAACCACAAAGGCATCAACACTATCAAGAAAGCAATACTCTGGGGATCCCTGGGTGGCGCAGCGGGTTAGTGCCTGCCTTTGGCCCAGGGCGCGATCCTGGAGACCCGGGATAGAATCCCACATCGGGCTCTCGGTGCATGGAGCATGCTTCTCCCTCTGCCTATGTCTCTGCCTCTCTCTCTCTCTCTCTCTCTGTGACTATCATAAATAAATAAAAAAAAAATAAAAAAAAAAAAAAGAAAGAAAGCAATACTCTGAAGTGAATGTTAAGATGGTTCCCTTCTTCATAGTCAGGGTGGGAGCTAAGAAGAAAATGACATAGGTTAAGTACCTATGAACCTCTGTCAATTTTTTTTTTAAAGATTTATTTATTTGAGAGAGAGAGAGAGAGAGAGAGAGCAGGCGCAGGGAGGGAGAGGCAAATGACATGGAGAGAGAGAATTTCAAGCAGACTCCCAGATGAGTGCAAAGCCCAATTCTGGCTCAATCCCAGGACCCTGAGATCATGACCTCAGCCAAAAGCAAGAGTCAGATGCTTAACTGCCTGAACTACCCAGACATCCCTCTATCAGTCCTGGAAAAGCAGGTAAATATGTCAGATAACGTGTGGTACAATGCAGAGCTTTAAAAGCAAAGTTCTTAAACAGCTGTTTATCAGAATGTGTCTAATTTTAATTAAATTTTGTAGTGAAGGAACCAGAATTAGACAAATAGATAAAAGAGCTGATTTCCATTAATGCTTTCACACATACATACATACACAAATGTCTGCACGATTAGCAAAAAGAAGGCATTACTAATGGAGACACAAAACTGGTTCACATTCTATAGGGCAATAAAACCATAACATCTTTAGGGTTAATTTCTCTAAAGGCTATAAAATCATAACATCAAGTCCTTCAAGGGTAAACTTCAACTTTTTTTTTTTTTTCTTAAGATTTTATTCATTTAGCTATGAGAAACACAGAGAGAGGCGAGACACAACCGGAGGGAGAAGCAGGCTCCTTGCAGGGAGCTGGATGCAGGACTCCATCCTGGGACCTGGGGGTCATGCCCTGAGCGGAAGGCAGACGCCCAACGGCTGAGCCACCCAAACGTCCAGGTAACCATCAAATTTAAAAGGCTGTAGCACTATTTGACCTTTTATCAGTTGTGAGTTGTTGGGCAAATACACTTTTTTTTTTTGAAGGCGAGGTTTATTTTTAAGATTTATTTATTTTATTCAGAGAGAGAGAGAGAGAGAGAGAGACTGAGACACAGGCAGAGGGAGAAACAGGCTCTATGCAGGGAGCCCGACATGGGACTCGATCCTGGGTCTCCAGGATCACACCCCAGGCTGCAGGCAGCGCCAAACCGCTGCGCCACCGGGACTGCCCCGTCAAATACACTTTGAAAGCAAAGTTATTTTTTTTTTTTTTTTTATTTTTTTTTTTGAAAGCAAAGTTATAATGGCCACTAGAATCAGTTGAGGGTAAACCAGGACTGCTCAGTTTCACTCTACCTTGCCTCTACAGAGTCTCCTAGTAGTATCTGTGAAAGTTCTCAATTTATTCTGTAAAGGAGCCAGTATTTTCCTATACCAATGATGTAGTTTGGAATGTTGGTGAGGTCCGGAGCAGACAGCCAAGAAAGAATTCCTGAGATGTCTTTGGTGCAAAAAGGTGATTTTATTACAACCTGGAGACAGAACCTGTGGGCAGAAAGAGCTGCTGCACCAGGGTTGTGAGGAGTGGCTGATTATATACTTGAGGTTTGGGCGAGGTGACGGAAAAAAAAGGGAGGTGTTCAAAAGGACTTTCATGTGCTAAAGAAGATTTACAGGATACTGGAGGCCTGGCCCATTTAAGGTTGTTTTTCTTCTAGTAAGGCAATAACATTAAGACAATTAGGAGCTTTCTGAAGGAATGTTCTACTCTTTCTGTTACAAGTCCTTGTCAATGGGCTGTAGGTTGCAAAGAAACCTAACTTTGTTTACATTTTCTTATGCTTCTGTTTCCCACAATCACTCATGAAGGAAAGATGATGTTAGAGCACCAGGAAATTGAGGTAAGAGTCTCTGAAAGTTAGGCTATTGATAAGAATGCTTTTTTCTTGTAAGTCACCAAGACGTTGGTAAACTGATGGAGACTTAGGTTTTGTTGGACTGTGATCTCTATTAGTTAACCATTTGTTTTTCCCTTCCCTTAGTTTTAGGGCAGCCAGGAATGCCTGAGGAATGTCACACATATCCCATCTGGGAGTGGGGGTGGAGAGGTTGTGGGGTGTCATCTTGTGCTTTGTCCTCAGCTTGCCTTCTGCTCTCTCATCACTATCATTGCTAGACTTGTGTGTAAAGGAAGAATAGATAGGAGGAGCCATATCTAGGGATTCAACCCATGACTTTCAGTATTTGGAATGTGTGAAATCAATTTTGGCTCCTCAGAAACCTCTTTTGCTTACCAGCTAATTCCTCACTGAGGTCTATTTAGACAAAAGGACTGTTCCTTTTCTAGCTGCCTTCACTACTGATGCTGCTTCTCCTCAATGCAAGAGCCAGAGAACAGTTTGTAAAACCAGGACCAAGAGAGATCTTGGTGGCAGGGATTTTTTTTTTTCCCTCCTTATCTTTTTAAAAATTTCATTTTACTTGAGAGAGAGAGAGAGAAAGAAAGAAAGAGGGAGAGAGAGAGAGAAAGAGAGAGCATGAGCAGGGGAGCGGAGGGAAAAGGATATCCCAAGCAGGCTCCATGCTGAGGAAGGAGCCTGATTTCGAGCTGGATCCCACAATCCTGAGATCCAAGCCACCCAACGCACTGAACCACCCAGGGACCCCCCCTCCCTCCTTGCCTTTGTATCTCTACTCCTAACATAGGGTCTGCCACATAGTAGACATACAAATGTAACTTTGTCCATGAACTTTGTCCAATACTGGAATGTGGTGAAATTGGAGAAATGGAGTTTGTGAATTTACCTGTTCAAATTTCAGTATCTTTTCAAAAAGTAGGGCAGTGAGGTATCCTGTTAACCTCAGAGACAGTAATTTAAATATGTTCCCAAATTTGATTCATTTGTGATTATTGGAGGATAACTCCTCTTCCTTGGGGGCAGTATTAACTTGTGATCAAGTATGAACCTAGCATTTTGTTGCTTCATACTCTCTTGGCATTAACTGCTATATGCTTCAGACAAGCAAGGAAGAAGCCATTTTCAAGAGTGAAATATAATATCAGTTTTAGACCCTATCGTATTCCTGCAAAGTTTGTAAAACTCATTTGAGTTTATTCTTTACCTGGTAATCTGTGATATAGTCTTAGGAAGAATCTTATTGTAATGCAACAACATTTACCTATTTTGCATGTGCATTCGTGTGTTTTTATGTGTGAGCATCTCTGTGTAAGAGAGAGAGTGAGCACTTAACTGTTTGATTTGGCTGTTTTTGTTCAAGGAACAATCTAGATTTTGAGAGAAAGGTCAGCTCAGGTTATGTGAGCTCTGTGCTAAGGCAAAACCAATCCGTGATACTGGAGCCGGAGCCTCTCTCCACCCTCTGGCTGCCTTCCAAGAGAACTGAGAGGATGCTGAGCCCTCTAACTCAGATGTGGCTATATTTGCTGCTTAGATCCCACAGACTCACATTAGTCATGGTTCCTTGCCCTCTGGGTGGGGTAGAATGCAATTTGTTCTGATGAAACCTGCACTTACTGGGAGGAAACTCAGTGGGGGAATTAGCTGGTGAGAGGAAAACTCTTTAGAATCAATAATACCTGATTTTCATGGGCAAACTGAAACCCTCTTTCTCCTCTCCCACCCACATTGGTGTAAAAAAATTGTATTTCCTACTTTAGAGAAATCTCTAGGAGTTTGTAAGCCACAGTTACAGTGTCCTTGAAGAAAGTGGACTTCTCTCTCATTGCCAAGGAGGAGGCTAAAATGAATATCATACTTCATCTAGTTTGTGGACCCAGTTTGAACCCAGAGGAACGAAGATGGTTTGAGACAGAATATTTGAGTTCTTGCTCATGGCTCCTATGTTGTCCTTATTCTGTCTCTAAAGCAATTTTCCCAAACCCTTTTCCCTTCTCTGGTAATGTAAGTAACTCTCTATACAAGAATAGAGCAAGAAAATGAACGACAATTAAAATACAAACCTTTGTTTTGCAGCCATCCCCCAAAGTCTGCCTCTTTGCATCTGGAAACCTTGGTTTCTGTATTTTTCTATGGGTTTAGCATCCTTTCCTTTTTTGTTGTTGTTTAAAGATTTTATTTTATTTATTTATTCATGAGAGACATACAGAGAGAGAGAGAGAGAGAGAGAGAGAGAGAGAGAGAGGCAGAGACACATGCAGAGGGAGAAGCAGGCCCCATGTAGGGAACCCGATGTGGGATTCGATCCGGGTCTTCAGGATCAGGCCCTGGGCTGAAGGTGGCACTAAACTGCTGAGCCACCGGGCTGCCCTTAGCATCCTTTCCTTAGCAGAAACATGGTAGAAAGACTTAGAGCAGATAAGAAAAGTAGAATGTAGTAACTTAATAGACTTGGGCAAATCAGTATGAACTCAAGACTTTAAAAAGCTGTGTATTTTCCAGCTCTGCGTCTTGTCAAATGCCCCAGCTGCAGTAGTGTTTGGTCACTCACCAACTCTTCCTCTGTCAACAAATGCTCAGATTTGGGTCTTTGATACTTTCTCCACTAGAAGGGGCCTGGATTCCTTGGACTGCAGCAGTTTCCAAGATTAGTGACAGGAAAAAGAAAATGCGTCAGAAGATATCCTTCTATTGCCAGAAAACAAGAATTCTTTAAAAACACATTAGCACCAGTGCTGAAAGGGCAGCAGAGCAAAATTAAAGATGGCCCACTGACTAAATGTTGAAAAACTAAAAATGAAATGATTATTTTTATCAAGTTAATCATAATACTCAAAAGGTTTAAAGTAAGTGTCAAAAAAAGGTGAATAAAAAGATGGTGAAGCTGAATAGACTTGTTCAATTTTTACTTTTTATTGAAACTAATTGGTAAAGACAGGAGGTAGTTTTTTCTTTTCAATTTCTATGTCTTGCTAAAAGATACATTTTATTTTTTATAGATTTTATTTATTTATTCATGAGAGACAGAGAGAGAAAGAGGCAGAGACACAGGCAGAGTTGGAGAAGCAGGTTCCATGCAGGGAGCCTGACGTGGGACTTGATTCCAGATCTCCAGGATCATGCCCTGGGCCAAAGGTGGAGCTAAACCACTGGGCCACCGGGGCTGCCCACTAGAAGATACTTTTTAAAAGAGGGCATTCTATCTATATGATTTTCTCACATAGGTATACATATGCCTATGAGAAAGAGTTTATTTAACTCATTAATTAACGAGAGAACCAGCCCTATGTTACCACTTGGTCAAGGGACAACACAAAGAACTACATATTACAAGCAATAAGAAAAGCTGAAATGAATTTACAGATAGATGCAAAATGGGCCTATCTAGAGGCATTAGTAAATTGCCTTCAACTATTAACTTGCATTTGCATGGACAAAATTATTTGTACTATTACTAGTTCACTGCAATTGCCAGAGTTGCAAAATAGTTTGTAGTTGAGGAATAAATATATTATTTTTCTATCATTCAAAGTTTTTGGCTGAGACCTCTGTAACAAAAGACATTCACAAGAGTTTGTTTACTATAAATTCTATGTGACAAGAGAACCTTCATAAGGAAATGAAGGCCTGAGGAAATGGTTATACCTTAGGGTTTTAATGCTAGGTTTGATGAAGAGTGGAGAGTGGTAGAAAAATGTGAGGACAAAAAAAGAGTATGAGTTTAGTATAGTCAGCAGTGGTAAACAGGAAGACCTGTTTGTTCAGATTCCTCTTGGAGTCTCTGAGATCAAGGATGTTCTTTTCCTCAGCGTATGGGGGGAGGGGCAACCTCTTACATGAATATTTTATGACTTGCTTCAGAAGGTCAGAAAGCCCTTTCTACACATGCCATTTCTCAAATTCCTTCAGCTTAAAATATTCCACATGTCAAGATGCCATATTTTGGGGAAGTGTGTCCTGAACTCCATCAATTTCAAAGACAATGAAACTTGGAGAAATGTGGTAGACAGGACAGACAATAATTTTTATTTTTTGCCTATGTCAAAGTCTTTCACAATTTTTCACAAACAGACTTCTTGATAGTCTCTTTATAAAATATGTTTCCTTTTTTTTTATGTTGCTGTTAACCTAAAAAATAAAACTGCCAGTTACAAGAAAAATAGGTTTATTTGGGAAAAGCAGAGAATTGCAGTCTGGGACAAGCAACCATGGCGAGAACTATAGGTAAGTCTGCCAAACAAAGCAGTATACTTTTACAGAAGACACAGGGAAGTTGAAGGGCTGTTATAAATCACAAGTCCATCAGAGTAAACTGGGAGTTTGAAGTATAGTGGCTTTTCATTGGCTGAGTTGTGACTCTCTCATTGGCTGGGCTCTTGGGCTAAAGGGGAAAGCCTTTTTTCCTCCTGCTGGGATATAAAGTAGCATTGGCTTGTAAGGTACATCTCTTCCTGCTGGAGTTGCAATTAACTACTGGTGGTAGAGCATGAAAACTGCTGCTTAAGCTCCTGATTCTATTTTTATTTTATTTTATTATTTTTTGCTCTTGCTTCTATTTTAGTGAGGTTTCCCATGATTAATTTTCACATACAAAGAAAGAATGTATGGAGGGAACATCAGAGGAGGTAGATATTCCTAGAAAGAGAAAAACTGGCCCAAACCAGCAGCTACATGGAGTGACCAGAAGAATAGAGATTTGACCTTTATTCAGCACATATAATAGGCATGCAGGAAGATAACATAGTCCAAGAAAATAAAGAAGCCAAATTCTCCCAAAGAAGAGAATTAACTATGTAGGCTTAATCCTTGACTACCCAGGAGAAGAAAACTCTACATCCTTGCAATGCAAAGTATGGTTCTAGGACCAAGAACATCAGCATCACTTGCAAGCCAATTAGAAATGCAGAACCTCAGGTCCTACTCCAGACCTACTATACCAAAGTCTGTATTTTAACAATATTTCCTAAATGATCTAACATAAAGTTTGCAAAACCCCAATCTAGATATTCTGCGAATTGCAAGGAGATACTCATGAAACAGAAGTCTCCAATTACAGCTTTAGGCCACACTATTATACCATAGTGATAAGACTATTGGTTACAGATACTGCCAGCGTAGAAAACATGAAAGAATGTATCATTTTATAGAAAGAAACTATGAATCAAAAACTTAAAATCTATAGATAGAGCATTTAACTGAAAGTAAAAGTGAGTTTTAACTGTAGATCGTCCTTGACTTATGATGGTTAGACATGATTTTTTTGCCTTTATGATGGTGTAACAGTGATATGCTTTCAGTAAAAACTGTATTTCAAATTTTGAATTTTGATCTTTTCCTTAGCCAGCAATGCCCTATGACACTCTCTGGTGATGCTGGGCAGAAGGAGTCCCAGTAGCCACCCAATCACAAAGGCAAACAACTGATACACTTAGAACCATTCCGTACACATAGAGCTATTCTGTTTTTCACTTTCAGCACAGTAGTCAATATGGTACGTGAGATATTCAATACTTTATTATAAAATAGGCTTTGTGTTGGATGAGTTTGCCCAACTGTAGGCTAATGTAATTGTTCTGAGTATTACAGGATTTCTCTGGCTTTAGTGCCTGCGGTTCTTGGTCACACTGTTTGGAAGAATGAAGACATAGAGCAGACAGTAAGAGTGGTGGGCAGCAAAGCAAAGGTTAAAGTTTATTTATTTATTTATGATAGTCACACACACACACAGAGGGGCAGAGACACAGGCAGAGGGAGAAGCAGGCTCCATGCACAGGGAGCCCGACGTGGGATCAATCCCAGGTCTCCAGGATCGCACCCTAGGCCAAAGGCAGGCGCCAAACCGCTGCGCCACCCAGGGATCCCGAGGTTAAGGTTTATTGAGCAATAGTACAAAGCTCCCTAAGAGGGAGGGGACCGAGAGGGTTGCCTGTGGAGTTTCTCAGTTTAGGGGTTTTTATGAGCTCCTTTGTGGAACTATCTTAAGCAACCAGGGTGTGCTGAGTCATGCCAATCAGGGCTTTGATCACGTATCCGTCTGCCTATTAGATTAATGTCTACATGCTGATGGTCTTTTTGGCTGACACCTGGTGTCTTATGTCTTAATTGCCCCTTGTCCGTGATAACGACAAATGCCTTGTGGTTAGCTATCTTATTTTAGGATGTTTTACAGAAGTCATTTCTGCAAATGCTGCAAAACAGAATGCTAGTGTGGTCCTGTCTAAGCTGCAAAACAGGATGTTGGTGTTTTATATGAGCTGTTCTGACTCCATATTTTCTTGTTAGGGACCCTGGCCCTGACCACCTGTCTAACTAACTCCTAACATGAGTACGCTTTTTTTTTTTTTAAGGTTTATTTATTTATTTGAGAGAAAGATGGGGAGACCACCAGTGGCAGGAGCAGAAGAGAGAGAATCTGAAGCAGACTCCACCCTGAGTGTGGAACCTGATACAGGGCTCAATCTCATGTCCCCAAGATCACGACCTTGAAATCACGACCTGAGCTGAAACCAAGAGTCAGATTTTGAGTATGTTTATTTATTTTATTTTTTTTAAAGATTTTATTTATTTATTCATGACACAGAGAGAGAGAGACAGGCAGGCAGAGGGAGAAGCAGACTCCTTGCAGGCAGCCTGACGTGGGACTCGATCCCGGGTCTTCAGGATCACACCCTGGGATGAAGGCGGCACTAAACTGCTGGGCCACCGGGGCTGCCCCTGAGTATGTTTAAAGTAGCCAAGGCTAAGCTATGATATTTACTAAGTTAGGTGTATTAAATGCATTTTTGACTTATGCTATTTTTGAGATGTAACCACATCATAAGTTGAGGAAGATTTATATAGTAGAGGTTTAATTTGATAACCAGTGGTTTGGAGTAGAATCATTAGACTGTGTGATCAGATTCCAAATCCAATTGAGAAGCAAATCCTGCAGTCCTGGTAGTCAATATTATACTGTGCATCTGTTTTATTTCTAAGTTGTTTGAGACATTTATAAGAATTTGATACATTAAATTTGTGATTTTAAGTAATTATTTAGAGAATATAATTAAATAAGTTTATAATCAATGTTTGAATATCTGGAAAATTTTAACTTGTTACATCTGTCATTTGGTTTATCAGTTGTATGAATAGTGTGTAAATGTTTAGGATAACGTTCATCACTTAGTATTTAAAAGGATGCTAAGGGGGGCCTGAGTGATTCAGTTGGTTAAGTGTCTGTCTTTGGCTGAGGTCATGATCCTAAGGTCCTGGGTCCCTCTGTCGAGATTCCCTGTTTAGTGGGGAGTTTGCTTTTCCCTCTCCCTCTGCCCATCCCCCTGCTTATGTTCTCTCAATAAACAAAATCTTTAAAAATAAATAAATAAATGCTAATTTCTTAACGCATCAGTTAGTTTTCTCCTGCAATACTGATGTATAAAATGTAACCCCGAGGTCACTTATTTCATATTTATGGCCTTCAGGCAGTCTGGGTGGCTCTCTTTCAGAGTTGAGTTGAATTCAGACATGCTCCATGTGTTTCTATTGTGGGACCAGTGGGCTACTCAGGGCTTTTCTTAAGGCAGATGGCAGAAGTGCAAGAGAGGAAAGTGGAAACAGGTGATTACTGTAATTCCTTGGCTCAAAACTGACAGGCACTCTTTTCTGTCCACATTCCATTGTCTAAAGCAAGTCACAGGGCCAAGGCCAGTGTCAAAGAGGTAGGGAGGAATGCTCCGCCTACAGTAAACTGTGGCAAAAGAGGGAGGGCAGGGAAATTCTGAGCAAATAATGTAATCACATTAATACACATATTAGATCAAAATATTAGATGTTACACAAAAGCCTCTCATAAATAGAAGACTTTATCTACAACAAAGTTCTGAGTAGTGAATGATTATTATTATGCGGTCAAATGCAATATGATGTGAACTTAACATTATTTGATCTTAGTGTTTTTGAAACAGGATTGCAAAATTACGAATGACACGGAAACTTAAAGGAGATTTATTTTGTTTATTTTGTCTATAATGAGTTGGTCTTGTGGCCTGGCAGGTGGTGGGAAAGATAAAACAAAACCAAACAAA
Source organism: Canis lupus dingo (assembly GCF_003254725.2). Classification (NCBI taxonomy): domain Eukaryota; kingdom Metazoa; phylum Chordata; class Mammalia; order Carnivora; family Canidae; genus Canis; species Canis lupus. Next base: position 36,631,824 of record NC_064256.1, on the reverse strand, counting down.
CGTGATTTAATCTGGTTTAAAGTGAATTCTGATCCAGTAATTTAAGCCACCTCATTAGGTAATTCTCAGATTTCCCACAGTTTTACTCCTTACTGCTCTTTTATCTAAGAGTTTCTAGGGCCTTTTATATGAGAGTACATGGGGAAGGAGTATAGCTTATTGTATTCTTATAGTATGGGTAGGGAGAGGGATCCCTATGACCTTGTCTTGGTTCTTGATTGTGCACTGGTCAGTTCATCCAAGTTTTGGCTAAAAACTTCAGTAGCTGCTAAAGTTGTCTGTCTTTTCCAGTGCAGAAAGGCCTAATTACCCTTCTTGTTGGCTTGGGCCCATTTCAGCTCTCTTTGGCTGTAGACCTTTTGAAGTCTCCTTCCATCTAGATCCTGGCCAGGCTGAATCCTGAATACTTCTACTGTGGGATCATCTCTCCCATTGCCACAACAGGTCACAAGGTAGGCTGCTGGCTCTCAACAATGTGTCCATGTTACCAAGGTCTGCTTTGGAGTATGAATTAGGTTCTCCCCCCTGACCTCTCCATTTCTCCCATGGACCCCAGCTACCGAATTTCCTCAACATGCTGGGGGACCTCATGTTGAGATGAAGTCACTCAATGTAGCTCTCCCAGAATCCCACATTGGTAAGATGACCACCTTGGAGCATGAGCTTCTCACTGTCCACCTTTCCATTCCTCTGACCCTCTTTTCTTTCTCATGATCCCCTAGACTACCAGAAAAAGGTTTACTCTACTTCTCATCACATTCTTTTTCTACCACCATTCTTTTTCTACCAGTTTCTTGGTATGGTTTTATAGGCAACAGAGGAAAAGTTCTATGATTTGGTTTGCCCAGTCTAGTTTTTAACATGTTAAGTGGAGCCAAAGAAATGTAGAAAATCTCTTTCATCTTGACGGTTTCTTATTGCAAAATACTAGTTTACATGTCAGAAGCTGACTGTTATTCCTTTCATTCATAATTACCATCCTTCCCACAACAGGTACCCAGAGGGATGCTTTTAGCTTGTTAAAGAGAAACTCATGACTAGTCAGAGCAAAAGAGAAGAGCATGTGGATGTTTCAAAGTCCTGCTGTTACACTGACACTTTGTATTTGTCAGGACTCAGGTTGAAAATAATATTTCAGAAAGTCAGATTTGTTTCCACTTTCAGATCTATGATCTTCTTAGGCAAACATAGTAGAGAAGAATCTAGAGTATACAGGACATGAAAGCTGATATTCACTTGTAAAGAGCCACGAACTTTTTATACGTGTGTATTTTGGGGACTAGGAAGGGGGTAGCCAGGAATGATGAGAATTATCTAGTAGGAAAGAAAAATAGTCATCTCAAAATTACCTGTCCGTGTAGGTTAGACAATAGGTATCCTTGTCATATCTGTCACTCACGCTTAATCTCTGATCTAAAGAAGTCTCATTTGTGTTGTCATGATTCCCTGTGCCCTCTCTCTGTGGCCAGGCCCCGGGATAAGCAACTTTGGAACAATGACCCGCTGCTCATTAAGCACTTCAGAAGGAGGTAACACCTCTTCCCTTTGTTGACAGCCCCTGGAAGATTGGGAGCACTATTCCAACAGGAGCCATAAATTGCAGAATTAATGTTGCTTTTGCTCTTTAGGGCTTTTAGGAAATGGAAAACATGTCATACATACCATTTAGCTTCTCAAATCCTATCCAGAGTAGAGTTCTATAGAATTTCTTAGAGGAGATTTCAATACAATCCCCAACTCCACCAGGACTTGCTAAGATCTGGGAAATGAACTGATTTTTCCAATGAGAAAGAAACACTGCATCTACTGCTTCTATTCTATTACTGAGCTGGCACCTAGGCTAACAGAGACACCTTGATAACAAGACACTTTGATAGCATCATGCCCTGTGGAGCGATACTCTAAGAGTTACAAGCTCCTTAGTAGAAGATTTTATCTCTCTCATATATCTCCCTGGGCCTTTAAAACCCTTTAAAAACTCAGAATCTTATTGATGTACACTTTATGGGAGAATCTGGACTCTTGGATTGATAATCCAATCAAGAGAAGAGCTGCGACTATTTTAGAACCATTCTGGGACAAAGGGAGAAACAGCGTTCCAGGGACCCCGCTGCATTTCTCACTAGTCTTTGCAATAGGAACCCAGTTGGCATGAACAGAAGGCCAGTGAGGCTAAAGTTGTAGGTTCAGATCTCTCTGTATCTCTATGATACAGTTACCTTGGCCTTATTTCATGGCCTTAAATGAGCATCCCAACGTCAAGATGTTCCTAGTCATAAGAAAAGCAAAGCAAACGTGATTGGAACCATGTCTCAAAGCTCAGGTCTTAACTAATCCCGTAGACAAATTCTTTACAGTCCTGTGAACCTAAGGGACCCTAACAGTAGAGGGCCTAAGAGTCAGTTTTTGCTGTAAACCTTGTCAAATTCAACCACCATGTACAGCTCACCAATCTTAGAAATTTTGTTATATCTGGGAAGAGGTCTCTCCTGATCTTTAATTCCAGGCACTGAATTTAGGTAGATTCAAAGATGCATGAAGCCACAAGGAGAACCTCAAGGAAATTTAATATTGCTTTTCATGTATAAAACAGTGATCTTCCTCAACTAGATGGGAGTGAGCACCACCCCCAGAAGGGGTATTTAAGAGTCTCTGAGAGAAGATATTAATTTTTCAAGCTTAAATAAGCTATTATTTAATACTATAATACTAGTATATATTATGTACTAATATATATAATACTATTAAATAATACTATAATATGCTTTGGGAACTGGATATTAAGTGAACTTTTCCTGTTATCTTGGAGTTTCAGCAGAAGCTTCAAAGGCCAAAAAGAATACGATACCAAGTGCTCTCATGCCCTAAAGCAAAGGCTAGGCTACTTCAGGATTGCCTTATTCTGCTGCCATCAGCTCATGACCCACTCCCAGACTATTTCAGAGCATGAGAAGCATTAAAGTTAAAGGGGGCTTGGAAAGGGGTGCAGGATGTTATGCATTTCTTTTTCTTGCCTCCAAGAAAGGAAAACACAGAGGGGAGAGACTGAAGCTTCACCTGGAGCTAAGTGAAATAGTTTCAGTGGAGCCATATGTAGCACTTGGCATGTTAGGGTCAGAGGGACACACAGACTGACGCTGGACTCACAGCTGAATAATCTGAAGTTGAGAGGCTGCACCTGGGTCTGACAGGGTAGAAAGTGCTTCAGCAGGTCAAGAGCACCTGCATATTTCCTCTGGGTCAGGGAAGGACCCTGAAGATTAAACCTGGGTGTGGTTTACATTTTTGTCTTGCAAGAGGCTGTGCCCCAAAGGGCCTTCCAACAAGAGCGAGGCAACCATAGCAGGGAGAGGCTGCCAATGACCCTTGAAGTGTAGGCAGGCAGCTGGAGAAGGCATCAAGGGAAGTGGAGATCACTGATTCTGGAGGAAGAAAGGTACAAGGATAAGGCCTGGAGCTTTACCAAGGAGGCCAAAATGGTATCCCAGAGAGAAAGAGCATGCATTTGGAAAGTTGCACACCCAGATACAACTGTATTGGTCACGTGGGACCATTCCTGCCCTTATCCTTCTCTGCACCCCCGGCCCATACCTGTACCATATGGGGTGCTAAATTGCAGCCAGCAGATGTGCGAAAGGATTACCTGAGATAGAGGAAATTGAGGCAGCACCCCTGTGCGTTCTAGTTCTAATTCCACCTGAGCAGAAAGGAGGGACAAGAGACATCTTCAATTAGATAGATGAGAGTTGAGGGTTTCGATATTTCACTGAACTGGGTTACTTAAGACTTGGAAAAAAAAAAAGGAACATCTCTTTATTGCCTGAGAGGGGTTAGAAAAGTTATGAGATATGCTAAAACTTTTATCCAAAGGACAGAAAGGAACAATTAGAGAGGATTTGCAAGGGCAGTGGGGAGAAAAAAAAAAAACACACACACAACTATGCTGTTTTCTGTTTGTTTCCCATGGAGTCTGGATTGTTCAACAAATGTTATAATTTTATATTTGGGGGACACTTGGATAGCTCAGCAGTTGAGTGTCTGCCTTCAGCTCAGGGCGTGGTCCTGGAGTCCCAGGATGGAGTCCCACATTGGGCTCCCTGCATGGAGCCTGCTTCTCCCTCTGCCTATGTCTCTGCCTTCTCTTTGTGTCTCTCATCAATAAATAAAATCTTTTAAAAAAATTTATATTTGGAAAAAATTTTTAAAGATTTTATTTATTTATTTATGAGAGAGAGAGAGAGAGAGAGAGAGAGAGAGAGAAAGTGGGTGGAGCAGCAGAAGGAGAGGGAAAGAGAATCTCAAGCAGATTCCCCACTGAGTGGGAAGCCCATCGTGGGGGCTGGATCTCATGACCCCAAGATCATGACCTGAGCTGAAACCAAGAGTTGGATGCTCAACTGACTAAGCCACCCAGGCTTCCCAATATTTGGAAATTTTAGAAATTGTTTCTCTAAAACAAACTACAGAAAGGATTGAAATACTTGTTTATTAAAGGGAGGCATGATATAGTGAATCACTAAACACTCTCTTTATAGAAAGAGTATATAATACAAATATATAATGTATTTGTTTCCCAAATTGCTTTCTATAATATAGTTGTCACATGTTTAAAACAAAAATGATTCAGTTCTCTGTTGCCAGCATTTGAGGATAACAATAATAATCTGGGATAATTATAATCTGGGAATAATGATCACATACGTATAACTTTTTTGCTTTTTGTAATATGCTCAAGTTAAAGGATATTTCCCATTCAAGCAATTGCTCAAAGGGAAAAAAAAGCATTTTAATTCTTTTTGCATGGTAGAGGGTATTTGCACAGAATTTTACCTTTATTCCAGAAATTTCCTGTAAGTCATTTTAGTTTGCTCTATAACAACCCTGTGAAATCCATCTGTAAAATGATGCTATTAGAGGCACCTGGGTGACTCAGTCCATTAAATATTTGACTCTTGTTCTCGGCTCAGGTCTTGATGTCCAGGTCATGAGTTCAAGCCCTACATGAGGCTCCATGCTGGGTGTGGAACCTACTTAAAAAAATAAAATAATGCTATTAAAAATAAAGAGAAGAGGAGTGGGTGCTCTCATTCATATTTTTCAGATGGAAAGGCTAAAGTTGAGTGAGTTGTCTAGGGCCCACCAGCTGGTTAGTATAAACTCTTTGAAGATGGATACTGGGTCTTAAAAATCATCATAATCCCAGCACATGGTACAATGCTGGATACAGGAGAGGTTCTCAGTAGAGGATGTTGAATGAATAAATGAATGTACACCATAATGACAGAGAAGGCAATGGGACCCAGCTCAGCCAACTTCTGAACTAGTGTTTTTCCTGCTCACCAGGATCTGGGTACACAATTTATACAGAACTTAGAATCAGGGGGATCCCCAGGTGGCTCAGCAGTTTAGCTCCTGCCTTTGGCCCAGGGCGTGGTCTTGGAGTCCCGGGATCGAGTCCCACATCAGGCTCCCTGCATGGAGCCTGCTCCTCCCTCTGCCTGTGTCTCTGCCTCTCTCTCTCTCTCTCTGTCTCATATGAATAAATAAATAAAATCTTTAAAAAAAAAAAAAAAAGAACTTAGAACCAGGGCTGGCTGCAGCCTCTAATGTTGTTCTGTATTTTGGGTGATCAGAGGCTGGTTTTTGGGTGATAGTATACCTGAGGATAAACAGGGCTTGGTAGATGCTGGGGTCATTTATCTAGTTCTGCTGGCTGGAGAGTCAGAACTGAGTAGCCTGAGACTTGGTGGCCCAAGGCTGCTGGCCTGCTCAGAGCAGGTGGGACAGTTTTAGGGAAGTTCATGGGTGTGGAGGGCAGTGGAGCCTGTGAACATGCCTCACTAAATCCCTGCAGAAGGTGAGGTGGTCAGACTTCTTTCATAATTCACTTAGTTCCCTCATTTGGTAAAATCTTATTGAGTATTCACTATATATCGGACTCTGCTTACAAGAAGGGAGAAGGAGCACTATCTGCGATTAGTAAATTTTTCTTTTCCTGGATACCCTGTCATCTCCATTATTTCTGCCCTGCTTTTGGCCAAGGAAGATGGGACTTGAGGCCAGAGGCACTGGTCTTTGTCCCATTTCTGTCACCCACTCCCTGGGTAAGCCACTGTGCCAGATTTCTTTGAATGCCCCCTACTGATTTACTTTCTACTCTCTTCTACCCTCCTCACCCTGGGAGGCTAGCCTGGATGAACTGCCCTAGAAAGGACCCCTGTTCTCTCTGGCTTTGGTTAAATTCAGCAAAAGCAGGGCACTGGCTGAAGATAGGGAGGAGGACAGTGAGGTCAGGGTATTTATTACTCTCGCTCCTTCCATCTCAAGTGACCAAAGCTAAAGCTGGCTGGGTCTTCCTGTCAGGAAGTCCTTCCGATATAGGCCCTCTGGTTTTAGTAACTGCTCCCTATTCTCTCTCCTTCAGACCTCAGATGGTAAAGCTTTTCCACGGATGCTGGCTCTGTTGCTTTTCTTAAGCCCTGGCCACAGGTTTATTACAGACAGAGTATGTCTGCCACACTTGGGAGAGAAGGTAAGTCCTGCTGAGGGCTTGCATGTGAGCTATGGTTAAGATTTGGAGGGCAGCCCAGGTGGCTCAGCGGTTTAGTGCCACCTTCAGCCCAGGACCTGATTCTGGAGACCTGGGATCGAGTCCCACGTCAGGCTCCCTCCCTGCATGGAAGCCTGCTTCTCCCTCTGCCTGTGCCTCTGCCCCCAGCCCCCTCTGTGTCTATCATGAATAAATAAAATCTTAAAAAAAAAAAAAGATTTGGGGCTAGGGGTAGGCTCTATCATACAAGGGGAAGGACAGGGAAGGGGAGATGAAGGCAACAAAGTGGAGAAAGTAGGCAGCAAGAGAAAGGCCAGAATTAGGCAAAGCCAGCAGAAGTCCATGGTAGCAACCCAAGCCAGGAGTCTTTTAAGAATGAAGTGCCTAGGTTACTTAAGTGTAAGCTCTCCCTGTCTCCCCTGAAATCTTAGGTGGAATATACTTGATCTGGAATATTATATGTGGGCGATTTTGATTTTGATGTTGTGGAAACTAGAGAAGGTGACAGGTTTGACATAAGAGGTAATGTGATGTGTGGTGGGAACTGCTTCAGAGGCCACTAGAGACTGGACCTGAGGGGTCCCGAGGTGGAAAGTCACTGAAATCCTGGAGAGAGCACCGAGTTTCTCTTGGCCAGGAAAGTGGCAGGAGGAGCTGGAAATACCTGCATGCAAAAATGAAGGGTTTAAATAAGATTATTTCTAAATTGATGACAGGATAGACAAAGAGACAGAGAGGGAGTTGGGGGCAAGAAAGAGAGTGCACTTGTGAAGCCTAAGATGACTGTAAGTCTTGATTGCCTGAATGAACCCCAGTTTAAATAATAAATTACACAGGCATCCAATTAAGGCCCTCCATGTGCCAGGGTCTGCATATTCAACGGAGAGATTAAGTAACAGAATGTTTTCTCTGTATTTCTATATGACCCTTACCACAAAATGCTACCAGGTAAGTATTGTTCTTTCCGTATGACACATTTCAAAAATGAGGCTTGGAGTTGTTAAATAATTTCCTTAAATTTGCACTGCTGGTAAATGGCAGAGCCAAGATTCAAGTTCATACCTATTTCATTCTATAGTTTTTAAAAGGCTTTTATTTATTTATTTGAGAGAGAGTAGGAGAGAGAGAGAATGAGCGGGGCAGAAGCAGAGAGAGAAGTGGACTCCCTGCTGAGCAGGGAGCCTGAAGCCATATGGAGCTTGGACCCCAGGACCCTGGGATCATGACTTGAGCTGAAAGCAGACACCTACCTGACTCAGCCACCCAGGCACACCCATACCTGTCTCACTCTAAAGCTCATCTTCTTTTCACTCTTTTTTCATCCTAATGTATGAGGGAATTTGGGGTTATATGACAATATGATGTGATTGGGTACTGGTTATTGCCTCATATCCTTTACATAGAGAGCTTTGGAATTCTCTTAATTCCCATGAAATGGTTTTAGCTTAGAACCAAATGGATTATGGCTTGAATTAATTAGAAGATGGGTAAGTAACAGATTATCTGACTAACAATAGGAGTCTTTTATCTAACATGAAAAGAAATTTAGAAGTGGAAGGTCTCAGAAGCTTAAGGATACTTGAGCTCTTGGTCAGTTAGGCTGCATTTCTCTTGGCTTTCTTCTCATGGTCACATGATAGCTGCCACTATTCAAAATGTTCTGCCCTCATCTGACAACACTAGCAAAAGGAAAGGGTTTTCTTCTCATATGACTTTCTCTTTTATCAGGGAAGAACAACTTTTTACTATCTCCCAGCTGATTTTTCCTTAAAATTAATTGACCCCCCTGTTGTGTCATACTCTCATCCTTAAGCCAATGTAAATGAAGGGAAATGGAAATACCATGATTGGCTTTGGCTGCTTATGATTCATTCCTGGAGACAGAGTCAACCTTCCCTGAGCATATTGCTATCTGATACTTGGACAAATTTGACATTCTAGTAGTGATGGAGACGGGAAGAAAAAGCACTTGGATCTACAATGCCTGTTATAGGATCCTATGCCAAAGATTCATAACGGTGGATCTGTGTGAGCAAGGCTACTCTGATGAGTCACTGTTCTTATGTGTTGGAGAAGATCCTCCTTAATAGCTAAGGCTCCTCTCTCATCCCTGCCCCATGGATTAATGCAATAAATTGGATTCAAATTTCTGAGTTTGCACTTGTGAGAAATAACTGCCATTCGTTGGTACATGGTGTTTTAACATAAAGCATACTATTGTTCCAAATTCCCACTCTTTGCTTCAAATGTTTTTGAGAAAGAACAATGAGTCATTTTTCACAGGATTGGAAATCTGAGTACTTTCCTTTGGAAAAGCACACAAATATATGATAAAATTAGCAAGCATCCTCATCATCATGTTTTGTGTTCCCAGTATAATAGTAACACAGATTGATATAATTACAACAGTGATGATGATGATGATGATGATATGTACCATTTATTGAATGGTGCCAGCCACTGGGCTGAGAATATTTATACACGGATGCATTTTTTAAATTTCACAATAATTACATGAGATAGTGTTGAATATATCTCATTTTACAGACAACAGAACTAAGAATTTGGGAGGTTATAGGGCTTGCCCAATTTCACACAGCTGGGAGATAGGCTCTGTATCCTATCTGCTGACTCTACTGAGCCCGCTTAATGACTATGGAGTGTTGCTTTCATTAAGCTCATGACATCATCTGCTAAAGATGAAGAACCAGAGTGGGGAAAGGCAGTAGGAAGACAGATGTTTTATAATGGCTGAAACTGACTGAAACTTAGGAGGAATTCAAAATTCATTTGTAAGGAGAAACTCCTTTTTTTGTTTGTTTGTTTTTATTTAAATTCCAGTTAGTTGGGGCACCTGGATGGCTCAGTGGCTAAACCCTCAGGTCATAATCCCAGAGTCCTGGGATTGAGTACTGCATCAGGCTCCCTGCTCAGCAACAAGTCTGCTTCTCCCTCTGCCTGTGTCTCTACCTCTCTGTGTCTCTCATGAATAAATAAGTGAAATCTTTTTTAAAAAATAATAAATTCCAATTAGTTAACACACACCGTAATATTAGTTTCAGGTGAACAATATAGTGATTCAATTATTCCATGGATGTTAGAATCCATGGATGGAAGTTGACCAGCTCAAGATAGAAGTGACCCCGGAAAGAATGCTAGTTTCCAAATGTTGTGACGAAGTAAGGGATTATGTGGAAGAAAGATCTGGGGAAGATCCACCAGTAAAGGGTATCCAGGAGGAAAAAAATCCCTTCAATGAGCTCAAAGGAAGTTGTGTGATTTCATAAGAAAAAAAGATTCCTTGGAATATCTTGAGCTTTAATGACAGTACTAATTTTTGGTCATCTGTAATAATACTATTAAGCATGTATGTAATCTTTAAATTTATAAACTTTTTTATATGCTTTCCTCTAAGATTTTATGGTTTCAGGTCAGGTCTCACATTTAGATCCTTAATCTTAATTTATTTTTGTGTCTGGAGTAAGAAGGTGGTCCAGTTTCATTCTTTTGCATGTTGCTGTCCAGTTTGCTCAACATCATTTGTTGAAGAGACTTTTTTTTTCCCCCTGCATTGGGTATCCTTTCCTGCTTTGCAAAGATTAGTTGACCATATAGCTGTGGATCAATTTCTGGGTTCCCTATTCTGTTCCATTGATCTATGCATAAGAAGACAATTCTTGAACTACAGTTTAAGAGAAGCAGTATTGTATTTTCAAGGTTACCTGGAATCAACCCCAAGCTTTACTGTTTACTAGTTGCAAATTATTTCTGCTGCTACTGCCTTATTATCTTCATGTGTAAATAGGGATAATATTGCTATCATCTTCACAGAGCCTCAGGGAAGATTAAATGAGTTAATGGATAGAAAGCCCTTAAAACAGTGGCTGAAATTTAATGGTTCATTGAGAGGATGTAGAAATAATGTGGGTTTCAATCAGATGGGTTTGGGTTTGAATCCTGCCTCTGCTCGTTAAATATCTGTATGATCTGAGCCAAAATTCTAGACTCTCTGTGCCTATATATGCTTGTGTTAATAAATGGGTTTTAAGAATAAGACCTGCTTGTAACATTATGTCTACAACATTTCTTCTTCCTCTATACTCATTTCTTCCTATTTTGATAGGTCTGGTTGATAACAAGGGATTAGTAAAATCAGGTTGATGCTGCTTTGAGTATAGTTGCTCAGACTCTTCTGCCCTAAAGATAACTAGATCTGAGTGTAGTATTTGAAATTAACGTCTGGCCAAAGGAGTGCCACACTTAAAATGTGGTTTTAAGAACTAAAGGAAGAGGGAATGTTAGGAAAGATAACAGTTATCCACTAAGTATTTTGTCTTCTGAATATCTCAGCAAAGGAATCTGGATATTAAGTAGGAGGCAAAGATGCATGCCTCCTTGCCGTTGCTACTTATAATAAAAATCTTGAAGGAGAATGGCTACTGCTATGGTAGATTGGGCAATCTTCTGAGGGTCCCAATTCTTTCTTCTTCCAAAATTATTCCTCCTCTCTCTTCAATAGATATATAAGAGATGATTACTCAAAGTAAAGGAAAACACTAATTGAAGAAGTTATATGCACCCCTATGTTTAATGCAGCATCATTTACAATAGCCAAGGTATAGGAGTAACTCAAGTGTTCATGAATAGATGAATGGATAAAGGTATGGCATACACACACACACACACACACAAAATAGAATATAACTAATCATAAAAAAGAATGAGATATTGCCATTTGCACAACATGGATGGTCCTAGAGGATATTACGTTAAGTGAAATAAGTCAGAGAAATAAAAATGCCATGATTTCACTTACGTGTGGAATCTAAAAAACAAAACAAATGAACAAACACAGGCTCTTAAATACAGAGAATAAACTGGTGATTGTCAGAGGGGTGAGGAATGGACAAAATAAATAAAAGGGATTAAGAAGTACAAACTTCCAGTTATAAAATAGATAAGTTACAGAGATGAAAAGTAAACCAAAGGAAATAAAGCCAATAACATTGTAATAATGTTGTATGGTGACTACACATTTCGTGGTGAGCATTGGGTAATGTATAGAATTGTTGAATTAGGAGGGCGCTGGCGGCGAGATGAAGCCGGCGGCGGACGAGATGTTCCCCGAGGGCCCCGGGCCCTACGTGGACCTGGACGAGGCAGGAGGTAGCACAGGGCTCCTGATGGACTTGGCAGCCAACGAGAAGGCAGTTCACGCAGACTTTTTCAATGATTTTGAAGATCTGTTTGATGATGATGACATCCAGTGAGACGCCATCCAGGAGCACGTGTGCTCATGCCTGCCCTGTACTGCACTGTACTGCTGTGGTGGAGCTCCGCAGAGGACAATTCCAGATGGCTCTAAAGAACTTGTGGACATTACTTAAAATTAGGAGGTGGTTACCAAGAAAGAGAAGGATGGTTTTAAATATCTGCATGAGGCCTGCTAATCTCTGAATGTGACCAACTTTTGTCTTTCAGTTAAAAGAAAAAGTGATGCAAAAATAAAATAAAAAGAATTGGTGAGTTATATATTGCACACCTAAAGCTAATATAACATTGAAGGTTAATGATACTTCAATAAAAAAAGAAAAGAGTATGTGATTTCTTTAGGGCTCCATTCTTAGCCAGATGCTACAGAAGAGGGAAATCTGGACAAATGAATTCACTCAAGAGTATTTGTGATCTCTATAACTGCAATATATAGTGAGTAACCAGAACTACAATTTACGAAATAAGATAAATAAATGGATTTCTAACCAGAGGTTAGTCTGGTAGGAGACTTTCTAAGGCTCCCCACATCTCACATAGTCTGCTTCTCTCCCAGAAGCTCCAATAGACTAAGTTTTGTATATGCATTAGGGTATGCCCGAGCAAGCTGAGTGCAAGGTACCTCCATGGGGGTACAGAGATTCACTTCCTTTGGTTTTATGTCTTCATTTGGGACAGGGTCTTTTCCTTAGACACATTTAATAGCATGAGACCAAAATAATATCTTTTAATGTGAATAATATGAACAGTTACAACTATGATCTTATCTTACAATTGCTTTTTTCTGTTTGCTAAGGTTAGGCCTACTCAATCCTAAAGGTAGAAAGTTATTATTTTGTGAAATTTTTACTTTTGGACCCAAACTCCAAATAATTCAGGCCAGAAGATAAAGTTCTTTCTTGAACTTACTCAAGCTGTTGCCCAAATGTCTACTTCCCTTTGAGTTTTATGGAAACGAATGAAAAATATTTCCCCTTTGGTAAGTATTAGGAGTTCAGATGAGGGCATATAGAAATCATGATTTGCTGGCCCACCATTCTGCCTTCTGGGATAAAATGATAATCAATTTTAAAGCCTAAGCCTTTTTAGAATGGAACTGACAGGCCAAAAGCAATTTTCAGTTTTTCACAAGGACTCAAGAAGTAGAACTCCCTACCAGCCTATTAAGCATTTCTTGGCAGGGCCTTGCTAGATATGCCTGAGAGCTCTTGGCAGAAGCTATAATGGAATCATTCTTTTTCCCTTTATCACTCCAGCAATTCACGGTTGATTTATAGTACTTTCTGAGAAAGGCAATTCCCAGTCCTAAGGGGCATCAAAATGAAAAGCACACCAAATGAAATGTTTAATTTCATCAACCCAAGGATTAAGTAAAAAGTCTTTTTCTCCTTAGGGCAATAGCAAAATAATAGCAAAATAACATTCTGTTAGAGAGACTTGCTTACACAAACACATAAAATAAACTCCTGGCATAGATTATGTGTCATTTAAACTTGTAGCAGAGGAAAACATGGGAACATAAACCTGTTCAATTCCTTCCTTATGGGACCACATGCATTTTTTTTTCCTGTAATAAAGAGATCCTTCAATGTCAATATAATAAAAGTTTATTTTTTTCTTTTTAAAATTAATAGGAATAGGCTATTTTAAGAGCAGTTTTAGGTTTCAAAAAATCAAGCAGAAAGTAGAGAGTTCTTATATACTTCCCTTCCTCCTTACCACCTCCCCCCTCCTCATAGTTTCTCCTATTATTAATATCTTGCATTAGTGTGGCACATTTATTACAGTTAATGAACCAGTATTAATCTATTACTGTTAAAGTCCATAGTTTACATTAGGGTTCACTCTTTGTTTTGTACATTCTATGGATTGAACAAATGTATAATGACATGTAACCACCATTACAGTATCATACAGAATAGTTTCACTGTCCTAAAGATCCTCGTTCTACACCTATTCATTCTTCCCTCCCCATTAACCCTTGGCAACTACTAAACTTTTTCTGTCTCCATAGTTTTACCTTTTCCAGAATGTCATATAGTTGGAAATATAAAGTATGTAGCCTTTTCAGATCAGTTTCTTTCACTTAGCAATATGCATTTAAGGCTTATCCATGTTTTTGTGACTTGACAATTTATTTATTTATTTTATTTTGTAAGATTTTATTTTACACCCAACATGGGGCTCAAACTCACAACCCTGAGATCAAGAGTTGCAAGCTTGGGATGCCTGGGTGGCTCAGCTGTTGAGTATCCATCCGCCTTCCGCTCAGGGCATGATCCTGGAGATCTAGGATCAAATCCTGCATCAGGCTCCCTGCATGGAGCCTGCTTCTCCCTCTGCCTGTGTCTCTGCCTTTCTCTGTGTGTCTCTCATGAATAAATAAAATCTTAAAAAAAAAGAAAAGAGTTGCATGCTTTACTGACTGAGCCAGCCAATCACCTCGTTTATTTTTATTTCTGAATAATATTTTGAAGTATGAATATATAATAGTTTGTTTATCCATTCATCTACTAAAGAACATCCTGGTTGCTTGCTTTTGAGTTTTGGCAAATGTGAATAAAGCTGCTGTCAACATTTGCACATGGATTTTTTTGCGGACATAAGTTTTCAACTCACTTGGGTAAATACCAAGGAGTATGAGTGCTTGGTCACACATATGTTTAGTTTTATAAGGAATGTCAAACTGTAACATTTCACATTCCCACCAACAATGAGAGTTCCTGTTGCTCTACATACTTGCTGTAATTGATGTTGTTAATGTTTCAGATTTCAGCCATTCCAACAGGTACATAGTGACATCTCACTGTTGTTTTAATTTGTTTACATGCATTTTAAAGTGTCTCAAAACACTTTGGTAACTTCTGATCTGTTTTTTTTTTTTTTTTTTTTTTTTTTAATGACAGACACACACACGGAGAGAGAGAGAGAGAGAGAAAGAGGCAGAGACACAGGCAGAGGGACAAGCAGACTCCATGCAGGGAGCCCATTGCGGGACTCGGTCCCCGGACTCCAGTATCGTGCTCTGGGCCAAAGGCAGGTGTCAAATCGCTGAGCCACCTTCTTAACCAAGAGTTTACAGATCAGATTGAGACTTTTGTGTGATTGTGTGTAAAATTGTGTGTGATTTTTTTTTGAAATATGAGACTTATTTTTATTGTTAGATTTTAAGAGAAGTTTATCAACCACAAAGACAGAGTCTTCATTTTAGAGCATTTTATTATTATTATTATTTTATTATTATTATTATTATTATTATTATTATTAAAGCTAATTAACTCTTAGAGTATTGCTCAGATTCCAGGCTTTTTAAAAGATTAGATTATGGACGATTATGTTCATGATCATTCAACACATTTTAGAGCATCTTTAATGTGACAAACATACATTTTTTTGCATTTAAATGCTTTATTCTAATTATTAATGTTCTCTTTTGCAAAAGGTACAGTTAGATCCAGAGCATCTTGAGTGCTTTTGTGGAGAAGGGTCCATGGTCACAGTTCTCCAATCCTGAGATTTTCCAAGAGAGGAAGAACTATTCGTTGTAACATAGAAGGAGGCTTCTGTTATGTAGAAGAAAAACTGACCAAGTGTCCTCTCCTACATGGCTGCCATATCAGTCAGGTTCTCCCTGCAACTCTTCTAATCCTCCTCTCTCTTATGCCCTGCTCCATTCTCTTCAGGTTCTTTGTCCAGCCCCCAATCTCAGGCCATGTTGAGCTAGAGATAGCTCAAAAACTTATGATCTCTTAAGAAATTCAGGCTGGTATAATTCAGGTTATCACTAATCATAGGGGAAGATTCCAAACTGCTCTGTCATTTTGAAGATTAACTCTGGGTGCTGAGTCCTGCTTGTGCCAGTAGATGTCATTGTAGTGTAGGCCAACTAACTGATGAGTTAGCTTTTTTTTTTTTTGTCTTGATGCATTATGTATATACATATTAAAAAAGCATCATGTGGATTTTTTGTCTTACATACAGAGCTGTCACAAGTATAAAGTTGTGGTTATTTTGAAAGTTAAAGGAGATTTTTTTTTGTTAAGATTTTATTTATTTATTCATGAGAGACATACAGAGAGAGGCAGAGACACAAGCAGAGAGAGAAGCAAGTTCCTTGTGGGAGCCTGATGTGGGACTAGATACCAGGACCCAGGGATCACGCACTGTGCTGAAGGCAGACACTCAAACACTGAGCCACTCAGGCATCCCAGTTAGTGGAGATTTTGAAGTCTAAATAAAAGATTATTTTTGCAGAGGGAATATGTATACCAACAATGTAATTTCTTTTTTTTTAAGATTTTATTTATTCATGAGAGATGCAGAGAGAGAGAGAGAGGCAGAGACATAGGCAGAGGGAGAAGTGGCTCCCTGTGGGAAGCCTGATGTGGGACTCAATCCCAGGACCCCAGGATCATGACCTAGGTTGAGCCAAAGGCAGGTGCTCAAACACTGAGCCACTCAGGTGCCCTCAACAATATACTTTCTAATATATGTGTATTATTATAAAAAAATATATGTGTAGTTGGAAAGTTGAGCTTGTTAAGCTTTCAACATAATCTTCAGGTTTATTACAGCCTTCATGTAAAGAAAATTCAATAATAACTATTACTTACATTTAATAACATTTGGCTTTTCTCCTATAAAATCCGAAGGCAAATTAAATGCTTCTAGTTGCAGTGAAAGATTTAAATTTTAGTGTTTATGACATACATTATGTTTCCAACAGTATTCTATTGTAAAATAAGAGCTTTGTACAAGGAAAAGCTGAACTAAAAAATCAAAAGCCTCATTTTCATTTTTAAAGTACTCATTAATTTATTAAATAAATTATGCTAATGTCCAAGATTTTCCAAGCTTTTTATGAGCATTGCAAATGCAAAGGTGAATAAATTATATACCCTGCCCATAAGGAGATTTTTTTCTGATGAAAGTGATTTTTGTTTTTGTCTTTGGAAAGAAGAATTAGATTAGCAATTACATAGACCCAGCCTCAATCTGATTTAACATGTGTTTTAGCTAGTAAACCAGTAAGAAATTAATGAGGTACACTAATATACAATTGTGCTGAGGCTTAGAATTTTTCTTTAATACAAAGGGCTTAGGGTTCTGGAGCCAGTTACTAAACCAATGAGTATGTCTAGTTTATTGCTTGGCATCCATATCCTAAAAGAGGTCTTGCTAATGCACACTCTTTTTCATATAGGAAGTCACCTTGAAGAGGCTGCTTTGTTTTAAAATGCTCATCAAGTAAGTGGGTGAAAATTGAAAAGCTGTCTAATTTGTAGTGGGAAGGTTGACATAAGAAATTCATTTTGTGAGCTCAGCATTGCCCGGATACTGAAACCAGACAAAAATTGCAAGAAAATGAAAACTAACAACCAATATCCTGCATAAACATAGATCCAAAAATCCCCAACAAAGTATTAGCGAATAAAATCTTTAAAATAAAAAATTTTTTTTAAAAGATTTTCTTTATTTATTCATGACAGACACAGAGAGTGAGAAGCAGAGACACAGGCAGAGGGAGAAGCAGGCTCCATGCAGGGAGCCCAACGTGGGACTTGATCCAGATCTCCAGAATCACACCCTGGGCTGCAGGCGGCGCTAAACTGCTGGGCCACCAGGGCTGCCCAGCAAATCAAATCTTAGGCAAAAAATATAATACATCCTGAGCAAGGGAAGGCAAGGTGGCTCAATATTGAAACTGAATCACTGCAATTCATCATATCAATAGACTAAAGAAGGAAACCTGTTTGATAATCTCAATAGAAGCCAAAAAAGCATTTAACAAAATTCAGTATTTATTCATGGTGAAAATTCTAAGTAAAGCAGAAATGGAAAGAAACTTCCTCAATTTAATAAGAACATCTATGAAAAACTTCACAGACATCATACTTAATGATGAAAGACTGCTTTCCCTTAAGATCAGGGACAAAGGAGAACTGGATACTCTTACCACTGCTATTTAATACTTCACTGGAGGTAGTAGCCAGTGCAATAAGGAAGAGAAAAAAAATGCAAAAAGATTAAAAAGGAAGAAATAAAACTGTCTCTATTTACAGATGATATGATTGTCTAGAGAAAAAAACCCCTAGAATCTAGAAAATGGCTACTGGAACTAATAAGTGAATTTAGCAAGCTTGCAGAATATATGATCAATACCCAAAAATCAATGATATTTCTATATATTAGCAATGAACAATTGAAGTTAAAATAAAAAATCACTTAACAATAGGACTGAAATAATTAAATACTTATGTATAAATCTAACAAAATATGGGTAAGATTTGTATGCCGAAAATTATAAAATATTGATGATAGAATAAAGATCTCTATAGAAAGAAGTATCTGTGTTCATGGATTGAAAGACTCAAGATTGTTAAGATGATAATCATTCCCAAGTTGATTATTGATCCAGCACAATCCTAATAAAAATTCCAGCAGTGTTGTTTTTTTTTGTTTGTTTGTTTTTGTTTTGTTTTTTGTTTTTTTAGGAAGTAAGGTAGGGGATGGGCAGAGGGAGAATGAGAGAGAGAATCTTAAGCAGGCTCCATGCCAAGCACAGAGGCTGATGCAGGGCTTGATCTTACAACCCTGAGATCATGACCTGAGCTGAAATTAACTGAGTTAACTGATTGAGTCGCCCAGGCACCCTCGGCAAACCTTTTCTTTTATAGAAAGAGGCAAGTAAATCCTAAACATAAATGGAAGAGCAAAGGATAGACAAACAATTCTGCAAAATAATGGCTAAAACAAAGGAATAGTCAAAACAATTCTGAAAAAAGAAAAAATTTGGAGGAATCACACTACTACCTGATTTCAAAACTTACCATAATCCAATTAAAAAATGGGCAGAAGACATAACAGACATTTTTCCAAAGAAGACATCCAGATGGCTAACAGATACATGAAAAGATGCTCAACATCACTCATCATCAGGAACATATAAATCAAAACTATAATGAGATATCACCTCACACCTATCAGAATGGTTAAATTAACAACACAGGAAACAATAGATTTTGGCAAGGATGTGGAGAAAGGGGAACCCTCTTGCACTGTTGGAGGGGATGCAAACTGGTGCAGCCCCTCTGGAAAACAGTATGGAGGTTCCTCAAAATTTAAAAATAGAAGTACCCTATGATCCAGCAATTGTACTACTAGGTATTTACCCAAAGTATACAAAAATAATGGTTCAAAGGGATATATGCAACCTGATGTTTATAGCAGCCTTATCAACAATAGCTAAATTATGGAAAGAGCCCAAGTGTCCATTGACTGATGAAAAAAAATATATAATGGATGTTATTCAGCTATAAAAAAGAATGAAATTTTGTCATTTGCAATGATATGGATGAGACTAAGAGTATTATGCTAAGTGAAATAAATGAATGAAAGAAAGACAAATACTATGTGATTTCACTCATATGTGGAATCTAAGAAATGTATCAGATGAATATAGGGGTAAAAAAAAAGAGAGAGGCAAACCATAAAACAGACTGTTAACTATATAGAACAAACTGATGATTGCTGGAAGAGATGGGTGGGGAGATGGGTTAAATGATTGATGGATATTAAGGAGGGTACATGTTGTGTTGAGAACTGGCTGTTGTATGTAAGTGATGAATCACGACATTCTATACCTGAAACTAGTATTATACTGTGTATTAAGTAATTGGAATTTAAATAAAAATTTTAAAGAAAAAGAAAAAACAAAAACCCAGAAAAAACCCTTACAGGCCACAGTAATTGAGATAGTGTGGTATCGGGGCACTGGGGTGGCTCAGTTGTTGAACATTTTACTCTTGATTTCAGCTCAGGTTGTGATCTCAGGGTGTTGAGATCAAGTGCCACATTAGGCTCCACACTCAGTGCGGGTTTGCTTGGGATTCTCTCTCTCCCTCTAACCCTTCCACCACTCATACTCTCTCTTTCTCTCTCTCTCTCTAAAATAAATGAACAAAACTTAAAAAAAAAATAATTGCAATGGAAGCAAAAATAATCATTAAAAAAAGAGTGTGGTATTGATAAAAGGATAGATGCTGATTAATGAAACAGACTAGACAAAAATTGTCAAACTATACCCTCAAGCCCTAATCTAGCTCGTTGCCTATTTTGAAATATAGTCAGGTTCAGGGTTTCTGGGTGGCTCAGTCAGTTAAGCATCTGCCTTCAGCTCAGGTCATGATCCTGGGGTGCTGGGATCGAGCCCTGACATGGCCTCCCTGCTTGGGGGGAGTCTGCTTCTCCCTGTGTCCCTCTTCTGCTTGTTCTCTCTTCTCTCTCTTTCTCTCAGATAAATAAATAAAATCTTAAAAAAAAAAAAGAACTCATATAGTGACTAGACCTTTAAAAAAAAACAAAGAAATATAGCCAGCCTCATTTCTTTACATGTTGTGCTGAATGATAGAGTTGAATGGTTGTAATAGAGACTGTATGGCCTGCAAAGCCTAAAGTATTTATCCGTCCCTTTACAGGAAAAGTTGTCTAACTCCTAAAATAGAATCTAGATATAGAACAACTCATATATGGTCAATTGATTTTTGACAAATGTGCTGAGGTAGTTGAATAGAGAAAGGATAGACTTTAAACACATGCTGCTGGGAAAATATATGCTGGATGTATATGTATAAAAATAGGAACCTTGACCCATATCTCTCAGCCTTTTAAAAATGTAACTCAGAATAGATCATAGATCTAAGTATAAAACTTAAACTATAAAATCTCTAGAAGAAAACGTGTGAAAATCTTTGTGAACTTGAGTTAGGCAAATAGTTCTCAAATAGCATCCAAAAAGTACAGACCAGAAAAGAAAGAATTGATACACTAGGTGTGATCAAAATTTAAAACTCTTATTCCTCAATAGACACTGCTAAGAAAGTAAAAAAGAAGCCACTGGAAAAAGCATTTATAAACACTATCTAATAAAAGACTGATTCCTTTAATATGCAAAGAATTTGGACAACTCAATAATAAAAAAAACAGACAATACATTTAAAAAAATCAGCAATATATTTGAACAGACATTTTACAAAGCAAGAGATGCGGGTGGCAAATAAACACTGAAAATATTTTTAGTCATTAGGGAAATGCAAATTAAAATCACAGTGAGATATTACTACAGTCTACTTACTGCTGCCAAGGATCTTGTGCCACTGGATCTCTCATATATTGTGGGTGGAATATAAAATGGTGCAGCCACTTTGAAAAAACTATGTGACAGTTTCTTATAAAATTAAACATGTACTTACTACACAACCTAGCTTATCTTCTAGGTCTTTACCCAAAAGAAATAAAAACACAAATAAATACATAAATTCTCAAATAAATATATAAATAAAATCTTTAAAAAAAAACAAAAAGAAGAAACTAGAAATAGAGAAACTAGTTTTACAGCTGCTGCAAAAACATGATTGTGAGATGCTGAAGACCTGGCCTCTGACAATGAAATTATAGATTGAGGGGCACTTTCAAAAGATATCTGAGAGAGGAAGCTGTTGGACTTGTGAATTAGTTCCAAGTGTGTGGGGGAGAGGAGGGAGAAAACGGAATTCAGTGTATCTATCAGAGCTCTGGTTTGAATGGTGAGATTGTGAAGCCAATAGCTGGGTTAAGTTATTATAGAAGAAAGCAAATTCTAAACATAGTTGTCTAATAAAAATCCATTTTCATATTGGAAATCTGAAAGCAGTATAAACAAATTAGAAAAAGATGTAAAAAATATATTCTGGATTTTATTCTCCTCTTTGCCAGTCAAGGACATATTTCTTTGCTCCTTCTCGTTCAAATACATATGAAAACAGAATGGAATCTGAGACCTTGCAAACCATGTGCAATTTACTCCTGAACTATTTCACTAGTGATACAATGGTTACCTTAGAAATGAGATAAATAGAAAGTTGTTCCTTTTGTGTTTCGAATAATTGTCTTGTTGCCTAGGAAGATAAGTTCTAACCTCTGGCTCTCTGTGAAAGGCTACCACTTTTTTCTTTGTTGGTTCATTTCATTCTGCTTTGAGATTTCTTTTGAAATCTCAGAACATGTTGTTCCAAGTTTCTTTGAAATGCATATGTCTTCAGTATTTTCTATAATTATAATAATAGCTACCAAGTGTCTAGTATATGTCAGGCACGGTGCTAGGTGCTTTAGAGATATTATTTCTTTTAAATTTTATTTTATTTTATTTTATTTTATTTTTTTCGAGAGAGAGAGAGAGAGAGAGAGAGAGAGAGAGAGAGAAGGCATGTGGATGATTGGGGGTGGCAGGAGAGGGGCAGAGGGAGAGGGAAAGAGAGAATCTCAAGCGAGCTCAACGCCCAGGGCAGAGCCTGATACAGGGCTCTATCTCATGATCCTGTGCTCATGAGGTGAACTGAAATCAGGAGTCAGATGCTTAATCAACTGAGCCACCCAGGCACCCTGAGGTTTTCTTTCTTTCTTTCATTTTATTTATTTGAGAGAGAGAGTGTGAGAGAAGATGAGTGGGATGAGGGGAAGAGGAAGAAACAGACTCTCCTTTGAGCAGACAGCCTGATGTGAGAGGCTTGATCTTGGGACTCCAGGATCATGACCTGAGCTGAAGGCAGATGCTCAACCAACTGAGCCACCCATGCGCCCCAGTATTATTTCTTTTAATTCTCGGTAGCACTGTGAGGTAACATGTTAGTTATTTAAAAGATGGAGAAGCAACTCTGTGAGCTTAAGAATCTTGCCCCAGATTCCCTAACTGGTTAGTGATGAACCAGTATTTGCATGTTGATCTTTCTGACTCCCAGCCCTTGAAATTTACAATGTCACACTGATTAGATCTATATACAGTAAAATAAAACTTAAAAAATTTTATTTATTTATTCGAGAGAGAGAGAGAAAAAGAGAAAGTGAGTGGAGGGGCAGAGGGAGAAACAGACTCCCCAGTGAGCAGGGAGCCTGACATGGGGCTCCATCCCAGCATCTTGGGATCATGACCTGAGCTGAAGGCAGCTGCTTAAACTGAGCCACCCAGGTGCCCCAGAAAAATAAAACTTTTTAATGGAAAATTTTAAACAGAAAAAAAAGAATAGGGGATAGTGTAATGAAACTCCCTATTCTCTTCACCCAGCTTCTCCAAATATTAATTCACAGCCAGTCTTGTTTCATCTTTACCCACCTATTTTTCTCCATTCCTTCTTTCTACTACTAAATTATTTTGTATCAAATCTCTGACATCATATCATTTCATCTGTAGATATTTTTGTATGGAGCTATAAAAGATAAATATTCTTTTTTTAAAAACCCCACAATACTGTTATTACATCAAAAGAAGTAAGCAATAAATTTCTTAACATCATGAAATCTGTAGTCAGTGTCCCTATTTCCCTGATTGTCTTTTTTTTTTAAAGATTTTATTTATTTATTCATGAGAGACAGAGAGAGAGAGAGAGAGAGAGAGAGGCAGAGACACAGGCAGAGGCAGAAGCAGGCTCCATGCAGGGAGCCTGATGTGGTACTCCAGGATTACGCTTCGAGGCAAAGGCAGATGCCCAACAGCCGAGCCACTCAGGTGTCCCTCCTTGATTGTCTTATACATTCTTTTTAATGGTTGGTTGTTTGAATTAGGATCATTGGAGCTAGTTTTTAGTTGAGATACATAGTTTAACCTAGTTAAAACACCAGCTCATTTCGTCTATCTATCTTTGTATCCTCATGCATAGGAGCTAGGAGGAACTCGGTGACAAATTGTAAATGAACTACTGAATTGATGAGTTATTTGTGGGTCTCTCTTTTTTTTTTTAATTGAGATATAATTGACATTATATTAGTTTCAGGTATATAGCATAATGGCTTGGTATTTGTATATATTGTGAAATGATCACCACAGTAAGTCTAGTTAACATTCATTACCACAGAGCTACAGCTTTTTCCCTTGTGTTGAAAACTTTTAAAGTCTACTCTCTTGGGGATCCCTGGGTGGCGCAGTGGTTTGGCGCCTGCCTTTGGCCCAGGGCGCGATCCTGGAGACCCGGGATCGAATCCCACGTCAGGCTCCCGGTGCATGGAGCCTGCTTCTGTCTCTGCCTCTCTCTCTCTCTCTCTCTCTCTCTCTCTGTGACTATCATAAATAAATAAAAATTAAAGAAAAAATAAAGTCTACTCTCTCAGGTACTTTCAAATATACATTATTATTAGCCATAGTCACCATACTGTACATTATAATGAGCTTATTTATTTTGTAACTGGAGGTTTGAACCTTTTGATCCCCCCCTTTTTAAAATGATTTTGTTTATTTATTCATGACACACACACACACACACACACACACACACAGAGGCAGAGACACAGGCAGAGGGTGAGGCAGGCCTCCTGATGCAGGACTGGATCCCAGGACCCTGGGGTTACAACCTGAGCCAAAGGCAGACACTCAACCACTGAGCCACCCAGGTTCCCCTTGATCCCCTTTACCTATTTCTAATGTAGACCAGAACAGACAAAGCTGAAAGTCAATCACATTTGTGATCTTTGTGAAATGAATCATTACTTTGACACCTTAACCAACATGCAAAGTTTCACAGTGTTTGACCACCTATGACAAAATAGATAATCTTCATTTCCTTACTAACTGCTTCAGTGTTTGACCACCTATGACAAAATAGATAATCTTCATTTCCTTACTAACTGCTTCAAAAACAAGATGAAGAATTGAATAAATGCAGAATTTTAATGTAGATCTTCTATCAGATGAAAATGTAACACAACAAAAAAATGTAAGAGCTGTACATATTTAGTTTCCACACAACACCTAGTGATACCCAAATATTAGAATCTGTTGCATGGTGGTCAAGTTTTTGGAGTAGGTAATGCTTGTTTCCTGTGCCCTCCTCCTTGTTCTTCTTCCCTAGCTCCCTTTTGGCTGGGGCCCATGTTTCCCTAGAGACTTCTACTAAAAACAGACTTGATCTGGTTCTGAATTCACCCATTCTCTAAATTGCCTATCCTTTACTCATCCTCTAGTTAAAAGCCCTTTCCTGGGATGCCTGGGTGACTCAGTGGTTCAGCGTCTGCCTTTGGCCCAGGGCATGATCCTGGAGTCCCGGGATCGAGTCCCACATTGGGGTCTCTGCATGGAGCCTGCTTCTTTCTCTGCCTATGTCTCTGCCTCTCTCTATGTCTCTCAAGAATAAATAAATAAAATATTAAAGAAAAGAAAAGGCCCTGTCCTAAGGACAGGCAAGTGTAGTGGAGAGCCTGTAAGCTCTGGAGTCAGACAGGAATGAAATTGAATCCCATTTCCACTACTCCACGACCTTGGCCAAGTTGGTTAACCTTCTAAACATAGGTTTTGAGAATCACCATTAGGTTGTTGGCAGGCATAGAATATTTATGCACCCTATAACTTTCAGGTAGCACCTTTGACCAAATACTTTTTTGTATGATGAATCAAAAGATTAGTCCAGGTCCCAAGCTCTGGATGGGTGGCTTGGTGGATACATAGACTAATGGCAGACAGTCAGAGGTGGGCAGAGAGAGGATGTGTTGTTAATGAAGCTTTCTTCATTTGTTTGTTTTATACTTTTATTTTTACTTTTTAAATATTTTATTTATTTATTTGAGGGAGAGTAAGGGGAGGGCCAGAGGGAGAGAGAATCTGATGCAGACTACACACTGACCATGGAGCCTAATGTGGGACTCGATCTTACCACCAAGAGTTCATGACCCGAGCTGAAACCAAGGATTGGTCGCTTAACTGACTGAGCCACCCAGGCGTCCCTTGTTTTGTTTTTTAAAAAGACCAAGATTCATATGCCACATACCCACAACTACTTCCTCAAATCACCAAACCAAAGTAGGCCAAACTATCCTCCCTTGTTCTATACATCCCCTTTCGGCTATATGTTCTATACAGTCCCCTTTAGGCTATATGTTGCCCTTTTGTGACTTGTAATCCTTTCAGATCCCTTGGGAAGTTCTCTGAGACCCAATTTAGAGGCAGGAGGATGGTATGGAGCAGAGCATACAGTATGGTTTGCTTCGTTTCACCACCCATTAGAAAAGGCCCCACTTAGAACTGTTCGTATCAGGAATTGGAGGAAAGCAGTTTAAATATCCATGCTTAATTGGTATTTCATAACATGACCAGAGGCAAGTAGAGGTCAATTGGGGACTGCCTGAATGAAGCTGCCTATTGTACAATTCAGTGTATTGTTCTGGGGCCCTTCCTATAACATTTGAAATAAGCCTTCTGGAAGCCACTAAGTGAGACAACTAGGTTCTCTAACATCTTACAGGCAGATTTTAAAATGGTGCCCTGGGAGCCCTGGAGTTCCAATAATGATGGAGAAGAGGGTAGGAGAGCAGAGGGGGCTGTAGGCACTCCATTTCTGTTCTGTAACTTCTGCTTGTTCAGTCTTCTTTATTTAATCTCAAGGAAATATTTGGAAAAAGAACAGAGGTTTTCAACTAAACTCTCTCTCTCTCTCACTGGCAACCAGTCTTGGATATTCTACTCAAGAGGAAGTTAAAAAGGGATAATGGGGAGAGGAAGCAGGCAGGGAAGAAACAGCAGAGCCCTTGAACTTGTCTTACTGTGAAATTGTATTACTAGTATTAGGTGTTCCCATTGAAGTTAAGACAATATATGTGTTCATGTTCATGTGTGTTGGTAGAACCTTTTGAGTGGTTTTCAATTCTGCTTGCATGCTGTAATCACCTGAGGAGCTTTAAAAAAAGAAAAAAACAACAGTGCCTGGGGGTTACCCCACAGTCTCATAGTGCTTGGTTATTAGCTTACCTCTGGTGTCTAGTAATTAAAAACATACATCCATATTGTAATATTTGAGAAATTATATATAAATATACATATATAAGGATATATGTATATTATATATAAAAGTTTTATAGGGAAACCTGACACAATTATAGAGCTGAATCATTAAGAATGACTACTGATAATGGCATTTTTGGATATTTTCTCAATTTTATATTCTTCTCTGTTCATGAAGACACAAGATAAATGGCCATAGGCTTTCCTGGCATTGTGTTAAAGAGGGGCCATAAAACAAACTTTTATCATTTTGTGTTTTCTTTATCAGGCAGAGGGATAATAACATACATT
Organism: Canis lupus dingo; assembly: GCF_003254725.2. Classification (NCBI taxonomy): domain Eukaryota; kingdom Metazoa; phylum Chordata; class Mammalia; order Carnivora; family Canidae; genus Canis; species Canis lupus. The sequence goes on along the minus strand of NC_064256.1, from coordinate 36,604,915 downwards.
CATCTTCATGATCTATTCCTGCCTCATGGTTACAATGAAAGCATTTTAGGGAGTTATTCTCTGGGTGAATTGTCTGATTTCAAACATTTGCTTCAAAATATGACTATAAGGGGTATTGGTCATGGTCTTGGAAACACAGGCCATTCAAGCAGAGTTTGAATAATGCTGCTTGAATAATGTTGCAGGAAAATACAAGCTTGAATAATGTTGCAGGAAAATACAAGCATTAAATAAAATCGGAAGCCATTTACTGTAAATTTATTCCAAAGTTCTGTTATTTTCAAGATGACAAAATTAAGCAGCTCACAATGAACTATAGCATTAGAATATGAAGCAAACATAGGTGCTTCTTACTTTTCAAGTATTTGAAAGAGCTAAATTTCCTAATTCTATTACTTTTCACCATTAAAAATGATGTGATGATAGAACCATAAAACAATTTGTCCTGAAGAACCCTTTAAACCTCATGAGAATGAATCATGGGATGCCTGGGTGGCTCAGCGGTTGAGTGGCTGCCTTTTGCTCGGGGCGTTTTCTCAGGGTCCCCAGATCAAGTCCCACATGGCTCCCTGCATGGAGCCTGCTTCTTTCTCCCTCTGCCTATGTGTCTGCCTCTCTCTGTGTGTCTCTCATGAATAAATAAATAAAATCTTTAAAAAAAGAGAGAATGAATCATAAAGTATTTACAACACATACCCTTCTGAGCCCAGAGAGTAAAATTCTTCACTTCTTTTTTTTTTTTTAAAGATTTTATTTATTTTTTCATGAGAGAACACACAGAGAGAGGCAGAGACATAAGCAGAGGGAGAAAGAAGCAGGCTCCATGCAGGAATCCAAATGTGGGACTTGATCTGGGGACCTTGAGAACAACAGGGCCTGAGTCAAAGGCAGCCGCTCAACTGCTGAGCTACCCAGGCATCTCAAAATTCTTCACTTCTTAATGTAGTTGCTTTGAGGGGAGCATTCTTTCCCTGGGATTCATGGCCTTTGTTGTCATGAGCCAAATAACTTCCCCTAAACTCTGTCTGTGGGGGCTGTTACCCCTCCATTGCAAGGGGAGGGTGACTGTGAAAGGAGAGAGTGGGCTCTTTATTGCAAAGAGATGTTCTATTTTGAGATTGACACAGGTTAAGAAAAATAGTTCTGAAATTTGAAATTTTTTTTAAATCCAAATGTGGACCTGCATAGCCCACTTGAAAAAACTCTGGGAAGAGATTGTTAGGAGAATATGAATCCGAGGGTGCTGATGGAAGGTCCTTGACAAGTTCCTTTATCTGGGTTTTTACATTTAGAAAAGTTTTAGTCAAAAAGTCACAGACAGAATTTTTCCATTCCTGGTGTTACTTAATAAGGTCACTTGTGAATGAAAAATATTTGGGGAAATAAATGAATTAAAGAATGAATGAATGGTCCTCAGGGGAGAAAATAAACATTTATTGAATACCTATTATAATCCAGGCACAGTGCTAAGCACTATTATATGTATTATTTCCTTTAATTCTTACAAATGTCATGCAAAATGTTACTTTATAGATTAAAAAATTAAAGTTTCAGAGAAGCTAAGTAATTTTCCCAAAGTCATATATCAGGAGAGTGGTGAAGCCAACATTCAAATTATAGCCTGAATTCAAAGTCCACATTCTTTTCATTATACTAAACCCTATCTGTCCTAAAAAGCTTAATGAGTTAAACCATATGAAACCAAATGAATTACAGAATTACAGAGTTAGTTTGATGGGAGTGGGGGAGAGTGGGCCAGGGTAGAGTAGTGGCTTGATAAATGGACTGTGGGAACAGATAGATCTAAATCCCAGATTCTTTACTCAACAGGCCACTGAGTCTGGGCAAGTCATATACTCCATAGGGGCTATTCTTAGTACTAAATGGTAAGTGTGCTAAATAAAATCATTACAGTGCATGGCACAAAAGTGCTCAATAAATTCTAGCTTTAATTGTTTTCATTTTCAGGAATTTAAAGACCCTTTATTCCAATACCTTAAGGAAGTAAAAGCTGGGGTTCTGAGAGTCTAAGTGAATTTCTAAAAGACATAAAGTTCATCAGAGGCAAAACTAGAATTGGAACTCTGATCTTTGGGGTCCTGATAGAGTCTTGCTCTTTCCAAGACATAGTACATTCACAAGAAGATTTCAAGAAAGTGAATTATTTTAATGATGACTGCATTTTGCAAACCCTATGGAACAGAATATTGGAAATACAAGAGAATATTTGAGATACTTTTTTAAAAAACCCAGATATGAATCCTGTTAGTATCTCAAAAGGCATATCTTCCTCTTCTTCCTTCCTAGCATAATCCCAATTTGGTCCAGGTGTCCACCCCTTTCCCAACCCTAGGAGTGGATTCTACATAGTTTAGGACAGTGAACACATGGAAAATGTGTTTTATAATATGTGGAAGGTTTGTTAAAACTCAGATTGCTGGATCCCAACCCCAGCATTTCTGATTCAGTAAAGCTGGAGTAAAGCACAAGAATTTGTATTTCTAACAGAGTTCCAGGTTCTGGATCCCAACCCCAGCATTTCTGATTCAGTAAAGCTGGAGTAAAGCACAAGAATTTGTATTTCTAACAGAGTTCCAGGTTCTGGAAGCTTCAACTGCTGATCTGGGAACTATAGTTTGAGAATCACTGGTTGAGCACAATCAATGCCATTCTTCTGTTCTGGGGATGGGTGGGTATAGTGAGTTGGTCCATTCTGACCAAAGGCAATGATTCATATTCCTTGGTTGGAGGATTTACTTTGTTCTGTTGCAGATGAATAATGAACAATTATTGGTTGCTGGCAGCCATCTTCTTACCATGAGGACAGAACCATGAGTAAAGAGGCAGTGTTGTAGATAGCAGAGAGAGGGATAGAGCCCAAGCCTTTCATAACATTGAGCTGCTGAATCAGCCAAACCAGGGGCTTTCTCTTTCTCCTTGCCTCCTGGTATGCGAATGCAAGATTGTGTAAATTTTCCTTGTTTAAGCTACACCAGATGAGAGTTTCTGTCATTTTGGCCATGTGGAACTGCTTAATGTCAGATCCATTCCTAAAACTCAACAAAATGAAAATTAATGTATTTGAAATTATTGTTTTTATTTAACGACTACATTTCCTTTTCCAAATAAGTGACCATTTTATCTTTCATTAATGAGATAGTAAATACATAAATCTATTTCTGTGCTTTAAATCACAGAAAGTGCTCAATAAAAACATGTTCTTATTCCTAATGCTTTTGTGATATACTATGGATAGGAAAACCAATTTTCTTTCAAAAGATTCTATGTTACTAGTTAGTAGTTGTAAGAAACATATTTTAGTACATTACTAAATTAGGAAACACTTGCAATTCTTAGATAAGAGAAATTCCTTCTGAGGATGTTGATCCAAATAATCTTAGTAATTGCAGTTTGTTAGAGTCTCCATTCTGGTTTTTAAGTCCAGAAAGGATCAGAAATGAATTACTTCACTTCTTTATGTTTTATATTTTTACTGTCAATAACTGCAACCATGATAAGGATATTAGAAACTAAAAAGCAAAACTCTCAAGTAACATATTAGCTCTTCCTTTTAGGATCATGGAACTGAATTTTTTCTTTGCTCAGTTCATTTCTTCCTTGTAGAAACATGCCATTTATTGCTTGTGACTGTAAGCAAACAATTTTTAAAAAAATATTTTATTTATTTATTTATTTGAGAGAGAGAGAAAAAACACAAGTGGGGAGAGGGGTAGAGGGAGGGGGAGAAGCAGACTCCCTGCTGAGCAGGGAGCCCAACATAGGGCTCAATCCCAGGATTCTGAAATCATGACCTGAGCCAAAGGCAGATGCTCAGTAGACAGAGCCACCCAGGTGCCCCAGCAAACAGCATTTTTGCCTGTGATTCTGATACATTTTCTGTGTAAGTCTTCTCTCTGTGGAAGGTTATTTTATTGTGGCATAATCAATTAGTTCCCTTTCAGAAAATGTATATTACCTGGGGACAGAGACTGTCTAAGTCTTGAAGTTATTTTGGAGGTGGCCAATAACGAGTTTTGAGTTTTTCTGTTTCCTTTAAACCAAAGATCATGATGAATTGTAATAACAGCTTTTATTGCTACTTAGTCTGTGTTGGGCATTATGCTAAGGGCTCCACAGGGATTTTCTTATTTCATTCAATTATTAATTCATTCAACAAACATTTGCAGAATGCCTAACATTTGCCAGTCTGGTACTACAGACCATTTTCAGCTAGAATGTTCATTGGGATGGAAAAAAACAGCAGTCTGATTTTGGATCCCAGGGCAAGAGCCACATTGCTCAGAAGGTAGGAGGTGGAGAAGATAGAAATCATATTCTCTCAGGGGTGCCTGAGTGGCTTAGTCAGTTAAGCATCTGACTCTTTTAGCTTAAGTCATGATCTCAGGGTCCTGGGATCAGCAGTGAATCTGTTTCCTCTCTCTCTTTTTCTGCCCTTCCCCCTACTCATGCACACTCTTTCTAAAATAAATAAATCTTTAAAAAGAAATCATGTTCTCTTTTTATTACCTGGGTTTCTGCTCGCACTGTGACACACCATCTTTCTCAAAGTTTGTTCCTTCATATTTCCATAAAAGAATAAATAGGTATTATTTAAAAAGTTTCCATGACTAAAAAATTTGAGGAGAAATGTGGGAATTGAACCATGAAACACAATCCTTGACTACAGAAGTTCTCTATGCCTTTAATGTGCTTTGGGGCTTTCCAATCAGGTGCCACATTTTTCACGTTATGTCCCAAACTTATTTGACCATAATGCCCTCCCACCTCTACCGCCAGAGGAGGTACAGTATTAGGGTTCCATGGCACACATTTCAGGGAAGTCTGATCCAAGCTATTTCTGCTTTTAAAAGTGTTTTTTTTTTTTTTGGGATGCCTGGGTGGCTTAGCGGTTGAGAGTCTGCCTTCTGCTTAGGGCGTGATCCTAGTCTGGGATCAAGTCCCACATCAGGGTCCCTGCGAGGCAGCCTGCTTCTTCCTCTGCCTGTGTCTTTACCTCTCTCTGTGTGTCTCTCATGAGTAAATAAATTAAGTTAAATTTTTTAAAAAAGTTTTTTTTTCATTCCTCCTTCCACATCAAAGCTCTCTGGTGCTCAAAAGCTCCACAATGGCAAATTCCCCACCTCCCTGCCAATCTTCTGCATCTTCAACACATCTAGTTTTCAGACCTCACAGACATTTCTAGTTAAATTTGAGATAGGTATAATAGACAATCCAATTCCCAAACCCCTTCATTCCTGCCTGATATAGTGGCTGTGATCCACAATGACTAGGGGAGAAAGGAAGAAGACATAGGGAAGAAGGTTATAACCAGGAAGGAAGGAAAAAAAAATGTATATTTCAGTGAATAAGTGAAACTTGGCATGGCCCTTCTGAAAAACTGCCAACTCCTTACTGAAACCAAAATGTATAAAAATTAAAGTCATGAATCGTGTTTATCCTGGATGCAAAATGAAAGGGAAAACTTGGAAACTGCCTGCTTAATCTTGTCATGTTTCAAAGTCTTGTCCAATAATTCTTGGAGGAGGAGGTGTGGAGAGGGAGGAAAATGGTCTTTGGAACTTGGATTGCACAATTTGGCATTTATATTAGCTAAATACCTTAACTATTTCGAAACCTGGATTTCTTTTGTGTGAAGTGTGTAGCCGCATACTGTTGTGAGTTGCTGCACTGATGAAGTCCACTTGGTAAATAGTAGTATAAGTAGCAAAAAGAGGGAAATTTCTTCACTCTGGATAACTTTCCCTCCTCTCAGTAAATACATCCATCAGATTCCATCATTCTCTGGAAAAAAGAATAATAGTATGAAGTTGGGGAGATGGGGGACTTGTGAAGTTCTGTAATTCATCGCTTCCCTTTTGCATAAACTGGCAATCTGATTGGAAACTGAATTCCCCATTCATTAGAAGAGGTTTTAGTAAAGGGAGTATTTACAGAGATGAGGGCATGGATAAGGGAGCCAGCAAGGAAGTTGAAGTACCCAGGGACTAGCAACAGTGAGAAGCTATTACCATTAATAGGTCTGATGAGACAAGGAAAGGAAAGGTGTTTGCTGGAGGATGGACTGCCCCATAGAAGCTGGACTTGTGAATATAGGACACCCAAACAGAAAGGAGGTAGGAAAGAAACAGTTCTCTCTCTCTCTCTCTCTCTTCCCTCTCTTCTCTCTTTCGGTCTCCAGTTCTCCCAAAGTATCTTCCACAGGTCAGAATGAGAATCAGAGAGCAAAGGAGTCCAGGAGCTGTATGTAGTATGAATAGTAAGATCACTTGGGCACCCAGAGAAAGGCTCTGAGGAGGAAATGGAGAATAACCAGGACTCTTTGCCACACTTCTAACATCTGGGTAAAAACTTTGAACAAGAATCCAATATGTCAATAAAGAGGAAATTTTAATTTTGGATCAGAGGTCAGTCCCCTCATTTTATAGATGAGAAACTGAGAACCACAAAGCTTATTCAAAGTCACACATCTGGGATCCCTGGGTGGCGCAGCGGTTTAGCACCTGCCTTTGGCCCAGGGCGCGATCCTGGAGACCCGGGATCGAATCCCACGTCGGGCTCCCGGTGCATGGAGCCTTGCTTCTCCCTCTGCCTGTGTCTCTGCCTCTCTCTCTCTCTCTCTCTGTGTGTGACTATCATAAATAAATAAAAATTAAAAAAAATAAAATCTTTAAAAACAACAACAACAAAAAAAACAAAGTCACACATCTTACAAGATCAATGTAAGGTTTCAGCCCAATCGTGACTTCTAGCTTTGTGATGTGTGTTTTCCACTCTACCACTCTGCGTATTTCAGACCCTCTGTGTCCACTCGTTGTTTTACTTCTGCCTCAAAATTCAATTTCTCACATCTCCTGTGTCTTTTAGAGAAGGAAAAATACAGATGAAAATTTCCTCTCCAGGCAGACATATGCTACCAACACTGGGCTATTCATTTTTTTTAAGATTTTATTTATTTGGGGGGAAGTACGAGAGGGAAGGGGGGGAGAGAGAGAGAACAAGTTGAGAGCACAAGAACAGGGGGAGGGAGAAGCAGACGCCCTGCTAAGCTGGGAGCCCCAGGTGGGCTCCATCTCAGGACGCCAAGATCATGACTTGAGCCAAAGGCAGACACTTAACCGACTGAGTCATGCAGGTACCCCCGGGCTATTCATTTGAATAAGGCGCACAATGTACAGAAATGAAAATATGACTATATTCATGCCCAGATACATCTCCTTGGGCAAGCTGAATGGATAAGAAAAAATTGGCTCACCAGGAGAGGTCAACTTGATCCTTCCAAATGTACCATAGGTGTGTTGTGTGACAGTCTGACTGGATAATTAACATGGTTGAAATCCTGCATCTATTATTAGGTTCAGTTGTGGCATTAGCCTCCCAGAGAATGCAGGGCACTTTAGGTTTCAATACTTTAGGGTCAGCCTTAGGGAAAATTGGGAAATGGTTGATCTTTGTCTTAAAGTCTCCTGGTGGCCACTCCATCCAAGGTTCATTTCTTTCCTGTTGTCATGAGCTAGTTCCCAGATTAGCCAGAAGCTAGTCTTTCCCCTTCCACCCACAACTTGAGTATGGCCTCCTTGAAGGTGGCCCAGCATTTCCGACTGCCCTTTGATCATCAAAGCCCTTGTGTCTTTTAGGGTTTCCCTGTCAGTGAGATTTCAAAAGGAGATCTGCTAAATAAAACCATGTCTAACTGCCCAGAGTTGTTAGTGTGTTAACATGTTACCCTTTCTCAAATACTCTCCCCGTATTCTCATTCCTGGCCACTGCTTCCACATTTAGAGATTCTCCATATTTAGAGAGAGTCCATGATGAGGTATTCATAGACTCCAGTCAACCTGTGACAGAGGCAGCAGGGGGAAGATAATCTAGCTACCACCTCTTGGTTGAGATGCAGAGGTTTGAAATTCTCAGTACAAGCTCCCCTCCTTTCTTTTTTTTTTATAAATTTTTTATTTATTTATGATAGTCACAGAGAGAGAGAGAGAGGCAGAGACACAGGCAGAGGGAGAAGCAGGCTCCATGCACCGGGAGCCCGACGTGGGATTCGATCCTGGGTCTTCAGGATCGTGCCCTGGGCCAAAGGCAGGCGCCAAACCGCTGCGCCACCCAGGGATCCCTCCCCTCCTTTCTTAAGTAGGCTCCATAACCAGCATGAAGCCCATCATGGGGCTTGAATTCATGACCTAAGATCAAGACCTGAGCCAATATCAAGAGTCAGGCACATAACCAATAGAGCCACCCAGGTGCCCCTCATAGCCTCTTTATAAAACAGAAGAGAGCTTCTCATCAGCTCCTGTTGCCAATAGGAAAATAGGGGAAAACCCAAAACCTCTGCCAGGTAGAATTTGGCTCTCATAGAACTCCATATTACTAGAGGTTCACCCACAGTTTCAGAACACCTGTTCTATGAGTCATTCAAATAAAGATCTTTCTGGGAGATTTTTATTTTACAATGACCAAACACCTGTCAAAGTTCACTTTTTCCTTGCTTATAAGAACTAGGATTATCTGAACTGGTATTAATCATCATCGTATTTTATTGCTAATAGGTTAAGTTATTTAGCTAGAGAAACTACCATCAACTATTTTCAAGATATAAAATTTGAAAACTCAGCTGTTTTTCACTCTTTGTACTTAACTTTTTTCCTGTCCCACTGCTCCAGCCTCTGTTGGTACATTCTTCTCCCAGAAGTGTTACCTCAATAATGTGAGTAACAATATACTGGAGCTAAACAGCAGGATGACCAGAAGTCACTTCATCCAGAATCTCTCACTGGCACTTTCAGGCCAGGCACATCTAGGTAATTAACACATATAGTCTTTGGTTCACAGTAGGGACCTAATAACTAATTATTGACCTTGTAATTAGTAGATAAATAGGTCCTGGAGATCTGATGCACAGTGTGGTGAATATAGACAACAATATTCTTTTATCTTTTTAAAGATTTATTTATTTATTTATTCATGATAGACAGAGAGAGAGAGAGAGAGAGAGAGAGGCAGAGACACAGGAGGAGGGAGAAGCAGGCTCCATCCAGGGAGCCCGACGTGGGACTCGATCCTGGGACCCCAGGATCGTGCCCCCGGCCAAAGGCAGGAGCTAAACCGCTGAGCCACCCAGGGATCCCCTAGACAACAATATTCTATTATAATCATCAAACTTGCTAAAAGTCTGGATCAAAAAAGAAATGATAAGTATGTGACATGATGGAAGTACAAACTGTAGCTACAATAGTCATCAAATTACAATATGGAAATATATCAAGTATATATTTGATGATATACATCTTAACTTATACAATGTTATATGTCAATTATATTTCAATTAAAAAAAGAGTGTTCAATCTGAATCAAAATGTGGTGAGCAGTAATTTGTAAAGAAACAAATATGCAGAGATACTTGAGAATTGTAGAGCATGGAAAGGTCTGAATTAGTCATTAGGGAAAGGCAAATTAAAACCACAGTGAGATACATTTACAAGCCCACCAGGTTGGCTAGAATTTAAAAGACTGGTAATACAGATATTGACAAGGATGTGGAGCAACTGGAACTCTTGTATTTCACTTATGGGTGTGTAAATGATACAATTACTTTGGAAAATGGCTTGACATTATGCAAAGAACAGCATATGCTGACCCTAGACCCAATGATTGCATTCTTGAATATAGACCACAAAAATGAACATGCCTATACTGAGAGTCATATACATGACTGTTCCCAGAAGCATTTTTTGTAGTTAATTGACCTCCTCTGAAAACAACCCAAATGTCACCAGCTATAGAATTGTCAGATACTTTATAGCATATTTATATGGGAGAATAACACACAAATGAAAAAGAATATAATCACAACAAGAAATATGGATGGGCTCCACAAACATAATATGGAGAGAAAAAAATATGGAGAGATAAAAGACTCAAAGCATATATTTTCTTTTATTCCATTTATATAAAATGTAATAGGTGTGGATACATGAAAACAATGGGAGTCAAAGCTGAGGTTGCTTTGGAAAAGAGGGAGGGAGTGGTAACTGAAAGCAGGCCCAGTGGAGCTTCTAGATGGTTGTCAATGTTCTTTATCTTGACCTGGCTCAGTGGTTGCAGGGTTCACCTGTGACAATCTGCTGATGTAATCATATTTCTGTTTTATCTATTTTTCTACGTGTATCTACACTTCAATTAAAAAAAAAATACAGTTGCAGTGCTGGAGAACTGATCCAAGTTAACAGAGCCTGCTCCTCCTTGATCCTTTCAGGATATCTTATTTCCTTCAATAGTTCTTCTGATTGTTTTCAGCTCCTGGTACTGTCTTACTGCTCATGGTCTCCAAAGTGAGAGACCTTCCTAGGTATTGTCCCAGGCTCAGTCTATATCTACATCCTTTCTTCTGCCCTCTCTATTTTCTTTTCTACAGCTCTGCTGTCTTCTTGGGGACATGATCAATTAACTTTTGCTAATTTTCTGATGACTGATATGACTTCTCTTCCTGGTGAAATTCAAATTTGAAAAAAAATTATTGGGATGCGTGGGTGGCTCAGCGGTTGATTGCCTGCCAGGCATGATCCTGGAGTCCTGGGATGGAGTCCCATGTTGAGCTTCCTGCATGGAGCTTTCCTCTCCCGCTGCCTATGTCTCTGCCTCTCTCTGTGTGTCTCTCATGAATAAATAAATAAAATCTTTAAAAAAAAATTCTTAAGGGTAACTTTAGGGGGGCTGCCTGGGTGGCTTAGTCATTAAGTGTCTGCCTTCAGCTCAGGTCATGATCTCGGGGTCATGGAATCGAGCCCTGAGTTGGGCTCCCTGCTCAGCAGGGAGTCTGCTTCTCCCTCTGCCTCTGTGTGCTCTTACTCTCTTTCTCAAATAAATAAAATCTTAAAAAAAAAACAATATTTATCCACAAAAAGACATACATTAAAAAAAAGTGATTTTTAGGGATTAGTACAATGGTTCGGCCAGAGGGTTTTGTTTGTTTGTTTGTTCTTTGTTTGGAGACAACACCCTTTAAATAACATAGTATTGATAATTGGGCCTGAACATGTATTCCAAGCCTGTGTTGAGGACTTGCCTCGGGTGAGCAGAGAAGTCCAGACAAGGTTCTGGACTAGCATAGCAGGTATCAAGAAAGACCAGCCTGATGGCAGGCTGAGTCGATTCAACATGGTAGAAGAAACAGGTGCTGGGCTTGTCCTTACTGAACATCAGTGATGATGTTGAATTCGCTCACTGGATTTTTTTTTTTTTGGCATAAATATCAGGGTGTGGTGATGATGACTAAGTAGATGAGAACAAAATTGAAAAATGGAAGTATTACTCATACACTGAACTCTCTAAACTCAAGAGTTACAGACCAAAGTAAATGCACTGGCCAGACTCTTTGGGTCTGTGCCTCTTTCTGCCATTCCTTTTCATCGCTGTCCTTGTAACTGGGCTTTCAGTTCCCAGGTTCATTTACCCTTCAACCAGTACTTGTGCTTGTTGAATTGCTTCAGGGGTACCTCTTGGCAAGGAAACCAACGAAACATGTGGCCCAAATTGCTGTCTACTCTCTGGGTATGAGGTTAACACAGGAGAAACAATTGTGGAAATACACAGGTGATACACAATTAAGTGTTACACTGAATATGGCTGAAAGAGTTTGCATCTGATGAATACAGTGAGTGGTCAGAAAGGGGAGAAATTGTGTTTCCATTTGGCCTATGGGATCTGAAAATGATTCATAAACCAAACTGAGACTGGAGAGAAAACTGCCAAATTTCACGTTCTCCTTTAACTTTGTGTTTCTGAAGTTCCTCCGTGGGCCAAGCAATTTTACTATTGTGGGAGACCCACAGATGACAAAACACAGTTCCACTTCCTCTGGGGTGAGACAGTGGAGAGGAAGTGGGGAGTGTCACTGTTTCTCACAGATATCTATAGATTTTTTTTTCTGTGTTTTCTGTTCTCTGGGTCTCCATTTAGAAGAGAAAAATCTACATACAAGTCTGTGCTTTTATACTAAATACTAGTGAAGTCTTTTGCTTGTCAGCAGTAATAAGAGTTTCTCTGCAGAATTTATGACAGCACTTTAGAGAATTTTGAATAATGCATTGGCTACAAGTAAAGGGAAGAATGTTTACCTGAGGTTTACTTAGGTAGAATTAACAATAGGCAGTATACTGTCTGGTGTCTGTTCATTAAAAAAAATAATATGCACTTCCTTTTTTTTTTGGTCATAAAACTGTACCTGTTTTATTGTAGAACATTTGGTAAATTGAAAATATGTATGAAGAAGAAAATAAAATTCACCCATGATTTCTCCATGCTTCTATGTTGCTGATATATTCTCCTGACCTGAACATTTGAAGATTGTGATCGTGTCATATATGCAGTTTTTTAATCATCTTTTTCCCTTGTCATAAAATATTTTTTTCAATTGATAAAAGCTACATAACAAGACTCTCCCAAAAATAATTCTTCTAGAAGACATTGGTTAATAAAATATCTTGGGAGATATATGTGGACATTTTTCAATTCCATATCACTTCAGTATAGCAGTTAGTCATTAGGTTTTCCACCCTGCCTGCCTCTATGGCTTTCTCATAAATAGGAGCTACATTGGCTCCACTAGTAAGAGATAAGAGAAAAAAGACTTTTTCCTTTCAAAATATTTGTTATAAAGACATTGCAATTTTAATTTTAATTTATGAATCTTTTTTTTAAGATGTGGAGGATGTTTTTTTTTTTCCTGGGATGTTTTTTCTAGAAAACTTCATAACCAACCTTGAGGATAAAGTTCTCTTTGTAAAATGCAATTGACCTGGCTTCTTTCACATGGTCCACAATTCTGGGAGTCTACTTTTTGGCTTATACAGGACTAAAAGGTACAATAATTTACTTAGAATATTTTAAGTGATGCTGATGGGAATCTTAAGGACTCTGGGAACAGCTGGGACCTCACAGATGTTGAACACAGATGGGAATTGGTTTGATTCAGTGCAGCTGTAGGAATGGGTTATCTCATCCCCTTGACAGCAGGACTTCATTGATCTCTGTCTTTATACAGTGACTCATTCTACTCTGTCTCTACTTCTACTGTCCCTTGTTACCAATTACTTCATCTTCTATGTCTCTTTTCTGCCTAATGGCTTCACTTTATTCATAACTTGCCTTTCTTAGGGCTTCTAGGGTGTCTTTCTAATAAAATTTCTGCTCCCACTATGTGATTTTCTCTTCACACTTCCAGTTCAAATTCTTGAAAGAGAATGGGTATAGACAGTCACCACCATCCCTGTTTGAGTGGAGTGTTCTTATCAGGTCACCTTTTAGGCCTGGCTGCCGCAGGTTCTATGGTTTTATGAAGGAGATTGTAAGGCACAGACCATGCCTCAACCTGCTGCCTTAGCTAGGGGTGCTGGCTGGAGTAGTTGTTTTAGAAGCATAATCTGTCACAGCAGACAGAATGACCTTAGGCACATTCTTCTTGTATTGAGTTAAAAAAAATTTTTTTAAAATATACCACTAAAGTAACATATTTTTCATGTTTTTTTTTTTCAAGACAAAATTCTCCTGACCCTTTTGTTTAAAATAGTCATGTTACATGGAAACAGAGAATAGATTGGTGGTTGTCAAAGGTTAGAGGTTGGGGGAAATGGGGATATGTTGGTCAAAGGGTACAAACTTCCAACTGTAAGGTGAATAAGAACTGAGGCTATAATGTATAGCATGGTGACTATAGTTAATAATACTGTACTGTAGTCTTGAAAGTTGCTGAAAGAGTAGATCTCAGATGTTCTCACCACAAAAAAAAAAGAAAAAAAAAAAGGAAACCAGTGAGGTCAAAGATGTGTTAACTAACCTTATTGTGGTAACCATTTCACAATATATGTATATTAAATCATCATGTAGTACATCTTGAACTTAGACAACTTTATATGTCAATTATATAACAATAAAGATGGAAAAAAATAGTCATGTTACCTAGCTGTTTCCCAGCTGACTCTAATAGAAATATATTTGAGCTAAATCTTTCTTAAAGTTCCTTAAATTTAATATTATGGGGGAAATGTTCATGCTTTATAATGTTCAACTGGCATTTTATTCTTTTTATTACTTTTTAAAGGTTTATTTATTTATTTGACAGAGAAAGAGAGTGCGCGCACAAGCAGGGGAAGTGGCAGGCAGGAGAGGGAAAAGCAGGCTCTTCGCCAAGTAGGAAGCCTAATGTGGGGCTCAATCCCAAGACCCTGGGATAATGATCTGAGCCGAAGGCAGACACTTAACCAACTGAACCACCCAGGTGCCCCTTACCTGGCATTTTAATAAGCTTATTTGCAAGAGGTAAATACATTTTAATAGTTAATAGAGAATTGTGTCTACAGATATTAGAGATTAGCAAAGATGGGTAGGGAAGGTCTGGAATATTTTTCGGGAAGCGGGTTAAAAACATTTCCCTTTTGAAACAGAATGTTCTCAGGCATTTTCCTGGCACTTTGCTGCTAAAATATAAATGGTTATGTGTAATAGTTAACTGCAGACTGTTATTGTTGGGAATTATTTTTATATGTACAAATTGTGATGCAGAGTGGATTACAAACATAAATTTGTGTTTTGGTTTTATTCTGACTTAGAAGGAAGACTTAAATTGTCTTCTATATTATCTCACCACGGTGATAAAACAGGAAGTGAAGTCAAGCAAAAAACTGCTTCCTGTCTTTTTGCAGAAAGGAAACAAATATGTAAAGATACATAGGCAGCCTTCTGTCTCTCTCTCTCTAGTCAGCCCATTTTATGCACAGTCCTGATTTAGCATTAGTAAAATATTTTGATGTCATTCTCCTGTTCTTAACTCTGGCTTTATATTAGAATCACTTGGAAAGCTTTTAAAATAAACCCTATTTCTAGGCCCCTCCCTCCAGTTTTCTGATTTATTTGGTGTGGGTGTGGTTCAGGCATTTTTTTTGAAAGGCATCCTAAGGAAAATTCTAAGGAGCAGACAGGAAGCCACTAGGCAAGAAGACAGACTCTGAACATTTGCATTTGCCTTCAAGGCAAATTTCCAACTCCTCCCCCACCCCCCACCCCACTTAGCTTGCCAGGCACGGGCCCTGGGTACGTTGCTTGTGCTTTCTTCCCCTCTTCTATTCCTTTTTCAGGCATTCCAAAAGTTTCCTCCTCACACATTTTTTTTTTTTTTTCTGATTCAAATTCCTAACCGTTTTTTGAGATCCAGCACGGTTTTTACCTCTTCTATGAAGCCTTCCCCGATCAATGAGAGGTCTTGCTTCTCTTCTGAACTCGTAACAGCAGTGATTGCCTTGAAAATCATCTCAGCAATGCATCAGTCATGCACTGCTTTGTGTCATCTCTTCTGTTGTGTTAAATAGATTAATCCCACTTTTTTTCTGTGTTACTCAGCTACTTACACTGTAAGCTTCTAGCATTACTTTGTATCTTTGACAAGCTGAAGGCCTTGCACAGTGTATAGGAAGTCAGAGATACCTCTGCCTCCCTTCCATCCTCGCTTCCACAGGTGTGGTTCAGGTCTTGATTTCTCCTGGAGCCTTGCCTGGTCCTACTATGCCTTTTTGATTCCAGACTCATTGGCTCTTTAAATCAGGCCAACGCCTCAGTGGCTCACATGGCCAATGGCCAGTAAAACTAATTGTATGCTTTTACTCTGCTCATTCTTGCTCTCTTCCTGTTTTATATACTCTAGGTGACCCTTCAGCTTCCTTTTCCCCCTCTGTTCCCTCACTCTTCTACTCCCTATTCCGCCAGGACTTGATGGAAAAATTCAGTTTCTCAGGTTTTGACCTCTTGTATTCTTTAAGATGTCAGAGTATAACATACTTTCTGGATCTTCCTGTCCCTATTCCTTTGGGCAAACACTTTCCCTGGTCGGGCTCTGGCCCAATTGACCTGAATTATTTTTCCAGCACCTTGCTCTGATCTGTCAAGATTCCCCTTCAAGAGAACAGACATTCTATACCTTGTCTTCAGGATTCTCACCCTTTGGGAGAAACCTGATTGAGTTGTCCACATGATTGAAAGTTCTTGTTGGTCCCTCATTGCCTGCAGAATAAGTGTAAACCTGAGATGTCCAATACGGAAGTGATTAAAACCCAGATAAACAAGTCAGTTCCTTTTTAAAAAAAATATTTTATTTATTTATTTATTCATGAGAGACACAGAGAGAGAAAGGCAGAGACACAGGCAGAGGGAGAAGCAGGCTCCATGCAGAGAGCCTGACATGGGACTTGATCCCAGGTCTCCAGGATCTGGCCCTGGGCTGAAGGCGGCACTAAACGACTGCATCACCCGGGCTGCCCAACAAGTCAGTTCCTGATGTCAGAACAATCTGGCTGTGACATCTGTCATCCTAATGATTGCCAGGATTGATTTGGTTGATCTGTCTGGCTGGGTGGGTGTCTCCTTCCTCCCTCACCATTCCATGTGTTCCCCCCCCAAAGCTGAACGTAGGTCGAAGAGGACAACTTGCCGTGATAGAGGAAGATCCTTCTTCCAATAGCTGTGCTCTCCTGCTAGAACCTACAAACAAGCTCTCAAGATCCATTTGTAGGAGAAGGTAGGGTAGTTAAGCTTCTAAGACTCCAGACACGTTCAAATGAGGCGCTGTAGGTGGCAGTCTGCCTTTCTTAAAAAAGAGTTCCTTAGCTATGTCATATTATGTAACTAGTGGCTATTATATTGGACAATACAAATACGGGATGTTTCTATCATTGCAGAAAGCTCTGTTGAACAGTGCTCTTCTAAATACCTTAGTGTAGCTCATGTGGCCTTTTACAATTTCATCTCAACCTTTTGCTCTACTTTAATTTTTGGCTGCTACTCACCTTCAGTCCCACCTACTTTCTCAATGTTCCCCGATCACTCAGTGTGCTTTTACAACTCCATACCTTTGAATATGATGTTTCTTTTTACTGAAATGCCCTTTGACTTTCTTCTCTGGCAAACTCCTATTTACCTTTTAATATCCAACTCAAACATTACCTTCCTTGTGAAAATCTTTGCCTTCCTAAACACAATAATTTCTTCCTCTGGGTTTCCCTTGCTCACTGAACCTAGCGCTATTGCCCTCTCACTGTATTTTGTTATTCACCCATCAATTTGGCTATCCTCTTGGAAAGGAGATGCTGACTGCCCTGATGGTTACCTGAGATTGTTTGCTTGGTGCCTGTTTGATATCAAGTATTTTCTTATTTATGTGCTTGTTATTCATGTGTTTGGGATGTTTAAAAAAATTATTTGGTACTTTAGAAGTCCTTCCCCTTTCTGGTGTAAACCTGGGACGACTTCCTGCCTTCCAGATTGATGTCCATTTCTCTTCTAATTAATCCTGACTGCACTTGAAAGGGATGTGGTAGGAGGAATTGACAAAAGTCAAAAACAGAGGGACTATGTATGTAGGAGCTGGTTCAGATATGCTCACCTTCTTGTAGCCACAAAAAATATTCAGTATGTGTTTGGAAGAAGAAGAGTAGGGAGAAAATGCGGAGAAAATAAAAACAGCCCATGGAAAGAAAGCTGGGGGACTGTGTTTGACCTTTTCTAGACCAAGGCCAAAAGCAATGTATAATAAGGTGGGAAGAGTTTTTAATGACCATTTTGGAAAAATGTACATTTCCCCCCCCTCCTGGTATTTGATAAGATTCTAATAAATTTTTGCGACTCGAATTACTGGAGAAGTAAATCCTCCTGCCCAAGAAATTAAAGTATCAGTTGGTTCATCTTCCGTGATTGTGGTTAAGGCTTACACCCTTCTGAGGGAGCCGTAAATCCTATGGGCCCCGGGTCTGAGAGACGCTAGCCGAGGACTCTCCCTGGCCCTGATGCAAATCCTACGGTCAATCACTTTTCCTTTGGCGCCCGACCACGCCCCGTGACCGGGCCACGCCCACCGAAGCCGCCCTCCCGCCCACCTCATGGCTCCGCCCCAGGCGTAGCAGAGGGAGATTCCTATTGGTGAAGAAGTTGCTCGGGTCCCGCCCCGGAGCACGGCGATAGGCCGCACCGGAGTGGGGCGGTGGTGGTTGGCTGCCCGGGGACGGGTCCCTAGCGGTGCCTGTCAGAGCGGCTGGCGGCAGCGGCGGCTCTCGGGGCTGGGTTGTCAGTCAGTGAGCGGAGGGGGAAGATGGCTCGCCGGGACGCGTTCTGTTAGCAGGAAGGGGGGCAGGTGGTGCTGCTACTCGGGAGGAAGCAGAGCAGCCGCGGTCGCTGTCGCCGCGAGGCACACTAGTCGAGGTTCTGAGGTGGAGCTCGGGGAGCCGCTCTGGTGAGTCGGGCCGCGCTGTACCCACGCGGGGGCCCCGGGGCGGCCGGCGACCGGTAACTTTTTTTGTCAGGGAGGAGCCGGGGCGAGGCGGCGGCGGCGGCGGCGGCGGCGGGGAGGGGACCGAGACCTGGTCCCCGGGGCGGCGCCTTCGTTGGGGGTAACGGTTCCCTCACGAGGCGCCGCGGGTGGGCGCGAGAAGGCGCCGGGCGCTGGGGAGCGTCTGAGGGGCCGGAGCGGCCGGGCGGGGTGAGTGGGCTGCGGCCGGCGGCTGCTCGCCCCGAAGTTGGGCGCAGCCCGTGTACCGCCGGGGCGGCGGCAGCTTTGTGCTCGTGGACCCGGGTCTTTTCTCTTGCCCCAGCGAGGAGCAGCCCAGACTCCGGGCGCGCCCGGGGTGCAGCCGCCTCGGCCGGACCCGCCGCCGCTCTGAGGGGGCCCCGCGCCCCTCGCCCCTCCCCCCCGCCCCATCCCGCCGCAGCTGATGCCCTGGCCTGGCCTCTCCCACTTCGGGGAGGGCTCGCCGCTTTCCGTCTAGTGGCCAAAATGGTCACCGTCGCCCACCCCCGCTCTTGGAAAGCAGCGCTAGCCCGGTGTCCCTCGCAGGGCGCCGAGGTCGAGAAAGCAGCCAGCATGCCTTCCTCGGCCATTGCCCTGGAGAGCCCCCCCTTCTTGAGCACTTGCTCCCCCTCCCCGCCCCCCGCCTCTAGGAGTTATGCCTCTTCCGAGGCTGATGTTCAGCCTCCTCGAGAATCCGTCGGGGTTTTGTCTGAAAATGGTTGCGATCGAAAGACCCCCCCCCCCACCCCCCAAGTTTGCACGCTTCAGCAGAACCGCGTATCCGCCCTTCCGCGTGCGCGACTGTGCGGTGCAGCCCTAAGTTGAGGCATCCCTGAAAGGTCTGGGTTTTGCCCTTAGTGGTCTCGTACAGCCCGGGAGAGGGGCTCCGGGACACCACGCTGTTCCACGCCCGGCTGGCAGAGTCTCCGCTCTTCAGGTAGGGGCAGTTTGTTCCACCCGCAGCTCCGAATTTCCGAGACCGTGCGACAGGCGGCAGGACCAAGCCGTCCTTTTGCAAATTCTAGGTCCTTTGGGTCGCACAGTAGTTTTTTGGAGCCGACATGCCGCCTCTTGGGTTCGTGTGGCATTTGACAGTTTAAGATTTTTCCGCTTTTAAAATCTTATCTGCATAAAGTCCTAAGGATCAGTGTAACCTTGAGCCAATGTGATAGACCCAGTAGGATTGTTCTCCATAAGGACGTTCTCCTAACACCCCCAGATTAGACCTCCCTCCAATTTCTAAACCTCCTGTCTTAGCGTTAATACGCTTCAAGGTTTCCAAGATGAATATTGGTGCCAAACACCATTTTTTCTTTCTTTCTTTCTTTCTTTCTTTCTTTCTTTCTTTCTTTCTTTCTTTCTTTCTTTCTTTCTTTCTTTCTTTCTTTCTTTCAAGTGTAGGGAAAGGCAAGAAAGAAAAAGAATATTAGGATCTGCTTGGCCAGTAGTAGCTTGCTTGCTTTATTTATTTATTTATTTATTTATTTAAAGTATGCTCTACTTATTTTTTTAAAGATTTATTTATTTATTCATGAGAGACACACACACAGAGGGGGAGAGAGAGAGAGAGGCAGAGACACAGGCAGAGGGAGAAGCAGGCTCCATGCAGGGAGCCCGACGTGGGACTTGATCCCGGGGCTCCAGGATCACGCCCCAAGCCGAAGGTGGCGCTAAACCGCTGAGCCACCCAGGCTGCCCCAGTAGTAGCTTTAGTTATTTATTTATTTATTTTAAGAGATTACTTATTTTATTCATGAGAGACACAGAATGAGGGAGGCAGAGACATAGGCAGAGGGAGAAACGCTCCATGCAGGTAGCCCGACGTGGGACTCGATCCTGGGACTCCAGGATCACACCCTGGGCCAAAGGCAGGCACTCAACCCCTGAGCCACCCAGGCATCCCCCAGTAGTAGCTTTAAAGTCAGTTATTCAAATAACTCATTTAAAGAAAGTGGCTCAGGGGAAAACCATCACATATTTAGATTTAAAAATTCTGAATTTGGCTTATTTTATTCTTTTTTTTTTTAATTTACTACAATTATTATACCATAGAGGGATTATAAAACCTCTTAGTTATCAACATGAACAGTACTTAGATATAGACATCCAGATAAGGTGTCGGTTAGGTCAGTATGTTATTCCTGCCATGCATTCTTTTTTGTGTTTTTATTTTATGAAATCTGATTCCTGGTTGCATTTCTTAGACTGGTGTTGTTTTGACAGAGTTTAAACATATCTTATAGTCAGCTGTTTTATTCAGGATCCTGTTGCATGCTATTTATTTTGTAGACATTTATAATGTTTTAAATGAACATTTAAAAACTTTGAAAAATGCTAATATCAGGACCATTTGGGGGGGTATCAAGTTTACACTTTGTAAATAATTGAAATTATATCAAATAAATTTTATTTTGCACTGCCCTATTCAGCCTGGCTGAATAGGTTCTAGGGCAGAAATGAATGTCATAACTCTTGTCATCAAGGAACTTACTCTGATGTACAAGACAGATAAGTAAAAATTATAATATCATCTGATACATGTGAATAGAGATATGCCTAGTGTAGTAAGGGAGAGTAGGAGATGGTAACTCAGTTTGGATGTAGGTAGAGTGAGGAGCACACAGTACGGTTTTGAAATATATAATTTAGCCCAGTGCAGGAGGTCAGTAACTTTCCAAGAGGAAAATATAATATGTGAGAAGGCAAGGAGGCATGAGAAACTATGGCAGTTTAGAGAAGTCATTGTCAGTTTCATGTCCAAAGTCAATAGCATTGACATTAATGTGACTTAAATGCAGGGGTTGGTAAGGAAAGGTGGAAGATGAGAATAATGGTAGTGCTTCAGACCAGGGCATGGTGTCTTGGCTATGGGTATTGCATTGAAGGTGATGAGTAAGAAGCCATTTAATGAATTTTTGTTTTAGACCCTCACCCTGGCAGAGTGAGGTAGAACCTGATCGGTCTTGTCACGTTTGGAAAGAAAGAAGGAGGAATTGGGACCCTGAGGATTTGAATTGGTTCTGAAATTGGAAGTGAGGGAAAATGGAAGGAAGATGATAAATTCTATTTTGGGTTTTTTGAAATTGAGGAAGCTGTGGAGCATTCAGGTGGAGACGTCATTAGATGTTTGGATCCATGGATGTGGAATTTATAAAAGAAATTGGGATTATAGGGCAGATTGGGGATTGAATTGAAGCTGTATTGATTTGGTTATATTGAAATGATTCAGGGAAAGCTTTTAATATCATCAAAGCAGCGGCGAGATAAAAAGCAGACTGATAAAAAGCAGAAGTGGCTAGAAGAGTAATGTGAAATAGAAGAGTAGTAGTTAGAAGGAACATTAGGAAAGATGCTAAAGATGGAGAGAATTTCAACTAGAGGTAGAATGGGTCAACAATTTTGAATGCTGTGAAGAGGTGGCAAGTAAGGAGAGGACTCCAGGGACCAGTGAATTGGTCAGGATTCCATAGGTGACTTTAACAAGTACAGTTTTAACTAAGTAGTTCACAGTAGTTCAGTGGTTCAGAAGCCAGTCTTTGGAAGATTGAGAAAGAGTGGATGGTGATAAAGTAGACCTGCTTGAGTGAGGCATTTCAAGGAAACTGAAGAAGGGAGAGAATGATAGCTATAGAGCAGTGGTTCTCATTCTTAGCTGCACATTTACAGTCATCTAGGGAGCTTTTAAGAATGTTGATTTCCAGGGGAAAGCTCATCCTAACTTGGGGTTGAAGTGTAACCCAGGCATTAGTATTTATTTCAACAGCTTTGTTGTAATATAATTGGCGTGTAATAAACTACACATACTTAAAGCGTGCAATTTAATGTTTGATATAAGTTTTCATTTATGAAACTATAACCACAATCAAAATAACGAACAGTATCAATCACCTGCAAAAGTTTCCTGTGTCCCTTTGTAATTTCTCCATCTCATCCTCAGGAAACTGCTGATCTGTTTTTTTGTCACTATAGATTAGTTGCACAGGTATATTAAAGTTCCCTGGGTAATTCCAACATGTTGGCAAGGTTGAAAACCACTGAAGAGGGATATAGGTTGAAGGAATGTTATGTTTGTTTCTTTACATGAATAAAGAAAGTGAGAAGTAAGAGACTTAGGAAAAATGAGGTATTTACCAGAACTGAGTTTCTCAGGAGATGGATGAAATTCAGAGCTTTGACAAATAACAAAGGAAGACAATTTGGAAGCAACAAAGAATATGATGTTAAAGATAGCGCATTTCTTTGTTGTCAGCATCTAAGTTATCATGTAGTATCAAGATTGATTTTTTGAAGTACTCAAAAGAAATTAGAGAGCATCTTAGTATTGTGGAAATGGATGCTATTCTGGAAGACTCCTTAAATGGAGGCTGGGACCTCTGGCACCACCATGTAATGCTTTGTCATTTTTTGGATGGGAGCAGATGGAAATAACAGTTTGACTATTGCTTGTTGTTGAGACCCAAGTACTGCCAGAGTTTTTTTGGTCCTTTTGGAGTTAGGCTGCATATCTGCTCTGAGGAAAGAGAATATTTAACATTTGAAAATAATCTTTTTGCACAGAAGAAATCCTATTTGTTTGCCCTTTGGATATATGCCCTTTAAATACATTGTAGGATTAAATCATTCCTCTGTCTCCCAAATGGGACTAAGAAGAGTTGTGATTAGAAGTTGTCAAAGGACCCATACTTTCTATCCTGAGAAAGGTAATATTTTCCTCCCTTCCTCTTTCCTTTCCCTTCCCTTCCCTTCCCTTCTCTTCTCTTTTTTCTTTTCTTTTCTTTTCTTTTCTTTTCTTTTCTTTTCTTTTCTTTTCTTTTCTTTTCTTTTCTTTTCTTCCCTTCCCTTCCCTTCCCTTCCCTTCTCTTCTCTTCTCTTTTTTCTTTTCTTTTCTTTTCTTTTCTTTTCTTTTCTTTTCTTTTCTTTTCTTTCTTCTTTTTAATGTCTGGCTCAGGATTTGGATGTATTTAAAAGTTGAGCTCTACTGGTTCTGATGTTCAGGGCTTATTCCTCACACTTGATTTTTAACTTTGTCAGGGAGCTGAAAGCAGAATGGCTACTTTTTTTTTTTTTTTAAGATTTTATTTATTTGAGAGAGAGAGAGAGAGCGAGCGAGCGAGCATGGATCCACAAGTAGGGGGAGTGGCAGAAGAAGAAGGAAAAGCAAGCTCACAATGGGGCTAGGTTCCAGGACCTTGGGATTATAACCTGAGCAGAAGGCAGGTGCTTAGCCAACTGAGCCACCCAGGCACCCCCAGAATGGTTAATTCTCAATAATATTGGACATTGTATTTGATCACAAAGAAAGGTGGAGTGAAAACTTTTGTCTGATTTCTAAAGTTCTGAAAATTTCTTTCATTGGGATTAGAATATCAAAGTATGATCTTAGACAGTAGGCATCCTTAATTTTGGTGTAGTCTAAAAGAGTGGGAAGATCAATGCTAGTATGATTTTAGATACTATTGTTACTATAGAGACAGCAATTTTGTAAACATTCTCTATTTTCTTAATTACTGATGTAAGATAAAATAACGGAAATTTGGAAAATTTAGGAATGCATAAATGATAAATAACACTTCTAATGCCTCTACCCAGGGATAATTACTAACACTTCGGTGAATATCTTTACGGGTTGTTTATAATGAATATTTACTTTTTTTTTTAGCAAAAAGAAACCATACTGTATGTACTGTTTTTGTTTTTTGTACATGTTGCTTTGTTACTAGCTTATTTTCTACTTTTAAATACGTAAATGCCTATCTGAGTCAATAAAATATTCTTTTATGGAAAAGCATTTTAAATCTATGATTAATATTTCAGTATATGGATTTACTATCATTTATTTCAGGTGTTGAAAATTTAAGCTCTTTCCAATAATTTTGAATGAATACTGTAGCATTTTGCTTCTTTTTTTTTTTTTTAAAGATTTTATTTATTTATTCATGAGAGACACACACAGAGAGAGAGGCAGAGACACAGGCAGAGGGAGAAGCAGGCTCCATCCAGGGAGCCCGACGTGGGACTCAATCCTGGGTCTCCAGGGTTAGGCCCTGGACTGAAGGCGGCGCTAAACCACTGAGCCACCTGGGCTGCCCAGAAACTGCCATTGTGACATGAAAAATTGTATCTTCTATATTTTTAAATTTCATTGATTATTAATGACATTAAATATTTTTATTTCTTTTGTGAATCATTAGTGTCTTTTGTGTATTATGATATTGGAGATTCAAAAAACTGAGTTATGAGAATTATTTCTTTTTTTATGAGAATTATTTCTATGTAAAACTATTAGATCTTTGCCAAGTTAAATTGCAGGTAATTTCTCCAGTTTGTCATTTACATCCTAAATTTTGTTTTTGGTGTGGGTTTTTCTTTTAAGTAGATTTTTTAACATTTTTGGTGTAATTAAATATATCAAATTTTTCTTTTATGTATCTGCCTGCTTAGAAAGGCCTTCCTACATTCCCAAATTACGTAACTATTTACCTCTGTTTTTTTGTATTACTTTCATAGTTTTTAAAAACATGTACAGCTTTAGTATACTTGGAGTGTGTTTGGTGTAGCGAGGTAAGTCAATTATAACACTAGTGAGCAATTCTCTTTTACCAGAGGTTTTTTTTTTTTTTAAGTATGTATGTATGTATGTATGTATGTATTTATTTATTTATTTATTTATTTGACAGAGAGAGAGACCGCACAAGCAGGCAGAGTGACAGGCAAAGAGAGAGGGAGAAGCTGGCTCTGAGCAGGGAACCCTTATGTGGGGCTCCATCCCAAGACCTGGGGATCGCCACCAGCACCAAAGGCAGACGCTCAACCATTTGAGCCACCCAGGCACCCCTTTTCCCAGAGGTTTTATATGTCATCTCTATTATATACTAAATCATGGTTTATACATATATACATATGATTTTTTTATAGGCTTTCTATTCTGCTTCATGGGACTGTTTATTTTTTGCTCCAGTAATTACAGTTTATTGTAACTTCTTAATGTATCTTACTATATGATTGTGTGAATTCCTATTATCTTTCTCAAAACATTTTTAGCATGTCTCATATATTTCTTTTTTCTGATTACCTTTAATTCAATTTATTAACCTCTCAAAAAAACCCCAATAGAATTTCAAAGTAATTTTTTTGAGATAGCTGTTATATCTTTACAATATTTTCATAATTTATTCAAGTCATTTTTAAAAAAAATATTTAAAAATTTTTTTAAAAAAATTATTTATGATAGTCACACAGAGAGAGAGAGAGAGAGGCAGAGACACAGGCAGAGGGAGAAGCAGGCTCCATGCACCGGGAGCCCGACGTGGGATTCGATCCCGGGTCTCCAGGATCGCGCCCTGGGCCAAAGGCAGGCGCCAAACCGCTGCGCCACCCAGGGATCCCTTAAAAATTTTTTTATTCAGTGAACTCAGCCCCCAATGAGACTGAGTTCTACTGACTGACTGAGCCAGCCAGGCACCCCCAAGTCATTTTTAAATGACTCAGTGTTTTATAGTTTTCTTCATGTGGTTCTACCTATTTTTAAAGTAAAGTTTTGGTATCAAAACTTGCTATTGTGAATGGAATCTTTTTTTCATTGTATTTTAAGAAGATTGTATTTTCCCAAAGGCACTCAAAAAAAGTTGGTGATTTAGGTAAACTGTTTTCTAACCGGTCATTTCATGAACTTTTTAATTATTATAGTTTTTTTTTAAGATTGTTTAAATTTATTTATTTGAGAGAGAGAGCAAGCATGTGCCAGCATGGGGATGAGAGGCAGAGGGAGAGGAAGAGAATCTCAAGTAGACTCTTTGCTAAGCTGGGAGCCAGGCTGGGGCTCAGTCTGACAACCCTGAGTTCATGACCTGAGCTGAAGTCAAGAGTCCAATGCTCAACGGACTAAACCACCCAGGTGCCCCTTAATTCTTAGGTTTTATTGCATTTTGTAGTAGGACAGTTAATAGCATTTGTAAATGATGATAATTTTGTCTTCTTGTCAATAATTATTTCATTTTTTCATTAAACATATAGAGTAATATTAAGTTGTATTAGTGAATAATGAAGCATCTTTGATTCATTTCTCATTTGAGTGAGAATACCTTCAGGGTTTCACAGTTGTGTATTCTGACAACTTTTTTTTTTATGTTAAGGAAATAGTCTTCCTTAATTCCTTTTTGGAATTGAGATTTAATTGGAAAAAGATATTAAATTTGATCACATAGCGTCGTGATGTACATTGAAATGATCATATAGTTTTTCTTCTTTTATCTGTTGGTTGATGAGTTATGTTAGAGGACTTCTAGTAGATTTCACCAAACAATTGCTGTCTTTGGGGTAAAGGCAACTTGATAATAGCATACCTTGTAAAGTAGTGCTAGATTTGATTGCTTTGTAACATTGTCTTTAGTATTCCTCTTATATTCTCTCTTTCAGGTGTCGGTTTGTGAATATACTAGCTTTGCAAAATAAAAGGGAGTGCCATCTGGGTGACTCAGTGGGTTAAGTGTCTGACTCCTGATTTCAGCTCAAGTCAGGATCTCAGGGTCATGAGATTGAGCCCCATGTTGGGCTCCCCACTCAGCAGAGAGTCTGCTGGAGATTCTTTCCCTCTCCCTCTACCCCCTCCCTCCATGCATGCTCTCTCTCTTTCAAATATATAAATAATCTTTAAAAAGAGAGAAGCTTTCCATCTTTGGAAATTAATTAATTGCTCTAGCAATTAATATTGTCCTTAAGATCTGGAATAGTTTAGCTATAAAGATGTCTAGGCTTTTGGATTGAATACAATTTATTGAGATTTTCGTATGTGCTGCTTTCCAAGTACTTTGCATAATTAATTTCATTTATAATTATTTATATTTCATTCATAATTAATTTCATCTGTGTACAACTTTATGCCATGTAAGTATTATTATCCTTACTCTACAGATAAACTGAGACTCAAAGAGGTTAAAATACTTGTTCAAGATCACCAACTAGAGGCACCTGGGTGGCTCCATGGTTGAGCAACTGCCTTTGGCTCAGGTCGTGATCCCTGGGTCCTGGGATTGAGTCCTGCATTGGGCTCCCTGCCAGGATCCTGCTTCTCCCTTTGCCTATGTCTCTGCCTCTCGTTCTGGGTCTCTCATGAATAAATAAATAAAATCTTAAAAAAAAAAATCAACAACTAGTTAGTGGTAGAATTTAAGCTGAATTGCTATCTGATGCCATATCTCATATTTTTAAATCAGTAACCTAATTTTTTTCCTAATCATACTCTTTGCTTATTCTTGATTGTTGAGAAATAAATTTAGTCATTTTTGAGTGTCCTATTGTTTTTCTTTTTGCCTAATTAGTTTCAGGTTTTGGTAACTCATAATTATTACTAGTCTGTTCTATGTGATATCATATCTTATGCTATTTTAACAAATAGATCCAAGTATGGTTATGATAGAAGATCCTGGAATGGGAATGGGGTGATAAATATATAATGTGTTTTATATAATTTACAGTTTAATTTATTGGGGGTTCAAGATCAATTTGCATTCCTGAATTCTGTTTGTACCTTGTAAAGAATATTAAGTGCAACACAGATAAAAGATCAAGAAATTGTGGACATAGTACTTTTCCATTTTAGTTTAAATATTTGTCATTGTTGAGGCTTGCATCAGGGTAGCCTTTTAGTAGTAAATGTTAAGTGATATTTGTTTGGTGTGTGTTTTCCTGAACAAAGAGTCTTTTGATTAGCTGCTGAACATTAGTTGCTTTCTCATATAAATGCATAAGGATTCATTCAGTTATTTGTACTTGACTTAATGAAAACATTGTATATGAGTTCTTAACTGTACTATGAAAATTATTTGAAGCTTCAGCTATTGGAAGATTTACATTTACTCTCTTATAGAATGATGTTTAGGCTTGGAAATTTGAGAGAATAATGTAATCCTTAAAAGTGCTTAAATTGGGCAAGCAGTTATAAACTCTGTTTCTTTAAGATTCTATTTATTTATTGAGAAAGAGAGAGCAAGACCATGAGCCGTGGGGCGGGGCAGAGGGGACAAGCAGACTCCCCATTGAGCAGGGAGCCTGACATGGGGCTCCAGGATCCTGGGATTATGACCTGAGCTGAAGGCAGATGCTTAAGTGATTGAGCCACCCAGGTGCCCCTTATGAACTCTATTTTAATCTTTTTGAGCTTCCCTGTTTTCCCCTCCCTTTCAAATATAAGGAACATTTAATTAATTTAGGGTATTAATTCTAATCAACATACACATCCTGTACTCCCCACTTCTGCCCATGGGCATATAAAAAGTTGCCAATCTGGTCTCTTTAAACTTGCCAGGTATATATATTCCCTTTTAAACTAAAACTCAATCTTCCTGTGATTTGTTAATCCATAGACATTACTGTGGTGGATGGAGTGGCAACATAGCCCCCAAGCAGTGCACGCTTCAGTAGCGTAGAAGAGGGAGAGACTATTTTGGGAGATTATGAACCTTCAAGTAGGTCCTGATAAGGGAATAGAGAGGAAGGTGGAAGTAGGTAGGAGGGAGAAGTGTCAAACTAAATAGGGAAGGTACAAATGTGCATCCCGAATGGACTGGTCAAGAAGTACAGAAAGTCAGAGTGGTTAGTTACATGGGTGATAGACCAGAATATTGAGGACAGTAAAGTCTTTTTAGAGTTTTGGAAGGGAAGATGCTTGTGGCAAGGTTAAAGAGAAAGAATATCAAGAAAAAAAGAAAAACCCAATAGATTTGTCATTTCTAAGGGGATGGAAAGTATGTGATGAGAACCAAATACATACTGTAAAGGAGGTTAAGGAATAAACTGGTGGTGAAATAAATGGAGGTGGCAATAGCTTATGCTACTAAATCAGAAAATTAATTGGTGAAGAATAAATAAGGATAGAAGTAGCTGGAGAGCATTAGAATCTAATGAAGCCTCCTTCTTATCCCCAGCCCTGCAATCTCCCCTTTCAGGAACTGTAAGCTTCTGAAATGCATTCTCAATTGTCCACTTGGTAAATATTTTGTTAGTGAAAATTAGAGCTATTCTTATTGAGCATCAATGGTGTGCCAGTGCTTTATTTATATTATTTTTAATCCCTAAAACATTCCTGTGATGTAGATCTTATCACTACTTTTCACAGTGGAGGAAATTGAGATTAGAAAGTTTAAGTAATTTGCTGGAAGGTGAGCGTGAGTTTTTTGGACTCTATTGTGCCATGTTGCTTTTTCTATTTATTGAGCTTTGTTAAAACAGTAGGGGGAAGGGTGCAAAAGGACTATAAGGTATGATTACTGTCTAATAGAGAGGAGTGGAAGAGAAATTTTAGCTATGTTCACTGTAATTTATGTTAACTGCAATTTGTATTGGCAATGTTTTATAAAAGGATTCCTTTCAATAAGCCTCTCTATCATATATGTAACAATTTTTAACAAGTCCTCTTTTTGGGAAGATGAAATTTTTTTTTGAAAAATCCATTATAACAGGTTGAGGGGAGAGGAAGGACAGGCCAAGAAAATTGACATCAAGAAAAGTAAGAGTAAAACTTGTTCTTTTCACTATGAGAACTTCAGATATGCTACATAGGTGTATGTTTTAGGTAGCACCTCTGGAAGGCCAGCCTCTTTATGGAAATGGTGTTGAGCTGGTCACTCATGTAATCAGGGCAGATACTTTTCATGTCGACAGATTGTAAAGTTCCAGAGTTCATAGTAATATAATGTGATTTATTGCACTTGGATTCCATCAGTCAGGAATTGGTTATTGGTGAAAGGGTCCAAACAGTTGTTTAGTTTTCTGTTATAAACCCTTTGTTCAGAAACAATGCATAATTGAAAAAGAAATGCTTAAACTACGTTAGAGATTCTAAACATTCTTACAGGACTTTCAAATACCTGGGGGAGGAACCAAGATAGAAATTTTTGTTGTACTACTTTTAGTTTCGTATTCAATTGCAAAGCAACATCTAAGTTATATTTTGTTATACTGATATAAAATATTATTGAAAACTTTATTTTTAAAAAATGTGTAATTCAGCCTCTGCTAAAACAAATGGATTGTTACCCCAGCTAATATGAATCAGCATGATCATACTGAACTATTTATTGCTGCTTTGTTTCCTATAATTTTTAAACCAAGATAAACAAGTATTTTAATATCCACTGAGTTTCTGACTGAGAAGAATCAAATGGAATTTTGTAGCACAGTCAAGATCTGTTACCTTTATTATTATAGTTCTACTAGTACCTTCATTAACTAGTTTTCCACATTATGTTCTACATTACCTTCATTAACTGTGTTTACTTGTGTTTTCTCATTGTACCCTCCCTTTGCCTGTGTCATTTCCAAGTTGAACATCTGAGCCTCCATTGGCCGATTTTATTAATGGTTGAGAATTTCATTCCAATTTATGAAAGGGCAGTGACTCACTCTAAGACATCAACTCAACCCACAAGTCAACTGGGATTTGGTTCTCTTAACATTTCTCTTTTGTCCCCAAATTAGAGCAGGGAAAACGGCCACTTAGAATGCAAAAAGCTTTAAAGAAATTAAAGTAGCACTGTGCTTTGGAAAGTGTATTTCTGTATGCTATTATTTTGGGGAAAGAGTGAGGAAAAAGGGGCAAATGATATCAAATTGACTGCAAGATAAAATTTACATTGGGCTTTCTTTTACATTCCCCCCCATTTCCTCATAACATTTGTTTTTATTATTTGCTTATACACTGATTTGCCTTGCTTTGTTTCAAAAGGGATTAAAAGATACTCACTGTTGCTGTGTTTTAGATTTAGTGGACTAATCTAGTGGACTGTGAATCCCTCAAGTCAGGGACTATGTTATATTCAGCTTTGTAAACCTAGCATCCAGAACATTGTAGACACTCAATAGTTTATGAATAAATGGATGATATTTAAACACCTCTAGTATAAGAAGAGAGAGTGAGATTACTTGCTTCAACCCTAGTTTATTGCAGTTGAATAAAGTGCAGAATGGGCTGAATCATGTCTCCTGTCCCCCTTTTTATACATTGAAGTCCTAATACCCAGGACTTCAGAATGTAACCATAATTGGAGATGGGGTCTTTATAGGGGTAAGTTAAAATGAGGTGATCATGGTGGACCCCAATCTTATATAACTGGTGTCCTTTTTTTTTTTTAAAGATTTTATTTGTTTATTCACGAGCGACACAGAGAGAAGGCAGAGACATAGGCAGAGGGAGAAGCAGGCTTCCCACAGGGAGCCTGATGTGAGACTCTGATCCTGGAACTCCCGGATCACACCCTGATCCAAAGGCAGAAAAATGCTCAACTGCTGAG
Source organism: Canis lupus dingo (assembly GCF_003254725.2). Lineage (NCBI taxonomy): Eukaryota > Metazoa > Chordata > Mammalia > Carnivora > Canidae > Canis > Canis lupus. The sequence goes on along the minus strand of NC_064256.1, from coordinate 36,573,283 downwards.
CCACCCAGGCATCTCTAACTGGTGTCCTTTTAAGGGGAAATTGGGACATGACTTGTACAGACTGAAGATGATGTGGAAACACCGGGAAAAGATGGCTATAAGCCAAGGAGAAAGGCCTGGAACAACAGATCCTTTCTTTATGACTCTCAGTAGGAACCAATCCTGATGACATCTTGAGGTTGGACTTCTAGTCTCCACAAATGTGAGGAAATAAATTTCTGTTATTTAGGCCACAGTCCGTGGTACTTTTTTACAGCAACGATAGCAAACTAATATGGGTGACTTGTCTGTTTGGATGTAGCAAAATCCCAAATATTCTTAATTTACCTATCCCCAAGGAACAATTTGCAGTGCTCAATGCTAAAACCTTAACACTTTTTACATCCCACCCCTGGCAAGATATGGGAGAGAGAAATTTGGATGGCTCAATAGAGAAAGTAATAACTATTCATCTCTTTTCAGCTCCTTCTACAGTACAGGCAATGGCAAGCAGCTGGCTGATTCTTTAGTTCAATTGAATTAGTTTGGTTTGGCAAGGAGAAGGTGTTTATGGGGTATTTGTGTTCTTAAGTGTTCAAGAGCATCTGCCAATAGACCTGGTTGCTTTTTCAAAGTAGAAACTGGAAGAGGAGGACTGAGTAAAATACTTTTTAATATAATGTTAATTTGAACTAATTGCTTGTACATAATCTTAGCAACATTATTTTGCCCGTGTATGATCAGCATGGGATAATCAGCAGGGATAAAGCACTATATCCTTTGGCTCATGCCTATTGTTTTGATAGTTGCTGTACCCTCAGATCATTACACAATCATACTGAGTTGCCTCAATTATTTTCAGCATTTTTTAAAAGGATTTATTTATTTATTCATGCGAGGCACAGAAAGAAAAAGAGAGAGAGAGAGAGAAGCAGAGACAGAGACATAGGCAGAGGGAGAAGCAGGCTCCCTGCAGGGAGCCCAATGCTGGACTCGATCCCTGGACCTGGGATCACGACCTGAGCCAAATGCAGACACTTAACCACTGAGCCACCCTTTGTGGGGTCTTTGGTTTGGGGACCAAGTTAATGCTGGTCTCATAGAATGAATTTGGAACTTATCCCTCCATTTCTAATTTTAAAGCAGCTTCAAAAGAATAGGTATTAATTCTTCTTTAAATGTTTGGTAGAATTCTGCTGGGAGGCCATCTGACCCTGGGATCTTGTTTGTTGGAAGATTTTTGATTACTACTTCAATTTCTTTGCTGGTTATGGGTCTGTGCAGATTTTTTTCTGTATCTTCCTGTTTCATTTTTGGTAGTTTATACATTTCCAAGAATGCATCCATTTCTTCCAGATTGACTAATATGTTGGCATATAATGGCTCATAATATTCTCTTATGATTGAATTTCTTAGGTGTTGGTTGTGATCTCTCTCATTTGTGATTTTACTTATTCGGATCCTTTTTCTTTTCTTTTTGAAAAGTCTGGCTAGGGGTTTAATGATCTTATTAATTCTTCAAAGAACCAGCTTCTAGTTTCATTGATTTGTTCTGCTCTTTTGAGTTCTTTATCATTGATTTCCATTCTGATCTTTATTATTTCCCTTCTGCTGGATTTAGATTTTAATTGCTGTTTTTCTCCTAGCTCCTTAGGTGTGTAAGTTTAGGTTATGTATTTGAGACTTCTTGTTTCTTGAGAAAGGCCTGTATTGCGATATACTTCCCTCTTAGGACCACTTTTGCTGCATCCCAAAGGTTCTGTCATGTTTTTCATTTTCATTTATTTCCTTGTACTTCTAAAATTTTTCTTTACTTTCCTGGTTGACCCATTCATTTTTTAGTAGGATGTACTTTAACCTCCATGTATTTGTGTTCTTTCCAAATTTTCTCTTGTGATTGAATTCAAGTTTTAAAGCATTGTGGCCTAAAATATGCATGGCATAATCTCAATCTTTTGATACTGTTTGAGACCTGATTTGTGACCCAGTGTGTGATCTATTCTAGAGAATGTTCCATGTGCACTCGAGAATCTGTATTCTGTTGCTTTAGGATGAAATGCTTTGAATATATCTGTGAGGTCCATCTGGTCCAGTGTGTCATTCAAAGCCATTATTTCCTTGTTGATCTTTTGCTTAGATGGTCTGTCCATTGCTATGAGTGGGGTGTTAAAGTCTCCTACTATTATTGTATTATTATCAATATGCTTATTTAATTTTGTTATTAATTGGTTTCTATATAAATGGGTGCTCCTGTGTTAGGGGCATAAGTATTTACAATTGTTAGATCTTCTTGTTGGATAGACCCTTTCATTATAATATAGTGTCCTTCTTCATCTCTTATTACAGTCTTCAGTTTAAAATCTAATTTGTCTAATATGGAGATTGCTACACTAGCTTTCTTTTGATGTCTGTTAGCATAATACATGGTTCTCCACCCCCACCACTTTCACTCTGTGTGTGTCTTTAGGTCCAGCATATAGATGAGTCTTTTTCTTTTTCTTTTTTTTTTTTTTTTAAATCCAATCTGATACTATGTATTTTTTGATTGGAGCATTTAGCCCATTTACATTAACTATTAAAAAAGATACAAATTTAGTGGCTTTGTAGTATCTGTAAAGTCACTTTTTCTGTATATTATCTCTGTTCCTTTCTGGTCTTTGTTATTTTTGGGCTCTTTCTTTGCTCAAAGGATCCCCTTTAATATTTCTTTCAGGGCTGGTGTAGTGTTCACAGATTCCTAGTTTTTGTTTGTCCTGGGAACTCTTTATCTCTCCTTCTATTCTGAATGACAGCCTTGCTGGATAAAGTATTCTTGGCAGTATATTTTTCCCATTTAGCACATTGAATATATCATGCCAGTCATTTCTGGCCTACCAGGTCTCTGTGGACAGGTTGGCTGCCAGCCTTATATTTCTACCCTTTTAGGTTAAGGACCTCTTGTCCTGAGCTGCTTTCAGGGTTTTCTCTTTATCTCCGAAATTTGCAAGATTCACTATTATATTTCAGGATGTTGACCTATTTTTATTGATTTTGAGTGGGGGTACTCTGTGCTTCCTGGATTTGAGTGCCTGTTTCCTTCCCCAGATTAGGGAAATTCTCAGCTATAATTTGTTCAAGTAAATCTTCTGCCCCCTTCTCTCTTCCTCTTCTCAGACCCTTATTATTCAAATATATATATTTTTTTATGGCATCACTGATTTCTTGAAGTCTTGATTCAGTAGTTAATTTTCTCTCTTTTTCTCAGCTTCCTTATTTTCCATCATTTTGTCTTATATATTACTGCTCTCTCTTCTGCCTTGTTTATCCTAGCAGTTAGAGCCTCCATTTTTGACTGCATCACAGTGATAGCATCTTTAATTTCAGCCTGATTAGATTTTTAAAAAAATATTTTATTTATTAGAGAGAGGAGAGAGAGAGAAAGAGACCGAGAGAACAGGAGTTGGTGGGGTGGGGGAGGTCAGAGGGAGAAAGGTAAGCAAACCTTTTCCTGAGCAGGGAGCCTGATGTGTAGCTCCATCAGGACCCTAGGATCATGACCCAAACCGAGGGCAGATGTCCAACTGACTGAGCCACCCAGACATCCATGGCCTGATTAGATTTTAGTTCCTTTTTTCTATAGTAAGGCATTCTTTACTGTCTTCTATGCTTTTTTTCAATCCCGGTAGTATCTTTATAATTATTTTGAATTCTAGTTCTGACATCTTACTTATAGCCATATTGATTGAATCCCTGGCAGTGAGTACTGCCTCTTGTTCATTCTTTTGGGGTGAGTTTCTCTGTCTTGTCATTATGTCTAGAGAATAGATGAAAGAGAGAGAAAAGACAAAAATAACAAAAACAATACCAGAAAAATACAAACAAAACAAACCAGAAGAAAACAGAAACAAACAAGAAAAAATCAAACAAGAAGTAAAAAAACAGAAAATAGTAAACTAGATCCTAAAATAGGAAAGAAACATATATATACAAAAATTAAAGAAAATACAATGAAAGGAAACTATATATATATTATATATATGTGTGATGTATATATAAAAATAAAATTAGAAAAAAATTGATAAAATAAGAAAATAGCTGAAAAAACCCCCTGAAAGATGAAAGAATAGTAAAACAAAACAAAAACAAAAACAAAACCCCCATGAATGCTAAATACTGTTTTCCCCAAGACCTGAAGTTTTCCAGTTCTCTATGATTGGTAAATTTGGTCTTAGCCAACATGCTGGTCTCCTGGGGGAGGGGCCCTGTTGCACTGATTCTCAGGTGTCTGCCCTGGTGGAATTGTTACCCCCCTTGCCAGGGGGCTGGGCTCAGTGTAAACAGCTCTGGATTGCACTATGTGGAACTGTTTTGCTCCCTGAAGGCTTTTAGCACCGATAGGGGGAATTAAAATGGCAGTCCCTGATCTCTAGCCCAGAGCTGAAAGTTTGTGCCCCACAGTGTTCAGTGAGCCCTCACAGAAAAGCAGTCAATCACTCATGTCTCCCTGGTTTCCCACCAAACTGTGTTCATCTAGCCTGTGACTGAATGTTTTTAGCTAGTCACCTACCCAGTTTCCAGTCTCTAAACTGTAGACTCCTGTGGCACTGATGCACACCATTTCTCCCTGGGGAGGGAGAGGGATCTCCCTGGTCTTCTGCTGTTTGCTGGGCTGCTGTTTGCTGGGCCCCTGCTCGGAGAGCGGTCACCCTACTAGTCTCACAGTTTTCAGCTGGCTTCCTCGCCCTGATGCTTGGGAACTCTGCTGTAGTTAGACACCCTTCTTCTTTTTGTGACCCCAAGGACCCCACGACCATGTTGTCCTGCCTGGGAGACTGTCACACTTTGCTACCTGAGCACCTTTAGGCCAGGGACATCCCCAACTGTAGCAGACTTCTAAAAGTTCCAGTTTTGTGCTCTGCTGTTTATAGTACTTTCTGGTAGCCTCCTTATGCAAGCTTCTTCTCCCTGGGGTTTATCTTCCAATATATTTCTCCAGATTCATGTCTCTATACCTCCTCCTACCTTGCAAAAAGTGGTCACTTTTCTATTTGTAGAATTGCAGCAGTTCTTTTCTTAGATCGCTGATTGATTTCACAAGTGTTCAGAATGATTTGATAACTATCTAGATGAATTTCCAGGGACCAGACAAAATTGGGTCCTTTATTCCTCTGCCATCTTAACTCCTTACCTACAAATATATTTAAAGGAAAAAAATAGACAAAATATGAGTAGGCAATTCACAGATGAAGAAATAGAAATAATCAATAAGCATTTGAAAAGATTTTCAAATAGATGCAAATGGAAGTCTGCAGTGTGGTTTTTTTGGCCCATAAAATTGGCAATAATTAAGAAGATTAATAATATCTACAATTGGTTAGGGTATAGGGAAATGAGGGCAATTAAATTTCAATCACAAGTAACCTTTGATCCAGCCTCTTCAGTTTATCCTCTGGAAGTACTTGCAGAGATATAAGAAAATTTATCACAGCATTGTTTAAATAGCAAAAATTGGAGACAACCATTTTAAAGGACTCAAAAAATTTTCAAAAATGGGAAATAACCCCTAACAGATTCAGTTAAAATTGTAAAATTCAGAAGTTTGCTTTTTTTTTTTTTTCAAAAGAGACCAATTTCTCTATATGTGTTCTGTGGTATATTAATTATCTGTGGCTGTGTGACAAATTACCCCCAAATTTAGTAGCTTAAAAATAACACAGATTTATTGTTCTCATGATTTTATGGGTTGACTAGGTTCAGCTGGGCAGTTCTGCCTCTCTATAGTTGAGATCAGTCTAGCTGCAATCACTTGTGCAGCTGCGTTCATCTGGGAGCTTGCATGAGGCTGAAATCCCCAAGGCGGCTTCTCATCTTCCGAGATCTTTCTCCATGTGGCTTCTCCTATATGTCTGAGCTTTTTTTCTTTTTAAAGATTTTATTGATTTATTCATAAGAGACACACAGAGAGAGGCACAGTCATAGGCAGAGGGAGAAGCAGGGTCCCTGTAGGGAGTCTGATGTGGCACTTGATCCCAGGACCCTGGGATCATACCCTGAGCCAAAGGCAGATACTCAACCACTGAGCCACCCAGGCATCCCTGCCCCTGAGCTTTTATAGCATGGTGGCTTCCTTCTAAGAGAAAGTATTTCTAGAGGACATGCTCTAGGTGCAAGCACTTATTAAGCCTCTGCTGGCATCATGCTCGTTAAAGTCCTTTGGCTAAAACAGGTCACATTGCCAAGCCCAGTATCAATGTGGGAGAGGACTGCATGAAAGTGTAAAGAGTAGAAGGGGTGGTTTGTTGAAGGCCATAAATGCAGTTTAGTTTACTACACATGGGGGGAGAAAAGGTTCAGAGTATATTAGGTAAAAAGGATCAAGTTTTGGAGAATCAGTCTGTTTTTTTTTGGGGGGGTGGTGAAAAAAATCAAAATTGATTATCATATCAAGTTGAAGGCAGGTGCAGTTATGAGGATCCAGCTGAGTCCTATTAAGGCAAGACATTTATAGAAATATAAAGAAATTTATACAAATGTGAAGCAAAACCACTCTTCTCAATAACTTCTTTTGTTTGTAGGAAAATTGTTATATTTATTTATTTCTGATTATTTTTTGAGTATAGTTGACACACAATGTAGCATTAGTTTCAGGTGTTTAACCTTAGTAATTTGACAAGTTATATACTATGCTATGTTCACTGCAAGTATAGCTACCATCTGTCCCTTACATTGCTATTATGATATCATTGACTGTATTCCTTATGTCATGCTTTTTATTCCCATGATTTATTCACTGAAGATTGTTATTTTTAATAAAAATGTGTTATGTTAAAAAATGTTATTGTTACAGGTGTTAAAGTTTTGTCATTAAACATTTAAAATGCGATATCAGTAAATATGTAAATATAACCACCATAGAAAAAAGCTATTTGGGATTCACAATACTTTTTAAGAGTAAAGAATTTTCAGGGACGCCTGGGTGCCTTGGCAGTTGAACGTCTGCCTTTGGTTCAGGGCACGATCCCAGGGTCTCTGATCGAGTCCCACATTAGGCTCCTTCTGGGAATCCTGCTTCTCCCTCTTCCTATGTCTCTGCCTTTCAGAGTTTCATAGATTTTGACTTACTTAGATAATACTTGAGTCATTTAGTACATACTATATATTTTGTTAAAGATGCTACAAACATTTTGGAAAATCTTATTTCAGCCAATAATTGCTTTTTTTTTTTTTTTTAAGATTTTCTTTTTTCTTTTTTTTTTTTTTTAATTTTATTTATTTATGATAGTCACAGAGAGAGAGAGAGAGAGAGAGAGAGGGGCAGAGACACAGGCAGAGGGAGAAGCAGGCTCCATGCACCGGGAGCCCGACGTGGGATTCGATCCCGGGTCTCCAGGATCGCGCCCTGGGCCAAAGGCAGGCGCCAAACCGCTGCGCCACCCAGGGTTCCCCAAGATTTTATTTTTTCATGAGAGACACGGGAGAGAGGGCGGCAGAGACACAGGCAGAGGGAGAAGCAGGCTCCATGCAGGAAGCACGATGTGGGACTCGATCCTGGGACTCCGGGATCATGCCCTGAGCCAAAGGCAGACGCTCAACTGCTGAGCCATCCAGGCATCCCCAATAATTGCTCTTATTGAGTTCTATCCAATATTAAGTTTAAAATCATTCAATTTGTGATACATATTTTTAAAAATATTTTATTTATTCATGAGAGACACAGAGAGAGATGCAGAGATACAGCAGAGGGAGAAGCAGGCTGCATGCGGGAGCCCGATGCAGGACTTGATCCCGGGACTCTAGGATTGTGCCCTGGGCCGAAGGCAGGTGCCCAACTGCTGAGCCACCCAGGGACCCCCGCCCCTGTGATATATATTTTAATGAAATTTATAACTTGTGAGTTTGATTTCCACATCGAGTAGTATTTAAAGTAGGTTGTTAGTTTAAAAGAAACTGAAAAGCTCTTTAAGTTCAATGTCATTTTCTCTGGTAAAGCCAATGGCGTGAAGTGTGTATATACCCATCAAAGAGCCACATTAATTATCCTTATAATATAAAAGAATATATTCTGTAAGTAATATAGATAATACATAATAGTTTGCATGTTGGAATATAAACATAAGGGCAGAGTGAAACAATGGAGGTAAATCGTCGTGTTGTAAAATTACATCCTAGCTTGCTGATGGGTAAGTCAGACTTGAAAATTTAAATTTAATGGTATTATCTCCATTTACAACAAGCAAAAAATAACTTTTGTCGCCTTACCTTTGTAAATATACTGCCTACATCATTGCTTTTATTTTTCTCTCCATTAGGTCCCAGTGAAAGCCCACGCTTTCAATGATTTCATTCCATTGGAATAAAATTGTTTTCTGTTTTGTCTTCCTGAACACTCATCAGATTCTCACACACTTTTATTGCTTTTCTCTTTGATATTTCTGTTTTCTATTTCATAGATTTCTATTTGCGTGGCCCATTTGGAACCTTTCTTATCCTAGACGCCTATTCCTTCTTTATACTAAACATTAGAAATGGCTTTTCCTATGTTTGGCCTATGTCTACTTTGGAAAAAGTCATTTATTGTTATTGCACTCATAATTACTTAATACATAGATAGCTTTACAATGGGTCTTTAGCTCTGATTTCTTACTTTTTCTTTAGTATAACATTCCTTGCATTCAGGATGACTTATTGAATACCATAATGTGAACTATCACAAAGGGCTAATTAATAAAGTAAATGTTATATTAAAAACTCACAATGGAATTCAAGGCCCAAACTAGTAAAGATTCAAAGGTTTGTTCATTTATTCATTCATTGGGCAAATGTTTATGAACCTGTTATGTGTGAGCCAGTTTTATTTATTTATTTATTTTTTATTTTTTTTATAAATATATTTTTAAAGATTTTATTTATTTACTCATGAGAGACATAGAAAGAGAGAGACAGAGACACAGGCAGAGGGAGAAGCGGGCTCCACGCCGGAAACCCGATGTGGGACTCAGTGATCCCATCCTGATCCAAAGGCAGACGCTCAACTGCTGAGCCACCCAGGCATCCCTCAATAAGTATTTTTGTCTTTTTTTTTTTTAATATTTATTTTTTTTTAAATTTTTATTTATCTATGATAGTCACAGAGAGAGAAAGAGAGAGAGGCAGAGACATAGGCAGAGGGAGAAGCAGGCTCCATGCACCGGGAGCCCGACGTGGGATTCGATCCCGGGTCTCCAGGATCGCGCCCTGGGCCAAAGGCAGGCGCCAAACCGCTGCGCCACCCAGGGATCCCGTGAGCCAGTTTTAAAAGGCCAATTGTAACTTAGATTTTTAAGAACTGATTAGATCAATATGAAAAAGATCTGGAAAAAAAAAAAAAAAAAAAAAAAAAAAAAAAAAGAAAAAGATCTTGGAGTTTAGCTGATTCTAAGCATAAAATGAGCTCTTTCTGTGAGACTTGATTGCTGAGCAAAGTTAAAAAATTTGAGGTTTCCCTGATTAAAATACTGTGCCTCATATTCAGTTTGTTAGGTTTCTCCTGGGATATTATATTTATAGTAGATACTGGATATATTTACCATTTTTACCTATGTACAGCCCTTTCTAAATAAACCTGTATTTACATGAGTCTATATCATTGATCTCAACCCATTGGACCCAGGGGAGATATCTGTCCCATGGATGGCCAATCTCCAGGCTTGCTAGTGAGTTGTAGTCAGGATCAAAGTAGGAATCTGGTGCAATCAGAGATTTGTTAAAAAAAAATTCAAATTTTGGAAACTGAGAAATACAGATTTAGGTGCAAAGGAGAGTGTGTGCCTGGAGCAGAAAGATCAAGATAGTTAGAACTAGAATAGCCATAATGGAACATAGGCAGGGTGAGTAAGTTAGGAAGACATTCAGCAAATAAAGAATGGCACTGAGAAAATCAGAGAAATGAAAATATACTGCCTTTAGAAGATAAAGATTTAAGTTATAGTTTCTAGCTTTTAGGTTCAATTTCCTTTTTTTTTTTTTTAAATTTTATTTATTTATGATAGTCATCACAGAATGAGAGAGGCAGAGACACAGGCAGAGGGAGAAGCAGGCTCCATGTAGGGAGCCTGACGTGGATTCGATCCTGGGTCTCCAGGATCGCGCCCTGGGCCAAAGGCAGGCGCTAAACCACTGCGCCACCCAGGGATCCCTAGGTTCAATTTCCTTAAGCCCCTTTTGTGTTGGTGTTGCATTTCTTACCCTTGGATTTCTGCAAGATTCTCTTTTTTTTTTTTTTTTTAAGATTCTCTTTTTTAGGGATCCCTGGGTGGCGCAGCGGTTTGGCGCCTGCCTTTGGCCCAGGGCGCGATCCTGGAGACCCGGGATCGAATCCCACATCGGGCTCCCAGTGCATGGAGCCTGCTTCTTGCTCTGCTTCTCTCTCTGTCTCTCTCTCTCTCTCTGTGACTATCATGAATAAATAAAGATTCTCTTTTTTAAAAAGAGCATCCAAATAGCCTTGACTATGTTATTTATATTGTTTAACAGCAATTTATTGTCAAATTAGATTTCTTTTAGGTAAGAGCAGGCAAGATGATGAGATCTCTGGGAACCCCATCACTGAGATGAGCACTTTTTTTTGACATTAACATAACACATGCCTTAGTGGTTCAACATTATTCTTAAGTGTTCTGTTTTATACTGTGGTCTGTGATGGGTTTTATGACCTGTGGCTTCCTGACAGTGAAAATGTATTTCTGGTGGTTTTATTGTACAGTTAGCACTTCTGTAGTCTTTATCTTTCCACCCACCTTTTGTAGAATGATAAGAGTTTATGAGTTCCAGTAATCAGGATTATTTAGTTTAAAGGCATTTTACATAGAATTATACTCTGAATTTTGCCATGAAATAATGAAAATCATCTCCTTGGAAAATAGCAACACTATGAAAGCAACCTATATTAATCCTATGCTTCCTATGCTTTGCAATATGGGTATTGGACATATGGGTTTTGTGGTCTTCTATATATATCCCTATCTAACATTAAGATAGTACATTATCTGAAAATGTCTAACAATGTAATAACATTTTGCTAAACTTTATTTTGAGTAATTTATTTTTATATATGGATGTGGGATGAGCAGGGACTTAAAAAATCTTTTAGATTATCCCCTAATTTTCTTTCTTTAAAGATTTTTTTATTCATTTATTTGAGAGAGAATGAGAGCGAGAGCATGAACAGGGGGAATGGTCAGAGAGAGAGAGAGAAGCAGATTCTTTGCTGAGCAGGACCCTGCGATCATGACCTGAGCCAAAGGGAGATGCTTAACTGACTGAGGCACCCCTATCCCCTAATTTTCATGAGAATTTTATTTACAAATTTCTAGACAGATGAAAGATCTATCATTGTTTTAAAGAATTTGGGAAATTGTATGTTTTCTCTCAGGAGCCTATTTTATATTGAAGTTCCCAGGAATAGGAGTTATTAATTATTCTGCCAACCTGGATCCCTTAGTATATCATTTGACTTAAAAATTTATATTTTGTCATCTCAAAATTTGCAAATGTCCTACACTACACAAAATCAGATGAAACTTCATTTTTCTTAACTGAAAGTTTCAGTGGAGTCATTGACATCTCAGGAAAGTTTTGAGATGCCGGCATCAGGATATGTGCAAAATGAGATTGTTTATACCTAATGAATAAAAGTAACTTTTATTAATATAGTGGAAACTGTGAGGGATGCCCGGGTGGCTCAGTGGACGTCTTTGGCTCAGGGTGTGATCCCGGAGTCCTGGGATTGAGTCCTACATTAGGCTCCCCAGAGGGAGCCTGCTTCTTCCTCTGCCTATGTCTCTGCCTCTCTCTCTCTGTGTCACTCATGAATAAATAAATAAAATCTTTAAATAAATAAATAAATAAATAAATAAATAAATAAATAAAGATAGTGGCAACTGTGATGGTTACTATGATACATTGGTTTCATTGATTAAGCATAGGACTAATGATGGGGTGATTATTATTAGTCAGTGAGTTTTGTTGGAATTCTAGCCAACCAGTGCAAAATATCTGCCATTATTAACAATAGGATCAGGTAAAAAAGTATACATATGCAGAATATAATCACATTTATTGAAGGTTATGTCTATTTATGGTAGGTTTTACTATCATAAAAGCCTAATTTCAGAGAAAAATCTAATTCCTTGATGGCAGGGACCATGTTTTGATCAGCCTAATATTCTCTGATAGAGTTAGCACAATGCCTTGCACTAAAAAAGTCTGTCCTAAATGTTTGATTAAGACAGTGTTTTGGTTATCCATTGCTGCTTAATGAACCATCCCCAAACTTAGTGAGTTCAAACAGCAAATATTTTTTATGTCTCACAAATCTTAGGTTGACCTAAATTTAGCTTGTTTGGGCTTCTGCTCCATGTTGTCAGCTGAAGCTGCAGTCATCTGGAGACTTGACTTGGCTGGAATGTCTAAAATGGCTCAGTCACATGGCTGATACTTAGTGCAAACTCTCAATTGGTGGCTTTGCAGTCGCCTCTGTTCTTTTTAATGTAGACTCCCATGGTAGTTTGGGCTTGTTATAGTATTAGCCTGATTCCAAATGCGTGCAAGTGGCGGATTTCTTAAGGCCTAGCCTCAGAAGTTTTACAGTATTTTGTTCATTGCATTCTTTTGGTTAGAGCAACTCATAGGGTCAGTCCAGATTATCAAAATGATTGTTGACAAATAGTTTTTTTTTTAAAACTTTTATTATTTCAGTTCAAATCATATATCCTTTCCCTAGATAAAATATTCTCCTGAAGTCCTGGAGGATTTGAGAAGAATAGGAAGATGGGAATCATAAATGAGAAGAGAGATTGTTATATTTCTTTTAATTGTCTTAACTTTTCCAACAGAGATATACTTGCCTGGTTGCTAGAGCACATTGATATCCCAATATGATTTATTTGTTCTTGGAGTAGACACAGGTGCTTTAATCAAAACATGTTTCCCATAGTTAAAAACCTCTGCTCAATTTTTGATAACCAGACACTTGTTTTGTGATTTGTGGGGAAAATAGGCCTAAGTTATAGGTCTTTGGAATGACTTCCCATACTGCGTCCTATAAATTATGTTTCTTCTCCCTGTGCTTTGGGGGATAAGCTTTTATTCACTTGAGGACACAGGTAGATTGTGAGGCAATGAGCAACTTCTTTTTAAGCAGCAGCATAGATACCCTGTTCTTTCATAGGATATTCCAGTTGACTGGTTAGTTTCTAAGCAGAAAAATCCCTGAGAGTAAATTAATTTTATTCTGTAATGTAATTTTATTCTGTAATCTAAGCATTTCCTTCTGCTCTGTTTTCCTGAAATTCGGCTAAGCTTCTTGATACTCTTCTGGTGGCACTTAATTTACTGTTATGGCTCCATTTCATAAGACAAAAGTTTAAAACTTCATGATGTTTCACAATGCATTTATAAAAATTTGGTTGTTCTACAGATTTATAGGAACTTGATTTTCATAATGACATAAGAAACAAATGATTATAAATGATTTGGTAGTAAATTATGGTTAATACTTCGTGATAAAGGGGATGATGTAAAATAACAGTAAAACTAAGGAAATTTTTATATATATATATTTACAATGTAAATATATAAATATTTTAATTGAAGCATAGTTGTAAATATATATATTGTAAATATATATATTTTAATTGAAGCATAGTTGACATATATTAGTTTTAGATATATAACATACTGATTCAACAATTATATACATTACAAAATACTCACCATGATAAGTATAATTATCCTCTGTCATCCTAAAGTTATTACAATATTATTGACTGTGTTCCCTGTGCTATACTTTTCATTCCCATAACTTATTTATTTTATAACTGGAAGTTTGTATCTCTTAATCTCCTCCACCTATTTTACATATCCCCTCCACCCACTCCCCTCTGGCAACCACTAATTTGTTCTCTTATTTATCTGTTTCTTTTAAAATTTTGTTTTGTTTGCTTGTTTGGTTTTTTAGATTCCACATATAAATGAAATCATATGATATTTGTCTCTCTCTGATTTATTTGTTTATTTATTTATTTTTAAATATTTTTTTAAATTTTTGTTTATTTATGATAGTCAGAGAGAGAGAGAGAGAGGCAGAGACACAGGCAGAAGGAGAAGCAGGCTCCATGCACTGGGAGCCCGACGTGGGATTCGATCCTGGGTCTCCAGGATCGCGCCCTGGGCCAAAGGCAGGCGCTAAACCGCTGCGCCACCCAGGGATCCCTCTCTGATTTATTTCACTTAACATAATTTCACTTAACATAATACTATTTTTTTAGGTCCATCTGTGGACCTTGTCCATTTGTTGTCACAAATGGCAAGATTTCATTCTTTTAATAGCTGAGTTATATTCCATTGTATATATGTATACCACGTCTTTATACATTCATCTTTTGATGGATGCATGGATTGCTTCCATATTTTGGCTATTATAAATAATACTGCAATAAACATAGTGGTACATATATCTTTTCAAATTAGTATTTTCATTTTCTTTGGATAAATGCCCAGAAGTAGAATTATTGGATTGTATGGTATTTCTGTGTTTAGTTTTTTGAGGAATTTCCATACTGTTTTCCATATTGGCTGCACCAATTTATAATCCTACTAACAGTGCACAAGGGTTCCCTTTTCTCTGCCGTCTGACTACAGTTGTTATTTGTTGCCTTTTCTATATTTTTCTTTTTATGTTCTTCCCTAATTGGATAATAATGAAGAAATTATAATGAGTATTTGTCTCTGATGATAATGCTCTTATGTATGCTTTCTAGAAAGCTTGAGGAATTTAGGAATTGTTGTTAGGGTTAAAATAAGAATATAATGTGGTAACTGAAGAACAGACACTAGGTTTAGAAAGGTCTTATTATATATTGAAAATATTAAAAAATTAATTTCACACAAACTGTCAGCTTATGAAATACTACATAGAATCCTAGCAAGCTTTCTAATATAATTTTAAATATTCTATTACAAGATATATTTGAGAAAGATAGGAAGTTAGTTACGTAGCAAAAACAATCCATGTTTTGTTCTTTTGCCTTTGAGAAGAATAAAGATTTTTAAAATATGAGAGTATATTTTGAGTATTACTTGGGACATCTAATCAGGTTTATAAAGCTGCAAAGTTACATAATCAAGACTGCCATAAATGTTAATATGTTACATATTAGATATGAAATGTGGAGGTAGGTTAGCAACTATAGAGAGCCTCTTGCTGAGTGTTTGTAGAAAGAAACAGTTTTTTAAATCATAGTTCCTATTTTGTGGTCACTTTGCTTTTTGCTCTACCTAGTCTTTTTTTTTTTTTTTTTTAAAGATTTTATTTATTTATTAATGAGAGACAGAGAGAGAGAGGCTGAGACACAGGCAGAGGGAGAAGCAGGCTCCATGCAAGGAGCCCGATGTGGGACTTGATCCTGGGTCCCCACACCCTGGGCTGCAGGCGGTGCTAAACCGCTGCGCCACTGGGGCTGCCCTCTACCTAGTCTTTAGTGGTAACTTTAGTCATAACTGTTACTCATCTTTGAGCCCAGGGCCGATGAAGAGAAGATTTAAAAAAAAAATAACATTACAATGTATGGCAAGGACAAAGAAAAGCTTCTATCAACTGGAAAACACTGTTGGTTTTTCACCTTCTTTTTATTTTTAAAAGATTCTATTTATTTATTCATGAGAGACACACAGATAGAGGCAGAGACATAGGTTAGAGGGAGAAGCAGGCTCCCCATGGGGAGCCCGATGTAGGACTCCATCCTGGGACTTTGGCCCTGAGTCCCTGTTATAAAATTCTTTTGTTCTGTTTCCCATAGAATGCATTGATATTTCAGGTCACATTTAAGTAATTTTTTGATTTTTTTAATTTCTGTTTTTTCTTCCAAGATTTTATTTCGATTCAAGTTAATTAACATAGAGTGTAGTACTGGTTTCAGGAGTAGAATTTAGTGATTCATTACTTACGTGCAACACCCAATGCTCGTCACAAGTGCCCTCCTAGTGCCCATCACTCATTTAGCCCATCCTCCCACTGCCCTCTCTTTCCCCCAGCAAACCCTCAGTTTGTTCTCTCTTTTTTAAAAATAATATTTGTTTATTTCTTTGAGAGAGTCAGAGCACGAGCAGGAGGAGAGGGAGAGAGAATCTCAAGCAGACTCCATGCTGAACGTGGAGCCTGATGCAGTCTCTGTCTCAAGACTCTGAGATCACAACCTGAGCCAAAACCAAGAGTCAGATGCTTAACTGACTGTACCACCCAGGCTCCTCCTTCATTTTATTCTCTATACTTAAGAGTCTCTTATGGTTTGCTTCCCTCTCTGTTTTTATCTTACTTCATTTTTTCTTCCCTTCTCCTATGTTTATCTGTTTTGTTCCTTAAATTTCACATATGACTGAAATCATATGGTATTTGTCTTTCCCTGACTACTTATTTACTTCGCTTAGCATAATACACTTTAGTCCCATCCATGTTGTTGCCAATAGCAAGATTTCATTTTTTTCTGATGGCTGGATAATGTTCCATTGTGTGTGTGTGTGTGTGTGTGTGTGTGTGTGTGTGTATCTTTATCCCTTCATTAGTCAGTGAACATTTGGGTTCTTTCCATAATTTGGGTATTGTTGATAGTGCTGCTATAAACATTGGGGTGCATGTGCCCCTTCAAATCAGTGTTTTTATATTCTTTAGATAAATACCTAGTAGTGCAATTGCTGGGTTGTAGGGTAGTTCACTTTTTAACTTTTTGAGGAACCTCCATACTGTTTTCCAGAGTGGCTGCACTGGTTTGCATTCCCACCAACAGTGTAAGAGGGCTCCCTTTCTCTGCATCCTCACCAACATCTGTTGTTTCCTTTGTTGTTAATTTTAGCCATTCTGACTGGTGTGAGGTGGTATCTCATTGTGGTTTTGATTTGTATTTCCCTGATGATGAGTGATGTTCAGCATTTTTTCAGGTGTCTGTTAGCCATATGTATGTCTCCTTGGGAGAAATATCTACTGCTTATTTCTTAACTGTATTATTTATTTTTGGGGTGTTTCAGGTCACATTTTTAATGTTTATACATTTTATATTTTTCTTAAGGTACTTTTCCTTTTATAAGATTTTAAAAATTTATCATTTGCAAGGATTTTTGGTAAGTTTTACCGTATTTAGATTTGCTTTGAACTATCTTGGTTTGGTAATCTAAAATTATGTAAATGCCATTTGAGTTTTTCACTTATTAGCATTTTTTGGCATAGTTTAATATTTCTATGAGATTATAAATTTAATTTAAGATATGTCTACACTGTACTGAAGATTTTTGACTCTATTTATTTATTTATTTTTAAATTTTTATTTATTTATGATAGTCACAGAGAGAGAGAGAGAGAGAGAGAGGCAGAGACACAGGCAGAGGGAGAAGCAGGCTCCATGCACTGGGAGCCCGACGTGGGATTCGATCCCGGGTCTCCAGGATCGCGCCCTGGGCCAAAGGCAGGCGCCAAACCGCTGCGCCACCCAGGGATCCCTTTGACTCACTTTAAAGACAACTAAAATGCTTTGAAACATTTCTGTTCTTAAAGAAAAAGCCAACTAATGACAAGCCAACATGATTTGAATTTTCATTCGTGTTTGTAAATCAGCACTATAATGATTTTCTTTTTTTAAGTTACAGCAATAACTGGAGAAGAACTAGTATATCTCCTTTATAAATTTGTTTCTTTGTCACCTCAATTTAGTGCAGAGAGTAAGGTAAAATGGAAAATAATGTGCCCTTTGGCAATAATGTACCCATCTGAGAAGCCCTTGTATAATCAAATATTATGAAAGTATTGAAATCAAAGCTTTATGTGTTCTTCTATATATTTTAAAATAAGAATGATATAGAATGTCATCAGAAGTAATGAATATCTTTGAAGTGATCTTAATCCCATTTTTGGAAAGCATGTTCAAATTACATTTGTGGCAGATAATAGGCTACATTATTCTTTATTTGACAAATTTACCTTTAAAAATCAGAAATGTCTATACTAACTTTCATTTCAGATCTGCCCTACATAGTGGCTAATATATTTCTACATTATGCAGACATTGAACATCAACTAGTCATTAGAGAAGTGCAAATTAGGACTGCAGTGTGATATAACCATACACCCATTAGAACCGGTAAAATGAAAAGTAGTGGCTACCACATGCTGGCAAAGATGTTGAGAAATTGAATTAACTTGAACATCTATAGGCTGGAAGAGAGTATATCTGGAAAATAGTTGGGCAGTATCTCAAAAAACTAAATATACAACTATCACATGAACCAACAATCACACTCCTGGACATTTATGTCAGAGAAATGAAAACTATTATTTGCACAAAAACCTGTATGAGAATACAATCATGGCAGCAGTAATAGTAAAAAACTGGAAACGATCCAAATGTCCTTCAGTAGGTGAATGGTTAAATAAACTATGGTATATTTATGCCATAGAGTACTAAATTGCAATAAAAAGGAACAAAGTACTGATACATCTAACAACTTGGCTAGATCTTGAGGACCTTATGCTGAGTGAAAAAAAGACCATCTCAGAAAATCATGTAATATATGATTTTATTTATATAACAGTCTCAAACAAAATGATAGAGATGGAGAACAGATTAGGGCTTGCCAGGAATTAGGGATGATGGAGGTGAAGAAGGTAGGTGTGACTATAAGGGGGGGTAGCACTAGGTAGATCTTTGTGGTAATGGAGTTTTATATCTTGATTGCACTGGAGGGTTGCAACAATCTACATATATGATAAAATGGCACAGAGTGAAACATTCTTTTTGTAGCAATGTCAATTTCCTGGTTTGGTATTATATTTACCTAAAATGTAACCATTGAGGGAAACTGAATAAAGAGTACATGTACCGCTCTGTACTACTTTTCTTTCTTTTCTTTCTTTCTTTCTTTCTTTCTTTCTTTCTTTCTTTCTTTCTTTCTTTCTTTCTTTCTTCTTTCTTTTTTTCTTCCTCTTTCTTCCCTCCTTCCTTCCTTCCTTCCTTCCTTCCTTCCTTCCTTCCTTCCTTCCTTCCTTCTCTTCTTTCTTTCTTTCTTTCTTTTTTTTTTTTTAAAGATTTATTTATTTATTCAGAGAGAGAGAGGCAGAGACACAGGCAGAGGGAGAAGCAGGCTCCATGCAGGAAGCCCGATGTGGGACTCCATCCCGGGACTCCAGGGTCACGCGCCAGGCTGTAGGCAGTGCTAAACCACTCTACCACCCGGGCTGCCCTCTGTACTACTTTTCTAATGGGGTAAAATTCACATAAAATTAACCATTTTACATTGTACAATTCAGAGGTATTTAGTATATTTACAGTGTTGTTCAACCATTGCCTCTAATACCAAAACATTTTTATCATCCCCAAAGGAAACCCCATACCCATTAAGCCTCTCTGTACTCTCCTTCTGCATAGACCCTGACAACCACTAATCTGCTATCTTTATGGAGTTACCTATTCTGAATATTTCATATGAATGGAATCATATAATATGTGATTTTTGGGTTTAAATTATCCTATTTAGCATAGTTTTTTTGAGGTATATTCATGTTGTTCATGTATCAATCTTCCTTTTTGTGACTGAAAATATTCCTTTGGAGAGATAGGCCACATTTTGTTTATCAGTTCATCTATTCATGGATAATGTAACGCCTTTTGTTTATTGGGACTGGTGCTGCTAGGAACATTGGGGGTGGGAAAGTGTTGTTTGTGAACAAGATCAGTCGTCCCTACATCTAGCTCTGTATCTCCACGGCACTTCCTTCCTGTAAGTACTGCCTACTTCCTTCCATTCCTTCCTTCCTTTTCCGTCCTTTCCTTCCTTCCTTCCTTCCTTCCTTCCTTCTTTCCTTCCTCTTCCTTCCTTCCTTCTTCTTTCTTTCTTTCTTTTTCTTCTTTCTTCTTTCTTTCTGTCTTTCTTTCTTCTCTCTCTCTCTCTCTCTCTTTTTCTCCCTTTCTGTCTTTCTTTCTTTCTTTCTTTTCTTTCGTTCTTTATTTCTTTCTTTCTTCTTTCTTTTTTTCCTCCATTCATTCTGTCTTTTCTTTTTTAAAGATTTATTTATCTATTTAGAAACAGAGAGGGAGACAGTGAGCAGGAGGTGGTGCAAAGGAAGAGAGAAATCCCCAAGCCAATTCCCCGCTCAGTGGGGAACCTGATGGCTCTATGCCAGGACCAGAGATCATGACCTGAGCTGAAACCAACAGTTGGCCACTCAACCAACTGAGCCACCCAGGCACCCCTGAATATCAACTTTCAGTTCTTTGGAGTATTTTCCTAGGAGTGGAATTGCTAGGTCATATGGTAATTCTATGTTTGAATTTTTGAGAATTACTAAACTGTTTTCCATAGTGGCTAAACCTTTTTACCTTCCCTTTGGCAATGTAAAAGGTCATAATTTCTCTACATGCTTGCCGACACTTGTTATTTTATTTATTTTTAAGATTTTGTTTATTTGTTCATGAGAGACATACATAAAGAGAGAGAGAAAGAGAGACAGAGATTGAGAGAGAGAGGCAGAGACACAGGCAGAGGGAGAAGCAGACTCCATGCAGGGAGCCCGATGTGGGACTCCATCCCAGGACCCCAGGACCAGGCCCTGGGCTGAAGGTGGCGCTAAACCGCTGAGCCACTCAGGTTGCCCTGTTATTTTCTTTATGAGAGTAAAGTTGTTATTGCATATTTGAAAGTTTCTAAGAGAGTTGATCTTAAAAGGTCTTATTATAGAAAAAATTTTCTATATTTGTAACTATGGTGATGGATGTTACTAGACTTATTGTGGTGGTCATTTCATAATAAGTATAAATATTGAGTCATTATGTTGTATACCTGACACTAATATAATGTTACATGTCAATTATACCTCAAAAAATTATTACAGTGTCCTCATGAGTAGAAAGTGGTATTTTGTGATTTTGATTTGCATTTCCCCAAAGACTAAAGATGGTATACATCTTTTCTTATGCTTGTTGGCCATTTGTACATTCTATTTAGAGAAAAGGCTCTTCAGGCCTTTTTCCATTTTTAAATTTGGGTCTGTCTTTTTTTTTTGTTGTTGTTGTTGAGTTGAAAGAGTTCTTTATATATTCTGGACACTAGATCTTTATCTGCTACATTATTGCAAATATTTTCTCCTATTCTTGGAGTTGTCTTTTCACTTTCTTGATAAGTGTTGATGAAGTCTATTCCTTTTCTTTGGTTGCTCTTACTTTTTAGTGTCATATATAAGAAATTATTGCCAAAAACAAGATAATGAAAATTAACCCCTATGTTTTCTTCTAAGAATTCTACAGTTTTAGCTTTATATTTAGGTCTTCACTCATTTTGAGTTAGTTTTTTTTTAATTTGGTATGAAGTAAGGGTGCAATTTCATTTTTTTTCATGTATATATTCAGTAGTTCTAGTACCTTTGTTGAAGAGACTATTTCCTACTCCATTGCATGGTGTTGGTACCCTTGTTGAAAGTCAACTGAAGTCTCAATTCTACTCCATTGATCTGTATGTCTACCCTACGCCAGTACCATGGTGGTTTGGTTAACTCTAGCTTTGTAGTACATTTTGAAATTGGGATATGTAGGTTCTCCAATTTTGTTTTTCTTTTTCAACATTGTTTTGACTATTAGTTTATTGAAATTCCGTATGAATTGTAGGATCAGCATGTCAATTTCTGCAAAAAGGCATTTGGGATTTTGAGAGGAATTACATCAAATCTGTAAACCATTTGGGGAAGTATTGCTATCATAACCATGTTAAGTCTTCCAATTCACAAACATGAATATTTTCCATTTATTTAGGTAATTTTTAATTTCTTCCAATAATATTTTGTAGTTTTCAGCGTACAAGTCTGAGTTCCTTTTGTTAAATTAATTCTCAAGTATTTTATTCTTTTTTAAAGATTAAATTAAAGATTTTATTTATTTATTTGACAGAGAGAAAAAGAGAGAGCACAAGAAGGGAGAGTGGCAGGCAGAGGGAGAGGGAGAAGTTGGCTCCCCGCTGAGCAGAGAGCCTGATGTGGGGCCTTTTTTTTGTTTGTTTGTTGTTTTACGGACTTCAGATGAACATTTATTAAGAACCGTCTCACTCAGCTACAATAAATTCCCCTTTATAAAACTTTCCCTAGTAGTAAAAATAACCCGACCCGGCCTCCTCTGGCAGCCCGTGAGCCAGGGCTGAGGCTGGGCTTGCCGGCCCTGCCCCGATGGCCGCCAGCTGAGTCCCTCACCTCAGTGGACAACAACAGCTGGGGGGGTGGGGGGAAGCGCCCTTTAGGGCTCCACGCGTGAGCCCCCGCACTCCACCCCCCACAGCCACGTGGGCCGGGTTACTCCTGCCCTCCCCATGGGCCACCAGGAATGGGGAAGAGGCATGTCATTCCACTCCAGGTGCAGACCCTGGTATCATCACCTGAGCCAAAGGCAGATGCTTAACTGACTGAGCCACCCAAATGCCCCTTGAGTACTTTTTTTTTTTCATGAAAAGGTGTTAGATTTTGTCAAGTGCTTTTCTTTTTCTGCATTAATTGATCTTGTATTTTCTTTCCTTCCTTATATTAATATAGTGTATTGATTGATTTTTGTAATGTTGAATCACCCTTGCATTCCTGGAATAAATCATACTTGATTGTGATGTTTCATCTTCTTAAAATGCTGCTTGATTCGGTTGGTTAATGTTTTCTTGAGGATTTTTGCATCTATATTCATAAGGGATATTGGTCTATAGTTCTCTTATAATATCTTTGTATGGTTTTGTTATCAGAGTAATTCTGACTTCTTAGAGTTAGGAAGTATTTCCTCTTCTATTTTTGGAAGAGCTTGAGATGGATTAGTCTTAATACTTTAGATGTTGGTAATATTTATCAGTGAAGCAGGAGCATTTAAAAGCTCTGTTCACCCATGTATCTCCTTTCCCAACAGCTTCCTTTCCAACAGCTTTTCAGTTCTTGTCTTGACTGTTATCCCTAGTTCCAGGCTGCTGTGGCCCATTGCCTTTGCCTTTATTTTATTTTATTAAAGATTTTATTCATTTATTCATGAGAGACACAGAGAAGAAAGAGGCAGAGACACAGGCAGAAGCAGGCTGCATGCAGAAAGCCCAATGTGGGACTCGATCCTGGGACTCCGGGATCATGCCCTGAGCTAAAGGCAGCCACCGCTGAGCCACCCATTTGCCACCCAGGAAACTGCTGTAGCCCAGGTCATATCACCACATATTGGGCAAAACAAAGGCAGCCCTTTGCAACAGTCCTTAAAGGAGCCATCATACATGTTAAAGCAGTTGCAGTTCTTTGAGAATAAGGTCTGTATTACTTTCTGTGTGTCATTAGCAACCTGCACCAAGAATTTAGGCTTCTCTGTCTTCATGACCACTGCTGATCTGAGAAGTTTGGGATTGTAGATGAGCAGTTTAAAATGTCTCAGTGCTTGCTTATCACAATGCAGCAGCTTCTTTCTTGACCAATCTTTCATCAGTCTTACAGGTTTTTGACTAGATTAGAGAGTTCTACCAGAGTTGATTTGACAATTTTTGGCAGCTTATCAGTTGTTTTTGTGGAGAGATAGAGCTCTGAAATTCTCTACTCCACTTTTGGTAACATTATTTCCGTACTATTTTTTTACAACTTTTTATAAATCTATGAGTATTTCAAAATAAGTTTAATTCTCTGACCTTCTAAGGGAACATGCCATTATAAATTCATAGAAAAATAGTCTTAGTGATTGTTTGCAGACATTAGTTATAGAAAGTATTTTCTGTATATATCCTTAATAATTTGGTTTAGAATATGACAACAGAGGAATTAAAAGAAAGAGATAGTGATTACTACCCTGATTTGAAGATTTCTAAATTTTAGTGTAATATTTTCTTGAGTCCCTAGTTTTTATCATATTCACCTCTCATCTTGGTGAGGTCAGTTTTCTTTGTATTAATTTATGTGTCACCTGGATGATACCCTTTTGTGGATGTTGAGGTAAGTATGATATGGTAGAGTGGAATTTGAAGGATATTTTATGAATATCTTCTATATTGAAAGGAGGGTAAATAGATATGAATAGCAAGTAAGGCAGATACAATTAGGATTTTTTAAAAAGATTTTATTTATTTATTCATGAGAGACACACAGAGAGAGAGGCAGAGACACAGGCAGAGAGAGAGGCAGCCTCCATGCAGGGAGCTGGATGTGGGACTCGATCCCAGGACTCCAGGACCACACTCTGGGCGAAAGGCAGGCACTAAACTGCTGAGCCATCCAGGGATTCCCCCCAATTAGAACCCAGCTTGGGACACTTGATTGGCAGCCAGTTGAGTGGAGGACTCTTGGTTTTGGCTCAGGTCGTGATCTCAGGGTCATGAGATCAAGTCCCATTCTGTGCTGAGCACAGAGTCTATTTAACAATCTCTCTCTCTCTTCTTTTGCCCCTCCCGCCCCCCAACATGCTCTCTCTTTCTCTCATAAATAAATAAATAAATAAATAAATAAATAAATAAATAAATAAATAAATCTGTCTTTAAAAAAGAACCCAGCTTGGGTGCCTGGGTGGCTCAGTTGGTTGAGCGCCTGCCTTCAACTTGGGTCATGATCCTGGAGTTCTGGGATCAAGTCCTGCATCAGGCTCCCTGCTCAGCAGGAGTCTGCTTCTTCCTCTACCTCACCCCATTCATACTCGCTCTTTCTCTCATTCTCTCTGTGTCTCTCAAATAGATAGATACAATCTTAAAGAAAAAAAAATGAACCCAGCTTAATTACTTTTCATTAGTAATTATTAACTTTTTAAAAAATTGATTCTCTTCTTCCTTAACACTGTCACCTCTTTGTAGAGAATAGAGTAAAAATCTCTATTTATTCACTTTGGAATTAGCTTTCAAATTCTTGGTTCAGATTGGAGTCAAGGAATCTGAGCAATTTTGAAAACTTGCTGAACTTGCCTAACCAATATGTGTCAGCTTTATTATATTGACATTAACTATAATATATGTATAAAATATGATAGATTGGTTTTTAAAAAGAGCTTGCGATGTATGTAAATAGGGGCTATTTATTAACTGAAGAGATCTTTCTGGAATATATCCCATCTGATAGGTACCGGATTAGGTGCTGAGAATAGAATGTGGGCAAAACCAGATTTAGTTCCTGCTTTTAAAAGCACAGTACAATCTCTACTTGGTATATTATTCCCCTATGTTGTAAAAACAGACTGCCTGTTAAATCTCTACAGCAACAGTTTGTTTCTTGCCTAGTGATTGTTGATTAGTTGTTGCTTTGTCTACATGTCTCTCCTTCCAGGATGAAAGAGCCACCTTTATCTGGGACATTTGGGTCTCCCATCACTCTCTGCACTCTAGCCACATGGATTTTTTTCTTTTCCTTGAAAAACCCAATGATTCTTTTTCCAGGGCCTTTTCCTATAAAATTCAGCTTACCTGGTACACCATACACCATATCGTACCTTCTCATCGGGTCCTTTTAAACTCATACTTAGTTAAATCTCAGCCAAAGTGTCAATTACTTAGGGAAATTTTTACTGACACCTAAGTCTGTGTCAGCCTACAGTAATTCAAAGTGATTAGCCAGTAATAATTGATTACTAGAACAAAAGTCAATACTCTTTAGAAGATTATAACAGAAACCAGAATCTCTGAAACTTATCATCCATAATGTCCAGTATATGATCAAAGTTCATAGTCATTCAAAAAAGAAGGAAAATGACACTCAAGCAAAATGAACAGTCAATAGATATCAACTCTAAGATTATTAGAAAACTGGACTTAGCAGAGAAAGGTTTTATTTATTTTTATTTTAAGATTTTATTTATTTATAGAGATGCAGAGAGAGAGAGAGGCAGAAACACAGGCAGAGGGAGAAGCAGGCTCCACGCAGAGAGCCTGACGTGGGACTCGATCCAGGGTCTCCAGGATCACGCCCTTGGCTGCAGGCGGCGCTAAACCGCTGCGCCACCAGGGCTGCCCCAGAGAAAGGTTTTAAAACAGCCAGTATAGGGGTGCCTGAGTGGCTCAGTCAGTTAAGCATCTGCCTTCATTCAGCTCAGGTCATGATCTTGGGGTCCTGGAATTGAGCCTTGCATCAGGCTCTCTACTCAGTGGGGAATCTGCTTCTCCCCTTGCCTCTGCCTCCTCCACTCTGCTCATACTCTGTCTCGGTCTAGCTCTCAAATAAATAAATAAAATCTTAAAAAAATAAAGCAACTATTATAAATATGCTCAAAAATTAAAATAATATTTAAAGAGTTAAAGGAAATGAATTAATAGGGAATATCAGAAAAAAAAGGAAAGTGTAATAAGAAAGTGAAATGCAAATCCTAGGTCTGAGGAATAAATAAATGAAAATTTTCTTGTATGGATGGATATGAGGGTGATCTGGTTGTGACATCTGTCACCCCATTGATCACTAGGCTTGATTTGGCTGATCTGTCTGGCTAGGCCATCCTCTTCCTCCCTCACTGCTCCATGTGCATCCCTCACAAAGCTGTGTGCTGTATTGAAGAGGGTGACCATCCCAGATAGGAGAGGACCATTCTTCTGTCAAAGGTATACAGGTAGCTGTGCTCCCCTGCTAGAACCTCCAAATAAGCTCTCAAGGTCTATTTGTAGAACATAGGGTAGTCAAGTTTCCAAGACTCCAGACACATCCAAATGAGGTGCTGCCTGTGGCAGTCTGCATTTCTTAAAAAAAGAAAAAAAAGGAAATTTTTCTTTCTTTCTACAGGAAAGATTTCCTGTATGAACTTAGCTGCCTGTGCAGTCTGCATTTCTTAAAAAAAGAAAAAAAAAGGAAATTTTTCTTTCTTTCTAAAGGTAAGATTTCCTGTATGAACTTAACAGCAGATTGGAGAAAACAGAATAAAGAGGAAATGTCAGTAGAAATTATCCAATCTTAGAAATACAAAAAAAAAAAAAAAAAGATTGAAAGAAAATGAATAGAGCCTCTAGGATCAGTGGAAAAATATTAGTTTTGCATGTGTGTAATTGGAGTCCTGGAAGAGGAGAGTGATGATGATAGGAAGCATTTTTGAAGATATAATGGATGGATTTTCTCAAATTTGATAAAAAATATTGATAAACAAAAAAATATATTGATAAACTACTCATCAAGGAAACTCACATTACTATATGTTCTACCAGTTCTATTCATAGATGTTTTACCAAGATAAATAAAATGTGCCCACAAGATTTGTATACAAATTGTTCCAGTTACTATTGCTGCATAACCATCCCAGATTTAGTAGCATAAATAAAGCCGTTTTATCATGGTCTTGGATTCTGTAGTTAAGAATTTGAGAAAAGACAGGTGAAGATGACTTTTCCCTTTCTCCAATGTCTGTGGTCTTAGCTAAGAGTGCTCAAAGGCTAGAGCTAATTGGGGGCTGGAATTATCTGAAAACTCACTCTTAAGTCTGCTGGTTGATGCTGACTCTTAGCTAGGACTCAGTAAGATTGTCTGTGGAGAACACCTACAGGTGGCATCACCGTGTTAGTCCTTGGGCATTTTCATAATACAGTGGATAGGTTTCAAGAATGATGGTCCCACAGAGAATCAGGTGGAAACTTGTATGACCTAGTCATAATACCAAGCTTACTTACATTCAAAAGGAAGTTACATTGATTCCACTTCTTGATGAAAGGTATGTGCAAGTTATCTTGTAAGGAGATTATATTGTGATCATCTTCAGAAAATACAGTCTATCACATGAATGTTTAAAGCCTTGATTCATAATAGCCCCAAACTGGAAGTAATCTGTATGCCCATCAACCAGTAAATAGGTAAAATAAGAAAGAACAAGTCCGCATAAGACCAAGCTATAGATACACTCAATGGCATGAATAAATCTCAAAAACATTATGATAAGAAGATGAAGCCAGAAACACATGTACATAATATATGATTCCATTTGTATGTAGAAGCTCTTATGCATGCTGAAGTAATCTATAGTGATAGA
Organism: Canis lupus dingo; assembly: GCF_003254725.2. Lineage (NCBI taxonomy): Eukaryota > Metazoa > Chordata > Mammalia > Carnivora > Canidae > Canis > Canis lupus. Next base: position 36,545,342 of record NC_064256.1, on the reverse strand, counting down.
AATCAAATCAGTAGTTGCCTGGGTTAGGGGGTTGGAAGGTTGACTGGAAAGGATGGCTACATAGAACTGAACACTTTCAATGTGTACATTTTAGTGTATATAAATTATACCTCAAAGTTGATTTTTAACAATTTAAAAAAATATTTAACAATTAAAAAAACTAAGGTCAGGTAGGAATTAGAAATAAGCATACAACTCTTTTGAGGAGTTTTAATGTAAAACAGGAACAGAGAAATATGAAACTAGCTGAAGAGGAAATGAGGTTAAGAATTTTTTGGGGGGAGTGAATGTTAGAGAGAAATTTAATTAGGGAGAGACAGAGACTTGTTAAAACAATTTTGTTAGGTGGGCAAGAGAGGATGGTTGCAGTTCATAATTCAAAGGATTGGCCTCAGGATTATGGACAATTCATTTGTAATTAATAGAAGGGAAGATAGAGCAGAAAGATACAGATGCTTCTAGATAGGTAGACATTTGGGAATTTGTGGAAGTTCTCTTCTGATTGTTCAGTGAAATAGAAATTAAGATTATCAGCTGAGATTAAGAATGGGAAGAAGGTTTTAGAGTTTTGAGCACCAGGTAGAATGAGCAGGGGAAAGTGAACAGATTGTGAAGCAACTGCATGATTGGCACGCAGCATTGAGGGCTTGCTTAAAGTTTGTGGTCATAATTTGTAAGTGTTGTTTTAATTGTTTTTTTCTACCTTGTTAAGCTGCATGGGTACTGAAGTGGACCAGGTGGAGAGTCGGATTTTACCAGGGGTGTATAAACAATTAAGGGCAAAGTAGTTGAGGGAGTACATTAAAAATGATGATTAGAATTGACTAAAGAATTTGAAATGGTGAGGAGAATATTGGGAAGCAACATTAGGTCCTGGAATGGTCAAAAGGTTTTGGGGTCTGCATGGAGGATGTGCTGGAAAGATAGAAGAAGTCAGAGGGGATAATAACAAAGGCTAGGGCAGTGGTTCTCAAAGTATCATATGAGGACCTCTTGAGGGTCCCTAAGAACCTTTCATATAGTCTACAAGCTTAAAACTATTTTCATAATAAAATGGGCTTTTGTCTTTTTCACTCCCATTAATGAGTATATAGTGTTGGTTTCCAGAGGCTATGTAAATGATGACTAAATGGATATATGCTTATAAGTCTTGTGTTTTAAATTTTTCTTTTTTTTTTTTTTTAAGATTTTATTATTCATTCATGAGAGACATGCACACACAGAGGCAGAGACATAGGTAGAGGGAGAAGCAGGCTTCATGCAGGGAGCCCAATGCAGGACTTGATCCTAGGACTCCAGGATCACACCCTGGGCTGAAGGCAGGTGCTCAACCGCTGAGCCACCCAGGGATCCCTGTTTTGTTTTTGAATATAGTAAATATCAATAGATATTAACCTACATAAATAAAAAGCGATTTCAGAGCTTCAGTGATTTTTAAAAATAATTTTATGTACAATTTTAGATATATATATTTTAAAGATTTTATTCACCAGGGCTAAATATTATTTAGATATTATTAAATAAATCTGGGATCCTATTATTTATTTAAAGACTGAGAGAAAGAGAGAGCACAAACAGGAGTGGCAGAGGGAGGAGAAAGAAACCACCAGACTTCTAGCTGAGCACAGGGCCCGGCTAGGAACTTGATGTCACAACCGTGGGATCATGACCCCAGTTGAAACCAGGAGTCAGACAGTTAACCGACTGCACCACCCTGGTGCCCCAGTCACCAAGAATTTAAATAGGAGTAGCTTGAAAGACAGACAGTGAGCCAGAGCTAAGGTCATTTAGAAATGAAGGGGAAGATGGTAGGGGAATTGATTGATAGACGAAAACTACATGAGTTTCAAAGAAACGTCTGGTGGATGGTTTGAAAGGAGAGAGAAAGAATGATCTGAAATGATAATAAGGAGGAAGGAAGACAGACCTAGTGGTTTCTTCCAAGGCTATGTGAGGAAAAGCAGTCATCTGAGATGACCACAGGGAAAGCAGTGTCTTCAGAGAAGAGACCTGGGTTTCATACTAGAAAAAGAAGAAAGAGACATTCAGAGAATTGTTAAGGACATAGAGGATTTTGCTGCTAACAGATTGTCAGTTTCAGAAGGCACAGCGAAAAAACTTCCTTCCAGAATTAGGGTGGGATGGGAGATGGCGGTAAAACCGAGAATGTGCAAGAGTTAAGATTAGTGTGTGAGGGCTGAGTGTAACCTGGGAGCTGTAGTTTCTTGTGGTGGCCAACATAAACGAGGATCCAGGGGTGAAGGGAATGATAACTTTTGTCTTGGTAGACCTGAAACACATAGTGGTGGTGAGGCTGTGAAAGTTTCAAGGGTGGGGAGGAATTTTGAAGCCTTTCTTTTGAGCAGTGCAGAAGAAGGCAAAGAGGACAATTTTACTTGAGCTTGAGCACATGCTAAACAAGTCAGTATTCAGATTAACTCAGCTATGCAATTGGGGGCTCCCATTTGATCTCTGTCAAGTGGAAGATAAGAGGCTTGAACTGTCTGGTGTTACTCGTGTATAATATACACACAGAAAAATGCACAAATTAGTGTGGGGCTTGTTGAATTTTCATCAAATGAACACACCTGTGTAACCAGCCCCTACATCAAGAAGCATAACATTACTAGAACCAAAAAAGTATTCCCTTAAGGGCAACCGTTATCCTAGCTTTTTTTTTTTTTTTTTTTTTTAAGATTTATTTATTTATTCATGAGAGGCACAGAGAGAGAGAGGCAGAGACACAGGCAGAGGGAGAAGCAGGCTCTACGCAGGGAGCCTGATGTGGGACTGGATCCCAGGACTCCAGGATCACACCCTGATCTGAAGGCTGATGCTAAACCGCTGAGCCACCCAGGTGTCCCTTGTTACCCTAACTTTTAACAATTGATTAGTTTTGCCTGTTCTTGAAGTGTATGCAAATATAATTATAGAGTATATTTTCTTTTGTCTGCCTTCTTTTCCACAACATTGTGACACTATTATAATTATAGTTCACTTCATGTGTGGAGCTGGATGCGGGACTCGATCCTGGGACTCCAGGATCACGTCCTGAGCCCAAGGCAGATGCTCAACCGCTGAGCCACCCAGCCATCCCTGTTTCTACTTTTTAACTATTTACAAAAACTGCTGCTATGAAAATTCCTAAGCACATCTTTCAGAAAACATATATCCATGTTTCTATATGGTATATTTTTTATGGGTGGAATTGCTGGGTCTATGGAAGATGAATGTGTTTTAAGTTTAGAAGATATTGCCTAAAGGTTTTCCAAGATATTGTATTTATTTATATCCACACCAGCTTGTATGCGTATTCTGTTTGCTCCATACCTTTTTCAACACTTGGTATTATTTGTCATTCATTCTAGCCATACTTTGAAATGTGTGTGTGTGTGTGTGTGTGTGTGTGTGTGTGTGTGATATTTTATTGTGGGTTTTAATTAATGAAGCTGAACACCTTTCATATGTTAGGTTTCCATTTGGGTAAGTGACGTGCTTGTTTTTCCTATTGGAGTTGTTTGCCTTTTCCCTACTAATTTGAGTTCTGTATATGTTTTGGATATGAAGCTCTTGTCAGATATGTGAAATGCAAATATCTTTATCCTACCCTGTGGCTTTACCTTTTTATTCTTAGTGGTAACTTTTAATAAATAGTAGTTCTTCCTCCCCACCCCAGTTTTATTGATGTATGATTGACAAAAGTTCTATATATTTAAGGTATAAATGATGTTTTGATATGCCACAATCAAACTGATTAATATATCCATCACCTTACATAGTTATCTTTGTGTGTGTGTGTGTGTGTGTGTGTGTGTGGTGAGAACACTTAATTGAGATATCTACTCTTAGTAAATTTCAAGTATACGTTTTTAACTGTAGTTACTATACTATATGTACATTGGATCTCCAGAACTTACTCATCAGATGACTGAAAGTTTACTCCTTTTTTTAAATTTCATTTTTATTAAATATTTTATTTATTCATGAGAGACAGAGAGGCAGAAACACAGGCAGAGGGAGAAGCAGGCTCCATGCAGGGAGCCCGACGTGGGACTCGACCCTGGGTCTCTAGGATCACGCCCTGGGCTGAAGGCGGTGCTAAACCGCTGAGCCACCTGGGCTGCCCCAGCATTTGTCTTTCTGTGTCTGGTTTATTTCACTTAGCATAATGTCCTCCAGGTTCATCTGTGTTGTCACAAATGGCAGAACTGCCTTCTTTTTAGGACTGAATAATATCCTGTTGTGTGCTATATTTTCTTTATTCATCCGTTGACAGGCAGAAGTTCTTACTTACTTTTAATGAAGTCCAATTTATTTTTTTAACTGCCTTATGATTAGTGCTTTTGTGCCTCTTTTTTAAGAAACCTTTGCATACTCCAAGTTTATGAAAGTATTCTTTTTTTTGAAAGTATTCTTTTATGTTTCCTTCCAAATGCTTTGTTTTACCTTTTTTCACTTAAATCTATAGATCCATGAAACTGATTTTTGCATAAAGTGTGAACTAGTAGGCCATGGTTCTCTTCCCACTTTCTACCCCATGTTACTGTCCATTGACTTAAGCCTCATTTAATTTAAAGGCTGTGCTTTTCCTACTGAATTACAGTGTCACTTTTGTTATAAATCAGGTGACATATATATGTAAGTCTGTTTCTGGCTACTCTGTTTCATTACTGTTGTTGTTTTTTTTTTTCCTGGCCCTTCTGATAATACCACACTGGCTTAACTACTATGATGTTGGTAAGTTTTCTAGTAAACCCTGATATTTAGAAGTTCAAGTCCTATAGCTCTGTTGTTCTTCAAGATTGCTTTGACTATCTTTGATCCTTTGCAAATCCCTCTTGATTCCTTTTAACCTTTAAAAAATTAGTCTTAATTTTAAGTAGGGAGTTATTTTAAATTTTATCTCCCCAATTCTCTGTAATTTGATGTAGAATGGTTTTATTTGTGATAATTTTCTGTCCTACTAGATAAACAATGCATAAATTTAAAAAAAGAACACTTATTTGCATTTATATTTACTTCGTTCCATTTTGTTTCACAAATAAGTATAATATAACAAGATAAAAATAAGTAGATCCTGGGGTACCGGGGTGGCTCAGTTGGTTAAGTGCCTGACTTCAGCTAAGGTCATGATCTCAAAGTCATCAGGCCCCGCCCTCCGGGAGTCTGCTTGTCCCTTTCCCTCTCTCTCTGCCCTTACCCTCACCCTCCACTCATGCTCTCTCTCTCTCTCTCTCAAATAAATAAATAAAACCTTTTAAAGAAAAAGTAGACCCAGGCAGAAAAAAAGTGAAACAAGAGAAAGAATTAATTCAGGCCTGCTTTTTTATGTATAGGCAGAAACTGTGACTCCCATCTTATTAAAATCAAAGCAAAGATAGTCAGTTATGAGAGTCACAGTATCCATATGTAAAAGCAAACTAATTATTCTATTTTTTTAAAGATTTTATTTATTTATTAGAGAGAGAGACAGAGAGAGAGAGAGCTAGCATACACACAGAGTGAAAAGGAGAAACAGACTTCTGCCAAGCAGGGAGCCTGTCGTGGGGCTCAATCCCAGGACCCTGGAATCATGACCTGAGCCAAAGGCAGACAGACACTTAACTGAGCCACTCAGGTGCCCCACAAACCAGTTATTCTAAAGAAGAGTTCTTGCTGGTGGTAAAAACTGAAGATGTGAATTTTCTCCTCTTTTGGATTTTTTTTTTTTTTTCCTCTTTTGGATTTTAAAGGTGATAACATATGATCTAGCAGGGTAACATTTAGGACACCATTGCAAAGCCCAGTTTATCTGAATGGACAATTCTATAAAATCAGTAGAATGATACAAATATGTGGTTTTTGATAGTTTGACTTGACCTAAGGATAAAATTTGGAATAAAAAATAAGTGGGCTATTTTTAATTCTAAAAAAGTAACATGCATATCTCTCAATTCTTAATTAATGGATGAATATATGTGTGTGTGTGTTTATACGTATTTTTCTTAACCATAGTTTTATTTATTTATTTTTTAACCATGTTTTTAATGAGAATTGGATAATAGAAACCTTAGAATATATTCTTTGGCAAGAACCTGTGTTGTTCATTAAGGCATATCTGTAAGTTGTAAACAAAAATGATTAAATAAAACTTTCACAGTAAAAAAAAAGGCCTCTCTGTACACTTTGATAGGTAGCTGAGAAGAGGCTATATGAGTTGATATTCTTCAATAGTAATATTTCATAGTATTAAAACTTTATTGCCACTGTAATAAGTGCTTTAATTTGTATTATTTATTACTGTAATAAGTGCTTTTATTTGCATTTTTTATTTTAATCCTCACAATAACCCCTTGAAAGTAGGTACTGTGGCTATCTGTATTTCACAGATGAAAAAAGTAAGGTAATACTACAAATAAGTAATAGAATCAGGATTCAGTTTCTGGCAATTATGCTTTTATTTCTACTACCTGATAATGCTGATGGAAATTAAGAAGCCTAATACAGGATTTGTGCCTGAATTAGGAGGTTAGGAAATTCAGATAGAGCTAAGATTTTTCTTCAAGAGGCAGTTTCTAGGTTTACTCTCATACAAATGGTGAAGAAAACCACATTGTACTTTCACAAAAATTTTGCTTGAGATAAATTTGTTTTGTATTTTCTTTAGCTTCTTTTTTTTTCTTATTTTTATTTAACTAAATCCCAGTCTTCTGAATAACTATTGTTGAATATGATCATTATCCTGAATATTATCACTTTTACTCTTGTTTTATGAGTATTAAGCTTTCAGGGAACCAAATCGCTGGTCTAAATATATTATAAAGAATCAAAATATAAGCAAATTGAATTACTTAAATGCTTTCTATGAAGTCATTTTTTAGCATGTCTTTTTATATTTTTACAGTTTTAAAATATTTTCTGCAATTTTCTTAAAACGCATAATATTTTGGAACTATTTCATTGAAACTAGGGGAAAGTGTTCAGTATGTTTTGCAGCTGGCATTCCTGAAAGCTAAATGAAAATTGCAGAGCCAATTTCATTACGTTGTGATATTTATACTTTTATTCAAATATTTGTGTTTGAATGCTTGTTTGTGTACATTGTTTTGAAATGAGCTTAGTAATTTATGCTTGAAACTGCTTTAATTTCACAAATAAGAAGTAACTACATTTTAGAGGATTAGTTCTATTCATTGTAATCTGACTATAAAATGTATTTAAAATTTTAGCATTTTTCTATGTTAACTTCCAGGTCGAAGGTCTAGAACAGATGTGGAAAGATGTTCACTTCAGAAAAAGGGGCTGTGGAGGAATGGTTGTCAGAGTTTAAGGTAATATTATTGTTTCAATATAATAATTATATACCAAAGAAGTTTTTTTTTTTTTTTTAAAGATTGTATTTATTCATTCATGAGAGACCCAGAGAGGCAGAGACATAGGCAGACGGAGAAGCAGGCTTCCTGTGGAGAGTGTAATGCGGGACTTATCCCAGGACCCTGGGATCTTGACCCAAGCCAAAAGCAGATGCTCAACTACTGAGTCACCCAGGCACCCTTGTTTGGGGCTTAAATCTCAGTGGCTCTTTTTAAATATTATTTTACTTCTTATAATTTTTATTTTTTTATGACTGAAAGGCTAAGAATCTACGGAAGCAAAAATATGGGCCAACAAATCTTAATAAGGAAGTATTTACACATAGTAATTTTTTCCAGAAAATCAATTCCTTTTTTATCCCAAGTGGTTAAAAGAGTTTGTTTTCTCCTTTTCATAGCAACACCACAAAGAATGGTTAAAGTTTCTGAACGTTAATGTTACCCTCTCCAACCATCAAAGATTTGTGATTGAAATGTGTCTCCCAATTTGGAGGGCAATGAGAGTGGGTATGATCAACAATGAGAAGATGGGAAGGTATCTGCCCACCTTTCTACCAATGGATCCTTCTCTAGTTGGCTGATTTTTGTTTTCTTACGAATTTTTCTCTATAATAGATAAAATTGTGTTCTTTTTTGGGGGGGAGGGGAGCAGCAGAGGGAGAAGGAGAAAAAGAGGGAATCTTCAGCAGGCTCCACCCCCAGTGCAGAGCCTGACATGGGGCTCTGTCTTTCAACCCTGAGATCATGATCTGAGCAAATACCAGCAGTTAGTTGAACCCTTAACAAACTGAGCTACCCAGGCAACCCTAAAACTGTATTCTTTAACTAGTTAATTGCTTGCTCCTGGTCCTCTGGGTCTTCTTACACATAATTATGTGAACTTCATGTTGATGAACCATAGGAATGAGGGTTTGGGCTGTAACTGTCACTGTCCAGCCTAGTTAGCCCACAATGTTCAGGGACAAATGTATAGTCTGTCAAAGTCAGACTTATTGGCTTGTTTCCAAGAGGGAGACTGTACAACAGGCACTGTATGGGCATCTTGCCAAACAGAGGACAAGACAAAATTACAGGATTTGGAGGAAAAGTGAAGTTTAGATGAAATGTAAATGAAGTAGTATTTTGATGAGCTCAAAACAAAGCAGGGCTGTGTATAAATCTGGTGTGGACTTCAAAGTGGACCCAGGGTCATGTTGACTTGGAAACTACAAAGTTAACATCTATGTGGAATGTTGTGTTCAGAAGTTCTGGCTTCTTATCTGAAGCTCTGGCTTGGTTGGAAATCAAGCCTGCTTCTTGGCGTCAAGGTGACTTAGATCCTCCAGGCAAGAGTGAGATGTTTCATTCTTACTGATGTATGTTCGTACAGCAAAGTTTTTGATATTTATGATTTTAGATAACAAGGCTTCTCAGTGAGTAAGAATACAGTTAGTCACTCAAAAAGGGAGGTTGTTATGAAGCTTCAGCTGCAGTGTGTCCTTGAGAAAAGTAATGTTTCCTGTTAATTTTGCAGCTGGCCTTATCAGCCATTATTACCTCATTCTAACAAATGGCTGGGCAGATTTTCACTTTGTCAGTTATTATAGTCATGAGTTGATTATCCTTCTATGGATCCCCTAAGTTATCATAAAGTGATATAGAATCTTATAAAAGTGCACTGTATATAGTGCCTTCTACATATTTAATATTTAATTTATTCATTCATGAGAGATACACAGAGAGGCAGAGACATAGAGAGAAGCAGGCTCCATGCAGGGAACCTGATGTGGGACTCGAGCCCAGGATTCCAGGATCACGCCCCGGGTCAAAGGCAGACACTTAACCACTGAGCCACCCAGGTGTCTCACCTTCTACATGTTTGAATAATTTGATTAAACCTTCCGCATATGTTATTTTTATGAGTGTTTAGAGTGTTTTCAAGCTTTTTTTTTTTTTTTTTTTGCTTCAGAAGTGTTTAACATGGTTCATTATATCATGATTTTTTAAAAAAATAATTATTTGTGAAAGAGAGGGATAGCCACATGTGTGTACATGCATGAGTGCAGGGAGAGGCAGAGGGAGAAACAGACTCTCCTCTGAGCAAACAGCCGGACATGGAGCTTAATCCCAGGACCCTGAGATCATGACCTGAGCCAAAGACAGACTCTTAACTGGCTGAGCCACCCAGGTGCCCCATCGTGATTTTTTTTGACAAGTTGATGGAAACTGTCAAGTGTAAGAGTTGAGTACTACTTCTAGGGCATTGTTATGTTTAATAATGAATACAAATTTGCAAAACAAACATAGCCAGCCAGTTAGCCATGTTTTAGTATGGGAGTTGAGGAAAGGGGGCATGTTGAAGGATGGGGTATCGGGGAGGGTTCAACTATTAAGGCAAATAATTGAAAATCATGACTTATTCCCTTACTTTCCTGTCCATTTATTTATTCCCTTTCTCCTGGCTTGGATATGTGACCCTAGCAAGTGTTGCAGTGAAGGGTAATGGGGCAGTGCAGTAATATGGGCAATAGTTTGCCCCAGTGTTTGAGGAAGTGGATAGTTGGGCAGAGGGTTGCAGAGGTAATAGGTAGAAGACTCAGCCAGAGTGATTACATTGGTAAGTTGGTTACTTTGAGTAAGTAAGTAAATATATGGAGGATAATGAGAGTTAGGTTACTCTGTGTCTGAGAAAGAAATTAGAAACATGGACAGGAAAAAACAAGAAAGAATGCTAAGGTGTTAATCTGGAATTGGAACAATCAATATGAACTAATGGTTCTAAATATGTATATGATAAAGCTATACATGTAAAACCACATATATATATATATATATGTTACATGTTTTGGTTAAAATATTTAAGAAAGGAAGTTTGGATTCATTTATATATATATACACAAATATATATATAATATATATAGATATATATATAGAGATATAGATCTCTCTCTCTCTATAGAGGGAGAGAGAGAGAGAGATGGGGGGGAAGCCTCTCTTTGGCTTTTTTTTTTTTTTTAAGATTTTATTTATTTATTCATGAGAGACACACACAGAGAGAGGCAGAGACATAGGCAGAGGCAGGCTCTATGCAGGGAGCCCAATGTGGGACTTGATCCCAGGACTCCAGAATGACACCCTGGGCCAAAGGCAGACTCTCAACTGCTAAGCCACCCAGGCATCCCTGGTTGTTTAATTTGATAACTATTGTGCTATTAAGGCTAAGATCATCAGATTGACAAAGGTATAGTACAAGCATATAGGGCTGAGAAGTCAGAAACACTTTGATGTAATTATAATTATTCTGCTAGGTAGTTTCATGATGTTGGAAAAATCACATTAACTTTTTTAGGTTTCAGTATCCTAACCAGAAAAAGTGAAGTGGCTGGTCTATGAGGATGATTTTAGTTTTATATTGTTCCATGGCCGAAGTCTGAACCCTCAACCCTATAACTTTATTCACCACACTTCTAAGCGCACAGACAACACAGTTTGCTTTGTGCAAATTTTTTTTTCCTCTTTGGAAAAACTATTCAATATCTACTCTAGCTATGGGCCCTCATTAGTATTTCTTTTATATACCAACAAAGTGATTAGACTTGAGACTCATTATTTCAAGAATTTCATGAGTAGTTGTTTCTTTTTTTTTTTTTTTTTAGATTTTTCAAAAATATATATTTATGTGAGAGAGAGAGAATGAGTGAATGGGTTTTGTTGGGGGGGGAGGTACAAAAGGAGAGGAAGAGAAACAGACTCCCTGCTGAGCAGGGATCCTGGTGCAGGGCTAGACCTCAGGACCCCTGAGATCATGACCTGGGCCAAAACCAAGAGTCAGATGCTCAACCAATTGAGCTATCCAGGCACCCCAAGGTTTTATGTGTTTATTCATTTGAGAGAGAGAGAAAGAGAGCATGCACATACATAAGTGGGGTGTGGGGCAGAGAGGGAAGGAGAGGGAGAGAGAGAATTTCTCAAGCAGACTCCACCTGGAGTGCAGAGCTGGATGAAGGGCTTAATCCCAAGACTTGAGATCATGACCTGAGCCAAAACCAAGAGCTGGCCACTCAACTGAATGAGTCTCCCAGGCACCCTTCCATTGTAATCTTTTCAAAGATTTATTTATAAAGTATTATCTTTCAGATTGTATTGTGCTTTTCTTAATGCTATGTATATATTTATCTAGCAGATTTCTAGACTCCTAACTTTTTAAATTTTCCTGTAGTCACTGAATCTTAAAATCTAATCTTGTGTATAATGTTGCTGAACAGAGTTGTTTTATTTATTGGTTCTCCATCCATCTGTCTGTCTTCATTAATTCTCTTCCACCCAACCCATATCACCTCCTTACATTTTAAAAAGCCATCTGCCAAATGATACTTTAGTATGAAGCATCTGTCTTCTTCAAATTTTGCCAAGACTAATTTCCCATTATTTTATTTTATTTTTTTGTCTCCAGTTCTGCCTTCTGAAAAGTGAGAAAACTTAGCTGATATTTCAGGCTAGTAGCTTTGAACTAGTACAGTGCAAGAAAATGTAAAGGTTTGTTGTAATAGTATTTAAATCCTTCAGTCTCTATTAGATTTTAAGTTTTTCAAAGCATTGTTCATAAACACAGCAATTATATTTCCTCCCCTTCTATAGACGAAAGTAGCTTTTCTCACATTTACAAAATGAAATAATGACAGAATTGTGCACTAATTTTTAGAAGACCTTTCCTCTCATTTAGCAGTATATTCCTAGACCCAGGGTATTTTCTGGGGTTTATCTTTTCAGAGAAGAGCTATCCTTTTGCCTTTAGTTGTTTCACAGAAAGTATTTTACAAAAAAAAAAAGAAAGAAAGAATTTTACCTCATGAAGGTTAATTGGTACATAAACTAAAAATTGTAATTCACCTTTTTTATGAATGTTATGGCCTAGGTAGTATATGTAATATTATAATATTTTTTATTCACTAATCATTTTTTAAGATTTATATTTCAATTCATTTAGTTTTAAATTTTATAGTTAGACACACATGTAATAGTGTATTTTTTTTGTGATAGTGTATTTTATACATATAAGTCAGATTCACTTCCATTCAGGGACTTAAAAATCTGTTGTTTATTTGACCATTATTCCCTTTTATATAAATTCCCCTAGTATTAGGTTACTCTTGATCAAATAACGGAAATTAAATGTTGCCTGGAGATCTTTTGTTACATGGTTTTGAAATATTGAAGAATGCCCTAATCTCTTTATGTAAGTAGTTGCTGTGAAACTTTTTTTTTTTTTTTTTTTAACTTTGGAGAATGGTGGAAGGTTTCCAGGTAGTTCACATTTACTTAGCATTCTGGTAAACAAAACTATTTTATTGACTTAAAAAAAGAATCTATTCGCTTATATATCTTAAGATGAAATGTGACCTATTTTTAAAGAATCTACTGAAGTGTAAATGGTAGCAATGTTTATTTCTTATTCTGTTCACCTATAATAAATCCCTTCAGCAAAGGTTTGAATATGAGGCCTTGTGCTGAGTGCCACGGATGGAGAGATGGATGATAAAATAGTTCTTTCCCTTAAGGAGCTCATGGTAAAGTAAAAATGAATCACATATCAATGGTATAAACATTTATGCTGTTTAATTTTCTATGTCTGTTTATGGACATGTACACTTACATGCACTAACCATAACTGTTTTAAATTATGAAATACTAGGAGGTGGGACATGTAAGAAAATAGTGTACATCTTGGAATGACTGTTAGGAATATTTTGAGATATTATATGTACTGCAGGATTAGTATTTGTTAATTGATTGAAGTAATTTACATAAGAAAAAATAATGACTTGGAGACAGATATTAAGAAAGGGGTATACTCTAGAAGGGTAAGTTTTTTCATTTGTTATAATGAAGTGTTTTGTTTTTGTTTTTGTTTTCAGATTTCACAATTACTTTTACCCAAAACTGTCTGACTAAAATTTTATTTCTTCCCATTCCTCTCTGGTCATGGTGTCTTTTCTGAATGGGTGGTGCTGGCAAGCTGTAATTGGTTGTCCATGTTTTAATGGCATTAGGAAAACTAGTTTGAAAAAAAAGAAAAGGAAAACTAGTTTGTTGATAGTGTGGCTTTTTCTCTAGTTCTGAAAGGTCTAAAATTTGCCCCTTACTCCTAAATTAATAGTTACTATATGTAACTCAGTAGTTACTTTGATAGATGATCTGTGGCTTTAAGGTTTGAAACATTATTAGATTCTTATATAACATGTTTATTAAGAAGTAGGATCAATATCACTAATGAGATTTGTAACTTATATAATGCTACAAAGAAATATATCTTTGGATTTACACATGCTTTGTATTCTCATTTCTAACCCCAAATTGTGATCAAAGATGAAATGATAATGTTAATTTCTATCCCGGTTGATGATAAGAAAATTAAATATATTTTTTGTTGAGACATGATTCACATAACATAAAATTCATTGTTTTAGGGTGAAAATATAGTGGTTTTTGGTATAGTAATAATGTTGTGCAACTAACACCAGCATCTAATTCCATCACACCAAAAGGAAACTCCATACCAGTTAGTTACTCCTAATTACCCCTCCCCCTATCTCTGGCAACAACTGATCTACTTTCTGTTTATGGGTTTGGGTATTCTGGACATTTCATAAAAATAAAACCTATTTTTTAAAATTTGTTTAGACACTACCAGAAACATCTTTATCAAATTATGCTACAAATTTGAAAGACAAGAGTTCTTTAGTTTCATCTCTGTATAAAGTTATCCAGGAACCACAAAGTGAGGTAAGTACTTTTACAGTTTATTGTACTAGTAGTATTCAATTGATTGATTTTAAATTTTTTATTATGAAATATAACATATATATGGAAAAGTAAGAAAAGATATGTTTAAGGAACTTTAATATATATTATGGATTTTTATCTGATTACATTTGAGAAATGGGTTGGAGAGGATAAGAGTAAAATACTATATCTTCAAAAACTGGTAGAGTTGAAAAAGAAAAGAACTATAGTAACATGAACTTCACTGTACCATCTCCTAGGCCAAGAGATAAGATTACTACCATATTCTAAAAGCCATCTCTGAACATGTTCCTCCTCTTCCTCTACCTATTTGCCTGTTTATCTATCTTGTTAGAGGTAGCCTAGAAAGTCAAGATAATTATATGTATTGACAGATTCAACAAATATTTGTTTGCTCATTATGAGCTAGCTTCAATGCTAAGCAATAGAAAATCAAAGATAAATAACACATGGTCTTTATTCTGAAAGAAGAAAGAGGGAGAAAATAAGTAAATACATGTTTTCAAGGCAATGCCTAGATAGATATACACAATTCCAGGTATGCAAGGTGAAGGGACATTCCAAACTGTTGGATTAGTATATAGAGGGCTGAGAAAATGCAAAACATTTAAGGATGGCAACCAGTTTGGCTCAGCTGGTGTTTCTCTGTCCTTCCTTCTTTTCTCTTGCCCCCATCTTTTTTCCTTCTTTAGAAAGAAAATGTAGTTTGAAGGTGATAAAATGACCTATACTCCAGATCCTGGTGCTTACAAATCCCACCATTCATAGTAGAAATAGAAAAGGATTGGAGATAGCATGGGAAAAAAGGCATGGCATTTGGGGAAAAAATAGGCTAATGCAATAGTTAACAAGAGAATAAGAGTGGTACTGAACTAAAGCTGGAAAGATTGGTTTAGGCTGTAACCATGGTGAGCCTTGAATTCCATCATAAGCAGTTTAGACTTTTTTTGCACTAAAGGCATGACTTGATCAGATTATTGTTTCAGGAAGTTGACTATGTGGAGGATAGATTGGAGAATAGAAAAATTGAAAGCAACAGATGCTAGGACAATAGCCTAGGAGGGAGCTATTGAGAATGGAAAGAGATGGAGTAGAGGGGAGGGATATGAGGTATGTAGTTCTTTTTGTACCCAAGTTTGGTAGATCACATGGCAGGTCTAACACCACTAATGTTATTATTCAGTGGTAAAATAACATAATCTTGAGTCTGGTCCCATGTGGATCTATGTGTCCTTTGGATGAAGCTCTTAAAACTACAGTCTATTTTATTTATTTTATTTATTTGGAAAGGGGTTCTGGAAAAACCCATCTTCTACTGATGATGCTATAAAGTGCATCATGACTTTTACAGGCTGAAGAAAAGAGTAGGGATGAAATTGATAAGCCCAAAACTTTATTTGGAATAACCGAATAAAACAATCATATTTTGCTTCTTCCTTCCTTCTCCCCAATGTTAAATTTGTGTAGTACGTATAGGTAGCTTATTTTCTTGAAGGGTTTTAGTTTTTAATTATTGGGTGGAAGGTATTTTACAGTTTTCATGTTTGAGAATTATTTCACCAAATAGAATAAGAATAGATATATGTTTTATTATTTTTTTAATTAAATCTTGTTTCTAATAGACTAGCTTGGTTCATAGCATTTCTTTTATTCAAAATGAATACAGTTCTCATGGTTCAGAGTAGTAGTTCTCAAAATATTTGTGGTGAAGGACCAGTTTTTTAAAAAGTTTCAATCTGTCACAGACCTATATATGTAGCTAATATACATGATGAATGTGCAACTCACATCATATGTGAAGTACCACACAAATTTGATAAACCCCTACTGATCTATACTATATCCTGTTCAGTAAGGGTGCTGATCACCTACTTGGATGTAAAAGTTTCTAAATGTTTCCTCGCAATTTCTGTATTTACATTGTTGGGCACTGGTGACATTTGTGGATAGTCTTTGGTTCATGGACCACACTTTTAGAAACACTGGTTTAGGAAGTTTTGCATGTAAGTTTGTTTTATGTTTTTAACTTGATTCATGTGGTAAAGATGGTGTATTCTATATCTTAAAACACAACTCAATCTTAAAAAATATATTTAGAAGTGCTTCTAAAATATAATGGTGTAATCTAATATCATAACCTCCCTTTTTCTCTTTAGAATATTTTGTATCTTAATTTGGAGATATTCCTAAAATGTTGATATTATTCATTGTCTTTTGGCATTTTTGAAATTTGGGACATTGTTTTGGGTGTTTTTTAAAGTTTAGCAAATTTAGTATTTGGATTTTATTAATAGAACTTTTTTACTATTCAGTTTATTTTATTTAATAAGTATTTATTGAACCCATATAATGTGCCAGAAATCACTTAGAAATGTAGCAGTGAACAATATAGTCCTAATTCTTGATCTTTTGGATTAGAACTTGTATTCTGGTAGGTAAAATAGACATTAAGCAAATACTTAAATGTATAATACAGTGTTGGGTAGTGATAAAACCATGAAGAAAAATAAAGTGGAGTAGGAGGAAGTTTGTGTTGAGGTTCAGGAGGTATTGGTTGAATCAGCTCTGAATGAATTAGGGAGAAAAAATAAAACTAGGGGCAAGAGTTTTCCAGGAGAGGGAGTAGTTGTAACTGCAAAGACCCTGTGATAGAAAATGTGTAGTATGTTCAAGAAATTATAGAGGCAGTTTATGGGTACAATGCGGTTTGCCTGAGTGGTCCTTTTAATTGACTGTAACTTTAAGACAGGCATATGATTAGAGGCTAACAGACCTCAAGTGTGTTATGAAATCAGTTGTTTTGTGAAAGAGCCACATAGTGTCTCTTTGGTGTTCTGGGCATAAGGAGCCCAAAGTATGGAGCGACCACTCAGGGCCTACTAACACCTGAATGGTGGTATCCTTCCAACTTTTTAAAAATCTTTTTCCTACCTATGTTCTTCAGGAATAGCTCAATGTAAAAAAAAAAAAAAAATTAATTTGCAAGATTTTCTTAACTTTTCCCCAACTTCTATCCCTGCTTTAGTCATTGAAAGGTATTTTAATGTCACATTTCTATTACTATTAGAAATCTCTCTGAGGTTAGTCTTCTTATCTGCAAATGGATTTTTGTAAAAGTTTATTTGTAACTTAACTTGTTTTAGAATCCATAATGTATTTTAGAATGGAAAGAAGGTACATGATTTTTAGGTTCTCATTAGACCCATAAAAAGCCCATTTAATACCTGAAAATATACTTGAAGTGCAGCTCTCTTAGTAGTACTGTAAAATCTACCCACCAAATATAACAATATGTCCATGAGAAAATACGTACAAAAATTCAAACCAAATACTGTTAATACATCATATTCTAATGTTCCATTTACTTGTCTCAAATATATTCAAGTTAGGTAAGTCAAATACTGCCTGTTTTTCTTACATTCTATATCTTTCCTGATATTTTTCAGGTATGTTTGTAAAGGAGTCAAAAAGTGTTAGCTCCCAGTTCTGACCTTTGTGAGCTGCATAATTTTGGTTATAGTAGATAGTCTCTTTGTCTCAATTTCCATATGTAGAAAGTATGGATAATGATATTTTACCTACAATGTTGTGGGAATTGAACAGGTTCAGGTACTTTGAAAGTATTTTGCATGTATTAAAATACTGCACAGATAATGCATTTCCCTCTGTCTTGGTTTGACATGCATAATTTCATCTAACCTCACTGTAACATAATGATTTCTCCACCCCTTTGAAGCTGTCTTCATTTGGTTCTGCTTTCATAAAACAAAAGCTCATTTAATTTTGGATTTTTTTTTTTTTAAGATTTTATTTATTTATTCATGACAGTCACAGAGAGAGAGAGAGAGGCAGAGACACAGGCAGAGGGAGAAGCAGGCTCCATGCACCGGGAGCCCGATGTGGGATTCGATCCCGGGTCTCCAGGATCGCGCCCTGGGCCAAAGGCAGGCGCCAAACCGCTGCGCCACCCAGGGATCCCATTAATTTTGGATTTTAATTGGTTATAAGACCTTTTGAAAGTGTTTTGATTAAAATTGTGTGTTCATGCAGACTTGAATAAATTTTTTTGAATAAATTTTCAACATATGATTTCATAATTTCCCAAATACTTGTTAGAAAATATCAATTGATTTAACCAAAGTTTTCCCAGGTATTTAAAGATGAGGGATCTTACACAACAATACAAGATTGCTGATGTTGGTCCACGAAGAAATTTAAAAAACCCTACCTTGAAAGCCAAACATTTCCCTTCCAGTTTTTCTTTTTTCCTACCACCCTGAACCCAATTATTCCAAATTCCTACCTTAAAAATGTCTCTTGTGACATAGGAATGGGGTTACTTTGCTTCCAACCCTCCACTTTCCTGTTACCCTTGCTGTGCCACAGTAGACGCCTGTTGCCTCTTGACAACCACTTTGGGAGTGAGAGAAAAATATTCCTTAACTGTCAGAAGTTAGATAATTTTTCAACAGGAAAGACTAGTTTGACTTAATGTTTATTGAAGTGTAACTTTCACTACATCTTGTGTAAGTAATACTGACTTTAATTGTACCCAATATTTACATATTTAGCATATTTGAAATAAAAATATCCACTGTATGTTAGTTTCTATTCATTACAATTACTGCAAATAGAAAATTTGTTTAGTAAATTGATTTAAATCAATTGCCTAAGTTGGTTAAGTGAATGAATTATAGTTCATGGAAAATACAATAGTCTAATGTTTTGAAAATTCAGTACCTTGTAAATCTCTTCACATATCTATGACATGTGAGTGATCATTGTATATGCTTTAAGATGGTATTTTTTTTTTTGGTAAGATGGTATTTATAAATAAGAGTCTCTTATGTTAACTTTCTGATTTAAAAAAAGGTCTATGATATAGATTCAGTCAGCTCTGTTAGCTGGGTAATGCTGGCATGTGGTGGGAGAGAAAAGGTTAGAGATAACTCCAAATTGTGTTTCAAATAAAATGACAGCAATGTTTAGATTTCCCAGGGGCAATCAACCATGGTTACGATAGGGATCTAGATTTAGGGGTGCTGTAATTATTCAGCTATTCCACATACATTGCTGTTGGATGCTGCCTAATTATAAGCTCAGGAGGGTGATATGATGATAACTACCTAGGGTTCCCATTTCAATTTCTCCAACTCTATACCTAATCATGTATAAATTGACATGTTTTATCAGGAAGATAGGATATTAAGGAAGAAACTTCTTACAACCTAACTATTTTAATAAGTTAAAAAGATATGGTATAAATAACAATATCACTTTAGAATTATAGATTATTTTAAAGTTTACAAGTACTTCCAAATACATTTATTTTGAACTGTTTGGCCTTCCACTGGAAGTAAACTTGCAAAGGTTTGCTAAATAGCTTAAGCAGTAAATAGTTTTGCTTTCAAAAACATGAAAACATTTATATATTTCAGTAATTACCAATCAGGGAAAACGATTTATATTTCATATGTCGATGTCATTCAAATATAATTTAATCCTTGAATTAACACTGCCTTTTTTCCAGTTGCTAGAACCTGTCTGTCACCAGCTGTTTGAATTCTATCGCAGTGGAGAAGAACAGTTGCTTCGATTTACACTGCAGTTTCTTCCAGAATTGATTTGGTGCTACCTTGCAGTCTCAGCCAGCAGAAATGTGCATAGCAGTGGATGTATTGAAGCTCTTCTTCTAGGGGTTTACAATTTGGTTTGTATTTAATGCACTTAACAAATGTTTGCAAAAAGCAAATATATAACCTTTTAGGCAAAAATGAATACATAGTATCAACTACTTTTCAGTTTAGTAAAGCTAATATTTGTTTTCATACATCAAATGATTCATAGTTCATTCTCTCAAAAATAACTCTATGGAGGTTGAAAGCTATATGGGCATACATATAATTATGTAAATAAAATTTTTTGGATTGATTAAAGACTAAAAATCAGACCATTTCAGTTCTTTTATGGTGGTATCTAAAAATAATTAGTGTTGAATTTTAAATTTTTCAAATTTAAAATCTATTGTCTGTAAATTGTCTTTTAATGACCTTCATAAAACGCTTGGGAGAAAAGATCTAGTGAAATAGGTAACACCAAAATTTCATAAAATCTGGACTGTCTCATGAGTTCATACTACTGATTTAAATATAGTTTTCATTACTCTTCTCTTTGTGTATCGATTAGTAGGTATTCTAGATATTTAAGGTTTGTTATTTTTAAAAAGGAAAAGAAATTTAAGGCCTTGTCTTGACATATTTCATAATTATGTTAATTGGTTTAGGAAATGTAACTTTTTACATGAGAAAAATCAGTGATTATTAACATACTACACATCTCTATTTCAGCCATCCTGTATTACTATATCTTAAAGAGGAAGATTAACTCTTAGTGTTTATAAATAATTCATAATTGATTACCATAGTTTATGATTTTTAGCTAACTTTAAAATTCCTTTCCTTTCAGGTTTCTTTTTATTTATTTATTTATTTATTTTTTTTCAGGTTTCTTTTTAGACTAACAGTTTAAAATTAGTTTTTAAGCTTATGCATAAGAAATAAATATTTTAAGATTTTTTTTTCACTTTTATAGGAAATAGTTGACAAACAGGGACATAGCAAAGTATTGAGTTTTACGATTCCATCTTTATCCAAACCATCTGTATATCATGAAGTAAGTGACATTTTATCAAAGTAAATTTTTTGGTTCTAAGATTTGTAGGTCCTATAAATGAGAGTCTGGTTATTGAGGCTCCTCCCCCCAAATTGATTAATTTATTGGTATCTTAAAAAGTAAAAAACGCCAGAAAAAGTATTTACTATTCCCAAAGTGAAATGAGGAATCAGAATCATAAAACTTTAAAATCTGATTGTTTAAGAGATCTATTGAAATATTGATTTTGAAATATTTTTCTCTTCTGATGGATAAAAGTAGTCTAATATTTTTATATGTGGCAATTATGTATTTCTGGAGTTGAATTTTTTATTAAGTCCTTATTTTAATTCAAGTGTAGCTTACATACAATGTAATATATTCAACAATTCTATATATCATCTGTATTGGTATAAAAGTTTTGAAGTTAAACTATTTTTATTTCTATTTGTGGTTTAGTTTTTAATTATTTTTAAGCCTTTGAGCAGAAAATTTAGTAGGGAGTCACAATATTCTTAAGAAATGATGTTCATGGAGATCATTCTTAGTGGTGTATATATTAACATATTTTCAACAGAATGGCTTTTTTTTTCTTTATTCAAATGTCTTTAGCCTTCCAGCATTGGGTCCATGGCTCTGACTGAGAGTGCACTATCCCAGCATGGTTTGTCAAAAGTTGTGTACAGTGGACCTCACCCCCAAAGGGAGATGCTGACAGCACAGAATAGGTATACCATGGAGATATAACTTACTATCCCACTACACTGATATTTAAGAAAATTGTTTTAATAGATTTATAAGTAATGTTTAATAAACTCTATGTGACAATTTAACAAATATTTGGTCATTTAATACAAGAGAAAAACACATTGTCTTGCTTCTTTATACTTCGATTCAGATGTATTTTTAAAATACATTTTTAAAATAAGTTTCAGATGACTGACTTGAGAAGTCTTTTTTTTCTTTTTAGTTTTGTATTGTTATTGATATGGTTATATTGTATGGGTCTATTCTATAACATAGTATCTTTCCATAATGTCTGCCTAATTATGGTTGACTTCTTAGAATTCTAAAGGCTTGTAAATATTGTTTTCATTTGTCTTCAGGTTTGAAGTGTTAACATTCCTTTTGTTGTGTTACAATGCTGCCTTAACCTACATGCCCAGTGTTTCTCTTCAATCATTGTGTCAAATTTGTTCAAGGTAAATAAAAATTCAAATTTTTTTAATATTGAAATATATGAATCTAGGATTGCTAGTTTGTTACATACCTAAGTTATTTTTGTTTTGTTTAATCCTTTGTTTAAAACATTCAAGAAGTTAATATAAATCTCAGCCTAGCCAACATACAGAAAGCTCCCAGTAAATGACAGCTCCAAAAAACATAATGAAGAGGGTAAAGGTGAATAACATTTTAGTGGAATATTTATTTTTTTTTAATTTTTTTAAAGATTTATTTATTTATTCATGAGAGAGAGAGAGAAGCAGAGACACAGGAGGAGGGAGAAGCAGGCTCCATGCCGGGATCCCAACGCGGGACTCGATCCCGGGACTCCAGGATCGTGCCCCGGGCCAAAGGCAAGGCGCTAAACCGCTGAGCCACCCAGGGATCCTTTCTTTTTTAAAGATTTATTTATTTATGCATGAGAGAGAGAGAAGCAGAGACACAGGAGGAGGGAGATTAGTTGAATATTTAATCAGAAAAGAATCATGCCGTATAATTAAAAGGATGGAACTGTTAGGACCTTTTGATTTTTGGCATGTGTTTGGTTTTTGTTTTGTTACTTTGTTTTTATTTATTTTTATTGTGCTCTAATCTGGTACCAAGAACAAGTAAGAGATACTGGTTTTTAGGCTCTGTTTGCTAAAAAAAAAAGAAAAGAAAAATTGGGCCAAGAGGTTGCTTAAATAAATTATGATAGTTCCTAAGTATACTATGCAAACGTTTAAAAATTGTATTTTAAATGGGTATTTAATGATAGTATATATGGTATGATTCCAGCATTGACTGAGTATGACCAGAATATTAATAATACTTATATCTAATTAGTGGAATTGTGGTTTATTTCATTTTCTCCTGTATGATTTTTTATCATTCTTTAAATTTTCTATGGTGAACATATTACTTTTTAAAAAAGAAAACAAAACAGAAGACAGAAAATGCCTTTGGTAACTCAAGTAAATAAGGGAAAAATGGAATTAAGGGGTTTTTAGACTAATTTAGTTTTGGGGAACTAATTTAGAAGATGCAATTTTGTTTTTTTAAAAGATTTTATTTATTTATTCATGAGAGACACAGAGAAAGAGGCAGAGACATAGGCAGAGGGAGAAGCAGGCTTCCCCACAGGGACCTGATGCAGGACTTGATCCCAGGATCCTTGGATCACAATCTGAGGCGAAGACAGATGCTCAACCACTGAGCCATCCAGGCACCCCTAGAAGATGCAACTTTGGAAAGTTGGTAAGAGGGAGGGTGTCTAGAGCAATACTTAGAAATCAAATCAAAACAAACAGAAAAGCAGAAATTGATACCTAATAGGATAGAAAACCATGCAGGACTAGAGGGAGAAGGGAAGTAACAAGGCAGAAGACTTGTTAGAGAGATAGAGAAGTGGGGAATCTTTCAGATGACTCCTGAATTGGAATTTAGTTATATTTCCTAGACCTTGGAAGGCACCAATTTGCTGATATTCCTATTTGCTGAGTCTTTCTAACATGTTTCTCATTTTAAATCCTTTAAAGGCAGAGGTGTCCAGAGTTTTGAATTTCACGGATCTATAAAATTTCAAAAAAAAATTAGACTGGGTGGGGTATCTACATAACATTGCCACCCTTTTATTTGTCAAGTCATTATGTTATAAATATCTATCATGAACATTATTTAACAAAAGGGAGACCATTTTAACACCAAAAGAGGTTGGTGGCGGGGAGTAGAAGAGAGGGACAACAATTTATATGTTAAAAATGGGATGTTTAGCTTTTCTTGTTTTGTATTTCACTGTGGTCTAGGGAAAACGTTGTTAATGGACTAAAATGAATGTGAAGACCAGTCAAGTCCTTCAGAAACATTTATTTAAGGGGTAACTTGATGCAGCAACTTTTACCTGTAGAATTTAAAATGTACTACAAAGCCCAGGTTCTGCTCTAAAGTAGTGTCTTACGTGGTAGGACCCAGGAATAATGTTCTAATACATTTGAAGTTCTAATGTTCTAATATAGATAGATGTCCTAATATAACCTCCTAAATAAGAACAACTATTGATATTTTCTTGAAACTACTGATACAAAAGTTAGGAAAGAACATGTGTCACTGGTTTCTGTCCTGTGTAACTCCTATGAATTGCTCTCTAATACAATTACTTTTACATTCTTGGTAGAAAATTGTTAACATGCCAGTTTTAACTAATGAGAGAACTGGACAAGCCTTCAAAAACACAAGTATTACCTGGTTTTAAAAACAAAGAGAAATACAGATTAAAAACTAGCTTATAGGGTTTTGGCCAAAGAAGATTTTAGTAGAGACATTAGATTAATTCTATGCCAAAGAAAAATTGAAAAAAAGCAATTTTGTATAGATGTTCACCAGTTGTTTTTCTGTTTTTTTTTTTTTTTTTTTTTTTTTAGATTTTATTTATTTATTCATGAGAGAGACAGAGAGAGAGGCAGAGACATAGGCAGAGGGAGAAGCAGGCTCCCTATGGGGAGCCCGATCTAGGACTCGATCCCGGGACTCAGGGATTGCTCAACCACTGAGCCACCCAGGTGTCCCAATGTTCATCAGTTTTAAGAAAATGAGGGAGGAAAGAGATCTAACTAATTCAAAAGACATGAGCTATTTAAGTAATGCTAACTCTTAAGCTACAGAAGGTGATAGAAGAGGAACTCTCAAATTTGTCATTCATATCTTTTTTTTAGTTTGCTTTTTTTTGATTCCCTATTACTGTGTTCTCAGTATCTTAAAATCTAGTTATTTCTCTTAATTCCTGATTTTCTTAATCATTTATCAAATATTCTAATTAAGATATTTTGTACAATTTTAAGACTAATAGAAAAGAATTAGAAAACACTTGTATCTAATCAAGCAAAGCCTCCTCCATATCTATTGAAAGAAAATTGATTACAGAACTGTGATGACAATAAGTTATAAATGGTTATGATATTTAAAGAACAAGAGCTTCCTGATGATCTTAGTCCTAGTTTAGATTTTCCTACAGAATAAAGTCATCACACTGTTTTATGGCTAATCCAGCTTTTTGGCCACATGGCAATTGTTTGAATTTGCTGCTCAGTTTAGTTGTTGATGACTATGCCAAAATGATTGAGTGGGTCATCTAGGAGGAAGGATATATATATATCCAGAAATATGTCATGGAATATTTGAGCTAGATTCAGTGACAATGTATCCCATTCTTTCTTTAACTTTCGGATTATAATGAATTGTGGAAGTAATTAAAACAATCTTAGACACTTCCTACCCTTCACCATACATACAAATCCATTCTACTCAGCAAAAATCTGTTTGGTTGCTGTAAGCTTTGCTTTCCTGATTCAGGCTTATGGCCAGCTCGATAGCCTGTTTTCCTGCTGTATGGCATGTACGGACACTCAAAGAAGAGACCTGAGAAGAGTCAAAAGAACTAGACTGAATGAGTTTCAGTCAATAAATTTTTGTTTTCCCTAATACTAAACATTATATATGGCCCTCCTAAAAGAAATGTAACCACCAATACTGCAAGTAAGCTTTGTTGGTATATACTGAAGTCCTCTAAACTGTGGGAAATAATTTTCTTTTTTTACTGTTGACTTCTTTTGTAACACAAGGCTGTTTAACAAATGGCTTATCTTGCCTTTTGATGTAGAATATAAATTTTAAAGATGAAACTATACTAAGCTAGTAAGTTAAATTCTTTCCCACTGTCAAAGGGAGTCTCCTGATTTTCTTTACCTGTGAGTCACCTAGTTGACTGACTAGGATGTATACTCCTATGAATTCTTGATCAGTGTATTTGTTCTTATATATCTACAGTAAAACCCTGCCTGTCTCCTCACTACTAAATCAGCCTTCCTGACCGTATAAACAGATTTCTTCTATTAAGAATACCTTTGAGCAATTAAACCACTCTGTGGATTAATTCTCCTGATAAAGCTATATATATGTGTGTGTATGTGTGTGTGTGTGTATATAATATGCCCACATAATATATATCAATATATATTTTTATATTTATATACATACACACTTAACACAGTAATGCCACCTTATCATCATTTAGTAAATGACAGCTATTATATATTATACAGTAATTATGAGCATACATGTTCACTATGGATGCTTAGCATCTCTTTTTTCTTGCCTGTTTGCTACTACTATCAACAGTTCTAGAGCATATCTTATACTAGATCATTCCTTCTTGAAAGAACCTATAGTTGACTTTTCACTTCTTATTTTATTTATAAACTTTTTTAACCTATTTAAATATTCTCCATCCTTTACAACCCAATTAAAACAATCTTTTCTCTTCCAACTTGAGCACAATTTTGTGTGTGATATTCTCTTGAGGAAAGTGATAGGAGATTCAGACTTTATTAAGCTCCTCATTCCAAAAAGCAGAAGCATGGGAACAGAATAGTGTCCAATACTGTGCAACAGTTCTTCTGTTTTCTTTTTTTTCCCTACTTCCCTGTTTTCTCTTCACCTGAACTTCTTATTTCCCTTTCCCCACTACTTAAAAAGCAGAGCAGAAAAGGAAGAGGATTTAAAATTGTTTTGTTTTATTTCATATCTATATCTGTTACCCAGCTGGAGAGGAAGTAGAACTGGACCAAGTTATAAATATTTCTCAAATTAAAAATTAGAAAAATATTTTTCCCTTTATTCAGCTAATTTTTACTACCCGATCTGATGATCTGTTAGTAGTTAATCTATTTTCTTTTCTAGTTTAGATTCTGGCATATTCATGAATAAATACTCCCTCCAGTTAGCCTCACTGGAATTGTGCCTTCCGATTATTTTGTGGTTTATAACTCAAAATATTTTGACAACAATCTCAAAAGTTTACTTTCAGGCTGGAATGAGACAGTGTCTTTCAACAGTGTCATGGCAACAGTTTTCCTCACTAAAAATTGATACTTAGAACTTCCTACCAGAAATATATTTACTGGGGATCCCCAGGTGGCTCAGAGGTTTAGCGCCTGCCTTCGGCTGGGGTGTGATCCTGGGGTCCCGGGATCGAGTCCCGCATTGGGCTCCCTGCATGGGGCCTGCTTCTCCCTCTGCCTATGTCTCTGCCTCTCTCTCTCTCTCTCTCTCTGTGTGTGTCTCTCATGAATGAATAAATAAAATCTTAAAAAAAAAAAGAAATGTATTTACAAAATATGCCTTCCAAAAGGATTTTTATTTTAATGTGGTCTATGAATTTGGGAAACATCTATATGTGACTGAAGAGTAAATTTAATACAGAAATAGGAGTTATATCACTCAGGTGCTTTTGTGTAGGGTTGAGTCCCTATGTTTTGAATTTGTAAAAGAAAACAATTTTAGGATACTCTTTTGAAACAGAGGAGTCAGGCATTCATAGGGCATTGATATTTTTATTTTGTTCTGCATTTTATTTAAATTGAATAAAGGATCTCTGAGAAAAGAATATCCTTTTTTTTTAAATTTTTATTTATTTATGATAGTCACAGAGAGAGAGAGAGAGAGAGAGGTGCAGAGACACTGGCAGAGGGAGAAGCAGGCTCCATGCACCAGGAGCCCGACGTGGGATTCGATCCTGGGTCTCCAGGATCGCGCCCTGGGCCAAAGGCAGGCGCCAAACCGCTGCGCCACCCAGGGATCCCGAGAAAAGAATATCCTTAAATAGATCAGAGAACTAAAGAGTAAATCAGAGAATTCTTGATTAAAAGGAATGGAGAAAGGAGGGTTAAGAGGTACTATTAATGATGCAGCTGGATAGGACTGGATTATTTTGTGTCTCAGCTCAAATGTCACTTCCTTGGAGAGACCTTCCATGGCCATCTTTCTAAAGTAGCACCTTCTTACCTCAATTTATTTTCTTTTAGCACTTCTTATAACACTATAATTACCTGGTTTCTTCATTGGGTATATAGTCTATCAACTGCTGGAACTTCACGAAGTCAGGAACCTTTGATGTCTTGTTCTTTATGGTGTTCTCAGAGTTTAGAAAAGTGCCTGGCATATGGTAGAAACCTAGGAACTGTTTGTTAAATGAATGAAAAATAGATGATCTCTTCCCCCTTCAGATTTATGATCCATTAAATACAACTAAGATTAAAGGAAATAATTTGGTTTTTGCTTTTTAAAAGTCTTACATTGATAAATGCAAAATTCCTGCAGTCAGTTGCCACAAATGTGTAGTTTTTGTAGTTATAAAAAATTAACTGCTATGGTCTAAAAGTTTGTATCTTCCCAAAATTCATATGTTAAAATATTAATGCCTAATGTGATGGTATTAGGAGGTGTTCTCATAGCCAAGAGATGGTACAAAGTTCCCTTGTTCCTTCTGCCATTGAGGATATAATGAAAAGTCTGTAACCCTGAAGAGAGGGCCACCGCATTTTTTATATTTTGTTACAGCTGTCTGAATGGACTAAGACTAATCCTTTGCATTTCTGAATAAATGTTTTAGTATAATCTCTAACAGATTTCCTCATGGGCAGCTAGTAGAGGAAATGAGAGAACCTGGAATCTTGTTTCTTTTGTTAATCTTGCAAGTGTGTTAATATTTGAGAGAAATGTTTCTCTAGTTCTTACCTAAAGTAAATTTAAAAGTTGATTGACCATTCTAGACCTAGGGCAAAGTTGTTCTTTAAAAAAAAATTGTGTATTAACTGCAATAACATTTTTTTGTTCATATTGTGCCTCCTGAATCTTATACTTATTTCCTTATTTCTAAACCCGTATATCCAATCCAGTAGCCATCTCTATCAAGATGTCCTACAGATACCTTGTAAAAGTTAGAACTCTTTCTGCTGCAACTAACTGATAATCTATATAAAACTAGATTATACCAGAGAGAAAAATTTTTGGCTCTTTGTACCTGGGAAGAGTAGGGATGGAACTGGCCTCAAGATCAAGTAGATTTAGGGACGCCTGGGTGGCTCATCAGTTGAGCATCTGCCTTTGGCTCAGGGCATGATCCCTGGATTTCAGGATCGGGTCCCACGTCGGGCTTCCTGCATGGAGCCTGCTTCTCCCTCTGCCTGTGTCTCTGCCTCTCTCTCTGTGTCTCTCATGAATAAATAAATAAAATCTTTAAAAAAAAAAAGATCAAGTAGATTTAGAGGCTCAGTTGTTATCTGGATATACTCTCTCATCTCTCTCATCTCATCTTCTTCTGTTGGCATTGTTTTTTTTTTCTTTCTGTAGGTAGGCTTCCTTCATGTGATAAAAATGGTGACCACAAGGAGCTAAAAGCTTACATTATTGTCTACCTTTAATGAACTCAGAAGAAAGCACTCCTTTCCTGTTTTTACTGTGAAAAACCAGGCAACAAAAGACTGGCGTTGCCAGCCTGAGGCTTCTACAAACCCCTCTGAGGTCATGTTTGTTAGTGTTATTAGAAGAGTACTTATCAGTTTAAATATTGGTTTGGCTGTTAAAGATAAATAAGGGTAACTTAAATGATACTTATTTTTCTTTCCCATAAAAGTCCAAGTTGGCAGATGTTTCTAAGGTGTTCAGTCTCCTTCTTTCTTGAGATTCCGCCATTCCGTAGGATGTTACTCTTGTCGGAATGGTGATGGATCACTGTTTTTACATCTGCCTTCCATCCTGCAAGAAGGGAGAAAGAGAGAGTGGAAGGCATGCAACTGCTCTTTAAGGGTGCAACCTAGAAGTCGCACCATTTCAGCCAGCACACTGTTGTCCAGAACTAATTACATGGTCACACTTAGATGCGAGGAGGGCCAGGAAATGTGGTCTCTTGTGGGTGGCCACTGTTCTAGTTAAAATTAGTTGAGGAGCATGGAGGAGAGGGTACCTTATATATGTTATTAAAGGGAAGAAGGGAAAAATAG
Organism: Canis lupus dingo; assembly: GCF_003254725.2. NCBI lineage: Eukaryota > Metazoa > Chordata > Mammalia > Carnivora > Canidae > Canis > Canis lupus. Next base: position 36,515,518 of record NC_064256.1, on the reverse strand, counting down.
ATGTTAGGGTACTGACCTTGTCGCAGGTGATTTTGTTATTTTATTTATACCACAATCACATAATTATACTTGACGATATAGGGAAAGACTAGTTCCTAAAGGTAAGAGGAGTAGAGGTGCTATTAAAATAAGACATTAAGGTGGCTCAGCGGTTTAGCACCTGCCTTAGGCCCAGAGCATGATCCTGGAGTCCTGGGATCGAGTCCCACATCGGGCTCCCTGTATGGAGCCTGCTTCTCCCTCTGCCTGTGTCTCTGTCTCTCTCTCTCTCTCTCTCTCTCTCTCACGAATAAATAAATAAAATATTTTTTAAAAATAAAATAAGACATTAGTGGCAGGGGGAGAGGTCATGGTAGACAAAAGTGACATCTATACCATATACCTACAAATCAACATATCTGAAACTTAGCATCTTCCAAAACAGTATTCTTATTCGTCCAAGTTCATTTAATCCCACTACCATCCAGCCAGCTATCCAAACTAAATGTGGGAATAATTATACACTCCTCTTGTTTTTTCAGTCTTAAGCTATAATTATACTTCCTAGGTGGGACTCCAATCCCACCCTTTCTCCTTCTTCCCACAATTATTTCTTTGGTTCAGGTCATCTTCATCACACTCGCGGGTATTTTGACACTCCACTCCAGTTTCAGTGCACTGTTCCAACATAGCCTGAGTGATATTTTGAAAAGACCAGTCTGATCATGTCACTCCCTTGTTAAAATAACAAAACAAAAAACCTTTAGTTGCTTTCCATTGCCTGCATGATAAAACCTTGCAAGTTATAAGATACTGAACCCTAGTTAGCTTCTCTGTTATTTTCTAGTGTCTGAACATTCCCTCCTACTATTATTGTCCCAGTCTCCTTGGTGTCATGCTCTTTTATCCTACTCTGTTTTTGCCTATTCCTATATTTTCACCAGGAAAATGCCACTTTTTCTTCAAGGCTCATTCTGGGAAGCCTTCTCTGACCCTCTGCTTCTTCCACTAGAGTTTACCACTGTCTCCTTTTGCTACCTCTGTAACTTATTCATTACAGATATTTGTTTACTACACAGTCTCCATGATTAAATTGTGCATCCCTGACGGAACTACATCTTTCATCTATATTCCTAGTGTCTGACACAAAATAAATCTTTAAAAATATTTACTGAATGAATAAATGAATTAATTGAAAAAATCCAATCTTTTATATATTGGTTCTTAGTTATTTACTACCATCCCTATCATAAGGGTATGTAAGGTGTGAGAAAATAAAATTTTCTGCATTTACTTTTTTAGATAATAAGAGGAGTTTCTAGTCTATTTTGAATATGTTTTTATAAAATCTAAATTCAAGTTGATTTTATTTCATGTACAGTTAATTTTTTTTCAGTTTTTATTTTAGTGGACTCTGGTTCCTTTAACAAAATACCATAGGCTAGGTGGCTTAAACAGTAGATGTTCATTTCTTACACTTCTGGCTGAGCAATCTAAGGTCAAGTAACCAGCAGATTCAGTTCCTGGTGAAGGCCTTCTTCCTGGCTTACAGGAAACTGCCTTCCTCACTGTGTCCTTCACATGACAGAGAATGAGTTCTAGTCTCTCGTACTCTTTTTTTAAAAGGGCACTAAACCCATCATGGAGGCTCCCATCCTTGTGACCTCATTTAGTGTTCTACAACCAAATACCATCATATTGGGGTATTAGGGCTTCAGGAAATGAACTTGGGAGGGAACACAAATATTCAGTCCATAAATATCCCTGCTCCTTTCTACTCTTGTTTCTAAAAAGAATTCTAAGATCCTTTCAACATCAAGTGAATTTTTATGTTTACTTTAAAGTTACTTTGAATTGACAATATTCTCAAGGGACCATTTTGAAATGGTCTGTAGTATACTCGGGTATGTTTAAATGAAAGCTTAGATTCAGTCTATTGACTGTACTATATTAGGTGAAGGCTTATTATATTACCCACAACATATTATGAAAAAACAGCTTTTTTCCAGTTTTATTAAAATTAGAAACTTAGTATTTTAAAAGTAGTGCATGTTGATAATAGAAAATTTAGAAAATATATATATAAGGAGGAAAATAAGTCTATAGTCTCAGAACTCAGAGCTCACTCTGATTTTATATGATCTTTTTGTAGTGACAAACAACATTCACCTATTTGTTTATTACAGAATGGGAGTGGGTTTCATGTATTATTCTTACAGTTTTTCTCCCCCCTGCAATTTAAATAGGTTTTCAAAACATCAAGTTTAATTATTTCATCGTATTCCCTGAATTATTTATATAATTCATCCTCTGTATTGGACTTTTAGGTAGCTTCCTATTCACTATAGTAAATACACCTTAATGTTAATAACTTCTTAAATATTCTTCACTATAATAAATGCTTTAAATTTCAGTTGTGTTCATGGTAGTTTCTTTTTTAAAAAAAAAAAAGTAAAAATTCGGTCTTTCTTTAGGACTCTACCTTTGCTGTCATGTTTAAACTTGCAAAGGATATATAATGATTTGCTTATGTTTTACTTCTCTTATGGTTTTTCAACATTAAAAATTTCAATCTGTCTGAAATGTATTAAGGTATATGGGGCTTGAATCTACTTTTAGAGTGTTCTCTTGGAGGTTGCAATATGTGTCAAGAACTTTGTTAGCAATAGAAGATCATACCATAGATCTATTTATGATAAAAATACCAACTTTCATGTATTTCAGGTTTTATGGTAACTAAAAATTATTAGTTATTGAACTGTATGAGATTAGTGAACCAACTCTGAGAATCTGGTTTACTTACTATATAATACTATACCTCTAGCTTTATACATTTTTTCCCCTGGTTTCTCTTACTCAAGAAAATGTTATAGACAAATGTTCTGTTTGGGAAGATTATTTGTTTCATAGCTGTTAGGTTTGTTATGGGAGCATATCTAGTACATTGTTGGCTTATACATGTAAAAAATAAATTACCTAAATTTTACCAATATATTTATTTTGTTTTTTTCTAGAATCTGTGTTTGTGGCTATCCCCGACAACATGTAAGAAAATACAAAGGTATAAGTAGCAGGATACCAGTTTCTTCAGGATTCATGGTGCAAATGTTAACAGGGATTTATTTTGCCTTGTAAGTTTATTTAATATGAGAAATAAATCTTTGATCTCTGAAAAATCAGTCTGTTGTTTTATTGTTATTACATTATAATCTCATTGGATAAACAATCAGCATATCTTTTGAATCAAGATTTTTTTTTAAGATTTCATTTATTTATTCATGAGAGACACACAGAGAGAGGCAGAGACATAGGCAGAGGGAGAAGCAGGCTCCATGCAGGGAGCCTGATGTGGGACTTGATCCTGGGACTCCAGGATCATGCTCTGAGCAGAAGGCAGAACTCAACTGCTGAGCCACCAGGTGGTCTTTTTTTTTTTAAGATTTTATTCATTTGAGAGAGGTACAAGAGAGAGCAAAAGCAGGGAGAGGGGCAGAGGGAGAGGAATAAACAGATTGCCTGATGAGTGAGTAACCTGACCAGGGCTGGATCCCAGGAACCTGAGATCATGACCTGAGCTGAAGTCAAGATGCTTGACTGAGCCACCCAGGCACCCGAATATGAATCAAGATCTTAATAGTTTTATTACTTAAAACATAGTTCTTAAAAAAAACTATTTCTTTAAAAAAAGAAAAAAAAACAAAAACAAAAAGACAAAAACAAAAACATATTTGTTAATGTTCTGGAGAATTTGTAACCAACTCAAACATTCCATCTCTCTTTAACTCAAGTTCAGAATGAAAATTAGCAACACCCTTACATACTCACAGATTCTTTATTACTCTTTTTTTTTTCCTATAATTTTCAAAAAGCTTTTTTTCCCAATGAAGATCTTTTCCATTTCCAGAAATTTTAACTCTTAAAAAACATCTTAGAGAACTTCCTTGATCACCGATAGTTTATTATTAACTTATTATTAATTTCTAATATTAGTGCTCAGTCTTACTTAATACTTAGTAGTGTTTTTCTTTGAACCCTATCTTCTACTACACATCTTACACTTTGCATTATATTCATTTGATATATTAATTTTTTATAGTAGATTATAAGCATCTTAACTGAAGGTCGAATTTATGATCCTTTGAACTAAATATGGCTTGCTGCCTGTTTCCTTAAAAGCTTTATTAAAAGACATTTACATCTGTTTGTTTACATATTGCCATGGCTGATTTTGTGCTACAGTGACAGAGATGAATAGTTGCAATAGGGATTGTATGGCCCACAAGCCTAAAATATTTATTATCTAGCCCTTAAAGAAAAAGTTTATTGACCCTTGTGTTAGACCATTAATATTGTTCCACAGCTCTTGGATGCTCTGATCTGTTTTATTTTCTGTCTTTATTGCTTTGTGTTTCAGATTTAGTAATTTCTCTTGACCTATCTTCATATTCATTAATTCTTTTCTTGATGATGTTGAGTCTATTAATGAGCCATTGGAAGGATTCTTCCTTCATTTCTGTTACTGTGCTTTATTTCTAGTCTTTTTATTTGACTCTTTCTTATGGTTCCCATCTCTCTGCTGAAATCACCATCTGTTCCTACATGTTTTCCATCTTTTCCACTAGAGCCTTTAATATATTAATTATAGTTATTTTAATTTCCCTGCCTACTGTAAAATCTGAATCATTAATGAATTTGTTTCTATTGTTCTTTGTCTCTTGCCAGGAGGTTGTTTTCTTGCTTTTTGTGTGCCTTGTAATATTTGATTATCATTTTTTTTCATGGATAGAACAGTAGTGACTGAGGTAAATATCATTTATGCCCAGAAATGACATGTCTCTTTTCTTATAGGCTTTTGGCAGCATTATTATAGGCAAGAGTGAGCTGAGGTTGGATTTTATTGTTGCTTGTTTACCTTCATGGTACCACCTACCTCAGATTCTTCTTGTGGTACCTGGCAGTTAGGGTGTGAGCTGGATTCCTGGAGGGTTTTTCTCAGTATTCTTACTCCATCCTCAGCTTTTAGCTTTCCCTGTGTGTCTGCACCAAAGAAACAGTCTTTCTCCATGTTCTTGTCCCTCCTTCAGCAACAGAGTGCAGTTGCTTGTTTCTGAATGTGTCCTGGCCTGGGTGGACATTTGGAGGGAGACGCGTTCTCTGTTGTCCTGGTCCAGTCTCAGTCGTAAGCAGGACCTAAGTCCCTGCACCTGTGGTTGGCGGGAGGGGGTAGCTCTTCAGTGGTCCTTCCCTCCTCCAGCGGTAAGAGATCTCTAGTGGTCTCAACTGAGGACAGTTTCCTGATCCTTTCCCACAGATAGAGTTTTTTTTTTTTTTTTTCTTTCTTTCACAGCCATAGTCAGTCTTCACCCCTTCCCTTGGGGTGAAAGGGTTTGTTGGTTGCTCTTTCCCCAAAGGCTTTAAAACTTTTGTTTCACGTGAGAAAAAGGTCTGGCTGGGTCTTCAGGCTTTTCTTGCTCAGGTGGCTTACTCTCTCCTTCAGGGCCACACTACCAAGAGCAGCTTTTTCTGGTCCCTTGCCTTGCCCCCAGTTTTTCTTATGAGGGCCTAGAGGTGGTTTGTGAAAAAGAACTTATAAGTGGGCGTGAACTCCTCTTGTATCTATTTCTAGAGATTCTATACACTCGTGCTGGCCCATACTGGGCTTTTAGCAGTTTGTTTAAAAATTTAGCTGAAGTCTTATTCGTGCATTGTGGTCTGTCTCTTCTTAGAGGCATCTCTCTGTCCTTAGGTTTCAGGCTACTTGGATGCCCTGATTTTTACCTCCTTGCTGAATTCATGGAAAGCTATGATTTTATAGATTATCTGACTTTATTTTATTTTCAGGGTGGGAGCAATGCTCTTTCCATTTTCTAGTCCTCACTTGCACTCTCGATATAATTCATTTTAGAGTTTGGCCATATCTTTGAAAATTAATATACATACACACTTTATCCCCCAATATCTCTCTGACATTTGCAAGATACATCATGTACACTTCTAAATGACCATCAGAATGCAAAGAAGTAGCTACTTAAGATACTCTAAGCCACAGTAGTTGTAGATTCTCATTAAAAACTGTAGGAGTTACAGAATAATTTGACCATAAAGTGTTCTGAACATTATTCTAAGGTATATAACTTATTATGCTCTAACTTGCTTTGAAAGTGTAAAATGCTTTGAGATTGCCTCACTTTTGATACCTGGTCTATAAATAGACATGTTCATTAGAGAAGAAATATATATCTATAAAATTTTCTTTGCTATTAATAGGCTTTCAGATACAATTGAAAGAAATTCAAAGACATAAAAATATGTTTCTTAGGAGGGTAGAATGCTAAGCAGTGTGCTAATCATATGTTTTAAGGAGGGTAGAATGCTAAGTTTATTCAGTAAACAGTTCTCATATTTTGTTCAAATTTATAGAATTAATTAAAAATAATTATACTTTATTTAATTTTACAGTTATAATGGAGAATGGGATCTAGCTCAAAAAGCATTGGATGATATTATATACAGAGCTCAGCTAGAATTATATCCAGAGCCATTGCTGGTAGGTGCCTCATTTGTTTATGTAAATTTGATAATTTAAAATTTCTCAATTTAGAACTATAAATTGAGAAATAGCCATTCATAATGCATTAATGTCATTAAACTCAGTGATTCATGCTTCTGTTATATTAGGAAAATTTTATGCTTGAAAAGGTATATATAATTTGAGAATTTCATTAAGCTAACTGCTTAGATACCAGTAATAGTCTTTTAAACTTAAAAGAATGTTCTCCTTAACATACTAGAGCTGCATTTATTAATTAGCATTAGGCATGTGGAAATATAATTTCGATGTTTTGGAATTTTAAATTTCATCATTTACATATTATTATTTTTAAAATATTTTATTTATTTATTTAACAGACAGAGACAGTGAGAGAGAGCACAAATGGGGAGGAGAGGGAGAAGCAGGCTTCCCACTGAGCAGGGAGCCCAATATGGGGCTTGATCCCAGGATCCTGAGATCATGTCCTGAGCCTAAGGCAGAGCTTAACTGACTGAGCCACCCACGCACCCCATTTACGTATTATTTTTAACTCTAGTTTCTGAGCTCTTACTCTTTATTCTAGAAGATTTATATATCATCTTAGGAAATACCTTGGAGAAAGAATTCTTCTTAAAAACTTGTTAAAATTTGGCACTTTGTGTTCTGTAAGGCTGTAACATATCTGTTAATGCCAATCTTAAACCATATTTTTTTTTCCTTAGGTTGCTAATGCCATAAAGGCTTCACTGCCTCATGGTGCCATGAAATCTAGTAAGGAGGGTACAAGGTGTATTCAAGTTGAAATCACACCAACTTCCTCTCGAATATCAAGAAATGCAGTAACCAGCATGTCAATAAGAGGTCATAGGTGGAAAAGACATGGTAAGAAGTAAAAAAGTCTTCAAATTAGAGGATTGTTGATTCTGTCACATTTTTGTCTTTACTTGCAATGCTATAACTTCTAACTTTAGTAAATAATATTGTAGTGGCACGGAAGAAAGAGCTGTTGGATCACCTTTAATTCCTAAATTATTATCCACAAGTGATAAACAGTAAGACAAATACAGTCCCTTATGTTACATATACGAATGAAAATTTATTTAAACATTGTATTGGTTTTTAAATCTTATTTCAATAGAATAGGAAAGTAGGAAAATGCATGTTAAAATTATTCACACATGGATTTCTATTCAAAAGCATTTGCAAATATTGTTTAGTGTTTCTTATTTCTCAAGAACTTTTTCACAAGTAAACTTGCATATTGAAGTCAAACAACTAATAGGGACTTTGACATTTTCTTTTGTACTTCCTGGTCAAGTCAATGCCATCAAATTGGTACAACTCTAGCTAAGCCTTATTATTTCTTGGATGTTAATTTTCTTCCAGGACTGTTTGTTTTAATATTCCTCCTTGACTGCTTCATTTTATTACTTAAAAATTCTATGGGAATTAATTTTATTTATCATGGCCTTCTCAATGCTTTCCCACTTCTCTATCTTTTCTTATAACTTATTATTTTTAATTTAATTTCTTATTCTTTCTATTGACTCCCCTCCTACCTACAAGTTATTGTAATGGCAAGAATCAGTGTAAGAAGATTACTATTACCTCCCTCAGAAGGTAATCATAGGACAAGAAGCAAAAAGCCACTTCTTTGCCCCAAGCAAACATATATATTACTCTTTTTTCTTCTTACTTAAACTGTGGTGAAAATGTAGCTCCTTTTGGTATGTTTTATTTCAGTTGTCTCTGTGGTTCTCTGCAGAGAAAATGCAAAAGTGAGACGAATATTATTCATGGTGAAAAAGAAAGTTGATGATAATATTGTTCCTACTTAGGAAATCTGGGAGACAGTATGTCACAGGGAGTGACGATGGAAAATTCCAGCTTAACCAATAAATCATTTTCAGTCTTTTTTATTTTTTAAAGGAGTGTGCCAATTGTTGAAATTTCTTTAAGATGACATGAAAGAGGTGGTAATATTTGCCATTATTAGCAAGGCAAATGATGCTATGATATAAAACATATAGAGGCTAAACATACTTCAGTTTCTTCAGTGAAATTTACACTACTGAACGGGACTAGATTACAGGTAGAAAGTCATTTACTTAGTATGGTGGCATCTTAGAGATCAATTTTATGTTTTGTCCGAAAGAGGTGAAAATGGCACAAAGACAATGAACCAGATCATATGGGCCACTGTAGCTATAATTGTTCCTAAACTACTACAGAAGATGCGAGAATGAATTTTAATTCCTTTTCCGCATTCCCTTCTTGCTCCGTAGTGAATGTATGGGAAATGAGAAAAAAATATATAGGTTCTGCAGTTAATAATATGAAATATTGAAGTTTGATTGTATTTGTGCATGTGTATGTTACAGAGGTGTGTGTATGTGTCCATGCATACATTTAACAGAGTAAGATCTTTACCCTGTAGTAAAAAGAAGCAATTTTCTAGAAATATTTTATAGGAATAAATTGCCAAAATAAAGAGAAAAAAACTACTTGAATATGTTGTATCTATTAGAGTCTTACATATCTTCCAGGGTCCATTTTGGCTACAATTTGAGGGATTGGTCCTGTGTCTTAAGGCTATGGCCTCATTAAAGTAATCTTCCTTATCAACTGCCCCCTACATTCAGTCCAACCTTCAAAACTCTCACACTTAGGCAACTCTATTTATGGTGACAAAAAAGTCACAGATGAGAATTTAGAAGCGAATGAACTATAAAAAAAAGCAAGTCAGGTTCATGGAGCAGATGTAGAATATGGCTTATCTTGTTTACCACTCTTGTATAGTGTGAATTCCCTTTATCCAATGACCAAAATATGCCTACTCTAAGACACTTATTTATCTCTACAGATAGGTTGCATTCTCCCTTTTGACAGTAGTCTTGGTTTTCCTTGCCAGAGTAGTATTTTTCATTGTTATCCTGTCCTGTTGAATTAAAAACTACTGTTTTCCACTTTTGTGATCCTGATTCCTACTTTGAGAACCTTATTATTCTGAGCTCTCTAATTGACACTGGCTTCTTGTGGGGAAGATAGGTAACTTTATGATAGCTGTTAAATATATAGAGAATTCTCAAGCTATAAATGGATTTTTAAGTTTGTTTATATATAAATTATATTTATTCCATTTATATGTTAATTATATAAATTTTAACAATTTAATTTATACATTATTTTTTGTAGAAACAATGTTAAGGGGTTTGTAGATTTCGGGGTGACCTACAAAAGCCTTTAATCCCATAATGTTTCTGAATCATAGGATGTAAGTTTAATTTAGAACTGTGTGAAAACACATTTAGAGTTTCTTTATTTGATAAACCTCTGCATTGTTTGCCATTCCACCTGTATTGCTACCACTCCCTTACTACCTCAACCCTCCCAGAAGGATTTCTTCTCAGACCCAGAACTATATCATACAATAGAAACATGGAATATGCAACTTTAAGACAGTGATGATGAGAACTGAGGAAGGAGAAGGGACAAGAAACATGAACTTTAAGGAATATTCCCCTTTCCCCCCCCTTTCTCTTTGTTATCACCAGTACCAGGAAAGAAGAAAGCAGTTGGTCCTTTTTTCTTTCCTTGGGTCTCTTTCCTTTTTCTTTTTTCTTGTATTTATGTCTTTTTAAAAAATTGAGATATAATTGACATATATTAGTTTTTGGTGTACAACATAATGATTTAACATATGTATATATTGCAAAAAAGATTACTACTCTGGAGCCTACCAGGTCTAATTAATATCCATTGCTACACGTAGTTATACATATTTTTGTGTGTGTGATGAGAACTTTTAAGATCTACTCTCTTAGCAACTTTCAAATATACAATATAGTATTAACTATAGTCACCTTATATCCTAACATCCCCAGGACTTACTTATTTTATAACTGGAGGTTTATTCCTGCTGACTATCTGTACCCATTTTGCTCACCACACTCTGCCTGCCTCTCACCTGCCTCTAACAACCATCAATGTGAATGTGTTGCCTGTATCTGTGAGCATGGTTTGTTTGTTTGTGTTCTACATGTAAGTGAGATCATGTGGTATTTGTCTTAATCGGATTCATTTCCCTTAGCATAATGCACTCAAGGTCCATCTATATTATTGTAAATGACAGGATTTTCTTCTCTTTTATGGCAGAATAATATTTCATTATATATATATATGGCACATTTTCTTCATCCATCCATTGATGGACTTTTAGGTTGCTACCACATTCATGTCTTTATTTATAGCCTGTCTCTTTTTTTTTCCTTCTTCCACCCTGTCTGGGGAAATGAGGGAGAGGACTAAATGAGGTTCTCCTGTGGAAGCAGCAGAGCAGAACTTTCTTTTTTTGTTTACTTTCTTTCCATTTCTTTTTTTTAAGATTTTATTTATTTATTCATGAGAGACACAGAGAGAGAGAGGCAGAGACACAGGCAGAGGGAGAAGCCAGCTCCATTCAGGAAGCACAACATGGGCCTCGATCCTGGAATTCCGGGATCACGCCCTGAGCCAAAGGCCGACGCTCAACCACTGAGCGACCCAGGCGTCCCTCCATTTCTTTTTATTAGTAAAGAATATAAATAATTAAGCCATATGAACATATTAGTATGTTTGCATATTTGAGTCACCCAAAATTATACATGCTAACAAACATGTTAAATTGGAACAATTAATCACATATATTCTTTTGTCTTATTTGCAACAGAAAAACTAATTTTCCTTACAGTAATAGCCAATCGATATTTTAGTGATTTTAAAATTAATTTGGAACAGTTTTAATTTCTTACATTAAAATTCTTTTTCTGGGCAGCCTGGGTGGCTCAGCGGTTTAGCGCTATCTTTGGACCAGGCCGTCTTCCTGGAGACCCTGGATCGAGTCCCACGTCGGGCTCCCTGCATGGAGCCTGCTTCTCCCTCTGCCTGTATCTCTGCCTTTCTCTCTCTCTCTCTCATGAATAAATAAATAATAAAATATTTAAAAAAGTTTTTTTCTGAGCTCTTCTAGAATTTATTGCAGATCCACCATTCTTTAAGAATTATCCAAAGCTTATATTTTAACAGAAAGCATTCTTTTAGAAGGTAAAAAATTAATAGCTTTAACACTTCCACACATTTCAGAACATTTAATCCTTGTCATGGTCTTGTTACTATTGAATAACAACCCAGATTTCTAGAATTGTATTTTGACCAGTTTTATTTGCTTGGGCCTGTATTTATTATTTGATAGTAAGAGTAGGCTTTATTTTTTAGAGCAGATTTAGGTTCACAGCAAAATTGAATGGACCCTCAGACCATACCCCTCCCATACACACATATGTCCTCCTCCAATATCAACACCCTGCACCAGAAAGTTATATTTGTAAGGTCCTGTAATTTTAATTTTGACTAGAAAGTGTATCCTCATATCAACTAAAAAAGGGTAGCTTTTAAAGAAAGGTTGGTTTCTATTGAGATATTAATTTAAAGACTATTTGACAATTAGTATGTTTGCCTAATTTTCCTTCTTACTTGATTATCTTAATATTGTACTGACATGGCTTGTGTTTTCAAACTTTTTAAACTTTGTATATAAATTTCTGAGAAAAGTTTAATGACTTTATAATTCCATGCCAATATGTATTATGTTCGGAAAGTGAAATTACAATGTAGAACTGCTGCTTTTAATTTCTAAGGATCATAATTTCAGAATTAGTAGTTTTATCTACATATTGTTAATTATTTTAAGCACACTGTTTCATTTAGTGTATATTTTTAATTTTTTTATTTAAAGATTTTATTTATTTATTTATGAGAGACACACAGAGGCAGAGACATAGGCAGAAAGGAGAAACAGGCTTCCCCAGGGAACCTGACGTAGGACTCGATCTCAGGACTCAGGATCATGCCCTGAGCTAAAGGCAGACACCCAGCCACTAAGCCACCCAGGCGTCCCACATTTGTGTCTATATTTTAAACCTAGATTTTCAGACCATCTAGAGATTGAGGGCTATTTAGAAGGTATAATTTGAAGGTAAGATGCACCTAGGAAAGGTTAATAATAGAATAAACATTTGAAAAGCATTAAGGTAAGGGAGGAATGAATAGATTATGACCATAGCAAGAATCAAAGTGAAAATTCCGATAAGAAAAAGAAGATAAAATAATTAGATAATTTATTAATTTTTAAAATAACCAAAAGGCAATTGTATTAAATATTTATTTCCTTTAAAAAATAAATAGAACTAGCTAAAAGGAAAACAGAAAATATTTCTCTACAATTATGCTTCAGTTCTATAGTCATTCTTAAATGTTACTTCTAAAAGCGATCTTCATCATTTACCATTTCAGCTATAGCACTTTTTCTTAAATCCCTGAATGATTCTTTACTACTTCAAGATTCTACTATACAATCTATACTTGTTTATTTCTTTGTAGTTTTTCCATTCCCTCTCCTCTTCCAGAGCAAATTTAATTGCTTTTTTTTTTTTGGTCTGTCTCCCTACTACTGCCACTATTATGACTCATTCTTCTTCTTCCACTTTATAAAGAATTACCTATATTTGGAACAAGGTAATCAACTTTTCTCCTTTCTTTTAAAATACTTGTTGAAATGCCACCCCTTTGTTCTGTAAAAGCCCCCTAATTAAATTATGGTTGCAAATAATGAGTGCTTGTAATTTTTGCCAACTGGTTATCTAATAAAAAGGCTTATCTAATGAAATCTCAATTCTTTATTACTGCCCACCATTCTTTCTACCTGTGCATTTATTTGTGAGATAATGAGGCAAGTAAGTGAAAAGCATTTGGTATGCTTGAAAGCATTACATAAAGTCTGATTGTTAACTCATTAAGAACTATTTACTTTGTTTTATGAGCTATACCATAACTGTATTCTTGATAAGTTTTTATTAGCGAGTGAATGATCCTGCGATTGATCTTTCTCATAAAATGATGTTTTTGAAATTTATAGTTTGGATTTTCTCAGTTTGAGATGAACATTTAGTCTGAGTTAGTATCAGACACAGAAGTATACATGTGTTATATAACAGTAACATTCAATTTAATAATTTTTTTTGTAATTTTGTAGACCTGAAATATAGTACCCTAATCTAACATTTATATTACCATTATAATCAGGACTTTTTGGAAGGTTGTTTTAATACCTGTTATCTCACTTAATCCCAAATTAATGTGAAAATAGAATAGATTGAATCCAATAGATTGGATTTCTCATATTTACCTGTTTGCAGCAGGTAAGCATCAATAATAAGAACAATATTTATAAACTAGATCCTTTGAATTTTGCCCTACTTTTGGTCCGGTCCTGGCATATGTTAAATGGTTTATTTTTATAACATTATATTTCATTATTTTGACTTAGGAGATCCAAGAGTACAAAGTGTTAAGTAGTGAAAAAGAAATAAAAATGAGAACTATGTATATTTTTTACATCTTCAGCATAATAATACAAAATAAGTACCCTGGGAATTTTAGAGTATTTAATTAATTATATGAAATGTTTCAGTGAAAAATCAAAATACAATTTACATAGATTAAAGAAAGGGAAGTTTCATGTTATTATAGCAGTTTTATTGCATTTTTAATATTAAGTTTCTATTGAATGGATGCCAAGATATTTAAATAAATTTAAATGATTATAACAGAGTTCAATGAGACCTGTGATTATGTTTTTTAAAAATAATGAAAAATGTGATTAATTTGCTGAATAGTTTAGTACTAACTTATTAGATGAGAAAAGAAAAAGAACAGGAGAAAAAGATGCAGTTCATGTTGGAAAATATTGATTTAGAAATTATTGATTATTGATTTAGAAAATGTTAATACGTTTATTGCATAATAACATATTGATGAAACAGAACATTAACTTTCCAACTGTTGAATAAATATGAATAATTATAAGAGGTATATTTCAGTTAAATATTTTTAAAAATAATTATATGTAAATATTTCAAAACCCTTGAGGTAGTCTTTTCCTAGATTCCACAGATGAATGTCATAAATCTTGAAATGAAACATTTATTTTGTGAATCTGATTTTATGACTTTATAAGAAAAGCATTTATTTGAGAAACAAAATTGCTAATAGTTACTAAAGCATTTTGAAAAAACACAGAAATCGGGATGCCTGGTGGCTCAGCGGTTGAGTATCTGCTTTTGGCTCAGGGTGTGATCCCAGATTCCCAGGATCGAGTCCCTACATCAGGCTTCTTGCATGGATCCTACTTCTCTTTCCTCTGCCTGTGTCTCTGCCTTTCTTTCTGTGTCTCTCATGAATAAATAAATAAAAATCTTTTTTTTTTAAAGAAAAAACACAGAAATAATTTTAAACTCAAATGTGGCAAACTTTTAAGGATTGGCTATTGGAATTTCACACCTACAAATAGAAATGTATAATGCTAATGTTTTTATTTTAAAAGTTGTCTTACTCAAAAAAAAAAAGTTGTCTTACTTGTTAAGAAGATTTAGAAAAAGTTATCTGGCAGTTTTATAAAAGGGTTTAAATGTTTTTAGTATCATTTTGAGAAGCTTCATTATTTTCAGATTCTAAAATGCTATTTGAGGAACAAATTTTCCTTTCCCAATATAGATGATAAAACATTTGAACCAAAAATAAGCGTTTCCTTTTGACCAAAGTTAGCATCACATGAATTTTAACTGGCAGTCTTTTTTTTTTTTTAAACTGGCAGTCTTGATATGGAACTTGATACTCATGTAGGACAAAATAAAATATTAGGAAATATTAGATGAGTCAAAGAAAAAGGACCTGTTAACCAGAGCTAAAATATCACGTTGTCCAATTAACACATATAAACATTAAAGAGGAAAGTCTCAGAATCCTGGGTTAGCCAACTTTAGAAGAAAACAACAAAAAATCTTAGTTTATTTCTAGATTAAATAAAATACTTTTCTACACAGAGAAGCAAAATATTTCAGAATTATTGGTCTTATGAGGCAAAAACACTTATTTGTAAATTATTGTGTTCTACATTTTTTATTAAGGAGGCTTCATGAGGAGGAGAGGAGTTTTTGCTATAGTTAAGGAATTTATTATTTAATGTACCTTGTCATTGAGCACCTACCTTGAGCACTACCTTTTTAGGAGCATTTGTTAGACATTGCACACAGAGGAAGAAATAAGCTTTTGTAGGTATTTTTGTAAGAGATCTTGCTTACCTGCTTTTGGTCTATCTGGCCATGAGGATCTTTAATCATCAGGAAGGATTCACCTGGTCCAACAGCATCCATATGTTGCAGATCTCAAAGGGATTTTTTTTTAACCTGAGACTTAATAAAGATGACAAAATTAAAAAAAAATAAAAATAAAGATGACAAAAGAAGTTATTGAAAGTGACTACACCCACCTCAATAAGAACTGTATCATTTGTTATATACACAACAAAAGCTAAAGACTTGACTGATCTTTACTTAAGAAAATTGGGAATAGCTCCTAACCCAGTATGTTTTATTGTGTTTTTCTTTGTGCCCCAGGCTGCTCTTTTCTTGCCTGGAAAGTCTACTTCTGGCTTCAGGACCTGTATATCTAAGTCTTAGTGTTTGTTAACATCCTTGCTCAGAGTACAGCCCTTTAACTTCAGGGTCCTTACTTTGTGTTTCTGTGGCAGCTTTGATTGCCTCTAAGCTGCTTTACAAATTCCTGGCCCAGGTTGTAGATTGTTATAATGTTGTTGTTTTTTCTAACCCAGGACACACTTCATGCTCAATATTATCTTACACAAATATGTTTTCTGTTGATAAATGCTAATAAAATACACACAGTCTATCTATGTTCCTGTCAATGGCTGCCCATTGCAATCAGAATGAAATCCAAGATCCGTGCTTTGGCATAGGTGGCCCTAGTCATATGATATCTTGCCTATTACTTTGACCCCACTGGAAGACCTCTCTCACCTTTCTAACTCTTCAACACACTGAGGAATTTCTGTTTTAGGGGCTTTGTCCTCCCAGTTTGAGTAACTGAGCTAAAATTTAAATGATGAGTAGGTGGCAGCTTGAACTGTCTTCTTCCACATCCTTGAATAGCCAGTGATTTATCATCATTCAAATCGCAGCTCAAATGTCCATTCCTCAAGAAGGTGTCCCCAGACCACCAATCTAAAGTAGACTTTCCTTCTTACCACGCTTCCTACTCTTTCCCAATATACTTATTCCTTTATCTCATTTTCCACTATCTAAAATTCTGTTGTTTCCTTAATTCCCATACTGCAGTGTAAGCTCTGTGAGGGCAGGGTCTTTGTCTAGTTGGCCATTGTATCCCCAGTGCCTAAAACAATGTCTGGCATATAATAGGTGCACAATAAATAGGAGCTGAATGCCTGAATGAGTGAATGAATGATAAATTTATAATAGAGATTGAGCAATTCATTCCTTCTTTTTTTGAAAAACGGTGTAACATGGTAGTAAACTGGGTAGAGGGGTACTCACTTATAATCCCAGTAGTTAAATAATTATCATTTTAAAGGTTTTTCCCATATGTATATGTCTTTTTCATAGTTGTGTTCTATTTAAAACGTTCTGATGTTCTATTTTTGTTCAGTTAACATTGTCAAACATTTTCCTAAATTCTCCTAATAAGTCCAATTGTTTTAAAGGCTACATAGTACCACATTGAGTTGATATTCCATCGTTTACTTAATCATTTCCTTATTATGCCAAATAATTTGTTTCTAACTTTTTGCTATTATAGATAACACTGCAATGAATAGCTTAATGAATATAGATAGGATTTTTCTTCCACTGAATAGGATAAATTATAAACATAAACTGATTGGATTAAAAGTATGGAGTTGTTCAGGTATATTATGACATTTAAAATATTTATATCTTATAAATTGTAAAAGAATGTGTATCACTTTCTTTTAGAGTTACTCTAAAATACTTTTCATAATGTCAGTATTGTATGATGCAGACATTTAAGGATTAGATTAATTTTTTTAAAGCTTTCACTTATTTTATTAATTTCACAAGGGAATTTGTAAGTAAGTGCCTTGGGTCATAAACCAGATTCCTTTAGATTTACAGAGTAGTCTGAATACAGAGCTGTGTAAATTCTATGAATAAATAAATTATTCCTTTACTAAGTTGTCACTTTTAGCAAATAAGGTAGCCATAAAAAGAAAAAAAAAAGCAAGAATAGCTAAAATAAGGAGTTTCATGAGTGATGGAATAGATATTTGGGATTATAAAATTACATATGAAGGAAATCACAACTTTTCATGATCAGTTTTAATGATATTTGCAATTTGTTTTACCTTTTTTTTTTTTCTCAAAGCCAGAAGAAGTTTTATAGGGAGAAATGATTTGAGTGCCTTTGAGAACCAATTTGGAAAAGTCTATTAAAAGTATTCTTTAACTCTCCTAATTTCTCTGTGTGGAGAGAAGTTTACCTGTTTATAAAGGTCATACAAATAAAATATTCTCTGAGACGTTTCTCTTTGGATCTTTTTTGAACTTTTCGAATTATTTGAAGTCAAATGTAAGTATTGTTTTTTATAGGTATAAAACAACTATGACACCTTTTGCATAGATTTAAGTTTGAGGCTTTTGAACAGATTCTATTTTCTTATACATTTATGTTCCCTTACAACATCTCTTGTAATTTTTTTAAACAAAGATTCACTTCTTCTCCTTAGCTATGTTATCCAGAGGATAGCATAATAAAATAACTGTAGATTTAAATATATATAGCATTATTAAGCATTTTACTAAACCTGAATTTGGAGGTGGCTACTTTACTTTTCCAAAACAAAGAGACTTTACTTTCTCTGCCATCTAAAACTTGTTATTAGTATAAGCTGTATAGTATATTTCCCTTTTTACCTAGTCAAGTAGCACATTCCTAGATTACCTTTCTTTTTTTTTTTTTTTTTAAAGATTATTTATTTATTTATTCATGAGAGACACAGAAGGAGAGAGAGGCAGAGACACAGACAGAGGGAGAAGCGGGCTCCATGCAGGGAGCCTGATGTGGGACTGGATCCCAGGTCTCCAGGACCACACCCCGGGCTGAAGGCGGTGCTAAACCACTGAGCCACCAGGGCTTCCCCCTAGATTACCTTTCTCATGTCTCCTCACCTTCATTTATTTTAATAATTTCACCATGTAACAGGAGATTCATTTAATTTATCAGACAAATATTTATTGGGCACCTACTATATACAAGCTACTTTTTTCAGGTATTAGGTATGCAAGAGTGACCAGAAAATCCCTGCCCTTGTGGAACTTATGTCTAGCGGACAAGATAGAGAAATAATTGTAGTTTAGAGAATAATTAAGCGCTTAGAAGAAACAAGGTAAGGAATAGAGTATATGAAATATGGAGGATATTGAAACTCGATAGGATGATCAGGTAAGGTTTCACTGAGAAGGAAATTTCTGAGAAAAATCTGAAAGGAGGTGAGCCATGTAGGTAGCTATGTAGGGAAGAACATCCCAGGCCTAGTTGGAATAGCAAGACCAGTAAGAAGATGTGTGCAGGGAGATTGGGTCACATACAGGGGAAGAAGTTGGAAAAATAATAGAGAACAATATCATGTAACAAATGTTTGAGTCATATAGTTATCTTTATTTCATAATTTTCCTGAGAATTATATTTGTTCTTTCTAGCTCTATACAGAATTACATGCTTTTCTTTTGACAAAATTACCTTAATAAGCAGATTAAAATTTGCCACTTTTACCGTTTTGAGTGATAACATTACATAAATTAATCAAAAATTTGTACTTGTGGAAAAACATAATCTCATTTTCTACTTGCCATTTATTTTAATAGTTTAAAAAATTTTAATATCGTTTTTGGAGCTACAGATCTTGACCAGTATCCCAGACATGTGGCTGGCAAACCCATTGCCTAGTACTGCTTTATATATTATTCCTCTTGTCATTTTCTAGTTTTTCTCACAAAATTTTCATCATTGCAGCACCATTTTAAATTGATGATTTTCACTGATGTCTTTTTAGAAATAAGCCAAATTTAAAAAAATGAAAAACTAACCTTGAGAGTTATTGACCTGTTTAGGTTTTCTTGCCCACTTCTATCTGCTCTTGCTCTCTATTCAGCCAAAATAAATTATTTGCTCTCTATGAGAAGACCAGGAATCTAAGCAAATAAGTTAAACCTAATTGAGGGATGTCAGAGTATATTTAACTCAAATGGACTTTAATGAATTGAAGAGTTAGATTTTGTAATATGTTAGAATGGACATTTGAAGTCAAGAGATTTTACTGTTTAGCCTACCCACTGAATAGTTATTAGCTCTTTCTAAACTTCGGTTTCCTTGTCTGTAAATGGGAGTCATTGCCTAATTCAGAGAATATAATTGAAGAATATATATGAATGCTTTCAAAAAAACTGTTTAGTACCATTCAGTGTAAGTAGTGTTGTTTTCTATTAGGCCACCTATGCTTATTTTTTATGTTCATTGGCTTTGCTATGTCTGGATAATTTCTTCAGCTTATTTTTTGGGGGAGCAAGATGGTTCCTTTAGTAGATCTTTTGTGAAATTTGCTTCTGTAAGGTAAATGGACAAGTCTTGCTTGTCACCCAACAATGCCATGGTGATTTTACTCTCAGTTCCAGTGGCCTCTGGCATTTATCTCAGTTAGATATTTACTTGCCCTCACTTTGAAGACAGCTATTAGCAAGGGGAAGTAGGCCTTGTTGGAACTTTTTAATCTCATTTAACCTTTATTAGAGGTGATACTACCTCACCAACATGCTTTGGCCTGTTTAGGAAGTAAACATTTCATTTCAAGAACCTTCAGTCAAAGGTTTATGAAGCACTAGTAAATGGAAAATTATTATACCAGCACATTGGCCCACCAGTCCAGGGCAACATGCAGCTTTGAGGGCCTCCTGAAGTGCATATTGCTGCTGGGTATAGAATATCCAGGGCATTCATAATAACTTTTCCATTAAGTTTTCAAAATTTGAAAGAATTTGAATAGAGCAGTGGTTCCCAAAATTTGCTGCACATTAGTCACTGGGAACTTTTAAAAATCCCAGTGTGTGGGTCATACCTCATACTAATTAAATCAGAATGTCTAGGGTGAGAGCCAGGTATCAGTAGTTCTTAAAGATTACCAGGTGATACTAATGTGTAGCAAAGCTTGAGATCCTTAGGAGTGTGTGGCTCTGACCTCCATTCTTTTACAACCTGTTACTGTTACACATGCTTTAGCACCGTGAGTGATGATAATCCTATCATGAGAAACATTTGAAAGTAGTAGGTAATGTCTCTCAAGCAGATTTGTGTTCTACATTTTTTAAGATATATACTGTTTTACGTAGTCTTATGTTGTTTTGAACTTTAATTTTCATTACTGACCCAAGGTAGATATGTTCATGTTTTTTTTTTCCCATTTATTACAGATATTTCTTTGACAACTTTAAATAAAACCATGCTTTGTGGTTTAAGATACAGAAAAAATACCTACAAGTAATAACTATTTAGGACTTTCATTCTTTTGTTTTGATTACAATGGCTGTTTTCAGAATAAAGGACTAACAGCGAAGTTGGTCCTTTTTTATTTTTCCAAGTCCATTTTAATTTTTCTCCAGTTTAGTAATGAACTATTACAAGCTGGCCTAAATTTATGGTATGAGTATGAATCTGAAGGAGTAGACTAATTAATTGTGTCACAGCTGCATTAATATTTGCCAATACACACAATGATTGGTGTGTTAGACAAAAACTGTACTTGCAGCATTGCTAACCATGATATTATGAATGAATAATCATTTTCCCAATATTGTAGTTTATTAAGTCAATCTCCGTGTAATCTAATAAAAAATAGAATTTTAAATATGTGAGGGGAATTCCTAAGTGTTTTGGTTCCTAATGTTGACAAGAGCTAGAGTTTTGGCTGTACATCCTGGAACATTTGCCCAAGGCTTGACCTAAGTTCAATGGTCACGATGTTATCTTTAAAACAATAGAAATTCTATTTTGATTTATTAAAAAATTTCTGTTTCATGGTCTGTGTCAAATATGTGTGTGAAAAAAGTGCAGAACATGAATTGATGCTCTGTGAGTTTTTTCACTATCATTTAAAATTATAGAATGTGACCCTACTTGTCTCCAATACTGTCAAAGTAATGTAAATTATAGAAATTTCTACAGTGCAGATATTTGACTTAATCCATAACATTCAGTCATCCAGTTTTTGTTTTGGGTCTTTTGTTTTTCTTGTTTTGCATTTTTATTTTGTTTTGTTTTCAGCCATCATTTTGTCTTATCATCTTCAATTCTAGAGCAACCTGACAACAGTAATGATACTACTGAATTGGGCATCCTTGTCATTCCTGAGATTAGTGTCACAAATGTGGCCGGAGAGAGAACCGGGAATGGGGAAAAAGGCAGAACACTAGGAGACATTGATGCTCAACATATACAGGGTGTGCAGGAAACAGCCACAGATCCTAGAACTGAGAGCAAAGGCTTGCCAGAGATCAGGAGGCAAAAATCTGTAAGAAAAATGATGGAGGATGGAATAAACTCACCTGGCAGAGTGCAGTTTTAGCAGAGCACTTTCTAGCTGCCCTCCAAGGTATCTCATGGCAAAGGACCACTGCTGCATGTCTTAAGCAACAGTTGCACAATCACAAAATTATGCATGTCATCTAATAATCAAAATGCATGAATTATGCACCACAATTTCTCAATGATCTAATGCTCCTTGGAATGGTTGTACCTATATTTTCTCTGAGTAAATTGTTGTGAAAACTAAGGCAGAAAATTACTTCCAAAATAATTTTCTGCTTATGTTTTGAGATCTGAAATTATTTTTTATCTTTGTATTTTTGCCATTTTTGATTTGAAGGATAATGTTTATAGAATTTTAACAAGATTGAGCTCATGATAGTTATGGTCTATTTTTTTTTAAATCTAAGTAAAATAATCTAGAATGTAGAATGCAACCTTTAAAAAAAAATCTTTAAAATATTTTAACACCATTTGTTTTTTAAAGTTCCTTGGTAAGAGCTTTGATTTTATACTGTTTTGCTACCGGGGAAGAGTTTACCCCTAGTTTAACTGTGTGGTATTTTTCCTAATTATTTCTGATCTTTTGCATGTAAGAGAACTCTTTCTAAAAACACGGGTCGGGGTGGGGGTGGTTTATGGCATGCTTTTTGTTTAATACACCCTAAATTACTCTTATTTAATTACAATGAACTGTTTTTTATGTTTTATAGAATGTTTTGATTTATCTAATTTTGGTCTATAATCTGTTACTTTATGTAATTATGCTAAAGTTTATAATTGATTTGGTATTAATCATGAAACAAGAATTACTTAAAATACTTGATATTAATTAATCTTTGTTATTTCTTTGTCTAGGAAATACGGAATTAACAGGTCAAGAAGAACTGATGGAGATATCTGAAGTTGACGAGGGATTTTATTCCAGGGCTGCATCTAGTACTAGCCAGTCTGGTTTATCAAACAGTAGTAACAATTCTAGTAACAAGACAAGTGTAGGAAAGACTCAGAGACGCTCAGCAGGAAGCAAAACTGGAGGAAAAGAAAAAGAAACTACAGGGGAGTCTTGCAAAGATCACTTTGCCCGAAAACAAACTCAAAGAGCCCAGAGTGAGAATCTTGAGCTTCTCTCTTTGAAGAGACTGACATTAACTACCAGCCAATCTCTCCCTAAACCTTGTAGCCATGGTTTGGCTAAGACTGCTGCAACTGTGTTTAGTAAATCCTTTGAACAAGTCAGTGGTGTCACAGTCCCACATAATCCATCATCTGCGGTTGGCTGTGGGCCTGGGACAGATGCCAATAGGTTTTCTGCTTGTAGTCTCCAAGAAGAAAAGCTTATTTACGTTTCTGAAAGGACTGAACTTCCAATGAAGCATCAATCAGGTCAGCAGAGACCTCCTAGTATTAGCATTACTCTGTCCACAGATTAATTTGTAATAGTTTTCCCACCTGACCAGTGGATCTAGAGATACGACTTTCCTTCTTTATTGAAAGAGCCTAGGGTCTGTCATCCTTATTCCAGACAAGAGCCCTGATGTCTTAAGTTCTGAAGGCTACCTTGATTATGAAGGGAATAATGTGTAGGTTGCAGTAAGTTGAAATATGGTTTTGTTATTTCTTGGGTATATTTTCCCCTCTTGATTTGATTTTTTTTTTTTTCCTTTCTTATTTGTTTTTGTTGCCCTAAGATTGTCAGCGTAACAGTACATTTTGGCAAATTGTCTGGTCAGATTGGTTACATTTCATGAGAGGTTGTGAGTTCTTATTTTTTAATAACTCCTACTTTGGTAGTTGTGTGTTTGGCCTTTAGAGTCAAAGGGAATCTCCATGTATGGGAACTGTTTTTGAAAGAAGGAGGCAAAGGTACAGCTCTGAGAAATCAACAGCTGATGTGAAGCATAGCAGTCTGAAAAACAGGCACATGAAAAAAACAAAAATGATGTTTATGAAAAGTGCCTGATAAAAATGCTTATAATCAGATTATCCTTCAGATTAGTGGAATTATTTATATGAAGCACTGGAAAATGCCTACTAACTCAGTACTTAGACTAATTTTATAATTCCAAGGGCTAGGTAGAGGAATTTCTGTTGTTATCTTTGGAACATTTTTATATTAAAAGTCAGATTGCTAGTAGATGTGTAGTTTTGAAGTATTTGATCTGGATTTAGCAGGTGAAAATCCCCTTCAATTCTAAAATGTAATAAGCTATAAAGCTGACTTTCCCTGCTCCTTCACTTTGGAAATCCTAGGTAGGTTGTTTTCCTATAATTCAAAGCACACATCATTGACAACTTCCTGGAAATCATTGAAAATCGTGCAACACAGCTCTCAAGATACCAATGTCAACCATATAATACTGAATTGTTTGTCGGAAAATGAAGGATATTAGGTAAATTTTTTGTTTATAAAATGTCATAATAGAAAATATAGAGAAATATGGACAAAGGACAATTATATATTAAGTAATTTAGGTTATTTGTATTTGTGTTCTTAAAATTAAAATTATAAAATGTGAAAAAAAAGTTTTGTTTGTGAACAAGCCTATTTTAAATATTGTTATGATAGAAAGAATAATCAATGTAGTTGCCCCCAACCAAAAAATAAAAATTAAAAAGGCAAAATGGCAGAAGCTAAACAAACCAGTATGTACTATGGAGAACATGTGACCTCTAGATAGACATAAAAGTTTGGTGTTTGCTAGTGGTGGTCATTTTGGCTATGGTTGAGGTTCTCTGTAAATTAAGTATACTTAACTAATAAGTCAGAGGGAGAGAGAGAGAAAGCAAGAATGAGGATGAGAGTAAGTTGATTAGGAAGGAAGACCTAGGACGTCCCCTCTTTGTCGTTTTCACTGTTAGTACACAGTAGTTTCCTTATTCCCAGTCCCTAGCTGTGGTCACACAGAACATACTAGTTTTCATTTTGTGCCTGCTTGTGCAGAGCTCAAATGTAAAAAATTTGTATGTCCTGAGGAGTACTAAATCATACACCATGAATGTAATTTTGACCGTAACTGCTTTGGCTACCATTTTAAATCTAGTTCTTAAAAAAGCATGAACTAGTTTTTATTCATTAATTCTGAATAGAATATGGTTTTTAATATAAATGAATTTGAGGTTTTTAGTTCCAGTAATAGAGATGGAATAAGATCTATTGGTATATATTGTAATAGTTTAAAAAAAAAAAAGACAACTAGACAGTGAAAGTTGATACTGTATTGATTTAACAGGAATCCTGTGTACAATTTAAAATATTTTAAAATGTCACTGTGAATTTCCTATTGTCTTTTTGTAATCCTTTAACAAAGAATTTCCCCTAAGCATGTAGCTACTAATAGTATTGATAGTCTTAAGAACTAATTTAGAAGATTGACATTTTAAGCAAGTTAAAGTGCTTAGGAAACTTGTAGAATAAGATTGAGGAAACAGCTAGCACAAATGAGAGATCAGATTTTAATGATCAACTGCTGTAATGATCTTCATTTTGGTATTATTCTAGATCATTGCTGCTCCTATGATCTGAGGACCAGTATGTAGTTGGCATCACTAGGCATCTTGTTAAAAATGTAGAATTTCAGAGCCTCTTTCGATCTATTGAATCATAGTCTGCTTTTTAACAAGATCATCAAGTGATTTTTATGCACGTTAAAGTTTGAGAAGAGAGTATCAAAGTACAAATTACCTAATATTTAGAATTCTCAGTGTCTCACAATCCTAGATCAAGTATGTTAGGTACTAAATATCGTAATCTTCATTGTTTTTAACAGCCAATGAATTTTTTAATAGTGTCCATGATACTTATTAGATCCTTTAATTCTAAATTTTAAATGACTTTCATTTATTTTTACAATAAAATGTAACATTTTATATTTTTCTTGTTAACTATAAATGGAATCAGCTACAGATGCCTACAATTTTAATGCAAAGGGTACCACCCTTTTATACAATGCAGAACAAATCTGCATGTGTATATTCTTTTAAAGACTCTGAAGGCTTACTTAGTGGAGTGGATCTGAATTTTTGCTTCAAATAATTTGTAACAGTTGATTTTCTGGGATGCAATGCTACGTTAACAGTAAAATTATTTTATAGTACCTTTGATACTGTTTCAAGTGAAGATTATACATTTGAAATTTTTTATAGCAATTATTAATATTGGATAATGCTAATCCCTTTACTCTCTTCCCATTCATCTTTCCATATTGAGTTGAAGTCATGTTTGTAGGTTGTTTTCTTATGAAAATCCTAGATGTAGCCATTTGGTCGCAGATCTCCTACATATCCAGAATAATACCCTTTACCACAAGAAGAATTCTGCCCCAGCATGGGTCCTTACACCCCATACTTCGAAATTGTAGTTCCATTCCACAGTTTAAGCCATTAGAGGTTCTTGAAATTACCCAACCTCTTACTCTTCAAATACCCAACTACTGGGATATTCTAGTGAAGCTGGGCCCCAGCATTTGCCTTTGGAATGAAGTAGGGAGAGAAAGTAGAATTTTCAAGAGGATCCAGGACAGTTGAGCACCCTGGAATCCCTTGTACACCACCATGGAACTTTTTAAGGCAGCTCTGTAGACTTGAGGGGTAGAAATCCTCAGTCCTTAAATGATGACAATTTGTTTTGAAAAAGCAATATTTCATGGCCATTTTCAATTATGAATCAACTGCTTAGCAAACATTACTTACTTACATAAAAACAAGTTGAATTAAAGGGAAATATATTTTTTAAACCAAAATAGATAAAAACGATCTCAGTTTTAAGGGATTATGCCTATTTTGGAAGAAAAAATTAAAATGTTAAAACTTTTACATTTAAATTATAAGAGAAAAAATGTACTCTGAAACATAATTTTAAACAAATATTTAAAATAAGGCTGTTTAACATTTGAGTATAGGCACAATAAATTTACACTTTATTAAAGGGAAGCACATCAAGGAATCTATATGGTAAATAATGTGACTGAAAAAATGTTTTTAAAAAAGCCATTTAAAAGAAGGATAATAATTTGATGGGTATATAAATTAAGCATTGTAGATAGAAATTAATGTAAAATAGTATCAACCCAACCTTTGGATGAAAAATAAAAACTCACTATTTCTTTAATTAGCATGAATTTATACTTTTAGATTAGTTGCTTAGTAAAATTATACTCAGTGCTTTGAGTTATTCACATTTATGTTTAATTTTGTTAAATTCTTTATCAGAACATAAATATGTTGTCTTCTGTACTTTGTAACTTGTGCATATCTAAAGAGACTAGCAGTGAACATTTTGGAAGATATTTTTGTGTGTTTTTTTAATAGTAGAGTTCTAGAATACTTGTGTCTTGATATGAAGTTTCTATTAGTAAACTCAAGATCTTATTTTGCATACCTTTGCTTCTTCCTCTAATGTGGAGTTTTTTGTGTACCTCTTATCTTCTAATCATATAGTGATACTAATCTTTTCATAGTAAATATACTTGTTTCTAATTGTATTCCTAGAGTTTACATTCCTGAAGAATAAACTATGACTTTGCATATTTTTATGTGCTCCCTACCTTTTTAAGGCTATGGAAATAAACTGGAGTTTAGCTTTTTGAAGTTTTGTATATTTGTGTAAATGTTGTCCATATGCAATACTTTATACAGCAGTGTTGCCTTTTGTTTTATTGAAAATAAAAACTGAAAAAATATTTTTTCCAGATCATTTTACTCATTAAAAAATGTCATCATAAATTTTTGCAAAAGTCATGATGTGGAGGAAGAAAGTAAAGGAGGAAGACTTAGGTGAGTTGAGCCATTGAGAACTTTTGGGAGTAAGCCATAGGACAAAGACATCTCATTTCTGGCTTTATGTTTTACCTTGCTCAGAGATAGGAAGTACAATAGGTCCATTGGTGTCTATCCAAAAGAAAATGAGCTCCATGGGTCATGAGCGATTGATGGATTATTTATTATACCAGAAGCACGGGCTAATTCAGATGAGTTATATATTTTGTAGAACTTTAGATAATTGTATTTCAGTGGTAAACTGAATGCTGTTTATTCTATTAAAAACATGGTAAAAAGCAAGTTAAGATTTTATTTATTTATTTATTTACCTGCCAGGTAGATAAAGATGAAAGAGATTGATACTAGTATTATATAAGTGTGGGGAAAACATTAGTCTCCAAGATAATTGGCAGGACAATTAGTGCAGCTAAGTTGGTGAGCAATTCAGCAAGATCTATCAAATTTTAAGGTGCACATACCCTCTGACCTAGCAATACTACTCTTCTATGTCCTTCCATTCTTTATATTCTATAGAAATTTTAGCATAAATGCATAAAGGTATTCATTGCAGCATTATAATAGCAAAAAACAAACGAAACAAAAAAGGGAATCTAAATGGCCATTAATAGAGGAGAATAAATTATGGTACAGGCATATAGTGGAATAAGATGTAGCTATTAAAAACAATGCAAATCTGTATGTGATGATTCAGAAAGACTATATAATGTTCCCTGAAAAAATGTCATATATATGTGTATGTATGTGTATGAGCCCATTTTCATAAAAAGTATGCAGAACATTTAATATGAGTGTTATTTTGTATGTTTCTATATACATATATAGTATATATAACATGTAATATGTATATAATGTATGTGTATATATGTATAATATATAATATACACATGTACACAAACATATGTTTGCTGGTATGCAGAGAGAAAAGCATTATTTTTCTAAGCATGATCAAAGTATAGCCTACATTAAGAAAAAACTGGCGCTTTTAAAAATAGAGATTCCTGGACCTTGTGCTAATCCTCCTAAATCAGAATCACTGTGAAGCATGAAGTATGGAAACCTATATTTCTAACAAGTTCATCAGTTAATTCTCATACAAACTTAACATTTGGCCTAGTAGCTGATAGCAATGAATTGATTATTTTTGTATGTCTGGTAGTGGTTTGTAGTTAGAAAAGACAAACTTCTTTTAAAAAAAATAATCGATTAAGTTTTAAATTGAGGTATAATTGACATATAATGTTAAATTAGTTTCACCTGTAACATAATGGTTAAATACTTGTGTATATTGAGAGATGGTCACCAAAAGTCTAGTTAACATCCATCACCATACATAGTTACAATATTTTTTCTCTTGTGATAAGATTTACTCAATGTTAGCAATTTTCAAGTGTGCAGTAGAGTATTATTAAGTATAGTCATCATACTGTACATTATATCCACAGAGTTTATTTATTTTATCCCTGCAGTTTGTACCTTTTGGCCCTCTTTACCCACTTTGCCCACCCTTTTTCATCCCCACCTTCTGACTTAATTTCACTTAGCATAATACCCTCAGGATCCATCCATGTTACTGCAAATGGCAAAATTCCCTTCTTTCATATGGCTGAATACTATTCCATTGTATATGTACAATTGACCCTTGAACAACACAGGTTTTTCTTTTTTTTTTTCTTTTTTTTTCTTTTTGAACAACAGAGGTTTGAACTGCATGGGTCTCCTTTATGCAGATTTTTGTCCATAAATATGGTACTGTAAATGTATTTTTTCTTATGATTTCCTTAATATTTTCTCTAGCTTACTTCATTGTAACAATATGGTATATAATACATATAACATACAAACTATGTATTAATTGATTTTTATGTTTTGGTAAGACTTGTGGTCAACAACAGGCTAAATTTGGGGGGATTCAAAAGTTGGTATGGGGATTTTCAACTGCATGGAGGGTCACCACCCTTAACCCCTGTTGTTCAAGAGTCAGCTATATACATTTTCCTAATCCATTCATCCATATCAATGGACATTTAAGTTGTTTCAGAAAGGACAAACTTCTTGAAGAGATCTTATTAATAAAAGCAAAACGAAGTATGAAAACTTACAATAGGAGAGTACACTGCTTTGATGTGCTTAGCAGTATCTCAGAACTAGAAAATTAGATATTAGAGGTTTGGGATCTGAGCTCAGATGGTTTAAGTAGGTCTGTCAAGAGAGGAAACTTCTCAGATTTGACAAAGTTAATGAAATTAACTTTGGATTGGTGGACACAGTAAGCAAGGGACTTGAAAAATCTTGATAAACTATTGTTTGATAAACCAGCTGTTTGCCCAGGTAAGCAAATTATTGTCTCCATCCTATCAGAATTTCTTTATGCAAACAAAAAATTAGGGACAGTTTCTGTTTGGTTTTTTGTTTGCTTTGTTTACAATCCTATCTGTCCTAGGCAAAGATTTTCTGGAATAAACAACTAAATCATGTTGACACAAGTGAGCTCAAGTTTTATCTAAGTCATATTGATACTAATGATTTCAGGTCTGTTTCTCTCTTCCTATTCAAAGATTGTAAGTCAATATTATAAATACAGCATATTGATAATGTCTCTTAGTGACTTCTTCTGGTTCTACTAAAAAACTCAAAGATTTCTTCTAAAGCTTCTTGACTCCTATAACATTCTTGGTTCCTACTTGGTAAGTGCTCTAACATAATCCTCATTGCAATGTATTGTGATTATCTTTCCATACTCTCTTCCACACTGGACTATTGCCCTGTGTGTTAATTTAGTATATCTACTACATAATAGTAAATAAAGATTTGTTTTGCTAAATAGAATGTGAATTCAATCCAGGAAATGCATGACAAATAGGAGATCTGTGTTGCTCCTCTTCTTCAAGAGAATTCTGGGAAACTCCTTTGATTCTCCAACATACATCCACACAGAGATAAAGGTGAAAGTTTAAAACCTGACTACTTTGGTTCTTTACAGTGTATCTGCATAAAGGTTTTTTGAGAGGCAGATTACAATATATAATTTTTCAATATTTAAAGTAATGAATAGCCTGAAGATTTTTCTGGGTTAGCATTTGAAATTTATTTGTTTCTTCTATTCTTTTCTTTGTATCTATGCTATTCAGGAAGTAAAGTAGGAAAGACTTAACCTCAATACTGTAAATCCTCACTTCTTGTTTCATTTGCTTCCTTTTATGGAAGCTACAAATATATTTAACTTTTGTATCCCAGGTCCATTACTGCCTAATGAAGGTTTGTAGCACATTTATCTTAAAACTTTTACTCTTTTTATTTAGCTGAGATGCTTTTCCTTCTATCCTGCCCCCGCCCTCATGCTATAATTTTTACTAACATTTCTTCTCCAAATCTTTTAAAATATAACCCTGAGAAACAACATGTCACCACTTCCTCTTCTGTTTCAATTCTACTCTAGTGTAGAATCTTGTTTCCATATCTAATTACATCCATCAAGTTGAATTTAATGAGGCTGGATGTCTGAAAGAAGGAGAAAACAAATGAGCAAGCAAGCAAACCCATGAACTATATTTATAGTAGGAAGAATACTATATTTCCCAGTTAACTGAGGAGGAAAAAACTGAGCCTGATTATACAAGCAGTACTGCAGAGTATGCTGGTATTAGCTAGAAGTAGACAGTAGTACTACAACCCCACTCAGTGATGGTATGGAGAACAGTAAGGAAAGAAACTCAAGAAGTCACTAGAGAAATAAATCTAAGTAGTACTTCTTGTCTGCTTTGCACAGAAGGTGAGATTTCTAGGACTCCACCATCTTATGACATAGTTGATGAAGGACATGAAGTAGTAAGATAGGAACATGAATGATAAAATTTGGGAACTAAATGTATGGTTGAACTTCTCAAAATTGTCTCAGATTATAAGAATAATTGTTTTCCACATAAATACTGAACAAAGGCCCTATTGTGAAGGAGATACTAAATAATCAGATGGTCAAGTTGATTCTGAAGATGTTGGCAGATCTTTTTTGATATCCCAATCCTTGTTCAACCAGCTTATGAACAAAGTGGCTATCCTGGAAAGATTGGGGCTTTACATGGA
Source organism: Canis lupus dingo (assembly GCF_003254725.2). NCBI lineage: Eukaryota > Metazoa > Chordata > Mammalia > Carnivora > Canidae > Canis > Canis lupus. The sequence continues at coordinate 36,483,645 of NC_064256.1, read as the reverse complement.
CTTCAACAATATTGCCCTCCTTTCGTCAGGACTACCCTAATTACTGTGACTGCTAAGAGCCCAGTCTGCAGGCAGGAGGGACCAATCCTTAGGTGTCATTCCTTAAGGTGAACAAATAGTTGGTTAGTGCCAGGTTGATGCTCTTTTCTCCAAAGAAGCAGCTGTTCTTCTTCCTCATAGACTGGACAATGTGAATCTGGATTTAGATTAGCCTTCCCTATATGCTGTGCTTCTGTGTGCAATGCTAAACACCCTATTTATCATGATTTTCCTCAAAATGTTGCATCTAAGGAGCTTATTTTATAGTGTAAGAAATAAGGTAGAGGAGGAGTTCTATCTCCAGTAATGGCAAACTATGTAGTTAACATCAAAATTTCCATGGACAACTAGGTAATCTGAAAACCATCTTTTTAAAATATAAAAATCTCAAAAGCAATCCCAGCTTAGGGCCCTTCTTACCTGGAGTTGTTGGCTGATTCCAGAAGAAGTACTTAAGGGGATAAACAGTGTTTTTTACTATCTCTGGCAAGATAGGAAGATAAAACTTGGATACTAGTGCCTGCCAAGTCATGGCAGAGAGCCTGGGTTCCCATGGTTGGGTACCAGACCCCATAAAGATCCACCAGAGAAGTAAAAGTTACTTGAAAGTACATTTACCACCTCCTCTACACACATACACAAGGACTTATCATCCCTTGTTCCTGAAACTAGATTAAAGTAATCCTATAGGTGCTCAATAATAAACAAATGAATACTCCATGGTGGAAAAAAAACTTCATCATTCTACAATTTTTCAAATTAAATGTCCAGCAGAGAAGAAAAAGTAACCAGACACTTGTACAGCACACCACCACTCAATGATAACAACTAGTGACATAGATAATATTATTTAAAACCAGTGTTTTAAGCCATCAAAGAACTTTTAGGCAAAGAGGACTTTTATAAGCCAAAATCCCAGAGAGAAGGTGTGCAGAAAAGAATTAACACAGCAGGCCTGAGGCACTATCCTTAGAAAGCCCTGCTTATAATGGTGGACTTTGGCTGGCATCTGGAAACTTGGATTATGAGAATTTTCCTACCATTCCTTAACTGATAAGATAGCTTACTATGTATAAACTATTTATACAAACAGCATAGTTTATGCTGAACACCTACTTTCCTTCTGGGAGTCTGTAATTATGATACATGTTAGGCAGAAGGTGCTTATGACCAGCTTCCAATACAAACCTTGGGCAATCAATCTAATCAGTGTCTGTGGCAGACAACATTTCACATATGTTGTCACAATTCAATATTGGAGAAATGAATCACATCCCGTGTGTGATTCCACAGGTAAAGGATTCTTAGAAGTTGATGCCTGGCTTCCTCTGGATTTCACTCCATGCACATTTTCCCTGCTGCTGATTTTGCTTTGTATTGCTTTGCTATAATAAACCATACTCATGAGTATGCTGAGGCCTGTGAGTCCTCCGGAATCATTGAATTTGTGAGTTGTCCTGGAGATTTGCAACACAGTAATCAGAGAAGTGAGCAAACATACTGCAGCTATTTCTTCCTTTATGGAATTATCAGCTTTTGACACAAATCTGAGTAGAAAGGCCAAGAAGAAAGTTACTGCTAAGAATCAGAGAGGCAAACAAACTATGGCAACTGTGCCAACCAGCATTTGGGAGACTAAGATCTCAATAAAGCAGGAAGGTTCAAGGAAATGAATCTGACGCTCTGCTGATTTTCCCCTTGAGTATTTGCCTGAATTCTTGGATTGTTCAGAGCAGGATTTTAAAAAACAAAAAGGGAGAAACTTGAAACCCAAAGCAAAGATATTTTTTAAATGTATACTGCATTATGGTATTGAAGAGGCAAAAACTGGATTTCAGGAATTTTAGAACCTATCAAGAGAAGCTCTAGAACATATTCCAGAATCTCATTTAAGAACTCTGAGAGTTACACCTTAAGCACAGGAGAGAATCCGAGTAAATTAAACCTTATAAAATTGCAACCTAGTTTCACATCCACTGAATTATAGATTGGATTAATGTGATCTGCCTACACTATTTTCCTAGCAGGGCATATGGTGATCCCTTTCTGTAGGAAGGTAACATCCAGAGATTGTACAGTGTATTATGTACAATACCAAGTATTAAGTAAAAATTATGGAGAATACCAAAGAGCAGAACCACAAGGAAAAACAGGCAATAAAACTGGATCCACAGATGGCCTGCTTATGAGGCTTATCAAAGATGGACTTAAAAATAGCTTTGATTAATGAGTCAAGATGGAGAATTTCATGAGAACCAGAATCTGTTTTTTAAAAATCAATTTAAAATTCTACAACTAAAAAATACAAAGTCTAAAATTAAGACCTCAATATATATGCTTAAGCAGATTGGAGAATGTATTAACCCATTCTAAACAAAAGAGGGAGATTGTTAGACTTGATTAAAAAAAAATCAACTATATGGTGACTACAGAAGATATGCTTTAGATTCAAAGACAGAGGTTCAAAATAAAATAATCCAAAAAGATTTACAATGCAAATAGAAACCATAAGAAAGCCAAAATGGTTATGCTAATATCAAACCATTAGATATTAAGATAACAAAATGTTATGAGAGATAAAGAAGTCATTTTATATTGGTAAAAGTATCAATGTGTCACAAAGTTATAACAATTTTAAACATATGCACTAAAAACAAAACCCCAGAATACATGAAGTAAAAACTGTCAGAATTAAAGGGAGAAATAGACAATTCAGTAATAGTGGTGCCTTCAATACCATATTTCTTTTTTTCTTATTTCAAGTATAAGTAACATACTGTGTTATGTTAGTTTCAGACGTATTCAATAGTACACTTTCAATAATGGATATAATGACGAGGCTGATGATCAACAAGAATTTGCCCTAGTAATTCAAGGTTGGTGTATTAATTTCCTAGAGCTGCTGTGACAAATTACCAAAAATTGTGGCTTAAAACAACAGAAATTTGATTTCCAGAGGATCCTAAGCTACCTTGTCTCACAGACAGAACTAGATAACAATCACATCAGTGTAAGTAGCCCAGAAAATGCCCTGAAGACTGACAGAACAAATTTCACAACTCAATGTAGAGAAGAAGCCGCATTGAAGAGGATAGGAGGATTAGAGATGCGGTAGAGAGCTAAATGGACAGGCTGCTGAGAGGGGAGAGAAACAGACCTGAGAGGTCAAATGGGGAAGATGAATCCTTGTAACATTTGGCTTTGAAAACCAGAGGGACCAAGTTTTGTTGAGTTTTTACAACCAGCAGCCTGGAACTTTAAAAATCAGTGAGTTCTGTCCTGGGAGTGCCTGGAAGGCAATAGCATACAGTCCCTGTCCTTAAACAGAAAGCAAAACAGCCTGTGGAGAAAGAGCATAGAAACAGGAGTTTGAAAAATATGCCTGGGGGCATATGAGAGGGTATTAGTTACTCATGTCAGAGTGTCCCAGAAGGACAGAGATCTCTGGGTGACTCCTCCAGAAATAAAGGGGACTCTCTGTGCATAACTGGTAGAGGATTTAATGTAATAATCTTAAAGATACTCACTGGTTTGAGAAAAGAGTGGAAGACATCAGTGAGACCTTTAACAAAGAGATAAAAAAAGAACCAATCAGAGATGAAGAGCATAATAATTGAAATAAAAAATACACTAGAAGAAATAAGTAGTAAACTTGAGGAAACAGAAGAATGAACCAGTGATCTGGAGGACAGAGTCATGGAAAGTAATCAGGTTGAGCAGGTGAGAGAAAGAAAATTATGCAAAATGACAATAGAGTTGGGGAACTCTGTGACTCCATCAAGTGTAATAACATTCACACTATAGGGATCCCAGAAGAAGAAGAGAGAGAAAAAAGGGCAATTTATTTGAAGAAATAATAGCTGAAAACTTGCCAAATCTGGGGAAAAAAACAAATTCAGATCCAGGATGCACAGAGAGTCCCTAACAAAATCAACCCAAGGAGGTCCACACTAAGAGACATAGTAATTTAAATGTCAAAAGAGTGGGATGAAGAGAGAATTTTAAAAGCAGCAAGAGAAAAGAAGACCGTTATATTCAAGGGAAACCTCATAAGGCTATCAGTGAACTTTTCAGCAGAAACTTTGCAGGTCAGAAGGGAGTGGATGATATATTCAAAGATATATATGAAGAAAAAGAATCTGCAGCCAAGAATACTCTATCCAGCATGGCTATCATTCAGAATAGGAGAGATAAACAATTTTGCAGACAAAATTTAAAGGAATTTATGACCACTAAACCAGCCCTACAAAAAATGTTAATGGGAACTCTGAGTGGAAAGGAAAGACCACAAGTAAAAATAAAAGTAGAAAGCACAAAATCAGTAAGAATAAATCTATCTGTAAAAATCAGTCAAGGAACTCACAAAATAAAAAAGATGTAAAGCATGACACATGGACACAAGAGAAGTAAAGAATGGGTTCCAACTTAAGCAACCATCAACTTAATATAGACTGCTATATGCAGAAGATGTTATATACAAGCCTACCAAAACCAACAATAGATACGCAAAAAATAAAGCAAAAGGAATCCAAGACCCACAAAACACAAATAAAAATATCAACAAATACACACTTATCAATAATTGCTTTGAGTGTAAATGGACTAAATGCTCCAATCAAAAGACATAGGGTAATGGAATGGACTTTTAAAAAAGATATATGCTACTTACAAGAGACTAGTTTCAGGCATAAAGACACATGCAGATTGAAAGTGAAGGGATGGAGAAACATTTATTATGCAAATGGTTGTGAAAAGAACACCAGGATAGGAATACTTATATCAGACAAACTAGACTTTAAAATAAAGACTGTAACATGAGACAAGAAGGACACCATATAATAACAAAGGGAACAAAGCAACAAGAAGGCATAACAATTATAAATATTTATGTACCTAACATGAAGGCACCCAAATACATAAAACAGCTTATAAAACACATAAAGGAAATAATCAATAGTAATACAATAATAGTAGGGGACTTTAATACCCCACTTACACCAAATGGACAGACCATGTAAATAGAAAATCAACAAGGAAACAATGACTTTGAATGACACACTGGATGAGATGTATTCAACAAAAATAGTCCAGACGTTACATCCTAAAACAGAAGAATAAACATTATTTCCAACTGCACACAAAACAGTCTCCAGAATAGATCATTTATTAGGTCACAAAACAAGTCTTAAGAAATTCAAAAAGATTGAAATCATACCATGCATCTTTTCTGACCCCACAACACTATGAACTTGAAATCTACTACAAGAGACAACATAAAAAGAGCACAAACACATGGAAGTTAAATAACATGCTACTAAACAATCAATGGATCAACCAAGAAAATAAGTTAAGAAACAAACGGAGACAAATGAAAATGAAAACACAACATTCCAAAATCTTTGGGATGTAGCAAAAGTAATTCTAACAGGAAGTTTACAGCAATACAGGCCTACCTCAAGAAGCAAGAAAATTTTCAAAAAACCTAACTTTACACCTAAAGGAACTAGATAAAGAACAGCAAACAAAATCCAAAACCAGCAGAAGGAAGGAAATAAAGATGAGAGCAGAAATAAATGATTTGGAAACTTAAAAAATAATAATAAAACAGATCAGTGAAACCAGGAGTTTGTTCTTTGAAAGATCAACAAAATTGATAAACTTCTAGCCAGACTCATAAAAGAGAGAGAACTCAAACAAAGTCACAAATGAAAGAGGAGAAATAATCAATACCACAGAGATACAAAGAATTATAAGAGAATATTATGAAAATTATATGCCAACAATTTGGACAACCTAGAGGAAATGGATAAATTCCTGTAAATGTATAAACTATCAAAACTGAAGCAGGAAGAAATAGAAAATTTGAACAGACTGATTATTAGCAATAAAATTAAATCAGTAATCAAAAAACTTCCGACAAACAAAAGTCCAGGACCAGATGGCTTCACAGGGGAATTCTACCAAATATTTTAAAAAGAGTTAATATCCATCCTTAAACTTTTCCAAAAAATAGAACAGGTCGGAAAACTTCTAGATTCATTCTATGAGGCCAGCATTAACCCTGATACTTAAACCAGATAAAGACACCACAGAGAGAAAAAGAGAACTACAAGCCAATATCCCTGATGAACATAGATGCAAAAATCCCCAACAAAATATTAGCAAACCAAATCCAACAATAAATTTTAAAAAATCACTCACCACAATCAAATAGCATTTATTCCTGGGTTGCAAGAGTGGTTCAATCTTCACAAATTGACATGATATGTCACATTAATAAGAGAAAGGATAAAAACCATATGATCACTTTCAATGTAGAAAAAGCATTTGACAAAGTACAACATCCATTCATGATAAAAATCTTCAATAAAGTAGGTTTACAGGAACAAATCTGAATATAGTAAAGGCCTTGTATGGAAAACTCACAGTGAACATCCTACTCAATGGGGAAAAACTGAGATCTTTTCCCCTAAGGTCAGGAACAAGACAAGGAAGTCCCCCTCTCACCACTTATCTTCAACAGAGAATTGGAAGTCCTGCCATAGGAATCAGACAACAAAAAGAAATAAAAGTCATCCAAAGGTAAGGAAGAAGTAAAACTTCACTATTTGTGGGTGACATGAGTCTAATATAGAAAACCCCAAAGACTCCACCAAAACTACTAGAACTGATCAATTAATTCAGTAAGTTGCAGGATGCAAAATCAATGTACAGAAATCTGTTGCATTTCCATACACTAATAATGAAATAGCAGAGAAATTAAGAAAACAGTCCTATTTACAATTGCGGCAAAAATAATAAAGTACCTAGAAATAAACTAAAGAGGTGAAAGATCTGTACCCTGAAAACTATAAAACTCTGATGAAAGAAATTGAACATAAAGAAATGGAAAGGTATTCCATGCTCATAGATCAGAAGAACAAACACTGTTAAAATATCCATACTACCCCAAGCAATCTATAGATTTAATGCAATCCCTTTTATAATACCAACAGCCTTTTCCACAGAACTAAAACAAATATTCCAAAAATTTGTAAGGAACTACAAAAGACCCTGAATAAGCAAAATGATCTTTAAAAACGAAAAAGTTGGAAATATCACAATTTCAGAGTTCAAGTTTTATTACAAAGCTATTGTAATCAAAACAGTATGACAGTGGCACAAAAATAGACACACAGATCACTGGAACAGAATAGAAAGCCCAGAAATAAACCCATGTTTATATGGTCAATCAATCATAGACAAAGGAGGCAAGAACTGCATATGCCAGATTGTATCTCTGCACTTATCCCACTTGGAGTTTATTGAGTTTCTTGGATATGTAAGTGAACATTTTTAGTACATTTTAGTATTTAGTACATTTTTAGCCATTATTTCTTCAAAATTTTTTCTGCTTCACTCTTCTTTCTCTCTTTCTGGTACTCTTATTACTTGGAAGTGTCCTTAAAGGTGTCTCATATTTTTTCTGAGATTCTTAATTTTTTCATTCTATTTTTCTGTTTTCTGATTGTATAATCTCTATGAATCTACTGATTTTTTTTTTTTGCCAATTCAAATCTATCACTGAGTTTCTTTAATGACTCTTCATCTCAGTTATTCTGCTTTTCAATTCCAAAATTTCCACTTGGTTCTTATTTATAATTTCTATTTATTGATATTCTGTATTTGATGGGACATTGTCATCATAAGTTCTTTTAATTTCTTTATGCATCATTACCTTGAATTCTCTGAGTATATTTATAAGGAATACTTTGAAATCTTTGTTTGTTAATCTGACGTCTGGTCTTTCTCACAGGCAGTTTCTTTAAAAAACTTCCCGTGTATTGCCCGTACTTTCCTGTTTCTTTGCATGTCTCAATATTTTTTTTGAAAATTGAACATTTTAGGTAATGTTTTGTGGCTATGGATTCTGATTTCCCTCTCCTCCCTCTGGGGCTTGTTTTTGTTGTTGTTTATGGGTAACATTGGTGGTGGTGATGGTGTGTATATGGCTAGATTATTTTAGTAAGGTCTGTTTTCTCTCACTGTGTGGTATCAGTCTTTGAGGCGCACTGCCTTTGGCATGCACACAGTCCCTCTGGAAGTCAGGGGCCTGAAGCTTCCACTATTAACCACATTGTTGGACTATCCAGTGTGATTCAAGGTCCATGGGTAAACAAAGACCCTCTTATTAAGCAGGTCATTTTAAGGGCTTAGAGATCACCTCCCAGGACTTCAGGGAAAAATGCAGACCTCTCTTTGGGTAAGGTTAATTCTTTACCACTCCAAGCATGTAGATTCTATGCTGGTGGGAATGCAGGATGTATTTGAGGGTGGGAAGGTTGCTAGTGGCAGGTTAGAGAATTACTGATGTGGTGACAAATGGAGAGGGAGTAAATGCCATTAACACAAGACATAGATTAAAGACATGCATTGAATTACCCAGCATACCCTCAACATAGTGCCAGGAAGACCACAATAGAGATATAATAAAACCAAAATAATAAGCAAAAGAAAAGCTAAGTTATGTCTGTGTGCTAGAATATTGGAGTATATGTTTTATAACAGTGCTGTACCAGAATATCTAACCAAGGAAAGCTACTTAAATTGAGCATAAATGGAACTTAGAGCAAAAAGTTACAGCAATGGTCATTAAAGCTTTCATTATTTAATAAAATCTAACTAAATCCTCCAAAAGAAATTTGTCAAATAGACCTTTGTGCTATTCCACTGTACAGTAGTATGCCTTACTCATTTCCCCATTTTTCATCTAAAGCTATTTCTAAGTTTTAAATTATTAAAAACAAAATTTTAGACTCAGGGATACCTGGGTGGCTCAGCGGTTGAGTGTCTGCCTTTGACTCAAGGCATGATCCTAGGGTCGGGACCGAGTCCTGGATCAGGCTCCTTGGTGGGAGCCTGCTTCTCCCTCTGTCTGTGTCTCTGCCTCTCTCTCTGTGTCTATCATGAATAAATAAAATCTTAAAAACATTTCTTTTAGACTCAAAAATTGGGGGCAAAAAAGATTTTAAAACTCTTTTAAGTCCAACTTTTATTTTAAAGGTAGCATTCAAACTGCCCGTGTAAGAATCTTTTGGGCAGATTTTCCATCCTCATCCACAGAGAATCTGGTTCAGCAGATGAGAGGGGTTGGGAGTGGAGCATGGGAATCTGCATTTTCATAAGCATGTCACTCTGGATCTACCTATGTGTCCTTCAAAATGTTTTGCACACACAATTACTTCCTCATGATGATTTGTTTAAATAAGCCCCAGGAAAGCATTTGCTTCAATGAAGTATCTGACACCTAGAAAGCCCTCAAAAATGTTTTTCAGATAGTTAACTCTCCTAACAGATCCCCTAGATTCAAGGATTTAGACGGAAGGGCTAAGAGCTTCTGTATTGAGGTCACCTAGACAGACCTAAGTAATGAGCCAGCCTTAGCCAGTCTCTGTCTGGATGTCACCAGGTGGTGATACTTTTTTTGTCGTTACTTTTTTACCTTTGTTTCATAATAAAAATTTATTTTTACAAACCCAGTCATGTCTTACCTAAACTGAATAAGGAGAAGAGGGAAGTTTCCTCACCTCTCCTAGATACACTTGTTCTTTGATGGGAGCTTAGACCAGACTTGGCCAGGTGATTGATTTGCAGACTAAATGTAAGAACCATTGCTTTAGACCAACGCATCATATATAGTTAAACAAAACCAAGAATTAAATGACTTGTTCAGGGTTATAGCAATACTTTGAACATACTGGTTCAAATTATTACCTATATAGTCCCCTAAATGGAATTACCATCTTAAAGACATTAGTTCTTTCATGGCTTATTGCTAGGTAGATTTTCTGAATGATTAAAAAAATTCTTTTAAATTGTATTTCTACAAATTATGCATGACATCTAGGCATTAGCAACTATACATTTTTCCCCTACCCTCCAACCCCACTTCCATCAACCAGTGCTCCCCACCTTAGGCTTTGGTTCACTTTTAATTTTTTAAAAAGATTTATTTATTTATTTCAGTGAGAGAGAGAGAGAGAGAAAGAGAGAGCAGTGGGGGTATAGAGAGGGGAGAGGGAGAAAGAAACTCAAGCAGACTCCATGCTGAGTGTGGAGCCCAACCTGGGGCTGCATCTCACCACCCTGAGATCAGACCTGGGCCAAAACTAAGGGTCAGGCACTTAACCAACTGTACCACCCAGGTGCCTCTAATCTACTTTTAATTTTTTTTAAAAGATTTTATTTATTTATTCTGGAGATGCAGAGACATAGGCAGGGGGAGAAGCAGGCTCCCTGCCAAGAGCCCAATGCAGGACTTGATCCTAGGACCCTAGGATCATGACCCAAGCCAGAGGCAGATGCTCAATCACTGAGCCACCCAGGGGTCCCTTACTTTTGATTTTTAATAGATGTGCAATTATACCCTAGAATGTCCATTTCCTTAATAAAGAAGCACAGCAAGACTGTGCATTTTTTATTTTGGTAAGTTGATGTCTGCAAGTTTGTATGTGTAAATGGTTTGTCCATATTGACTGTAAATCAGGAAGAATGAGATACTAAACTTATATATTTGAAATTGCCGTTCAATAATTTGGATAGTAAACTTTTATCAATAGTTTATTACACATTTCTCTTCTTTGACTTTGCTTTAATATTGTATACTTTACAAAGTTTTATATTTTATGTATAAATCTGAAAATGGCCCCCATTTTATCATGTACTGGCCTTCTATAGCTGAGATAAATACACCAGTCCATTCCACCCCCCCCCATATTTAAAAATAATGAGCACTGGGTAATATATAAGACTGCTGAATCACTACTGAACACTACTTCTGAAACTAATAATACATTCTTTGTTAATTAATCGAATTTAAATTTTAGAAATTTATTTTTTTAAACTTTTTTTTAAAAGATTTTATTTATTTATTCATAAGACACACACACACACACACACACACACACACACACACACACAGAGGCAGAGATACAGGCAGAGGGAGAAGCAGGCTCCATGCAGGGAGCCCGATGCGGAACTAGTTCCCTGTCTCCAGGATCAGGCCCTGGACTCAAGGCGGCACCAAACCGCTGAGCCACCAGGGCTGCCCAAATTTTAGAAATTTAAAAAATAAAAATACATTCAATGTTTAATGCTAGCCTATTTGGAATTCTTTTTAAATTTTGATGTATTAAAAAATCTCTTATCCCTCTTCTTGAATTATTTCTGCCCTACACTGCCTCTTTGTTTACAGTGGTATGTGAATTTTCTCCTCTTTACTAAGGAGTCAGTGGAGATGAAAACAGTTGAATCGAATCACTGACTACCAGTGTTATTCTGGAAAAAAAGGATGCCAGCATTAAGATTATAATGATAATATTGTTATTACTACTACTATGATTATTAATCATCATCATCATTATCAAATAATAATGGAACTACATGATAGATTTGTTTACTATTTTCTCCAGATAAATTTCACTATTAATTTTTCAAGAGAGTGGGCTGGAGAGTATAACTGGTATTTAATTTAACCTAATTTAGTAAACATGTTAATATTTTACTTAGCTTTCTTAGACAGGAACAAGTCATATGTCTTCATAAATTTATCTTTTCCCCCTCTATTAGAGTTTTGTATTTTCCTGTAAATAAATCCATTCTATTAGTGAAATTGTTAATCAGAATAAAGAAGATCTCCATAACTAATATATTTCATTTTTATTAAAAAACATGTAGAAATTAAACATATTTGATATCCTATGTGAAAAGCCAGAATACATAATGCCATGTAAAAATATATCTGCATTTGGGAAAAGATTAGAAAGATTTATATGAAATAAAGACTTAGAATATTATGGTAATTTTTTTCTTTTTGGCAAATTTCCTTTAATGATATTATTAAATTCTTATGAGAAGAAATTAAACATGATGACTTTTATGAAATATTTTCTTTTACAATATGACTTATACCCTTTTCCTCTTGAAAACATGAAGAAGCCTGCTCTGTTTCACTTTGCATTCCAGAAATAAGCACTATGAGGCTCCAAAGACAAATTCTTTTTCAATTTCAATTACTAAGTTTTCTTTAGGATTTGGAACTTTTACATTACCTATTTTTATTGCTCTTACCATGTTATTTATTTCCTTGCTTTTATTTTATCAGTTTTAATATTGTATTTATAGTATTCTGGTAGCTGTCTATTCCTAAGTAGTAATAAAAATCTTGTTAGGGTATAAGAAAATTATATTCTCCTAATTTTTCTTCTAAAATTTATAATAAAAATTTCAAATATTAGAAATACTGATTCCTTGAATCAACAATTATTTATGTTCACATTATATATATTGTACATATAAATTATATTTCTCCTGTTTTAACTCACTTTTGTATTTGCTGTCTCTTAGTTTGTTCTTCAACAAATAGTTATTAATGCAGCAGTTAATTCTACTGACTGGCATTTTCTTTTTCTCTTCTCATTGCTTGTGTTAATGGGTTCTTTTATTAAATTTTTTTGGTAGAATCAATGATTGGTGTTATTAATTTTAGTTTTTCTTCTCCTCAGAATATGTTTATTCTTATTCTTATTACTTCTCCTTTCCTACTTTCTCTTGGCTTGCTATTTAGTTTGTTTTATTTCTCAAACTAAAGTACAAACCCAGTTGATATTTCTCTTTTTATTTCTTAGTACTAGAAACCTCTAGAACAATACAATATTCCATAATGTTCTGCTTTTGTAATATACCATAAATTTTGACTTAGTGCATTTGCATATTGTGTTACTTTGTAATTTAGCCAAGCATTAGGAAAACATATAGAAATATATTTCTATTTGGGCACTTTTTAAAAAAAAGATTTTATGTTTGAGTAACCTCTACACCCCATGTGGAGCTCAAACTCACAACCGGAGATTAAGAGTTACTTGCTCGACTGAGCAACCCAGGTATCCCTTCTATCTGGACTTTTTTTTTTTTTTTTTTAGATTTTTTAAAAAAGATTTTATTCATTTATTCATGAGAGACACACAAATAGAGAGAGGCAGAGAACACAGGCAGAGGGAGAAGCAGGCTCCATGCAGGGAGCCCGACATGGGACTCATCCCGGGTCTCCAGGATCAGGCCCTGGGCTGAAGGCGGCGCTAAACTGCTGAGCCACCTGGGCTGCCCTATCTGGACACTTTTAAATTCTAATGTTGTTGTAGATCATTTTGTTGTGATCTGAGTATGTGGTTTGCTGAATTTCTGCCTTTGTGCATTTCCTAGTTATGTCATTGTTCCCCAAAATGTGGTTACTTTTTGTGAAAAACCCACAATAACTAAAAGAAAATGTTTTCTCGCCTTATCATTGTTTTTTTTAAATGAACTGGGTTATTACTACATAATGTATCATTTTATTCAACTTTTAATTTTTAAGAAAACATTTGTCTATGTGTGTATTTTGTCATATTCTTTCTGATAATCAAATATTGAGGTTTTAAAGTATGTTTTTTTTTTTTTTTAAAGATTTTATTTATTTATTCATGATAGTCACACAGAGAGAGACAGAGAGGCAGAGACACAGGCAGAGGGAGAAGCAGGCTCCATGCACCGGGAGCCCGATGTGGGATTCGATCCCGGGTCTCCAGGATCACGCCCCGGGCCAAAGGCAGGCGCCAAACCGCTGCGCCACCCAGGGATCCCTTTAAAGTATGTTTTAATTTTTATTTCTTTTTGCATTTCAGGCACTGTCTAGATTATATTTTTGTGGCTATATTGTTTGGGATATATAATATCAATGTTAGATTTTCTCTTTTTATTTTATTTTTCAAGTTTTTATCTAATTCCAGTTACTTAACATAGACTGTAATATTGTTTCAGGCGTAAAATTTGGTGATTTTCACATATAACACCCCGTGCTCATCACAGGTGCACTCCTTAATGCCCACCACCCATTTAACCCAATCCCCTCACCACTTCCCCTCCAGCACCCCTCAGTTTGTTTTCTATAGTAATAAAGACTCTGTTTCTTGGTTTGCCTCTCTTTTCCATTCCCTCTCTTTTAAATATACCTTATACAATCATATAGGGATCTTGTTTACTTCATAATGCTTTTGGTAAGATCTCTGCTCTATTCACTATCATGATAGTAATCCCTACTTTTCTTGTATCAAAAAATTCAATTTTCTTCATTTTCAATTTAAGCCATCCTAATTTTTAGTTCCTCTGTGTATTTGTGTTTTTAAGATGCCTTTTAAACGCATCAGATTTATTGGATTTCTTTTTAATCCAGATATTTATCTTTTTTAAATTGAAGTAAAGTTGACATACAATGTTATATTAGTTACAGGGGTACAACATAATGATTCAACAATTCTACACATTATGCTCTGCTCACCATAAGTGTAACTACCATCTATCACCATATAATGTTATTAAAATACTATTGACTATATTCCCTATATTGTACCTTCTCTCTGTATGACTTATTCTATTACGAGAAGCCTGGATCTCCCACTCCCCTTCACCCATTTCGCTCATCCCTTCACCCCTCTTCCCTCTGGCAACCATCACTTTGTTTTCTGTATTTATAGGTCTATTTCTGCTGTTTGCTCTACACATAAGTAAAATCATGTAGTATTTATCTTCTTTGTTTGACTTATTTCACTTAGCATGATACCCTCTAGGTCCATCCATGTTGTTCCAAACGGCAAGATCTTAGTCTTTTTATAGCTAAGTAATATTCCATTGTGTGTGTATATATATATATATATATATATATATATATATATATATATAACATATTTTTTTAAGATTTATTTATTTATACATGAGAGGCACACAGAGAGAAGCAGAGACATAAGCAGAAGGAGAAGCAGGCTCCCTCTGGGGAGCACAATGTGGGACTTGATCCTGGATCCCGGGATTACGCCCGGAGCCAAAGGCAGGCGCTCAACCGCTGAGCCACCCAGGTGTCGCTATATACAACATCTTTATCCATCTTTTTTTTTGTTTTGTTTTGACAGAGAGAGAGAGAACAGAGGGGAAGGGCAGAAGAAGGAAAGAGAATCATAAGAAGACTCCCCATTGAGCACAGAGCCCAATGGGGGGCTCCATCTCATGAATCTGAGATCATGACCTGAGCTGAAACCAAGATTAGAGTGCTTAACTGACTATGCCACCCAGGTGCCCCAATCCATTCATCTGTTGATGGATGCTTGGGTTGCTTCATATTGGCTATTATAAATGATGCTGCAATAAACATAGGGATGTGAGATACTTATCCTTTTTTAAAAGGAAGCTTAGTCAAATCATATTTCTTCTTTTAATCAATTCCATTGCATTCACATTATTTTATTTCTATATAAGCTTAAATATTGTTACTACACCTTTTTTTTCCCCCTTAAAAAAAAAAAAAACTAAACAAGTTTTTTTGTACCTCTTTAAAATGTATCCCTCCCAGGGTGCCTGGCTGGCTCAGTGGGTACAGCATGGGACTCTTGATCTCAGGGTTGTGAGTTTAGGTATAGAAATTATTTAAAAATTAAAGAAAATCAAGTGTTTATCTCTCCCTCTAATTCCATCAGGAGGCAATCACTGATCTGCTTTCTGTCTGATTAGTTTCCATTTTCTAGAATTATAAATGGAATCATAAAGTACATACTTGTTCTTTTATTCAGTATAATTGTCTTGGGATTCACCCATGTTATGGTGGGAATGAATAGTTTATCCTTTTTTTGTAGTTAAGATAGCTAAATAGTGGTCCAGTGGATGGATATATCACAATTTGTTTAGCTATTCACCTGTTGATGGACATTTGAGTTGTTTGCAGTTTTTGTATATTACAAATAAAGCAGATATGAATATTTGAATGCAAGTGTTTATGTGGACATATGTTTTCCTTTCTCTTGGGTATATGCACAGGAGTGTGTCTTAGTCTGTTTGGGCTGCTTTAACAAAATACCACAGACTGGGTGGTTAATAAACAATAGAAAATTATTTCTCACAGTCCTGGTAGCTGGAAGTCTGAGATCAGGATACCAGCATAGTTAGATGAGGGATTCTTCAGGGTTGGAGACTTCTCATTGTGTCTTCATATGGTGGAAGGGTCTGGGGAGCCCTATAGCATCTCTTTTACAAGAACACTACTACTATGCATAAGAGCTTCACCTTTATGACCTAACCACATTTCAAAGGCCCCACCTCCTAACACTATCACATCAGGCATTAAGATTTCAACATATGTGGCAAATTGAACACCAATAAAAAATAAATTTATTATTAAAAAAAAAGATTTCAACATATGAATGGGGTAGGGGGGTACAGGGGAGATATGCTAACATTTAGAGCACAGCTGAGAGGTATTGTTGGGTTGTATGGTAACTCTATGATTAACCTTTTGAGAAATCACCAAACTGTTTTCTACATGGCTACACCATTTTATACACGCTCCAGTAGTTTATGAGAGTTGCTAGTACTTCACCTTCTTACCAACACTTGTTATAGCCTGCTTTTTGTTGTTGTTATTGCCTGTTTTTAAAAAAACTCTAGCCATCCTAGTTTATGTGAAGTGGTATCTTACTATGGTTTTGATTTACGGTTCCCTAATGACTAATGATATTGAGCATCTTTTTATGTGCTTAATGGCCATTGATATATCTTCTTTGGTTGTTGAAGTACAATTTATTTTATTCCCTTTACGATCCATATTTTAGTATTTATATCTAAGAAATATTGTTTATCCTGAGATAAAAAAAAGATTTTTTTCCTTTGTTTTCATCTAGGAGTTTTATAGATTTAGGTTTTATGTTTATATTCTGTGATACAGTTTCACCTAATTTTATATGTGATTTGAAGAAAGAATTCATGTTTATTTTTCTCCATATAGCTATACAATTACTCCGGTACCATTTGTTGAAAAGATTTTCCTTTTTCCATTGAATTACTTTGGTACTTAAAGAAAATCTGCCAACCTAATGGTTCTATTTCTAGACTGTATTCTCTTCCATTAGTCTATTTACTATACCTTTGCCAATAGCAAAGTGTCTTGATACAGAGTTTCTCACCTCAGAACTACTAAAATTTTGGCTCCAATAATTCTTTGTGGAAGAGCTAAAAGTTGTCCTGTGCATTGTAGGATGCTTAACAACATTTATGACCTTTATCCAGTGTTCTGCACCCACTGTAGACAGCAGATAGATAATCATGTTCTTTTATTCATTCTGCCAATCTTTGTCCTCTAATTGGCATATTACAGCATTTGCATTTAATGTAATTATTGATATGTTAAGGCTTAAGCCTGCCATTCTATTTGTTTTCTATCAGTTTCCTCTGTTTTTGTTTGTTTTCTTTTCTTTTTTTTTCTTAGTCTGGGTCTCTTAAACATTGTTTTAGAATACACTGTATTTCTTAAAAATTCTGTTTTCTTTCAAAACCTATTTGTATCTTTTTGTTTAGAGTATGCCTTTTGTAGGGAGCATATAATTGAGTCTTGCTTTTAAAAAAAAAAAGTTATTTATTTATTTATTTGAGGGACAGAGAGCACAGAGGGAGAGGGAGAGGGAGGAGCAGGCTCTCCGCTGAGCAGAGAGCCCAAAGTGGGGTTCCATCCCAGGACTCTGAGATCATGACCTGATCCAAAGGCAGGTACCCAACCAACTGAGCTACCCAGGCACTCCAAATCTTGCTTTCTTATTCACTCTCACAATCTTTTCCCTTTACATGATGTGTTTAGATCATAAACCTAGTGTAATTATTGATATGGTTAGATTTATTTCTATCATTTAATAATTCATCTTTTGTAACCCTTGTTTCTTATTCTTCTGTTCCTACACTCTAGCTTTTTAAAAAGTTTTTTTAGTATTCCATTTTAATTTATCTGCTGATATTTAGGCTCTTCCCCTTTACGTTATTGCTATTTTTAGTGATTGCTCTTGGCATTGCAATATACATCTCTAATTAGGCTTTGTTTTTTTAATACAGTGGGTCAAAAGCTATTCTGGAAGCTCACCTAACAGATGTCTATTTATATCTCATTGACTAAAACTGGCTCTCATCTCTACTTTCATAGCAATCATTGTCCACAGGTAGCAACTGCGTTACACAAATTAAGATTCACATTATGGAAATGGTATAGAAATCCATCTACATTGAAATAGAGGAGTCTCTGCCTGCTACCTGAATAAATTGGTGTTTGTTAGCAGAGAAAGGGAAGTGAATATAGGATAAACAGTCAGTGTCTACCATAGTGATTAATCTTATATAATAAACCTAGTTTGCCAAACTTTTAATCTCAGTACACTGAAAAACAGTTCTTTTTTTGTTATTAATAATTTATTTTACTAAGGAAATCTATCCCTTTCAAAGTAGTATGCAAACTCTAACTTTTAATATCTGTTGCCACTATACCTCCTATTCCCATTTTGTTGTTTATTTGGGTTAGGAGTGCCCTTTAAGACAAAGTTTGTACAAAGCTCCTCTATAGTAGATAATAATCACAATCTATTAATGAATGAATGAGTAATGAATGAATGTATAGAAGTAGATGTTTTCTGACTATAAAAATAAAATTTGATAAAAGATCAGTTCAAACTTACCCTAGCGGATCAGAATTTCCTCCAATGAGATTATTTTGCCATAAAGGAGACAATCATGATTAAAACAAAACAGGGAAAAAAAAAAACAAACCTTAATTGACCATTGGGTTGTTTCCTTTCCCATTTTTATTTTTTTTAATTATTAAAAAAAATTTTTTTTATTGGTGTTCAATTTACCAACATACAGAATAACCCCCAGTACCCGTCACCCAATCACTCCCACCCCCTGCCCTCCTCCCCTTCTACCACCCCTAGTTCGTTTCCCATTTTTAAAAGAGAGTAGGTGTCATAAACAATGTTGCTTGTGACTTTGTTTTTAAAAGGTCACATAGCCTTTTTAGTGTCTTTTATTTCATATGTTTTAGTACAATAGACATACTTGAGAAAATAAGCTTAGTTGGGGTGGGGGAAGAATTGGCATTTGCAAAGTTTAATTAAATATAAAATGCTTGACTTGTAAAAACTGGGCCTGTGGTTTTGAAAACACATTTCCTACTTTCTTCTCTAATGGGAACTTGCAGCTCTTTTTTAATGATGATTGAATTATAAATTCTCTAGGGCAGAGACTGTATTTTCTATCTCATTAACAACTTGTGTGTGTATAGAGATAGGTTGTTCAGCCTCATGATGATTTATAATTTAATAAATGCATACATGGGCATTATTATCTTATTGAATTTCCTTAACCTTCCAAGGAAGTAGTCAAGGAAAATTCTCCCACTTTATGGATAGGGAAGCTGAGTCTTAACAATGAATGAAAAATTTAAATCCACATGACTTGTATTGTTGTAGTTGAGACTAAGATCTGCTTCTCAACCCAATGCTCTTTCCTCTACACCAGCATCCTCAGGCTTCTCTTCCCCCATTGCAAACTTCCCTGGAATTGGGCTGCTACAATTTGCATGGAGACTCTCCTGCCACCTAAGTGTTTCCCAGAGCAACAGCATGGGCAGTTTGGGTAGGAAATCATTTATTGTGTAGGGCTTTCCTATTTAGCTTTGCTGGACCTCACCCACTAAGTGCCAGCACAGTCCCTCTGTTGTTGTGACATCCAGAAATTGCCCCCTCATTATCAGATGCTCCATGGAAAACAATACTGTCCAGAACTCTCCACCAGTCTGCTTATCTGCTACCATAAATGGCAGGACTGGCAACCACAATGAATAAAAATAGCCTTGACAAAGCGTTTTGAACTTTGACCAAACACATATACCCTCCTGTATGCAGAGCTGCTCTAGGACACAGGACGACATGTTTAGAGGGGATAAAAAGAATATTTGAAATCCTTCATGCAAAGGATGTGCCAAAGATTAGAAAATTAGCTACCAGTTGGGGTAGGGGAATCACCCCAAAATAATCCTGATGATAACAACAATAATGCTAACGTTGAGTTGTTGCTATATATTGATGCTATGGTGAGTCACTTACATGTATTATCCGATGTCATTCTCCCATGCAGGTGTTGCTACCATTGTCCTTGTGTTATAGATTAGTGAGCTACCATCATCCCTTGCTGTAGCCATTACTATAACCTTTCTGGTCTTTCTGCTTTCATAGTTATTCCCATGTAGTCCATTCTCCACAAAATCCATCGGAGCCATTTTACATAACATGAAATCAGGCCATGTCACTCTTCTGCTAAAACTCTCCAACTATGTCCTGATACTGAATAAAATCTAAAGGTCCACAGTGGCTCATGGGCACATATATGCCCTGCCCACACCCCCTCACTGCTCCCCCCAACTCCTGCTCTGCCACACGGACCTCACTCCAGCCACACTAGCTCTTTGCCCTTCTCCAAAGCTTTGTTCCTGTCTGCAGTTGTTCTCTCCCCAAGATATGATGCCCTTTCTTACTGCTTTTGACTCTGACCTAATCTCATACCCAACAGAGCCCGTTTCTGATGGCTTTCTCTAAAATTGCCCCCCTTCTTCACTCTTTTCCCATCATCCTGCTTTACTTGTCTTAACAGCTCTTGGTGCCACTTGACATTCCATTAACTGCTTCTTTATCCATGCGCTCACTATTTCTCCTTTCATTAGAATGGGAGCTTAGTAAGAGGGTGCTTTGTCTTGCTCTCCCTTTAGAAAAGTATTTGGCATATAGTAACTCAATATTTGTTGAATACATGTGGCTTAGAGAGCTCAAGTCGCTTGCCAGATAGAGCTAATAAAGGGTAGATTTGCACTGTGAACTTCCAAAATGTCAGAGAAGACTCCTCTTTGGGAACGAAAAAACTACAGATGGTAGAGAAGCTCAGAATGGGAGATGGGAACAGAACAAGGTCTTTCTCCTCTCTGCCAGGGAATGTTCAAAGGAAGTTGTTTTTTTATTTTTTTAAGTATGCAATAACCAAATAGAATTGTACAAAAGGTAAAACGAAGGTGCAGATACTTTCAGAGGCTTCAAGTCAGGAGTCTGCAGGTAAACTGAAACTAAAGCCCATTTCTCTTCCTGGGCTGTGCATTTTGTTAGATAGCCATATGCTTTAGCCTTGGTGCTTAATTGTTATATGAAAGAAATCCATACAGCTGGGAGCTGTGTGCCCTTAAAGCAGTTCTGGAGGGATCATTTTGAACAAGTAAATTCTAGCTTAGTTCAAAAATAACCAAACCAGAATTGCAGTCTGCCCATTAGTTTTTGCTTTGTTCTGTTGCTTTAGAGTTATATTTAATTTATGAACTTTTCTCTTCCAGTTCTTGGCATCATATCTTTTTGTCCCTTTCTCCTTCTATAATATAATTCCCAGGAAGCCTGGGTAGCTTTATGTTGAATAGTTAAATAATTTTTTTTAACTTTACAAATTTTTAAATGGTTTATCTTTTTGGCTAGGGGGAAGCAAGGGAAGTCGACAGAATAGAGCCTCAAGTGATGATGTGGACTCAGTTTCTTGCTGGAATTTGCAAAGCCGATTTAAATATGATCTTAGTTGTCAGAAGATTGCTTTTAAGATGTAGAAATCCAAGAAGACAGCCTCTGAGAATACAAATTTTGAAGAACTTGGAACCTTTTTCATTTCAAATACAATATTAACCACAGAGCTCATCTAGCTGGATATCACAGAGTGTGCAACATAAGGAAATCAAAATAATAAAAACAGCCTCTCTACCGTGCCGGTGTTCAGTGCTATCTTTGCCCTATGCCATCTCCTGCATGTTACTGTTTCCAGAAATAGCAGTGTGTGCAAGAGATCTAAAGGGTGGAATATGAAATCATGATGACTAGTAAGACGCAATGAATGGATTCCTCAGCAGCAGCAATATGAGGACTTGAAATTTGGAAATGATGCTTCCAGGGTTGTTTGTCTCACTGTCGAGGCAAAGCAAAGTTTATGTGAGGGGAAAAAAGAAAGTAATAAGAATGCCTGAAAGTCACATAGTGTTTAAGGCAGAAAGGCATAGCAGTTCATAGGGAGGGTTAAAGGCATAAGGAAAGCCTTTGACCTGAGGTGGCCCACACATCTGTGGGATTCAGGGGTCTGGGCTTCCAGAGGGATGACTTGGTGGGCTTCAGCACTTAGTGGGACTGTTTGCAGAGCTCTTACATTTCTGTAATTCCCCCCACACACACACACCTCTGGAGATGTCTTGGCAAGGTATCATTTACATATAAATGCCTCAAATAGAACTAAATTTTAACAGAGGCTGGTAGTGTGGAAATGGTTGCAAATGAATAAAAATGAGGAAGTAGTCACATTAGACCATTTATTTACTTTCACATATTCATCTTTCCATCACACCTAAAATGCCCTTCTTAGTGACAGTGGAAATGAATTATAATTCTAAAGAAATTATTAAGTGTACACATGCACTCATACAACATAAATGTGCATTTTTAACTATCTAAAATGAAATTTATTTTCAATAATAAATAGTTTCACTTGCGAGGGAAATATCAAGATCAAGCCAGTTAGAACTTTTTCTGACATGATATTAACATGAATAGAATGGTTTATCAGAAAAGGAGTGCATGTTGTACTTGTGAAATATTTTTGGGAATTTCAGTTTAACACAGACATAGTGGTTTTATTCATTGCTTTTCAAAGTCCTGAGTATTTTTTGCCAAAGTGTCCACATAATCCATTAAAAAATATATTTTATTGAGAGAGAGAGACAGAAAAAGAGAGTGCATGAGTGCCAGTGGAAGGAGGGGCAGCAGGAGAAGGAGAAAGAGAATCTCAAGCAGACCCCCTCTGAGCTCAGAGCCTGATGTGGGGCTTGATCTCATGACCTGAGATCATGACTTGAGCTGAAATCAAGAGTCTGATGCTTAGCTGACTGAGCCACCCAGGTGCCCCCATATAATCGTGTTTTAATTTGCTGATAACTAAACTTGTTTTCAGTTTACATAAAAGATAATTTATAGCTTGCAGTCCATGCTCTCTTGGTGAACTATAGGCATCTAACAATTTCAGTCCCTGGTTTTAGTCCTCAAGTTTTGAGGATGAAAAGAGACATCAGGAAAACTTAAAGAATAATGAATTACCATTATTTGCAGGGCAAGTGGGAAGATTTGAGGTGCTTCACGACCAGAAAACTTCAACTCCCTTTCACCTGTTAGTGTTTGAAATATATGATTAAAGACAAAATTTTAAAAAACAGTGTTGCCTCCAGGGACCCTCTTATACAATGGGACTCCTATGGGAGGGCGTGGTTGGCCTGCATTCCCAGGGCTGGGGGATGAGGATGCATGTGTGTGAGCCATCCCAGACCCTAGAAAGGGGCACTGTGGTGGAGGTGAGGCTGAGAGGGGTCCTCTACATCCAGGGGCCCTGGGACGGCACAGAGGGAGGTCACTGCAAGGGAAAAGGAGCTACAAAACATCATCCAAAGGGGCTACCTTAGAGCTTTACCTAAGATGGGCCTTGAACTCTGCAGGCTCTAAACCTCTGAATAGTGTGGGGAGACTGGGGGATGGTGGGGAGGTGGCGTTGAAGGAAGGGAAGGTTTGCCTTGCTTTTTGTGAATTTATGTTTAGCCTTCTGTGAAAACAAAAACAAAAACAAAAACGAGGGTTCATTCCAATGCCCACTTAACAGTAACTCTATTTGACGCAGGGAGTCTACGGGCTGGAGGCTATGAAATGAAATTCCTTAGTCAACTAGAGAACCAGATAGGGTTGACAGCTTCTGTGCTTTGTCTCTCTGACTCAGTAGACAAGGCTGATCCTGGAAATAAAGTGAGAAGTAAGTTCTGGAGACCCCAGTCTTGGAGTTCTGGGAGTACATCTAGGGAGTGGGGATGCAGCTGGGGATGTGAGCTGGTCCAACAGAATATTGGAGGGGTGGGGGAGTGGGAACTAGCTTCCAAGGGCTCAGCATCAGAGAGTATGGGGCAGGTCATACTAAGGACGCCCAAGTCTTCACAACCTACTGCAGTTCAGAGGATATAGGGGAAAAGGTAGGTGATGGTTTGCTGAGTCTTTCTCTCCTGCTCATCGAACACTGCAGCCCTCAATACAACCTCCTCACACACTCCAAATTTTATCACTGCTCATCCAGGCCATAATAGGTCCCAGTTTTCTGTTTTCTAGTGAAATAATATTTCCTTTTGGTGTTAAAAATGATAATTTCTTTATACATTCCAGAAACACAGATAGTAATAAAATGGTCATTGTCAACCACCCCTCTCTTCTTTACTGATTTAAACATTGATGGTTGGGTTGAAGGGAACCTTATTAAAAAGACTTGCTGACAAGCAGTTCTTAAGGTCACATCTGAACAATCCAGCAGGAAAAATATCTTGGTGATGGACTGGAGAGCAAGAGAATCACCCCATAACGCAGACACCCTTCAGGTGAGGAACGTTGGCTAAGATTCTGGAAGCACACAGTTCTAACAGTCTTGGTTCTTTGTTTTACTCTCACCCCTGGATATGGTTGTTCATTACTTATTGACTAAACGAACAAACCTTTTTAGGGCACTCAGAATCTCTCCCTTTTAGTACTCACTTCCCCAAACCTGCTCTCTCACATCCTAATTCCATCCCCAATAAGCAGCCTAGATGCAAATACTTTCAACCAAATTCTACCGGAGTAATTTGGGTGTGTGCGTGACTACTTAAAAATATCTTGACTCCTGTGATATCAAACAAAGCCCACATCCCTGCTATGTGTGCATTCAAAGAATGAGGGAAACCAGATGTTAGTTTAAGAATGGCTCTAACTTTGTGGAAAGCAGATACCTGTTTGCAGGAAGAACGTCTTCAGAACTCATCAGCTTCTTCCCACTCCCACAACTTTCCTCATTCTAATACTGAAAGAAATATTTTTTCTGTCCCAGTACCCCAAACCCTGATGACTGTAGTTGTACCAGAAATTAGAACCCATGTAATTCAATTCTCTCATTTGCTAGATAAGGGGCCTGAAAGTATCTATCCCGAGGGCCTTAATGATGATCTCAAGGTCTCACTTCTAGTTAGAAGTACTAGAACCAAAGAACAAATCTCCAGACTCTCAAGCTAGGATCATGTTGCCCACAAAGGACAGACAGAAGCGGGCAAGAGATGGGCTGTCATGGGACCTATTAAGGCCCCCCATTCAGTTATTAGGAATAGACACACCCTGAGAAGAGTGAAAAGGTCAGAACCATTTATATATGCCAATCTGGAAACATCCCTAGACATTATTGAATGAAAAAAGCAGTTGCCAAATGGGACCTAGAGTGTGAGTCCTTTTATGTGAACCAAAAGGAATAGTGTATTTTCTATGGACAAAATCTGAAGGATGCGTTCCGCCCTGATCACAGTACTTACCTCTGGGCGGCCCTAGCAGTAGAGGATATTAGTCAAAGGAAAGCTTGTCTTTCCTTATTCTTGAATTTTTCTGTAGAGGATATTGGTCAAAGGAAAGCTTGTCTTTCCTTATTTTTGAATTTTTCTAAGGAGAAACTATTTAGAGAGTAATTACTTAAGACTTAATTCCAAAGAGTAAAACTAGTCTTGTTGTACTGCATGTCACCCTGACAGCTTTGTTTCTACCACTGTGGGTCTCGCTCAGAGGGACTCAGGGCATTCATTACCTTAATCCCCGTGAAAAGCCTAGATTAATCCCAAAATTTCAGGGTTGATAATCTGACAGGAGGGGGTGGGGCAGGAAGGAGAGAGTGTGGATTTAATTTTAGTTTCCTCAAAACTTCTCATTACTTCTCCCTCAGGATGACTGCCGCTCTACACCTCTACCTCAGGTCAGGCCAAACTCCTTGAATATAATAATAATGAAGATAACACTGGAAGAATGCAAATCCTGCTAATAACACATGACAAGAGCTATGCTCTTTTGAACACGAATTCTACCCCAGATACTCCTCCATGAGTCTTCTTTCATTATCATTCTTTTTAAAATCTTTATCACTACTCTGAGGGAAGGACTATTATTAGGCCCATTTTAGAGGTGAGAAATTGAGGCTTGAAGAAATCAGTGAACCGGACTGCAGTCACCTGGCTGTTGAGTGGAGGAGCCTGGACCAGAACCCAGACTGTTTGGCTTGAGTTTGTGCTGGGGCACAGGTGTTGGCATTTTCCGTGCTTGAAGAAACGCCGGCTGCTGGTGTCTGCATCCAGGTTGTGCATCCAGGAGTGCATCCAGGTTGGAAGATCTAACTGGTCAGAACTAGAATGTGCTTGCCTTTGGAGGGACCTTCTGTGTGATCTGGCTCCCCGTTGCTTCCTCCTTTGTGCTCCTCTGAGCCTTTCAATTTGAGGTTTCAATTGCTGCTGGGTTCCTACATCAAGTGCATGATTCTATCAGTGTGTAGTGAGGGGAAAAATATTCTCCTTTGGAGAGTAAAATCTCATCTACTGTCATGTATAAGCCTCACAACAATTTCTCAATTGCTAACTCCTCTTACTTAAAACGGCAGCAATAGAAAACATCTTTTAAAAGAGAGAAGGGCTGGCTTCCTGGGGGGTCAGTGAATAATCTCTTGGCTCTTTTTGAAAATATTGACTGTTTGTGTCAATTTTGTTCCTTAAAGGCATGAAAAGCCAGAAAGTGGTGAATTTTGAAATGATTTTTATGGTTTATGTAGAGAAAGGTACTATTTAGGAAGCTGGTTGTCTCATGCTAAATAAGGAACCATTTTTCCCCCACCCCTCCTCCTCTCTTCCCCTCCCCCAATTCCAAAATTTGAGGATTATTTCCTTATTTCCCTACTGGTAACCAAGGCATTTCTAATTCATCGTGGACAGCTTGAGGTAAGTCACAGGCATCCTTGTTTAAATACATATGAATACACTGATGCATATAGTACGTATGTATATTGCTATCATATTATACTTGTAAACATAGCAAATGGGCTCGATTCTCAAGTGGCTGCTCTGGGCCTGGGCCTGGGCCTGAGCCTGGGACCTAGGATAGGGTGGTGAATAAAGTGGGCACGAGCCCTGCCCTCATGG
Source organism: Canis lupus dingo (assembly GCF_003254725.2). Classification (NCBI taxonomy): domain Eukaryota; kingdom Metazoa; phylum Chordata; class Mammalia; order Carnivora; family Canidae; genus Canis; species Canis lupus. The sequence continues at coordinate 36,456,665 of NC_064256.1, read as the reverse complement.
GGTCTATGTCACACCCTGCCAGCCTGCAGAGCTCTCAGCTCTGCTGAGCTTTCCAGTTACCAGGACTACAGCATTTTCAGAGGGGTGGAGAGTTTTGACAAATGTGTGGTACCATACATATTTCTACAGGCAAAGCCATTTATTTTAGGCTGAAGCTTCGCAGCAAAATTTAAATAATTTATCTGGATGTGTCAGATTGAATGTTTTATGATATGTTTTTGGCTTTCTTTGGTAGAACATTTGTAAAGTAAAAGCTTTGTTATCTTTGATTTCTCAACTGTCTGCCATCAACTGCAAACAAGATATACGGACTTAACGTGGAGGCAGGCTCAAAAATCTGAGAGCTTATCTGAAAGAAATATTTTAGATCATTATGAATTGAATCAGATCCTTAAGGCTACCCAATGCTCTAAGGTCTTGGAACTGAAAACACACAAAAAACGATTTTTTGGGGCCACAGCTGCTACTAATGTTACCCATTATGTTATGAACCAAAGAACCGGAAACTCCCCAATCCTACCCTTCTCCACCTGAAAGAAAAGACTGATTCCTAAAATTCTCATTAAAAAATGGAATCCTTTTGGTTAGGTTGGCATTGCTGTAGGAAAGAAGGTCAATCAGCCTAGGAGGACCAATCCCCAAATTGTGCTTGGCATTAACCATCAGGAGGATTTCATCTGTGCAGTTTGCTGAGGGAATGAGGCACCACAGATGGGCATCAACGCCTCAAAGCCTGGAGGGAGGAAGGCCTGGAGAACCATGGCCCTGAGGGGCACTCTCTAGCATGGAGGTGATCTGCAGACCGGTTGTCACTTCACTCTGCAGGGGGTCAGCTTGTGTTGGCCTCTAAATGGTTTAAGACCTACTTCAAAGTGCAAAATAAAAATTCCTTCTTTAAGAATCTTAACGAATGTTAAGGCATCTTGTGCCAGGCTCCTGCATGGGTCCACAGGGATGCTTTGGATAGCTCTTATCCTTGTCCAAGCTGAGGTAAGAGAGGTGGTATGTCTATTTCTCCCAGCACGGTGGCCTACAGGCCCAGAAGGGTCCCCGCCAGAGCATATCGTACTGGGAGGTCAGAGGTGACGGAAACTGCTCACCTCTCTTTTGACAGCCCACATGGAACATTTGCACCTCCAGCACTTTCTGCACAAAGTGGTCCACAGTAGCCGTTCCGTGGGGATTCACAAGCTCTTCCATGCACTGCTTTGTGATTCACCATTCTAGAAGGACTCTGCAAGTCTAATGAAAGAGCCAAACCTTCCTGCTGTCTCCGTTTGGTAAACAGAATGCTTAAGTTTTAGAAATTCCTTTTTTTTTTTAACTGTTTACAGGTAAAATAGTCATTAGAAGAAGCAAGCACTTGCTCTTGCAGATACGTGATTGTGAAAATGCATCAAAGCATTTATTTATGATTTGTATCTGTTATACCAAGCTTTGTAAATTTGCCTTTTTAAAAAACGAAAGTTGGAAAAATCATCTGTTAAAGGAGGACACATTATTTACACCATTGTTCCTGAGTTAAACGATGGTACATACAATGTAGTCAAAAGTAGCTTTAACCAGTTTTGGTGTGTGATAAATTTGTGAGTCTCTAATTAGAACTGGCTAAACGTTCCCCTCCCCCCAAACTGGTTTTGAGCATTAATAATACACCTCTGTCAACAGCAATTGCTCTGACTTTATTCACATGCAATAAATAAAGCCCTGATAATAGATTACACATTAATTTTGTCATTGAAATAAATGAAATATTAATGGTTTTAGAAGAATCCAACTGGGAAGAAATTAAAACACATCAAGTTCTTCCAGTTTATGACCATACTATACTGGTTTAAAAAGATTTGAAATCTTTTTCTCCCAGCACATAAGAATGGTGGGAGAATTAAATGACATTGAAAATTCTAGAGATGAAGGAAAACAGACTAAAACCTCAAGCACCAGATGGATGAAGAAAGAGAAGAGTCGTTTAGGTAAGTTCTGGTTAGATGTTCCTTTAGTGAACTCTGCCACAGAAAGGGGGTGCATCGCCACTGGGTGGGGTTGGGGGGGGCGATACTGGAACAGTCACATCAATCTGAAATTGCCTAGTGCCTCTGAGTCATGGTGGTTTCACTTAAAATGAGAGGTTAAGAAAATAAGCAAAGATAATCAAGCAACATTTGTCCTTTTACATAATGTGTTCTACAAAAATCCAAATTGATTTCACTAATTTAAATGTCACAAAACAATTAGCTTTGTTTTCCTGTCTCTCTCTTCCAGAGTCTGGGTCCGTCTCATTTTTTCCTAATCATGTTTATAAAGAGTGTTGATATTTCAAACGCACAATTAGTGTTATAATTACCACCATTGTGGGTAAAAAAAAAAAAAAAATGTCCTCTCCTGTCCATTTTTTTACAATTACATGTAAACTGTGGAGTGGATGTGTGGGGTCATTTGGAGAGGGGGAACTAAAGTCAGGTCCCCAAACTAGAGAGGCTTGCCTCACAGAGAGGATGTTGTACTCCACACTACATGTCCGAGGCCTTTGCCTCACTGAGAAGAGCATTTGTTCACCAAGAGCTCAATTCTGAATACGTTTCCAAATGGGAATTCGGGCAACACTTTTGGCTGAGGTTTTTAGGTGATTAGTTATCCTCTCCAAAGCTTTATTCATATCGTCTTAGGGGCTCTCCTGGGCTCAGAAGCCATAATGGGCTGGATAATGAAACTATGTTTTTACAAGAAGAGGAAGCAGTGAATCTTTTTTATTTAAAGAAAAGGAAAAGTAAAACAAAATCCCAATTTCCATTTGTACCATTTATTTTTTAAAAAGATTTGGTTATTTATTTTAGAGAGAGAGCAAGCGAGCATTTGAGTGAGTGGGGGGGAGGGGCCGTGGGAAGGGGAGAGAGAGAATCTCAAGCAGGCTCCATGCTGAGCCTAGAGCTCTATGCAGGGCTCCATCTCGCAACCCTGAGATCATGACCTAAGCTGAAACCAAGAGTCAGATGCTTAATTGACCGAACCAGCCAGGTACCCCCACTTGTACCATTTAAACGGAAGTTTTCTTCAAGTACAAGAAGAAAATGGCAGAAATTGAATATGGATCAACTTGCAGATAATATCAAATCTCAGAACTGGCAATGTTTTTAGGAGGGATAATGGCATTGTGGTCATGAAGGAAACTGCTTATTTTTAGATCTGTGCTGAAGGGATAAAGTATTATGATGTTATAACAACTTATTTTCAATATATATTGATGATATATTAAGAGATAAAGTGAACGTGGTAAATATTAGCAGTAGTGAAATTTTGATACCGGATATATGGGCAGTCATTGAACCCCTAATGAAAGATCTGTATATCAGTTGGAAATGTTTCCGACTGCTCGTAGAAGACAACTGACAAAGGGTTAAACTTTAAGAACATTGTTTCCTTGCTACATTAGAAGTCCAGGGGTTATCCCTTCAGGGTTGGTCCAGCAACTCAGTGATGCCAGCAGGATCCCAGCTGCCCATCTGCCTTGTGACCCTGAGCCAGCTGGTTTCTGACACAGTCACGTCATGATGGTGAGGCAGCTGCGGCAGCTCTAGGCCTCACAGCCACATTCCAAAGCAAGGGGATGGGAATAGGGAACAGCAAATGCAAGCTCTCCTCTTGCACTTGCCTCTTTTATCAGAATGCAGAATCTTTCCCAGAAGCCCCCCAGAAACTTCAGCTTACATGTCAGTGGCTGGAACAATCAGAAACCAATCCTAGCTACAGGGAGTCTGGGAAATGACATCAGAGCGAGTGACTTCATCCGTTGTGATTCATCCCCTTGGCTATGGATGCACTGTCTCCCTGGACCAAACTGATGTTCTATAAACAAGAAAAAGGGAATATGGTGACGATTTTCTGTTTGTTGAACAGATGGCCTTTTCCTCTAGAGGGGAGATAGCCTCGTCTGAGTAGAAGTGATTTCAGATGAAAGTAAAACTACAACTCTCTTTCCTCTATCATGTTGCTGCTTAAGAGAAAGATGACTGGTGTCTAAGAAGAGACTTCAGGCTTCTTATCTTTCTGCACATGGTCTCTTCAGCCCAATGTGATAGAAGCATTTTAACCATGCATGAAAACAATCTTTTGTTTCATTTTCAAGTTTGATAATCAATTTCAATGTACACATTACTTTTAAAGGCTGTTCTCATTGTGATAGACACTCTGCAGCAGAATAGAAGATCTACTACTCATTATATTATTAGCCAGAGTTGATCCTCTGCATGTGAGGGCCTGTACTGGTGGGCCAAGTGTTTTCTCATTTAGAAGGGAAGAAGGATATACCTGACTGTTATAAAAAGTCTCAACTGAGTCTGAGTTACCAGATTTAAGAAAGAAAGAGAAAACGGGAAGTTTTTAGCAACTTTTCCAATTTCTACTTTCTCCCCAGTCTTTGTGAAGCCAATATAATAGGAGACTTTTGACATCTGGGTTAATGGAAGCCCATTTATTGACCATAGTAAATAACAGCCATAACTAGAGTTTCCTCTTGTCCCCTTCACTATCCTGTTGTACGAGAGTAAGCTTTCTTTTAGGAGGGATGGGCACACTCACCGTAAATGCGTTGGAATAAATTCCCAGACTAGTAATAGCCACCTAACATCACTGGGATCAATCATCATGCATCCTTGGAAGGCACAGAATTGCATGACCTGGGTTTGAAAGGTCTTTTAGTGTCCAGAAGTCCCTCACCACTACAATGGCCCATTTGTCTGATGATTTAGCATTTGATATTGATGGCTGGCATTGTACTCAAGTCTATCATAGCTGGCTGTCCCCTGTTTCTGGGTATTCTCTGCCACGTGACTGTGACATCGACTGCTACACGGAGGTTCTGCTGAGTGGCTGGCTTGGAGCAAGTCCAAGAGCACCCTTCTTTACTATCAAGGGTAAAGTCTCCCTGACTCAAGGATCTTCTTGGGGCTGCACCTGTAACCTGTGGCTTGCCATCTCCCTGCAATCACCCCTTGGAGCTGTTCTGTCTCTGATAGAAGCCATGTGACTGTTCTACCTCCAAACTTAGATTTAACTGTCAGGATAAATATTTTAATTGATTTGCCCCAGTCTTTTTATATGAAGCATTTCCTTTTAATTTAATCTTAATATGACAAGGATATATTATTTTTTAAAGAAGGGTTGATGTCCCAGAGAGGAGAATAGAGAGGTATGGTGAGGAATTGACTTTTCTGGGAGCAGACAGGCACTCATAGAAACAGGAAGGAAGGTAGAGCACAAGTGGGGGCAGGTGTGGTGATGGGAACTCAAGGAAGTCCTCTTCCACTGCTTTTGTATCTTTAGTGACACAGGAAGCAAGATCACCAGCTCAGAGGGAGGGTGGGAAGGATTGCAGGAAAAAGGAGAATGGGAAAGAAATGCATAGGAGAAATGTTGTATGAGGGTGGGGCAGCCAGAGGACCCACTTGTGGTTCTGAAGTGAGATGAGCCCAGCATGAGTAATAAACCACTGCACAGACTCTGTCTCCTGGCTGGGCCAGATGGAAGATCTGCGAACATTCCAGAGAATTTCTGATGTGAGAGGTCAGCTCCTACTAAGTTCTTGCTACCAGCTGGGGGCCAGTGGGACCGGCTGAATAGGCTGTGCTGCCAGCCAAAGACCTTGCTCTTCAGTACAGTTCCTGTCACTGTGCTGGGGTGTGATATGGACAGCAAAATCCTGGAGCCTTGGGCGCTGACCACAGGACTAGTGGGCTCTGAGCTGTGAAGGACCAGAGTACTAGTCTCCAGCTTTGGAGTGGGTGACTGGGTAGTGCTCCTGGGTCAGGAGATGGTGTGTTCAGCTTTAACATCCTTCTTCAGTGCCTTATGCTGCCCTTTCAGCTCCAGGAGGCCTCTTAAGTGACCTACCATGGTTCCTCCTTGACTGGTTTGTGGGGTAACTCTATGGCACCCAGCCCCAGCTAACATGAAGCTCATCATAGTGAGTTATAATTCATTGTCTCTTGTCTGTTATCCCTAAAGAACAGAAGAGTAAGAACTCGAACTTTTTTACCATGTTGTCCTCAGTGCCTGGTAAAATACCTGAAAGATAGTAGATGCTCATTAAATTTTGAATGCAGGATGCCTGGGTGGCTCAGCGGTTGAGTGCCTGCCTTTGGTCCAGGGTGTGATCCTGGAGTCCCAGGATCGAGTCCCACATCAGGCTCCCTGCATGGAGCCTGCTTCTCCCTCTGCTTTTGTCTCTGCCTCTCTCTGTGTGTCTCTCATGAATGAATGACCAATAAATAAATAGATTTTGAATGCATGAGAACCTAAAAGAGGGCAGGTATGCAGGCAGGAATAGACGTGGAATCCCTGATATTCTGGGTGACAGTTGCAAAGGTAGATCTGAACTGGTGGTAGCATCTGTAGTAAATTCAGCAATGCAGGGAGGTAGAGGGTTGGTGGGAGCTCAACAGAGTTCTCTAAAACAAAGAAGATGCACTGGAAGTTGCAGGAAGAGACCACAAAGACCGGAGCTGTCAGTGGCTAGCACAGATGGGATCAGGTGCCATTTTGGTGAGAGTGTCAGAGAGGCCAGAGTGAGGAATGACGGCCAAGATGGGCAGAAGGGGAGCGGAGAGGGTTCCAGGCCCCAGCCCTGAGAGCATAGTGGGTGTGTTTAACAGGCCAGAGATGAGGCCGCCTGCAGCTGAGAATCCACAGACAGGCACAGTTGATGATTCGCCTCTCCTCCCTGTTCCTTTTAAGAAAGAGGGAACGTCTTTTGGACTGCTTCATTCTCCCTACTTCCTAATCTAGCTTTTGTGCTTTGCACCCCAACCTCTGCATTTTTTTTTTTTTTGCATTTTCTTGTTTGCAGTTATGCTTTCTCTTTTCTCCTGGCTTTTGCCCAACTTGGAAAGCTATCTCCACTCTCAAACCTCCTTATGAGCTCAACTCCCACTTGGCCCTCAGATGTTGCTCAGGAGTGACTTCTATTCAAAACCACCGCTCTGCCTCCCCAGCTGGAGCTGCTGTCATTTCCATGTTCCTCCCTTACCCTCTGGGCTGCTTGTTTTAAAGCCTGAATTGTAGTGTCAAGTCTTGCTTCCTTCTCTGCCTCCATCTCTAGACTTGAGAAGAGGGAGATGGGCAAATATTTCCCTAGTGGTCACTCAGGGGAATGAAGATTGTTTTGAAAAGCATAACAGGAGCCCTGAGAATCCCCGAAGGTGTTTAGTAAAACCACCTTTTCTGTTGCCTGTATTTTTGGTTAGCACTGGGCTATACTCACAAAATGAATTCACACCAAACTTTAACTTCTCTGAGTTAATGGCCAGATTTTCAATCAATCAATCAATCAATCAATCAATCAATAGCTAGCTAGCTACTTAATGATGTTTATCATTTGGAGATGTGTGTTTTAGGAGCAACTTTGATCTACCTCAAAGTCCAAGATTTTTGATTTATGTAAGCTGTGCCTTTCAATGTGGGTAAGACCAAATTGAGATTAATGAATTTTGAATGGTTAAGAGAGCCGTAATAGGCAATTAGGATGTCTCAAAATATCTGATACAAGATGCCTGTATATTTTTGTTAAAAAGTGTTTTGAATTACCAACTGTGGCACATAGAAAAGTACGTAAAACATGTTTGTATGAGGAATTATAAAGTGAGTACATGAAGTCACCACTCAAGTCAAAAGGGTGTAGCCAGCACCTAAGAAGTCCTTCCTGGAGCCCTTCTCAATCTCACTCCTTCCTCACCAATAAGAAGTCACCATGAGCCTCACTTTTCCTTGCTCTTCTGTGTAGTTTTGTTTAGTTCAAATTTGGTTGGAGCATTCTGTAAATGTAGTCCTACCGTATATGCTCTATTATGTCCTCTTTTGTTCAACATTATTTTGTAATATCCATGTTGTTACAATTAGCCCTGGGAGGATCCCTGGGTGGCTCAGTGGTTTAGCGCCTGCCTTCAGCCCAGGGTGTGATCCTGGAGTCCCGGGATCGAGTCCCGTGTTGGGCTCCCTGCATGGAGCCTGCTTCTCTCTCTGCTCTGTGCCTCTCTCTCCCTCTCTCTCCCTGTCTCTCATGAATAAGTAAATAAAAATCTTAAAAAAAAAAAAAAAAAAAAACAATTAGCCCTGGGTTGGTGCGTTTCATTGCCATATAGTATTTCACTGTATAATAAACCACAAGGTATCTTTAAATTAGTTTTGCCAAGGAGCCAAATTTTGGCTTAAGCCTTTTTATTGTACCTTCATTTTTCTAGATCATTAATTTCTGCTCTTTATTATTACTTTTCTTCTATTTTCTTTTTTTTTTCCTTTTTTTTTCCTCCTATTTTCTTTGGTTTTTATTTGCTGTTCTTTCTTTAACATCTTAATATAGATACTTAGCTCATTAAATTCAGCCTTTCTTTCCTAATATCTGTATTTAAGACTATAATTTCTGTTTTAACAGTATTTCAGCTGCATCTGACAAACTTTGATATGCTTTGTTAAAAACATTTTATAATGTCCTTTGTGATTGCTGGCTTGACCAATGGATTATTTTTAAATATATTTTAAAATTTACAAACAGATGAGGAATCTCTGTTTTTTTTTTTTCTTATTGTCTTTTAGCTTAATTGCCTTGAGATCAGAGATTATCCTCTGTGTGGTTCAACATTTAAAATTAAGATTTGCAATGCAATCCATTATCTGGCCATTTCCTACAAATGTTTCATGTGCTTATAAAGTATGTATATTCTGATATTACTGAGTACAGTGTTTTTTATATAAGCTTCGAATAGAATACACACACACACACACTATATATATTTTCTTGTTCTATCAGTAACCAAGAGGTTGTGAGTTAAAATCTCCCACAATGCTTATATTTTTCTTCTTTTAATTTTTACACATTTTTGAGTCCTATATTTTGAGTCCTTGTTATTAAGTACATACAAAACTGGAATTTTTATATCTTCCTAATGGATTAAATCTTTGTCATTATCAAGTAATCCTTTTTATTGTAAGCAACACTTTCTTTTTTCCCTTTAAACTCTACTTGGTCTGATACTAATTTAATGACAAAATTCTTTTTGCTTACTGTTGGCATGGTATATCATTACCCATCTTTCAATCTGATTTTTTATTGTTTTATTTTTTTTATTTTTTATTTTTTTGATTTTTTATTGTTTTAATATGTCTCTTGTAAGTAGCATCTAGTTGTATTTTATTTTATTTTTAAAGATTTATTTTTATTTATTTTAGGGAGGAAAGAGAGAGTGTCCTAAGTAGACTTTGCACTGAGCACAGAGCTCAATGCCGGGCTCATCCCATGACCCTGAGATCATGACCTGAGCTGAAAACAAGAGTCAGATACTCAATTGACTGTGCCACCCATGGGCCTCTCTAGTTGTATTTTAAAATCCAGTTTGTTCATCTTTATTCTTTAACTGGAACATTTAAATTCATTTATATTTAATGATAACAAGTTACATATTTAGTCTAAACATATCATGTTATTTTGTGTTTTCTATTTGGCTCATTATGTTTTTTTCTTCTTTTTCATCTTCTGTTCTTACCATTTTCCCTTCATTTGTCTTTCTGTGTTCTAGTGTGGATTTTTCTTTCCATATATCTAGTTAACTGATTTTTCTTTAGTTATAATCTGCTATAGAACATACCAATTGGATTTTTAATTTTAATTTCTATTTTTATATTTTTTGTCCTGGAATTTCTATGTAGTTCTTTTTCAAACTGGCTATATCATTTTTTTTATGGTTTCCAATCTCCTGCTCAGATTGTCAGACTCGGCATTAATTTCTTTAAAAAAATAATCATTGTTTTTTATGGCCTATGTCTGTTCATTTAAATGTTCGAAGTCTCAGTAGATGTTTCTATTGTCTGTTATTTATGTAGATCATGCTTGTGATATTTCATTTCTTTGTATAACTGTTTATATTTGATCATGTGCTAGGCATTGTATTTAAAAATTATTGTAGGAGTATTTTGAAGCCTAAGATGATAGTATCTTTTTTTAGAGAGGAATTTAATTGGCTTTTACCAGATACGTGGTAGGCACTCACCATTTGAGACCAGTTTAATCCAAATTCAAGGCTTGTGATTTCCTGGACAGTGCAGATGATGTAAGGCTAGACTTCAAGTCCAGGCAAGGGTCGGAGTACTGTGATTTACCCTGTCTTACCCTTAGGGTAGAGTTATATGGGATCTCAGCTTAAAGCAGGAACTATTTTGTCTTTGTCTCATCTTTGGTAAGCATGGACTTCTATCATCTGACTTTCTAATACCACCCAAACTGCAGTTCTGTTTTACAGCTAATTCCTCTGAATCAGCAGATGTCTCAGGGGGACCTGGGCTTACCTCTTAGGGCTTTCACGTCCTTAGAAGTATTTATTTGATATTTCTCATGGGATTCTTGGCTCTTGAGGTTTTTAGGTTTTAAAATATATTCTGTCCAGCTTTTTAAAGTATAACTACATTGCATTTTTAAAATGTTACAGCTGTACTGCATAAAAGTAAAATTTTGACATTCTGATTTTACATCCTGCATATTACATCCTTTGGGAGAAATATATCTTTCTGTATTTTAAGTTTGTTCCATCTTTTAGGTCAATAGTTAAAACATGCTTTGCTTCATCGCCTTGCAGAGAGATGGAATGTGGCACTTTGCCATTTCTGTGTTCCTGATAGAATTATATGGATACAATATTCTCCTAACAGCAATGTTTGGCTTAATGGTGGCTGGCTCTATATTAATATTTGGGGTCTTAATTGGTGATTGGATTGACAGGAAACCAAGAAACAAAGGTAATACTCTTAACCATGATGCATAATTATGAGGTAAGTTATGATCTCAGTAGCTTTTTTTGTTGTCTATTTAGTGAAATAAAATATGATATGAACTTAATAGAGAGCATAACTTTTAAAAACTAGGAAAGGGTTATACTGCTTTGTACCATTTTCTGGTATTATGTGCAAAATGTTTTATTGTAGTTTTTGGATACTTGCCCATCATAGATTTTTAATATTAAACTCCTGAAAACATGCTTTCTTTTTAATACTCTAATATTACCTATGTATAATATACTTGTGCTATTTTTTATTAAAGACAGTTTCTATGCGTAAAAGATATCTTTGGTACCAAGTAATCTCTCTAAATTAGGAACTAATACCTGGAGACTTAGTCATTCAAATGTAGATCTATTTTTAGCTTTTGTGCATTAAAAAAATATTTTATTTATTTATTCATGAGAGACATAAAGAGAGAGGCAGAGACACAGGCAGAGGGAGAAGCAGGCTTTCTGCGGGGAACCCAACCTGGAACTCAATCCCAGGACCCCGGGATAACAATGCTCAACTGCTGAGTCACCCAGGTGGCCCACTTTTGGCTTTAATATCTTTTTAACCCTCTTTTACCAAGTAAGAATGTAGGATTTCAAATTTTTCTTATTTTGATTACTAGTCAACATTTTATTCCTGCTTAGGTGGCTTGGAAAGACATTCTCTGAAGCTGTGCCATTGGAAAAGCTAACTTATTTAAAGTTGGTCCTTTGACTATACTGATAACTTCAGTCACAGGTCACGTCCAGAAGAGTGTGATGTGTCAGTGGAAACACTTTAAATTCTCTGACTTACCAAGTATCTTGCTTTTCATAGAATTCTTCTCTCAAAGTATGTTTTCACTTACTTGTAAAGCTCAGGTTTGGTGGTTTGTTTTCTTTTGGTTGCAGAGGCTTTGCCTTTAGAGAGCATGTGAGCCTCCTCTTTGCCTCCTACTCAAGCCCTTGATTGCTGATGAAAAGGAGAACTCTAGCGGGCCCAGGGATTTGGTCAAATGTGATTGATTACTCGGCATTAAATGATAACGTAGCCGTGACCTGTCTCTTAAGACCAAGAGTGAATATCGTGGCCATTCGCAGTTGCTCATGCCTGGCTCTCCACTCAGAATGCCTGCCATGGCCCGCGCCGAGGCTGTGTCCTGCAGGAGGGAGCCGGGTGGCTGGCCAGCGTGTGCCGCATGTCCCTCCCTCCTGGGCCCTACCGGAGAATGCCAGAGACAAGCCTCGCGCCCCTCAGGGAGTCATCTCACCGTTTGGGATCTGGTTAACCTTGAGGCAGGGTCTCCTCGCCCCTAGTTTGTGAATCAGAGCCCCAATCCCACAGACACGGTGGCAGCCAGAACAGCAGGGGTCGTGTCTACAAGGCACAAATTCGCCTCAGGTCCAAAACTGATGGGCTGGGAAGAAGGAAATGGGAAGACTCAACACAGTCGCGTTTGGCTTTGAACCTGCATCAAACGTCTTTCTGTCAAAGGTCTCTGCGTGCTTTGTGGATGTTCCTTGACCTGTCAGATTAGTAAGTGTGGTATGTGCCACAAGGCACTGAGAAGGTCTGTTTTGGGGATTCCAAACTTGGCCTCCCACCCTCACCCCCCGTAGGGGCCTGCTACGTGGCTGTGACACCCCTGGAGGTCTTGGCGAGGCTGGCCAGTGCAGCCCGGGTCATCACCCCTCAGAAGGACTGGATTGTGAGCCTCACCAGGGATGACAGAGGCCAGCTGGCTGGTGACCTGGGTCACACGGGGGCATCCTGGTCCTCTGTTCAGTTGAGAAGCAGGTCTGGCTCAGGGAACAGAAGTGCTGAGTCAGGGCTCTGAGATGGGCAGTAAAGTGGCCTTTCAGAGAAAGACATCCAGAGCCCAACAGCCCTGGATTTGAATCCAGCTGAATTCAAATTCTTACTGTCTTACTGGCTGCAATTGACTTAACTTCTCCAGACTCTACTTTCCTCATCTGTAGAATGGGAGAAAATAGGCCTCATACCCACACCCCAGACTGAGGCCCACTCAGTGTGGAGAAGAATTCTGTGAGAAATGGGATTTGTAAAGCACTTAACACTACATCTGCACTCAGGCAGAAATGGATGACATTGTTATTATCAAAAAGATATATAAACTGTACCTTGAGGAGAGAAGCCCCTCAAAATATGTTATGGAAGTTCCATGGCAATTTTAGTCCTGCAACATAAGTGAATTAAAAGATGTCTTACTTCTGGCCAGTGATAAGGTGCTGCTTCCCCCAACAAAAAATGCATCCGCAAATGTGACTTGATTATCACTTATCACTGATAGCGAGAGGAAGAATTTTTTTCAACAATGGAGCTAAACGGAAGGATCTGGCATCTTCTTTGTTTTTTTTCTTCCGTTTCTAACTTGGATCCTTCACATCGTGATATATTCAAATTGCCAACTTAAAAACTGGAGATCTTGTCCAACCCTATATTTGCGGAATTGGTATTCTCTGCTAGAAAATGTTGGTGAGTTGGTAGCCAAGATAAAGGAAGCTATCACGGAGAAGTCTATTAAAATACACTCCTTACAAAGAGTAGAAGCCCCTTATAATCATGTCTTCTTCTAAACTACACTTATTTGGATGTACTGTGGCTTAAATAACACCACCCAAAATAAAACAGCTATGTGGATAAAAGCCGGGTGACATGGTGTTGAGAGTGTCCTCTGTTTCTGGGTAAAAGAAAATCTTCCTAGCCTCTCTTAATTACCCTTAAAGAAATCTAAAAGTAAGCACAGAATCTGTTTTGAGGCTCACTATGATTTATTTTTTTAAGATTTTATTTATTTATTCATGAGAGAGACACACAGAGAGAGGCAGAGACACAGGCAGAGGGAGAATCTGGCTCCCTGCAGGGAGCCCGATGTAGGACCTGATCCCGGAACTCCGGGATCACAACCTGAGCCAAAGGTAGACATTCAACCACAGAGCCACCCAAGTGTCCCTCACTATGATTTTTAAAAGTGATCCTGCAAACATGTTCCTCAGCAATGGTGAAATAGCTAAGAGAGTAAGCTTTGGAGTCAGACCACCCGGACCTGAACCTTGGCTCCACCACTTACTTACCTTCTCTGTGACCCTGAGCAAATATGTTCACCTCTTCGTGCCTCTACTTCTTAATTTGTAAAATGGAGCCCCGGTGGTTCTCTTAGAGTTGTTGTGAGGAGGACATAAGCTGGTTGTAGGCAGAAGGCTTAGAACTCGGCGCCTAGAATTAGGAAGTTTTCAACTATTTTTGTCCTATGTCCTCCTCCCCCTTGTTGACAGTCATAATGTCAGTCATAATAACATCATGACTAGTTAATATCGTTGTTGTTAAGATAGTGGGATGTGACAGAAAAGAGAAGGCAGGAGACAGGAGTTAGAGTAATTAGCTCCAAGCAACCTTGTTTTCAGTTTACTCATCTGTTAATTGTTCAAGTTCGACAGAGCTGACCTTGAAGTCTTTTTTTTTTAGGTTGAAATCCAATGAAGAATCCATAGTTAGACTGAAAGGGATAATTTCTGTTTTCACCACAGTTTACCCAGTGCACGGCTAGCAAACCTAGCAAATGCACCATGTTAAATTCACTGGGAGGAAGGACTTAGCCACTGAGTTGCAATGTTCCCTTCTCGCTTACAGGGATGAACCCAGCCGTCCAGATCATCAATATATTTGCTCCCCTGTCCGTGGGCCAGGTGATGACATGGGCATCTCATGTGATCGGTTGTGGTTTCATTCTTGGATGGAACTTGGTTTCACTTCTTGTGGAGTTTCTATTTCTGTCCAGAGTTTATCAGCTAGTTCCCCAATTGGCTGTAAAACCCCAGCAACAAACAGGGGGCACTTCCAAGGAAGGCAATAGGAGGCTAAGAACATTCAAGGTAAGGTAAACTCAGAGACAGCTATTGTTCTTTTGTCCTCCTTTATGTATTTCATTTCTTCTTTCCAGAGCTCGTGTCTGATTATAATCTCCACATTCTGTCTGCAAACGTGCCTAGAAACAGTGAAAAAATAAGAAGGTTCCAACTATGCCATTGGTCATATGGTTGATCTCACTGGTGGGGTTGTCACGTGCAGTTACACAGGTTGTACACTGCCTCATTCCAGGGTCTTTATTTAGAGAGACTGCCATGTGAGTAGCGCTCTCATGGAACTGTGCAGTAATTAACCTGTACAACCTATTTCATGATTCTGGGGGCAAATTTCTTCTTCCTTTCTCACTCATAATCCTCCTTCTTAAAGACGCTAAGTTAGAAAGACAACCATCTCAGAGAGTGTGGGCTGCTCTTTGGTCAAGACAATGTGATGAATTGACCGTCTCTGCTATCAGCAGTGGGTTTTGTTTGTTTGTTTTAAAAGATTTTATTTATTTATTTGACAGAGAGAGAGCACAAGTGGGGGAGAGGCAGGCAGAGGGAGAGAGAGAGAAGCAGACTCTCTGCTGAGCAGGGAGCCCAAGGCATGTCTCGATCCCAGGACCCTGGGATCATGAGTTGAGCTGAAGGCAGGCGCATAACTAAGTGAGCCACCCAGGCACCCCGTTTTTTTTTTAAAGTAGGTTCCCATCCAGCATGGAGCCCAATTTGAGGCTTGAATTCATGAACCCAAGATCAAGACTTGAGCTGAGATCAACAGTCAGATGCTCAACTGACTAAGCCACCAGGTGCCCCTCTGTAGTGGTCTTTAAATCAGAGATTCCTTAGCATTAAGGTGAAGATGGGAGGAAGGGGGGCCTGCCCATTTGCCTGGCATAACAGAGCTGAGGCCTTGCTTCTGAGATCAGTTTCTTTTTCTGGACTTCTTATAATTAATTATCTTTTCTCTCAAGTTGCTTTGCAAGTGAAGCACACCAGATCTCATTGCATGAATAAAATATATGTATTTTATAGAGTGAGATAGACGCATTAAAATGATGGATGGGCAGGTAGGTAAGTAGTTAGTAAGTAGTTAGAGAGACAGATAAATAAATTGTGCTGTATCTTCCCCTCTGTCCCTTTTAGCCATGTAACCAGGCCGAGCCATTTTACTCAGACACTGTGTCTCACTGTCTGTACAGTAAGAGTAACAGCGGCAGGACCGATTGCGGGCTTGCTGTGGTGGAAAGATCGCCTCTGCAAAACCCCATTTTTCCCTGCAGGTGGTGAAACAAGTCTGTGTTAGCTGGTTTTTCATTGGTGTTGTTATTGTTATTAGCTTTTTTTTAAGCTGTGCTGGCAATAAATTATTTTCTACAACCAAGAGCTTTCCCCTCCTCATAGTTCTGATAGCCTGACCCCCTCTCCTTCCTTCACAGCCCTCCTGACTCCTGTCATTTTTTTCCCCCAGAGCTTGCCTTCATCTATGCTAAACGGCTCCCACAAAGGGTTCTTTGTTTTTTTTTTTTTTTTTTTGGGGGTTCTTTGTTTTTTAAATCTGCTTACAACCATTGCCTGTTCCATCCTGGAAGGCCAAAAGCTATTATCATTTTCTTTTCACAAGTATCTGTTTCTTCAGAAACCTAAACAAAGGAAACATCCATCACTATTTTTAAGACTTCATTACCATGTTTCAAGCCATGAAAATTTGTCTTTCGTGCTCTGCTGTATTTTCTCTCCTGTCAGTGGCCGCCTTCCCGACCTCACTGTGTGTCTTAATTCCGGTTCTCTCCAAAGCAATTCTTGAGAGGATTTGGGATGAAAAGTAATCTCCTTGGAAGGTGATCCTAGAAAGAATGGAGGGGGGTGGGAAATGAGGCCAGGAAGGGTGAAGAGCCAAAATAGAGCATATTGGCACGCAGGTTACTGCGACTGGGGCTCAGTCTTGCTAGGGCCCTGTGAGACACTGTGTAGGATTTACCTCAGAACTGTCCCACCAACAGCCAAGCAAACTGGGACATTTCTCTCCCAAGTGCTGTTCCCAGAGGTGTGATGTCCAGGCACATCCAGTACAGCCTGCCCTCTGTTCGTGGAGCTGGAGAGAGACTCTCAGAAAGACACGGCGCTTGGGCTAGGAAGCCATTGTCACCCATAGGGAAGTTGCCCACCAAGGAAGCACATAAGGGCAGGGCTGGGCTGAGGGCATTGGAGCAGGGCACTGACATAGTGCTTATTGGATTTTATTTCAGGTGAAATGGACTCTGGGGAAACCACCGATGGATTCATCAACAAGCTCAAAACTTCGGGAGGGTTAAAGGATAGCCAGTCTAACCTTGAAGGACAACAGGCCACAACCTGTGCTTCCTTGCTGCCTCCGAAACCCCTGAAGGCTGCTGCGCATGTGCCATGAGGGGTGGGAAGTGTCCTACATACAGGCAGACTGTCTTCCTGGTGGGCTTGGGTTTGGCCTTCCTCTACATGACCACTAGCTACACCTCTACCCAAGGTATCGGAGGCTCCCTGCTTAGCATCCTCAGGGCCCTATCAGCTCTCTCTGCCTGATGGGCACAATGCTCTTCACCAGGCTCAGGGAACATTCTGGCTTGGTCGCCACAGGAATCATATCCAGCTGTCTCCGTGTAGGTTGTCTGACGCTCTGTGTGTTTTCTGTCTTTGCTCCTGGAAGTCCATTTGATCTGGCTGTTTTCTCCCTTTCATTAAGCAAAACCTCTTCTTCAAACCATGAGTTGCTAAAAGAGGACCAGGTCCATGTTTATGTCTTTGAAAGAAACGTGAACCAGCCTATCCTCCCAGATTGCTTTTCCATCCACTGGACCAATAACACAGTTCTGTGTGAAGGCAAGCAGGACCCCAGGCATCCTGAGTCTTACATCTTCATCATCTTGTTATTCTCAGGTGTGGTCCTGGCAAGATAGGTGAGTAGTGGGTCAGGTGAGACATGGGATTCTGCAGACTATAATAGTGTTAGATAACCTTAGAAGCATTTGATGGTCTCACCATTGTACCATTGTTAACTCTCTGTCGTTCATTCACCTAGAACATGTTACATGAAAAGAACTGCCCTACACACTGGGGATACAAGAGTGGTTTAATCACACACTCTTAGCCCCATGGAGCATACAATTGGGATGGAAGGTCATTGAGTGAACAGTCAACAACAGTCAACAATACAAAGCAAGAGGACCTATGTTGTGGAGGTAGGGGGAGAAAATTGAGAATACAGAGGAGGGACACCAAGCCTGGTCTTGGGAGTTAGAGTTGGTCTTCCTAACTTGAGACTCAATTAAGAGATCCCCGAAGAACAAATTGAGCAGGTGACATGAAGAAAGAGTGTTCTAGGCTAGATAGTTGTACAAAGGCTAAAATGTGAAGACATGGAAATTTGGAGAAGTGAGAATAGTTATTTCCTAGGTATCAGGCATGTCAATGCTATAGATGGCATCTATGTTAAAGGAGTAGTTTGACCTGGATTCTTTCTCTGTGGAACTGGGATGGAAAGACAGGAAAGAGGACAGCTCAGTAGCGCCAAAACCTTCCTTGGATGCTTAGGGGAGGGGAGGGAAATCTTTTCTCAGGACAAGGTGCCTAACTTTGAAGGTCTACAAGCTTGTCGGCCCCAAGAACTTGGACTTGGAACTTTGCCACTAACCATGTGTCATTCATATATGCCAATGAGAACTTACTTGATTTATTTTTTAAAGAATTTATTTATTTATTTAACAGAAAGTGACAGAGAGCAAGAGTGGGGAGGACAGGGAGAAGCAGGCTCCCCACTCCCCTCACTGAGCAGGGAGCATGAGGCAGGGCTCCATCCCAGGACCCTGGTATTATGACCTGAGCTGAAGGCAGATGCTAACTGACTGAGCCACCCAGGCACCCCAGAACTCACCTGATTTAGTAAGGGGGTTTTATTGTTGTTTTTTTCAAGTTTGATCAGTTGCTTTGTGAATGCAACAGTGACATATTGGGATCAATGGTGATGGCAATAAAAATCACTTAACAGCTTATTGACCCCTGTGATTAGACCTGCAGATTCCCAACCTGGGCAGAACCTGGGCCTCACTTAGACATGGAATCCCTGAGATCAAGTTTTCCAGCCAAGCCTTACCCCCTTCCCGAAATCCAAAGTCACCACCTTCAAAGCCCCTCCCTGAGGTCACAGCTCATCACCCGTGGATTCCCCAAGCCAAGGTCAGAAATGGAGAGGGTGGAAAGTGTGGTAGTGGGTAGTGGAAGGTGTGGCTTAACAACCAAATCTATCTTCTTCATTCATTCAACAAGTCTTCCTGCAGGCCTCTTCTGTGTACCTCCCCTGCTGCACTAGGTCCTGGGCTTCAGCAAAGTCCCCAAGCTCCAGGAGCTCAGAGCTTTACCTTCTCACCACTAGAGCCACAGTGGGGGGAGATATCAGGAGTGGAGGGATGTTTTCCTTATTTCTGCCATGAGACCCAGAACGCCTTGGCCCACAAAAGCTTTGGAACATTGGGAGAGAGGAAATGAGGATTCTGTAGATCAGATTCAAGAGGTTATGGAACCATGGGCTGGCCTGGCAACCTCATTCCTCTGATGAAGTGTGTGTGTGTGAGAGAGAAACTGTGTTCCCAATTCTAAATGACTGACTTAGAAACCTGTTCTTTCATCAACTTCTGAAATATTTTAAGTGAGGTACCTGAGAGGTAGATTATTTTTTATTAAGGTATTTGGTGTGTACTTCCGGCCTTTAGTTGCATGAACAACTGAGAGCAGATTGACCATGTAAGATATATGCAGTTCACATGATGATAATAAACTATTTAGTTCAAAAGGTGGTGGTGGGGGGTCCCCTTGACTCTTCTTGACACAAAGGAAATGATCGCCTTTGGAGAATGTGGAGTGTCATCGGCAGTGTCTATAATCCAGAGAAGCATTTAGCATGACAGGCTTCCAGCTTTTCTCTACTGCAATAGTTCTTTTTTTTTTTTTTTTAATTTTTTTTCAATTTTTATTTATTTATGGTAGTCACAGAGAGAGAGAGGCAGAGACACAGGCAGAGGGAGAAGCAGGCTCCATGCACCGGGAGCCCGATGTGGGATTCGATCCCGGGTCTCCAGGATCGCGCCCTGGGCCAAAGGCAGGCGCCAAACCGCTGCGCCACCCAGGGATCCCCTGCAATAGTTCTTTTTGCTGATCCTGGATGAGGATTCCAGAGACACAGAACACTCTTGACACTCGTGAAGGAGACAGCTCGGGACCTGGAGCCAGGCTGCCTGATGATATTGGCTTCACCTAAGTTCCCTGGGTCACCATTTCCTTTTCTGTAAGATGGGGACAGAACGAGAGGTCCTGTCAGGGAAGTCACAAGCATAGGAGCTACTTGTTAAGAACGAATATTAACCCTCATCTCCATTATCCTATGTTGGCTGTACTTCTGGTGCTTTCACGAACATTGTTGTGTAAGGGCGGGGTGTGGGCTGGGCGGTGACATAGAACCACAGTGCCAAGCAAAATGGATGCTGCGTGGCTCCTGCACACTCACTGCCAACAGGTGCCCTTTATCTTTATTCCTGGCAGAATTCCAAATGGCCCAGGGACTGTGCCATTGAAACTGCACACATTAAAAGCACCAGTGCCCAAAAGGATGTCTTATGTGTTGCTTGGCACGGTCAGCATGGTCGGATCTGGTGACTGGTTCTCTCACCAGGATGAGGGGCCTGTGGCCAGCCTTGGCGTTTCACCAGGTATCCCCAGGCCAGGCTCATCCTAGGCATTTGTTGAGTAAATAATTTGTTTCCATTCTGACGGAAACTAAGTTATAGAACTCTGGCTACAAGAAGATTTGGCACATTGCCCAAAAGTCACTTTGCTTTTTTTTTTTTTTACACTAAACATTCTTTTTTTTTTAATTTTTATTTATTTATGATAGTCACACAGAGAGAGAGAGAGAGAGAGAGAGAGAGAGAGAGAGAGAGAGAGGCAGAGACACAGGCAGAGGGAGAAGCAGGCTCCAGGCACCGGGAGCCCGACATGGGATTTGATCCCGGGTCTCCAGGATTGTGCCCCGGGCCAAAGGCAGGCGCTAAACTGCTGCGCCACCCAGGGATCCCTCACTTTGCTTTTTAAGATCTAAGAACCGTGAGGGCACCGGGTGGTGCACGGTGAGGATCCGACTCTTGGTTTTGGTTCAGGTCATGATCTCAGGGTCGTGAGGTGCAGCCCCACACTGAGTGCTAGAGCCCAGTACGGGGTTTGCGGGAGATTCTCTATCACTCTCCCTCTGCCCCTCCTGCTCATGGTCTCGCTCTTTCTAAGATAAATAAATCTTTAAAAAAATCTAAGAACTGTAACTCTTTATGCCCTCAATGTAGAAATAATTCTGTCAGTGAATAACTGGCCCTCACTTCTGGGCACTTCCATTGTGTCAAGGGGGCATTTTACAGATGCTTCCTAAGCTCTGCTTGTTGAGGGTTTGACAGGCAAGTTCCAAGTCAGAGTCTAGCACAGGGCAAGGCCTTTGGCAGGCCACATCCCTAGGGACTGAGAGACCATGCTGGTCAACACAGCTCAGAGGATGGGGGACTAGTCAGGGCCCCCAGGTGGAGGTTACAGCAGGGTGGCAGGGGCAGCACAGGAGGTGGAAGGCCTGGCCGGTGCTTTGCAAAGGCAGATCCCAGAGGACACAAGCCTATCAATCCACATAATTCTGAAGTTCAGAGCTAAGTCCAGGGATCAGGACAGGCAACCAGGAGGCCTCTGCAGAGCCAACGCTGGATCTCAGGGAGAATCTAGAAGGCCAGCTGACCAGAAAACCAACTGGGCAGACAGAAGCTGGGAGCAGCGCCTGTGGAGGCAGGCACGAGAGGCCCCGGTGCAGCCGCTCAAGGACAGCACTGTCGTCACCATGGCTGGCTTCTGCCCTCTTTGATGCCTCTATAGCAGGTCCTGAGGCTGCTTCTGAAGTAACCAAATAGGGCTTCTTTATGTGGTTGAAAGGGATACAAGGAAAAGAGAGGCTAATTCCTGCTGTGCCAAACCAGGAGCAAAGAGAGGGAGTCTGGAATTGGAACTAGATTAGAAGCTCAAGATGTTGCTCCCTGGAGTGGAGGCATAAGTACCCCCCTCCCCCGAGTGAAGCTATATTGCTAGGTAGTGATGGTAATTCAAGAAATACTTATAATACTACAAATTATGACGGTAACTACCACGCAGAGATGGTCAGGCTATACACCTCACAACACTGTCTCATCTAATCCTCCAGTGAGATAGTGCTCTAAATCTTCCCATTTCCCAGATGAGGAAACTGAGCCACGGAAAGCTTCATTTACCCAACGTGACAATGCCATTCAGTTCCGGAGCTGAGATTCTCACTGAGGTCTCTGATATCTGTTTATATTCTCCCCCAACACTGCTGGCCTGTAGGTCTCTGGTCCTTTGACCTCACTGTGACCCAGCTTCTTCAGGAGAACATTCCAGAAGCAGAGCGAGGGGCTATGAACGGTGTGCAGGGCCCCGTGAACTACCTCATGGACCTCATCCACTTTGTCCTCGTCATACTAGCCCCATGGCCTCAGCAGTTTGGAGTGCTGGTCTCCATCTCCATACTGTTTGTAACCATGGGGCACATGCCATATATATTTTTTAATGTGAGAAAGTATAAGATTACAAATGGCTATGCTCAGAAGATAGCAAAGAAGGGCACTTTAATCTGAGAGGTAGGCAGCACTCCTGACTGCTCAGAGCTCCAGTAACACTGGCCCCATCTCACATTGTGTGCAGTGATAATTCCACATTGCTACTGGGCACCTGCTTTGTCCTGCTGCTACGTCTCATAGCAACTGCACTCAATGCATCTTTGCAGTGATGGGTAGTTTGAGAGGGCTCTCGCTCATGGGGTGCCCATTAGCTGAACCCAGATTCAGACTTAAAGGGGATTGTTTTACTTTGCCAACAGAGTAATTCAATGTTCTCAGGTTTTAATTGTTCCTTGAATTATAAAATTAGAATCTTTTGGTCAATGTTAAAATTAGAGAGGGTGGAGCATGGTCAGTGATGTTTGGTCTCGATTCCTTGGATATGAGTTTTTGTCTTACAGGTGGATTGAGAATGTTCTTGTGATGTGCTAAGGGCTCCTTGAGAAGCCTGAAGCTATTTATCACAGAAATAGATCATTATAACAATTTTGGGGTGGTTTTTGGACTCTTATGGCCTGGCTAGGGACCCGACAATCCCTCAGCAGATTTGGGGCAAGTTCTGCCTTGGTGATCAAGCTAAGACTTCCAGTTCAACCACCTCTGGTTAAGAAAACCACAATTTGGGGGGCACTTGGGTAGCGAAGGTGGTTGGATGTCTGACTCTTGGTTTTGCCTTAGGCCATGATCTCATGGGTTGTGTGATCGAGCCCCATGTCCAGCTCAGAGCTCAGCACATGGAATCAGCTTAAGACTCTCTCCTCACCCACCCCCTCCAACTTGTGTATACACATACACTGTCTCTGTAAAATAAATAAATCTTAAGAAAAGAAAGAAAACCACAAGTTTGTGATGAGCAAATTTTGAGTTTCTGGCCACTTAAAATCAATGCTAAAACTATATTTTGAGAGGCTTAGAAGAAAATCCATATACATATAGTTCCTTGCTTAAAATAATTACTATTTCGTAAGTGCTGTGATAAATAAGTTCACAAAGAAGTGAAAACAATGAAGCTAGTGAACAAACTCCTGCAGGCCTCAAAGTCCAGAGAACCTTTCTGTTCATGGGAAAGTCACATTTTGGGATTGGCCTGAGCATAATCAGTAGCACCTTAGGTTGGCATTGTTGGGCATGTCATTTTCTAAGATATTTTCTCAACCTCTGCACTATTAGCATTTTAGTTTAGATAATTCTTTTTTTGTGGGGGCTGTCCTGTGCATTATAGGATATTTTGCAGCATCTCTGGCCTCTGCTCACAAGATGCCAGTAATATCCCTCAGCACCCAATTGTGAGAATCAAAGGATGTTCAGACAATACAAAGGTCCCCAAGGAGGACAAAATTGTCTCCTACCCCAACCCCTCTAAAGAATCACTGCTTAAGAGAAATGTGAAAACTAAGGGAAGAACCCACTACTTTCTGTTAAAAGACAAAATGACGAACCTCAACTCTATGGTCAGCTGATCTTTGACAAATCAGGAAACAATATCCAAGAGAGAAAAAAAGTCTCTTTAACAAATGGTGTTGGGAAAATTGAACGGCAACATGCGAAAGAATGAAACTGGACCATTTCCTTATACCACACACAAAAATAAACTAAAAAATGGATGAAAGACCTAAATGTCTTTCAGGAGACAGGAATCCATCAAAATCCTAGAGGAGAACACAGGCAGTAACTTCTGTGACCTTGGCCGTAGCAACTTCTTGTGAGACACATCTCCAGAGGCAAGGGAAACAAAGGCAAAAATGAACTATTGGTACTTTATCAGGATAAAAAGTTTTTGTACAGCAAAGGGAACAAAACTAAAAAGGAACCTACAGAATAGATTTGCAAATGTCTTATTAGATAAAGGGCTAATATCCAAAATCTATAAAGAACTTATCAAACTCAACATCCAAAAACCCAAAAAATCCAATCAAGAAATGGGCAGAAGACATGAACAGACATTTCTCCAAGGAACACCTACAAACAGCCAGCAGACACATGAAAAAATGCTCCACATCACTTGGCATCAGGGAAATATAAACCAAAACCACAATGAGGTACCACCTCACACCAGTCAGAACGGCTAAAATTAACAACTCAGGAAACAACAGGTGTTGGTGAGGATTCAGGGAAAGGGAAACCCTCTTGTACTATTGGTGGGAATGCAAACTGGTGCAGCCACTCTGGAAAACAGTATGGAAGGTCCTCAAGAAGTTGAAAATAGAACTGCCCTATGACCCAGCAAATGCACTACTACATATTTACACAAAGGATACAAAAATGCTGATTTGAAGGGGCATGTGCACCCAATGTTTGTAGCAGCATTATCAACAATAGCCAAACTATGGTGAGAGTCCAAATGTCCATCGACTGATGAATGGATAAAGACAATGTGGTATATTGGGACTCCTGGGTGGCTCAGTGGTTGAGCGTTTGCCTTTGGCTCGGGGTGTGATCCTGGGGCTCAGGGATTGAGTCCCACATCGGGCTCCTTGCTAGGAGCCTGCTTCTCCCTCTGCCTATGTCTCTGCCTCCTTCTGTGTCTTTCATGAATAAATAAACAAATCTTTTAAAAAAAAGACAATGTGGTATATATTTATAATGGAATATTACTCAGTGATCAAAAAGAATGAAATCTTGCCATTTGCAACAATGTGGATGGAACTAGAGGGTATTATGCTAGGTATAAGTCAGAGAAAGACAAATATATTATTTCAATCATATGTGGAATTTAAGAAACAAAACATGAAATTAGGGGAAGGGAAGGAAAAATAAGGTAAAAACAGAGAGGGAGGCAAACCTAAGAAATGGTGAACCCTAGGAAACAAACTGAGGGTTGCTGGAGGGGAGGTGGTGGAGGGATGGGGTAACCGGGTGATGGGCATTAAGGAGGACACATGATGTAATGAGCAGTGGGTGTTGTATGCAACTGATGAATCACTAAATTCACCCCAGTAACTAATAATACACTATATGTTAACTAAACTGAATTTAAATAAATAATTTTTTAAAAAGACAAAATGATAAAAAGTCATTATTAGTAATAGTAAGGAAACTACCAAAGGGGATTTTACACAGACCAGCTTTTTAGACCTAAGTGAAATGAGGGAAAGGGAGAATTTTGTGGAACATTTTGCCTAACATAAGATATTCTTTAAAAAATTGTATTTTATGTAAGTTCTGGTAATAGTTATGGTGTCACTTCCCTCAATCTTTCCCTTTTCATCAAACATGAAAGACACATTGCCATGGACACACACACACACACACACACACACACCCGAGACTAAAGAGGTCAGGGAATCAGCACTGTTCTTCATATGGATTCTTCACTAAGGAGGCTATATTTTGACAAGATGTAGTACACCAAGTCCTTGGGCCCTTTATTATTCTAATGAACACACAAGTACTTGCACATAGTCTTAGGACAAAAGAGTATTTAATAAACACATCCTTAAGCCTTTTATTTATGATGCCTAGAAGTGCTAGCAGCTTGAGGGTAGAATTACGTCAAGTCTTCTAGGTGGCATGGACTCCATACTCCTGCTCCCTGCCTGGAAAGAAGAGCTGCTTACCTGTAAATTCTGTATTGGGAGTGCTAATTTTACTACTGCCTTTCTTCCAGGTCCTATAGTAGGATGGCAACACCTTTTTCTCCATGGGACTCTGGAAACACTAACTGCATGTCCCCATGAATATTTTGATTCTTTAGACTAGGACTACCTGACAGAAATATGATGCAAATAGCATTTCCATAATTTTCTTATTTAACCCAGTATACAAAATATTATAATCTAACTTATAGTCAATATAAAATTGAGATTTTTTTTTGCATTCTTTGTTTATATGAATTCTTCCAAAGCTGATGGTTTTTTATGCCTGAGAGCATGTCAGTTTGGCATAGCCAGGTTTCAAGTGCTTAAGTGACATGTGGTCAGTGCCTACTGCATTTAAGAGTGCAGTTTGGACCCTATGATGAGTCCCAAAGTTCCACATATTTCTCTATCACAGAAGGTCTATAAATGATACCGTGTGCTCCATTCTGCATGGAGGTAACATGCCAGGGCATTTGTCCAGCTGGAAAATCAATGGTATTAGGCTCTGATCCATCAACTGCACTGTTCTGCTCTGCTCTTAGAAACAGATCATTGTAACATATATCAAACTGATTTGACTGGATTTTATCTCTTTATCTCTGAAATAGATTGATGTGGAGCAGTCCTTCTGGAAATGCAAATGGCAACGGAGGAAGAGTACAAGGAATTAGCCCCTTGCAGTGCAGATAAGCTCCACGAGGGGGCCCCCTAGTCACGGTTCCATAGTCTGCGCTAAATCAGAATTTTGTAAGATTGGAATCAGGACTCTTGCTCATGAATATGCAGTAGATTTTGGAAAGGCAAACTTTATGAGTACAAAATAAAAATAAGCCTTTCCAACACATATCTAGCTGTCTGTTTACACAATCTCAACATGGCTTTTTTTTTCCTCAAGAGGTGTTATCCCTTCGGTTTGACAATGAGCTGGGGTCACCAGTGACAGACCTCATTATTCTGAGTCAAATTCATTAGTCTCCTTGATCTCTAAATCCTTGTCTAGTTATGCAGACACCTTTTCTGTTCTACTTTTCCCTTCAAGGTACTTGAGATCTTGAAGGGAAGAAAAACATCTTTTCATTTTGGTTCCAAGGAGCTTAGAATGCAAATGGCCCCACTTCCTCCTCCATTTTAAGTTTATATTCAAGTGCCTAATGACAAATTTGCCAATTGGCTCTTTTCTCCAGCTCCTAGGAGGCTCAGAGCCAAATTGGCAGGAGCCTAATGCATGAGGTCTAATGGCTTGGTTTTATAATCCTGCTCTCTTCTTGCTGGGCTTTTATCCCCTCTTCTAATTATTGTATTGTTTACTGTTTGTTTAGAAGCCCTAAATCATTCCAGGAATGTGGTAGTGATGTGTGTTGTGTAAAAATAGATATAACAGCCTCTTCAGAGTTCGTCCTAACAATTGGATCTTTCAGATATTGACTCAGATACGAAGTTATTCCTTATAACAGAAGTTGACTGGGGCATATTCTAACTGGCTTCATCTTACATAGTGATATGTAGAAGTCACATTGTGCAAACACCATAAAGGCAGGAATCATCTATCACAGGATTTCACACACAAGAGAAACAGTGACTATTTGCCAGATTATGAAAATATTTAAGGTTTTAGAAACCTCAAAAATACTTAGTTTGGAATATTCACTTGAACTACAGAGATTTGCTTGCTTTTAAGAACAAGAAACTACTTGTAGTCAGAGCTTAAGAATACTGTAGAGTGCCTACGTCAAAAACGGGATATGTCCATTCTTGAAATCCAATTACATGACTCAATCTACCTGAACCAACATAAGCAACAGCATTCCCATGATACTGGGCATGTCACATCTGGGGAAGATAGTGACTGGAATTATGTTCAGTTACATTAGCATTAGCATAAAGTTATATCCCTATTACTTTTTCTTTTATAGGATTAAAGATTCTCTTCAAGCCCAACTTCCTCCTTGGAATTAATAGACCCTTTGAGAACTTTTCACTCAACTCCAGTTTCTTCACTTCTCAGGGTACTTGAGCACAAAATGGCTGGTAGTTGAATAGTCCTATTGGCATAGTCCCACTCTCGCCTTAGCTCTGCTCAGCATGCAGGCATGTGCTGTGCCAAGGAGGGCAAGCTGACTCTGCAGAACTGTGGGACGGGCTCCAACTCCTAATCTCATCTTCCTTGCTGTATGCTAGACTTATTTAACCAAGGTGTTGGGCAACTGTATTGCTATCATAGAGGGAAGGGGATGGGAGACAGCAGAGAATGTATCAAACCTGGAAGCACACAGGCATCTAAAGGGTACTGCTTGGCCTGCAGGCGAGATGGCATCACAGCCCTCAGTACACATGGTGGGGGGGAGGGGGCAGGTCTCCACAGGCTCTGTGGTTACAACTACTTATTACCTACAGTGAAGAACAATGACTCACAGCCAATACTTGGCCCATCCTTCCTTTCAAAAGCATCCTTGAATATCCCTTGAGGAAAAGGGAGAGTTTAGACTCTTCAGGAGTAAACCATGTGGCTTATGCATCACACTTTGAGATCCAACCCAAGCCCAATTACTCAGCAGCTAAAGCCTCACTTCATTTCCCACATTCCCGGGCTAGTCAGTGTCAGTCAAGGCGATTCTCAATTTTCTTAGAATGGGACACTGACAGTGTGGAAACAAAGCTAGAAGAAACCCAAAGTAGTGCCAATCAAGGCTACAGGGCATAGAAACATAATAGAAATTTCACACTCCTTACTCTGCCACCCTGTGGCCACTAGAAGGGACTGTCCAGAGATTCGGCGAAGTGCCTGACTGCTGACTTTTAAGATGCAGCTGTTAAAACAAGGAAGGGACAGTTGTGTGGCTCAGTGGTTGAGTGTTGGCCTTCAGCTGAAGGCGTGATCCGGGGGTCCCCGGCATCACGTCCCACACTCCCTCCCTGGGGGGAGCCTGCTTCTCCCTCTGCCTATGTCTCTGCTTCTGTGTCTCTCATGAATAAATAAAATCTTAAAAAAAAAAAAAAACCCTTTAAAACTAAAAAGAGACAACAAGGAATATGTTAGTGCCTGAAAGATTCATAAAGAGAAATTTTATAACCTTGATGGGTAGCTAACATAAACCTTTGATCCTGTTTCTCAGGTATTTATTACATGCACAAGTCATTTAGGTGACTTATATCCCCAAAATGATTTTGATGTTTTTGCCATTTTAACATCTCAGGAACTCATTCAAGTGCTGATCCAAAACTGTCTTGCCAGAGATTTCATTGGAAAGGTTATTAAAATACCAGGAAAGTTTTAAAAGTCACAATTTATTGAAGTGTAATTTACATGTGGCAAAACTCACCCCCAAATTTGACAAATGCCATCACTACCATAGACAAGATATGGAACATTTCCTCAAAGCTCCCTCATGCCCCTTTGTAACCAACCCCTTGCTAATCTTTGAGAATCCATTGATCTGTCCCCTGTCAAAAGGATCACATTTAATCATTAAAATGATCTATTATGGAAAAATCTGTAAGCATATAAAACCAAATTTTTAAAAGGATACTTTGAAACATATCTTCAGGACAAATCAAAAGAATAAGATTTCAGTTGTAGAATAGCTTGTCTGGTTCCTATGCCAAGCTTCAGGCTGGGGCTGGTTGGTTGGTAGAAAGACTACATTAAATAATAAACTATATTCTACAAAATTCTCTATGGGAGCAGGTAGGGATAGGTTTTTAGAGATAATTGTCATCACAAAATTCACCCCTGCTACTACCACAAGAGGGACAAGGAAAGCAAAAGCTTCTATGTATCAATTACATGTTCAAATACACTTTTTCTACTTGAAAAGCTTCTTTCAAGCACCCCAATTGTCTTTCAAGCACCAGCCCTGTAAAAGAAGTAACACAGCAGGGGGTTAGATCAGCAAGTACCGAATAAGATGTGCTGTTAAGAAAATAAACAAGTTTCTAGACCATGTTTATAAAAGCGATGCAAGTTAAGTAAACAGAATTCCCTAACATACTATGTATTGTCAACTCAGGGCTCACAGCTCAGATTTAGCAACATTCTGACATAAAGGTGAATGTTTAACCAAATCCTATCTTACCAAAGCTAACAGTTCACCTCAGCCTTCTGGAAGACTCCAATGCAAAATGGCCACCATTGGAAAAGATCCTTCGAAAGATTAAGTGTCAATTACTTAAAAATCCATTTAAAAAATAACCTTTTCTTGGCATAATTAAGTATTACCTGTTTTCTAGAGGCTTTCCTCCTTCCTATTTAAAACATACTTCCTAAAGGGAGGAGGGACTGACCAAGTAATCAATTCCTATCACATTGGCCTCAGGTAAATCCTTCAACGCCATCAGAGAAGCATATCCAATCAGATTAGATTTCTCATCCTCGGCCAAGAATTCCATTCAGCTCTTTAATAATTCAAGGCAAAATTCCCTCCATTTGGTCCATACCTGAACTTCATCAGCATCTTGAACTGGACTGAGCCTGAGGAAGGTGAGAAGAACAACGGTAAGAATTATGTCGCTTTTTATGGTTTGGGTTTTTGTTTGTTTTGTAGAGTGTCTTTTTTTTTTTTTTTTTTTTGTAGTGTCTTTTATTGTAATTATCTAGTAGCTACCCCCGATGAATAAAAAGCTCCCTGTGAATAGAGTTCCTGTAAAAAGGCTACATTCTCCAAAACGTCCTCACTGGGGAAATCTCCTTGGTAACTTTCAGCCGGGAGTAAAATGAGCAGTGAATTAAGCTCCTATCCTCTGGGATTCCATAGAATATAATGTCCCCAGCCAGGATCTTTCCAACTTGATCTCTTTGTTAAGTTAGCATGGAATAGTAGCATTTTTTTTTCTTTTGGAATAGTAGCAATTTTAGAAAAAAAGTGACTACTATTGGCAACAGTTTGTACCTAGGAAACACTGTCACAAACTCTAAACAGATTTAAAAACCAAAGGAAGCCTGGAACTTGTTTACCCAGAGCAGAGCTAGCAAGTTGAGAACAGTCCCCGCTCCTGTTCAGTTTCCACAATCCTTAAATAGACTCTGGCTCAAGCTGCGGCTTCCTTGTCATGCTGTCTGGCTCTCTCCGCCCATGTTTCGGTCTCAGAGGGAAATGTTGAAACAGTTGGGCCCCAGAGGGATCCCCCACACATAAAGCAGTTGTAAAACAGCCTGACCGTCGTGCTTCCCGGTGTCATAGTGGGAGTCACCAGATTGAGGGACTCCAAGCAGGGAAAATTGGCCCTGGGCTTTGGGCTCAAACACACGGCTGCTAAAGGGGTGCCTACAGCACAGCTTGCAACGCTACTTTTTTTTCCTTTTTTTTTTTTTTTTAAGATTTTATTTATTTGTTTGTTTGTTTATTTATGGGAGAGAGAGAGAGAGAGAGAGAGAGGCAGAGGGAGAAGCAGGATCCTGGGTCTCCAGGATCACACCCCGGGGTGAAGGCGGTGCCAAACCGCTGGGCCATCGGGGCTGCCCTTTTTTCCTCTTTAAAAGCATGATAAAATGGATGTCCCACTCAGTGTCCTAATCAGTAAAATTAGGTATTTTCTAGCAAGTGAAAAGGTCTCCAATAACGGTAGGCCAAACCTATAAAGCCCCCCAGCCTCACATCTCAAGAGGAGATCACCACGTGATGCCTAGGAGATACCGACGACGAGTCCTTCATTCCACTCTCAGTGTAGATCTTTGCAAGTTTTACTAAATTCGGAGAATAACCCTTTCTGCGGCAAGGTGTGCCAGCGTCTCCGCGGACACAGATCAGAACCCCAATGGTTCAGATTTCTTTCCCCAGGACACAAACCAAGACGAGCCTCACGCCCTGAAAATGCTGGAAGCGAGGGTCCTGAGCTGCACAAGGCACCTCCGGAAAAGGTGGGGGGTGGGGGTGGGTGCTGCAGGCTCCCTCCCGAGGGCTCCCAGCAGCCTGCGGCTCCCGCCGAGACTCACCCCGGAACTTTTAAAAAAGCCCAAGTAGGGGATCCCTGGGTGGCTCAGCCGTTTAGCGCCGCCTTCAGCCCAGGGCGTGATCCTGGGGACCCGGGATCCAGTCCCGCGTCGGGCTCCCTGCATGGAGCCTGCTCCTCCCTCTGCCTGGGTCTCTGCCTCTCTCTCTCTATATATATCTCTATCATGAATAAATAAACAAATAAATCTTTAAAAGGCGTTGGTGTGGGCGGCGGTGCCCGCGGGGTGCCCGCCAGGTGCCCGGGGAACGCCCCGCCTGCTGCCGGCTCCGCACCGAACCTTCCAGCGCTGCGACCCACCACCTCGCTCTGTCCACACCCGCCGGGTCGGGGTCGCCTCGGCAGGTGGGAGCCCGGCTCCGCGCCCCCCTCCGCTCCCCCTTTTCGTTGAAGTAGGAGGTTGAAGCTCCCTGGGGCCCGCGGGCCTCGGGCGTCGGGGCCACCTGCAGGGGCGGGGCGGGGCGGGGCGGCTGCTTCCCGGGGTCCGGGGCTCCCCGGCTCCTCTGCGGGGCTCCTCTGCGGGGCTCGGGGGCCCCGAGCTGAGGCTGGGGCGCGCGCCGGGGCTCCCCCGGTGGGCGCCCCCCGAGACCCCGGCCACGTGGCCCGTCCCGGCGTCGAGCCGCTCGGGAGACACTTACCGGGTCGCGCGCCGGGGCGGAAGAGCGAGCGCGCGGGAGGGACCAAGGTTAAAAGAGGCCTCGGCGGCCCGGCGGCCGGGGGCGACCTCCCGCGAGGTCCCCGAGCGCCCCTCCCGGCCGGGACCCGCCCCGGGGGCTCTCGCTCGCCCCCTGGCGGCAGCCCGCGGCCCCGCGCCGCCCGACGCCTCTGCGAGCGGCGTCCGGTGCCCTCCCTGGCGGCGGCTTAGCTGAGGCTCCGGGCGCCCCACACCGCGGGGGTCTGTCCCCACCCCGCCCCCGCCCCCGCCCCGCGGCGCCGCCCCCGCCCCGCCCCCCGCGGCCCCGCCTTCCCGCTGCGCGGTCCGCAGGCGCCCGAGCACCGCCGCCCCGCCCTGAAGCCCCCAGCCCCGGGTGACACCTGCAGCCTTAGTCGGCTTTGGGATGTTGAGATGCGGGGCTTCCTGGAAACTGGGGCCTCGAAACTGGGACACTTGAGATTAGCTTGGTTGGAGGGACTGACTACTTCATTTTATTATTTTTTAAGATTTTATTTATTTACTCATGAGAGACACAGAGAGAGGCAGAGACACAGGCAGAGGGAGAAGCAGGCGCCCTGCGAGGAGAGCCTGATGTGGGACTCGATCCTGGGACTTGATCCCGGGACTCTGGGATCATGCCCTGAGGCGAAGGCAGATGCTCAACCACTGAGCCGCCCAGGCGTCCCTACTTTATATTTTTATTTAAGATTTTATTTATTTATTTATTCATGAGACACACACACACACAGAGGCAGAGACACAGGCAGAGGGAGAAGCAGGCTCCACGCAGGGAGCCCGACGTGGGACTCGATCCAGGGACTCCAGGATCACACCCCGGCTGCAGGTGGCACCAAACCGCTGCGCCCCCGGGGCTGCCCCCCTCTGTTTTATTTTTTAAAAATTTTTTATTTACTTATCTGAAAGGGGGAGGGAGAGAGAAAGCATGGGGGAAGGGGAGGAGCAAAGGGAGAAGCAGACTCCTCGCTGCGCTGGGGGATCAATCTGAGGACCCTGAGATTTAAGACCTGAGCCTAAGGCAGAGGTTTAACTGACTGAGACAGCCAGGTGGCCCTGGAGGGACTGCTTAGTGACTGCTTAGTGTGACAAGTGTTTTCTGAGTGCTGACTGTGCCAGGCAATGAGTGGAGCCAGGGGTGTAAAGTGGAGTGAGAAACTGCGCCTGCCCTGAAGGAACATAAACAGACTTTTACCTGCTGACAAAAGCCCACACACTGAGCCAGGGGCACAGCAGGAACCACTGAGCCAAGCCTGCTAAGGGGTCTGGGAAGGCTCCTTGGAGGAGGGGTACAGAGAGTGAGTCCAGCAATGCCAGCAGGAAGGGGGCGGCGCATCATACATAGGAGAGGTAAAAATCAGAGGCCAAGAGATTTAAGGAATCCTAGAGTAGAAGGGACTGTATAGATGAGCCAGAATTTTCTCTGGTGGAGTAAAGCCAGCCTTAGGGTGTTCTCCAAAAGCAGAGTTGTCGTGAAGTTGAAATACGAGCTCCATTAGGATTTTGTTTTCTTCTCTACCGGGTCCCTAGGACATAGCATTGTGGAGGCCGAGAAAAATCAAGGCCATTCCACCTCAAGTTTAGCATTAGCACAAGTACAGCCATCTTAGGCCCCTGTGAGTAAGAGCTGAACTTTACGGGGAAAACTGCAGAATGTCCTCAATGTCCTCGGCAGAGAATCCCATATCAGAAAGACAGCAGAGCCCACCCCCGTGGTAGAAAGTCCCATATTAGAATGAGAACAGAGCTCAATGCCCTTGAAAGCCCCATATCAGAATGTAAACAGAACTTGAGAAATTCCTCCGCCCCTTCTGAGAATCCCCTAGACCAGCCTATAAAAACCCCAGCTGTAACCCACTTCGGGGTCCAAGTCCCTGCTCCGCCGTGTCGGGTATATTTGGACCCAAGCTCGAGCTTGCTAATAAACCCTCGTGCGCTTGCATCGGTGTCGGCTCCTTGGTGGTTTCTCGGATTCGCAATCTTGGGCACAACAAGCATACTGCCTGGAATGTGTTTGGCTAAGGGGGAAATGACTCCAGGAAAAGATACCATTTATCCCCAAAAGTAATTGAGTATTCACGGTGGCAGTGATGGGATCTTACCCCAGGCTGTAACTTTCCTGGGTCACCTTGACTGTGAATTTATCCCTGCATTCCCAGTACATGGCCTGGGGGCTTGGTGCCCTATAAGGACTTGATAAAACCTGCTGGATTTCCTTCCTTGGCATGTATTTGGCCTGTTTTTTACACATACTTGATAGAGAAGGCATCCTGGGCCTCCGGAGGTGTGGGGCATTTCTCTGGCTAGTTTTGCTGCTGCTAGAGGGAAACCTTATCACCCACCCATCCTTTATCTGGATAATGCCTCAAGCCTCTGCCCCACTGCTTCATTCCCTTTCAGAAAAGGAAATTCGATAAAATCCAATGGTAACGTTAATTTTGAGAGCATGCAAACCAGGGAAGGCATGTTGGCTTTCATTTTCCACCTGCCACCTCCTCTCAATAGAAAAGGCTGATTCTTCTCATCAGGGAGGGGGAACAGGGGGTAAGAAGTGACCACTTGGAAGCCACTGAGGGTTTTCTTGGTTCAGTATACAGTCCGCTGGGTACATTGTAAGTGTCATTACCTTTACCTCTGTGCTTTTCTGATAGTCCTAACAAAATGAAATGTAGCATTTCTTGTTAACCGTATGATAGCATGATCCTGCATTT
Source organism: Canis lupus dingo (assembly GCF_003254725.2). NCBI lineage: Eukaryota > Metazoa > Chordata > Mammalia > Carnivora > Canidae > Canis > Canis lupus. The sequence continues at coordinate 36,421,418 of NC_064256.1, read as the reverse complement.
TACTCAAAATTTTTGGCACCTAAGTACATCATGGTGGGTAACATCTAGTGGTTTATCTTCCTCAAAGAAAAGCAAATCCATTGAAGGCTATAAACTGAGAGTTTGTGTTCTTTTTCTTCCCTCGCTGCCCAGGATCTGTGTAAGGCAATTGTGACTCAAGGTCTGGATTGGGATGGGAGTAGAACAGACTAAACTCCGAAGACACAATCTTATCTGCAATAAAGCGAACACTTCAATTTCCATTCTGTGTTTTATATCTGTGTTGGTTCTGGATGTGGAAGGGGAAGAAAGTACATTTTTCACCTTCCTCAAGCCCTACAGTTACCTGATCCCTATACCCAGGAGATCCTGAGACTCACTTGTTTTCAATGAACTGACATCAGACACAGATCTAGGGCATTTGCTTTCACAAATTAATTGGCCCGTTCATTTACTTTTGTCTCTGTGTTGAGGGCACATTTCTTTGTTTTGTTGTAGTGGAGAGTGAGAAAATAAAGGAACGGCAGATATTATTTATGATTTACATGATCACTCCAGCCGGGTAACAGTTTAATTGGTCATTGGGCCATTTGCCACACGCAGGTCTCTCTGCCCAGCAGCCTGCCTTTTCCAAGCAGCTGGAGGCTTGTTTTCAAGCCAAGAGAGAATGCCTGCCCACACTGAAGTCTGTTGGTTTCATCTGCCTAAATAAACTTGTGTGGCTGATTTTGGCAATCTGAAGGTGTACTTGGAAGTGTCCTGGAAGCACTGGGATGTGGATGTGCTTGTTTCTGATCCCCACGTGGGTACAAAACAGACTATTTAAAAAAAAAATCCTCTTTCAGGTTTGTTATTTACAAACTTGAGCATTGTTCACAATATTTCTAGGAAGTATACGAATAAGGGTATAACATAGAATTTCATTTGGTTACATATCAATATATCCAATGTATTACCTTTATTTTTTTATCTTTTTATTATTATTTTTGTATTACCTTTATTGATAAGAATGATCTGGTTTGTTGTAAAACAAAGAAAACAAAAACATTCTTTAACTCTACATACTCCTACAACTAACCCCTCAGTTCTTTGTTTCTCTTTATAGCAAAACTTCTCAAAAGTGTTGTCTATATTTGTCTTTAATTCCACTCCTCCATTCGTTGCTCGATCTACTTAATGCTGGTCAGCCTGTGAGATGGTCCCCAATGACCTGCTCTCCGTGCCTTGTAGAGTCCTCTCCCCTTCGGTGTGGGCTGGACCTAGTGAATTTCTTCCAATGAATAGAGTACAGCATAAGTTAGGGGTTGGCATGGGGGAAGATGCTCCACATCATATGTCATTAGGGAATTGCAAATTAAAACAATGAGATGTCATTATATATCCACTGGATAGCTAAATTCCAGACAGGGACAATACTGAATATTGTTGAGAATGTAGAACGTGAGGAATTCTCATTTACTACTGGTGGGAATGCAAAACAGCACAGCCATTTTGGAAGACAGTTTGGCAGTTCCTTATACAACTAACATAAATATAAACAAAACATGGTAAGAACCACATAATGCAATCATGATCCTCGGTATTTACTCAAAGGAGTTGAAAGCTATAGCCACAAAAAACCCCTGCACACTGATGTTTATCATAACTTTGTTCATAATGCCAAAGCCTGGAAGTAACAGATGCCTTTCAATAGGTGAATGGCTAAATAAATTGTGGTACAGCTAGACAGAGGAATATTATTCTGCACTAAAAAAAATTAGCTATCAAGCCATGATAAGACATGGAAGAAACTGAAATGCATGCTATTAAGTGAAAGAAGCCAATCTGAAAAGCCTACTTAGTGTATAATCCCTTTTGGAAAAGGCAAAATTATGGAAGCAGTGGAAAGATCAATGGTTGCCAGAGGTTTGGGTGAGAGAGGATGAATAGGTGGAGGACCAGGGATTCTTAGGGCAGTGAAACTATTCTGTGTGGTATAAGGGCAGATACATTTTATTACATATTTGTCAGAGTCCATAAAATCTGCAACACAGAGTGAACCCTAATGTAAACTATGGACTGAGGTGAATGATGATGCATCAGTGTTGGTTCATCACTGGAACAAATGTTCCACACCGGTGAGGAATATTGGTAGTGTCCTGAGGATATGGGAAGTCTCTCTGCTTTCTGCTCAATTTTCCTGTGAATGTACAGTTGCTCTGGAAAATAAAGTCTTTTTAAAAACTGGTGGGATGTCCCTTCAGAGATTATAAGACACTGAAGCTGCCATCGTGGGCTGCTGTTTCTTGCCTTTTCTCTCTTAGATTCCTTGCTCTAGGGGAAGCAGGCTGCCATGTTGTGAGCTGCTTTATGGAGAGACCCACTTGGCAAGGAATAGACATCTTAAGCTATTAGCCAACAAGGATCTGAGGCCTGCCAACAGCCACATGAGCAAGTTTGAAAGTGAAGCCTCCCACATCATACCTCAGGAAGACTCCAGCTCTATCCAACATCTTGATGGCAACCCTATGGGAGACCAGGAGCCAGAGGCATCCAGTAAGCTACACCCAAATTCTGCCCACTGATGCTGTGAGATAATACATGCTTATTGCTTTACACTGCTAATGTTTGTGCTACTTTCTTATGCAGCACTAGATAACTAATACACCAATCCATCACTCTATGGATACAACTTTTTCCAAGGGCCACAGTGCTTTTAGTCTTGACCTTAGTTGCTTTGTCAGTTGCAAGAGTGAGCACCCTCTTCTTGAAATACTTCTCATTCGGCTTCCAGGTCACCACACTTTGTTTTTGTTTGTTTGTTTTCCCCAGCCTCATAGCTGCTTCTTCGCAGGCTCTGTGACTGGATCCTTTTAATTTGTCCACCTTTACTCTGGAGAATTCTCCAGGGCTCAGTCCTCAGATCTCAACTCTCCTGATCTACTCCTATCTAGGCAATGACTTCATCTAGATGTACAGATTTATTTGTTTGTTTGCTTGAAGGAGAGAGTGAGTGGGAAAAGGGGGGCAAAGGAGAGGGAGAGAGAGAATCTTAAGCAGGCTCCATGGTCAGCGCAGAGTCCCATGCAGGGCTCAATCTCACTACTCTGTAAATGCAGAGACTTGTTCTTACCAATGCCCGGCACCATGTGTGGCACATCTCAGACCCTCACTAAATGGTTGTTAAATGCTCAAGATTGGACTGGGGCAAAGCGCCCCATGGAATCAAGATGGGAGGGGGGCAAAACGCCCCCCTCCCATGCTAACATAGCTCCAAATTCCTCAGACAACTGCCAGTGCTCAAAAAAGGAAAATACTATCAAAAAGTGAGCTCTAGTCACAATGACCCCCTAACTTATAGAGAGCCTCACCTGCATAACTCTGAGAATCAATCAGGGGTTGTACATGGCTATATATACTAAATAAATATACCAGGGCTCAACTGAATGGCAATCTTATTTTCCTCACATAACAATTCAGAACCAGTGCAAAGGGACCCAGTTTCTTTCGATCTTTCTGTTTAGCCATCCTTAGGATATAGCTCCAGCCCTCTGAATGACTCCTTGTGGTTACAAGATGGCTCCTGCACATCTAGCATTTCATTCATATTCCAGGCAAGATGACTGGAAGGGCCTGAGGGTAAAGGCAAATGCCAATAGAAGTAGCTCTTTTAAAAAGCACTTTCCCAGGGATGCCTGGGTGGCTCAGAGGTTGAGCGGCTGTCTTCAGTTCAGGGTGTGATCCCAGGGTCCGGGATCCAGTCCCACGCCAGGCCCCCTGCAAGGAGCCCAGTTCTCCCTCTGTCTATCTCTCTGCCCCCCTCTCTCTCTCTGTCTCTCATGAATAAATAAATAAAATAAATGAAAATAAAGAAAATTTATAAAATAAATTTAAAAAAATAAAAAGCACTCCCAGAAGCCTTGTTTGGTGACTTCCACTTATATCTCATTGGCTGGAAATGTGTCGCATGCCCTCCTCTAGCTGCAAATGATAATAGGAAATGCATTAAAAAGAAAAAAGAAGGGCAGCCCGGGTGGCGCAGTGGTTTAGCGTCGTCTGCAGCCCAGGGCATGATCCTGGAGACCCTGGATCGAGTCCCACATCGGGCTCCCTGCATGGAGCCTGCTTCTCCCTCTGCTTGTGTCTCTGCCTCTCCCTCTCTCTCTCTCTCTCTCTCTGCATCTCTTTGAGTGAATAAATAAAAATCTTTAAAAATAAAAAAAAAATAAAATAGAAAAGAAAGTTGGGTATATTACCACCCTGAGCAAAAGTGGGGTGCTTTTGTAGAAACGAAGTGACAGAAAAATGGAAATCATGTAGGTATTCAACAGTCTGAGCCTCTTCCTTTTGCACAAGAAAAGCAATTTCCCCAATTTTCAGTCCTAAAAGAACATGTATAGCCTCAACACCATGTTCCATGTTTCTGCTTTAATCTGAATGGAGTTTTAGGTAGTGAGGACAGCATGCACAGAACTCCCGAGTGGTCGGTGAGGAACAGCCACAGAACATGAGCATGTGGGACAGAGAATGATTGCAGATGAGTTTTGTTTAGTTGTATATTTATGTGATTTTTCAAATCAACACTGCCAAGCTTACATTTCAAGAGGGTAGGGATGGTGACTGTATATAAATGTCTATATAAAACCCGGGCTGCCTGAACCTCGTGCAGGCTAATAAATGCCTTTCATAGAAATGTTGATAAATATGTGAAGCTGCTTGATTGCATTGTCCATTTTGATGAACATGTATTTATGACCCACATTTGGAAGTCCAGAAATAGCTGCCTGGCTCCTCCAAATTTGTGCTGGGTAATTGAATGCAGCAATACTACAAATGGCTTCTCCTAAATCATGCTTTAAGCTTTAAAAAAAATTATAGTGAAACAATGAATGATCCTTTTGTTCTCTCCAGAGAGACACGCAATATGGGTGTCTCATTCCTAACCCTTGATGTGACTAACCATCTATGCAACCCTAACTGCTCCACCTCAAAGGCAAGTGACAGGATCTGTCCACCTTCTCTTGTGACCGCCCTGTGTCCTTTCTTCTCGCCTCACCAAATGTAGCCCTTTTGGTGGGGGCAGTGGCATCACAAATGTATCTGTGTTCTGCTAGATGGGGCATGAGGTGCCTGAGGGGCTTCATGTTTAGAGAGTCAAGTACATTTATTCAGATTCAATAACTTAAACAGGGCTTTGAGGTAAACCTTCAGTCTATTTTTGTAAAGGGCTCAGCCTTTCAGGTTTCGGCTCCCCTTCCCTTCTCCATGGCATCTGGTGGGGGGGGGGTCCCTGGGAGGTGCTCAGTGCACCAGAGGGGAGACAGGCTGACCCTAACAATCTGTCCCCCGGCTTATCTTTGTTGCAGTGGAGGCTGTCCGCGGACAGTGACCCTGAGATGTGACTCTTCCAGTCCTGGCTCTTCTCTGGGGTTTGCAGCTGAAACCTGGGGCCCCATCACTCATGTCACACACTTGCTCTTAGGCCTTAGGAACCTGCCCTGGATGATTTCCTGGTCACCTGCCCTGGCCACCCTGACCACCCTCACACCTGCCCCATTGCTTTCTTTGTAGCATTTACTTGTGTAGCTACCTACCTGTCTCTTGACTGCCTTTCTCTACTAAAACTTTAAGTCCCTTTCCAGATTATTTACTTCAGGGTCTCCCAAGCCTTGGGAATGTGGACAGTTAGATCCTTCTCTAGTCCTTTCTGTGTCTCTATCCCCATCTCCATGCCCAGACCCATATACGTACCATTCTTCATCAATGAAGAACATGGACTTTAAAATTTTTGGAGTATATTGTGTTTTTCTCTTTTTGTTTCCTGACACATTCATTTATTCATTCATCCAACAAATGGTAATTAAGTGCCTCTCCATTGCATAAGGATCTGGAGATAAAACAATAAAAAAGACAGAGAAAGCTTCGGTCTTCTTGGACTTTACATTCTAGTAGGAAAAGCAGTCAGTTAAATAACAGCAAATACTTCAAAAAAATATTACCACCCTTTCACACTCCCTCTGGTAAGATCGATGTCACCCTCAAGATTATTTAGCCCTGTTTAGGACTCTCCTATGGTCTAGGAAGGTGAGAACTAGGTTTAAGAGGTTAATGAGTTTTGTTTTTTTTTTTAATTTCCAAACTACTCTTCCCTGGGGTTTCCTGGTTGACTGGGAAGCCAGGGGTCAGAGGAAGTCTCACACCTTGATACTCAGGAGTCCTACTCTTTCTGTTGCAGGAATTTTCTGCCTTTGGTGCCCACCATCCTTGGTCACACTGCTTCAAAGAATGAAGAGGTAGACCAGACAGAGAGTGGTGGGCAGCAAAGCAAAGTTTATTGAGCTCCCAAAGAGAGAGGGGACCCGAGAGGGTTGCTGGTGGAATTTCTCAGTTTAGGGGTTTTTATGAGCTCCTTTGAGGAACTATCTTAAGCAACCAGGGTGGCTGAGTCATGCCAATCAGGGCTTTGATCACGTATCTGTCTGCCTAGTAGGTTAATGTCTACGTGCTGATGGTCTTTTTTGCTGACATCTGGGGTCTTATGTCTTAACTGCCCCTTGTCAGTGATAGACACAAATGCTTTGTGGTTAACTGTCTTATTTTAGGATGTTTTGCAGAATTCATTTCTGCAAAGGCTGCAAAACATAATTCTAGCGCGGACCTGTCTAAGCTGCAAAACAGGATGTTAATGTTCTTTTATCTGAGCTGTTCTGACTCCGTATTTTTTTTCCTGTGGACCCTGGCCCTGATTACCTAACTGTCCAACTAACTGCTAACATTTCCTCACAGGGAGTGAGCACTCTTCTCTCCTACTGGGAGGAGAGTGGGGGCAGGGTGCTTAGAGTGTCCTCTGTGTGCATCTCTGCATGTGTGTCAGGGAGGGAAGGCAGGTGACAATGCGCAGCTCTCACTGATTATCAGCAGTCATTTTCCCACCCATGCCTTCTTTCCTCCTCCGGTTCTCCTAATGGTTTGTGGACTTCTGCGTCTGGCTAAACAGAGACTCGGTCCTGGCAGAGCAAGCTCTCCTCAGGGCTCTGTGGCACTGACCACTGTGCCCTCTGAACATCCTAGCTGTTGCTTGACTAGCTGGAGGCTCTTGTTCCAAATATGCCCCAGGTCACCCCATTAGTGGCAAGAGTTGCTGCTTATGGAAATGAGCTTCCTTTTTGATAATAGGCTCAGAACCCAAAGCATTCACTTTGAATTTGAACCAAATTTGAATCGTGATGAATCCTTTAATCACTTCTTTATCTGCTGTCTGCTGGCTTTCCTGTCTCTGCCTCCTCAGGGCATGACACATCCCTCTGCAGGACTTTGCTCCAGATGACTTGGATGTCATCTTTAAAGTAGGAGTTCGTAGGGGCATGTGGGTGGCACAGGCTGTTCAGAGTCAGATTCTTGGTTTCAGCTCAGGTCATGACTTCAGAGTTGTGAGATTGAGCCCTACTGGGGGCTCCACGTGCAAGCTCTACATTCAGTGTGTGGTGTCTGCTTAAGACTCTCTTTCCTCTGCCTCCCCCTCCCCCCACCAAATAAATAAATATTTTTAAAAAGGAAGTAGGAGTTCATGATTAGCCCACAAGGTATAGAAGTCAGCCCCACATGTAGCGGGGGTGCGGGGGGGTGTTGACCACTGTCTGATCCCACCCAAGTGTAGAGTTAGGGCTCCATCTGTTTGGGTATTTTCTGGTTCTGTTCAGGGGTGTCCCAGGGCACCAGGGACGCGTTCCCATGTGAAAGTTTGGAATGGTTCAGCAACTACTGAGATGTAAGAGGATTTTCTTCTGCTGGGAAAACCGCAGGGGTCCTGTAAGCCCCTGTGGACAGAAGGTTCTCACCCCACAGCAAAGAAAAGAATGATTAAATTGACTTTTCCATCCATGTGCTCCCAAGGGCATAGGCTGATCTTTAGATGTCAGCATGGTGTTTAGGTTCATGTGGCCAGAGATAGAGAGAGCACCCCTTCTCCTTGCCAGAATTTTATATTATTCATTAATTGGTTCTTTTTAAAAGGCAGTAAGAGAGGGATTCTCTCTGGGAGAAAGATACATAACATTTTCTGCAACTAAAAAAATGGTTATTTTGTTTTCTGAGAGATTATGCATACTTGCTACTGTGAAATATTTCCATTAGAAATTAGAGTCATGGTTATTCAATAAGATGTTAGATGTTAACCACGCCGATTCTTTGCCCTCTGCTGAGGTTACTTTGGTTTCAAAAGTCTGAATGATGGAGAATCCCTGCTCTCCATCAGACCCCTGTCTTAGAAGAGGCAAACAGAGGGTCCTCTGATCTGTGGATGTGACCTGGCCACTGTTTCCAAAAGGTTGAGGTGACCCAATCCTGTCTTTTTTATTTTTTAAGATTTTTTTAAGGTTTATTTATTCATGAGAGACACACAGAGAGAGGCAGAAACATAGGCAGAGGGAGAAACAGGCTCCCTATGGGGAGCCTGATATGGGACTCGATCCCAGGATCCCATGATCATGCCCTGAGCCAAAGGTGGTCAACCACTGAGCCACCCAGGCATCCCCCAACTTTGTCTTTTAAAACCAAAGTTACTGTGCAGTGACATCTAATTTCAACTTTTCTTTCTTCATTTGGGGGTTCTGAAAGGGGAAGTTCTGTCTTCCAGCAGAAACATTACCTTGTATTAAGCTTGCAAAATTCCTCAGAAGAGAGCAAAATGTGTAAGTGATATTGTAGAAGTTTTAACATTTTTGTTTCTTTTATCATTTTTGTTAGGAAAAGAAAATCGTAGGAACTCTGTATCCCCTGATGTGTACTATACGCGTTAGGCAAGTAAGTAAAATCAGGGAACTGGAACAGAGAGAAATGGGGGACGGGGGGGGGGGGGGGGGGGAAGGGGGGGGAGGTCCTACTTTAGATAGGATGGTCCGCTATGAGAGGCTGATATTCCTGAGGAGATCTGAAGGTGGGGAGGGACTGAGCCATGGGAAAGCAGGCAGAGGGAGTGTAAATGCAAAGGCCCAGAGGTGATAAAATGGAAACAATGGAAACATGGTGATCTCCTGATCTGACTCCCTGAACCTGGGGCCTTAGAGCAGGCCCTCTTCTCTCCACATCAGGGTTCCAGGCGCCCATATCTCACTTCCTTTCCTACTCCTATGCCCTCCCCCAAGTGTCCTGGAAGCAGGGGCCTCTTCCTCCTTTTCTCGCTCCCAGACTCCATTGCTTTGGTGTTAGCTCTGTACCTTGCACCCCACCCCCCCACTACCCACCCCTGAAAATTTAATTTATAAGGCCACTTATGGAAATATTTTTTAGGGATGAAATAGTTTCCATGTCTTTTCACTTCAGCCATAGCAATCCTGCTTCTCTTTGAGGCAGTGTGAATACCTCCACCTCACTATCTATAGTCACATTACAAGGCAAAGGGGTGGGGGAGTGGGACATGGGGAATAACAGCATATTGCCTTGGCTTTTCCTGCCCCCCAACACTGGAGATGTGGTTTGCACACCCTTAATTTGACAAATCTGCCTTCCAGAATCATGACCTGTGACTCACCCATTTCCAAAAGCAATGGCTTTGTTCTTAGTCCTCATGTTACATTGATTGTTCTGCAGAATCTGACACTATGTATGAAAGCATTATGTTAATGCTTCCAGAAATTGACTACCTCCCAACTAACTCATTTTTAAAAAAAAGATTTTATTTATTTATTCATGAGAGACACAGAGGGAGAGGGAGAGAAACAGAGGGAGAGACATAGGCAGAAGCAGGCTCCATGCAGGAAATGTGATGTGGACTTGATCCTGGGACTCTGGGATCATACCCTGAGCCAAAGGCAGATGCTTAACCGCTGAGCCACCCAGGCGTCCCACTAACTCATTATTTCAAAGTGCATACACTGAGTGGAGAGGTGCCACTGCAGAAGCTGCTTATGAGGAGAAGCACACCCACATCCTGTTCCAGGAGGAGCTACAGTCCAGTAAGAGTGGCAGCTGAGGGGTGGAGGGTGCTAAGGGAGTATGCAGGAGGGGTTCCTCACCTGACCTGGGGCTGGAGTCCGGAAGGTTTCCCTGGACCTCTGAGTGTGAGTGTGCTCTGACTCTAATTTCGCACAGCCCTGGTTCTCCTCCTGCCTGACTTTTCTGCACCACCTGCCTGCCTCTGCCATCTTATCCTCATCTCTTGATTGGACATTTTATCTGACTGCTTTTCTGGTCACATAATCTCTCCATATTATCTCCCTCACAGCTTTATCTTTTCTTTTGCTTCTCCCATAGATAAATCCCACACCTCTGTCTTCAGTCTCTTTGGCTCCAAAGTCAGCTCTTGACTCACCTGCTCTTTCCAGCTTTTTACTTTTGGACTTCTGGAATATCCTTCCTTTTGACCTAGTTTAGCCTCATTTTTGAATCAACCTTGACTAAAGTTCCCCTCCTACATTCAAAGTGATGTTGGGAGAAACAGTCTACCATAGGCAATGTGCAACCCTGCATGTTCTGAATATGCCAAGAATGCAAGAGACTGATGGTACTTTACCCAAGCCATTACTCAGGGCTATGTTTATGGCAAGCAGCCTTGATGGAGGCGGTAATGCCTCCTCCTAGGCAAAAACCGGGCTTACTTCTGCTCCTATAAAAACAGTGAATTGGGCAGCCCGGGTGGCTCAGCGGCTTAGTGCCTCCCTTCAGCCCAGGGCCTGATCCTGGGAGTTGGGCTCCCTGCATGGAGCCTGCTTCTCCCTCTGCCTGTGTCTCTGCCTCAGTCTGTGTGTGTGTGTGTGTGTGTGTCTCTCTCTTATGAATAAATAAAGGGATCCCTGGGTGGCACAGCGGTTTGGCGCCTGCCTTTGGCCCAGGGCGTGATCCCGGAGACCCGGGATCGAATCCCATGTCGGGCTCCCGGTGCATGGAGCCTGCTTCTCCCTCTGCCTGTGTCTCTGCCTCCCTCTCTCTCTCTCTGTAACTATCATAAAATAAATAAATAAATAAATAAAAATAAAATAAAATAAATAAATAAATAAAATCTTAAATAAACAAACAACAGTGAATTCTCCAGCTCAGTGTTCCTCTCCCATAACACAATGCTCTACATGTGCAGGCAACCTGGATGGACCTGTTGTGTCATCATTATGGAGGCATAGGGAACCCCTGAAAACCAATACAAAACTCTGGCTATTTTTTTTTCCATATATAATAAATAGAACTTTGGTCTCTGACCCAAGGGTCTCATAACTTTTGCCAGCATCCATGGGAGACTAACATGCAAACTTGTAAGTAGGGTAAAATTGCAGACCCTGCACAGTTCTTAGCAAGTGTCCTCCCTAAGACAGTAACTCCAGTGTACCGTTTGGTATTGCTAGGCAACCAGATTGCTTCTTTTGTTCTGAATGGCTTTTGAGCGCTGGTTTTTCTCCATTATACCCTTTCCCACCATTGTTGGCTTGCTGCAGTTCTCCTCTGGGCTTGAGATGAGTATTTAAAAAAAAGAAGAAAAAGAAAAATAACGTGGGTTATAGGATGTAGCTCTTTTTAACACTGAAACTGAGATTGAATTTGCCATGAGAGAGCTCCTACTTCTGATTATAGACAGAGGATTATGATATAGGCTATCAGTAATAGTCATATTTACTAAACCTTTTGTTTGCATGGTGGATTCAACTTAAGTAAGGTTCCATCTATCATCTCATCTCACCCTCAAGATAATTGGGAGGTAACTAGGGCAGGTAATCCCAACGTCCAGATAAGAGAGCCAGGATTGGAGGATTAAGGGACCTGCTCAAGGTCAAATAACTAGTAAGCATCAGGACTAGGATGAGAGCTGGGTGCTCGTCTGGCTGGGCATTTCCTATGGAATCTTTATCATGGTTACATAGTTTGATACATCGATCACTTTTAACTGTGGAGTCAAAGACTGTATACACTCGGATGCTATTAATTTTTAGTAATTTTAAGGAAATCTGGATATTTTGCCTCCCTGGGGCAAGTAAAATAAATTATTAAAAGTACTATTATGCATTTATAAAAAGGGAAGGTATTTCTGTACTGACATGGAATGATCACTAAGAAATGTTCTTTTTTTAAAAAAAAAGATTTATTTATTTATCAGCATGATCAGACTATTGCATTTAGCAATCAATAGCATGCTTGCAAAAAAAAAAAAAAAATCTACCTTAAAACCCTTTGTTGGAATGCTTTCCACTTTCCACAGAGCAGAAACTAAAATAACCCGTTATACAATTAGTCACAAATCCAGTCCTCAAGTTTTTTGCCCATATACATGACTATTATCTGAAATAAGTCTTCTGTGTGGCATCGAGGCTCTGCCACCACTGTGCTTGGCTAAGGTCACAAATCTGTTGTAACATGTAGCTTCCCTGTCACTTCTCAGGCCCTCCTCTCTTGCTAAGTTTTGCTCCCTGGCAGTAATGAGAACCACCTGCCACTGCCATTGCTACTGCTGCTGCTGCTGCTGCTGGAACTTCTGTAGCTGCCTTGGTTTTGTGGTTTGGCAAAGTATTAGCTTTTACCACCATAGGGGCAGAGCTTCTGCCTCCAGAATTCCCTCCTTTCATGGGTCCAAAATTTGAAGTTTGATTGTTGTAATTGCTAAAATCAGTATAGCTTCCAGCAGCTCCAAAGTTGCTTCCATCATTACCAAATCCGTGATAATCTTCCCCCACTGCCACTGTATCCACCACCACCTTGACTGCCACCAAAGCCACCTTGCCCACTATAGTGTCCTCCACCACCAAAGTTGGCCTTCCCACCAAAACCACCTCCACAGCCACCACCAAAATTTCCACAGCCACTCGACCTTTTTGGATGGGTGAAGTACTAGACATCCCTTGCTCAGATAGGGTTTTCCTTACTTCACAGTTGTGACCATTCACAGTATGGTGTTTTTTGTTTTTGTTTTGAAAGGGAGAGAGCATGCACATGAGTGGGGAGGGGGAGAGGCAGAAGGAAAGGGAGAGAGAATCTTAAGCAGGCTCTATGCTCATGGCAGAGGCCCACAGGGGGCTTAACCTCATGACCCTGAAATCCTGACCTGAGCCAAAACCAAGTCAGACACTCAACTGAATGAGCCATTCAGGTATTTTTGAATGACGTTCTTGTCTACAGTCTTGGTCATCAAATGTTACAAAAGCAAAACCTCTCTTTTTGCCTCTGTCTGGGTCAGTCATGATCTCAATCACTTCCATTTTCCCATACTGTTCAAAATAATTTCTTAGATGATGTCCTTCAGTGTCTTCTTTCATGCCACCAACAAAAATCTCTGTCACAGTTAAGTGGGCACCAGGTCTTTGAGAATCTTTTCTTAAAACACCCCTCTTTGGTTCCACAACTCTTTCTTCCACATTGTGTGGCCTTGCATTCATGGCTGCATTCACTTCCTCCATGGTGGCATACGTGACAAACCCAAAGGCTCTGGAGTGCTTGGTTGGATTTCTCATTACCACAGAGCATTCCTCAGTGCTCATAATGGCACTTAGACTCTCATTGGTTGTTTGAAAGCTCAAACCTCCGATGAAGATCTTCTGCAGCTGTTCAAGCTCTTTGGGAGACTCTGATTTAGGCATGATGGTGGTGGGAGGGGAGCTGATGCTTACTTGGCGGCGTCCACAGACAGAAAGGAGTAGTCTAATGAATGTATCTCACGAATATTCTTAATACTTATTATTCTGACATATTTTAAGACTACAAAAAGTTTCAAAAATTGAACAGAGAATTCCTGTGTGCCAGAAACCCTCTTCACCCAGCTTCCCCAATGATAGCATTATACATAACCATAAATGACAGCTTTATAACATAACTGTTAATTGACATTGGGGCAATTCTATTCATTCATATAAATACTTAATTTGGGTTTCTAAGAAACAGTTTTAAATGTCTGAGATAGTGAATGTATAGTATGTATCCTATTTATTTTAAAAGAGGATGGGAAGATGTAGATGTAGTTCTTTGTTTCCAAGATGTAAAAGAGGGGAAGGATGTATATGTATTTATCTGTTTCCAAATACTTAGAATATGTCTTAAAGGATATATGTGAAATGAGATACATTGAGTTGCCTCCAGGAGAAACTGGGTAGCAAGATGTCAAAGAGGTGGAGAGTATTTGAATTCTGTGTTCTTTGGTATGAATTCATCTATTTTTAAAAAGGAAATGAGAAATCTTTTTGTGTATTCATACAAAATAATCTCTAAGTTACATTTTTAAATGAAAAACACAAGGTAAATAAGTGTATATGCATCCCATCTACAAAAAAGGTGAGGGGAGGAGCTCTGTGTCTTTGCCTCCATATAACAGATTTCTCTGGAAGGATGTGTACAAAATTGGTAACATTGATTTGCCTCCAGGGATTAAAATGGGCAGACAGAAGTGAGAGGAAGACCTTTTGTACCTTGAAATTTGTACCTTTTAAATTTAGACTATGTGATTTTATTTCCTTTGCAACAGAATAGAGGAAATTAAAAAAAAATAAACCCTAAAAATAAATTGGTTTTACCTTATAATTTTTCCCCCTCTAAAATACTTAGTGGCTTTTCAGTTACTCTCTGGCTAACATCCAAATTTTTTAACTTGACATTTAGGTTCTTTTTATAACTTGGTCTCATTATTTCCTGCCTGGAGCTTTCTGTTTTACCTACTGTGTTTCATTTTCTCTCCTCATAATCATACACTTTTCTGGTATTTCTTTATTCTTCTCTTCCTGCTCCCCAGCCATCAGAAATCAGCTCAGGCTCACTTCTGAATCACATCGTGCCCCCACAGTCCAGCCCTCTGGGATTTCTCTGTCTTCCAAATTCCTATAACAATGTCTTGTCTGTTCTATACATTTTGCTCTTAACCCATACTCTCTCGCCTTCTCTAGGGTATGTGTACTCTGTCCCCAAATAGGATTACCAACTCCTTGTGGACAGTGGCTAAGTATGTGAGTTTTCTGAAATTCCCTTTTCCTGGCAGAGTGTTACACTAGGTTGATGGACCAGTTGATGCTTAAAAAATTTTTTTAATTCTGGATTTTTAAAAGATTTATTTATTTATTTTAGGGAGAGAGTGTGCGTGTGCCTATGCATGTGCATGCGGCGGGGTGGGCAGAGGGAGAGGGAGAGAGAGAATCTCAAGTAGACTCCCTGCTGAGCGGGAAGCCGGCTGGGCTGTGGGGCTCCATCTCACAACCCTGAGATCATGACCTGAACTGAAATCAAGAGTTGGTCACTTAATCAACTGAGCCACCCAGATGCCCCAAATATTGATATATTTTTAAATACAACATTTCTGGAAAACAAGATACATGATAAAAAATTGTTTTTCTTTTTGGCTCATGTATTTGGCTGTGATGTGGAAAACAGGCCCTAGTTCCCTGGTAACCATGGTGAATTAATTAGCTTTTCTGATATGTTATCAACTACTTCTTGGGGTTCTCATTTTGAGTAAATGACAGAGCTGGGTTCAAATCCTGGCAGGTTGGGGGATCCCTGGGTTCAAATCCTGGCAGATTGGGGGATCCCTGGGTGGCTCAGCGGTTTAGCGCCTGTCTTTGGCCCAGGGCGCGATCCTGGAGTCCCAGGATCGAGTTCCACGTCGGGCTCCCGGCATGGAGCCTGCTTCTCCCTCCTCCTGTGTCTCTGCCTCTCTCTCTCTCTGTGTCTATCATAAATAAATAAATAAATAAATAAATAAATAAATAAATAAATAATAAATAAATAAATAAATAAATAAATCTTAAAAAAAAAATCCTGGCAGGTTGGATCTCAGAGCTGTGTAACTTCTAACCTACATTCTTTACTTCATAGCAACAGATGTTTGTTAGCTTCCCCCCGTTGCAAAACACTGTATGAAGATTTAATGGAGATGAGTGTAAAAGATCTTCCTCCAGGAGCTTATATTCTATTGCCTGTTGCATCAGTCTGGCCCTTGCCCATTTTATGGCTGCCTGTGTAGTAGGGGCAGCCAGTTCTCAGGAGGCTCCTCATAGGTATCCTTAGAACTAGAGAAAAAACTTCTGGAAAAGATCAATTTTTGAATCTGAAGCCAGTAAGAATGAGGAAGCAAACAGCAAATAAACAGTAACAACTTAGTTTTTAATTAAATGTTCACTAGACTCTATGTTGCAGCCCTATTGTCTCTCACATTATCTTTACCTTAACTGATTAAGGTGGGTGCTATTGTCACCCTCTTTTGCAGAGGAGATAAGAGACACGACGGTGATCACACAGCCCAGTGACAGAGCCACGATTCAAGTGCAGAGCTGTTGTGCCTGGGTCTGTATGTGTAGTCCTGACTTAATGTCATTATTTTTCCAAAGATTAGCCATGTGGACAAGTAACTTGTTAATTTATTTGTCTGACTAGATCATAAAATCTTTAAGTGGAAAGCTGTACCTTATTTTCTTGTTTCTCCACACACAATTATCCACATTTGTCTGTACTCAATATGCCAGAAAAATACATGGAAAAATGCATAGAAAACAATTACGGCTTATAACTGTGATGTGAATAAGACTAGGATATTCAGATTTGAAATTCAGCAAGCCAACCATGTACCCGGCAATGTGAGGTGGTACAAAGAGCATGTGTTTTGGGAGACTAGAAAAGAGGCCTCTGAAGTGCCTGGCACAGGGAGGTACCCAATACATGGTACCTCATTAATACATTTTTTTAAAAGATTTATTTATTTATTTATGATAGACATAGAGAGAGAGAGAGAGAGAGAGAGAGAGAGAGAGAGAGAGGCAGAGACAAAGGAGGAGGGAGAAGCAGGCTCCATGCCAGGACCCTGACGTGTGACCTGATCCCGGGACTCCAGGATCGCGCCCTGGGCCAAAGGCAGGTGCCAAACCGCTGAGCCACCCAGGGATCCCCTCATTAATACATTGATACTATCCAATTTAATTTTTCTCACACACAACCTGTTAGGTAGTGTTGTAGTCCACTCAGGCTGCCATAACAACACCACAGACTGGGTGGTTTAAACAACAAAAATTTATTTTCTCACAGTTCTGGAGGCTCAACATCCCAGATCAAGGTATCATCAGCAGGCAGGGCTTCTCTTCCTGACTTACCAAAAGCCTCCTTCTCCCTGTGTCCTCACAGGGCCTTTCCTTGATGCTTGCATGTGGAGAGAGAGCTCTTGGATCTTTTCTCTTAGAAGGACATCAGCCCTATCAGACAAGGACCCCATACTTACGACCTCATTTAACTTTAATTACCTCCTTAGAGGCCTTATCTCCAAACCCCTTCACTAGGGTTGAGGCTTCAACATCTGAATTTTGGAGGGATATGGTTCAGTCCATAGTGGTAGTTACTCTTACCATTTTACCAATGTGGAAATGGATAGTCAAAGGAATGGTCCAGTTTTTCCAGGGAGCCTGGCTGTGCTGTCAGATATTTTTTGACGACCCGTATTTCCATATGTTTCTCCTTCCTTGGAACCAAAAAAAAAGCTCAACCATCTAATACTTTCTAGAGGTTTTTTTTGTTTGTTTTGCCCCAAAGAAAAGAGTCAGCAGCATCTTTTCTTTGGATAGTGCTGGTGAAAACCTGACAGTTTCCCCCTCTTATTTTCTGACCTTTATGCCTTCACCTCTCTTCTGTTATTTTATAATTAGCTGAGGCCACAAGGGTTATAATGTGATTGATTCGTTCCACTTTCCTCTACATCACAGAACAGGAACCATGACATAGCCAGGCTTTGAAACAAAGCTGGGAATAGAAGGTTGTTGAGCATACGACAAACTCTAGGTGGCATTATCTTTTTCCCTCTCCCCAGAAATCATGTTATTCTTACTCTGAGGGCTGTGATATCATTATAATCCAATATTCTTTACAGTTTCTGCCTACCCATGCCTTCCACTCCCCATGTCATCTATTCTCTCTGTTTTACCAGCTTCAGTCAAATTGTTATTTCTTTCTGTCTTGAGTTCAAATCTTACTTAGAGGATCTGATCTGGTTCAGCTAGTCAGCACCCCTTTAGGTTATTCATCATCCCTTTAGGTTTTGGTCTAATCATATGTGTTCCTCCAGTACAATGGAAAGACTTCTTTCATCTGTCACAGCTTGAGGAAAATATTCTTTGCAAATATGCAGTGGCTTTTCTTCTAGTATTGTGTTTATGCCTCTTCTATAAAGCAATCTAGTGTTGTGGCTAACATTCGACCTCCAGATTAAGAGCATCTGGGTTTAGACTCTACTTCTGCTTACTGGCTATCTGAAATTGGGGAAAGTTTTAAAAGATTTTATTTATTTAACAGAGAGAGACAGTGAGCACAAACAGGGGGACCAGCAGGGAGAGGGAGAAGCAGGCTCCCCACTGATCAAGGAGCCCTAGGTGGGTCTCAATCCCAGGACTCTGGGGCCATGACCTCAGCTGAAGGCAGATGCTTAACCAACCAAGCCACCCAGGCACTCCTAAACTTGGGAAGATTTACTTCCCTCTGCCTCAATTTCCTCGTTTATAAAATGAGAATGAAAATACAGACCCTGCTTCACAAAGCTGTGAGGATTCAATGAGTTAAAGCATGTGTGCATTTAGCGCAGTGTATGCATATAGTAAGTTCCTAGTAAGTATTAATTATCTTTTTTTTTTTTTAATGCAGGCACACACCCAGCATGGAGCCCAACGTGGGGCTTGAACTCATGACCCTGAGATTGAAACCTGAGCTGAGATCAAGATTCAGATGCTTAACCAACTGAGCCACCCAGGTGCCCAATTTATCATTTCTAATTGATTGTCTAAGTATTCATGCTCACTAGGAAGGAGAATGCCAGTTCTTTTGCTAAAGATATCCTTAATTGTAAATTTACAAATAAGCATTTAGGTACACGCTCTGTGGTTTGGTTTTTATTATTTATTTATTTATTTATTTATTTATTTATTTATTTATTCGAGAGAGAGAGAGAGAGAGAGAGGCAGAGACACAGGCAGAGGGAGAAGCAGGCTGCATACAGGAAGCCTGATGTGGGACTCAATCCTGGGACTCTGGGATCACACCCTGAGCCAAAGGTAGACACTCAAACGCTGAGCCACCCAGGCATCCCAAGCTCTGTGGTTGATTAAGCAGCATGATTAAGGCTGTTAGTTCCTGATGAAATTCATACACCAATTCTACGAGTGTTTATAAATACAGTCATTGGGGATATAAGATTAACGAGATAGAGTTTCTGCCTGTAATCTACTTGGGGAGATAGGCATTTAAATAATAAATCAACTCAAAAGTGGCAGCACAGAGAAAACAGAGTGCTCAACTTGCCCTAGACAGGAGCAGGAGCAAGTCAAAGGAGATTACATCTTGGAGGAGATACTTAACTGGCTCTTACAAAAGAAGAGGGTGTGGGAAAACATGTCTGGCAGGGGTAACAGCGGAGATGAGAAATAATATGAGGCTTTCAAAGACTATGTAGGTTGTGCAATGGATCTTTAATCTTTTATCCTAAAGGCAATCGGGGGGTCCTTGGAGGGTTTTATTTTGTTTTAAAATCCACCTCTATCGTTTTTTCTTTTGATAAGAGTTGTATGCACACATTATGAAAAACAACACATACAGAGATATATACATGGAAACTGAAGATTTCCAATAATTCCTTCCCCTGTCCCCTGAAACAATAATTACTACTACAAAGAGTTTGAAGTATATTTCTCTATTTTTCTCTCTATGCACATAGTAACAAATATATGACGATTATTATCATAGGAGAGAAATCTCTTGTGTGTGTTTTTAAATACACCTTTTAATGATTTAGTACTGAAATAGGATATTGAATTTGGAGGGAAAACTAGAGAGGCCAAAGCTGCAGATAAGGAGTCAGTCTTTACTTCAATAGATAAAATTGAATTTCTGGACCTGTAAACTCATCAAGGTCAGCTAGGTTCCATCCTCTCTATGAAGTTTTTTCTGATCCTCTCAGTTCACAATGCTAGCTCTCCCTTCCTAAAATTCATCTGCCTTCCCATCATATGTTGTGTATCATTTTATTATAAAACTTAGCACATTCACTTTGCATTGCAATCATCTATTTACTCCGGTCTTTTCCACCCAAACATTAAATTCTTAAGGGCAATGCCTGCCTTTCTTTTTCTTTCTTTTTCTTTCTTTCTTTCTTTCTTTTTCTTTCTTTCTTTCTTTCTTTCTTTCTTTCTTTCTTTCTTTCTTCTTTCTTTCTTCTTTTCTTTCTTTCTTTCTTTCTTTCTTTCTTTCTTTCTTTCTTTCTTTCTTTCTTTCTTTCTTCTTTCTTTCTTTTTTTCTTTTAAGGGCAATGCCTTTAAACAAAAATCTTCTATCTCTAGTTCCTAGCATACAGTAAGGCTCAATGAATGTTTGATGAAGGCAAATGACTTTGGTTTTGTTTAGCCTAACTGAAAGAAATGTATCCTTACTATGTATCAGGCATTTGGATAAAAAGATGACAGTTTCCTTATCTGTAAGATGGGGACTAATATATATATATAATATATATATATATATATATATTACATATATTTCTCTTTACAGTAATTAGTGAAGCAAGTTTAATGCAATGCAATCTTAAATTCTTTCAAGGATTAAAATGAACTGTTGTGTTTGAAACACTTAACACAGTGACAGGCGTAGAATTCACAGGTTATTATCATGAAGATGAGCCAAGTACAGGAATAGCCATAAAGCCACGTGAAATTTTCAGTGCCACTGGGCACTGAAATGTCATAATGGATCTTGGGGATAATCCAGGAAAGCCTTCAGGGACAAGGCCTTAGAAATCTCCTACACCCTTAGAGATCAAGAAGTCCTAGGATAGGGTCAAAAGCTCAAATAACAACAGTGGTCAGGCAGTTACTGAATCACAAGCTGAGAACTCTGGCTACACATGAGAATCACTTGGGAAACTTCAACGGCAACCCAATGGCCAGGTCCTATCCCTCAGTAACAGACTTCCTAGGGGTACATCCTCATCAGGCCCCCCGCACAGAGCCTGCCCCTCTCTGTGTGTGTCTCTCATGAATAAATAAATGAAATCTTTAAAAAAGTTTGGCAAGTAATATATGATGTTAAATAAGAAAAACAACCAAACACTGGAGGAGTCCAAGAAAACATGGATCATAACCTCCCTTGCAGCTCAGCCTTCACTTGAAGAAACCGATACTGAGAGAGGTTAAGTAGCTTGTCCAAGATTACACAGCAAGTCAGACTAAGAGCCGGAAACAAAACAAAACAAAACAAAACAAACCAACAAAACCCACACTCCTTTTGAATTTAATGTTCCTCCTGCATCAAGCGAGGAACACCTGGAGGTGCACCTTAAAAAAAATAGGTAATACTGTGGGAAGAGAAAGGGCATTCCAGGCTGAAGGAGGCTCAAGAGCACTGCCTCCAGTATCCCACAATCAGCCAAAACAGGCGATTCCTAAAACGTAAGGAAAGTAAAATTCAGACTTTCAGCAGACGCGGGACGGAGGGTGGGTTGGGATGAGCCACGCATGCGCCGTCCGCAGGTGGCGCCTGAGGCGGGTCAGGTCGGGCAGTGAATTACGACCTTTGCCGGCGACGCTCACGACTCCTGCCGTAAATGCCGTGTTTGGCGCGTGCGCATCTCTTTCCTTGTTCGGCGTTCCCTACGCTGCCGCTGGGGTAGAGAGTTGTCGCTGCGCCGCCCTTGCCGTCGCCATGGTGAAGCTGAGCAAAGAGGCCAAGCAAAGGCTGCAGCAGCTCTTTAAGGGCGGCCAGTTTGCCATCCGCTGGGGCTTTATTCCTCTCGTGATTTACCTGGGTCAGTAGGAGAACCTGGGAGAAGCCGGGAGGAAAGGGCGTGTGGAGGCCTCGCCTTCATGTTTTGGCTTCCAGGGCGGGAGAGGGAGGCCGGACCACGCGGCGCACGGCCTTGGATGCTTGTCTAGTCAGGGGGGTCGCTCTAACCGGAGTTCGAGCCCCTGTTCTGTTCTTTACTGTTTCTTAACGGTCTTTGACAAGTCACGTAATCCTTCCCATTCCGTTTTTCCACGTGTAAAACGGAGGTGATCTCTACCTGTGAGGATAGGTGGGAGACGTAGACGACCTCGATGTGTTTGAAAGCGGCTCATTCCCTCGGTTACTGGGGGTGGGGGGTGGGCGTCGGGCCGTTTGTCCTCCCCTCTTCAGGTGGTCGGTCCTAAGTGGAAAGAGGCCTGTAGACCTCGGGGGTGTGCTGCTGCCTTGGAGCCTGAGTGCGACGGTCTGTGTTGGATTTCTCTCTGCCAGCTGAGAAGCTGTACGGCGAACAGTTTGGATGATTTTTGTCATAGATCCCATTTTATAGGTGAGAAAATCGAGTCAGAGAAATTTCGTTGCTTGCTGAAGGCCACAGAGCTGTTCACCGGGGAGCTATGAACTCAAGTAACGGGGCACCAGGGCCCATACCCTTTTTTTTTTTTTTTCTTTAAGATTTTATTTATTTATTCATGAGAGACACAAAGAGAGAGGCAGAGACACAGGCAGAGGGAGAAGCAGACTGCGGGGAGCCCGACGTGGGACTCGATCCCGATCCCGGGTCTCCAGGGTCACGCCCTGGGTCGAAGGTGGCGCCAAAGCCAGGGACGAGCCACCCAGGGCACCCCGACCATACTCTTAACCACTATGCTGTACCGCAAAGATTTGTTAAGTGCCAGGCAAATATTTTCTTTTTTTTTAAAATTTTTTTGAAAAGTTTTTTATTTTATTTTTTTATTTTTTAGTTGTTTATTAAGAGAAACTATTCCATAACCCAGTGTTCGTGTTTCTTAGCTCAGGGACCCCGGACAGTCAGTGACAAGCTTCAATGAAACGCAATCCAAAGACATTCTTTATATTCCAAATTCACTTTGCACTCTGAAAGATATCGGCCTTCTTCATCTCCTCAGAATCTTTCATGGAATCATAATTTCTGTAGAAATCTGCATATGCCTTCTTTCTTGGTTCGGCCACAGCAAACTTCTAGAAAGCTGCAACCCCCAGGGATACAGCGAAGGCTCCAACGATATGAAATCGCAGACGCTTGGCCAAAAGGCCTCGCATCTGAGGTTAAGGCACTTGAAGTCATGGTAGTTACTCTCCTTAACACCTACCTCAAACCTAACGGTCTTCCTAACAGAAATGGACGGCCCAGGCAAATATTTTCACCTATAGGGCTGCACATTGGGATTTTATCCTATTTCTAGCCATGGGCAATTTTTAATTTCTTGAACCATCAAAGTGTAGGAGACACAATGTTATGTTAGTTTCAGGTGTACAACAGTAGTGGTAAGGAAAAAGCCCCAGCTGTCAGTTGGCACAAAGTTTGAAATTTTGTTAAGACTCAATTTCACACTCTTTAAAAGAGTCCTTCCTATTTGTCTTAGGTGTCCTGCGTTGTTCCAGGTAAAGCACAGTCGCTCTTAATCTTGATGGAGCCTTTGATTATGCCGGATGTTTTCCAGGTGGCTGTGGCTCAGTTTCCCCATGAAATTCGCAAACCATCGGATTATCTGGGGACTTCTATGAGGACTTAAAAAAGATCCTTTTTTTCCCATCCATTTCAACCCCTCTCCCCCTTTTAAAGCATTAACCTCCAAGATCTTAGCGACTTTGTATAAGTGTCCAGGATTGGACCAGGTAATTATGATAGCCTGCTCTTCTTGCAGGCTGTGTTCCCCCATCTCCTCCCCCACCCCTCAAGTGTTTACTTGATGGTAGAAGGGCCAGCTTCATTGTCAAGCACTAGGACCAGCTCTCCTTTTAGCTAAGAAAGATATGGGCACTCTGATTCTTCCCTTTCTTTGTTCCTCCTCCTCTTCCTTTGTTTGTGTGTGTGGCTCCTTTTATAGCCTGCTCTTGCCTTCTTGGTTCCCCTGGTTTCTTTGCTGCTCTATAAGTCTTGACCTATACCTTTCCATCTTTCTCCCTTTTTTTGTGATTGCTTTTCTACGCCAGAAAACTAGCTGATTGCTACATTCTGTGTATCAAGGGTTTTGGTCTGAAGAGAATGTTTGTTTGTTTGTTTGTTTGGTTTTCCTACCCTAGAGTTTATTTTTCTTTTTGTGCACACTGGCTGTATTCTCGTTCTTAGGACTGCCATTACCGTGATTTTCAACCTAGCTTCCACTCCAGTTGACCGTAATGTTAGAACTGTCTTTTCAGTACTTTTTCCTTGTTAATCATTGTCTTTTTCTTCTCACATCCTAGAAATTTAATTTAATTTCTAACCTAGTTCCCAGGTAGTTTCTTTTTCTTCTCCATCTACACTCTCACAAAAACTTAAAAACTGCAGATTGAATTTCTTGTGTGATTTATATATAACTTTTAGGGCTTCAGGGAGTACACGCGCATAAAGTGCTGTAAAGTAGAACAGACAGTGACATGATAAAGAATCTGTTGGAAACTGACCAACACAAAGATTTTAGTGAATCACCTGCTGGAAGATAATTTTTCATGGTGTCTTGAATTTCTACAAATCTTGTAGAAAAGAGGCAGAGGTTCTTACCACCCTTTGTTCCATATTCTTAAGGATGTTTGTGGAGTGAACAGCCTTGGAAAATAGTATCTCAAAAAAAAAAAAAAAGGAAAATAGTATCTCCTTTAGAGCAATGGGGAGACAGTGGTCACTGCCCATTACAACAGACTGGTTCCTTAAACTCAAGTTTTATCGAAAAATGATGACATTTTAACTATAGTTACTGCTGGGAGTAATAAACTCTCCCTTGTTTCTGACTCAGGATTTTGTGTCTTCTACCAGCATCTGTGAAACTGGCAGGCTAATTTGTTGTCTTGAAAATGGGGTAAAAATTCATACCCCCACAGTTCTTGATGCACTCTAATTTTGATCAGTCAGCAAATTAGCATATGTTATCCAGTTAATTAGTAAATATATTTTAAATGGCAAAAGGTTTATATGATCATACTTGTAATAAATGTGTTGGCTTAATTAGGTTTTTAAACAATAATTTGGTTTTTTTTCCCACTCTTTTTTTCTTCCAACGTTTGTTGCTTTATAAAAAGGGGTTTGTGGGGTATAAAATAAGGTATCCTCAATTGTTTATTAAAAGTGTAGTTTTAAAAAAGTCTTTTTTGCTCTTTGTAGTTTTTATATCCAGTATAGTTTGGTAGCTGTGTCATCTTTTTTCTGGGTAATGACTAAGAATGAAAGTGTATGCTCTGGGCTATGGTGCTAATATATACACAATTATATAAGAATAAGGTTATTCGTCCTCCCTACTGATTAGTCCTGGACATAATCTCATACTCTAGTTAAAATTCAAGACTAGGGATGTCTGGGTGGCTCAGCGGCTGAGTATCTGCCTTCGGCCCAGGGTGTGATCCTGGGGTCCTGGGATCGAGTCCCACGTCGGGCTCCCTGCAGAGCCTGCTTCTCCCTCTGCCTGTGTCTATGGCTTTCTCTGTGTGCTGCTCATGAATAAATAAATAAAATCTTAAAAAAAAAACAAAACAAGACTGTTCTGTAGCACACAGGTAAATTTAGATTTAGTAGATCATTCTAGCTACTGTAGGTTGAAGAGAAACGATTATAAATGTTATGTCTGCTAGGGTTTTTAAGTTATAATTTATTCTGTTTCTCTCTCCTTCCCCCTCTACCCCAGGATTCAAGAGAGGTGCAGACCCTGGAATGCCCGAACCGACTGTTTTGAGGTACTGCTCTTACAAAGAAATATTTCAGGGCAAATATTCATTTATTAGTACTTAGTAAATTAGTTCAATTATTAGATCACTGGGAAGCAAGAATCATAGTTGTAGGCATTGTAATGGGGCTGTACTAGTCAGTATAGTTTTGGGCTGTTGGGAAACTGCAGCAGTTTGCAGAACAGTTTAGCTTTTGTTATTAGGTTAATTGCTTTCTATCTCCTTCCTACTTTGTACTTACTCTACCACATTGTAACTGTAATGAAACATATTTACAAGAAAAAACTAATCATCCTACCATTTTGAGAGGTGAATGAACTCTTTAATTATCCATAGTTCTGTTTTCTCATTCAGGTAAGTACAGTCTTTTAGATCATTCTAACAAGAATATGTAGGATTTTGTTTTCTTCACCTAAAACTACAGTTGGTATCCCATGTTTTTAACTTTTGTTGATCACTTAGGTTTTTCAGTTTTTCAGTTTACATAACAGTACAATGGATATTTAGATAGATTTTATAGGTTTTGATTTATTTCCTTATAAATTCTCATGGGTATAGTAAGTCAAAGTATATAAACATTTATGACTCTGAAAATGCATTGTCAGATTTCTTTCTCAGAAACAGTCTTGACAGTGTTGGATAAGCACTTGTGAAAATTTTACACACACACCATACATATTCATGTACTCACAAGTGTATGTATATATGTATACTTGTGAAAGCTGTATGTGTATGTGTCTATATGTACATACATATATATAATCAGAAACAGGCAGGTTTGCTTTGTAGGAAAGACTGATATTTATGTCACGTTGGTGACCAGGACCTGTACAGGTGCTATGTGATTTCATCTTGACCCTCTGTCTTACAGATCTTTCTTTTGGATTGCCCTAATAGACTTTGCATTGGCTCTTCTAGGTTTTCTGTTTCTTCAGATTCCTACTCTAAGCCACTTTTTTTTTCTAGAATGGGCAGAAAGTAATAGTAATACTTATAACAGGTACTTTTCATAGTTAACTGTTTTAGGTGCTTTATATACAGTATCTCTAGTTGTCACTTCAGTACTTCAGAGCAGGTCACCTAATTGATAGGTGGTGAAGTATATCTGTCTCCAAAGTCTACACTCTTTCCACTGGGTCCTGTGGGCTTTCCCAGATAATCTTACCTCTTTTCTTATCGTGGTGGCATCTGATAGGAATTTTCCTTCACCCGCTCTGTCTAACTGACCTCTCCTTTATCAGAGGAAGGGGTTTTTCTTATAAGTTTCTAGTGTATGTGCCCTCGACTTGTCCATTTCTAAGATTTTGTTTTTAAGTAATATCTACACCCAATGTGGGGCTTGAACTTAAAACCCTGAGATTAAGAATCACATGCTGTAATGACTGAGCCAGCCAGGAGCCCCTCAATTTGTTCATTTCTGTAGTTACTCTCTTTTTCCCTGATAACATTCTTTAGTAATTTGCTGCTGCTTTTCTTCACTTTCCTCTCCCTTTAACCATTTGTGGTGTGGCTTCTTAAAACTGCTTTCAGAGATCTCCACTATGTTTCTTTTTCTTAGCCTCTCCCTTTTGAACTGTAAAATGGGGACTTGAGGTAATGTATCTGCTATTTACTAGCCAGATGACCTGAGAGCAGTTCTTTTCATAGGGATTTCTTACCTTAGGAAACATCAGAGAAGGGACTACCTGGTCAAGTAATGTGAACATTTTCCAGGTACTGGAAATTATCATCTAATACCTTTTCCCAAGAGGCCATTAGCCTTTCTGGAGTGAAGTTTCCTTTTTTGTAAGTTGGGTATAATATTCACTTCATAAAGTATTCATGAGGATTGAATAAAAATATTGTATATAAAGTGTTATGAGTATTTGGCAAGTGAACAATTAACTGCTAATTTTTAATCTTTTCTGTGTCATCTTCTTTACCTCACTTCTTTCTTCTGTGAGAACTTGTTCCAGCTACCATATACTGCATGCTGCCGCAGAATAAACCACGTATTTTCATGCCTTTATCCCAATGCTTGTGCTCCCTTAACCTGGAATGCTCTTTCTCTTGTTTCCATAGGTTGGTGAAAACCTATGTCTAGAAAAGCCCAATCTCAAATGTCATCACTTCCTTAAATCTTTTCCCCCTTCTAGCTGAAAACTCTCTGAATACTTGTTTGTGTGCATCATTCTCTGCCTTACTTATGCTTGTTGTTGATTTACATTACATTTTGTCCTGTAAGCACCTAAAGTAGCTGCCAACAAGAAAGAGTTGGATTAACTTAATTAATTGCCTCTGACCTCTTGGTGTTTTTTTGGACAGGAATTAATATCACATTGCATCTTTTGGTAGGACTTTTAGATAGGATCTGCAAGATGGGAAATAGCATTTTTGTGCCCCAGGTGGCTGAGGATCCAGAGGTAGGACTAGAATGTGACTTTTTATTGTACCTTTTTTTGGCTTCAGTTATCCCACGAAGAGTTGACCCTTCAAAGTTGCATTCTGGATGGAGAAGCCACCCCCTGCGTTTTCATTTCTTCACCATACACCTTATTAGTAGTGCTCTGTCCTCTCTGGTGTGCTTTTTCATTCTTTTCCGTCATTAGGGGCATCTTCTAGTTTTCTTCCAGTGGTATTTGAGATTTAGGGGAGAATTGATAGAGTGCCTGGAAAGGGTTGTTCAGTTTTAGAATTTCATATACCATGCTGCTTGTGTTGTGGAAACTGACTAGAGAGGCCTTCCTGGCTTACCTGTACTGGACCCTGAAAGGGACAAAACTGCTAGGACATATCTGCTAGGATTACTATTAATATAAATGTTTTATTAATATAGAATTTATTATTCATTAATGTCAAGTTTGTTGTTTGTGCATAAATTTATTTGTATAATACTTATCTAAATATTAGCTCATGATTTACTTGTCTGCTTCCCTTGCTAAATTGTTGGGTTCCTAGGAGTTAGAACCACATTGGTCTTAGTGTCTGTCCTCTTTCACCCAGATGGCACCTTCTATGTGGTCAGCAAATGTTGGTTGAAATGACTCCATACACAAAATGCAATACTTTAACAAACATGGAGGAGTAATTAGTAAAACATTATTTAGACAAAATACATGAACACTGAGGTTAACTAAGAGAATCATTGTTCCCATTGTCTATGTAAGGCCAAGGAAGATCTGTTTTCTTTATTTTGAATGCTCATTACCACTGAGAAGGAGACTTTCATAGATGAAAAGTTCATTTTTATATCAACCATATGCACAAATATTTGAGGTTTAATGGAAGATTTTAATATACTTTTGAGAATTAGAAATAGATGAGTGTTTGGCTTTTTCCTAGGCAAAGGGAAATACTTAAAAAAAAAACTTCATAGAATATTCAAGTTATTTTGTAATGCAGTTTTATTTTACATGTCATATTACTAGCAACCACATTTTTAATCAGCAAGACTTAGAAATAAAACACCTCTAGTCTTCCTCCAGAGTCGTGTTAGTTAGGATATGGTTTAGGAATTTGGCCAGAATGTTTGAAGTAAGATTTATTTGAGGCTGAAATTAAGGCTAGTAATTGCTCCTGGGATGTTTGTTGTAATGGTTAAGAGCACCTGGGTCAGGGGTGCCTGGGTGCCTCAGTCGGTTAAGCATCCCACTCTTGATCTAATCTCAGGACCCTGATCTCAGGGTCATGAGTTCAAGCCCCTTATTGGGCTCCATGCTGGGTGTGGACCCTACTTAAAAAAAAAAAAAGCACCTGGGTTACATCCCACTCTGCCACTTAAGATAGGTAACCATCTCAAAGCCATGGTTTCCCTGTAGTTAAAATAAAGGTTAGAAGAGTTGGGAACTTCCTATACAGTACTGACCCATAGAAGCATTCAGTAAATGTTATTTTCAGCTTTACTGATGTGGTATTTAATAATGATGGAGTTTTATATTGTGGATTCATCAGTCCTTCATGTTAATGAAAATCATTAATCATTTATCTTTTGACAGACCTCAACTTACATTTTCCTTTGTGTTTATAATAGGTAATCACACTCAAAAGTAACAAACCTGTATTTAAGTATATATCTTTATTTGCTCAATGAGATCAATCCTTGCCTAGTATCTCTGAATTTGATAGATGAGTAAACACAAATGTAAATGTATATAATCTTCTAATTCTTAAACCGTTTAAGCTTTTACTTTGGGGTTTAATTTATTTCTCCTCTTCACAAACATTTTAGCTTACTTTGGGGATAAAGGTCACCTGGATTTGGAAGCAATCAATGGACAGGAACAACATGGAAGGTGTGCGCTCTGGCTGGGATAAGAGATGGGACACCGTTCAGACATTCACCGGTTGAATGGCACAGGGCTCTTCTCAGATGAATCTGTGGCAAGAGTGGAACTTCTACTGACTTATTTATCATAGACTGTATCAAAATAAATGTTTTTAACAATGTTATGTCTTGAGTCCTTTTTGAATGAAACATAATGGACTATTAGGTAAAAATTTAGCCTTTTGTCTTTTTCAAAACAGTGAATTTATATATATGCCTAGATGCTACCCTAAAAAATAGAACTTTCAAGTTAATTCCTGGCCATTCACTTAACATGTAGATTCCATTTTCCTTTTGCATTGAATTAATAACCTCTGGGATTTTCTAAGGTAGTAAGAATATAGACGGTTCTCAGTTTGGTGAGCTGGCCCTTACTTCCTGCATGTCCCTGGAGTAAAGTTGTTAACTGAAAGAAATGGATTCTCTGGCTCTGTTGGTAGAGATGGGAATGGCTTTGGGGAGTTGTGGGTCTGATTTATTTGTCAGTTAAATACGTCTAAGATTTCCCTCACTGCTGTTTGGAAATTAGACCTGTCTGGGCAAGAGCCATGGATAGTTACATAGAATAGTAGCACTTTCTACTAAAGCAGTTAATGGGAATTAGTTTTCAGTACTGGTTTCCTGGACCATTAACTGTATTTGAAGCCTATTTTTATTTAGCTTTTTCCGTAAATCTAACAAAATAGCTCTATTTATTTAGTTTTGAGAATTGTAATTCATGTAGGAAAGTAGGCCTGAAACCAGATATGATAGGATTTGGGAGGAGCCTGTTGACTTGAATGTTTTAAACAGGCGGTATTTAATTAGAGAATGATCATGAATGTAATCTCAGGTGACAGGGCTATCATTCCCAAAAATTCTTCCTTATTTCTGATGTAAAACCCTTCAGCTATTTAAGCCTATTTCCTCAAGTTTTGTTAACTTTACCATGGAGACGTAGGAGACTATTGAGGCTTATTGCATAAGGAGATTTTAAAGTGGAATTCCAGAGAGCTAACTGCAGGAAAGTCATTTTTGGCAAGCACTTGATGTAATTGCTTCAACATCTCTATGAATCTAGGCACTTAATGATTTTCCTAAAAACTCTTAGCAGTTTTTAAATTCCATAAACTAGCTTAAGAATGTGCCCCCTCACCCTACCCCCCACCCCCCATGGCTAAATTTTAGTGTTGTTTGTGAACTTCTTAGAATTGTGGTGCACATTAACTTCTCTTTTTTGCTCAGGATTTTCAGAAATTGAGATTGAGAAATAAAAACTGTCAGATACCCATTTTGATAAAATACTACCATGGATAGCAAACAACTGGTTTTGTGTTCATTGAGAGTTCATTTGGAGCTGTCTAAAAACCCAGGAGATTTTACAGTGAGAAATCCAGAGTTGGGTAGGAAGAGACCAGTTCCTTGATCTCCCATCTGAGGAAGCTAAGGGACAAGAGTTTAAGCACTTGTTCAAAGCGTAGGTAAGAGCTAAGACTAGTACACACTTGCATGTGTGTATCTTAAAGTTTGTGAGATGTTTACAATTAAGCTATGTTTTATTGAATTTTCGTTTTTAAAGCAGTGCAGTCCTACTCAAGAAGCATTGTTTTCTTCTGTGCTAGACACTGGAGAGTCCTTATAATTAAGATTATTCCTGATCTTGATTTGCTCAGGCAAAAGTACTGACCTGATAGGATCTGGTTTAAGGTCTGGTTCTGCCACTCAGTTTCTAGCCTTTGGTGAATTCACTTAATCTTGAGGCTTCAGTTTCTTCTACAAAATAGGAATAAGACTTGCCCCAAGGTGTTCTTTTCTAAATTGCTTCTCATAGCTGTTGCCAGACTAGCATCACCTAGAAACTTGTTGTATGTTTTCATGTCTGGAAACGGGTGAGGCCTAGTGGTTTCTATGATTTAATTACTTCAACTGTTACTTTGAATTAACTTAGTATTTCCAGATGGTCCTGGAGTTGCATGCAGTGTAAGAAATGTTACAGAAAGATCTGTGTACCTTTACCTAGTTTCCCTCAATGATGACTTGTAAAATTATCAGTGCAGTATCAGGGTATTGATTATTGGTGAGTCAATTTTTCCATCACTCTGTGGATGCCTCATGTTGCCCTTTGGTAGCCAACCCTCCTCACCCACACCCCACCCCCATCCCTAGCCCCTGGCAACTAGTACTCTGTTGTCCATTTCTTTAACTTTGTCATTGCAAGAAAGTTATATGCATGGAATTAATAAATAACCTTTTGAGATTGGCTTTTTTCACTTCGCCTATTTATTTGTAGAGTCACTTAGGTTGTGTGTGTCACCTTATTCCTTTTTATTGCTGAGTAGTATTCCATGGATGTACATGGAGGACATCTGTGTTCGCAGTTTTTAGCTTTTAGGAATAAAGCTGCTACAGTTGTGTACGCCTTTTTGTGTGTTCAGTATGTTTTAGCAAGTCTTCTGGAAGACTGACACAATTCAGGTTTGAGAGCTGATGCCCTAGACTCAAAGAAGCCTTCCTCCTTCTCCTATACATTTAAAGTCTTTTCTACATAATATCCACAGTGACCTTCTCATTTTAATTAAACACTTTATTTTTTTATACTTTATGTAAGCTCCACGCCCAGCATGGAGCCCAACACAGGGCTTGAACTCACAACCCTGAGATCAAGACCCAAGCTGATATCAAGAGTCGGACACTTTAATGACTGAGCTACCCAGATGCCCTAGCGTGATCCTTTTAAAATCACACCCCATCAGAACTTTCCAGTGGCTTCCTATCACTGGGAATAAATTCTGAATTTTTACTTCCTGTGACCTATAAGACTGTAATCTGGTCTCACACATCTTTGATCTCTTCATTGCCTAGGATTCTTCCCTCCATGTTCACTTCCACTCTTGCTGTTTTGATCTCTTCTCGTTCCTCAGTAAGGCCAGACGTGTACTTAACTTTAGTGTCTGAGTTGCTCTTCTCTCTGCTGGAACTCTTCTCCCAGATGTCCGCATGCCTGGCTTCCTCTCTTTAATCTCTGCCCAGATGTAACTTTGACAGAGAGGGCTTCTTTCAGAAGAGAGTTTGTAAAATAGCAAACTCTACACTTGTCTGTTTCCCCATCACTTCCTTATTTTCATCTCACTTTTTTTGGAGAACTTTTAACCCATCTGTGTGCATGTAAATAATCTTGGCTCTCACTCCTAGAATGTAAACTTCATAAATGCAGAACTGTATTTGTAGCTTTAGAGGCTAGCACAGGTCCTAGTAATGGTATATACTCAAAAGAATAATGAAAGAATTGTAGGATTGTATGTATTAAGTTAAAATGCTTTGAGAACTGGAAACTTACATAATATGGATCGTTGTAAAGGACTAGTCAGTATTTTTCTGTTACCCAGAATTAGTAACATAGTGCTGGCCAAGGACTTGACATCAAAAGATGTTGGAAGGAGGTTAACATGGGAAAGGGAGTGTTGGCTATGACTTGGCACTTATTCAGTCGCCACAATAATCCTGTCAAGTAGGGCATTCTTTCTGTTTTGCAGATGAAACAGGCTTGGGTCATTTCCCCTAAATCACATTAGAACCTAGAGTTGCTAACTAAAAACTTATGATCCTAGTACTGATAACATGGCACATTTAAAAATAATTTTTGCAACTGATGAGATGATACAATAGACAATTACAACATCTACAAAATGTTAACATTTCAAGTTCCACAGAGGGCCCATACACTTTACCCAATATCCCGCGGGTACACAACAGCACATGGAGTAGTCACATTCACATTCTAAATTTAACTTATTTGAAATTACTATGTATACTACAATAAACCTTAAACATTGTATTATCTTTCCTTGAATGACTCCATTTCTATTGAGGTATGTTTTACATACAATTAAAAAGATCTTAAATGTATATTTTTGATAAGTGGTGTCAATTATATACCCTGTAACTACCACACCAAGATGGGGACCAGGATCTCCTTGGACCTGGGATCCTTAGTATATCACATGTGGTAGGTGCTCAACAAAGGTTTTTGAGTAAAATGTATTAAGGTTTTTTGAGATTGACAGATGAATTGTAATAGAGAAGTTTGAATTGATGTTTTCTTCTTCCTGTAAGAAGCAAATATATTAAAAGGTAAAATCAGAGTTTTACTCAAAACTAGAATGATAAAAAAGAAAGGTATTGTAGCATTTTCTTTCCTATTGTGTCAAGGATAGTCCAGAAGAGGGAAGTAAGGAAAAGATTATGGAAACAGGAAAAGACATTTTTCTCCTGAAGAAAACTGAGACTTGTGCTACTAACAGGATATAAGCCATGAAATGTCAGCAGCTCCCCCGGGTTCCCTAAGGCATATTGAGGGTGAGACCAGAGACTAGAAGGAAGCTCCCAGGAAGCAATACTAGAGGCTCCAGAAGGAGTGTCCTAGAAAGCAGAATTGAAGGCCCCCAGAAACTTCCAGGAAAAGAAGTTTCTATTTCTGCCTCATGGAATTTCATATTGCTGCAGACCAGTGACCACAGCAGATTTTCCTTTCTCCCTTTTTCTGAATCATAATTTTAATTTGGTTATGTTTCTCCTATGCCATCTTTTTGTATATTAGTAAATTGGAGCAAGTTAACTTGACTTAAAGTTTTCTTAGATTGCTGGACCATGAGGCAGCCCAGGTGGCTCAGTGGTTTAGCGCTGCCTTCAGCCCAGGGCCTGATCCTGGAGACCTGGGATCGAGTCCCATGTCGGGCTTCCTGCATGGAGCCTGCTTCTCCCTCTGCCAGTGTCTCTGCCTCTCTTTCTCTGTGTCTCTAATGAATAAATAAATAAAATCTTAAAAAAAAAAAAAAAAAAACCAGATTGCTGCACCATGGAGAGCCATTTGGAGCAGATGGGAAGTACACGTTTCCTAGACTTTCTGAACTTTGACCTGGATGCAATGTCTAGATGAGACTTGGGAATTATTTCCTTGGGAGAGGATTTACTGTGAGTTATATATGAGCATTAGTACATATAAATATTTGGTCAGCAAAGAAATAGACACTTCAGAGAATGTTAATTTATCAAAAATTTATTTTCTGTTTCAAATTGTCAGATTTAGCTGCTCATTGCAAACAAGATAAAAGTGTCTCAAACTTCTTTGCAGTTAGTTGTGACTCCTTAACTAATAGTTTGATCAGTGAGATGTAAGCAGAAGTGTTGTGTGGTACTTCTGAGAAGTCTCCTTAGGGAAGTATGTTTCCTGGAATGGATATGAAATGACAGGCTTACAGTTAGTTACTCTGGGCCATGAAGATAAAGGCCAGGCCCTAAGGAATGGCAGTGTGTACCATTAGGAGTCTAGGTCTCTGAAGACTTTAATGAAAAACCCCTGTTTTTCCACACTTTCACTGACTCATGTGTCATCAGATTTCCTGGTCTTTCTAAGCAGATGAAATATGATGTTTTGTAGTTTTAAATATCATTTTTCTTATGAATGGGATAGAACATATTTTCATATATTTAAGGACCATTTGTGTTTCCTTTAGTCCATTTTCCTGATGGAGTATTGATCTTTTCCATATTGATTTATAGGCACTTTATATTTTAGGGAATTTATTTGTATCTGTGATATGAGTTGTAGATATTCCCCAGTTTGTCATTTGAATTTGCTTGTGATCATTCTTGTCAAACAGAAGCTTTTGAATTTTACAAATCAGATTATTGACTTTTTAAAATGCCTTAAAAATTTTATACCATACTTATAATAGTCTTTTTCTATCTTGAGATTAGAAAAAAACGTTTTCCCAAACTTTGCTATATTTGGTTTACATTTCTATATTTTTTCCATTTTTAATTAATAACTAAGACGGTTTCTCATTTTACTTCACCATAATGAAGTTATGATCTTTACTACCTTGAATTCTGGTTCCAGGGAGGAGATAAGATCAAATAGATTATCTAACATAGATAGGATCAACTAGACAAAGTACGGGCACAGTGAAGTAAGAAGTTTTAGTATAAATTTCAAAAGAATCTGATTAGTTTCTTGTGGGCATCATACTGTCTTTTTCCTTTGGGCCTCAACAAATGCCCATTCATTAATTCTTTCACTATTTCTTATCTCTATCCCAACCCTACCCATTTGCTTAGATTTCTCACTGTAAGGGCCAGGACCTAGTCAATTTCTTTACTGCTATATATATCCCTAACACCTAACATTATGCATGGCATAACCTAACATTAATGAGGTCTTAATCTTTGGTAGGCAAAGAAGTAGATGTGGTATGGAATAAAGCCTACTGAAATCCATTTTTGTGTAGTCTCTGAAATCTTTGCTTAGCTCAGTTCTCTGGTGTTCCAGCAACTGTTCTGTGTTGGGTCTCTGGGAGTCTGACTCTGTGCTCATACAGCTTGGGACCAAGGATTGGAGAAGAGTTTCTGTAAAGATTCATCACTGAATACATTTTTTCGGTGGAGTATATCCAAGACCCACGTGCAGTGCTAATGTGAGGAGAAGTATATGTAGGGGTCTGTAGTTAGAGACATGTGGGTGAGTTAGATGGAAGCAGAAAATGGGGAATGGCAGAAGAAAGAGTCTGGATGTTTTCTGATAGGTGATGGAGAGCTATTATCTGTTACAAACTTAAAAAGACAAGTGTTTTGTTAGAAATAGAGTAAAACTGTTCATGAAATGCATAGTATTTGTCTTTCTCTGACTGACTTATTTTGCTTAGCATTATACTCAGTGGCTCTATTCATGTTGTTGCAAATGGCAAGATTTCATTCTTTTTTATGGCTGAATAATAGTCCATTTACATGTACCATATCTTCTTTATCCATTCTGCTATCCATGGGTATTTGGTCTGCTTGCATAGTTTGGGTATTGTAAATAATGCTGCAATAAATATAGGGGTACATATATCCCTTTGCATTTATGTTTTTGTATTTTTTTAATAACTACCCAATATTGGAACTACTAGATTGTAGGGTAGTTCTGTTTTTAATTTTTTAAGGAACCTCCATACTGTTTTCCATGGTGGCTGTACCAGTTTGCCTTCCCACCAGCAGTGTAAAAAGGTTCCCTTCTTATGGAAGGGAAGGATATGGAAGGTTCTCCATATCCTTGCTAATGTTTGTCTTTTGTATTTTTTATTTTAGTCATTCTGACTGGTGTTATCTCATTGTAGTTTTCATTCGCATTTCCCTGATGATGGATGATGTTGAGCCTCTTTTCATGTGTCTGTTTTCCATCTCTATGTCTTCTTTGGATAAATATCTGTTCATGTCTTTGCCCATTTTTTAATTGGATTATTTGTTCTTTGGGTGTTGAGTTGTATCAGTTCTTTATAGATTTTGGCTACTAACCTTTTATCAGATATGTCATTTGCAAATATCTTCTCCCATTCCATAGGTTGCCTTGTCGTTTTGTTGATAGTTTCCTTTGCTGTGCAGAACCAAGGCTAATTTTTTTAAAACAATTTTATTTATTTTATTTGAGAGGGAGAGAGCAGATTGAGAGAGAACATGAATGTGAGGAGGGTTGGGGCAGAGGGAGAAGGAGAAGTAAACTCCCCACTGAGCAGGGAGCCTGACACAGGGCTCAATTCTAGGACCCCAAGTTCATGACCTGAAGGCAGATGCTTAACCAACTAGCCACTCAAGTCCCCCCCAAGACTAATTCTTAATTATTATGTTAGATATTTCTTAGTAGGTGAGTATTATTTTAAATCCCATTCCTAACCCTACTTTTTGTTTTAATAGTAGAGTAACTGATTTGGGAGAAGGGATAAGAAAAAGAAAGGTAAATAAAAGAGTATTTCCCAATAATGGATTTAAGATGACTTTTTTTTTCTATTACTCTTTTCTCTGTTTCAGTGTGGTATGTTTTATTGACCTGTTTTCAAATCCATTAATTGTGTTTTCTGTTGTGCTGCTAACCCATCTGATAAATTCTTAACTTCTGATACTTTATTTTGCAATTACTGGATGTCTACTTGGTTTCTTTAAAAAATATTCTAGGGATGCCAGGGTGGCTCAGTCAGTTCAGCATCCGATTCTTGTTTTGGCTCAGGTAGTGATCTCAGAATCTTGAGATTGAGCCCTGGGTAGGGTCTGTGTTGGGTGTGGAGCCTGCTTAAGATTCTCTCTCTCCCTCTCCTTCTGTTTCTCCTCCCCTAAGCCCCTACTAATGGGTACACTCTTTCTAATTCTCTGTTGATGTACTCCGTCTTGTCATCCTCATTGTCAGTCTTTACTTCAATTTGAACATATTCATTATAGTTATTTTGAAGTCTTCTCTGCTAACAACAATGTCCGGATCATCTCTGTACCTTTTTCTAGCTCTTTGCTATTAGTAAGTTCACCTTGACAATTCTCACCTGGTAAATTTTTTTTCATGGTAGTTATTATGGATGTTACTTTGTAGAAGTTCAGATTATGTTCACTTCCTCTAAAAAGTGTTGAATTTTGTTCTAGTGGCCAGTAAAATTAGTGGCAGTTCACTTAAATTTTGATGAAGATTGGATTTAGACTGTTAAGGGGGGTTATTTCAGTTTTGGCCTTATTCCTAGGGTATAGCCATTCCTCCTAGAGCATGATCTATATTTCTAGGGCATGACCTTTCTTTGTAACTTATCTGAAAGTCTAGAAACCAATATCACTCTACTCTGGTTGGATTTGAACTCTGTCATCTTCCCAGAACCGTGCAGGCTCTGAAATTTCTGCTCAGTTCTTCCGGCTCTCAGCAGTTATTCTGTGCTAGGCCTCTGGAGTCTCACCCTGTGGTCGCACAGCTTGGGACCAAGGACATGAGATTTCTGTAATATTTTAGGAATTCCTCCTCTGGAATTTTCTCCTGTGTATTTCACTCATCTCCATCACCTGACCTCCAAATCCCAGCCACTGTGGCAGTCTCAAACTCCAGTCTCTGTTTCCTTGCCTGATGAGAATGTAACTTTATTCTTGTATTCAACTTCCCAGGCAGGATGAATGTAAAGTTCACATCATTTCATTCTTTCATCCTCTGTTTTGGTTGCTGTCCAATCCTGAAGATAGTTATTTTATATATTGTGTCTATTTTATGTCAGGAAGGGTAAGTCTAATACCAGCCATTCTGTCAAGTCTGGAACCAAAAGTCTAAGACAAATTAATTTTTCAATTGATATAGTTGTTAGTGAGAGGTGGAATTGGTGCATATGCTTGGCTTAATCTTATTTTTCTTTTGATTTTTTTTTTTTTGTTATACTTCCTTTCTAAAAAGAGGCTCTAATTAACAGTGTTGATGTGGGTGGGTAGCTGGATTATTAGAATTTTAAAATGCATTGAAGAGAACTCCCACAAGTTATTTTCCTTGAAAAGGTTTCCATAGAACTGTTAATTTCTTTTTCTTACAGAGCAAGACTCCTCTCTGAAAGACTAGCTGTAGGAAATCAGCATATATCAGTCCTTTTTAAAAATCTCAGCTGGAAGAAAGCATATTACTGTGGTTTTGCTTTCTGATTAGGTGAGAGAATGCCTAGGGTATGCATATCTAAGAATGATGGCAAATGAAATAGGTCTGATCTCAAAACGACTTTTTGAACTATAACAAATCAGGACACATGGCGGGGGGGAAGCTAAATGTCTTTTTAATATTCTGTTCTCTGAGACTGAAGTTCTGAATGTTTAAGAATGTTAATTCTAGCAATTGACATCTCTACAAATGACTTGTGTAAATCACAGAGCTTACAGTTTCCAGAGTACAGGTTAAGATTGTTTTATTGGCTGTCAGGCTACTATTGCATATTGGAGAATGTCAAATGTGTTGTTTTCTACAGAAGTGGAGGATTCTCCTAAAAGATTATTGCATAAAAGAGCTTTGACTATACACTAGTTCAGTATCATCTGTGGCAGCTTCTGAAATGGCTTCCAATGATCCCGGCCTCATGGTATTCATACCTATATTAGTTTGCTTAAGGCTGCCATAACAAAATACCAGACTGGGTGACTCAAACACAAAAATGTATTTTCTCACAGTTCTGGAAGCTAACAGTCCAAGATCAAGGTCTTGACAGGCTTTGTTTCTCCTATGGTCTTTCTTGCCTTGTAGATGGCTGTCTTCTCAGTGTTTTCATAATCACTATCCTCAGCTCACATGTCCCCAGTGTTTTTTCCTCTTCTTATAAGAATACTAGTCCTATTGGATTAGGGCCCTGCCCATATCTCTTAACCTTAATACCTCTCTAAAGGTTCGGTCTCTTAATACAGTCACATTCTAATGAGAATTAGGACCAAATTTTAGGATGACTCAGTTCAGTTCCTGACAATACCCTTGTATAATTCCTTCTCCTTGAGTGTGGGATGGACCTTGTGACTTGCTTTTAATAAATCAAATATGGCAAAAGTGATGATATGTCATTTTTCCTATTAGGCTTCAAAAGACTATTGCTTCTGTCTTGCTCAATCTCTCTGGCTTTGCTTGCTTGCTTGTTCTGATGGAAGCAAGCTATCAAATTGAGATTTGCCTTGTGGAGAGGCCCAGTTGGCAAGGAACAGAAGATATCTGCTGGATGGCTAGCATCCAGCAAGGAATTGTGGCCCCCTTTCCAATAATCCAGTAGGAACTGTATTCTGCCAATAGCCACATGAGTGAACTTGGAAGCAGATTCTTTCCCATTTGAGCCTTGAGAGGACTAGTTTTGGGTAACACCTTGACTGCAATTTGGTGAGAGACTGAGCCAGAGGACCCAGCTAAACTGCACTGGATTTCTGACTCATAGTAACTGTGAGCTGATAAATGTTGTTTTAAGCCACTAGTTTTGTTATAATCATAATATAAAATAATGTATAATATATTTTGCTATACTCTATAAACTCTATACAATGAGAGCACCTAATATACTCTTATGTTGAGAATAAGTTCCACTTATGGACTATCCATGTGTACTACAATGCTGTTTCTTTCCATTATTATCTTCTTTAATTCTCATTACAACCTGTTTCATCCTCAGTTTACAGAACAGAAAATGGGTTAGATAAATGCCTTGGGTCATATTCCTAAAAGGTGATAAATGGGGATCTGAACCCATAGGCCTACTCTAGACCTGGCACCAACACAGGCTTCATAATTTGTGTAGCCCTGTGAAAAGCAAAAATGTGGGGCTCCTGTTTAAAAATTGTTAGGAATTTTAAGATGTTAGCTGTAGAGCATGAAACCAAGTTCAGGGCTTTTTTGAGTATAGGGTTCTGGGTGGCTACCCAGGATGTTTGCCATTAAGCCTGCCCTGGCTTACACTCTTAACCTAGTATGACAATATTGCTTCCCACCACTAAGTAGGAAAATATTCTAGATAAGCACTCTGAAGCCAGTGAGACAAAATGACATAGAATCAGATATCCACATTCTCAGACTGTAGTTCCCTTCTCTATATCACATTGTCTTCTTAGAGCAGTAATCTTGTGTTCTACTCAACACCTTGCCTGGGCTTTGAAGCTTCTGTGAAGTTTTCTTCCCACTGATGGACTCTTCATCAAGGATGAGAGGAACACTGATGCTGTTCCTGCTTGACTGACCATATTCTAGTATATATTCTACTGGGGGCATATTGCCTGAATGGGAAGGGAGCACACAGAACCAAGGAGTTCTGTGCCCAATTCCAATACTATATGGTGAGTTTCTTCCTATTTAGGCAATTGTTTCCTCTGTGGCTTCTTGTGTAGTAAAGGGTTAACTCATCAGTCCTGGGTTGTCCAAACCTCATACATGCCAAAGGTCTTTAGGACTGATCCTTGACTATCACAGGAGAGTTAATCTCTAAGCCCTTGGGATATCCTACCTGATAAGAGTGTATTTGTATACTTGGGGTCTTGGGCCAGGCCAGAAAATTTATACTAACAATGTGATTTAGGCTCTGTTTTTTTTTTTTTTAATTTATTTAATTAATTAATTTATTTTTTACCTGGGACCCTGGTCTACGCTGTATCAGCTTGACCTCTGGAGGGAACTGAAAACTGAGTAGCTAAGGTCAGTCATGTGAGTGCTTCATAAAAATTCTAGATACTAACCCTTGGGTGAGCTTCCCTGGTAGGCAATACTTCACACATGTCACACATCATTTCTGAGAGAATCAAGAAGTGTCCCACTCCACTGGGAGTAAACATCTGGAAGTTTGTATTGGTTTCTCTTGGACTCTGTCCTGTGTGACTTTTTCCTTTGCTGATTTTAATCCCTATACTTTCACTGTAATAAACCATAACCATTAATATAACAACTTTTCTGGGTCATGTAAATCCCTCTGTTGAGTTTGGGTGTCCCCATTATATTTTATTATTATATTATTTGCTTATATGATATTCTTTTCCTCTGACTTCTTTCAAGATTTTCTCTTTGTCTTTGATTTTCTGCAGTCTGAATATGATATGCTTACCTGTAGGGTTTTTGCATTTACCCTGTGGTTCTCTGAGCTTCCTGGATCTGGAGTTTGGTGCCTGTCTTTCAGTTTGAAAAATCTCTCAGCCATTATTAATTCAGATATTTCTTCCACACTCTTTCTTCTCCTGGTATTCCCATTATATGTATGTTATGCCTTTTTTAATAGT
Source organism: Canis lupus dingo (assembly GCF_003254725.2). NCBI lineage: Eukaryota > Metazoa > Chordata > Mammalia > Carnivora > Canidae > Canis > Canis lupus. Next base: position 36,379,060 of record NC_064256.1, on the reverse strand, counting down.
CCCACAGTTCTTAGGTAATCTGTTCCTTCCTTTCTTTTTTTCTCATTGATTTTCAGTATGAGGGGTTTCTATTGACACATCTTCAAGCTCAATAATTCCTTCTTCATTCTTCATTTCACTGATGCGGCCATCAAAGGCACTCTTCATTTCTGTTACAGTGTTTTTGATTTACAGCTTCTGTCCTAGAGTTTCCATCTCTTTACTAACATTACCCATTTGTTCTTGCGCTTTGTCTATTTTTTCCATTAATGCCCTTAGCATATTAATCATAGTTACTTAAAATTTCCTATTTGATAATTCTAAAGTTATCTATAATCTCTGTCATATCTGAGTCTGATCCTGATGTTTGTTTTGTCTTTTAAGACTGTGTGTTTTACCCTTTAGTATGTCTTATAATTATTTGTTGATAATTGGGCATGACATATCAGATAAAAAGAACTGAAGTTATTAGGATATTAGTTTGTTTTATCTAGCTAGGAGTTAGGCTGTATTTGCCTTTTTTTTTAAGAGTGGGAAAGTTGGGGGGGGTACTTAGGGGCAGTGGGAGAGAGAGAAACTTAAGCAGGCTTCAAGCCCAGTAGGGCTCCATCTCACAATCCTGAGATCATGACCTGAGCCAAAATCAATTGGACACTTAACTGACTGAGCCACCCAGATGTCCTTGTGTTTACTATTTTTAACCTTAGCTTATGGTTATGTTTTTAAGCAATATTGATTCTGAGTGGACTCTTACAATTTTCAAGAATGGGAAAATATTTGTTATAATGATAAGCAAAATAAAATAGCAGGATTATGTGTATATCTATCTATCCATACACACACACACACACACACACACACACACAATCTAATCTTAATGTGCTGCTTTAAAAAGCACAGGAAACCATATGGTGTGGATATTATCAGCCATATTTTGGAGATGAGGAAACTGAAAGCCCAGGGAAACTCCGAATAACTTTCTTAATATCAGATAATTAGAAAGTAACAGAATAGACATTTAGATGCCAGTCTGTCTAACAAGTGGTTCATGCCTTTTTTCACTGTGGGATACTCCCTTTCCGTAATATGGCATTGAAGTTAATGAAATATGATTGGCCAGTATGGCTTTAAAAAAGAATTCTTTTACAATTTGAGGCATAAATGGTGTCAGATCAGCCTGGGACTTTGGATAAGTTGCAGCAGGACCTGGGTGTCCAGCAGGGGGAGTGGGAGAGCAACATCTGCCTGGCGAAAAGGTCTGCGCTATAGACACTATAAGGTCACGGTGTTGTTGCTTTGGTGGTTTTAGTGTTCTACTTGGCTCCTAGCTTGGAATTCATGATCAGTGCTTTGCCTTTGTTTCCTTTTTGTTGAGAGAATTGTCTCTGTCACTATTGTTGCCTTGTCTAAGAAGGGAGTGAGAATCGATATCAGAAAAACTGTGTCTTTGGACCCCATGATATGCTTGGTGGGGCATATATAGAAGCTTAATGAAAAGCCAAATGGATTAAGAATCCATCTGACAAAACTTGATAGGACTAGAGTATATGTTATCTTAAGTCATTTCTAGAACAAGGCCAATAATAAATAAATAAAAACAGAAAATAGGAGATAATATAAAATAGTCATGTCCTGGAATGTTATATGTAGGAAGACTGGGCCCCTCTTAGGCAGAGGCAGAGTGTAGGAAGTAAATGGTAGAAATAGGCCAGAGGATCCACACTGAAGGGTTAAGAGACAGGTTGATGAAGCCAAGAGGATCCAAGAGGGTAACAATGGGCTGCATGACCAAGCAGCTGGACTGCATGTCGTGGGAGCTGGACTGCATGTCGTGGGAGCTGGACTGCATGTCGTGGGAGCAAAATATAGATCAGGTTTGGTCTACAGAGATGATGTTGGAACAGAGATAGCAGTGATGCAGTTGCAGTTGAAAGCAAAGAGTAGCTGGATAAGGATGCAGAGGTGAACCAAGCTCAGAAATGTGGTTATAGTTGGCTATGAGATAGGAAATGTGAAGTCTGGAGAGATGAACTGAGGTCTGGTCTTAAACTTGCCAGGGTAAGGATGGAATATTTATGGAATATTATGGGATATTTATGGAATTCCCAGTGCCTGGATACAGGGAGCAGTCATATACATTATCTCAATAGGAACTATTTGGGGATAGGAGCCATTCTTTTTTTTTTTTTTTTTTTTTAAGATTTTATTTATCCATTCATGAGAGACACAGAGAGGCAGAGACATAGGCAGAAGGAGAAGCAGGCTCCTCACAGGGAGCCTGATGTGGGACTAGATCCCAGGACCCTGGGATCATGCCCTGAGCCCAAGGCAGATTCTCAACCACTAAGCCACCCAGGCATCTTAGGAAGCCAATCTTTATACAATGCACATTGCTAAATATCCTTAGAAGGCTGTCATATGAAACAAAGGCATCCAAAACAGCTGGTGACCACCATGAATTGTTTCTCAGGAAGATTTTGTTTGTTTGTTTTGTTTTGTTTTGTTCTCCAGTCTTTGGCACACATACATTCTTCTTTTGATTTGTGTCAGGCTGAGGAGAAATGATTAGATTTCTGTTATATTCTTAGTTGGGATTCAGGCATAGATTAGAGCCTTTCTGATGACCTGGGGAATGGTTCCAGCTAATTAGTGGAAAGGAAGCAACCATTTCAACTTATGAGTTCTACGGGATTTAAGGTGGAGGGAGGGTGAGGCATAATGCCAAGAATTCGTCTCCAAATGGCTAGTGAAACCATTAAGTACTTTCAGCGTGGGACGTTAAATTCAGAACTTACATAAGCCAAGATTCATCATTATTGGCTCATCAAAATTATAGTTTAAAAATTCAAAGTATTGAAAACATTTTTTTATTAAAGCAAAGCTGAAAAAATACATCTAAATGTTTTTGTGTTACAAAATTCATGGTATGTTTTTTAAAATATTATGTTTCTAATTTTTAAAAGTGGTAGATGCTTATTGAAGGAAAAAAACTCCTGGGAAACATAAAAGTGAGAAAAAAAAAGATAAAGAAAATATCACCTGTAATCTACTTAGAGATGATCACTTTTTAAATAATTAATTAATTAATTTTTAACTAACATATAATGTATTACTAGTTTCAGAGGTAGAGGTCAGTAATTCATCAGTTGCATAGAATACTTGGTGCTCATTATATCACGTTCCCTACTTAACGTCCATCACCTTGTTACCCCATCTTCCCACCCTACTCCCCTCTAACAACCCTCAGTTTGTTTCCTGTGATTAAGAATCTCTCATGGTTTGTCTCCCTATCTGATTTTGTCTTATTTTATTTTTCCCTCTCTTCTCCTATGATCCTCTGTTTGGTTTCTTAAATTCCACGTATGAGTGAAATCATATAATACTTGTCTTTCTCTGATTGACTTACTTTACTTAGCATAATACCCTCTAGTTCCAACCATGTTGTTGCAAATGGCAAGGCTTCATTCTTTTCGAGGGTTGAGTAGTATTCCAGTGTGAGTGTGTGTGTGTGTGTGTGTGTGTGTGTGTGTGTGTATGGGGTGTATACCACAACTTCTTTATCCATTCATCTGTTGATGGACATCTGAGCTCTTTCTAGCCATAGTTTGTCTATTGTGGACATTGCTGCTATAGACATTGGAGTGCAGGTGTCCCTTTGGATCATTGCATTTGTATCTTTGGGGTAAATACTTACTGCAATTGTTAGGTCATAGGGTAGCTCTATTTCAACTTTTTGAGGAACCTCCATACTGTTTTCCAGAGTGGCTACACCAGTTTGTATTCCCATGGCAGTCTAAGATGATTCCTTTTTCTCCCCTCCTCACCGACATGTCATTTCCTCAGTTGTTAATTTTAGCCATTCTGACAGGTGTGAGGTGGTATCTCGTTATGGTTTTGATTTGTGTTTCCCTGATGCTGAATGATGTCAAGCATTTTTTTCACTGTGTCTTTTGGCCATTTGTATGTCTTCTTTGGAGAAATGTCTGTTCGTGTCTTCTGCCCATTTTTTAAAAAAGATTTTATTTATTAGAGAGAGAGAGAGAGAGAGAATGAGAGAGGGGACACGCCAGGGGAGTGGGAGAGGGAGAAGCAGGCTCCCCACTAAGCAGGGAGCACAATGCAGGGCTCGATCCCAGAACCCTGGAATCATGACCTAAGCTGAAGGCAGATGCTTAACTGACTGAGCCACCTAGGTGCCCCCTTCTGCTCATTTCTTGATTGGATTATTTGTTCATTGGGTGTTAAATTTGATAAGTTCTTTATAGATTTTGGATACTAGTCCTTTATCTGATATGTTACTTGCAAATATCTTCTCCCATTCTGTTGGTTGTCTTTTGGTTTTGTAGACTGTTTTCTTTCCTTTGCAGAAGTTTTTTTATCTTGATGAAATCCCTGTAGTTCATTTTTGCCTTTGTTTCCCTTGCCTTCAGAGACATGTCTAGCAAGAAATTACTACCACTGTGGTCCAAGAGGTTGCCGCCTGTGTTCTCCTCTAGGATTTTGATGGATTCCTGTCTCACATTTAGGTTTTTCATCCATTTTGAGTTTATTTTTATGTATGGTATAAAGAAATAGTCTGGTTTCATTCTTCTCCATGTGGCTGTCCAATTTTCCCAACACCATTTGTTGAAGAGATTGTCTTTTTTCCATTGGATATTCTTTCCTGCTTTGTTGAAGATTAGTTGGCCATAGAGTTGAGGGTCCATTTCTGGGTTCTCTATTCTGTTTTATTGATCCATGTGTCTGTTTTTGTGTCAGTACCATACTGTCTTGATTACAGCTTTGTAACAGAGCTTGAAGTCTAGGATTGTGATGTCTCCAGCTTTGATTTTCTTTTTCAACATTCCTCTATTTGGGTTATTTTCTGCTTCCATACACATTTTAGAATTATTTGTTTCAGCTCTGTGAAAAAAGTTGATGGTATTTTGTTAGGGATTGCATTGAATGTGTAGATTGTTCCAGATGTGGAACAATATTCTTTCTCTTTTTAACAATATTTGTTCTCCTAATCCATGAGCATGGAATGTTTTTCCATTTGTTTATTCCTCAATTTCTTTCATGAGTGTTCTACAGTTTTTTGAGTACAGATCCTTTGCCTCTTTGGTTAGGTTTATTCCTAGATATCTTATGATTTTTGGTGCAATTGTAAATGGGATCAACTCCTTAATTTCTCTTTCTTCTGTCTCATTGTGAGTGCATAGAAATACAACTGATTTCTGTGCATTGATTTTATATCCTGCCACTTTGATGAATTCCTGTATGAGGTCTAGCAATTTTGCGTTGGAGTCTTTTGGGGTTTCCACATAAAATATCATGAGAGATGACCACTTTTAACATTTTAGTGGACTCTTTTTGGGCTTTAATATAATGCATGTACTGTATAACTTACATATTTGAATTTGTACTTCATAATCATAATTCACATTCTGGTCTTTGTTTTTGTTTTTTTCTCTCCCACAATGCTGTATGATGAGGATTTTCAAATATCATTAAGATTTATAAACATTTTTATTGTTGCATAATCACTGTATGAATATAACATTATTTAATTGTTTATTTATAAATTTTTCATCTTGAAGTAATTTGTCTTACCAAAAGTTGCAAAAATTGTACAGAGGTTTTCATTATACTTTTCACCTGGCTTTTGCAAGTGTTAACATCTTACATAATCGTATACAATGGTCCAAATTAGACAATTAACATGATACAATATTATTAACTAATCTTCAGACCTTATTCAGTTTCACCAAGTATTCTTTTTTTTTTTTTAATTGGAGTTCAATTTGCCAACATATAGCAAAACACCCAGTGCTCATCCTGCCAAGTGCCCCCCTCAGTGCCTGTCACCCAGTCAACCCAACCCCCTGCCCACCTCCCTTTCCACTACCCCTTGTTCGTTTCCCAGAGTTAGGTGTCTCTCATGTTTGTCACCCTCACTGATATTTTCACTCATTTTCTCTCCTTTCTCCTTTATTCCCTTTCACTATTTTTTATATTCCCCAAATGAAGGAGACCATATAATGTTTGTCCTTCTCTGACTGACTTATTTCACTTAGCATAATACCCTCCAGTTCCACTCACATTGAAGCAAATGGTGGGTATTTGTTGTTTCTAATGCCTGAGTAATATTCCATTGTATACATAGACCACATCTTCTTTATCCATTCATCCTTCGATGGACACCGAGACTCCTTCCACAGTTTGGCTATTGTGGACATTGCTGCTATAAACATTGGGGTGCAGGTGTCCTGCCATTTCACTTCATCTCTATCTTTGGGGTAAATCCCCAGCAGTGTGATTGCTGGGTTGTAGGGCAGTTCTATTTTTAACTCTTTGGGGAACCTCCACACAGTTTTCCAGAGTGGCTGCACCAGTTCACATTCCCACCAACAGTGCAAGAGGGCTCCCCTTTCTCCACATCCTCTCCAACATTTGTTGTTTCCTGTCTTGCTACTTTTCACCATTCTCACTGGTGTGAGGTGGTATCTCATTGTGGTTTTGATTTGTATTTCCCTGATGGCCAGTGATGCGGAGCATTTTCTCATGTGCTTGTTGACCATGTCTATGTCTTCCTCTGTGAAATTTCTGTTCATGTCTTTTGCCCATTTCATGATTGGATTGTTTGTTTCTTTGCTGTTGAGTTTAATAGCTTCTTTCTAGATCTTGGATACTAGCCCTTTATCTGATAGGTCATTTACAAATATATTCTCTCATTCTGTAGGCTTTTAGTTTTGTTGACTGTTTCTTTTGCTGTACAGAAGCTTTTTATCTTGATGAAGTCCCAATAATTCATTTTTGCTTTTGTTTCCCTTGCCTTTATGGATGTATCCTGCAAGAAGTTGCTGTGGCCAAGTTCAAAAGGGTGTTGTCTGTGTTCTTCTCTAGGATTCTGATGGATTCTTGTCTCACATTTAGATCTTTCATCCACTTTGAGTTTATCTTTGTGTATGGTGTAAGAGAATGGTCTAGTTTCATTCTTCTGCATGTGACTGTCCAATTTTCCCAGCACCATTTATTGAAGGGACTGTCTTTTTTCCAGTGGATAGTTTTTCCTGCTTTGTTGAATATTAGTTGACCATAGAGTTGAGAGTCCACTTCTGGATTCTCTATTCTGTTCCATTGATCGATGTGTCTGTTTTTGTGCCAGTACCACACTGTCTGATAACCACAGCTTTGTAGTACAACCTGAAATCTGGCATTATGATGCCCCCAGCTCTGGTTTTCTTTTTTAATATTCCCCTGGCTATTCGTTTTTTTTTCTGATTCCACACAAATCTTAAGATGATTTGTTCCAACTCTCTGAGGAAAGTCCATAGTATTTTGATAGGGATTGCATTAAATGTGTAAATTGCCCTGGGTAACATTGACATTTTCACAATATTAATTCTTTCAATCCATGAGCATGGAATATTTTTCCATCTCTTTGTGTCTTCCTCAATTTCTTTCAGAAGTGTTCTGTAGTTTTTAGGGTACGGATCCATTACCTCTTTGGTTAGGTTTATTCCTAGGTATCTTATGATTTTGGGTGCAATTGTAAATGGGATTGACTCCTTAATTTCTCTTTCTTCAGTCTCGTTGTTAGTGTATAGAAATGCCACTGATTTCTGGGCATTGATTTTGTATCCTGCCACACTGCCAAATTGCTGGATGAGTTCTAGCAATCTTGGGATGGAGTCTTTTGGGTTTTCTTTTTTTTTTTTTTTTTAATTTTTTATTTATTTATGATAGTCACAGAGAGAGAGAGAGAGAGAGAGAGAGAGAGAGGCAGAGACACAGGCAGAGGGAGAAGCAGGCTCCATGCACCGGGAGCCCGACGTGGGATTCGATCCCGGGTCTCCAGGATCGCGCCCTGGGCCAAAGGCAGGCGCCAAACCGCTGCGCCACCCAGGGATCCCTCTTTTGGGTTTTCTAAGTACAGTATCATGTCATCTGTGAAGAGGGTTTGACTTCTTTTTTTGCCAGTTTGAATGCCTTTTATTTCTTTCTGTTGTCTGATTGCTGAGGCTAGGACTTCTAGTACTATGTCGAATAACAGTGGTGAGAATGGACATCCCTGTCGTGTTCCTGATCTTAGGGGAAAGGCTCCCAGTGTTTCCCCATTGAGAATGATATTTGCTGTGGGCTTTTCGTAGATGGCTTTTAAGATGCTGAGGAATGTTCCCTCTATCCCTACACTCTGAAGAGTTTTGATGAGGAATGGATGCTGTATTTTGTCAAATGCTTTCTCTGCATCTATTGAGAGGATCATATGGTTCTTGTTTTTTCTCTTGTTGATATGATCTATCACATTGATTGCTTTACGAGTGTTGGACCAGCCTTGCATCCCGGGGATAAATCCCACTTGGCATGAATAATCTTCTTAATGTATTGTTGGATCCTATTGGCTAGTATCTTTTGAGAATTTTTGCATCTGTTCATCAGGGATATTGGTCTATAATTCTCCTTTTGGGGGGGTCTTTAATTGGTCTTTCTGGAATTAAGGTGATGCTGGCCTCACAGGACAAGTTTAGAATATTCCATCTCTTTCTATCTTTCCAAACAGCTTTAGTAGAATAAGTATTGTTTCTTCTTTAAATGTTTGATAGAATTCCCCTGGGAAGCCATCTGGCCCTGGACTTTTGTGTCTTGGGAGGTATTTGATGACTGCTTCTATTTCCTCCTTGGTTATTGGCCTGTTTAGGTATTCTATTTCTGCCTGTTCCAGTTTTGGTAGTTTGTGGTTTTTCAGAAATGTGTCCATTTCTTCTAGATTGCCTAGTTTATTGGCATATAGCTGCTCATAAGTTTTTAAAATCGCTTGTATTTCCTTGGCATTGGTGGTGATCTCTTCTTTTTCATTTGTGATTTTATTAATTAGAGTCTTTTCTCTTTTGTTTTTATTAAGGCTGGCTAATGGTTTATCTATCTTATTAATTCTTTCAAAGAACCAACTCCTGGTTTTGTTGATCTGTTCCACAGTTCTTCTGGTCTCTGTTTCATTGAGTTCTGTCTGCTCGAATTTTTATTAACTCCCTTCTTCTGCTGGGTGTAGGATCTATTTGCTGTTCTTTCTCCAGATCCTTTAGGTGTCAGGTTAGCTTTTGTATTTGAGTTCTTTCCAGTTTTTGGATGGATGCTAGTATTGTGATGTATTTCCCCCTCAGGACTACTTTTGTTGTATCCCAGAGATTTTGAACAGTTGTATCTTCATTCTCATTAGTTTCCATGAGTCTCTTTAATTCTTCTCTAATTTCCTGGTTGACCCTTTCATCCTTTAGCAGGATGGTCTTTGACCTCCATGTGTTTGAATTCCTTCCAAACTTCTTCTTGTGGTTTAGTTCTAGTTTCAAAGCATTATGGTCTGAAAATATGCAGGGGACAGTCCCAGTCTTTTGGTATCAGTTAAGACCTGATTTGTGACCCAGTATGTGGTCTATTCTGGAGAAAGTTCCATGTGCACTTGAGAAGAATGTGTATTCAATTGCGTTTGGATGTAAAGTTCTGTAAATATCTGTGAAATCCATCTGGTCCAGTGTATCATTTAAAGCTCTTGTTTCTTTGGAGATGTTGTGCTTAGAATATCTATCAATTGCAGAAAGCACCGTGTTCAAGTCTCCCAGTGTAAGTGTATTATCTAAGTATGTCTTAACTTTGGTTATTAATTGATATACTTGGCATCTCCCACATTAGAGGCATAAATATTCATGATTGTTAGGTCCTCTTATTGGATAGATCCTTTAAGTATGATATAGTGTCCCTCTTCATCTCTTACTACAGTCTTTGGAATAAACTTTAATTGTTCTGATAGGAGGATGGCTACCCCTGCTTTCTTTTGAGGACCATTTGAATGGTAAATGGTTCTCCAACCTTTTATTTTCAGGCTATAGGTATCCTTAGGTCTAAAATGAGTCTCTTGTAGACAGCAAATAGATGGGTCTTGTTTTTTATCCAGTCTGAAACCCTGCGCCTTTTGATGGGGTCATTAAGCCCATTCACGTTCAGAGTTACTATTGAAAGATATGAATTTAGTGTCATCATAATACCTTTTCAGTCCCTGTTTTTGTGGATTGTTTCCTTGGACTTCCTCTTTCTTTTACAGAGTCCCCCTTAATATTTCTTGCAGAGCTGATTTGGTGGTCACATATCCTTTCAATTTTTGCCTATCTTGGAAGCTCTTTATCTCTCCTTCTATTCTGAATGAGAGCCTTGCTGGATAAAGTATTCTTGGCTGCATGTTCTTCTCATTTAGGACCCTGAATATATCCTGCCAGCCCTTTCTGGCCTGCCAGGTCTCTGTGGAGAGGTCTGCTGTTAACCTAATACTTCTCCCCATAAAGCTTAGGGATTTCTTGTCTCTTGCTGCTTTAAGGATCTTTTCTTTATCTTTGGAATTTGCAAGTTTCACTATTAAATGTTAGGGTATTGAATGGTTTTTATTGATTTTAGATGGGTATCTCTCTATTTCCTGGATCTGAATGTCTGTTTCCCTCCCCAAATTAGGGAAGTTCTCTATGATTTGTTCAAATACACATTCTGGTCCTCTGTCCCTTTCGGCGCCCTCTGGAACCTCAATTAAACCTAGATTTTTCCGTCTGAGGCTGTCATTTATTTCCCTTAACCTTTCCTCATGATCTCTTAATTGTTTTTCTCTTTTTTCCTCAGCTTCCTTCCTTCCTATCAACTTGTCTTCTATGTCACTCACCGTTCTTCTACCTCATTGTTAGGACCTCCAGTTTGGATTGCATCTCATTTAACTGATTTTTAATTTCAGCCTGATTAGATCTAAATTCTGCAGTCATAAAGTCTCTTGATTCCTTTATGCTTTATTCCAGAACCACCAGTAGCTTTATAATTGTGCTTCTGAATTGGCTTTCTGACATCGAATTGTAATCCAAATTCTGTAGCTCTGTGGCCGAGAGTACTGTTTCTGATTCATTCTTTTGTGGTGAGTTCTTCCTTCTAGTTATTTTGCTCAGTGCAGAGTGGCTAAAAACAAGTTGTACTGGATAAAGGAAGGAAAAAGAAAAAAAAAAAAGGTGGGGGGGACAAACAAAAAACAAGGAGGGGTATCCTCTGATTCTATGTACTGTAAGTCCCTCGACTTCCCCTGGAACTTAACAGCGCTGCTTGGTCAAGAACTTGCTCTCTTCACTTGTCCTTCCAGCTGGTCTTCTGGTGGGGGAGGGGCCTGCTGTGCTGATTCTCAGGTGTGTGCACCTGGTGGAGGAGCTGCTCCGCCCCCTGCCAGGTGCACGGCTCAGTGGGAACTGTTTATCCTGTGAAGCCCCTGCTCCCTGGGGGCCCCGCTCAGTCCCAGGCACAAGGTGACACCAGGGGGACAACATCAGTGGCGGCGGCCAGCTCTCCAGCCCTGGGGTCAGCTCCAGCAGCAACTAGTCTCCCAGTCCACAGGGGCCTGGATGCTCTGGGGGTGGGGTCGCTGATCTGCACAGCTCGGCGGGGGGCCCCCAGAGGCAGGAGTGTCCTTGCTGTCCTGTGTCCTCCCGGCCTCCGCCTGTCCCGGAGGGAGCGCCGGATCCTGGGCTGTGTCCCCCGGTGCCCTGAGCTGCTGGGGCCTGAGCTGCTGGAATCACGCTCCTGGGACGGTGCAGCCCCCTCTGTGTGGAGCCGCCGCCTGAGATGCTCCTGGGGTCCCGCGAGGTGCGTGCTGCAGCCCTTTAGGGAGCTGGGCCCGCGGGGTGTGTCACGCTCTCCCCCGGGGGGCACTTCCTCTGTAGTGACGCGGGAACCTGGGGTCTCCCCTGCCCCTCCTGGAGTCCTGTTCCCACTCCCTGCGAGCGCCTTTCGTCTGGGAAGATTGGTGAAGTTCCCGCTTCAGATTATGCAATTGGGCAAAAATACTGTAGAGTGATACTGTGTTCATTAAGGTGAGATACCACGTGTTCATTAAGGTGAGATACCATAAGTTACGACGTTACTCATCTATAGTTGAACACTTAGGTAGTTTCTGATTTTTTTTTTTTTAAAGAGCGATCTATCTATCTATCTATCTATCTATCTATCTATCTATCTATCATCTATCTATCTAAGAGAGAACAGGAGCACAAGCCAGGGGTGGGGAAGACAGAGGGAAAAGCAGACTCCTCCCTAGCAGAGAGCCCTGGACTAGGGGCTCGATCCCAAGACCCTGGGATCATGACCTAGGCAGAAGTCAGACGCTTAGCGACTAAGCCACCCAGGCACTCTGAGGTAGTTTCTGATTTTTAAATATAATTCTGCATCTCTCTGTATCTAATATTTTATAAGGAGCAATTCTTAAACATTGGATGATGAGTCAAAAAGTATCAACATTTTTAAGAATTTTGACCCCATAATTATGAATTGTTTTCCAGAAAGTTTTTATCCATTTATTCTCATGTTAGTAACAACAGAATCCTTTCCTCTGTCCTTACCATGGCTGAATGCTATTAACTACAAAATGAAACAAAAAACTCTGTTAATTTGATTACTATTGAAGCTGGTCAACTTTACATATATATCCTATTTTTCATTCTAATTTCATTACATATCCATCTAATTGGTTTCAAGCCCTTTTGCACAGTGCTAAATGCTTTACATATTTCATATTATCCTCTTAGTCACTTCCTGAGGATGATATTATTATTATTCACATTTTACATATTAAGAAACTAGGGCTCAGAATATTTAAATAATGTGTCCAAGTTCTGGCAGCTATTAACTGGCAGAGACATAATTAGAACTCTGACTCTATGACTTAAAAAGTACGTGCAGATAACTCTAATGCTACTCTCTCTCTCCTTTTTTTTTTTTTTTTTTGGATTGCAAAGTACTTTCATAAGTGATGACAGCTTTTATATTTAATACTTCCCACATCTTGCAAAATACTAACAGAAAAATCTGTGGTGAGTGGTTTATTTTTTAATATGTGTAAAAAACTTTAAAACCGACAACACAGGAGAGCTTATTCTTTTCATTTAAAATCTATAATTTGTGGACTTCTAAAAATTGATAGTCCTTTTAA